>NC_141705.1:3200095-4400095 GCF_971803275.1 Cyanistes caeruleus
TTAGAAATAATTTCTATGCAAGTAAAACAAATACCCCCACCACACTTTTCCAGGAAAATGCTGAATTCCATACTGATTTACACGCTTTCCAATCTCATTGACTTCAGAGGGATTGCCTGCAGTAGGAATCACCAGGCTGTGGCCTCCCAGCAATAGAGTAATCCCTTCATATTCCCCCTTTCAAAAGCCCCATCATCCGACCAGGTGCTGCAGCTCAGGCCCCGTGAGCCGAGTTCCAGCCCTGCGGCGACGCTTCTCCTCTCCCTGCAAAAACCTGGGAAGGGAGGGAAAGGGAAATAAAAGTCTGATGATGGAAATGCCTCATGGAGCGTGGCTGAGCTGGGGGAGAGAGGCCCAAACCTCCTTCCACCTAATTAAATCCAGATCCAAAAGCTGTTCCGATCCAAGCGCATTAAGTATTTTTGTTAGGAAGGGCAGGGATAAATTAACTCCTAACTCTGGCCCTAATCTTTTTTTCATTGTTGTTTAAATTCTCCCACTTCCTAAGATTTCAGCGTTCCCTTGTGATAGAGGAGCTCTGGCCTGCTGGCTCATCTGCCCCTTTTCTCCACGGCATCTGGGCAGATGCTCCCCCCAACCGAGCTGTTAAAAATCACAGGACCTGCTTCTGCATTCACAAACATCAGTGCAAAAGGCAACTGCTGACCCCACTCTTTTGTCACAGCTGTTATTTACAGCACCACCAGCACGCTGGAGAGATGATAATAAATGTTTAATGGTCCAGTAAACACCAAGGGCTTTATCTCTAGCCTATTTCCAAGCCTGATCAAATATAATAATCCTTTGTATGTCTGTCTGCCACTTCCCTGGCTTCCTGTGGGATGGGAAGAGATGGACAGGGCTGCTCTATGTTCAGACATGATAAATACAGAGAAAAGGGGGTTAGTTATAGGGACATAAATGTTTACCCTGCTTCCATATAAATTCTTTGCTCCCAGAAGGTCAGGACTATCCACCGACCTGTTGGACCTCAACTTCTATATAATACAGAAATGCAGGCAGCATCTGCCTCTAGGATTCAATGCAGCAGTTATAAATAACAGAAATATTACCCAGAGGAAGTGGGGAATATGTGGAGGAAGTTGAGAGAAGAATCATTCACTTACAGACTGGGCAGATAAACCACTTCCTCAGATCTGAAATGGAAGATCTATTCCTCCTGCAATTATAGCTGTGGGTCCATTACTCAATATTCCCTCCCCATGCAAGTCTTACTTATCTCATAGAGCCTCATCTCTCCCAGATGACACTGTAAATGAGTCATTTGACACATTAAAGTGAAGCAGTTAGGGTTTTATTATGCTATTACACATCGCCTTGACAAGCTTCCCTAAAGACTTGATCCTAAATCACAGTCCAATTCTGGTTTGGGAAACTGATCCTAAATCACAGTCCAGTTCTGGTTTGGGAAACTGATCCTAAATCACAGTCCAGTTCTGGTTTGGGAAACTGATCCTAAATCACAGTCCAGTTCTGGTTTGGGAAACTGATCCTAAATCACAGTCCAGTTCTGGTTTGGGAAACTGATCCTAAATCACAGTCCAATTCTGGTTTGGAAAACTGATCCTAAATCACAGTCCAATTCTGGTTTGGGAAACTCACAAAACCCAAAGATAAAAACATGAGAAAAAGCCACACGGACTCCACAGGTGAGACCTCTCCCATGTAGGGTTGCACCTATTCAATACACAGGCTCCAGGAGCCAGACCTGTTCCACAGCTCTCCAGACCATGTTCAAGGCTTGATTTATTTTTTTTTCAGCCTCCAAAGGAGCCCCAAAATCAAGTCCTGGAACGGGTGAGGTCTTCTGATACAGCCAAAGCCATCTGATTCCACCAACACCAGCACTTCTTGGCTCAGATGGTGGGAGAGACCTGCTTCCCAGTTGATCTGGTCAAACTGGAGGGTCTTCTAAGGCTGATCCATGCAGAAGATGAGGGATCAGGCAGGATTATGTAAACTAAGGCTCGAGGCCAAAATAAAGGAGCCTGGAGGCAGGGCTGTCGTCAGGGCGTAGCTCAGCTGTGCCTCCATGCACCGGCCCCTTCCCTCTGCAGGACATTCTCACTCAGCGTGGCCAGCAGACTCTGGCAGAGGGTGTTTCAAACTCCCAGAGCTGCCAAAAACATCCACGTTTGGAGAAGGAGCGAGAGCTCATCATAAATCCACCCCAGTGAACCGCAGCCCTGCTCTGCTGCCTTTCTGGGTAAACCCAAAAATCGTGAAAGCAAAGACCTCCCGGTAATTACACCCAAAAGGTTTCCTGTCTCTGCACGAATCTTTGTTTGCTTTAGGTTTTAGTGGTAGATGGGAGCACAGACTACAACTTGTGGGAGATAGGTTATTGCTGCTAAAGCAAAGAGCCTTTTTCCTTCCCCACCCTGAACAGATAAAGCACTAAAAATGCTTCTCTGAAACAGCTTGGTCCTGCATTCACAGATGGCAGCAAAAAATTAGCATTATTTATCAGTGTCTTTAGTCATTTTTTAAAAGAAAAGCAGATAAAGGAAGATATGCACCTGAATTAAGGCTCCTTGTCCTTTCTTTTTCAACTAATACTTTAAAATGCAGCAGGGAAAGAGCGTTTTGCAGAGCTTTAGGAAACTACACTTAAAAAAAAAATTACAACATTTACCCAAGAAGGAGAATGAAAACAAGCAGAACAATAAGAGTCACGGAAGTTTGCTCTGAGGAGGCAGCTGGGAAGGTGAAAGGAGGAAGCAAGCAAAGAAAACACACAGCATAAAGATAGAAATTAATCCAAAACAGCAGCAGAAGAATTATTAAGCCATTTTACATTCTTACAGCAAAGGAGATGTGATCACACAGTGCTGTTTGATGCCAAATGCAGCTGCATTTGTGCACAGGTCACACCCCTGCAGAGGGCTCAGCCCAGCCCTGCATCTCCCAAGGACCTTGATCTCCGTGTCTCAGAATCACAGAGTGGTGGAGGTGAGAAGAAACTTCTGGAGGCTGTCTGGTCCAACTCCCTGCTCAGCAGGGTCACACAGAGCCAGCTGCCCATGACTGTAGACCGAAAAATGCTGGATATCCTCAAAGATGGAGACTCCACAACACCCCTGGACAACCTGTGTCAGCAGCTGGTGACCCCCCCAGCAGAACGTGTTCCCTGGTGTTCACAGGGACCCTCCTGTGGGCAGTGTGTGCCCACAGCCCCCTGTCCTGTCCCTGGCCACCGCTGGCAGAGCCTGGCTCTGTCCCTCTGCAGCCTCCCTGCAGGTGTTGATGGACAGGGATGAGAGCCCCGCAGCCTTCTCTTCTCCAGGCTGAGCAGTCCCAGCTGTCCCAGCCTTTGCTGAGAGCAGAGATGCTGCAGTGGCCTCACTGGGCTCTCCCCAGTCTGTCCCTGTCCCTCTTGTCCTGGGGAGGCAGAGCTGGGCCCAGAGCTGCAGGTGTGGCCTCAGCAGTGCTGAGCACAGGGGCAGGATGCCCCCAGGACCTGCTGGAAGTGTTTTGTCTCACCCAGCCCAGGCCACCACTGTCCCTTTTGGGTACATTGCTGCCTCAGGGTGAATTTGATGTCCAGCAGGACCCCCAGGTCCTTTCCTGTCCAGCTCTTTCCCAGGAGCACAAACTGGTGCCTGGGGCTGTGTGAGGAACTTCAGGGAAACAGCAAATGCAGGAAAGAAAAACATTCGCAGGCCTCTACAAAATCTGCTGTCAGACAGGGAAGCTCATCACCAAAAGAGCCTAGTTCAGATGAAGGACAAATAAAAAAAGGCACAGAGAGCATCATATGATAAATAGGCATCATTTTCTCCAGCAGTGAAGCCTGTCCTCGCTGCAAGAACTTGCCATTTCCTCCCAGCACAAATGGATTACTCATGGACAGAGAAGTCGGGAACAAAATTAACTCTTGGAGCTCAGCACGTCCCAGGAGATGAGCTCAATCCCAGCCTGCTCCTTCCACCACAGCACACAGACCAGGAGCCTGGTGGCCTCTTTGATTGCTTCCATCACCACAATAATTACTTTAATTTTTAGCTTCTTGATTTTGGCAGAGACTCTGTTAAAAGCCGAAGGAAGAACAATTAAAAGCGAGAATGAAGTGAAATTAGGTGCCAACAGGATTTGGTGTCTGCCCCTCTTCCCTTAAGTGGGGTGGAAGATTAAGTGCTCAGCCAAAGGGAGGCACCCTCAGAAGAGATCCAAAAAAGCCTTTTTCTTAACAGAAACCATCTAGAACATGTCAAAAACCCCTAAATCCTGCAGGACTGGCAGGATGGAGCCTTGGCTTCAGCTCCCACGTGGGCTTAGCAGTACAAATCCACTTCCCACACCCCAGGGAAAGCAACTCAGTCCATTCTGTCCTTCCCGTGGTGATGAGCAGCCAAAATGAGAGTCACTCCTCCAGAAAGTACAGAGTGATCTGATTTATGGACTTACCAGGGAGGGAATTCTGATCAGGGTCCTCCTTCTCAGAGTTTTTATGTGTTTTATGTTAGGTATTCATTGGACCTGAGGAATCCACAAGCATTGCTGCTGCACACGATGCTGAGAAGGACCAGGACACAATTCCTTCCCTTTTATCTTATCACCTGCTCAGGTTTGAGTGGCAAGGAGGGATTCAGCACCTCTGTTCCACAAAGCCAGACAGTGCTGCAGGTTTCTCACCAGGGATCAAAGCAATGGGAACCCAACACCTCCACCAGCAGCAGCTCAAGAAGCTCTCAGTGTTGGATTCTGGGCTGCCCAACGAGCCCAGAATCCTGGGATCACAGCCCTCATCCTAATTTTTTTTTTTAAAGAATATAGTCATCAAAAATTGTCTCTTGCTCGAAGGCTAGCAGCTGCATGACAGCCACATTCCAAGTTTTCTACTCATTCATGAATTCAAAAGTCAGGCTGAGAAGATGCACAATTAAGTCCAGTTTCCTTATTTTTGAGAACACATGTAATTATCCCCAACTTCAGAGACACAAACTGCTCCTGGAGAAGTAACTTGTCAAACAACGAGATGACAAAGGCAGCAACAAGAGCCCACTCACCCTGCCACTGGTCTTATGTCTCACAAAATAATTGCCTTCCCACCCAGAACTAAAGGTTACAACTACAGAGAGAATGAATCAAGCCGGAAAGACATATTTTAAAAATGGGGAAAAAAAATGGAACTAAAAAGTTTTTATGAAAACACACCAGCATGTGTAATACAGGAGACCATTTCTGCATTGCACCTTGTTTGCTCATGCTTTGTGTCAGCCGCCAACCACAAATTAAATACCTCAGTTAAAACTTTGTTCATCTGGTACCTTTAATAGTTACTTAGTCACTAGAAACTGAACATCTGTTTTGCTTTGAGGCTTTCAGCAGTGACTCAATGTTATCTGCAGTGTTGGACTGCTGAAGATGAGTATTCCTGAGGTTTTTTTCGCCCCCCACCCCACTCCTAGCAACAGGGCTTCTTGCTTTGGGGAGGGATCAGCTGACAAAGTTGGGTTATAAAATCTTTACAGCTTGACACGAGTTGAGGAGGAAGTGCAAGACACAGAGAAATTTCATCCTCAGCTGGAAACATCCCGGCTGAGATCTCCACCAGCGTGTACCTGTGTCCCACAGCTCCCTGGGATCGATACACCTTTGGCTCCCAGGCTCTGGAGGAGCAGCAACCTCCTGCTGTGTGTACAGCCAGCTCGATAAACACGACACAATTAAAATCCCTCCAGCAACCTCTCAGTGTGTGCATCCCTCCCCTCCCACCCCAGGCTGTGAGCAATCCCAAAGCTTTATCTGGGATTTAACCTCCGCTGGCTCCGGGCAGGGCAGAGAGCTCAGCATCACATCTTCATCAGCAGGGAAGTTCCCGAGGTGGAGGCGTAGCTCCGGGAAGAGGATGCAGCAGCAGGAAACATCCCAGCACCGAGGGACCCAATTAACTCGCTGATAGAAGACACCAGCATCCTATTAGCAGGGCAGACGCTGTGCCTGCACAAAGGCACGCCACGCCTGGGAAAAGCACTTCAAGGATAACATATGCAGAGTGTGTGTGCCAGGGAAGAGCCTGGACATGGTCATCATCTTGTCCTGCTGTAAGAGAAGGGATCTGGGCAGTATCCAAGCCAGCCCATCGTTAAAAGTCATTTCCCTGCCATGTGTGCAGGGATGATCCTGCTGCTCCTTCAGTGACTTGGAATTTTTTGTGGAAGGGCATCAGACAAAACAGATCTTCCCTTCACCTCACCAAATGGTGGCTATAAAACAGAGCCAGGTGTTGGAAAGGATACTCAGGTTGGCTTTATGGGGTTTCAGAGAATCACAGAATATCCTGAGCTCAGAGGGATCCACCCAGGGATCACTGAGCCCAACTCCTGTTTCACCATCTCCCACCTCAGAGATGGGCACACACAGAATCATCCAGGTTCTAAAGGACCTCCAAGGTAATTGAGTCCAAGCTGTGACCTGTCACCACCCTGTCAACCAGACCAGAGCACTGAGTGTCACATCCAGTCTTTCTTTAAGCTCCTCCAGGGATAGGGACTCCACCACCTCCCTAGGCAGCTCAGTCCAGTGTTTTACCACCTTTTCTATGAAGAATTTCCTCCTAATGACCAACCTGAACCTCCACTGGAGCAGCTTGAGACTACAAGGGGTTCACTCAAAGAGTTTTACAATCCACTTCACTCTTACATACAGATAAAGGGCACTGACATTGAGGAATCAGATGTTAACCTGCTGGGAGATAAAGGTTCAAAGGGAAATCTGAGAAAATCCCTACTCCTGGCTCCCACCCCAGCACTTGAAAAGGTTTTTCTCTCTTCCAGTCAAATCTTAAAACTGAGTGTGCACAGGGGCAGCCTGACACTGTCCCAGCATGACAGACTCCATCTGAGATCTGCTTAATTCAATACCTCCAACAGCAATCAGCAGCAGGTCTAGAAAGCAAGGTCAGACCCACACCAGTCTGTACCATTTTCTCCCCTGAACACTTCAGCATGGACTGTTTCCACCCAGGGATTTTTATACTTTTCTTCCATGAGTTTATCCAGTCACCTTCCTGATCCATGTCAGTTTTTAAGCATCCTACAGAAAGCAGCAGCACAGGGTGCCCAGAGAAGCTGTGGCTGCCCCTGGATCCCTGGAAGTGTCCAAGGCCAGGCTGGATGGGGTTTGGGGCAACCTGGGATTGTGGAAAGTATCCCTGCCCATGGCAGGGGGTGGAACAAGTTGATCTTTAAGGTCCCTTCCAACCCAAACCATTCTGTGTTTCTGTGATTAACACACGTGGTGGAAATTCTTACAAACACTGACCATACACAGGGGGAGGATGTGCTACCAGGACACTACCATCAACTCCCAAAATTCTGATCCCCAGAGCTCTCAAAACTCCTCTGAGTCCTCTCCCCAAAGTTTTTACGGTGCTAACACAGACCACAACGAACAAGCGCTGCCATGCAACTCTCAGGGATTCAAACTGGGCTCCTCGTCAGAGCCTCTGCGGGCAGCGAAGCAGCAGAACTGGTTTGGAAAGGAGAAAAGGAAAGAAAACACAGATGACTCTGATAACATGTCTAATTAATAAAGCATAAACGAGACGGGCTGGTTCAGGCTGCGCGTCCCATCTGCTCCGGCTTCAGTGGGGATGGTTCCCATCCCCAAAAGCACCGCTTTCCATGCAGATATTCCCACATGCTGACAAGACAAAGATGTGCCTTCAGCACCCATGCTCTGCTCTGGCAGTCCTGCACATCCCTGCGTTCCTTTCTTTAGGAAAAAGGGATGAGCAATAAAAAAATATGAGTGCAAAGCATGGTCTGGGACACCATGTCCATATCCCAGAGAACAAAACAAGAGCTTGGTATGAGTTTGCCATAACTTCATAGTCATCAGTCCTCTGTGACCTAACCTACCAGTAAAGCTTTACCCCAAAACAGTTAATATGTTTTATTCTGTTCTGCTTTAAGCAATTCTGCAATCAAGTTGTGTGAATTCCTACAGTTTAAGTGCTGTAAAATAAATAAAGATTTATTTGAGGACCTGACAGCTCCCTAAGGCCAGCAGCTAGAGTTATAACCCTAGAAGTTGAGGTTTGGATAAGGTCTTGATCTCTGCACCTTTCTGGTCCTCTTTTTGAAAAAAATAAGCAGAGAAGACACACTCAGTAGAGTCCCAGTAGTGGGAAACATCCAGACACTCTCACAAATGTGCACCCAGGCCCTAACAGCTTCAACAAAAGGAAAAAGAGAAAAACAAAAGGGAGCAACAGGAAACTGGTGGTCAAGTGGTGAAGGAAACTGGTAGTCCTGGTGCTTTCTGAGGACAGGCTGACTCATTCTCCCCAGTTAAAAACCCAAACAACACCAACACCAGCCAGTCTGCTGGAGGTAGGAGTTCATGGTTTTTTCAGGCTCCATTGCTATGGGTGGATTTAATGAAATGGAAACCTTTCAGGGAGGGTAAATCTTTCAGAGGCAGAGAGGAAGTTACAGTCAGTTCTGCACAAGCTTCTCCTGTATCACTTCATTCACGGCCACACCAGCAGCTGCCACCTGCTCCTGGAAAACCAGCAAGAGTCAGGCCCTGAAAAGATAATCTGTTCTATTCTTTTTCAAAAAATGGGACTGAATAAGCAATGTTCTGTTGGAAAAGTCCACACCACACCTCTGAGGACACAGGAGAGAGAACCAGCCTGGCCAAACGGGGAACGCCAAGGCTTTACTAGAGGAAAACCTTGAGGAACTTGGATGCAAACAAGCTCATCTCTACCTGGGATGCCAAGATCCTTGCACTGCCTTCGTACTCAAGAGCTGTGAACATCATAAAGGTCTGATCTGCACTTGAGGAAGGACCAAGGATGATGTGCCATGGCAGAAGCATCTCTCACCCAAGCCACCGGGCTCCAAATGTGAGTTCCTTCAACACTGCTACATCCAACCCCTGTAGCTTGCTCCAGCCCCAGCTCCTGTCTCCACACCCCTCAAAATCCAACAGCAATAAACAGTGGGGAGCTGTTTGTACATCAGTTGCCACATTGAGGATGGTCACATATCGCAGTGTCAGAGGAACAACAACACGGCGATGGCGAAACCCCTACGGCAGAGATTTGTTCTCCAGACTCAGAACTAAATGCAGACAGTGCATGTGGGTGGCTGGAGCTTCATCCCAAGAAAGCCAACCAACACAGGAAGCCTTAGCTGCACTGGAATAGTCAAGATTTCAGGCAAACTACTTAAAAGCAAGCAGATCTCCCCAGGAAATGGACAATGAGTTGCTGGCAGCATCCTGGAAGCCTTTCCTCTGACAAAGAGCTGGTTACTGAGGAATGGAGCTAACTCAGGTACAGGCACAAAATAAAAGGCAGAAGTTGAACTGGAACTAGCTGACCAAACTGAGCTGGGCCAGGGTGGGCAGGGGAGATCCAGGCAGCAGCCAGTGCTCTGGAATAGACACGGAAACAAGTTTCCACGGGAGCATGTTGCTTTAAAGTCAGCTGTATGAGATCATCTTGTCCCCTTGAGTATGTTGTTTCCTAATGTTTTGCCCAGACCAATCACAAATGTCAGAAGCAATGGTTAGGTCTGTTGGTTTGGGTTTGTTTTTTTGGGTTTTTTTGGCTTACCTTTGGGTCCCTGCAGAGCCTGTCGAGGATGAGAACTGTAGACCCTGTTCTGTCTTTCACATTACAAATACAATTACCTCTGCAGCCTGATTGCAGCATCTCCTGTCAGAGCGATTCTGCAAAAGGCTGAAAGAACAGCTTGCCTTTCAGAGGGAGTTAGA
Organism: Cyanistes caeruleus; assembly: GCF_971803275.1. Lineage (NCBI taxonomy): Eukaryota > Metazoa > Chordata > Aves > Passeriformes > Paridae > Cyanistes > Cyanistes caeruleus. The sequence goes on from NC_141705.1 coordinate 3,209,852, forward strand.
ACATTCCTGCGAGTCCTTCCGTGCCCTGTGGTCACGTGCTGGTGAAATTTAAGAAAAGCATGTGCAGTCCCAAGGGAAGAGCATCCCTTGGAGAAAGCTGCTCTTACAGATTTCAAAAAAGGATGTGATGAAATGCCCTTGGAAAGTACAAAATTTCCTGGGCAGAATCTGATTTTTCTTGCTTTTCAATCCTCTTACTCATATAATGAAGAAAAAAATGTCACTGTAAGATGATTTTGAGATGGAAGGGACAGTTTGGAGATGGACAGGCTTGTCCTACCTGGATGCAAGAAATGTGGGATTGAGCAAAGCAAGAGATACCATTAAGGGCAGTTGGACTCCTCTTTCTAAAGGCAGCAAGCATCTTGGATTTGGCCCTTGGATAACTTCAAGTGGAAATTAGCACTACAAGCTGGAAACATCTGGAGATAGGGTGTTAAACAAGATAGTGCTGGCGGGTCACATGTGGTTCCCACATTTTCATTTCAGCCCAACCAGAGGCAAGAGTCAGGCACGCAGGGCACCAAACAGAGCTGGGAATTCTGTGGTGGATGATTACACAGGCCACTGCCACCAGGTGAGAGCTCCCTTCTCCTCACCTCCCACCCCAAGCACTCCCAGAGCCACTCTGTGTCAGCCACAGTGGCTCAGCTCATTTGCCAGCTTACCAAAACGCTGGCCAGGACAGGGTGCTGCGCCGCCTTCACGCCAAGGTAAGCAAGCTGAGCCGCCTTACTCACCACCAGACGTGGTCCAACACGTGCAGAAAGGAGGGAACAGAAAAATAAACTCTCCAAAACAACACCAGCACTATCTTACATCAGTTAACCCTGCCATGAAACAACTCATCAGCTCTCTGCACCTTGATTTCCTTTCGGCACCGGGGCAGCGGCGCTCCCTGCTCAGCCAGGGACTGATGGAGGGGCCAATGCTGCTGAACCAGGGTCCCAAAGAACACCCAGTCTGGACAAGACAGGGCTTGACCCCCCCAATTATTAAACAAAAAGCAGGAATATTAAGTGTAGATGTTAATGGTGAAAGAGAGTAGGTTTGAATTGGATATTAGGGAGAAATTATTCCCTGTGGTGAGGCACTGGCACAGGTTGTCCAGGCTGTCCCATCCCTGTGTCCAAGGCCAGGCTGAATGGGGTGTGGAGCAAACTGGGACAGTGGGAGGTGTTCCTGCTCATGGCAGGGGGTTGGAATGGAATGGTCTTTAAAGATCCCTTCCAACCCAAACCATTCCGTGATTCTGTGACTAAACCACAGAGTTCAGCTCGCAGCACTTGAAATCAAAGATCACAAGGTTTTGCAGATTATTATCAAACATGCAGGATGATTTATTCTAGGAAAAAATCAAAGTGTTGCTTCCTCAGCTGTCCATTACCTAAAGTAGGCTGAATGAGCCCCATTTCTGAGGGAGTAAATCCCTTTTGGACCAAGCAATAGGAAACTGGAGTGGGAATTGGCCAGCATCATTAGGCACATCAGACCTGTTCTCCAAGCAAGAGATTTCAGGCTCAGGACATTTCAAAAGCCAGCATTTCTCAACAAGCGTGGAAGCACCGACTCCTCCTTTTATTTCACATCTATCCCTTTTTCCCTGGGGACAGCAAGCAGCCTGGTGTGACAAAGTGGGAATAATCCCAGTCCCCCATCAGGCACCAAATCTGTGAGCAAGGCAGGCTTTGATAAATGGGAGGAGGGTGGCGAGTGAAGGAAAGTTCATGGAAGAAAGCTCGCAGAAGACAGGAATATTAAAGAGTTTCAACTCTGCAGCCAGGAAACACTTAACAAATAGGCATCTTTGTGCTCAAAGCTGATGAGAAACAACTCTACCCAGAGGAAAGAAAAATAACAGATGTGAAAATTAAGTAGGCAAGTGCTTGGTGTAAGTATGATTTTGTCTACAAAGACCATTTAGGGACAGGTTCTTGAGAGCAGAGGATGTTTGTGGCTTTAAGGCCAGGTTGGATGGGGCTTGGAGTAACCTGGTCTAGTGGAAGGTGTCCCTGCTGGCTGGGATAAATGGTCTTTAAGGTCTTTCCAACCCAAACCATTCCATGAACAGCAGCAACACTTGGGAGCTCTCTGGCACGAAGCTTCCGAGGTGCCTGTTCAACATCGCTGGGCTCTGATAAAATTCAGTACAAACAAGAAGGTTTTTCTCAAGTCATCATTCTCTTGATGCTTCCAAAATTGAGACCTGCCTGAACTCAGTGTCTCCATCTGGCACATCTGCAGTGCTGGAGCTCAGGATGCTGCAATTCTGTGTGCCAGGGCACAGGGGGAGAAGGGAGGGTTTGGCAGCTGGAGGCCAAGAGAGAAAGAGGAGACAATCCAAAAAGCAAGTGATGAATTTAGCTCCAGAATAGGATGGACCAAAATTTCACCCAAAAATAAATTCAAGTGGCTCTCATTAGCAAGAACATTTAACCACCACATTCACTTTCACTTCCTCTCCCCCAAATCATCATTCCCAGTGTTCCCCAGGCCTCTTGTTTCTGTCTGGAGGGAGATCCAAGGAGCTCTGCAACCTGGGTATAGCTCAGAGCAGAAACCTGGGGTCAGATCTAGGATGGAAATGACTGAGAATGTCTGAAGGGAGAGTGTAGTTCAAATGCTTTGAAAGCTTTGGAGTGTTTTATTCAATGTTTTGACTGTTTCAAAGTAAAATCAGAGCCCAGCTTCTAAAAATATATGAAGTAAAACCATCAGCAATGAGAAAAATTGATTCTAACGTAACATCCAACACCACAGTTTGACAGGGTCATTTGGAACCGCTCATCAAGTGACCACAGGCAAACTGGAGTAGCCAGAGATGCTTCAGAACTGGCTGAAGAACCACAAGAACCACTGCAAGAGCTTCCCACAGGAAGGACACAGAACACCATCCTGTCCTTGGCAAAAGCCACTGTTATCTGAGAGCTGGCCCATGGATGGAACTTGGTAGCCCAAGTCCAAAGGTGGGTTTGTGCCACGACACCTGTCAGAGGCCACGCAGCCTCCCAAGGCTTGACACAGGATTGGATCTCCAAAAAGCCCACCAAAACTCATTAATCCAGTGGTTGAACTCTGAATCCCCCCAGAGCAGAGCCTGCAGGACCTTAAATAAGGATTTCAATAAAGACAGGGAGAGACACGGAGGCCTGAGCTCTGCATTCCCGGCGCTCCCTTGGGAAGCGGTCACAGCATCCCAAAGGAGCTCAGCTGCCATTTGTCGCCTCCACAGCAAAACAATCCTCCTGGAAATGCCCTGTGCCAACAGCCCAGTCCTGCCACTGAAGACAAAGCTCAAGGAATGCTTGAAGAGATTGGCAACAATTCCTGTAACGGGAAGAATGGGAAAAAACAAAGTGGAAATGGCAATCCTGCTCCTAGCCCTGGGCTCGGGATCTGATGGCAGGGCTGGGAGCCTGCCCAAAGTCCCATTTTGGAAGGGAGACATGGAATGCACTGCCATGACCATCCAAGGGGCTGGAAACAGCTGAAGTGGCACAGAAAGTGTTGGATGTAGGATGGGACCAGTCACAGCCATGATGAGCGTGGCAGAGATGACCTTTCCCCGTTGGATTGAAAACCCTGGAATAACAACTGTGCACCTATGGAAGCTCTTACTCCACTACCACCTGTGTCCTTCATTAGCTAATTACTGACATTTCTGCAATTCCACTGCCTTAATGAAGCAGCAGGGGAGGGAGAATTCAATATCAAATATAAAGCAGTGATCTCAGCTGGGCAGCTCTGGCACAGCTGGGTGGAATTTCAGGGCTTCAGGAACTCAAATCTCCTTAAATCCATGCCACTTTTCTTGGCCTGTGGGGCACTGAACAGCACAAAATAAAATCCCCCAGCACACACACAGCATCAGGAGTTCCTTCAGGATGAATCCTTAAAAGCTTCAAAACACAATTTTAAAGATTCTCTCCCAAACTGAGCCAAATTGTAGCCAGTGAGATTTGCACCCTTCAAACACAAGAGAAGCTGTGGCTGCCCCTGGATCCCTGGAAGTGTCCAAGGCCAGGCTGGATGGGGCTTGGAGCAACCTGAGATAGTAAAAGGTGCCCCATGGCAGGGGATGGAACCTGATGGTCTTTAGGGTCCCTTCCAACCCAAACCATTCCATGATTCAGTGATTCTATCAAACTCTGGCATTCTGGGCAGAAAACTTGTTTTGTGCAGCAGGGACAGTTTAAACTGATTAAACTACAAGACTGGTGTTGTAGTCTGCTGTGCTGCCCAGAGGCTGCTGTCATGTCACCTCCAGTGAAGCCACAGTCACCAAGCCAGGCCCCACCTCACAAGGACCTCTTTCCACAGCAGCTAAACACACTCATCTCCAAAGATCCCACGCAGGGAACTCTGAATCCATTCTACAAAAATAAAATCATTCCAAATAACCCATGCCAAAGCAGCTCAGTGAGTATTGAGCAACTGCAAAGTTCCTGGCTTCCTACAGACACTCATGATCTTGCAGTAACTTCAGAAAACCCCACTCAATAGGTCAATTCCTGGGTTTGGATGTGGAGGAGCTCAGTTTTCCCAGCACTGCTGAGGCTGCCTGGCTGTCCAGGAGCCCTGGCTGAAGTTTCCAGCCAGTTATCATCAGACCTGGCATGGTTCATCCCTGAAGCACTTTTTCCCATCAGGACTTTCCAACTCTCCCATCCATTTGAACGCAGAGTTCCTTGTTCTCTGTCCACCAAACAATCACAACTGTCAGAGGACAAATTCAGTTTCTCAACCTTGAAGTTCAAAAGAGGATTTTGTTCAGTGGCTGGGCTTCCTGGCTTTGCTCCAGGGGGGTTGGAGAGGGAATGGAAAGGAATGTTTTTGGAGACCCTAATTACACACGGTGTAATTCCCCAGTGGAAAGCAGGCTCCAAGCTCTGCCAGAATCCTGCCTACAATTCCTCTTGCACTTGGGACTGAACCATTTTCAAAAATGATAGGCAGAAATTACCTGGGTGATGAGTGAAGGGCATTGGTCAAGTCTGAAGAGAACAAGAGCTTGTGACCCACAGGAGCCAAGAATTGTGTGTCTGCAAGACACTGAGCGCCCTCAGACCCCCTTGATATGGGCAATGGATTTGGGGAAGGGGCTGGAACCTCAGGAGAGGCTGAGGGAGCTGGGAAAGGGGCTCAGCCTGGAGAAAAGGAGGCTCAGGGGGCCCTTCTGGCTCTGCACAACTCCCTGCCAGGAGGGGACAGCCAGAGGGGTCGGGCTCTGCTCGCAGGGAACAGGGACAGGAGGAGAGGGAACAGCTCAGGCTGGGCCAGGGGAGGTTTAGATTGGATATTTGGTTAAATTTCTTCACAGAAAGGGTAGTCAGGCACTGAAACACCTGTCCAGGGCAGTGGTGGAGTCCCCATCCCTGGAGGGATTGAAAAGCCGTGGGGATGTGGCACTTGGGGACATGGGTCAGTGGTGGCCTTGGCAGAGCTGTGGAAATGGTTGGAAATGGCCTTTCCAACCCAAACAATTCCATGAAGAATCATGATACACATGGGAACCAAGCAGTACCTAGCAAGATCAGACCCAGCAAAATGGTAAAATAAACACTGACTTAAAGCTCCACCTAAAACACCCTCTCTGCTGGCCAGAGGGGCACTGCAGGGAAAGCAGCAGCTTTGGAAGGGAGAAAAGAGCTTGCAGGGAATGATGCTGGGGCTGCAGCCCCTCCATGGAGAAACCACCACCCTCACAGCACGTGCCTGCTCTGGAGCCAGCTCACCAAGCCTCCTCCTGCAGCAGCATCCCAGCGCTGGGCAGCATCAGGTGCTCCATCCCACGCTGCTCGCTCAGCTGTGCCAGAGAGGAAACAGGGACAGAGGGCCTGTTCCCCTTTTCTGGCCACAAACAGGCCAAGCTCCAGCTGGGGATGGATCCTTTTAAAGCAGCTCCCTGCATTTCACAATTTATCTTCAAGTTTCTACAAGAAGAGGGCAACATATGGGAAGTTACATAAACTCGAACAACCCCCCACAGAATATCCTGGAAAAAAAAGGCAAATACCTCTGCACAGGCACAGAGGTTGCTCTAAAATGTTTTAAGGAAAGTGAGGAGTAGATCCTTCATTATGCCATGGATAAAACCTGGATGCAAGAAGCAGTATCAGATACTCAGGTGCCTCCACAGCCTCTTGTGGGTGGATCAGGAGATGTGTCACCTCTGTGGAACATGCACCTGCAGCACTGGTTTTGCACATGTAGCACCAAGAGTTCCCCTGCAGCCCTGGCTGAGGGATACGAACTCCCACAAGGACCCTCACAACAGCCACCAAGAGGGATGAAGATACTTGGAGACCCTCCAAACCATCCTAAATGCTGATGGATCCAAGGTGGAAAATGCTCAGGCAGCCACCAGGTTTGTCATCCTTTCTGGAGCCTCAGCTGAGGAAGGGATGAGAGAGATGAGAAAACATATATTTACCTCTCAGGAGAGCAGAGGTTCACCTTAGCCCTTCCAAAGCTGCTTTTCTGTCTCAGCTAGCCTTTTCCTGTTTTATTATTACTGTTTTAATTCATTTGGATGCTGGATTCTGGGAGGCCAGACCTCCACAACCAGATCTCAAGCACTGCCATAACACAAGTCTGGGCCACAGATTTCACCTCCAAATACCTGCTGGAGTCAAAAAATAACTCCCAGAGAACCACTGAAGGCCAAGACAGACATAAAAAGATGATAAATGAGTTGGCTGAATACAATTCCCTGACAGAAGGTTGGAGCCAGGTGGGGATCAGGCTCTCCTCCCAGGCAACAAGAGACAGAACAAAAGGAAACGGCCTTAAGTTGCACCAGGGGAGGTTTAGATTGGATATAAGGGGAAATTTCTTCATGGAAAGGGTTGTCAAGCACGCTCCTAGATGAGATTAGAAAATAATTGAACCTCTCTAATCCCACTCTCAGTATCTAAAGACAAGCTGCTGCCACCAAGTCACCCAAAGATCCCACTCGGCATTCCCACCCTGCCACCAGAACAAGGACGCAAATTCTACACGGCAATTTGGATTAAAAACATTTATTTGCCTGTAGCCAAATAGGTTTAAAGTCTCCTCAAGAGAAAATCTTGAGGATTATCCATGCTCTCCAATTTATTATTCATTACTAACTCATCTCTGTTCATCTCTAATTCATCATTTAGGGGGTGGCATTAGTGTCTGCTATGGAAGGGGTATGAAACTGAAACATTTGGACTAAAGTTGTACTTCTGAGACTTCAAGAGTGGCCAGTTTTCAAGAGAGTGAAATGCAGAGGCTCTGAGACGCACCATGTGTTCAACAACACTGGCAAACACATGTGAATATATTTATTTTCAGGCTTCTCAAACACATCCACAAGAGCTTCACTTCTGGAACGCGAGTCAGATGATTATCTGCTGGCATGATAAAAACATGATTCAAATTGTAAAGCAGCAGGAAAAGTTTTGCATGCTGGCCTGCCACACGCTATCACCAGAAAAATTTATGGTACCTCAAGACCTGCAGGTCGAGAGCCAGGATATTCCTGTGCTGAACACGGTGCCTGGAACGGGAGGCTGCGCTTTCCCAGAGCACTGCTGGAATCTTTATAAACCACTAAAATGCTTTTTTTAAAAAAAAACAAAACCACACACACAAAAAAGTAAATCCTGTTCTTTGTATTTCTGCTCTCACTCAGTGAAATTTACTTATTTGAGGGTTCCAGTCTTCTAGAAAGCTCTAAGAGCATCGGGATTGGGAGATCTGTTCCTTTTGCTCCTGGCTTGGCTGAGCAGCCAGACCTCAGCTCCTTCCTGGCTTTTTTGCCACCTATTTCCCTGCCTTGGTTGGTCATTTCTTCCTCCAGCCCTGTTGCTCCTGTCCCTGGTCCAGGGCTGGGTCTGTGCTGGGTGTAGCAGTTTTTTGGGGATGGAGTAAGAGACGCCTGACAGGAAGCAAGCAGCACTTTGAGCTGGTTGCAATCACACTGGAGCCAGGAACAGATTTCCTGGCTGCAGAACCCTCTCTGACACAGACCACGATGGCATTTTCTAACACAAATCAGTACTGTCAGCCCTAAGGCTGTGACTGAAGTGTTTGAAATCCCCAGAGGAGGAATTGACACACTACCCCTAAAAATCCAGGTGGAAAGTGAGGGATGGAGCCCAAACAATCCCAGGGATTCCAGGAGGATCTGCTGCTTAATTGGCAAGTTCACCTCTGTGGTCTGTTGGAGGAGGCCACCAAGATGATCAGATGGATGGAGCAGCTCTGCTATGAGGAAAGAGAGAGAATTGGGATTGCTCAGCCTGGAGAAGAGAAGGCTTTGGGATGACCTAACTGGGGCTTCCATGGCCTGAAGGGAGCCTATAGGAAAGATGAAGAGAGACTGGAGCAACAGGAGAAGGGGGAATGGCTTCACACTGAAAGAGAGTAGGGTTAGATTAGACATTAGGAAGGAATTGTTCCCTGTGAGGGTGGTGAGGCCCTGGCACAGAGTGCCCAGTGAAGCTGTGGCTGCCCCTGGATCCCTGGAAGTGTCCAAGGTCAGGCTGGATGGAGCTTGGAGCACCCTGGGATAGTGGGAGGTGTCCCTGGCCATGGAAGGGGGGTGGAATGAGGTGATGTTTGAGGCTCCTTCCAACCAAACTATTCCATGATTCTGTGATTCCTTTATCAGCGTTCCCAGAGGACGAGTGAGGACGGTTGGGTGTCAGTTTTGGGGAGACCCAAAAAGTTCTCTTTTGGGCAGATGATCCCCAACTCCCTGGGCAAGAGCATGTGAGCACAGACCCAGGGAGACATCCTGCCCTCAGCAGCCACACCAGGAATTGCTGCTCTCCTCAGCTCTGCAGCAAGGTCACCACTGATGGGGTGGAGCCCAAAGCCAGCTAAACCCCTGGGGTTTAGATCATCAGAACAATCAGAGATTATTTCGAAACATCAGGCATGATATGGGAGGACAGTCATCCCAGGGGGAGCTGGTTCAGCCCCAGAGCAATCCAGTGCTGATTGATTCACTGCTCATACCTGGATCCAGCCTTCCTGTCACCTCTTACTTAACTTGGATACACAAACCCTACAAGCTCCAACAGGCCAACCCCTGTTTCAGACAGGTATGCTGCTGCAGCATCTCCACAATGAGCCTGTAACACACCTTTACCGATGGAGTTTGGAGTGCCAAGAAGCGTCCTGGACCCTCAAGTTACAAATCCAGGCCTTAGAACTCTCTGTCTAAGCAGCACCAATCAGCCAAGGTGTCTGGTGGTCAGGTATCAATCCAATGCAAGCCCATTTTCTGCCAGCTAGGATTCCCAGGCTGGACATCTCCCATTCCACAGCCTCCAGGACTCATCCTGAAGAGATGTTCATGGCCTCAGTGCTCACAGCCCCATCAGAAAACACTGAACCCACCAGAATCAAGAAAGGCAGCTGGGAGACAGGCAGGGGAGATCCTGCCTGCAACAGCTTTGCACTGGAATTCATCTCATGCTTCCTGGGTAAAATGGGAAGGATGCCCTGCACCTCCCCTTCTTCAGACATGCAGGGATTTGGGGCTGGGAAGGGATTTGGCTGGTTTCCCTTCCCTACACAAAGGAAGGCAGAGCAGGGATGTCTTCCTGGAAGGACCAGAAAATAGCCGTGGATCGAGTCAGACTGCGGGGCAGGATGAGGAAGTCCTCCTTACAGCAATATAAAGGTCTCAAGTACTTGGCTGGAGTGCCAGGAATCCACCAACAGGCCAGGCTGGCTCAGAAGCAGCTTTTCACATCAGCACGGTGAGAACATTTCTGTTTATTTGTTCCTCAGTGTCAGCCAAGAAGGAAGGAGGTGCTGCTCCGTTCCCCCCTCACCACACTTGCCCTCAGCTCCCTGCAGCAGCAGAAGGCTTAAAATTGGTGACACCTCTGCCTCCTGCTCCCTCCTACCAACCTGGAATGTTTGGTCTCACAGACAGGTTTTAATTTTGCTTCAGAGGAGGGATGGCACGGCACGACCTGACTCACGTGGGAAAGGCAGAGGTTATGCTCTTGTCTGCTCCTCTGAAGTCAGAGAACTCTTGTTTTCCATCCCAGGCCCAAATTAGCACTAATTATTCCATGCAAAATGGAGTTGCTTCAACAGGAAGGAATTAGGACAACAAATTATTCTGGAATAAAGAGTCACTGCTGCCTAAGCAAGTGATCTGTTTGCACAGAGAAGAAAAGGAGCATTCTCCAGGCCAGATTGGAGAGGGCTTGGAGCAACCTGGGCTAGTGAGAGGTGTCCCTGCCCATGGCTGGGGTTTGGAAGGAGATGAGCTTTAAGATCCTCTCATTCTTCCACAGGTCTTTTTGGGAAAAAAGTAGTTCCAGTTTCAAAAATAATTCCAACCTCCGTGCCTGTTTCAGTAGGCACCAGGATTTTCTGCATGACCAATATGCCAAAACCCAACCTACACTCAGGTGTTTTGACTGCTACCACCAAAACTGCAGCTGCAACCACAGCACGGTGGGTCTGACAGCTGTGGCTGATGCTTTCAGGCAGGAGAGCTGTGATTTGGGGCAGGGAGGGAGGGAGGTGCAGGCACACACCCTCCTGCAGCCTAAAGGAGGGTTTCCCTCCAAGGAAACACAACCCTCAAACCTGCAGGACATGTGGCTGTGGAGATGCATTATTTGAATGCCCTGGTATAGAATTGTGGAATCACAGCAAGGTTTGGGTTGGAAGGGACCTGAAAGAGCATCCAGTTTCAACCCCCAGCCATGGGCAGGGACACCTTCCACTAGCCCAGGATGCTCCAAGCCCCATCCAGCCTGGCCTTGGGCACTTCCAGGGATCCAGGAGCAGCCACAGCTTCTCTGGGCACCCTGTGCCAGGGCCTCACCACCCTCACAGGCAAAAATTTCTTTCTAATATCCTGTCTAACCCACCCTCTGTCAGTGAGAAGCCATTCTCCTTCTCCTGTTCCTTTGTTCCTTGTCCCAAGTCCCTCTCCAGCTCTCCTGGAGACCCTCTTCAGGCCCTGGAAGAGGCTCTGAGCTTTCCCTGGAGCCTTCTCTTCTCCAGATGAGCACCCCCAGCTCTCTCAGCCTGGCTCCAGAGCAGAGGGGCTCCAGCCCTGGAGCATCTTTATTGCTTCTTCTGGAGTTCTTTAAGTCCTTATTATGCTGAGGACCCCAGCCTTGGACACAGCACTCTCCACCATCACCTCCTCCCTGCACAAACACACCAATCCCCTTCCCAGAAGAGCAGCCCCCATCTTGCTGTACCACAAAACACCTCACATTGCAGAAAAAAACCCACGTAAGACCACGCAGAGCAGCTGTGGAAAGCAGCACTGCTCTCATGGGGAGCTCCAGTACCATGGTGGGAGCCTGGAGATGGCAAGAAAGGCCTCCTAAAGAGGTTAGACAGACAAAAGAATGAATGAGCAGCCTCTTCACTAGAGACTGGGGAGATATATGTGACAGTGACAATGTCCATGGATCCCATTACATGATTCCCATGAGCTTTGGCCACACAGAGAAGTTCCAAGTGCTGACAGGTACCACAGCTGACAGCCCAGACACGTGAGCTGCATCAGAGAAAAAGTGTTTCCAGAGTATTTGTGAGTTTAATGAGAAGTGAACACTCGTGATGAGAGCCACTCTACCCACTCACAAAACCTGGAGACATCAGGAAGAACAGGATCACACCAGCCTCTAGCGATATCCAGGACCAGCTGCTCCAGAGGAAGATGCAAGAAATCATTCTGGACAGCTCAGGAATCACTTGCTTATCACTAAATCTCTTCCTAAGCCCTTCAGATCGTGATTAAGCACAATGGTTCATACCCTATATATTAAATATTAATCCTCTCTAATGTGACTGCCGACATTCCGGTTATCCAATTCGGATAACCGCACACCCCGTTCCTTTTCCACCCCAAACCACGTAAACACGATGTACAAAACCCAGCAGTATTCTGTGATCCAGCCAGAGCCTCCCTGGGCTCTGAGCCTAGAAGAAAACCAGCTGGATTCCCACTAAAATCAGGGGGGAAAGAGTTAAGAGCAGGAGATGAATCAGCCACTGCTCTAAATGCGGACATTTCCTACCTCTCCGCTCAAGTGTCTCTTCCTGTCCGCAGGCTTTGGGGATGCTTACAGACCTGGTTGCCTTCAAATGACTTCCACCGTGAGAGGAAAGCCCGGGGATTTGGTTTTTTTCCAGAGGAAAATGCGATTTGTGAATGAGCCCAGAGAGCAGCTGCCAGGGATGAGCGACCTCCTGCCCGTGTCACACCAGGAGGGGAGGACCAGGAAGCAGCTGGTGCCACTCCTGACCCTATGGAAGCACTACAGGTGCGCTGTTCCACACAGAATATCCCACCCCACGCTCCTCAGTGTTTAGAGGCATCACACATGACAGTGACGCTGGCTCAGCCAAGCACAGCAGAAGTCACACAACCTGTGCCCTCCCCACTGGACTGGGATCCACCATCCTGCTGGAAACACAGAGGGTTGGAGCAGAACAGATGTAGGCTGGCAGCAGGAGGAGACAGGGAGAGAGGGAATTCAAACCGCTCCTCCGCGAGGATGTTGATGTTGGAAGTGGACCAGTATCATGGAGTAGCACAGAGATGCAGTTATTTGTGAGGGATGTTTCAGGAAGGCAGGGCTGTGTCTCCTTAGTCTGGGAAGAACACAGCAGCACCAGTGCCCTGGAAATGGGAAATATCTATTCCAGCACCTCCCAGGATCCCCCATTGCTTTCACAGAATCCCAGAGTCATTTAGGTTGGAAAAGGCCTCCAAGATCTCCTCACAAGTCCAACCTGTGACCAATCCCCACCTTGTCAGCAGAGCACTGAGTGCCACGTTCAGTTGTTCCTTGGACACCTCCAGGGATGATGATCCCACCACCTTCAGCCAACTGCAAGCAACCGGCTGCTTTAACCAACTGTTTTAACAGAGATCAGGCAAAAACCCTGGAGCTTCCCACAGGCACTCCCCTCCAAAAGCTCTCCAAGAAGGATGGAAAGAAACATGTGGAATGGGAAGGTGGCAGTGCCCACTTTCTGCCCAGCACGAACACCAAGTCTCTGTCTCCCCAGTGCCCCCAGGTCCTAGGGGAGCTGTGGTCCCTGTTCCCCAAAAAGCATCCTGGCTCTTCACCCTGGCCACAGCAGCAGCCATCAGGGAGCTGGCAGTGCCATGACCATCCCTGTGATCCCACTCCTCCTCCCAGAGCTCCATATCAAGCTTTCTTCCCAATCTCTGGGAACAACAGCATGAGTTTGCATCTGATGCTTGACAGAAACAGACAAATCCTCCCTGCAAACCTGGCTGCAGCCCCCCCGAGCACATCCTTCCCCTCCCTGCCACTGGCCGCTGCAGCAACAGGAATTAAAATAAAGATGAAAAACTCCTGTTGGGGCCGCAGCTTTATTTCCTGTCGTTTCTAGAACTCCTTGTACAGGAGGAAAAAATCCTTAAATATTTCCAAGCATCCTGCATGCTCGCAGCAAGCTCCCCCCAGCCACGGGCAGGCAGAGAAGGGATGACTAATTTTTTTTAGCGTAAGACGCTGCGGAGAGCGTCCTGTGAACAAGCTCAGTAAATTCCTGAGGCTCCCGGCAAGGACTCCACCACTCCTTGCGAAACTTCCCAGCTGGAACCAAAAAGCCAGAAAACAACGTTTTCTCTCCCTCGACAAACAGACATTGGGATTCCTTTAGCGACAGTATTTAGATTTTTAATGTCAGTCCATATTTAGCAGGAGGGAAAAAAAGCCTCCCTTCCTTCCTGTCACATTTTCCACCCTCGATGACATCCAAGATCTGAAACAAGCAAGCGTTGGCCGAGGAGGGAGGATGCAGCCACCCGAGCGTGGGAGAGCTTGGAGAGGGGCAGCAGGGACATTCCCATTTGGGATTCCCGTTTGGGATGAGCAGAGGCAGTGGTGAGGAGGGGACACACCCTTCGAGGAGCGGAAAGAGCTACTGAGGACAGAGCCTTGAAGGAAGGGACAGAGCCTCTGGACCCCACAGCAAGGAGGGTGTCCCTTCCAACTCCAGCCCGGAGCATCTCCTGGAAGGATGGCACAGGGAGCTGCCAGGCCACAAGCCCGCAAGCTGGAATATCGGTCCCAAAAGAGGCCTTTGGCCACCAGCACAGCCTGGATCTGCCAAGGGGAGCGTGGTCAGCCCATGGGTCAGGAGGGCTCCTCACTGACCAGAAGCCCCAGGTACTGAGTGGAGGTGTCCAGGGAGCCCAGCCATCCTGCAGCAGGGCGGTGGTGGGTGGTGCCAGGAGATCGTGGCCATGGTGGCCCTGCCCTGCAGCTGTTTTCTGGGTCTTGGAGGGGTGTCCCCAGCTTGGACTCCCGTGTCCAGCTCTGTGAGTCACTGCAGACCCACAGCTGGATGTTCATAGAATCATGGAATGGTTTGGGTTGGAAGGCACCTTAAAGCCTGTCTTGTTCCATCCTCTGCCATGGGCAGGGACAGCTTCCACTACCCCAGGTTGCTCAGAGCCCTGTCCAACCTGGCATTAAACACTTCCAGGGATAGCCACAGCTTCCCTGGGCAACCTGTGCCAGGGCCTCACCACCCACACAGGGAAGAATTTATTCCTAATATCTAATCTAACCATACTCTCTGTCAGTGTGAGGCCATTCCCCCTTATCCTGTCACCCCAGGCCCTTGTAAAAAGTCTCTCTCCATTTTTCTTGCGGGCTCCTTTCAAGTACTGAGAGGTTCCCATTAGGTCTGCCCTGATCCTTCTCTTTTCCATGCTGGACAATCCCAATTTCCCCAGCCCTTCCTCGCAGGAGAGGTGCTGCATCCCTCCCATCAACTTGGTGGCCTCCTCTGGACCCGCTCCAAGGGAGCAAATCCAAGAGCCCCAGCCCGCGATCACTTTTAGAAATCCTCATTACCGCTAACAAATACACCTACAAATACGCAAATGCCAAACCCCAAGTTCAGCGTGGACAGGGCGGGGGTGACCCAACTCCACAAACACACGTGGACCCTTCCATCACCCCCACGCCACCACAACAAGCCCGTTCCTATCCCCGGGGGTCACCTGCGACCCCCTCCCCGCTCACCTGCGGCCGCTGCTCCCTCGCCGGCTCCCGCCCAAACGGCTCCGCTGCGAGGCCGCGGCGGCCGCCCGTAACCATGGACGGCGCAGCGGGGGAGGGCGCGGGAAGGGGGGGGGGTCGGGGGAAAAAGGGGAGGGGGAGATGAGGGAAGGGGAAGGGGTGCGGGAAGCCCCCGCCGCCCCTCGGGGCTCTCCCGGCGCTCAGCGGCGCCGCCGCCGCCGCCCGCCCGCTGCCGCCGCCATCGTGCGGCTCCGGGCCGGGGGCGGGCCCGGGGCCGGGCCATGGGCGTGGTCATGGGCGTGGCCAGGCGGGCCCCGGCGCGGGCCGGTGCTGCCCCCTGGTGGCGCGGCGGCGGCACTGAGCACCCGAGACCGCTTCCCAAAATTCCCGAGTAGGAAATGGATTATAAACAAAAATGTTTTGGTGGGATACTGCAGGAAAGCCGGAGAAGGACTCTTAGGGAGGAGATGCGGAGAAAAAGACAAGGAGTAACGAGTGGAAGTTGTCAGAGGGGGAATTTATGTTGGATATTAGGAGGAAATTTTTTGCTGAGACGATGATGAGAACAGGAACAGGTTGTCCCAACACTGGAAGTTTTCAAAGCCAAGCAGGATAAGGCCTTGAGCAACCTGGTCTAATGGGGGTTGTCCCTACCCGTGGCAGGGAGGCTTGGGATGATCTTTAAAGTTGCTTCCAAACCTTTACTGTTCTGTGATTCTGTGATTCTGTAGTTCTGTGATTCTGTAGTTCTGTGATTACGTGAACAGAAATTACTGGGTAAAACTGAGCGAGTGCCTTTTTTTTTTTGAGGTAAGTTCTGATCATCACAAAGATTTCTTCTTAATTAGAAACATCCAAGAAATATGATCCTTTTATACAATTTAGAGCAAGAAAGGCTGGCTTCAGTTAATTATAATCACAGAATGGTTTGGGTTGGAAGGGATCTTAAAGACTATCTCATTCCACTCCCTGCCATGGGCAGGGACAATTTTCCACTATCCCACCATCACCTGTGGCCTTGTACACTTCCAGCAATGAGGCAGCCACAGCTTTTCTGGACAAACTGTGCAAGAATTCATATTTTGTCCCATTCCCATCCACCACAGAGCAGCCTGGTCCATCCCCTTGGCACATCTCCTTTAGATATTTATACACATTAATGAGGTCCCCTCTCAAATGCCTGTTCTTGAGGCTGAACAGGCCCAGCTCACAGAATCATAGAATACTGAAGTTCAAAGGAACGTCTGGAGATCATCCAGTCCAACCCACTGTCAAGGCAGTGTCACCTGGAGCAGGTGACACAGGAACATGCCCAGGTGGGTTTGGAATGTCTCCAGAGAGGGAGACTCCATGGGCAGCTGTTCCAGTGCTCTGTCACCCTCAACATAGAGAAGTTTTTTATCATGTTGAGGTGAAACTTCTTCTGTTTTAGTTTATGGCCATTAATTCTTGTCCTGTTAGTTGGTACCACCGGAAAGAGTTTGGCACCATGCTGTGAGCCCCTCCTTGGAGATATTTGTATGGATTGATGAGACGCCTCATCAGTCCATATGTTCTCGTCCCCAGGCTCGTCAGGCCCCGCTCCCGCGGTGTCTCCTCGCATGAGGGATGTTCCTGTCCCTTCAGGCTCGTCAGGCCCCGCTCCCGCGGTGTCTCCTCGCAGGAGGGATGTTCCTGTCCCTTCAGGCTCGTCAGGCCCCGCTCCCGCGGTGTCTCCTCGCATGAGGGATGTCCCTGTCCCTTCAGGCTCGTCAGGCCCCGCTCCCGCGGTGTCTCCTCGCAGGAGGGATGTTCCTGTCCCTTCAGGCTCGTCAGGCCCCGCTCCCGCGGTGTCTCCTCGCATGAGGGATGTTCCTGTCCCTTCAGGCTCGTCAGGCCCCGCTCCCGCGGTGTCTCCTCGCATGAGGGATGTTCCTGTCCCTTCAGGCTCGTCAGGCCCCGCTCCCGCGGTGTCTCCTCGCATGAGGGATGTTCCTGTCCCTTCACACCTTCGGGACGCGCTCCAGCATCTCCGCGTCCCTCTGTCCCGAGGGGCCCGGACACCCCCCCTGTCAATCACTACATGTCAATCATCGTGACGGGCGTGCGCCACAGCCAATCGGCGGCGTTAACGACACGAGGGGGCGGGGTCGGAGCGGTGCCGGGCGCGCGGCGGCGGCGGGCGCAGGTGAGGGGCCCTGAGGGGCCGTGAGGGCAGCGGGGAGGGGGCACCGGGGCTGCGCCGATCCCCGCGGCCGCCACAACCCCGGCAGCCACCCCCGACCGCTCTGCCAGGGGGATCTGCGAGCGGAGAACCTCCCGGAGCTCCCCCGGCGGCTGAAGGTCGCGGTGAGGGCGGGGGGGCCCCCGCCGTGAGGGTGCGCAGGGCCACGTCGTGGCTTGCGGGCCGCCATTCCCTGTGGGAAGGAACCCTATGCCTTCCCTTTTGGCTTTGCCATCGCTTATGCGGGATTCCAGCCGTAGCCCTTGGCGCTTATCTTGGCCCTGTCGCCTGTTTTTCCTTATCGGTTGTGGTGACCCTGCCGGCAGGCCGGCCCCCAACCTGCCGGCTGAATCCAAACAAGCAGAGTGGGAATAAACACGGGGTGGGCGATGGTAGGAAGTAGCTTGGTTTGTGGAAGTGAAGCTGAGCGTTGAACTTTAACCGAAACGTCTTTATGCGTGTTTTCCGCCTGGGATTTCCCCTGTCTCATCGCAGTGTCTGTGCCAGGGCATGGGTGCCTATGGAACAGCCCGAGCTTCTGGAGACAGCCTGAGCTTCACCAGCAGCCTCTGCTCACCCTGTCTCTGTGTCTCTGCAGGTGCTGAGCCAGGATGGGTTTGGCTGAAGACAAAGTGTACACCCATATTACAAGAAACCTCAAGAAGTTTGGGACTATCCGAGTGTCATCGCTGGCTGATTCCCTGACCTGCCTGGTCGATTCTGACAGAGTAATTTCCTGTTTTGCTGATCTCGACCAGGCTCTTTCCTCAATGGCAACATAGACCTGTCTTACCTCTAAGTCAGACGGTCTCTTAGACGCTCTCTGTGTTTTTCCTAGGATGAGCTCCTGGCCCGGGAGGAGACACGGGGCAACCAGGCAGCTGTCTTTAGGTTTTATCAGCACCTGAGGTGCCGGAAGGGCTGGGTGCAGGATCTCATCCAGGCGCTGCACCAGAACAACGCGGGGCACTTGGCTGATGAGCTGCAGGAAGTCTATGACACCTGGCAACCTCGACCTCGTACGTAGCCTCATCCTCCCTGGGTGGGCCCCGTGGGGTGCTGGAGGTGGGGATGTGAAGTCGTCTCTGTCCCTGCCTTGACTTCCCAGGAGGCTGGAGGCATCTGTGACTGTCCCAGGGATGACCTTCACTGTAGTGACATGTCTGAAGATGACGGGTCCATGTTTGTAGGTGCTGGGGTTGGTGGTGGGCTGGGGTTCTCACCTGAGAGAAGATGGAAAGATGAACAAAGGGGTGCTGTGGTCTTGGCTGATGTGGGGATAGAGCAGTGACGCACACAAAGCTGCTTCAGCCTCACGTTTATCCTCCGCTTCCTCAGTTTTTCCTGCAGTGATCCGCTTGTCTCTTCCAGGTTCCTCAGCTCCTGCTGCTGCCTCATCCCTTGAGGATGCCCGTTCCACTGGCTCCTCCATCAGTGCCCAGACGCCATCCCGGGGGCGATATTCTGACCCGTTGGCAGGGCAGCCACGCAGAGATGTGCCCATTGGTGACCATCCACCCGTCCTGCCCAGTGCTGCCACCACCACGGGCCTGGAGGCCAGACTCCCAGTGCAGGAATCGGTGAGCAGGGCATGTGTTGGATGGGGACACAAAGGTCCCTTTTGGACTTTTTGACTTGATATGGGGAGCCTGTGATTGGGCCAGGCTGCTTCAGGCCCACCCCAAGCAGCCACTCACTGCTGATCTCTGTCGCATCTGGTAACTTACAGCTTATATATGGCCCTGTAACTGCTCCCTCTCCTGTATCCCTCCATGGGGGTAGTGCAGGGTCTGCTTTTCCACTCCAGGCTTCTCTCCACAACCCCTGAGCCTTGGATGGATCCCAAGGAGAGACCCCAGACCCCCTTCATAACCAGCCTTGCGGAGATCACTGCTCAGGATTTGGGACATCCCTGCGGTCCCAGACCCCCTCATCCCAGTGATTTAACACAACTCCTTTCCTTCCAGCTCCCCAAAAAACTCCCGGAGCAAGAGAGTCCCCAGCCAGTTCCACCTGGGAGCAAAGTCCATGGCGGAGTGAGCAGTGGACACAGTGGAGAAGGGAATCTCTCGCACCCTGCCGGGGCCGTGCTGGTGCCAGCGGGGACACCAGGGGTGGCCGTGCCATCGGCTGTGTCCCCAGAGCAGGGCCGGGACTGGCTGAGCCGCCGGCCAGTGTGTGTGGACAATGGGTTTTTTGGGAATGCCAACCACCTGCACCGCGGCACACCGGGCCTGGCCCTGGGCAGGTCTGTTCCATCGAGGGATGTAGGTGCCACTCATAGCCCCGGGCAGCCCAGGAACGAGCCCGAAGAGAACTCGGATATCTCCACAGAGTCACCGTCAAGGCTGGGGGGGGCCACTCGTGGTGTGGGGCAGCAGCCCCCAAACTCGGTGCCAAAAAAGCAGCCTGTGCCAAGCTCTGGGCACAGTGAGCCCACGAGCAGCTCTGTGGATGTGCGCAGCCCCCTCCTCATACAGGAGCAGTTTGATGCGGAGAAGAATCGCTCCGGGATGCTGCGAGAGCACCCAGGGAGTGCAGGTGGGTTTCCCTCCTGGCAGAACCAGAGAGCCACTGGGGAGCAGGAGGTGTGCTGCTCAGAGCCCCTCACTGCAGGAAAGAAACTGGGATGCTGGAGTGGACCCAGAGAAGGGAATGGAGCTGGCTGGGCTTTAGAGCCTAAGTCTGATGAGCAGCAGCTTAGGAAGCTGGGAGAGCTCAGTCTGGAAAAAAGGAGGTTCAGGGAAGACCTCACTCTCTGCAACTCCATGACAGGAGGGTGGAGCAAGGTGGGGATTGTGCTCTGCTCCCAGGTAACAAGCAACAGGAAGAGAGGAAAATTGTGTCATGGGAGGTTTAGATTGGATAGAAGGGAAAATTTTCTTTTTGGAAGGGGTTGTCAAGCACTGGAAAAAGCTGTCCAGGCCAGTGGTGGTCACCGTCCCTGGAGGGATTTAGAAGCTGTTTGGATGTGGCACTTGGGGACACAGGTTAGTGGTGGCCTTGGCAGTGCTGGGGCAATAGAATAGAATAGAACTATTTCGTTTGAAGGGACCCACTATGATCATCTCATCCATCTGCATTTTAATTTTGTTTTGTCAGTGGAACAGCTTTGGGGTGTGAAACTTCTCCCCTTCTCCTAGTTTGCAGAGATGTGAGGGAATTTTAGCATCTCCTACATCCCTTGCCTGTGGGCATCATAGAATCAAGATAAAACCCTGTCCTCCACTCCAGGGTCTTGGGGTGGGAAAAGAGACACCCATCCCTCCCAGCCCTTTCACCTCTGCCATGTGGGGTCAGCACCTCCTGGCTGGGAAGACATGGAGTTTCAGGAGCCTTAAAAGCCTGTTTCCCTTGGTGCTCCCCAGCCCTGCAGCCCACCCTGCATGAGTTACTTGTAGCTGCAGGGAAAGCTCTGGTGCCTCAGCAGAGCTAGAGCCAGGGCACTGGATCCTGCTCCCTCTTCCACCCCTTCAGCTTGGGAACTGTCCTGTCACAGCTTCCTTGAGGAAGAGCAGATTTCACATTTTAGGCCCCCTGGTTAATGCAACGTGCTTTGTTTTCTCCCTGACAGGTGCTTTGATGGAAACAACCACCCTGGGTGCTATCCCTGTGCCCAGAGACATTTTCCCATCCCGTGACACCTCTGTCAAGTCTCTTACTCAAGAGAAGAAACTGTCCTTTGGGAATACAGCCAGCAGCAGCCCCTCTGTGCCAGCAAAGGAGAAAGTAGGTGACCTTTCCTCTTGCCACTTGCATTTTGTTCATGTCCTTGTGCACTCCCCCTGGTTAGGAGCTTTTCTGTTGCAGTGTCACACTGTGAGCTGGTGATGAGTTTATTCAGGGATTTTTTTTTTGTGACTCTGTCGTTTTCATGTTACCATCCTCACGCTGTATGATGGAGCATGGGGGAAGGGAGTGGAGCTCTCCTGGGCTTTGACTCCTTATTTCCCCACCTTACCTTGCCAGTCAGTCTCCTGGCTTCCAGGTGTTGTTTTCCACTGCTCTCCTCACTGCCTGGCTCCCCTTCATCCCTGCCTGCCTTCCTCCTTGCCTCCCTCCTTCACCTCCCTGTTACCTGTGACCCAACCTTGTTAGCAGCAGATGTGGGGACTGTGTCGAAATGGCTTTGTGTGAGACCTGTGTGCCCCAGGCCATTGGGTGCTTCCATTGACACCCAGCCCCTCTCCTTGTCTCCTAAAGGTGCTCCCGGCCTCGGCAAACCCTTTCCTGGGCACAGCTTTGGTAGGAGGCTCTGAAGGCATGGCTGGGAGATTGGCTCCCCGGGTGAGCTCTGCCACGAGCATCTGGGCATCTCATCGTGATGAGGAGAAGGAGGAAGAGCTTGGTAAGCCGGGCATCCTCATGTCCGTGCCTCAGGGCAGCCCAGAGGTGGCCAGCAGGTGCCTGAGCTCTCAGGAGCCCAGCAAGCCCTGTTCCACCACCTCCAGTAGCCTTGGCCTCAGCAGCGACCCAATCCTGGTGAGCAGGGATAGCCTGAGCTCAGGGGGAGCATTCCCAAGGGTCTCCTCAGTTCATGCAGGCCCCAGAGAAAAGGAGGCATCTGGAGCAAGCAGAGACTCCAGTCCTGCTCCGAGCTGGGACAGCACCTCCATGGGCACCCATGAGGTCCGTGTGGATCATCACCCCAGTGTCCAGCTTGGAGCTGGCAGCGACGGAGTCAGTCCCCTTGGAAGATCCGTGAATTTCAATTCTGGCAGTGGCCATGACCCTGCCACCAGATCACCTCCGGCCAGAGTCGCAAAGAGGGACAGCAGTGGCTTGTCCCTGCTGTACATCCTTCCAGCTGTCGGTGTCATTTCTGCCGTGGTGTTCGCAGTGTACGCTCGGCTGCGGAAATAGCGGATGGGACACCACGACCGTGACGCAGCCGGGGGGATTTCTCTGGCAACAGGATTTTGGTCAACGCATTTGAAGCCTGAAGAGTAGCAGGGGGCAGTAGGGGCATTGTTAAATCTTTTTTCTGGAAGGTTCTGCTGGAAGAGGCCTTGGTACATGATGCTGTTGGGTTTGGGTCTGTTCCCTCCCATTTCTCAACCATCTTCTTGGCTGTAGCTTTCTCTTTCTACACTCCTGGAGGAGAGGATCTCACACCAAAATGTGAGTGATCCACTGAGTCAAAAAGCAAAGCACTCATGGTGATTCTCCATGTCTTCCTTGTTTGGTCCCAGGAGGCCTCAGGGAAACATATCCTGGTGATCCAAAGGGTGACCTCCAGGTCCCTTTGTGCGGTGCAGCCAGGAGAGGTTGTACAGATATCCTGTGACAGCAGAGCTGATTTTCTTGGCTCTGCTCATCTTGGCTTGAAAATGTGCCCAAGGATGGGTGCAGCAGCCTCCACTGGATGTCTCATGTTCAGTTTGCCTTACTTGGTGTCTCTGGCTCTCCTCCTCCTTCTGGGATTGCTTCATGTAGTACTGACCCTGGGGATAAACATGAGGGTCAGGAAAGAGCTGCATCATACCAGCGTTATCAAGGATCAGCCTCATTTCACCCTGTTCAGGCAGGAAAAGGGGTTTCTGATTTAAGAGGAATGTTTCAGGTATTGCCAACTTTAAGGAGACTTGGTCCCACAAAAGGTTATTGGGTGTTTTTGAATTTGAGGCTGGATTTTTGCAGCTTGCTTGGAAGGGTAGCTGGAGTTCTTGCCCTTCCTGATACCTGATGCTATGGGATAGGGGTATAGGAACCTTCTGCCCAGGCTGCGACACAAACAGGATCAACTGCATCCTGCAGGGAGGCCATACCAGAGTCTGAGATGCTCTGGGCTATGGGGAGACCTTGTAGCACCTTCCAGTGTCTAAAGGGCTTGGAACAAACTGGTCTTGTGGCAGAGGGCTGGGATGGGATGCTTGTTAATGGCCCTTCCAACCCAAACCATTCTGTGATTCTAAAACGCAGTAAAAGCAGTGAAGAAGAAACAGCCTGGAGTAGTTACATTGCTCCAGGTTGCTCCAAGCCCCATCCAACTTGGCCTTAACTCTTCCAGGGATGGGGCAGCTACAGCTTCTCTGGGAAACCTATGTCAGTGTTTCACCACCCTCACAGGGAGGAATTTCTTCCCAGTATCCCATCTGTCCCTGCCCTCTGACAGTGGGAAGCCATTCCCCTTTGTGCTGTTACTCCAGGTTGTTGCCCAAAGTCCCTGAAGCTCTCTTGGAGCCCATTTAGATACTGGAGGCAGCTGGAAGGTCTCGTCAGAGTCTTCTCCAGGCTGAGCACTCCCAACTCCCTCCGCCTGGCTCCAGAGCAGAGCCAGGAGAGTTTCAACCCTCAGAATTTCTCACTCCAGCAGCTCCAGTTGAAGCTGAAGAGCTGGACACAGCACTGCAGGTTGGGTCTCACCTGAGCAGAGCAAAAGAGCAGAATCACTTCCCTCATCCCTCTGTGTCCAGTAACTTGTTCATCCTGAATTCCTGCCATCAGCACAGCTTCCGAAAATCTGCTCTTCCTGCTGGCAGGGAGCAGGAGGGAGCTCAGCCCTCTCAGGCCTCTGGGGCAAAGTGCAGCCATCACACCCAGAGCTTGGCCTGTGGTGGGAAAGGTCCATCAGCCCTGAATGGCTGATGCTTCTCCCTCCCAATACTTTCCTTCTGCCCAAAAATCCAAGAAGTGCCTCCATAAAACTAAGAAAAACCAATATATGCAGGAGGGAGGTGTTGATTTTGGCGTGTCAGGGCTGCCTTCCAGAAGAGCTTGAGGTGTTTATTCCTTGCATGGTGCTGAAGGAAGAAGGGACAGTCCTTTAAACACACTCAGCCCTCTCTGCCAGGAGAGGGAATGTGGGGGCTGCTCTTCCCATTAAAGATAAAATGGTTATCACTCCGTAACACAAGGGGCAGGAAGGGACTTGCTTTCTCCGCACTTTCTGTAATTCAGGGGAGATCCTAAACCAGCCGCATCCATACCAAGGCCCTCTTCTCTGATGCTTTACTTGCCTGTGAAATTCTTCCCATGTTTTTCCATATATTTAAGCAACAGCTTGTGCGCTTTGCCTTTTCATGTCAGATTTCTCTTGTGAAACAGCTGGTTTGTCACCACCTCAGACTGGGGAAAGCACACGTTCAGATTGCTGCTGTGACGTGCCGGGATTTTCACAGTTGATACGTAGCACTTTAAAGCCTCATTGGCAGGAGATGGTGCAGCAGGGAGCTGCACATCTTTTACTAACAGGCTAAAAAGCCTTTTACTAACTATAATAAATCGGTTTGATGCTTCACACTTGACTTGTTGTGATTTGTGGGATGAAGAGTGGGAGGTTGATGATGCTGTGGCTGGAGGGAATGCTCTGAAGGGCTCTGTTGGCAGTGACACTGAGAGACTGAGGCCATCAGTGCCAGGAAAGGGTGAAAGGGTTGAGGGACAGCTTCCAGACCTTTTGGAGCAAGCACAGGACCTGGTTCTGAGGATGCCCACCATGGCAGGTCTTCCTGTTGCTGGTGGGATGCCCAGGATGAAAACAGGGAAGGTGGTTCCCAAGGCAGCAAACAGCCGAGCTGCACAAGTCTGGATGTTGTTACCAAAGAGAAACTGGACAAGTTCTGGGAGAAGAAATGCTCTAAGCATCTGCAAAATTTTCCAAACTTGGAGGCTGTAACAGAGCCACAAAGAGCTGTGGCTGGAAGGACCCTTGGGACTGGATGTAACCAGGTGGACACAGGGCACAGATGTGTGCTGAGCTTGGTACCCACCACGGATGCAGCTTTATTCATTACCCAGGTTTTCTGGTTGAATTCTGTCCTGGGATCCTGCCCAGAAATGGGGCACCTTCCCCATGCTGGGCCACCTTAGCCTCTGGGCTCAGATCTGGGGGTGGCTCTTCTTGTGCCCTGAACAGCAGAACAGAGGCACCAACACCCCTAAACCACTGCTTACCCCTCTGTGTACCTTTTGGGGACAAGCAGGAAGCTTTTGGGAGGGAACAGCCCTTTCCTGTGCCCTCTCCACGCTCTGCTCTGTCCCAACAGCTGAGATACCCCACGAGTTTCCCTCACTTTCTGCTTTCCCAGCTCCAGCTGTTGGAGCCCAGGTGTGTCAAACACAGCAGGGGTTGAAAATACTCAAAGAGCATCGGGCAGCTCAGTGAGTTCCTTTTTTACCCTAATGAAAGAAATGCTTATTTGAAGGAGATTATTTGTGTTTAGAGCTCATCCTTTATCTCCCGTCACTGCCAACCCCATTTATCCACTTCCCCCGCTCACCCAACAGGATATTAAAATACACCAACTAAATTTGACCGATCCCTTTGTCCCTTTTCACTCCAGCAACCAGAATTCAGACAATATTCATGGAAATTTTCACACCTTTGTGGAATGTCGATCGCTGATCCTTCAGGTATCGAATTAATGTCTGAGGATTGTGGTGAGCTGGGATTACCCCGGGGCAGGTGAGGAACACCCTGGGTCACCGGGCTGCAGTTCTACTCTTGGTGTACTCTGGGTGTGTCAGACAACAACATTCCACAAGGGAATCTCCATCGCATTACAACGGGAGCTGTCATGACATCCTGTAGTCTGGGAATCTGTGTTTTCCTTTTGAATTTTCATCCTGTTGGTTGTTGCCTCAACCTCTTTATGGTTGCCTCAATTTTTCTGCCAACTTGGCGTTTCCTGCTGCGCTTGTTGATAAACGTGGCGTCAAGGTTTCAAGAACAGGGTTGTATCCACACTGGAATTATGTTAGGATGTAAAGGAGAGCTGAGGATTTTAAGATTTTAGGAGGAAGTTCTTCCTCGTGAGGATGGTGAGGCCCTGGCACAGGGTACCCGGAGAGGCTGTGGCTGCTCCTGGATCTCGGCAAGTGTCCAAGGCCAAGCTGGACGGGGCTTGGAGCAGCCTGGGCTAGTGGACGGGGTGGAACGAGATGCTCTATACGGTGCGTTCAGGCTCGCCATGGTGCGTGGCAGGCCCGCCCCACGTCTCTATGCACACTATCTGAATATGCAAATCATATTCAAATGAGCCCCTCCGCGCGGTCCGGCCCAGCCGAGCCTACTGCGGATCTTCCCTTCGGCCCCCGCGTTGCCATAGATACCCAACTGTCAATCACCGCGCCCTCTCCCGCCCCACCCGGCGAACTCTCTCGGTCATTGGGCGGTTGTCTTGTCAATCTCGCTCCAGAGGAAGCCTATAGGCCAGCGGTGCCGCATATCGACCCGCCTCACCCGGGCGCACGCTTCCGATTGGGCAGCTTGTCACTCTTCGCCGCCGAGAGCAGGAGGCGGGCCCGGCTCTCCGCTGCCGCTCAATACTGGTCTCCCATTGGCGCATCCTGCTGTCGCTCCGTGACGCGGGGGGCGCGGATTGGCGGCCGCCTCACAGGGTGTCCCGCCCCGCGGGGCCGTGCGGCGCAGGCGCGCCGGGGGCGGTGGCTGCGGCGGTGGCGGCTGAGCGGGGCCGGAGCGGGGCCGGGCGGCCCATGGGGCCGGGCCGTGCTGCCGATGGAGCCGCCGCGCAGCTGTGGCGATGGCGCGGAGGACGAGAAGAAGCCGCGGCGGCGGGGTGGCGGTGTGGACGCCGGGCCCTCCCAGCTGCGGCGGCGGAGCAGCGGCGGCGCGGCGGGCGCGGACAGCGCGGCGGGTCCGCAGCCCCGTGAACGCGGCGGGTCCGTGAGCCGGCAGCGGCGGGACTCGGTCCGCAAGAACCGCCCGCGTGAGTGCGGGGGAGCGGGAACGGCAGCGGGAGGGGGGGAGAGAAGCGGGGGGGCTCAGAGGATGGGGAGGGGCGGGGCTTATGGTAATGAGGCGGGGGGCGGGCCCGCGGTGGGTGGGGCTGCAGGGGCGTGGTCTGGGGAGGTGGGGCCGGGGGGCGACATGGGGGAGCACGGGGAGGGACGGGGACACTGGGACAGCGCGGGGGGCCGTGAGATGGACACGGCATGGGAAGTGTGGGGACAGCACGGCGGGGACACGGTGGGGTGATGGCTGTCCAGCATGGCCAACTTGGGAACAGCACTGTGGGGTGATGGCACGGGCACAGCACGGCTAGTTTGGGGACAGCACGGTGGGGACACGGTGGGGACACGGTGGGGACACGGCGGGTCTGTGACATGGGCTCAGCTGGTTGGGCTGAGGGATGGGACAAGCTGAGCTCCAGGAGCTCTAGGAGGTTTAGGGTGAAGCAACACCTGCCTGGTGGGGCAGGACGTGGGATGGGGCTGTGGCAGATGCGGAGGTTCCCAAACTGGGGACCTTAGATGGGAAGGAGGGGAAGGCTCCTGGTGACAGGGTGAGGAAAAGGGCACAGCAGGACAGATGGAAGGACCAGTGTTTGAGGTTGTGGGGCTGAACTGGTAACTGAAAGCAAAGAAATAGAGAGCAAAGGGACTAGTTTAAATATTGGGAGGGAAGAACCTGACAGGTTTGGCAGGAGCTAGGCACAGATCAAACCAGGCTTTCTAAGAGAAAAAAAAAAATCCCTAGAACCACGTTTGTAAATGTCCTACTGGAAACAGCAAAATGGATGGCAGCCTTCATTTTGGGAGCAGCAGGAGCTGCCGTGCAGGTGCTGTGGCTGTCCCTGACTTCAGCCATATTTGAGGCATAACCGAGAGATCATTTCTTGACTTCTGCCGAAGTCCTTCCTCCTGGAAGGAAATTGCCATACCCTGAAAATGAAACAGCCTCGGTGTAATTCCTTGGTATCTGCACAGCTATTGAAAATATGCGAGCAAGGATTCTGGGCTGAAAACAGGGATCAGAATTCTGCTGCATCTCAGCTGTGACTGGCAGTGCTGAGACACTGTTGTTACCATATTTATGGGAAATTTTAAGAGTGTTCCTGCTCTTGTTTTTGGGTGCTGGTGCAGGTTCTCTTCTGCCCTTAGTGTGAAAAATAGGAATGGAGATCTGTGAGGCTGTTAATTAGAGACCTGTTAAAAGGCTGCAGGGACATGAAGGAGATCTCTGGTATGAAAATGAGGGAGGACTCGGAGCTCTGTGTTAGGTGATGATTCTTCCCTGTCTTGCTCAGGGCAGTTTCTGTGTCTTCTCTGGAAAATGTGGTTTAAAGTTGGGTGCTGAGAGTGGCATGGGATACTTTATGGAAAACAGATGTTCTGGAAGCTTCCAAGAAAGGGTTTGTAGCAAATCTGGAAGGTCAGCGTGGTGGGATTAGCGATTTCAATTTAGTCTGACTTTCCTGAATTATTCTTATGCTAAGTGGAAGAGAAGTGTGATGCTGCAAGGGCATCCCTTAGCAGGGACAATGCCTGATGTCACAATCCATCATGTTTTGGAGTTAAACCGCTCCATCCCACCTTAAGGAAGACTCAAACTGAAATGAAAGAAAAGCACTTAATAGGCGTGGGATCAAAAATGTCCTACTTTAGCTCCCACTTGTCTGCTGCTGGCATGTGGCAAACGAGCTGGGTGACCTTGAGGCTTGTCTTGCCTGGCTGTGCTGGCAGATGCCCTGGCAGATGAGCCCCGCTTCCCCAGGAATGAAAGGATTTCAGCAGACTCGTGATCCTTGGCCCTCTGAGCCCGTAATGTACAGTCACTGCAGAGAGCAGGGAAGAAGACTGTGTTTGGGATAGGTGTGAAATAAACAGTGCACCCAGTACGTCAGCTGTGTGCCTTCATGCACCTTGGGTTTTTAAATTCCCTGGAAATTTAAATTCCCTGTTGGAAAGTCGTGTGGAGGTGATGCTTGGGGACATGGATTAAGGGTGAAGATGGCAGTGCTGTGTTAACAGTTGGAATTGATCCTGGAGGTCTTTTCCAGCCTGAATGATTCTGTGAGATGTTTCCTGGTGCACTTGAGGGGCTTTCCTGCAGACGCTGGGATTTTCTGCGTGCCCCCTGGCAGAAGAGGGAGAAGTCAAGGACACTGTTGCTCTCAGAAGGGACTGAGAAGTGTCCCTGAAAACATGAAGTGGAGATTTGTTGAAGCTTTGGAGTGTTACATTGGGAAGGAGAGTCTGATAGGGTTCAGTGCAGGCAGACATGTCATACACAAAAACTTTATCAGTTCCAGGAACAATACAGAAAAATTCCCTTCTGGTACTGAATTATCAGTGCCATTATTGAAATCCATACTTCAAAATTGGACTGGGAAGACTCCAGGTGAGCAATGAGGATATTCCCATTATGGTTCAAAAGGGAACTGTGGCTGTGGGCAGGGTGAAGTGCCAGGCAGAAACCTGATGGTGGTCATAGTGAGCAGGGGAATGTTTTTTTAATGAATCTTTTTAATTAGAGAAAGAGATCAGCATTTCAGTTCATCAGCTTTCCCCCTTTTCCCCCTCCTTCACTCTTTCCATTCTCATCCTGAAATCTTGGGATATTCAACAGAGATGAATTTAGGTTATTTCCATGGTGAGCAAAATGTGCTTTGCCCTTCTCTTGCTTGTTCTGTGAGAAAATATTCTTTCTCTTCAACTGATTTGTTGTTTTTTTTTAGTTTTAGTAACTTCTATCAGGATCATGCAAAGACATAATGGATATATGACTTTAAATTTTCAATTTACAAAGTATCCAAGAAAAGGTAAAAATAAAATGCTGTTTTGTCACCTCTTTGGTAGTACAAAATTTAAGCTTTGATGTTTAAGTATCTTTTTCTGCTTTGGAATGGTGTATGAAATATGAATTCCTATCAGAGCCTCTTTTTAGGGATGGGAGGAGATGTAGACTTAGTGTCACTTTATATTAAATGCTAATGAATTGTATTTTTTTCTCAGCTGTAAAATTTCCAGCATGGTGTAACACTATTAAAATATAATATTGAATATTTCAGAGTAAGCCTAGAGGTGCTGTCACACACTGAACTAAATCATCAGACTAATCTTTTTAGCTCCTGATATAATTGGCTCAGAAGTTAAGGATCACTCTGAAATACAACTCGAGCTGCTTGTTTAGTGATGAAAATCCACCATGGAGATCTTTAATTATATCATCTCTTTCATCTTGACAGTTCTGCAGCTTCCAGAATAAGTCTGTTAGAGGTCTTTTTTATTTACACAGTGTCCAATTTTATGAAGTAATTTACATATCAGATAAAGGCAATTTCTTTTTATTGCCCTGAAGATCTTACAGTCTGGCTGCAAAAGGAATTTGAAGGGAGGGTGGCAGCTCTTGCTGTGGGCACACAAAGTGTTCTGGAGCTTTTGTGGGATTATTTAGTCAGAGCTGTGAGCCTTTAACTTTGTTGGCAGACCAGTCTTTTGTTGTTGCTGCATATCCATAGATCTGCCCCTGAGTACAAGGTTTGTTTTTAAGACAAAGAGCTGTTTATATGAAAATATATATAGAGAGAGCTGCTTTTGAAATTGCTCAAGGAAAGCAGAAGTTCGCCGGGCCAGTGGTTTGGGTTGGGAGGGACCTTCAAGACCATCTCATTCCATCCCCTGCTGTGGGCAGGGACACCTTCCATTAGTACAAGTTGCTCCAACCTGACCTTGGACACTTCCAGGGATAAAGCAGTCACAGCTTCTCTGCCCATGAGAATGGGATTCATGGCTCTCATCCTCTAAAAAAACCAACAGAGTTTTGATTGCGGGAGGTTTGGAGCTGAGAGCAGAGGATTTGCTGCCTTTCTTAGAAATGCCCAAACACCCAAGGAACAACTAAACACTTCCCAGAAGGTGCTGGGCAGGAGGAGAGCCCAGAGGTCCATACAGTGATGTGCTTCCTGTGCCAGCCTCGGATTTGCCATCCTTCCCGTTGTTCTGCGGCTGGTGAGCGCTTGGAAAGGAGGCGTGCCATGCTCTTCCCTCACAGAGAGCTCCAAGCAGCAGCAGGGAGGAGGTGATGAGAGGCAGCATTTGCATTTCCTGCCCTGGCCCTTGATACTGGTGTCTGGTTATTCCAGCAGAACCTTCTGACTGAGTAAAATCAGCCTCAGGGATGCCCAGAGGGCTCCTGGATGCCAGCAGTTCTCCTGCTGTTCCTCGAGATCTGCAGCAGCTCTCTTGGAAAAATTGCTTCAAAGGCTTAAAAGGGAGAAATCTCTGGATGGGTTTCATCTGCTGGGAAAAAAAAAAAAATGTTTCAGGAGAAATCTTGATGGCAGATGGTGATGGCATTGATCCAGGAGAGCTTCCTCCTCCCTGCCTTGGATTTTTCTAGTTCTCAGACATGGAAGAGCTGTCACTGCCCAGCATGTTCCTGTTGGATGACTCGCTGTAAGTGTCAGGAAAAAATCCCCATTTCTTCATGTCCTTGGAATAATTTCCTCCTCTTGTTTGTGTGCCATTCCCCTTTCCTACAAAAAAAGGGTTTATAGGGAAGTTTTGTCTGTGTAATGGATTGAGTTCTCCAACAGGTGTTACTGTGTAGGGAATCCTTTGCAGCTTGGGAAAGAAGTACTTAATTTTGAGCTCACACTCTTCTTCCTTGGATTCTTAACCTGTGGCTGGTATGTATATAATGAGGGATCCATAATTAACAATCATTTGGGGTAAGTTAATTACCTTAATAGGCTGTCTTTTTGAATTTATCCCTGGTGGCTTAGGGAAGGTAGAGCCGAGCTGCTGGCAGATGGAGAGCACCAGCTGCTCCGTGCAGAGCTTTTCCAGCCGGCGCCGCAGGGAGCTGTGAGCCAGCTCTGGTCAGAAGTTGTGTCCCACCTCAGGGGCTTGGATTTTCTTTTTAGGGCTAGTGTTGAGTGGAGATAGTGACCCCTGAGCCCAGCCTGGCAGCAGTTGGTCCCAGCCCTGCTGGCATCATTCCCGTTTCCCTGTTCCTGATAGTGGATAACTGGTGCGGTTTAACTCCATGCTTAATGTTCTGTCCAAAAGTCAAAGGTCTTGATGGTACTGGGTTTGGGATGAAATTTCCAAGGAGCTGCTCTTTCTTTTTTTTTTTTTTTTTTTTTTTTTTTTTTTTTGTGACCAGGAAAGCTGCCTAAACTGATGGACCCAGTTGTGTTTGCCCTGAAATCTGGAAGGTTTGTGTCGCTGAGTGTAGGAGTTTGTGAGCTTCACTACCAACTTTAAAACAAATATGTTGTTTTACTGAAGCTGTTCATGTGCTACCAGCTGAGTGCTGGGAAGTGGGAGCCTGTTAGCCTGTGATGAAGCAGTCCCTGTGGCATTTCCAGGCATGTGGCTTCAGAGCACTGTGGTTTTGGATGTTTGCCTTTCCTGCTGCACATCAGTGAGCCCATCTCCCGAGTCCCCAGCCTCTGCTCTCTCCCCATTTTTACTCCTGTGTAGCCAGGCAGAGGGAGTTTGGGGGAAGATTGTTGTCTGAATGCAATGGTGGGAGTGCTTAAAAAAAAAAGTCCATTGGACTTCAGAATGCAGAAATCAAATGGTGTGTTCTGACAGGAACAAATGCGTTCCAGAAATCATAGAATCATGGAATGCTTTGGGTGGGAGGGGACCTTAAAGACCATCTGCTTCCAGTCCCCCTGCCTTGGACACAGGGATACCTCCCACCATCCCAGGGTGCTCCAAGCCCAATTCAGCCTGGCCTTGGACACTTGCAGGGATCCAGGGGCAGCCACAGCTTCTCTGGGCACCCTGTGCTAGGGCATCCCCACCTTCACAGGGAAGAATTTCTTCCCAATATGTAAATATCTCCTAGTTTAAAACCTTTCCCCTTTGTCTTTACACCATCTGCCTGTGTAAAAGTCCTTGGATTGTTCCTTCTCCATCCCTCTGTTGGGCTGCCCTTCAGATTCCTTTCCCTTTCATTCATGAAAAGTTATTTTTGTGTCTGTTCGTCTTTGAAGTAAATGTCTCCGAAATGGAGAGTGATTGGGATTTGGATGTGTCTCTGAAAATAGAGCTTGCATCTTCTTTCAAGATTTCCTTTGGTGATGGTTGGGGGTGGCCTCTATGGAAATACATAAAAATAACTTGCTGGATTAAAAATACAGTGGGGAGCTGCCAGTGCCAGCAGCTCCTGGGAGCTGGAAAGCTCTGGAAGGGCCTGTACAGTCACCAGATAAATCTGCCTAGGAGAGAATGTGTCCTCCAACTTGTCAGGCTGCTGCCTGTGCAAAGATTGTTCCCTGAAGAGCCTGGCATAAGGGATTTTTGCTCCAAAGGGAGGGGAATGAGGGCTTCTCCATGTTCCACCCTTATCTGTTCTCAGATAAGGATTTTTACTAAAACCCAAGATCCTGTTTTCCAGAGGAACCTTGGTAACATCTATGCTGGAGTGTGTCCAGGGAAGGGAACGGAGCTGGGGAAGGGTCTGGAGCCCCAGGAGCTGCTGAGGGAGCTGGAAAGGGGCTCAGCCTGGAGAAAAGGAGGCTCAGGGGGCCCTTCTGGCTCTGCACAACTCCCTGCCAGGAGGGGACAGCCGGGGGGGTCGGGCTCTGCTCGCAGGGAACAGGGACAGGAGGAGAGGGAACAGCTCAGGCTGGGCCAGGGGAGGTTTAGATTGGATATTAGGGAAGGTTTCTTCCCCGAAAGAGGGAAGAACTGGCACAGCTGCCCAGATTCCCAGGGCAGGGCTGGAATCCCCATCCCTGGAGGGATTTAAAAGCCGTGTGAATGTGGCACTTGGGGACATGGGTGAGTGGTGGCCTTGGCAGTGCTGAGTGAAAGGTTGGGATTGTGGAGGTCTTTCCCTACATTTATGATTCCATTATTCAGGTTTATTTTCTAAAAGTTCCTTTTTTCCTTCTGGAAGCTACCATAAGGGTTGAATCCTGCTCCCTTAAGCCCTAACATGTGGCTACATTTTTCCCTTTGCTCTGGAGCCTGTGCATTTCGTTAGCTCCAGCCTCTCCTTTAGCTTATTAATAGTGATATTAATCTTTTCCAGTTCCCAGCTCTAATCGCAGATTCCATCAGATCAGGGGTTTCTCTTGATCTTTTCCAAGAAGCTCATTATCTAACACAGCTGTAAATGTTGCTGGGCCTGACACTGATGCATATTTTGTACCATGGGGGAATTTGACTAATAAAATAATCCAATTAGACATTTGTTTTTGTCTCCCTGCGGCATCTTAGATTACTCGTCTACCTCAGCTCTGTGTTGTAATTAGGGAACGTTTGCACATCCCTTTGATGTAAAAGCACTGGTGTTATCCGTGGCTCTGGCTCTGGTTCAGAACTTGGGAAAAGGAATAGCTGGGGATTAAACCTGCAACAGGATCTGGCAGGGCTATGGAACTGTCAGACCTGTGGGGAGGGATGTCGGTGTTGGAGTGTTGTACAGCAAATATTCGGAGCTCCTGAGCATGAGGGATCTCTGAACTGTGGAGAACTGAAGGAGCTGTGCTTGTGTTGGAGGAGTGTCTTGTTGAAGATAACATTCCTGAAAATGGAGAGACCACATGGGTCCCTAAAGAACTGCATTAATTAATTTAATGAAAACTGGTTTCACAGAATCACAGGATGGTGTGGGTGGGAAGGGACCTTAAAGACCATCAAGTTCCGGCCTCCTCCCATGGGTGGGGGCACCTTCCACGAGAAAGGTGCTTGTGCTATGGCTGTGCCATACTCTGTCTCATTTTCTCTTTGTCTTCTCCCTCCAGTCTTTCCCTGGTTTGGCTTGGACATCGGAGGGACCTTGGTCAAACTGGTTTATTTTGAACCCAAAGACATCACGGCCGAAGAGGAAGAGGAAGAAGTGGAAAACCTCAAAAGCATCCGCAAATACCTGACATCAAACGTAGCCTATGGCTCCACAGGCATTCGGGATGTGCACCTTGAGCTCAAGGACCTTACCCTGTGTGGACGTAAAGGCAATCTGCACTTTATACGCTTTCCTACTCATGACATGCCTGCTTTTATCCAAATGGGAAGCGAAAAGCACTTCTCGAGCCTCCATACTACCTTATGTGCCACGGGAGGTGGAGCGTACAAATTTGAGCAGGACTTTCGCACAGTAGGCATTTTTGGCTTCTATACCATTAGGATCTGGTAGTGACGTTTCTTTGAGAGCTTAAAACTGCAAAACTTTCTCTGCACACTCTAAAACTTCTCTAAATCTTCGTTTTGATGCTGTCCCTCACTGCAGTTAAACTTGGCATGTGGAGTCAAGTTGGCATCTCCAAATTAAAACAATTCCTGCCTTCAACGTAACTCTAAAATTGTTCACTAATGGTCTTTCTTACAAATCTTCCTCTCTGTTTTTAATCCCTTCTTGTGCTAATCTCAGTCTCATTTTTGTTTTTTGTTTATTTTTTACTCATTGCTTTATTTTCTTCCTTTGCTCGCCTGGTTTCATTTCTAACACCTGTGTGAATGAGCTGGCTGAGGTTCAGGCGGGTCTGGTGGTAAATGTAACTGTCAGGAAGTTCCTAGCTGGGGTTGGACATCATCATGGGATTCATTCTAGTGGGGTCCTTGTTCATGATGAAAAAAGTGTGATAAATATTTGTTTAGTCAGGGCTTGGAAAAATGCAAATAAAGGGGCTTTTAGAGAATCATTAAGGGTGAAAAGCCCTCTAAGATCAGCAAATCCAGCTGTTCCCCCAGCACTGCCAAGGCCACCGCTGACCCATGTCCCCATGTGCCACATCCACATGGCTTTTAAATCCCTCCAGGGATGGGGATTCTAAAACTAAGATGGGAAACAAATCTGTTTGTGTTCAGTTTTTCCTAATACCCAATTTTGTGTGGTCAAGGCAGTGACATGAGGAGAAAATGATTTTATAACTTCCTTGCTGTTTCTTGATGTTTCTTTGGATGGGCTTTGTGGAATGTTTTGGTTGAATGCTGTAAGTGCCTCCTCCTGGCTTTTCACACCAGTGCCTCAGCATCAGGGCCTACATCTGGCCTGTGGGAGTTGCTGGAATTCTCTCTGTGTCCATCTGTGGGTCCAGGTTGTTCTCCCCGGTTCCACATCTGAGGGCTGTGGTACTCAGGAGTCCCTGTGCTCTCCTGTTCTCCCTCAGCCTCTGCAGGGAGCATGGACATAGCTGGATTGAGCTGGCACTGAATGCATTTTTCCAGCCCTGAGCATAAATGCTTCAAATCCCTGGCTACTTCTTCAACATTCCTCTTTTTTCCTTCCCACCAGATGGGTGACCTTGAGCTTTGTAAGCTCGATGAGCTGGATTGCCTTGTTAAAGGAGTGCTGTACATCGATTCCGTGGGCTTCAATGGACACTCAGAGTGTTACTATTTTGAGAACCCCACGGATGCTGAGAGGTGCCAGAAGCTCCCGTTCAACCTGGAGAATCCCTATCCTCTCCTTCTGGTGAACATCGGCTCAGGGGTCAGCATTTTGGCTGTCTATTCCAAAGACAACTATAAACGGGTAACAGGCACCAGGTGAGTGCTGGTGCATAAAGGAAGTTTGATTTTAGGGTCTGGAGCACATTCCTGCTTTGTAAATGGCATTTTCAGGGATAAGCTGCAATAAAGGTGGTAAGGGGAACGACCAAGCTCCTGCTCTTACTGCAGTTACTCCCTGCCAACAAAGATCCCACCTGGAAAAGAGGATCTGGATTTCATGGTTTGGTGTCTTTACTGCAGCCTGTCTCCACCACAGCTGGTTTTTCAGTTGCTCTGCTGCAGGAATTCAAGGGCTTTATCTATTTATTTTATGAGATCACATAGTTTGGGATTGTTAATAACTCTTAGCTTTGATCCAAGAAGTCGAGATTTCCATCCTGACTTCCAAAAGTTGCCAGATTTTGGTGGAAGGGATAATGGCATAGCAGTAATTCCCCAGTTTCTGCCCATCTTGAAGATGTGGCTTTTGTGTCCTGGCAAAGGCATAGAGCTCTGTGGCATTAAGCTTCCCTGGATTCCCTGAAAGGTAATAGTAATAATAATAATAATAATAATAATAATAATAATAATAATTTTAAATTCAGTACAGTTCTTATTCTTACTAGACATTATTAGTGGCATGTATGTGCTGTAAAGTGAAGAAGACAGGGTTTTTCCCCCAAATTCTGGATTTCTCTGCCCTGACACTCCAGTTATCCCTCAGGACTAACATTTATAATTAATTTATAATTTATATATATTATAATTTATAATTATTAATTTATTTTATAATCTTTGGATGCTGGGAAGAAAGTGGACAGTGAAACATAAAAAAATTGAGGTCTCATTTCACAACATGGCCTGTGCAGAAGGCTGTGAGGGATTCATTACAGGCTGGAGATTATGAGAGAAGGAACAGACTTTAAGGAAAATGCTGCCTTTCCAAGATGGTTCTGCCTAAAATGTCAGGAATGGGGTGACCTGAGCTAGCTGGGATACAGAACTGAACAATCTGAGCTTTCATTTTCATTTTGCTTTACTTGCAGCCTTGGAGGGGGAACCTTCTTTGGCCTCTGCTGCCTTCTGACAGGCTGCTCCACGTTTGAGGAGGCCCTGGAGATGGCATCCCGCGGGGACAGCACCAAGGTGGACAAACTGGTGAGGGACATCTATGGAGGAGACTATGAACGCTTCGGGCTGCCAGGCTGGGCTGTGGCATCCAGGTAATGCCCTGCCTGGGTCTCATTTTTGTTTTGTTTCCCCTGGAGATCCTGCAAGGGTGAAAAACTGGATTTAGGTGCCTTAGGAGATCAACCATTCCTAAGAGATCCTAATCCAGATTCCTATTGTTATGGATAACAATGCTTTTTAAAGTTAGAAATCAGTCCTTCAAGATGAATCACTTGGGTTAAATTAGCAGTTCCCATCTTGTCTTGGAATTCTGATGGGACCTTTAACCCCAAGACTGTTTTTACAGCTTTGGAAACATGATGAGCAAGGAGAAGAGGGAATCTGTCAGCAAGGAGGACCTGGCCAGGGCCACTTTAATCACCATCACCAACAACATCGGCTCCATAGCGCGGATGTGTGCCCTTAACGAGGTATTTTGGGAATCTCTTCCCTTGCTCCCTGCCTAAAACATCACCTGTGTGCTGCTGCCTGCTTGAGGAATGTGCCTTTCTTTGGGAACAGCTCTGGGAACAGTAGGAGAGGAGGAAAGGAGGGAGAGGGTTAGAGGCTGGATATCTTCTCCTGTATTGTTTTTCTGAGTTGCTCTGGATTTCTTGGCCAAGCCCCACCACTGCCATGGCTGTTGCTGCATCTTTGTGCTTTCAGCTTCTTTACAGTGCTGCCTTGTTGCATTCATGTCAAGCAGCATTGTACAGGGCTATGAAAGAGCAGAGACATGCTCTGCACTCCATCCTGAGCCTGCTTCCACGGAATCCAGCATCTTCCTGACTCCTCTGGCTCTCTCTTTGTTGCAGCCAAAATGAGCCAAGACGTGTCCTAAACAGTCTTGCTCATAATATATCTGCTAATTCCTTGCTCTGGAGCTCAGCTGAACGAAAAGAGGATCCTGAGTAGTTCAGGGGAAGTGTTAATCAATGTGGGGAGGGAAGGAAAATCCATAGAAGGATACAAGTGCAGGAGCAGGTAAGATTTGATCCTGATTCCTCAGAAAGTGGAGGAACTGAATTATTTTCATGTTGGAGAACAAGAAAGCTTCAGAGCTTGGATCAGAACTATTTTGGGATGGAAAAGTAAGGCTGGAGGTCTGGTTTAAATCCAGAATAATCACTACTTGGTTGATCTTTTTCTTTCTTTAAAAATTGTATTGGTTATGGGCTCCTAATTAGATTTTTTTTCCCCAGTTTAGCAGTAGAGTCACTCAGCTATTTCATGATGTATCAAAAACCAGAGCTGGGAGGGAGCAGGGGGAGGTGGCACTTGATGAGCAGTGTTTCCAGGTAGTCTTAGGATTTTGTGGGAAAATCAGCTGTTCTATCCAAATTCCTGAGTTAGAGAGGCTGTAGTTTGGCCTGGGAATTTCTGGGAGAGTCTGAGGAAGAGGGTGGCTTAAAATGGCCTGGTTCTGCTTTGTGATGGAATTGTGTGTGGTGTTCTGCACATTCTGCCAGGCACTTTCAGCAGGAACTTAATTCATAGAGTTTCAGAGCCATTTAGGTTGGAGAAGTCCTTTAAGATCATCCAGTCCAACCATTCCCCAGCACTGCCAAGGCCAACACTGACCATGTCCCCAAGTGCCACATCCACATGGCTTTTAAATCCCTCCTGGGATGGGGACTCAGCCTGGGCAGCTGTGCCAGGGCTGAACAGCCCTTTCAAGAAGAAATTTTCCCAAATATCCAATCTAAACCTCCCCTGGCCCAGCCTGAGCTGTTCCCTCTCCTCCTGTCCCTGTTCCCTGCGAGCAGAGCCCGACCCCCCCGGCTGTCTCCTCCTGGCAGGGAGTTGTGCAGAGCCACAAGGGCCCCCTGAGCCTCCTTTTCTCCAGGCTGAGCCCCTTTCCCAGCTCCCTCAGCCCCTCCTGGGGCTCCAGACCCTTCCACACATGGGGTTTTCATCATTGGAAGCAGAAAATAGAATTTATCCATGATATTCCTTTTTTCCCCCCTTAACACTTGCAGAACATCAACCGTGTGGTGTTTGTGGGCAACTTCCTTCGGATCAACACCATCTCCATGAGGCTCCTGGCCTATGCCCTGGACTACTGGTCAAAGGGACAATTAAAAGCACTTTTCTTGGAACATGAGGTAAAATTCCTTTTTCCAAAATGCAGGTCCTTGAAGTGCTCTGGAAACAGCCATTTGGAGCTGTTGGGTGCACACAGTGCAGGAGGTGCTCAGGGCGTTGCTGCTCCAGCCACAGCTATATTTTATTATATATTTTGTTTTATAATGTACTTCCCTGTAGTTGTATCTTTCCCCTCTCCTTTATATGTTGTTAAAATTACACTCTGTATTCAATAGCCTGGAGAAAGGAAGGCTCCAGGGAGACTTTCCAGTGCCTAAAGGAGTTCCAGTAGAGCTGGAGAGAGACTTGGGCCAAGGGCCTGGAGTGACAGACAAGGGAGAATGCCTTCCCACTGCCAGAGAGCAGGGAAGGTGGGATATTGGGAAGGAATTTTTTCCCTTTGAGGGTATTGAGGCCCTGGAATGGATTTCCCAGAGAAGCTGTGGCTGCCCCTGGATCCCTGCAAGTGTCCAAGGCCAGGTTGGACAGGGTTTGGAGCAGCCTGGGATAGTGGGAACTAGGGGGAGGCACTGGATGTGCTTTATGGATCCTTCCAAGCCCAGCTATTCCTTGATTCTGAGGATGCTGTTCCTGTGTCAGGTGTGTGCCCGTGGATTTTCACTGCCTGTTCCCATCTGCTCCTCAGGGTTACTTTGGCTCTGTCGGCGCTCTCCTGGGACTCCTGGACTCAGCCTGACCCCGTGCAGGATCTCTGTTGGACCTATGGATTCAGGGCACTCCCTGGGTCACTGAGCCCATGGTTTGTGTGACAGCCCCCACTGAGCCTGTTCCACTGGGGTGGCCTGTGGGGACAGCGTGGGGATGGAGGTCTCTAAGAGCTGAAATCCATCTGGGATTACAGTGCAGGTTTGTTCCAAAGGATGTGATTGGAATACACTGGCTGGATGTGGGGGTGTTCGGGAAGGTCTGTGGGGCATTTCAGTCACGTGGAATTGCCCTTTTTACTCTGTGTTTAATGATGTGACAAAGCAGAGCAGGGGCACTCTGCTCCTTCCATTGGGATCCCTTGGAGTGCTGAGTGCCCAGGTCAGTTCTGTGTTTGCAATCAGAGGTTCTCCATGTGCTGGAAAATGGTCTGGGAAGGGGGAAGAGCATCAGCACAGCCCTGGTGTGTGTAACTAACTCCATATGGCCCACTGGATCCACACTGGGACACAGCTGTGCTGGCAGCCAGGCTTTATCCCTGTCCCACGTGTCCTTATCTCCGTTCTAGGGACGGCAGGTCCAGCACATCACGGATCTGTGCCTCAGGGTCAGTCCCATTTCAGCCTCCAGCACTCCTGCACAGTTGTCAGCACCCTTGGGGATGCTGTCAGGGGTGTCAGTCAGCCTCCAGCCTTGAGATCTAAATTTGAGGATGGAATAAGGATATTCATTGTTTGTCTGGGGTTTTCTCTCTGTTAGCAAACTCCACCAAAGAGACACTTCCTTCAGTCACACTTGGATCTCTGTAATATTCCATGTTACATTTATTAATGGCTACACTCCTGTCATTTTGGGGGAGTTCTCCCCTTGCCATGCATGCTGTACTCCCTTTTCCCTCTGCATGCTGCCACACAGCCTGCGAGCAGGATACTGCTGTGGAGCCCCTGTGGAAGTTGCACCCTTGGGATGGGGTTTGGAGTGGATCCTGCACGCTCAATAAACGCTCTGTAAAAGCAACGAGGTATCTGCACCTTCCCTCGGGATGTGAGCTGATGGACACACAGCTCTGGAAGTGCTCTGGCTTCCCAGCAAGCAGCTCCATGGAGCACAGGGAAAGCTCTTCAGATCCTTCAGATCAGGCCATGGTGTCAGGGTTTATCCCAGGATATCAGAATGACCCTGACCCTAATGCACCCTTCCAGTCCTGGTTTCTTCCCAGAGAAACCAATTCCCATCTCTCTGATCCCCTTGTGAGCCTGGCTGGAAGTGCTGGACAGCCCCGAGCCCTTCCCTGCCTGTTGCTGTATCCTGAGATCTTGTGTGGCACCTCCTCTGAAAAGGGAGAAATCACAGGGTGTGACCCAGCTTTGCTGGGTAGATCTGTGTTTGTCTCTGAATTTCAGCTGGTGACAACCTGTGAGGTGGGATTCTGGGCACAGCCCAGGGATTGGATCACAGTAAAACCAGGGAAAAGAACACTGGGCTCATACAGAAGGTGATCTGTGCTGGCTGGGGAGGAAAATGTTTGTTTTTGCTGCATCAAGTTCCAGTTGTGTCCTGCTCTGTGTTCCACAAGAGGTACTGGAGAGGTGAGGGCTGGGAGCAGGATGGTCCAGCTCAGGGAAGGGTTTGGGTTAGAAGGGACCTCAAAGCCCCTCTCATTCCACCCCTGCCATGGCAGGGACACCTCCAAGCCCTGTCCAGCCGGGCCTTGGGCACTTGCAGGGATCCAGGGGCAGCCACAGCTTCTCTGGGCACCCTGTTTGGGATCACCTGAATTCAGGTTCTCCTTTAGTCCTCATTCCTTGTGAAATCACACAAAGGTTCCTAAGCTCTTCATTAAAAACATCTCCATTTCCAGAGTGCTGACTGAAGGCTTTCTAGACTCAGCTCCTGCTGTACCACCTAAAATCTAACACACCTGGCTGGCCTTTCACCCACCCTCATGGCCAAAACTCATGGAAAAGACACAGAAATGTTGGTTTTTTGGAATGTCTGTGTGCCTGGGACCTGTGTGGCTCCTCGATGTAATAAGTCAGCGGTAGGTTGGGCTGGAGAGGGTGTGAGAATCCTGTGGAAAAGCAGGAAAAAGCCTGGCTTTTATTAAGCACAGCAGCCTTGGGAGCAGAAGCCACCTTGCCATGGTTCTGCTGTGGAAAGCTGGGACATCCCTGCAGGGCTGGGAATTCCCAGCAGTAATCTCACAGCCTGATCCACCAGAGTCCCTGCCCCGAGGCACTGCTGTTCCTGGGCACAGCATCCTGCGAGTTTCCACTTCCTCACTCCATCCACGAGCATGTGTAACTCCTTTTTCTCTGGATTTTCAAGTCGATCCAGCACGGTCTAATCCCAGCACCAAATCTCCTGGCTTATTGTCTATACTTTTTTTGTAAACTGCTTGTTTTTTTTTTTCTTCTTATAAAATATCACAGTTATTTTTTATACACTTCAAACCCTTTGTTTGCTTTTTGTCTCGTTCTTGGAGCTCCAGCGCAGCGGGACGGACGTTGGTGGGAATGAGCAGGAATGTGCTGGGGAAATTGGGGTTGACCCCACTTGGTTTTTAGCTTGTTGAAAATAATTGTTGGCTGTCCTCAATTGTTTCTCCCTCTGTTGCAGGCTCTGGGAATCAGTTTTATCTCCAAACATTTTACAGGAGGGAGGGAAATTTTTTTTTAAGAGCATTAATTGGGGGAAACGGCAGCGTTTTTGGCTTTGATGAAAAACTTCATTGCTGACCACTGCTATGAATGGGATCGGTGGGGAAGGTACAGCATCGATCCTGAGCAGGAGCTGTGGGGTGGAAGCACCAAAAATAACTGTTTTGTGCAGCTCGGTGGGAGATCCAGACTTTGGCCCAGCAGTGGGAAGTCACCCAGCGAGCTCTCATCCCAAAAATGTCTGTAAGGGCAGCCAGGTGCTGAGTCCCTGTGGATCCTTCTGCTGGAGGTGAACAGAACATTGAGGGAATGACTGGACGGGATATTGGGCAGGAATTGTTCTCTGTGAGGGTGTGAAGCCCTGGCACAGGGTGCCCAGAGAAGCTGTGGCTGCCCCTGGATCCCTGCAAGTGTCCAGGGACAGGTTGGACGGGGCTTGGAGCCACCTGGGCCAGTGGGAGGTGTCCCTGGCCATGGCAGGGGGTGAAGGGGATGGGTTATAAAGCTCCTGCTCATCCCAGGGATGCCGTGGTTTCGGTGATGGCCAGGAGGGATCCGGCACTAGAGGGCAGCAGCCCCGCGCCGGGCTGGGCTCGGGGACAGCGGGACGGGACAGGGGGGTCCCGCGTCCCCTTCAGGCTCCTCCACCCGCTGGGGTGACCCCGGCTCAGCGCCCCCAATCCGAGGGCATCTCCTCACCCGCCTGGCCAAACCCTGAGGACCAGGAGCAGTGGATCCCACAGCGCTGAGCTGAACCCCTCCCGAGCCTGCGGGAGGTCGGCGTTAGGGGCTTGGGCCGGGGTTAGGGCTGGGAAGGTTGGTCCAGGAATATCCTCTCCCTAAGCAGGGATGCTCACCCCTGCCTGGATCCTACAAAACCCCTCTTAGCTGGGAGTTTTGGGGTGCTCCACAGCCAGCCTGCGCTCGTGGGCTGCTGTCCCCATCGGCTCTGCTCTGGGACAAGGGGACATTGACAACAGAACCCAAACCCGCCCCATTTCCAGCCCTGCGGTCCCTCCCCTGCTGGGGACACCCCAGGGGGACAGGGAACAAGGGACGGGGGGACAGAGCCCCCTGCAAACACACCCCCACTTCCAAAACCTGCTTTTATTTACATTTCAAGTCAAATCACATGCAAACTCTTGGTTGTTTGTTGTTTTGTTTTTTTTTTTTTTCTTTCCTGGCTTTTCCTTAAGAAGAGTGTGATTAGCAAAAAAGACGCATTATTAGAATTTTCAAATAGCAATTAAATATACAAAAATAGAGCTTACAAAAAAACCAAACAAACAGAGGAAAAAAAAACCAACCAAAACAAAACCAAAAACCAAAACCAGCGAATGTTTTAAA
This sequence comes from Cyanistes caeruleus, assembly GCF_971803275.1. Lineage (NCBI taxonomy): Eukaryota > Metazoa > Chordata > Aves > Passeriformes > Paridae > Cyanistes > Cyanistes caeruleus. The sequence goes on from NC_141705.1 coordinate 3,254,155, forward strand.
AAATATTCTGCTGCAGAATTTGTAGTGTACAAACACGTCTATGAGGCTCCACGCTCCATAAACAGTCCCGGGTTTTTTGGGAGGGGGGAACAGCACCAGGAGCCCCCCCAGCCCTGCCCCCGGGAAAGCCGCTGCCGTGTAATACTGACACCCCCTCCCCAAATCCCGGGAATGCGACGGGGGAGGACGGCGGGGGACACCCCAAACTCGTGCTGGGGGAGGCGAGGGGCAGCCCAGCTCCCCCGGCTGCTGACGGGGGTGTTTTGGCAAGGGAAAACGCTGCCCGGAGCCCCCCCGGGGCCAGGCTGGAAGCGATGGGATGATCCCAAAGGCCGGGAATTCTGCCTGCCCCCCCAGGCCACGGCTCTCGCTGCTGCTGAGGCCAGGATGGGGCCCCTCCCAGGGACTCCAGGCCTTTGAGGTAGCCGAGGAGGAGGGACAGCCACCCCCGAGAGGCTGCGGGGGAATCCAAAGCCGGGAGAGCCCGCAGAGCCAGCACGGGGGCACGGCAGGTGCCGAGGGGACACCCAACCGCAGCACGACCCCAGGGCCGAGGCCCCTTTTCCTGGTGGGAACCGCGAGGGCAAAGGAACCGAAGGCGAAGAGGAGGGAGCGGGAGGTGCCGGGGCCGCCGCGGCCGCGGGGCTGCAGACGGGAGGTGCTGGAAGAAGGATGTCGTGCCGAGGACGCCGGGTCCCCTCCCGGCCCTGGCGGAGGATCCGAGCCCAGGCTTCATCCCGGCAGGATCCGGGGCTGCTGAGCTGCGGCCCAAGTGCTTTGGTTGTGTCCGAGCGCCGCGGGCGGGCGCGGGCCGGGCCCGGCCCGGGAGGGACTATACGATGTTCTGGGAGCCGGGCAGCGGCCCCTGCGGCGGGCCCGGGTCCGGCTTCCCGTGCAGCTGAGCCAGCTGCAGCACCGGCATGTTACACAGGGGACACACCTTCCGAACCTCCAGCCACTTGATGAGGCACCTGCGGACAGCGGGGACACAGCTGGCATCAGTGGGGACACCTGGCAGCAGTGGGGACACACCTGGCATCACTGGGGACACACCTGACATCACTGGGGACACCTGGCAGCAGTGGGGACACACCTGGCATCACTGGGGACACACCTGACATCACTGGAGACACACCTGGCATCAGTGGGGACACCTGACAGCAGTGGGGACACACCTGGCATCACTGGGGACACATCTGACATCAGTGGGGACACACCTGGCATCACTGGGGACACACCTGGCATCACTGGGGACACAGCTGGCATCACTGGGGACACACCTGACATCACTGGGGACACACCTGACATCAGTGGGGACACAGCTGGCATCAGTGGGGACACAGCTGGCATCATTGGGGACACCTGGCATCACTGGGGACACACCTGACATCAGTGGGGACACAGCTGGCATCATTGGGGACACAGCTGGCATCACTGGGGACACACCTGACATCACTGGGGACACCTGGCATCACTGGGGACACACCTGACATCACTGGGGACACACCTGACATCAGTGGGGAGCAGCAAAAATCCCCCCAAACCCTCGACCCCACCCTGAAGCTTTGCCCATGCCCAGTTTTTAATCCAACATTTGGGTGCCTTTATGTTTTACTGGGATTTTTTCTTTTTGGGCTCTGTGTGTATACAGGGATTTTGTGTAGATAGGTTTTACACATGATTTGTATTTATATTTATATTTATATTTATATTTATATTTATATCTATATTTATATTTATATTTATATTTATATTTATATTTATATTTATATTTATATTTATATTTATATTTATATTTATATTTATATTTATATTTATATTTATATTTATATAAAAACGCATACACCTACCCCAAAATAAACAAAATATATACATAAAAGCTGTCTGTGAAATTATAAACACAGACTCTGTAAATAATATACCAATAATACACACGTATAAAATGTGTATAAATAATTTTTTAAAAAATTATGTATATAATTCTGATATAGCCATGTGTATTATATATAATTATATATAATTATCTATCATATCATAGATATAGTACATATTATGTAATATATATGAAATGCATTACATGGTATATACTGTATCTATTGTATAGTGTATATATAAATATAAATATGTAAAATATATAAAATATAAATATATATAATGTATATATAAATATAGAGAGAATATAAATATATCTGTAATATATAGTAGGATATACAGTTTTAGCATATAGAATATTATATAGTATTGTTATATAAAATATTGTTTTATATATATAGTTATAAATATATTGATACATATTGTTATGAAATATTGTTATGAAAGATTGTTATAAATTATTATTATTATTATTATTATTATTATTATTATTATTATTGTTGTTGTTGTTGTTGTTGTTGTTGTTGTTGTTGTTGTTGTTGTTGTTGTTGTAGCATAACTTGCAGTGGGTTTGCTTTATATGAACCATGCCTATATAAAATATATATATTTACATTTTTCATGGAATTACAGCCTGAGCTGGAAGGGATCCATGAGGATCACCAAGGCCAGACTCAGCACGGGGCATCCTGCAAGTTCAACCCCAGATCCCCAAACCATCCATCATTTTTCCAGCTCCCAAACTGCTGCTCCCCTGTCCCAGCTCATCCCCCTGGGGCTCCCCCTGCCATTCCTGCCCCGGGATGGGGTGGGGAGAGCCCCCAGCCCTGCCCACACTCACTTCCTGTGGAAGGCATGTTTGCAGGGACAGATCCCCAGCTCGTCCTTGGGCTTGAACTCCTCCAGGCACACGGCACAGATCTGCAGGGTGTGGGATGCACAGGGAGTGTCAGTGGGCAGGGAGCAACGCACAGGGAGCAAATAAAAACTACCAAATGGCTCAAATCATGCAATCCTGGGAATTGGGTTGGAAAAGACCTCAAAGATCATCCAGTGCCACCTTCCACCAGCCCAGGGTGCTCCAGGCCCTGTCCAGCCTGGCCTTGGGCACTTCCAGGGATCCAGGAGCAGCCACAGCTTCTCTGGGCACCCTGAGCCAGGGCCTGCCCACCCTCACAGGGGTGAAATTTCCCTTAGAGCCTTCCCAAATTTTGCTGCCCAAGCTTCAGGATCACAGGCTGAGGCTCAGGTCTCCCTTTGTGGTGGCAGGGACCATGGAGCCTGCACAGAGCAGCCCCAAAGCTGGGATGTGTTTGGGTTTTTGTTTTTGGGGTGCAGGGGGAGGGATCCTCGCTGCTGCCTGGTCCCTGGCACTGAGCTGCATCCACAGGGACACCTCTGGGAAGAGGAGAAGGCAAAGAAGTTGCTGTGCCTATCCCGGGGCTGGGAAAGCTGGTGGCTGTTTTCTCAGCCAAAACCTCCTTCCCCCTCACAGCCAAATCCTCCTGACTCGTTTTGGATATCCCAGGGGATTTTGAATATTCCTGGGTGGTTTTCCCAGCCTCCCTGGCCTGGGAGCTCTCAGTGCACCAGGGCCAGGTGCAGCTGTTGGGGTCAGCCCCTGAGGAACACACACATCCCGAGCTCCCCCAGGGCCTGGGAGAGGCAGAAAGGTGGAAAAAGGGGAAAACCAGCTCCAGAGACAGGGAGGGAAGAGCTGGGTGGGCGCTTTCCCTCCGCAGGGCTCTGGGCAGCCGCCCCGTCATGTTGGAAAATTCCCACCCCGACCTCTGCTTTCCAGAAACACTGACTGCAAATGCCAAAATACAAATGCCCAAAATGGGGTATTTTTGAGCTAAACCCTTCCAGGCTTTTCCAAATCCCAGAGAAGAGCTGGAACAGCTCTGTCCTCTTCCCCACAGAGGCCTCATCCCAAAAGCTGGGAGAGCTGCAGACAGCTGGGAACAGAGGTGGAGGAGGAGGGCTGAGCGTTATGGAGGCCATTCCCAGCTCTGGCACATTCCCAAATCCCTCCTCTATCCACTTCTCACCCCAGGAAGTGCTTTGAAGCCTGTGTGCCGACAAAAACCCCACTGCAGGTCGATTTAATGGGAGTGGATCAGAGATGGGGGCCTGCAGCAGGGACTGCTCACAACCCTGGGGCCCCTGGGATTTCCCCTGGGGGCTGTGGGGAGAGCAGAGTCAGGATAAAACGTGGGATGGGCTCTGCTCAGGGGATTAAAATAAAATAAACAGTGGCTTATGAACAACTGGAGCTGGTGCTGAGCAGATGAGCAGCCTCGTGCCCGGATGTGGGTGGGCATTTTTGTTATCTCTGGCAGAATAAATAAATCCAGGCCGTGCTTTGACGTGGGATTTGAGCAGATTCCTGCTCAAATTCATCACAAAAAATGGGCTGTGAATAGAAATGCTCAGCCCCAAAAAGCCTGGAAGGCCATGGAGATAAACCAAGGTGTTTCAGCCCTCAGGGGGCGGGGAGGGAGGAGCGGATCTGCCTCTTGCAGGAGCCAAGGGAGAATGTTTATCCTGGATTTCAGTTTTCCCTGCGCAGAGCTGTGCTGGATATTGTCACAGCCTGACGACAGTGGTGAGGCCAGAGGGGATGTCCCTGCCCAGGGACATTGTTTATACAAGGCCCAGCCTGTCCTGGCCTCCCCTTATCCACAGCTCCTTATCAGGGTGATAAGAAGAACCCAATAAATAACAGTAACCATGCAGGAAAACCCAAGGGGAGCCAGACGGAAGGAGAGGGCTTAACCCAGACTTTTGCAGAGGATCTTTCCCCTTTTCCAAAGCAGAGCTGGCTGCATGCTCTGCTCCCAGTGCAGTTGAATTTGAGGGTTTGTCCCCTCCCCAGGGTGAGGAAGAGGAAGGTGAGGGAGCTTTTGTTGCCCCAGGATGTGCTCACCTCATGGAGATTCAGCTCCTTCACCTTCTCCTTGAGTATGACCTGCAAAGTAAAAAGCTGGGGTGAGGACAGAGCTTCTGCCACGAGCACTCCAGGAAAAATCTCCCCAGAGGGATCCCACTGGGTGTCCCAGCAGAACTGGAAACCCCCCAGTAACCCCAGCCAGCACGAGGGGCCCTGTGCAGGGACAGGAGGGGAGCACTGGGAAAGATAAAACCACAAGGACCAAATCCAGGTTTCCACCCAAATTTAACCCTCCCTGGCTATCACCTCATCTTCCCTCCATCCAAGCTGAACACCTGGGGAGGGCTGTAAATCCAGGACAACTGTGTGTTTTCAGCCCAACTCCACCCAGCTTCCTGCACAGATCAAGGGATCAGAGACAGAAAATCCCACAAATCCTGGAGAAAACAGGACGTGGAAGCAGCAGCCTGACACCCACCTCTGGGCTGTGTTTATTTTAACTGGAAAGTGCAGGTGGGTGCAGGGAAGAGCTGGGCTTGCCATGGAGCTGTTCCCTGGAAAAGCCCTGTGGCTGCAGGGATTTGCAGCAGCCAGGTCCAACCCTGGGAGCAGATCCAGACCCTACAAAACCTAAGTTTGGTGACTGGGGGAGTGATGGCATCACTGCTCTGCAGAGGGTGAGCCTGGAGTGCTCCAGAGCTGGAGATGTTCCCACTGCTCAGGATATCAGTGGAAAACTGGGAGCCTTGTGGATGAGCAGGTGAGGGATGGTCCTGGGGGGCCCTGCTGGTAAGGGACAATAAAATCAGCAGGGCCAGGTTGGCCTAGGTGTTATAACTGCCCTCTGAGGGCCAGAAACCTCCCAAGGAGAGGAACAGCAGGAGGAAAACTGATGGATTTGGCACTAGGGAGAAGGGAAGGGGGGAAAAAGTTAAGAGGATCATCTCACCTGTTTGTAGGCGTAAAGCTCTTTGTGTGCCTGATGCCTGAGCCTGCAATGAAACCAGGGAGAAACATGAGGTCAGGCAGAAGAATCAGGATTATTGTAATACCTCAAACATTCCACTTCCCTCCTTTCCAGCTTTAACATGTTACATTTTATTTTTTTTGTTATTTCAGAAATGAGAATGGCCACAGGAAACTACATGTTTAGGCAACATCCAGCTTTCCCTGTTGCTGGGAAGGCAACATCTCCATCCCAAAGCACACAACTCCTCCCTTATCCCTCTTTTGATCTCCCTGATTTTCCAAGCAGACATCAACCACATGGGTAAAACCAGAAAAAGAGGAAATCACAATCTGCCATAAATCCCCTCAGTTTCCAACCACTTCTGCTGGCAACAGCTCCAACACTGAATGCAGGACTGTTTTTCAAGGCCTGGGAGCTCAGACCTGAGGAAAGCCCTGCTCCTATTCCAGCAGGGAATGGGGAGGAGACTCCCTGCCCAGAGCTTTCCCACCAAAGCCCCCATCACGCTGCTTGGGTGACACCGCGTTCCTCAAACTCAGCTTTATCCCCAATTCTAGGATCAATCAAACCAGATCCATTCCTGGAGCAAACTGAGGGATGGAGAGGAATGGGATGGGCCTATTCCAGGAACACCTGCTGCAGTGGGAAGTCCAGCAGGAATTTTAGACCACAAGCAAAGTGCTGGTTCCATCCCCTCCCTCCCCAGTCTCCCCTCTCCAGAGTCAGAGCCAGCAGAGCTCTCTGCAGGCATCTGCTGGCTGGAGAAACCCATTATGCTCCTAAAATAAATGCATTTCAAATTAAAATAACCAATATTGCCTCTCATTACCAGACATGGCATTTAATAATTGGAAAACTCAGGAAGGAAGTTCCCAGGGCTGAAGAGTTGGCCAAGGACTTTCAATACGGAGTCAGTGTGTGGCTGCAGGGCTTGGAGAGCCATAGGAATATTTTCCCCAGCCAACTTTGAGTGTAATTTCAGATGGGAAACCCCCTTGTCTGGAATTTCTCTTCTCCAAAAATATTCTGAGGGCTGTCTGAAATCCCTGGATGTTTCAACCTGAGCTCCTGGGGGTTTCCCGATCCTGCCACGCTGCAGTGGGGGAGTTATAAAAATGGGATAAAAAATATTTCCTTATGTCTGACACCCTCCCCCAAAACGCTTTGGGCCTTATAAGCTGAGGGATGGGTAAAAATGCACATTAATGCTGCAGGGAGAGATGCAGAAAGTCGGCTCCTGAGTCCCAAATTTCACAGGGAGCCATCCCTCCTGCTCCAACAATGCTGCCTGGCAGGAACCCGCCTGCAGAACCATGGAAAACCCTGCAGCAGGCAGGGAGGAGGAGGAGGAGGAGGAAGAAAAGGAGGAGGAGACTGGGGTCTCATCCCTCTGGCAGTGACCCTGAACAGAAACATGAGCAGAAGATGCAGGAACAATAGAGAAAACAGGATGAAACCGGCCCAATCCGCAGGGATCCGGTGGCTGGGAAGGCGGTTATGAAACACAGATGGGGAGAAGCGAGGCGTGCGGCTGGAGACCACAGACAAGGGAAAGCTTGGAAGCAGCATTCCTCTGTGTGGAGCACTGAGTGGCCACCAAGGGTTTGGACTCTCTGAGCCAAAGCCACTGGAGCACCTTGGACCAGTGGTGGGGAAGAAGTGACCACCTGGCTGTGGATCTGCACAGCTCCATGCTGGAAGCACGGATCCACAATGCCCTGGGCTGGTGCTGAGCCAGACAGGGAGATTTTCCCAAAAAAAAACCCTCCTCCCTGGAGGTTCTGGGGAGCAGCACGAGTACATCTGGAGCTGAAGCGTGCGAGCTCAGCCTGCTCCTCCTTGCTCTCTGAGCCAGGATCCCAGGCCAGATGGATCCTGGTGGGCCTGGTGCAGCTGTCTTGAGGAGACCCCGGATCCTGGCAGGCGCTACTCCGGCTCCATCCATCTCCTGTCAAGTGCTGTGACTCCCCAGGAATTCCTGGCAGATGTCTGACCCAGATAAGGGACCACACAGTGCCTGGCTGCTGATCCTGTGTGCTGTCACCCTCCCCGAAGGAACAACTGCCTCCTCTGGGCTTTGGGATCTCTTCCCAAAGGAGTGGGAGCTCCCTGCTTCTCTGGGTGACTGAATCACCGACAGCAAGTGAACAACTACGGGTACAAAATGCAGAGGAAAAGTGTTCTGCAGGTTTTCCTCTGAGATTTCCACATTAGTTGCTTTATGGTACAAGGAGTAGAAAGGTCCTGGGCACTGGGTTTTTATCCCATCATTGTGCTGCTGTCCCCAGCTCAGCTGGGCTCCTTGGGCTCTTCATGGAATCACAGAGTTGTTTGGGGTGGAAAAGCTCTCTAAGATCATCCAGTCCAACTGTTCCCCCAGCACTGCCAAGGCCACCACTGACCCACGTCCCCAAGTGCCACATCCACACAGCTTTTAAGTCCCGCCAGGGATGGGGACTCCACCACTGCCCTGGGCAGCTGTGCCAATGTCCAACCTGGCATCTCTGGGTGAAGAAATTTTCCGTCAGATCCCATCTAAACCTCCCCTGGCCCAGCCTGAGCTGTTCCCTCTCCTCCTGTCCCTGTTCCGTGCGAGCAGAGCCTGACCCCCCCAGCTGTCCCCTCCTGGCAGGGAGTTGTGCAGAGCCAGAAGGGCCCCCTGAGCCTCCTTTTCTCCAGGCTGAGCTCCTTTCCCAGCTCCCTCAGCAGCTCCTGGGGCTCCAGAGCCTTCCCCAGCTCCATTCCTTTCTCTGAACACAGAACCCAACCACTGTGCTGGATCCTGGCAGGTCTGAATGCAGAAGGAAATAGCCATAAAAAAAAAAGGCTTTTTAGGGGCTGTGTGCTCTGCACCTGCCAGAGACTTTGAGCAGCTCCAGGCTGGGCAGGGATGAGCCCTGGATGACCCACAGCAAAGCACAGAGAGAGGATGCTGCAGACCTGACCCACAGTGAGGGTGCCATTGCTTAGCTCAGCATCCTTCTGCACAGGGTTTCATGGGACTGAAGGCAACATGAGTTTATCACTTTCATTAATTCACCAGAGATCAGACACGAACAGCTGCCTGCAAAATCTCATTTCCTTGTTCTTCCTTTTTTATCTGTAATTTTGCTGAGCAGAGACAGCAGCCATGAGGGACCTGAGCGATTTGCAGCAGCAGAACAGCTCGAGATTCACCTGATCAGTGCACAAGGCAATGATGATTTTTGTTGTGAAATTCCTACTGGACTCTTGTTCTGAGCCAATCCAATTAAAAATGTCACTTTTTCTCCACTTGGAGTGGACAGCACGGCCTATATTGACACAGCTGCAAAGCACAGCCCATGTCCTCTCCTTCCCCAGCACATCTTTTATTTAATGCTGTCAGCGCTGTGATTTGGGGTGAATACACCTGATATTGGCTCTTCCACACTCTGGATACCTCCCAGGGATGTGGGGAGAGCTGCAGGGGCTGCTCTGATCCAGAGCAGGAGATGAGAACCAGGGCCTGAGGGTGGTGTCATGACTGTTTGGCAAATATTTGGAGATGTGGAGTTATGGGAAAGGAGGGAGAGGAAGGGCTGTGTTGATGCTGCACCCATGGGAAAGCCAGGAGCTGCTGTTACCTGCACAGAACCCCCACAGATGGAAGCAGAGCCCTGGAGGGGACCACCCTCTCCTCCTGTTGGTCTCTCTGCCCTTGCAGGTGGGTGATCCTCATCCTGTTGTCCTCCTACAATGCTTCCCAAACCCCACCAAAACTCAGACTTTTATATCCCAGACAAGCTGAGATTACAGAGCAGCTTCCATGGAGGGGGATGCTCCTGGGACACTGGCACAGCTAAAATCCACAGCACGGCAAAACCCTCCCCAATGGGGGCTGGAGGTTCCTGTTTTGGTTCTGTTCTGCCAATAAAAGCGCTGAGGGAGGAGGTCTGAAGAGCCATTTGTAGAGTCTCTCTAGGGTTTTGGGCTATAAAGGGATCACTGGATGACCTAATCCAACTCCCCATCTATCATGGGTTGCTAAATAGCACCTCGGGAACAGGAGCCAAAATGTCTCGTCCAGAAAGGTCCTCGGTCTTGATTTAAAGACGTGAAGAGAAGGAGGACTTGCCACTTCCTTGCTGGCTTCTCTCACCGGTTACTCACCCTCTCTCTCTCTCTTACAACACGCCTCCAGCTTCTAAATTTAAAGATTTTCTGGCTTGACCTTCCAGACATTACTCCTTGTTATTCCTTCTTTGGGGCATAACACACCCCGTGAGTGCCCAGGAAAATACTCTCCGAGTCCAAACACCTCTTCAGTTTTCTAAGTGACCCATATGGACTCAAGCTCCACCTGAGCAAAACAAGTCCTTGAGTCCTCTGAACACCTCTGGTCTATTTTCATACACCTTCAAAACATAATTTTCATAATTGTGGGAAAAAAAAAAAATGATATGATGCCCAAGCAGCCCAAATCACCCCTTGGTAAACCTGGCTTTGGGCTCATCTGCATGTTTTATGAGGTTTTGCTTCATCCAGAGCTGAAAATGGGTGGAAATTATCAAGTATTTAGACAGTTGATACTGAAATCTCGCTTCCCTGGCCTACAAGAGCAGGGTAAAATATTTTTAACACCCTCTGGATAGATAACCTGGTGGGCCTGGCTGCTGTGGTGCAAGGAGAGACTGGCTGCCTGTTTTACAGGAACACAGGGAAGGGATGTGATGGATGCACAGCTTGCAGGGAGCTGGGGCCAGCTGGAAAGACAGAGTGGAAGGAAAGGGCATGGAAAAGCTGGAGAGGAGAGCTCTGGAAATGCAGAATTTTGGCTACCACTGCTGGCAGAGTGATGACCTCTGCTCCCAGGCACAGGTGGAAGCACAGCCAGCTCCCCATACTGGATTATCAGCACAACTCATCTCCATCACCACCTCCATTCTCAGGCACTGTGTATTTTCCCCAGTTGCCTCATTTCACCCCCGTCAGGAAGAATTTCTCCTCTCAATTAGCAGCCCAATAATCTCCCCAATTGCCCATAAAATAATTAAAAGAAGCCCCAAACTGGAACAACCTTTAACCCTGCTGTCCCCCTACCCCATTGCTCAGATTAACACATCAACTCTGCATCATTAATCTCCAAACTGTGCTGTTGAAGGAGCAATTTGTGTTCAATAACCAACGGAGCAGGTATTAAACATTCCTTAGGCACGCAGGACACGGGTTACTCATTACAAAGGGAAATGTGTTGAAACATTAAGCAGAAAGCAGAGACCATAAAACATCCCTTTCCAGGTTTTTAGAGAAGCTGACCACAATTCCATAACTTTTTTAGCAAATGTGTATCTCCTGGTTTTAAGTGGATAATGTCATTGATTTGTGGGACATCAGGTTGACATAAGATGTGTCAAGAAAATTGGTGCCGCCAAGGAAATAAGGTGCTGCCATCCTCTTTTTGGGATGGAGGGATCAGTGATGGGGCTGGAGGCAGGGAAGCTCTTGGGGAACATTCCCTTACAACATTCCCTTACCTGATCAAGTAGCAACAGAAGAGCAAACTGAGGATGAAGACGAAGATGGCCGTGCCGAAAACCACGATGTATATGTTGAGAGGAAGGTTCTGGAACCCGATGTTCGGCATCCTGAAACTGTAATGCTGGAAGTCTGAGCTCATGGGTAGGCTGTGGAGACAGGGAGAAAACACATGGATCCTTAGGGATGCACTTTGCAGACCAGTGGTCCCTTGAATGGACGTGGAGGGGGCTGGAGATGACTTCTCACTCATCCCCCCTCCTTGCTCAAAACCAAGTTCCCATCTTGGGAACACCGAAAACAAAGCAGGGCTGGATCAGCTGGGGCTGGGATTTTCCTTCTCCCACTCTGAGCTTCTCCTCCAGCTCTTTTCCTTTCACACATCATCATTCAAGTTAAACACTGGATGAGATGGACGGTGGGAATTGCATCCGAGCAGCCCCAGCTGCAGCCAGCGTCCCTCAAACCCCGCAGTAACTTGGTAAAAATACTGAAAGCAGCCAGGAAGCCTTGGAGTAAGGTAAGTTTGCCTTCCCTTCCCCTCCAGTGGTTTCTGACTCCTCATTCCATAGAAATCCTCCACCAAACTCATCAAAGATGAAAAGGAAGAGGACAAGGACAGCCAGGACACACAGCTGCACCGCTGGGAGAAATTAAGGGGAGCCTATGGACTCTGTAAAGGAGGCTTTGTTTGTTTTTCCCATCTGAGATGCAGGTTTGGTGGTTTAAGAGAACTTCTGCAGATTTCAGCTTTACTCCTCAGCACAGCCCCAGGCTCCTTCCCCCCAGGAAAGCCCCGAGGCACCAGCAAGCAGCGGCCAAGAGGAAGAGGCAGCAATTTTGGCTGTCACATCCCTTGTCTGGGACCCATGACCAAAACCTCCCTCCCCTTGGAGAGCCCAAATTAAACCCTGAGCAGCTGCCTGGGATAACAACTTCAGCAAATCCTCTCCCCCAGGATTTTAACAGCACTTATTTATGATCTCTTATCTTCCTATCATCCTCTGAACCCGTTCGCCCTCCGATGATCACAACCGTTGCTGGCCAGCCATAAAATTCCCCTGCCCCCAGCTTAGAAAAGGAAGTTCAAAATACACCTTGTTTTCCTTTCTGCCCACAGGAGAGCAACGTGTGCTGGAGTTTTACAAGCAAGGAAAGTACCTGCAGCCTGAGCCCTGTTTCCCAAATAAAATCACTGAGGGATAACAAAACCCTCCCCTGGAGCGGGGAGTTTTCCACGGCGCAGTAATTGCACAGCTCCTCATTTTGCACAGGGTGGGAAGACAGTGGGGAAACCGCAGGATCTGAACCCACACATGCCAGGGAGCAATGCTGCAAAATCCAAGTGTCCTCTGAGTGTCTCTCCAAGCAGCACCCCCGAATCTCCTTTCCCCCTTGAGGCCCCGCTTTTGCTGAACCCTGTAGGCTTTCCTCTGACTTCCCACGGGGAGCAGACTCACCTCTCATCCCGGCTGCCTCACCGGGACTATCCCCTTGCTGAAGGCAACATCCCTGCCAGCCCCAAACACCCGCCCGGGAGCCTCCTTGCACCGGCTGCTTTCAGTTTCCTCAGCTCGCTGGAAGTTTCGAGGCGATTTCTGGTAAAGCCTGGATTTGATTAAAGCCTCCAGAGAGTAACACGCATGTTCAGAGCCTCTCCCGGCCAACGTGGAAACGCTACGAGAGCTCGGGGAGCCAGCACATCCCCCTGCCAGCGCTGGTGGGGATGGGATTTTATAGCCCAGCAACCGCCCGGCAGCTCACGCTCCTCCACCGACGCCTGTTCCGCTCAGCTGAGCTGGTTTGCTTTGCAAATAAATTAAAAAAAGCCCAATCCAGCCCCCAAACCTTTGTTCCCAGCTCTGGCGGAGTTAATGCGCAGCTCGGCGTCGCAGGGCTGGGTTTGGGTTTCAGTCCTGCCGGGTCAGAGGGATTTGGGATGGTTCAAGGGCTCTCCTCAGTCACGCTGGTGGCATGAGGGTGTTTCAGCTGGAGGACCGTGCAGATACTCACTGCCTTTGGGCAAGGCTGGCTGCCTCCAGCTTCTCAACTGTCTGAGAGAAATGTCCTCCGTCCTCCATCCAGGAAAGCTCCAGGAGACTCCAAGACAACTCTTGGAGGACAGGCAACAAAACCAACCAGCACTGGACTGTTGTTTTTCATTCCTTTCCAAGTCTTTTAACTTGTGATGCTCTTCTCAGCAATCCCACTAAGAGATTCCGTGGGTAAGGAACATCCAAGGCTGCATTTGGGGGCAGCAAGTCCCATCAAGCCAGAAAAATTCCCCATGCTCGCATGCACCTGAGCTGTGCCGCTCTTGCACCAGTCCCCACATCCATGAGCACAGCTAGAAACCATCACAGCCCTCAGCAAATAAACAGTCAGCAGAAACAGAGCTCAGACCAACTCCCAGCATGCCACTATCCTCTTCCAATGGAATCATTTCCCTAATATTTTGCCCTAAAAGCGTGTCATGAACACAGCCATGACCTACCTGCCAGCCATGTCGTGGGGGCTCAGCCTCCTGGGGCCAACCCTTCCGTCCCCTGAGGTGCAAATCCAGGGAATCCCACACCAGATTCATCCAACCCCCGTGTGAAATAACCTCCACATTGGAGCTGCCCTGGTCCTTCCTCCCTCCTACTGCAACAGCTGAGAAATGTTACAGCACAAAACACGGAGGTTAAAGGGGAAAAATCAGTTTGTCTGCCCGGGATCCAGGAAACTGTTAACTTTAAAAGACTCCAGTGAAATCTGATGATTTCAAACAGCCAAGCTTTGGGGTTGTTTTTTTTTAAGGGGAGTAGGGGGGGAGGAACTGTATTTTAAGCTGCTTCAGATTTGCAAAGGCGCAGCCAAAAGAAATAAAAAAGAAGCCGCAAAGAAGGATGAAAAGTTTCTGGTGCAGAACAAAAGCCTCCCTGTTGCTCTCTCCATGGTCAAGGCATCTCAGAGCAGGGAGATGATGCTTGTGGGGGATCCATGGCTCCCAACAGGTCCCTAAAACCCCTGGGATGGGGGACACAGGCTGCCCATAGAAAAGGGGGCACTGGCACAGGTTGTCCAGAGAAGCTGTGGTTGTTCCATCCCTGGAAGTGTTCAAGACCAGCTAGGATGGGGCTTGGAGCTACCTGGGATAGTGGAAGGTGTCCCAGCCCATGGCAGGGGAGTGGAACTGGAGGGTCTTTAAGGTCCCTTCCAACCCAAATCATTCCGTGGTTCTGTAATTCCACGATTCTGTGAAAAATAGCAAGGAACAATGGTTCCTCGTTCTGGGATGCAGAGAGCCACAATGGCAGAACAACCTGAGCTCCACATCTCCTTTCTTACACCCTCCAATGACTCAGCAACGTGGGGCCAAGCACATCCACAATTTTCTCCAAGGAGGACAAAACCCAGCTTTAATTAAAAGCCAAGTGCTGGTTAATGGCCCATCGAGCAGCCAGAAAAGGAGTGTTACAGGTCAGCTCAGCTCGTTGATTACAGTTGGGCTGTGAAAGGTAAACCTCAGGAAGCCACGTCCCAAATTAATTCCCATTAGAGCCGCAGCAAACCTTGAATACGTGGGGCCAACCTCGTACCCAGAGCGTTCCTCATGAGATCTCACAGGGATTAATAAAGGATGCAATTGTCTTCTCATACGTGGAGAAACTGAGGCAGGGAGGAGGAGGGGAGCAAGGCAGAGCTGTGGTCCCTGAAGCCAGGGGGTGACACCAGGGATGCCACTTTAAGTAATGCCATGGGCTGAAAGCTGCAGATTTTTGCTTTCCTGCTGCTTTGCCACATGGATTTGAACTGTGTGCTCCTTTTCGGGGTTTTACTTATTAAAAGGAGCCGCTTGTCCTTTTATATAAAAAAAATTATTATTATTTATTTATAACATCAGTGCATAAAGGGGCCATGCATGGGTTGCGCATCCTCACACCCAAATACAGCCCACAAGCTGGGTGGAGCCGTGGCTTCTGCCTCTGCTGTTGTAAATAAACTCCTGTTTTTAGAGGGATTTACTTTATGTTTTCAAGACAAACAACTTGCTCCACAGGGGTTCAAAGCAAGCTCAGACTGAATCTCCTCAGCCATTAACTGGGGAAACTGGATGGAGCTGGTGGTCCGGGCATCCCACCAGCCAGGCTGGCAAAGCCGACCTATCTCCAGGAAATCCTGAGCTTCAAACACCCAGCAGAGCCAGACACAGGCAGGCTTGAAATCACAAATCTCAGGGAAAAGTGAATGCTAAGCCGTGGCCAAACTCCAAGCTGAAGTATTTTATCGATGGGAAAGGTTTCAAGCGGGCGTGAACGGCGTCTCGAGTTTCAAAGGCGTTTCGCAACGTGTTTCAGACAGGTTTAACCAAAAGCGTTATTAACTCGGTTGAAAGTTAAACTGGGAGCAGCTGACAAGACCTTTCTGAAACAGCCCAAGTTGTGTTGCAAAGCAGGGTATTCTTCCATGGAATAATTCTACAAGAGGAAGGTTATTTAATGGCTATGACTAACGGGATAATATTTAAAAGATTCTTCCAGGTGCTAAGAAGCAGCAGCCAGAGGCACCCTCATTTAACTTGCAGGCAAAAAAATCCCCCTCGTGGACCCCAGAAGCAAAGCTAAGCCCTGACCTCAAGCAGCTGGAAGGAATTTCCTTCAGCTCCGTCTCTGGAGCTGGTCCAGCGCCAGGATCCGCAGCGTGGCAATGGGAAAATCGCAGGCAGCTGCAGAGCCAAGCCCAAACCAGCATCGCCGTCGCCCCAGAGATGCCACACAGCTGCATCACCTTGGCCTGGCGTGGAGTGGGGGAAAACTCAGCACTGCTCTGGCCTTTGCTGTCCAAAGGAACAACAGGAATGGAGCATGTGGGGTAAACAAAAAACTCTTGGCATGATGCAGTTTCAAAGAGCTAAGATGCTACACCATGGGGATGTCACATCCAGCACCAGCTCTGAGCATCCAACCTGGCCCAGAGCCTTCACTCCACAAACCTGGCAGGCAATGGAGGAGTGTGAGGGATGGTGCAAGGCTTGGCAGGGTTACTGATTAGTGGGATTAATGTGCTGGGAAGAGGGAACATCCCAACAGGTCCCTCACACCACAGGCAGAGTTGTACCAGGATCCAGCAAAGCTTGGCTGGGGTGATGCAGCACCATCACAGCAACAGGAAGAACTTTTGGGTGTCAAATGGAACAAAACCCCATTTGTTTCACCCATTTTGGCTGCATGCAGACTTGGGGGTGGTGGTGGGTTTTTGTTCTGTGCCTGGACATCCAAGGAACCAAACTGACCTCCAAGCACAAAGTGCTTCAGACCTTTGATCCCTCCTCCCTGAGAGCGGATCCGATGCTTTTTCTGAACTGGAATCAGGAAATTTCCTGGCTGTGTTCCCCAGCTGGCTGACACCAAACACAAAACCTTAACCCTCTCCACTGCCTCTGGGCAGGGGACACAGAAAGTGATAACATGACAAAGCAATTGGAAAAAAATAGGAAAGTCTAAGGAAAGCAACATCCAGCAGCACGACTGTACTGCTGCAATTTCCAGCGAGTCCTTCTGATTCCAGACAGTTTAAGAAACAATTAATCCCAGAACTTTAAAATTGAAGAGAACCTTTAAGTGGGAAAATGTTTTTGCTACCACTGGCAGAGAAACGTGCAGAAATGGGTCAGCTGCGGCTCCCATCACCCACTGTAAAGTCAAATTCTCTCTCCCAGCGCTGTTGGAAAAGCAAACCAGAGGTTTGTTCAGGGCTGATTTTGCAAGTTCCAGGAAAACAGGCAAAAATAAATAGAAAAAAAATAAAATCAATAGCACTATTTAATACAGTCTGGAGGAGGGGGAAGCAGAGTTTGGAGGAGAGCCCTGCTTGAGCTCCCATCAGGAATGAGAGCTGGGAATCACTTCCCAGGAGGGTTTGAAGCACAGCTGGCAGCACCTCTCTCACAAAGGCTCACAGGAGCTGCCCAAGGACAGCTCAACTCACTGCTCAGAGATGAAATAACACTTGAGGCATTTTTCCCCTTTGGCCTTGGGGATTTGTAATTATTTTTCCCCCCCTTTTCCTGGCACACAGCTCCAACGTCATGACCTGGTGAGCTCACTCTTCCTCCCAAAAGTGTGGTGGGAAAGGATGTGCTGCTGCCTCCTCCTGCCCCCAGCCTTCTTTGTACTCCTGAGGTGAAAAAAGAAGGCAGGAGCCACCACTTCCCATTATGGGCTGATGGTGGTGGGACACACATTATTAAATTTGGGTGTATTTTAGCCCAGAAAGAGCAATGAGAGCACAGGCAAGTGGGAATAACCTCCCACCTTCATTTGTAGTTGCTTTTCCTCATTTGCAGTGTTCCCCAACAAACAGGTTCCTTGGGGAACGCAAATTGGAAACTCCATGAGAAACACTCAGCCTAAGCAGCTGAAGGGTCAGAGCAGAGAAATTGGTGTTAAACACTCCAGGGAATTTGAAAATTCCTGGGTGATGACACAGAGCTGTGGGAATCAATGGAGACTCCCAAAATACCACATCTGGATGAAAAAAAAATAAAAAATCACACTTTGATCATCTTCAGACTGAACCAAAACCAATCACATTCCATGGAGCCAAAGAGCAACTTGCCCTCTCCAGTCTAATATTGAGAAGCAGATGGATTAAACAACTTCCTGAAACCTTTTTTCCCCGCATTTCCTAAGCTCCTTTAATGAGGGAAAAAAATAATAATCAGTGGAACACACAGTGATCAATAATCCTAGGAAATCCTGCTGCAGATGAGCACTCAGGACCAGTGATGGGATCACAGCTGCCAGCAGCCGTCCTATGAAGGCAGTCAGAGGAGCCAAGCACAATTTGGGAACAGGAAGGCAGAATGATCTCGTTTACACTAAATAAGGTTGCTAGGTTATGGATTTTTGGGAGTGGGGGGGGGACACAATCTGAAAGGGGATCCAGATGGCTGTAAAGCCTTGTGGTGGAAAAGCAGCATGAGGCCAGAGAGGGAAGAATTCCTCTTTATGCTGCTGCTCTCTGCTCCTGGATCCTGGGTTTCAGTCCTCAGGAATGCACACCATGGACCCTTTTAATTACACCATTTATATCTGAGGTAAAAACTAAGAAGAGGTAGCTGGATGGAGAAGAGTGAAAAAGCTGGTGACTGGATACCAGGGAAACAAAAGTCCCTAAATAAACCCCACGGAGCAGCTGTTCCCCCAAGCCCACTTTGATCCGGTCAGGTTTGTATTTTACAATCCTGACAGCCTGAAAAAGGCTTCAGGAAATCCCAGACAATCCTAAACCCCAGCCTGCTGGGAATTCACACCAATGCCACGTCACTGCCGTTTCCAACTTTTCCTAATACTTCCAAAAAATGAACTGCACAGTCAGTCCACCCCTTTCCTGGTTTTGACTCAAGTACTGGGATTTAGGGGAGTGTTTTTTTTATCATTCCTTCTCCCTTGCTAACAGAGACTGGGATGGTTTTGCAACACTTCATAGAGTCCAGCAAAAAAAAAACTCTGGGACTCATATTGAAACAGGACAAGAACCGCTTCACCTCTACGGGACTGGCAAAAGAAAGGTGGCTGCAAGGATGGAAAACCCCAGAAAATTTAGTTGGAAATGGAAAATGGAACTTTTCCACAGCCAGACTTGCACAGCCAAGTGAGGTGCTTGGAGAAAAACATTCACCAACCAACAAATGCATCTCCTCCTCTGTCACAGAGTCTCAGCACTGAGGGTGATGCCATGGGGTATCATCCTTCTTCTCCATTCTCCTGGAACTGTGGTGTATCCTTAAGTGAGATGCAGAAAATGAAGGGACCTTAGTGAAGCACTGGCACAGGTTGTTTATGTGGATTGCCTATCCCTGGAAATGTTCAAGGCCAGGTTGGAGCAACCTGGTTTAGTGGAATGAGATGGTCTTGAACCATGCCATGATTCTGTGATTCTAAAATCCAGGTGTACCCATGCCCCAGGGGTCTGTAACCAGGAGGTGATGGACAACAAGGTGTAAATTTTCAACATCACCTGCCCACACCTCTCCTTTGCTCAGGGATGCCGCTTCTTACAGGGGTTCCTGTAAAAACTGTGAACTGAGCCCTAAATAAGCAAAACCCCAATTTACAACTGTGCTGCTGATGCAGAACTTGTTAAAAAAAAAAAAAAAAAGCAAAGCAAACCGAACACCTTTTGTGAGAGTTACATGAAATTTACATTTTTCTTACAGCTGACTGAACAAAACCTGCTAAATATCTTCCGAGTGCTTCACGGCTACAAAGCTAAAAACCAGCAGTGGGAATTTCAGGCGTGTAACAGTTTACTGTTGGATCTCCACAAATTCCCGGGTGCCGAATCGCCTACTAGAAGGGAAAATATATGAGTGGCACTAAGGAGGTGGCTTAGCAACGAGCAGGCTGGCAGCTTTGAGTGGCTTTTTAAAGGTCAAGCGAAAACATGATGTCTGGAGCCCTCATGTTCCATTTTTTTTACTTCAATTTAATGATAGTTCTGGCCAGCCCGGTTATTAAATCTCCACCTCACACCAGCCAGTCACACATCTGTTAAACCCAAGCTTTAAATTAAGACTTTCCCTATCTAAATATCCCCTTTCAACCCATTCCCACCTTCACCAAAGTGGGGGGTAAAAACTTTGTCGGGGTGAAACACAAGGAGAGGTCCCATCACCGAGGGGATTTTTGGGAAGTGCCACTGAGAAGCATCATTGAAATTCAGTGGGAGAAGCCGGTTTTCCTCAGCTCCACGGGGGCTGCCATGTTAAATCACATTTGGATTCACAGTACAAGGCTGCTAAAATACCACCGCGGTGCCTATTGGCACATTTCAATGAAATCGCCGTGGCCTCATTAGTAGAGTGGAAATTATGAGCTTGTCTTTGTATATATTTAAAAGCTTGCCTCTGAAACTCTGCTGGGTAAGGGCCAGGAATTCCTGGCTCTGAGCTCCTACCAGTCGGCAGTTCGGGATCGCTTTGCTCCAACAGGTCAAGCGACCACGCGACCCGGGAGAAAAAGCGTTTAAAAACCGCCCTGAGGGGAGAGGCAACAGGGTTTGAACTAAACCCTCCTCCCTGTCAGCTCCCTTCAAGCTGCTTAGGGAGCAAGTCCTAATGAAAGTGCAGGTTGTAATTAAGAGGATGCAGGAATGTGGGTGTGTGGAGGTTCATCCTGCTCCCAACAGTTGGGGTGAGAGCATCCCGTCGGCCCAGAAGCGCCGTTCCCCTCTGGGGATGGACCACAAAAGCCCAAATCCTTTGAAATGAGGGGCAAACTCATGAATTAACATGTTTTTTTTGGGATCTGGTCCTTTCAAGATGGGAATTTGCAAGTCTCTGTGAAGGAAAACTTTGGGCTCAGCTCCCTACTTACCTGCACGGGTGCCGCAATGCAGCCAAGCCACGCAAACCCAACGTATCTGCTTGAACAGCTACCGCAGTTGGGTGCCAGGGATGCTGGAAGAAAAGAGAAAAACACCCTAAAAATTGCACAAAAATCCAGAGGGAGCAAGGGAGAGGATGAAGACATGGTTTTTAAATGCTTGGATTCGCAGAGGCTCCCAGAAATTGCTTCAGCTCTTGGAAACAGCACAGAGATGCCCTTCTAAAATGCAGCGATGATGTTACGTGGCACAGAAAGAATAGGGGGGGAGGCTTGGCTAATCCTCACAATTTTATAAGCATCTGAGACACTAATCCGTTGATCTCATTGAAAGGGATTAGAATTACTCCCTTGCCAGGAAATTTAAGAAGTTTTCTACCAGATGTAAACAAAAGCACGGAGCAGCCCGCAGAGACGGCTGCCACACAGCGAGTCCTCACAGAGAAATCAGCATCGGGGCTGGTTTTGGGGTGGAAAAGGGGCATTTCCAGCTCAATGCTGCAGAGGGTTGTCTGGAGTGATGTGGGTATCCAAGGGAAGCCTGATCAGTCCATCCACAGTAGGTTCAAGACAGGATCCCATCCTGGGCAAGCAACCTGCCAAGGCTTCACAACTCATCTTTGGGCTCTAACTCTTATAGAAATGGACTCTTCAGCTAAAAAAAAATCTGTCCCAACCACCTGACTTGTTCTGTATTGGTCTAGGAAAACATCATTTTAATAATAAGAAAAAAGAGAAAAATCTCTGAGCCACAAAACCCAAGTTGTGCCCAGCTATGAGCAGCCTTCATCCACACAGCTCTGTGGCAAGGACGTGGGTTAATAAGGAAAATATAACACAGCACACTCATGGAAACAGACTGGGATCTCCTGCTACCCTCACCACGAGCGATTCATAATATTGAAGAATAAATTATTTGATTTAGAAGATGAAGCAGGCAATGTGCAATCTGGGTTTTGATATCAAGCAGTTTGCTACTAAGTTGGGTGTTCCAGCTCAGAACATCAATAGCTGAGATAGATCAAACCTAAAGGAAGCAGAAAGGATTCAGGAGATCCTTTGAAGAGAAGCAACTTTTGTTAGAAAACAGAAGTTTTCTAAGAAAGAAACTAAACTTTTGTCAGCGCTTACTTCTTTCCTCTTTTAAATTCCATCCAAAAAAGAAACCTGAAGAGGCTCAAGTTCCAACCTCAGTGTGAACAAGGCCTCAATTTCATCTGCTTGTCTTAAAAACCCTCCTTTTGGAGGTGCCTGATTGGACAGCAGCATAATCCCTCTTCTCCTGCCCATTTTTCTTCAGGACCATATTGTGATACACAGCATGAATAAATTCGTGCTAAAGTTATAATCTTGTCTGACAAGAATCCTAGCATATTTCCAGGAAACCTTCCCTGACGAGATTATAGTGATATGCAGCAAGGCCAACATGAATATTCGTCTGCAAGGGGCATATTTCCAAGAAACCGCTGTCCAATAAGATTGTAACGAGATGCATTCATAAACATTCATCTGCAAGAAGTGTATTTCCAAGAAACCCAACGAAATTACAACACAGACACCCAAAACCAGCATGAATATTTTTCTGCAAACAGTGTATTCCAAAGGACCCCCAAAGAGCCTGAAAACATATAAAAAGCACCTTGGGACAGGTGCAGTTTGTGAAGCATGGTGGGGAAGTGCTGCAGTAGCCTTCTCCCTGTATCACCCGGTGCTGTTCGCCTGGCACAGCACTGAACTCATTTTTGCTTATGGTTTCCTTTTCACGATTGTAATTTGATTATAAATTTCTTCTTTTCATTAATCACATTGGCTAATCATTTATAATAGTATCATTTTTAGTCTTTAGGCACAAGTACTTGCTTGGCTTTGGGAAAACACCCACTCTTCCCATGCAGTCCCATCTCCTAACTCCTTGCAACACTCCTGCTCCCAGCTTTAGTGTCCAAGGCTGGAATAAAGCACCTGATGTCAGGCTTGTCTCCAGCTCCATCCCTCTCACCTGGCTGCAACACATCCCAGGTCTTTCCCATCACCTCCTTGACCTGTTCCTCCTGCTGCATCACTGGCAGCTCCATGGGGAAGATGCTTCAGGAGAAGAAGGATACAAGGAGGAAGCCCCAAGAACGGTCAGAAGCTCAGGACAACTCAGCATTCCTCAGGCAAAGCAACAGCTGAGAAAATGATCCATTTTTCCTGCTTTTACTCCCAAAGTGCCGCCCCCAACCAGTGCTCAGCACAACAGTGAGGGTGTTTTGGTGTGAATGCCAAGCAAGACTGGGGTGCAGGGCTGAGCTGAAAGACACCCAACCCACACGAGCACCACCAGACAGGCTCCAGCCAGCTCATCCCAATTTATTCAGCCCTCAAACCACCACCACACAATCCCATCCCACTTCAGACGGCCACCACTGCCACAGCCTCCAAAAGCCTTATCTTTTATCTCACTCGCCAAGAGAGCAAAACACCGAGTTGTCATCCAAAACTTCTCAACTAAAAAGCGAAAGAAAAACCCCAACCCCGCAGCTGCGTTTGAACAGAGCCAGGAAATCGCCTCGGGGGAAGCCCAGCGACGGGTTTTTAGAGGGAACAATAAGAAAATGGGAGTTGCTAAAGCGACGAGGAAATATCTGCCTGAAAATATCTGCCTGCTCAGGACAAAGCTCTTCGTGGAAAGAAGTTTAACTCGATCCTTACAATACGCTGGCGAATGCGATTTAATTCCGAGAGCCCCGGTCAGTGGGAGGCACGATCCACTTGGGTGGATTTGTTGTAGCTGAAGTTGGGTTGAAGACTGATCCCTCCCCACCCAGTCTGGATGGGTCATTTGGCTTCAGCCACTTTCTTACCTGCCAGGCTGCTCCTCCTGGATTTCAATGGACCGATGGAAGAGCTGAAATGCCCTGGTCCCACGCCTGGGAAGCTGCACAGCTACAGAGCTCTCCTATTTCCCCCAAAATACTCCAGTGAGCCAAGAAGCTGGGAAACCCGAAAGGATGAGCAACAGAGGGAGGGCTGGAATCAGGAGGGCTGGAATCAGGAGGGCTGGAATCAGGAGGGCTGGAATCAGGATGGCAGCTGCCTCCTGCTCAGCACTTTCAGTTTCTCTCTCCAAGCGCTCTCCTGGCGCGACTTCCTCTAAAGCGCTTTGCGACTGAAAAGCTGCATTAGCGGCGGGATTAATCCTCTGAGGGGATAATAAAATCACAGAATCATGGAATCGTTCAGGTTGGAAAAGCCCTCTAAGGCCACCAAGTCCAACTGCTAACCCAGCACTGCCAAGGCCTCTACTAACCCATGTCCCCAAGTGCCACTTCTACACTGCTTTTAAATCCCTCCAGGGACGGTGACTCCAGCCCCTTCCACGAAAATGTGGAGTCAAAGGCCTTGCCAAAGTCCAGACAGACACACCCACAGCCTCTCCCTCATCCAACAAAGCAGGTCACCTTGTCATGGAAGGAGATCAGGCTGGTCAGGCAGGACCTGCCTGTCACAAACTCACACTGGCTGCCCCAGATCGTCTGATTGCCCTGTTGGTGATGCATGAGGACACTCAGGTTATCTGCTCCTGTCACCTGACTGACAGCCCTGTAGTTCCCAAAATCCTCCTTCCTGCCCTTCTTGTAGTTGTGTTTCACATTTGCTCGCTTCCAGTCAGCTGGGACCTCCCAGTTAGCCAGGGCTGCTGGTAAATCATGGAAAGTTATCCCCATCCATTGCAGCAATCCATTTGTTTGAGTCATCCCACATGACTCTGTGCTGGCAATGATGTCACAGCTTTCCTGATGCACAGTGGCTTCCAGCTCCTTCTCCTGCTGGTGACCACGCAGTGAGCATTGGTGCAGCTGCACTTCAGTTGGGTTATCAATCCCACCACCTTCTTGGAGAAGTCTCATTCTTGGTCATCCTGCATGACCATTCTCAGGGCTTTCATGGTTTCCAACACATCAATAACCCTTATGGTGTGCTGCCACACGGATCTCCATCCCCTGCCTCCATGGAGACAGCACACTGAAGAACCTGGCTAGCACACTGTCCCTCAAACATTGGGGTGGGCCTCCATGACTACCCCATGCAAAGATCCTTTTCCCCCTTGGAGCCAGAACTCCAGCTGTCAGCAGTCCTGGTGTCTTGCAAACCCGCCCAAAAACAAAACTAAAGCCAAAATACGCCTGGAGAAGTCATTCCTGCTTGCTTCTCACACTCACAGCCCTGGAGAAGAAAAAGCAGGACATCCCTGCCTAGGCTTCCTGCCACCCTGCCCTCCCTGGTTTGTCTCTGCTTTTTCCACAGCCTGATCCAGCAGCTGCTCTGGCACTGGAGCAACCTGAGACCTCACAGCCTTTGGCTACATTGAGCCAGCTAATTTGGTCCATGAGCTGCTGCTGCCCATCCACACACTGGTATTAGGCTTGGGCTCATCTCCTCCCACCATCCCTTCAGCACCACAACTGTTCATGAGCAGGATGCAGGAGCCCTCCACATGTGGTTGGAACCCTTCAGGATTGTTTTTCTGTTCTTTGATGGAATTCAAACATGCCAGACAGGTAGAAAAATGACACATTGTCCGTGTTACTGTTCCAGAGAGAACAGCACCCAAAAATGATGCAGCTCCATCTCCAGCGGGGACAGAGGAACAGGCCCTGCTCCAGCCCACCGTCAATGTCAAGGCTTTCCCATCCCTCAGGTCGGGAAGAAAATCACCACTGCCCATGGCTGTAGCAAAACCACATGGGTTTGGATGCTGTCTTGAAGCTCGTTTTCCATGGGATCGCTGGCATTTCTCAACCCAGCGAGCGGCACCCGCCGGGCTCAGGCGATGACTGGGCTCACTTGCAGTTAAGCCCCGTATCACATCATCACTGATGCCGCTTTACAGCCCTGTCAGCGACTCGGGGTGGGGACACCAGGACAGCCACTCCTGACCTGAGTCTGAGCCGTTCCAGGGCAACAGTGACAGGGGAGGAGGAGATGGCTGTGACTGGCCGATCTTATCTTGTGTCAACAACACTCAGCTTTAAGGAGAATGATTGCAGGAACAAAAACAAACAAACCCAGCTCGACCACACCAACAGGGGAGCTTCAACCTCAAAAAACACCCTCCGGGCTTCCACACCAACGGTCCAAACTGGCTGAGGACCACCAGAAAGATCTGCACCTCCTGCCAGAGCCCAAAGGATGGGTTTGTTTGTTTTTACTGTGCAGCAGGAGTCTGGCAAGGTGGGGGAGGACCGCATCTCACCCATGTCATCCCAAGGCAGGAGGCTCCAGGCGCAGGTGGTGGGAACAGGAGATGAGCACCAGCTGTGCCTCTCTCCATCTTTTCCACGTCCACGTGTTGTTTTATGGCTTTGAATCACTCAAAACATGTCTTCTGCCACACAGCTCAAGTGGAGGTGGCAGCAGGTCACTGGGAGGGGTGACCCAACGGGGAACAGCTGGGGAGATGGTCCAGAAGCACAAAAGCCCTCCTAGCAAAGCCGGGTGTCCTCCTGTAATCCCACACATCATTTAGTCCAGGAAAGCAGCTGGAAATCGGCTGTTCTTGGGTAGAACCTCCAGGCTTGGTTCAGCTCCACAGTCCTGAGCAGCTCTGCTGCTTCCTTGCCATGGAATCCTCCTCCACCCCATCACATGCCTCTCCCCAAGGACAGGCCTCTGCAGCCAAGAGCAGTGGTAGCAACCAGCAGCCATCACCTGATTTCCCATGTGGCACACAGTATTCCTCATCTGAAGGTCCAACAGATCCCACAACACTCAGAGCACGCTGACCCAAAGGTGTCCTTCACAGCTGGTCCATCACAGTTATCTCTAATCACACTTGGAGGCGACTGGATCTGAGCCTGGGAGGCACAAGCAGTAAGTTCCAGCAGGGCTGACCCACCTCCACATCTGGTTCTCCCCAAATCTGAGACAGCCTTTGACCAAACAGCAATGCCAGCAACCCAAGCAAGAGGCCTGGGGTGTCCAACCCAGCCTTGGTGAACAGGGATAACATTAGCAAACCTGAGCCAAGCAGTGGTGGAACAGAGGTTTTGGGAGGTTGTGGAGGGGATTTCCTACAGCAGCAAGGCTGGGAGATGTGGGAAATCACCACCACACACACCTCCACCCACTCAGGATCAGGACTGTCATCTGCCAGTATCAGCCCCGTGACCTGGTAACGGGACCACATCACTGCTCCTGCCTGCTTCAGGCACGTGGGGGTGGAAGCATTTATTTTCCCTTTTTTAATATGTTTTAAATACCTCAATTAGTGCATTTTGGGCTCCTTACACATTGCCCCCAAGCAGTTCTTCTGTCAGGGGCTCTATACTTCCACTGGTGATTATTAGTGGGGCACAGAGTTGTTATTTTTCCAGGCCAGGGGCCAAATTCGTATTTAATTTTTGCTCCAGATGGCACGGCACTCCAAATGCATCAGCTGGAGCATCGAACCTGTATGAATAAAGTAATAGAGCAAACAACATGATTTACTCAGGGGCTGTTTGACACGCTTAACGTGCTTTGTGTACATCTGTCGTGCAAAAAAAAAAATAGCATTCAAATGAATTCAGGTGATGGGTATGGCTATTAAACCAAACACCTGAGGGAAATGAAACAGCAGTAGGAATCTAAAAAATAATGATGATAATAATATTAGAACTTATGTTTTGCTTTCTGTAAAGTCAATGATATCTTTTAAAAGAAGGCTGATTTCAGCCATCACTGCTGAGCACAGGCCTGGGTTTTGTTCACCTTCCTCTGTCCCCAAAGCTGCTGCTGGCAGTGGGTCTTGCAAACCAGGGTCAGAGTTCTCCCAGGAGAAGGGCTGGTGATCCCAGATTTCAGTGTGGTGCTGAGAGCTTATGGCTCTGCTCACCCGAGGAGATGCAAGGAGGACACCAGAGGACAACCACGAGATGTTCCAGTTATGCTTCTGGCAAATTCACCCCGTTCCCAGGAAGCTGCTGCATCCCTCCTGCACAGCCTGAAGCTGGGATGTGCTCCCTGCAAACTAAAGCACCCAAAATAACTCAGAATAGGGTAAAAAAAAAAAAAAAAAAAAAAAAAAAAAGAAAGGAAAAAAAAAAAGAGACATTGAGTAGTCGGCTTATCTGCCTGGGCACACAAAACGCCACCGTGTAAAAACCAGCTGAGCCCGCAAACGCCTGGAAACAAAGGGACTGGGGCGGGGGGGTGGTGTCTTTTTGTGCTTGGCTTTGCTCCGTTCAGAGCATCCTCGGGCTGCGAGAGCCCGTCCTGGCGGCACCCAAAACAAAGGAAAGCCGGGAGCTGTAGGCAGGAGCCAGCTGGGGAAAACCGGGACGACGAGGAGGAGGAGGAGGAGGAGGAGGCACCCGCATCGCCCTCCCCGGCAGCTGCGGAGCCGAGCTCGCGTGTTGCCGAACACGTTATCCATGGCAGGAAACTCGAGATCAAAGGCGAGGAGCGTGCCAGAGCAAGATGTCATCCCAGCCTCCTGCCAAAGGTGTGCACGGGAGGGGGGAAGCCAGCCCCAGACGCAAACGCTGGCACATCCGACGGAGTGACCGAGACCCACGCGTGTTCTCCTCCGTGCGCCCCGGCGAAGACAAAGACAGGCTGAACTGAACAAACAAAAAAAACCACCCCAAAACCCCAAACCGCAGGAGGTGCATTTTTACCCGTTGGTTTCCACTCCCCAGGGTCCCACGCACGTCCCCTGCCAAAGCGGCGGATGCAGGGAGGGTATGGACGTGCCGGCAGGGCAGAACAGCAGCCCAGTGTAACTCCAAAAAAGCTTTTCCCATTGCTGGGTGGTTTGTTTTTTGGGGTTTTTTTGGGTTTTCTTTTAAAGCAGAAGAAACCCGCAGCGTCCTGTCTCGGCCCCAGGAAAGCAAGGGGACGTGTCTGACTCCGAGCCAGCGGCTACCGGGAACAGAGGTGACCCGGGGACCCTGAGCCGAGAGTGGGATGGGACCCCCAGGAGCTCCCCTTCATCAGGGGGGTCCAGGCAGGATGGGCGCTGGGTGGGGACATGCCCCTTGTCCCTTTGTGCCGCCCCAGCCCCCTCCTCCATCCCTCCGGGGTGATGCAGTCCGTGCCTCCAGCCTCTGCTCTGGGCTGTCCCCTCTGCCCCACAAGCGGGACCTTATGGCAGCCCTACAGCGCTGCCAGACACCCCAAAAGCACAGCCCAGATCCCCTGAGTGTCCCCTTAGGGGTCTGCAGGGACGCGGGGGCTGCTCCAGTGCCCTGTGGAGGTCCCTGCCCCACAGGGGACCGCGGAGCAGAGACAGAAGGACCCTGTCCCCCATGGCAGCTGCTGAGGAGGGGGTGCCCCTGCCCCACAGGGAGCATGGAGGGAGAGCCCTGTCCCACAGAACAAGGCACAGGGAGAGCGTCCTATCCCACAGAGGGCTGGAAAACAGACCCTGTCCCATTGAACACGACACAGGGTACAGCCCAAAGAGGGGATGGAGGAGAAACCCTTCCCTACAGAACAAGGCACAGGGAGACGTCCCACCGCACAGAAGGGTTGGCAGAGGGTCCCTTCCACACAGAACAAGGCACAGGGGAAAGTCCCACCCCACAGGGGGCTGGAAGAGGATCCCTTCCCTACAGAACAAGGCACAGAGGGACAGTCCTGCCCAAAGCGGAGCTGCAAGAGGGACCCTGCCCCACAGCGGGGTGCACAGGGAGGGATCCCAGGCACACAGCGGGGGATGGAGAGGGGTCCCTTCCCCACAGAACAAGGCACAGGGAGGGGTCTCACCCCACATGGGGGTACCGGGGGGGGGTCCCCGCTCCCCGTATGGGCGCTCGGGGGGGTTCCAGTCCTCCGGCCCCCCAGGGGGCTCCCGCCCCCCGCACTCACCCGCCGCCGCGCTGTCCCGCCGGGGCTCGCGCCGCCCGCACCGCCCGGCCCGGGCAGGACCCGGATGGAGCCGCCCCGCCCCGCCCGGAGCCGGGCACGGCTTCCCCGCCAGCACCGCGCATGCGCACAGCCCTGCCCGCGCCGGCGGGGCGGGGCGAGGCGACGGGAGGGGACAGCGGGGCGGGGGGACGGGGGTGACGCGGGGACAGGATGGGACACGGGGAAGCGACAAGGAAAGCAGGTGACAAGGAATGACAGGGGAAGGAGACGGGGAGGGGTCTGACAGAGGTGATGGGGCGTGACGCGGGTGACGGGCTGACGGGGTGACAGGGAAAGGAGGTGACACGGAGATGGGATGGGACAGACAGAGGTGACGGAGGGTCGACGGGGGCAAGGAGTGACTGTGGGGGCATAAGGAGACATTGGGGACATGCAGTGACGATGGGCAGAGCGTGGCACTGGAGGCGGGGATGGTGTAGTGAGGACTTTAAAGTGACAGGGTGGCAGGGGGTGATACTGGGGACAGGGTGGCACTGGGGAAAGGGGATGATGTAGCGGGGACACGGGGTGACTGGGAACAAGGGCTGTGGAGACAGGAGATGACTCTGGGGACATGAAGTGGCAGTGGGGACAGGATGGGGTGGCAGCGAGTGCAGATGGGGACAGGGCGTGGCAGGAGGGACAGGGTGAAGGCGGATGACAGGGCTTGGTGACAGTGAGGACAGGGTGGCAGGAGGGGTGACACAGGGGACAGGACACACACCGGGGGTGGTGTGCGGGTAGGTACTGTCTCACTCTGCTCATCGCTGCCCGCACCCCTCCAGTTGTCCCCTTCCCTGTCCCTTCCCATGGACACGACCTCACTTGTGGGAGAAATGACATCACCCTGGAGCTGAGATGTCACCCAGAGCCACTGTCACGCACTGGTCCGAGGATGTTCTGGACGTGCAAGGGAAGCTGATCTTCTTCTTCTTCCTTCCCTCTCCATGCTGCGTGGATGGCTGGACACGGTGATCCCTGCGACAACATGAGCATCCCTGGTGACAGCAGGGACATGGACACAGGGCTGAGCATCCCGGGTGCTGTGACAGCAGGGACACAGGGACACAGGGCTGAGCATCCCTGGTGCTGTGACAGCCGGGACACAGGGACACAGGGACACAGGGACACAGGGACACAGGGACACAGGGCTGAGCATCCCGGCTGCTGGGACAGCAGGGACACAGGGACACAGGGCTGAGCATCCTGGCTGCTGTGACAGCAGGGACACAGGGACACAGGGCTGAGCATCCCTGGTGCTGTGACAGGATGGACACAGGGACACAGGGACACAGGGCTGAGCATCCCGGCTGCTGGGACAGCAGGGACACAGGGACACAGGGACACAGGGACACAGGGATGAGCATCCCGGGTGCTGTGACAGCCGGGACACAGGGACACAGGGCTGAGCATCCTGGCTGCTGTGACAGCCGGGACACAGGGACACAGGGACACAGGGCTGAGCATCCCTGGTGCTGTGACAGGATGGACACAGGGACACAGGGACATAGGGCTGAGCATCCCGGCTGCTGGGACAGCAGGGACACAGGGACACAGGGCTGAGCATCCCGGCTGCTGTGACAGCCGGGACACAGGGACACAGGGACACAGGGACACAGGGATGAGCATCCCGGCTGCTGGGACAGCAGGGACACAGGGACACAGGGACACAGGGACACAGGGACACAGGGACACAGGGACACAGGGCTGAGCATCCCGGCTGCTGGGACAGCAGGGACACAGGGACACAGGGACACAGGGATGAGCATCCCGGCTGCTGTGACAGCCGGGACACAGGGACACAGGGACACAGGGACACAGGGACACAGGGACACAGGGACACAGGGACGAGCATCCCGGCTGCTGGGACAGCACGAACGCTGAGATGCGCATCCCGTGCTCCCGGCCTGACGCGCTGCCGTGGGAGGACTCGGCGGCCCTGACCTCGGCATTCCTGAGCGATGAGGCAGGAGGCCGATCCGCTGGATGTTCTCCCTGGGTTATTATCCCACAGCCTTATTCCCGCTGTGGGAATCCCCGCTCGGCACGGGAGGATTCGCCTGGGCACGCTGGAGCCGGGAGTCCTGGTGTTGGGAAGAGACTGCGGAGCCCCGCGGGGAGCCGGCACTGACGGGACGGATTTGGGAAGCAAATGCGCTCGGAAATCGAGTTCTGCCATTCCTCCCACACGGGCTGGCGTTGGGCACTCCGGGGCAAAGCCTGGAGCTGCAGCTGGAGGGGAGGGAGTGCTGCGAGCCTTGTCCTTGGCACGGAGTCATGGAATTGTTTGGGTGGGAAGGGACCTTAAAGCTCGTCTCGTTCCAACTCCCCTGCCATGGTCAGGGACAGCTTCCACCAGATCGAATTGTTCCCAACCTGACCTTGGACACTTGCAGAGGTGGGGCAGCCACAGCTTCTCTGGAAAACCTGTGCCACACTAACAGGGAAGAATTTCATCCTAAGATCGATCTAACCCTGTCCTCTGTCATTGTGAAGCCATTCCCCTTTTTCCTGGTGAGGAAAGTGCAGGCTCTTGTCACAAGTCCCTCTCCTGGAGCCCCTTTAGGCCCTGGGTTGGGCTCTGGAGTCTCCCTAGAGCCTTCCCTTCTTCAGGTGAGCACCCCCAGCTCTCCCAGCCTGGCTCCAGAGCAGAGGGGCTCCAGCCTTTGGAGCAGCTCTGTGGCCTCTTCTAGACTGGCTCCAGCAGCTCCAAGTCCTTCTGATGTTGGGGGTCCCAGGGCTGGAGGCAGCTCTGCAGGGTGGGGTCACACCT
Source organism: Cyanistes caeruleus (assembly GCF_971803275.1). Taxonomy (NCBI): domain Eukaryota; kingdom Metazoa; phylum Chordata; class Aves; order Passeriformes; family Paridae; genus Cyanistes; species Cyanistes caeruleus. Next base: position 3,286,404 of record NC_141705.1, read on the forward strand.
GAGCAGGGCAGAGGAGCAGAATCCCACCCCCTCCCCTGCTGTGGGACATGGGGGCTTTCTGGGCTGCCAGCACACACAGCTGGGGCATGTCCAGCCTCTTTCTCTGGATGAGAAAAAATACAAAACACCCAAAAAGGGTCCCACGACGTTATGGACATGGGCAAGGCAGGGTGTCTGTTGTGATTCCAGTACTGGCACAGGGCTCCTGGACATTGCCTTATGCCCAGGATCTACTGGCAGTTACAGAGCAGCTCTTGTGGTGCACCACCCTCCCTGCCTCAGTTTCCCTTTGCTGCCTGCATGGGGACATGGCCAAGCAAGTCCCCCTCAGTGGAAGGGGAGGGCTGGATGGGCAGAGTCCTTCCTGCCTGCGTGCTGGCAGTGAGAGGATGTGGGATGGGGGCACCCAAATTCAGCTAATTGGGGGTGTGGGGACGTGTGTGATTCCCTCCCTGGCCACGGATTATGAGAAAATCCTGGCTTTCCTTCTCCATGAGTGAAGGCACTCACGATCCAGCCCGGCTGCATGCCTGGACCTTACGGAGATGGGGTGATAAGGGAGGGTGGGTCTGTCCCATGGGAAGGTGGAAGATGTCTCCTTTCTCCTCTAGCTCCTGTCTGGCAGTGCTGGACTGCAAACACCACGGCAGATCTGTTGTCACCCCAATTCAAATGGGGTGACAAGTGCAGGGATAGGACTGGAGTGTCCCTGGAAAGTAGGTGGAGGCTGGAGTGGTGGCAGCAGCCCTGTCCCTGCCTCCCACAGCCTGTCAGGATCTCCTGCTCTCTGAAAACTTCTTCTCTGGAAGGATGGTCAAGCCCTGAGAGGTCCCCAGGGCAGTGGTGGAGTCCCCATCCCTGGAGGAATTTAAAAGCCATGTGGATGTGGCACTTGGGGATATGGGTCAGTGGTGGGGTTGGCAGTGCTGGGGGAGTGGTTGGACTGGATGATCTTAGAGGGCTTTTCTAACCTTAATGATTCCATGATTCTCTGATCTACCCCCACATTTTTTCTTTTGTGGTCAAGGGGACCTTCAGCGTCACCAGCCTGGCCAAGCCAGTCATAGAGGAGTTGTGGATGGGAGACCTGGGGGGCAGGGGAACACTCAGGTTCCTGCAGATCATCTCCTTCCTTGGTCCCAGTGGCCATGGCATAGCACTGCCAGGTCCTGGACAGTGCCTCACTGGAAAAATACCCACTTCAGTCTTCTGGTTTTTCACTCTTCTGGTTCTTTTCTCCTTCTTCATCCATCCCGACTGCTTGCTCTCCCATTCCTTGCCTCCCCTTCTCCCCTCCTTTGACATGAGGTCTCTGGGGTGCCAGCTGCTCTGAGAGCGACCCTGTCCCCTCTCAGCCAAGGGGATTGGGCTGGATGATCTCAGAGTGCTTTCCCAACCTTCACCATTTTATGATTCTATAAATATCAGTGGCACACATCCCATCTCTGCCTCTGAAGGGGACGTGGGGAGCCTCCCTCGCCCCCTCCCTGCTGCCGTGGCCTTGCTCAGCCGGTGCCACCAGCGCTGCACCGTGCTCAGGGTGCAGCCCTGCTTTCTCACACCTCTTCTCCACCCCTTCCACGGTGGTTCTACCCCTGGCCAGCCCTTTGCAGAGCAGGGTGGAGCAGAACAGACTCTTCCTCTTCCTCATAACAACAATTACCCAGGAGCTTTGATTCATTAATGACTTTGTGAGTCAAGCAGTGACACTGCTTTGGCAGGGTTTGCCCCAGGCTGACCCACCTCCCACCTCCCTCCTTGGCCTTTGCATCCACCCAGGGCAATCCTGCCCCGAGGATCATGCCCTGCTCAGCAAGTGGAGCAGGTGTTGCTCCTGGGTGGCAACCAAAACCCTGCAGCTCTTCCTCTTCCTCTTCATCACGCTCCGAGGAGCTTGGCTGCAGCACAGGATGCTGCCAGACCCAGTAGGAAAGGGGAATTCAGCTAATCACTGCTTGCATCCAAGCTGGGAAGTAAATTGGGTTGGAGCCTGTTTGCAGGTGTTTGGAGATGAAAAAGCACAACCTTTATCCATCCTCTTCCTCCTGCTCCTGGCCCAGACCAAAAATGGGCCAGGGAAAAATGACCAACCTGGACATCAGCAGGCAATGCTGAAAGCTTCACTTAGGGGAGATGTGGCTGCAGGGCTCAGAGCCACGGGCTGGGACTGACCCTGCTGGGAATGTCCCTGGCAGTTTGGGGTGTGTGGCACAGCCTGGAGCTGGGCTCAGCACTGCCAGGATGGAGAGCTGATGGCCGTGAGGATTTTCCTACCACTGGGGTCAGGAAAACTTTTCAAGCTTCTTCTGGAGCAGGGAGCATTTGCTGGAGGATGCAGGTGGTTCCTGAGAGGCGAGGAAGCAGTTGGGAATTCCCGTCAGGCAGCCAGACCCTCCCTCACCCCACTAACACCACTGAGCTCTGCCTGCACCCTCCAGCTCTGGGAAAAAGACCTTCACTGAGGCTGAGTGCCCTTGTCCTGGCAGGAGCCAGCACTGGCACAAGGATGGACTTGCAGAAAAGAGCAGAGGATGGGTGGCAAACGGAAAAGTGGGCTCAGGTGGAAGCAGCCCCAGCGATGGGAAGATTGCAGAGGGTGGAGGGCAGGATTGCTCTGAGCCTCAGTGGTGTATGGAGTGTGGAGGAATGAGGAGGGAGATGGATAAAGGAGGGGTGTCTCAAAATATCTGTTAATAGTAGATGAGGAAATTTCCTAATGGGAAGTCAAACGGTTTGTTGGAGACACGGTGTCCAGGAATGGGATGTCCCACTGCATCCAAACCCATGTCCCTGCTGGGGATGGAACATTAGAATGTCACTTCAGGGACCAAACCAGAGCCAAGACCTGAGGGAGTGTAACCAGATTCCCCCTTATCCCTTAGGAGTGCACCAACACCTCCTCCCACCCGTGAGAGACAGGCAGGGAGTGAAACCAGCTGGCTCCTTGGGTTCAACAAAATCCAGCAGAAATGGACAAGGAACGAGCCAGGGTCCAGCTCTGCTGGTATCCATCCCCTGGCTGGGACTGGAGGAGCTGCTCTGCAGGAATGCACGGCGAGGGCCAAGCCTGGGGAATGCTTTCCACATTATATTCTCTCAGTTTCCGGCTATTTGCTGCTTCAGGACTTCCTAAGCCAGAGGTTGTATCCGTATCTTTCTGCTTTACAGCGTGTGATGGGCTTGTGGAGAGGGGGTGATCACACGTCTGGTGTTTCCTTGGGGAAAAAAAGAGTTCAAAAGGATGAGCAGGCATGGGAATAGGCACTTTTGGGGCAGCTGTGGTGCATCCCAGGGTTGATTCATGCTTTAAGTATAATAAATGATGTGGATAGAGCGATGTAAAATCCCTCTCCTCCTCTTCTCTGCCGGGTCTAACGTGGAGGGCTGAGCAGGATTCAGCCCTGGGGCCAGAGGGTTTCCACATGAGGCTGCAATACAAAACATCTGGAGAACATCAGCCACAGGGAGACAGGAATGCTCCAAACTGGGAATGGGTCCAAGCTGTCCCTTGCAGGCTCAGACAGACACACACACACACACACTCACTGTCTCGTCCCAGAGCTCTGCCAGCCCTTGAGTTGAGTTTTTGCTAGGAATATCCTGTCCAGGATCACTTGGAGTTTGCAGCAGGGATCCATCCCAGGCACATTTCTGGGGCGTGCTTGGGCACGAGACTGTGCAGGAGCTGGAGCTGACAGCTCCAGTGATCTGCCACTGGCATCCTCCCAAGACTCAGCAGTTTCAGGGATTTTATTCCCCTCTGGGCAGCTGTGTTGGGAATACAAGGCAATTCCCACCTCACCAGGAGCAGCCACTTCCCTCTAACACATGGATTAAGTTCTAGGGTGGAGTGATGGACAAAAAAATTTGGTTATTTGGAATAGCTGGATTTTTTTTGTTGTATTTTTTTTTGTTTTGTTTGTTTTGTTTGATTGTTTTTATTTTTTCTTTGTTTGTGGTTTTTGTTTCATTTTGTTTTTTTTGTGAAAGTAGAAAAAGGTCTAGGAAACAAAGCAGGATGAAGGGAAGAAGAGAGTCCAGACCAACTTTATTGAACAGTGTCCCTTCCTCAGACTTGTTCCACAGATTGCTTTTGTTTGGGACCACACTTGATAAGACAGGATTGATTTAAGATTAGGCTGGGAAAAACCTTGCAGGAGCATCCACAGGGCTCCTGGATAACTCCAGGGACAACTTTTAAGAGGGGAAAATTTCCCAGGAGGTGAAAATTGGAGGAAATAGATGATCTTTTAGGTCCTTTCCATCCCAAACTGTTCCATGATTCCCTGAATCTGTAATTTGGAAGGATTCAGAGGAAAGCTCATGGGATGGACAGCATCAAAGGTCTCTGGGTACAAAGGACCACCATCCAGCAAATGAGCTGACTGGAAATCTGATGTCTGAATGCTTTTGGAGCTGAGGACATTGGATCTGGGGCTCAGCACAACCTCCTCCCTCATGGGAAGAGTGGGTCCTGCATGATGGCAAATCCTTGTGCAGAGTAACTTCAAAGATAAATAGATAATAATACAAAAACAACCTAATGAAACAGAAATCCTCTGCAGTCTCTGCCAGAAATCTCATCTCCAGCCCTGTTCTCTTGGCTAGCACTTGGCACAAGCCAGAGGGGCTGATTAACCTCTCTCTTCCACATCTGAAAATCCATGGCAGTGGTCATCAAACACCTGTGCATTGAGGAGGGCAGACACCGAGGCAGCTCTTCTGAAGTTGTCTTTAACTTGGGAGAGAGGAAAGTCCCCACCCTTTGCACTGAATGTGGATTTGCCTCCTGCAAGTACAGGCAGAGCCTCGACTCCTGATAGCATCTCAAGGGGATGTAAACACAGGGAGCCGGCCCAGCCTTCCCAGGGAGCCGGACAAACCTGGTTGGGAGAGCGGGGAGAAGGAAATGCTGAATGCATCAGCAGTCACCTGAAAGGACTCTTCTCAAAGCCTTCCTCCAAAGGATTCTTCTTTTTGGCCAAGGTCTTGGCCTTTCTTGGAGCTCTTGTGGTTACACAAACGTGTTGAGTCAGTGAATCCTGCCCATGGGTCATTTCCGAGAGTTTCTTTCTCTTGGTTTCCACACTGAGCCACTGAACACCTGGGAAAACACAGTGCTGTGATGGCAGCAGGATGATGAGATGCTCACCCCGACTATCTGGGTCTGTCTTTATCCCCCAAATGAGAGTTTGCAGCTCCCCATGCCACCAGCACCCTCTGGCACCAAAATGAGGTGAGAAGGGACTTCCCACGTGCAGACAACAGCTGCGGTGCTCCTGCAAAGCTGCCCAGCCCTGGGAGCTATGGAGAGGAGCAGGTGGTTTTTTGGGAAGTTGGCACTGGTGTCACTCAGATATTTTTGAGGCTGAGCAGGTGGGAAGCAGCGCTGGCTTTGCAATATGAGCCTGGGCAGAGTAACCCAGATGCCACCCAGTGCTGTGGGAAGCGATCCCAAGCCTGGAAAGGAAGAAGGCTGGCTCTTTGTTGGACTTAAAGCAGGTAGAGGAGGCAGTGGGTGAGGAGGGAAAGGTGGGATCCTTTGTTAGAGCTTTGTTGAGGGCAGTTGTACAAGGACAGAGTGGATGGAGAGATTGGTGTCTGAGACCAGCTGGGCAAAAAAGTGAGGGAAGATACAAGATCCCACCTGCACACCAAAATCCTCCAGTGCTTGCAGAGGAATAATGTCTAGGAGCCCTCTTGCCCAGTTGCATCCCCGTGCCTCAGTTTCCCCAGGTGTAACATATGGATTAAAACCCTTGAGAGCGGTTTCCTTGCTCTTGAGTGGCCTTGGAGCTCCATAAACAGGATTATGCTTACAGTATTTTCTCCATTTTGCTATGAAATCCTCCTCAAACATCTCTCCATCAGGAGAAATCCCAGCCCAAAATGGAAGCTGTGATAGGAAAGGGCTTCACCTCCTCTCCCAGCCTGACAGGAGAGCAGCACGTGGCAGGTCTCATAGGGCAGGTGTGGCATCAGCTCTGTCCCCATAAATCCTCTCTGTGTTTACTCTCTGGATAAATGGGGAACCTGGAACAACCAGGGCTCAGTAATTGGGGTAATTTCTTGGCACAGGGAAAGCCAGCTCCTCATGTGTCCACACCCATGGTGTCCCTGCCTGTCACCTGCTAATTGGAGAGATGATGCTCCACCACATCTCCTCTTCCTGGGCAGTGCTGGGAGCAGTCCAGATAAGCTTCTGCCTTTGTGAGGCTTGATCCTGCCCTAGGTGTGTTTATTCCTGAGCCTCATGACATCCTGGAAGTGAACTAATCTTCTTTTGATAGCTGGGGAAACTGAGGCACAGCCCACTGGGGTGACCTATTCTCCCTGGGGCCATCTGCCTTTGCCATGTTGTCCTTCTCAGGGCACTGGGTGATGCTTTTTCACATTGTCCTTGGGAACAGAGGGGGAGAGATCAGCAGTTCCCATGGGAAATGTGTGGGACACCATCAAAGGAAGGGGAGAGGGCAGGAAGCTCTGGAAAACATTGCAGCTCCCCAAAATCTGGCTAAGGTCAGAGCCTTGGCTTGAGCTGAAGAGGATTTGGATTTTTGTTGTCTCTGCAGAGCAGGGCTGGGAGACCTGCACTCAACACAATGTTGTCCCAAGGCCTTGGGAGTGGCCTTGACCCAGAAAACTTGGGATGTGTCTTTAGAATTTTGGGGTTGGTGTTGAGCTCAGTTGTTGGCCAAACAACACCCTGAACCTGGGTGCAGAAGATCTGTCCCAGCCAGGGCCAGGAGAGCTCATTACGCCCTTCCAGCCACCAGCTTTTCCATGTGGCAGCAGTAATTTTTGAGCATCCCTGGGGTTATTTGTGATCTGCAGAGAAGGCTGGTCCGGGGAGGAGGCTCCTGACTCTGTTCACGTATCCCTTGCCTTGTTTTGTGCACGGCTGAGGAGCACTCAGCCTGGACTGTGCTTCATCTGCCTCTGGCTGGGTGCCTTTCCCATAAAAGTGGGGCACCCTGCATCCAGCTGGCAAGCTGGTCAGGAGCCTTGACTCAGCTGGACTTGGCTCCAGCTCTGAGACTTCAGCCCAGACCCTGGTGAAAACCTACCCCTGGCGCTGGAGGAATTTGCTGGATGGAGCTCAGGTCTTGCAGTGCCTTTTAATAACTCTGTTTGGGTGGGGGAAAGCTGAGCCACCACATGGAAATTCCCACTGGAGAGAAAAGGAGTCTGGATGCTCCTCTGGATGGTCCAGGGGAGGATGGAGGGGACACCAAGCTGGGGACCCCTCTGAAGGCACCACAGGGTGGGAGGCCAGCACTTCTGCTACCACCTTCCTACGGGAGGAACAAGCTCTTCCCAAGGGCCATCCATCCCACCTCCATCCATGCCAGGATGCAAGGAGGGAGCTGGGATTTGGGGGATCTATTTCCATCCCTGCCCTCGATGCGACACACAGCCCTGGCCACCTCCAGGTGTTATGCAACTGCTTGGAATCAAAACACCGACGTCAGAGACTTTAATTAGCAGAGGAAAAGTGTTTCAGGGATGCTGTGGAAGGATTCTGTGCCACCAGGTTCCCCTCCTCAGGATTGGGACACATCTTGGGAAGGGAGAGGTGCCACCGTAGCCCTCCAGCCCCACCCAAAGCAGCCAATGGTTTGTGAAGATGGTCCCAAACGTGTGTGGGGCATTCAAGGAGCTTTATTCCTTTTTTCCCAGCCTCTTGGGGTTTCCCAGAGGCAACAGTGGGTCTTTGCATTTTGTGGATAACACCAAACTTGAGGAGTAGGGTGGGCATTCAGCAGGAAGGAGGATGAGGCCCACAGGACCCTGCTCAAGCTCAGCAGAGGCTGATGTCACATTTTGGGACAGGCTGGACATCTGCAGAGAGGTTCTGGGATCACTGCAAGTCCAAGCCTGGAGACCATGTTCCATTTTGGGCTCCTCAGCCCAAGAGAACCCTTGGTGTGCTGGGGCCAGCCCAGCAGACCCACCAGGCAGGGTGGGATGCACTTGGGATCTTTGTGGGAGGGAACAGGAAAGCCACAGATGACCTGTGAGAAGATGCCACCACCACTGCCAGTATTCACTCACAGGAGACACGAGCAAATCCAGCCTATTTGCATACTGAGACTGATTTGCATACCGAGCTAATGAATTCCTCCTGATGTCCCGGTTGCTTTGCTCAAACCCATTAAGAAATGGAGATTTTCTTCTCTGCTTGGAGCAAAACACTCCAAACCCCACAGGGCAGAATTCAGCCCCAGGGAAGCAGGGAGGTGGATTCCCAGTGGATTGTTGAGGATCTCTGCTGCAGCAGGGTGATGGACAGCCATGAACGAGGCAGCCTCAATTCTCATCACACTCATATCCATGATCTTATTTTGATAAAACTAATGATGTTTTATTCCCCAACGAGCTCTTGTTCAAAGCTCATCTCATTCTGCAGCTCAGCTTGGCTGTTACGCTTCCTCAGGAGGGGAAATATTCCTTCAAGCTGTGGCTCAGACAGGGTATTTTTGGCATAATTTGGCTTCTACTTGGCATTCATCATTTCCAGATATTTGCTTTGAAAATCCCCTCGAAGGTGTGCTGGGGGGGATGCTGGGGTTGAGCTGCTGGGCTGCCTCCATCTCCTTGTCTCATCAGGCTTTGCTTTTTACTGGAAATCGTGATCCCATGGAGACCCCAAAGATCAGAATATCTGATGGTGGATGCAGGAAAACCAAGGAGGATCTCCCTGATAACAGGGCTCTGATCATCTCGTGGTCACAGACACTGGAGAGGAGACACAGTGAGATCTGGAAATACACCAGGAACACTTCAAAATCACCCAGTGTGTCCCAAGGGGACCAGGAAGCACGTGGGGGCTGATCCCCTGTAAAAGCCCAATTTCCAGTCTCCAAAGGGCCTGCCTTTCCCTGGGAAGCGAAGCAGAGCTGAGGGAACTTCCAGCTCGCGATTTGGACTGGAGTGACTCGGGATGGATGTTTTTGGGGCCCTGGCACTGATGGGATCTCGGTGCTGTCGGTTTCCAGAGCAGGATTTGGAGATTCCCAGCGTGGCTTGGGACACTGCCATCCTCTAGTGGCTGTACCCAGAAGCACAGGAGCTCTGGTGTGGAGACCAGGCAGGATGTGGGGCTCTGGGGGGCTGGAGTGTGGGGTGGGGAGGACATTCATGGATGTTCCCCTTTCCTCCACCCCCAGCAAGGGTGGGGGGGAGCTCTTCTTGCTGGAAAAGGGCTTGGTGTCCACTCCCAGTGAGCTTTGTAAACTCTTTTTTCCTGTATTTGTATTTTTGGTTTTCGGGTTTTTGTTTGTTTCTTTTTGTGTTTTTTCTTTTTTCTTTGTATTTTTCTTTTTCAATGAGACAAAGCTCCTTCATGGGCTTCATGCCTTGGGTCTGGCCCTCCGAGGATGGCTGGATTTGGGGGCAGCCTGCTACCTCCACTCATTCACATAAATTCCTTGGGAACACCTGGAATGAAGAGTCCTGTTGGGTGTGAATGCAAGATCCCATCTCTGGGAAATTTTTGTAGGTCGTGGTCTCAGCATCGCCGCCTTTTACTTCAGCCCCATCTTCAAAATGTTCTTGAGTCGAAACTACTGCAGCTGTGTGGAGGTTGTGTAGAATTGGGGAGGACAGAAAAGACCCTTCTTTCCTCTTCAGCAAGGGATACAGGACCAGGAAAAGCTCCCAGGATGGTTTGTGTGGGAGATGAGTTGGTAAAAGTGGTGACTTCCAAATCATGGAATACCCTGAGCTGGCCAGGACCTACAAGGATCATTGAGTCCAGCTCACCTTTGGCAACCCCAAAAATCCCACGCTGTGCCTGAGAGCAGTGTCCAAATTGTCCTTGAGCTCTGGCAGCCTTGGGGCTGTGACCATTCCCTGGGGAGGGAGAATGGCAGGAGGAAGGGCACAGAAAAGAGATAACCACAGAAGGGAGCTCTAAAGCAAATTTTTATATATATTTATATATATTTAAAACAGGACCTGAAATGGGGCCCTGAGCCAAATCTCAGGAGCCTGGTGAGGACATGAGCGTCACAGGGCCTGTGATGAGGCTGGCACAGGATATTTGCTTTGGATGCTGAGAGTCTCATTTTCCCTGCCTTCCTCTCCTAGCCAGTCCCTTCTCACAGCAGGATTTCCTGCTGGGATGGACACAGCTGTCCCAGCTACAACTTTCCTCCCCTCTGTTCACCCACTGATGGAGAGGGATCCAGGAGGTGGGGGAAGAAGGGATGGGATTGACCACAGAATTCCAGAATGGTTTGGTTTGGAAGGGATCTTATGGATAATCTGTCTGGATAGAATCTTTATGGATAAAGAGTCCCCACACCTCTGCCATGGGCAGGGACACCTTCCACCAGAACAGGTTGCTCCAAGCCCCATCCAACCTAACTTTGCTTAAAATGCTGTCAAATATCCTTTTGGATCCTGACCCTGCTTCTGTATCACTCCCCTGTCCAAGAGTACAAAGGTTTGAAACCTCACTCAATTCTTGAAGTTTTCTGCAAACTTGAAACAGCTTAAAAATGTGGTGGAAATATATTTCTTTGCACAATAAACTGTATTTTTGTTGCATTGCATCTTGCACAATGTAATCGTGGTCCATAGGGGCCAAAGTAATAACATAAATTAATAAAGAAATTATCATAGCAACTAATTCAGAACCATGTGCCAAGGATTCAGATAATGTGTTAGATGAGATCCATTATGCTTTTTCTTATCACCCTGACTTGTGAGTGTCCACAGAAATACTGCAGGAATGGATCTTCACTCAACAAAAATGCCTGGTCCCTTCAGCTGCACAGAGGAGCCTGAAAAGATGGTTCAAAAGCAAGAAAACAGACCCAAAAAAAAATCCCAGAAGAGATAGTTTAACATGCCAAAAATTCCTGAGTCAGTGTTCCAGAGGCCTGAGCGTGCTGGCCTGTCCGTGCTGCTGATCCCAAATGAGATGTAAATATTCTTGGCCAGAGCAGGGTTTCAGGTTGCTCACAGCTTTTGCTGCCTCTGCAATTCTGACGTTCTGTGGTTTCGATGGAAATCTGCTTCCCTCCAGCTGCCTGTCTTTGGATTACATCTCCTGCTGCATTTCCCTCTGCCCTGAGCGAGAGCAGAGCTCTGCAGTGATGTTCTCACATGTGTTCAGTGATATTCTCACATGTGTTCAGTGGCTGAGCTGGCTGGAAACCCCAGGTCAGTCTGTGACATTTGGGATGTGCATCCTGGTGAGGCTTTTCATGGCCTCACCTTTTCATGGGGGCTTATGTGTGATGATCCTGCTGTTCAGAGCAAAGTGAGCTGCTTTGCTGATTTGGAGCAAGCTACCCAGGCAGAGTCTTGTTTGTGGAATTAATTTGTTTGTGCTGTACCTTTGCTATGCCCCAAAACATCACTCATATTTCAGGGAGAGACCTGTGTTCTGCTGAGGATGACATTTTCCATGGTCCAGGGCCATGTGTGATTTCCCTGTGGGTCTGTTCACAGCTCACAGAGAACATCACCTCTGGGAATCCTGGTGCCCCAGGAACTGCTGACAGTCTGGAGAACACCAAAGGCTCCTGTGGATGTCAGAAAACTCAGAACTGGGTTAGTTTGCATCTCTATCTTTTCTCCCAGTGAGATGACAACTGATGGTACAGAGATGGGGCAGAGAGGACCTTCTCTGACCGAGGTTGTGCATGTAGGACTTTATCTGGAGCACATGAAGGGTATCATGCCCTTTGTCTGAGTGGAAAATGGGCTCCTCTGCTTTTTTTCTTTTCCCATTTTGATCCATCCATCCATCCATCATCCATCCATCCATCATCCATCCATCCATCATCCATCATCCATCCATCCATCCATCCATCCATCCATCCATCCATCATCCATCCATCCATCCATCCATCCATCCATCATCCATCCATCATCCATCCATCATCCATCCATCCATCATCCATCCATCCATCCATCATCCATCCATCCATCATCCATCCATCCATCCATCCATCCATCATCCATCCATCCATCCATCCATCCATCATCCATCCATCCATCCATCATCCATCCATCCATCCATCATCCATCCATCCATCATCCATCCATCATCCATCCATCATCCATCCATCCATCATCCATCCATCCATCATCCATCCATCATCCATCCATCCATCCATCCATCATCCATCCATCATCCATCCATCATCCATCCATCCATCCATCCATCCATCCATCCATCCATCATCCATCCATCCATCCATCCATCATCCATCCATCCATCATCCATCCATCCATCCATCCATCATCCATCCATCCATCCATCCATCCATCCATCATCCATCCATCATCCATCCATCATCCATCCATCCATCCATCATCCATCATCCATCCATCATCCATCCATCATCCATCCATCCATCCATCCATCCATCCATCATCCATCCATCCATCATCCATCCATCCATCCATCCATCCATCATCCATCCATCCATCATCCATCCATCCATCCATCCATTCATCCATCCATCCATCATCCATCCATCCATCATCCATCCATCCATCCATCATCCATCCATCCATCATCCATCCATCATCCATCCATCATCCATCCATCCATCATCCATCCATCCATCATCCATCCATCATCCATCCATCCATCCATCCATCATCCATCCATCATCCATCCATCATCCATCCATCCATCCATCCATCCATCCATCCATCCATCCATCCATCATCCATCCATCCATCCATCCATCATCCATCCATCCATCATCCATCCATCCATCCATCCATCATCCATCCATCCATCCATCCATCCATCCATCCATCCATCATCCATCCATCATCCATCCATCATCCATCCATCCATCCATCATCCATCATCCATCCATCATCCATCCATCATCCATCCATCCATCCATCCATCCATCCATCCATCCATCCATCATCCATCCATCCATCATCCATCCATCCATCCATCCATCCATCCATCCATCCATCATCCATCCATCCATCATCCATCCATCCATCCATTCCTCCTTTCAGGTGCCCCAGGGCAGCTCTGTTTCAGGTGCTGCCTGTCTACAGGGAGAGCTGGGATCTGTCATTAACACACTCCTTGTTTTTCTAAGACTTTGCCTCTAATTACTGATAACTCTGCCAGACTCTACTCCTTTTTCCCCAGGCTGGCTGGCTGCCTCCAGGCTGAAATGTTTTTGGAAAATTTCAGCTAAAATAGTTCAGCATTTTGCAAGAATTAGATTAGGAGGAAAAAAAACCCAACTCTTTTGCTGCAGTTGGGTGGGAAGCTTCCAGCTGTTTTCTGCAGCCATTTCATCCCTGGTGTGCATCCAAGGGGGCCCTGAAAGCCGGGGGCAGGGAAGATCCTTGAATTCACTGAGCCAGCTGAGCCTGCCAAGGATGGGACTGTCCTTGAGCAGATCCTGTCCTTGTCTGGCAGCCACTCGCCTCTGCTGGCCATGGGCCTGCTGTGTCTGCTTCTGGTAGAGCAAGGCTGCTCCTTCCTGCACTGCTCCAGCAGGGAAAGGGGAGACAGGGCTGCTGGAGACTGCCCTGGAGCTCTTTACCTCTTCCTGAAATCCCTTATCAGTCCCAGAGAAGTTTGTATTATGTGTGTTCTGTGGACCCAGCACTTCTTCTCTCCCTAAAGATCAATTCAGCTGAGGCAAAATTGCCCTGGGGAGATGCCATGGGGCACCCTGTGGAGCTGGTAGATTTAGCAGAGGACCTTCAAGGTGCTGAAGCTGCTCTGGAACAGCAGGTGAGGTATCCCAGCCCAACACCTCTGCCCCACTGCACAGCTCAGCCAAGCCCCGGTGTCCTAATCCGTGTCCTGTAGTGGCAGGATGGGACTGTAACGCTGTGCCAGGATGGGTTCAGAGTCTGTGACCCTCCCTGGAGCCTCGGGGGTCTTCATTTTGTCTCATTTGCTACATCTTGTTCCTCATGCAAAGGGGATGTTGATGGATGAGAAACTTGACCCAGCCATGAGCACTCACAGCCCAGAATCCAGAACCAGAACCCAGAACCAGAACTGTGTCCTGGGCTGATCCCCCAGCGTGGGCAGCAGGGGAGGGGGATTCTGTCCCTGAGCCCTGCTCAGGTCAGACCCCACCTGCAGAGCTGCCCCAGCCCTGGGGCCAACAGCAGGAGGATGTGGAGCTGCTGGAGAGAGTCCAGAGGAGTCCAGGAGATGCTCCAAGGGCTGGAGCCAGGCTGGGAGAGCTGGGGGTGTTCATCTGGAGAAGAGAAGGCTCCAGAGAGACCTCAGAGCCCCTTCCAGGGCCTAAAGGGGCTCCAGGAGAGCTGGAGAGGGACCTGGGACAAGGGATGGAGGGACAGGACACAGGGAATGGCTTCCCACTGCCAGAGGACAGGGAGAGATGGGATATTAAGAAATTTTTCCCTGTGTGTGTGGGCAGGCTCTGGCACAGGGTGCCCAGAGAAGCTGTGGCTGCCCCTGGATCCCTGCAAGGACCCAAGCCTGGGTTGGATGGGGCTTGGATCCATCTTCTCTACTGGAAGCTGTCCTTGACCATGGCAGGGTCTTGGAACAAGATGGACTTTAAAGGTCCTTCCAACCCAAACCATTCCATGATTGCCTGACTCCACCACACTCCTGTCCCTGCAGGGTGCCATGGGCTGCACTCTGGAGGACAAGGGAAAGGCTGGGACACACCCTGTCCACCCCTCCTGTCCTAGGACACCTCATGTGGCACTTCTGGGCTGTCCCCAAGTGTCTGTCCCTACACCCTCTGTCACGAGGGGCTCGTGCTCTGCAGGGCGTGCAGACAGCTGTGCAAACAACCCCATCTGGCCCTCAGCTTACACTGAAAAATCAAAGGGAGTTTTGAGCCTGACTCAAACAAAGTAAATAAACAGAAGAACCTCCCCTCCACTGAAAACACAGACTGGGAAAAAAATAAAAAAAATAAAAAAAAAAAAGGAAATCTGACCCAAACCAGAAGAGTTCTTTTGCTTTTGTTTCTAGGCCTAACCCTGTTTTGATTTAGTACTGCTGGTGTGAATAAGCTGTGGCAGATGTTGTCTTTTATTCATCTGTTGTGTATTTTTTCTTCTTTTATTTTTGTCTGGCTAGAGGGATTTGCCAAATTCATGAGTTCTTCTGGCCACTTTAATGCACTTTTTTTCAGTGGAAAAGGCAGAAGGAGCCAGACCCTGTTAGATGAAGGTGCAGTGGCTCACGTAGGACCCTGGTGCAGGCACAGACTGTAGTCCTGTCCCAGCTTTGGCCTCCAGATGCTGCTCAGGAAGGGTGTTCCTGTCCCTCTGTCCCTCTCTGTGCTATCAGCCAGCCCCTGAGGCTCTCTGTGAAGGCAGCAGGAATCCCTGATGGCTCATCCCACCCCAGGTCCTGCTGGGCAGGCACTGCCAGGCCTTGCCATTCCTCTTCTGGATTTAACCTACCTTGGTACTCCACGGGGTGCACAGGTGAGATGGCCTGAGGAGTGACCTCTCCCTCTTCTTTACATGGTCTTGATGAAAGACGACTTGAGAGAAGGGGGAAGGTGGCTCAGGCTGTTTTTCAGGTTCATTTCTGTGGTGCAGGTTAATAAATACAGCTGGGCTTTGCTAATGCATAATTGAGTCTGGGACAAACCACGGTCACTTCAGTTTTGCAGCTGTCCTGAAGGAAGGAAGGGAGAATATCTGGCAACAAGAGGGAGCTCCTGAAGCCTTGGCCATGGCATTTGGCCTGACATTAAATAGGACTGGACCTTCCTTTGGCAAAAGGAACAAATCATCCTCCTTCCTCCAGTCCTGCTATCCCTGGGCTGTCCCATGGCCCTTCAGGCTTAGGAGGAAAAGTGAAATGATGGGAAATTTGGAAAAGAGTAGAATCAGAGAATTAGGGAATCACAGACTGGTTTGGATCGGAAGAAACTTTCAAAGATCTCTTGTTCCACCCCTCTGCCCCAGGAAGGGACACTTCCACTGTCCCAGGTTTCTCCCAGCCCCGTCCAACCTGGCCTTGGACACTTCCAGGGATCCAGGGGCAGCCACAGCTTCTCTGGGCACCCTGTGCCAGGGCCTGCCCACCCTCACAGGGGATACCTTCATCCTAATATCTAATTTAAATATCTCCTTTGTTAGTTAAAACTCTTCCCCTTGTCCCATCCTTACCTGTCCATGTAAAAAGTCACTCTCCCTGTTTTTCAGAAGCCCTCTTTAGGTACTAGAAGGTGCTAGAAGTTCTCCCTGGAGCTTTTCCTTTCTCCAGACCAAACAGCCCTGGGGGAGGACAGCACAGATGAGCACAGGGGCCATGGCTGATGTGAGGAAATTTGTTGTGAGAAGCAGAAACCAAAATGAAACCACACCAGGAGAGGACCCTGCAGCACACCCAGCTGCCTCCCAACCAGGGATGTGAAGTGTGGGGCAAGGAGGGGGAAAAAAGGCACCAGGAATTTTTTTAAATATAGCTCTGACAGAGAAAGAAACTGAGACAAGCTGCCCTGGCTTGCTGGGTGGCTTTTGCTGGGTATTGCTTGGTCAGGGTGTTCCTGGGGGAAGCTCTGCAGGGCTAGCAGGAACCTACAGGGATCCCAATAAACCCCATGTGCTCCAGCAAGATCAAGGTGAGCACTTTCCCAGCTCAGGGAGGAACTGCACGAGGGATTTACATTACATTTTTTGCTTTCCAGGCTCTTTGTCTAGAAAAACCAACAAATTTTGGGGCAGTGGGAGCAGGTAGCAGAAGAAAATGGATGTGTGGATGAAATTTTTCTGTCGTGAAACCGGATCAGAGTGTGCCCTCACAGCCCAAGTGTTTCTGGGCTCCTGTTCCACACTTCTGGGTAAACAGGATGTTGATATAATTAGCTTTCCTGTCATCAAGCCTATAGTAGCTGTACAGTGGAAAAAACCCTCCTGGCAGTGTTGGGCCATTTTGCTATGGAAAGATCCAGCATCTGATTTCATCTCCCTCCTTCCGAGCTGTAGGTGGGACATCCCAGAGGTCTCCTGCTCCATCTCTTTAACACTTTGCCTTCCTCCCCATCCCTGTTTGAGCCTGAGAGGTGGGAGAAAAGACACCTGGAGAAAAAAGTTGTCTTGGAAGATGATTCCTGCGAGGGTGGGTTTGGGCTGTGTGTGGAGAGCAGCTCTGCCATGTGAGGAGCTGCCTCTGCTGCTGCTGCTGGAGACGAGGTGGGTGCTTGTGGGACAGGGCAAACCTATTTGCCATGGATTTGTGTGGGGATGGTGGGAGCAAAAGGCCCTGCAAATACCCCTGATGTGGAAAAGAAACAATCTGTGTCTCCTGAAGGAAAGGCTGAGCTTTGAATCTTCCCCCCAGGCAGATGGGATGTAAACCACCCCAAACTTTTGGTGTGATGACAACTGCAAATGCAACAATAAGCGTTGAAATGTGAAATAAACCAGCAAAACCAAACAAGAAAAACCTCCTCCCACCTAAAACGTTGCATTTTAGGAGGATGCAAAATGGGGTGTGTACAGAACCTCAGCCCTTCTCCAACTCCCTGAGCTGGGAAAGGCAATGAACCCTCCTGAAGCATTTATCTATAAATTGTGTAATTTTGGGGGGGAAGGAATACAAGTCTGTCCAAATATTCCTGACTGCCTGAGGCCTGGAGGCAGTGGGCAGAGCCCTGTAAGGTTTACAGAGGAGTGGGTACGTGCCCATATCTTCCAAATGATGTCCTTGCCTTGTAGCTACACTGGGGCAGGAAAGGGACAAAACCAAGTGGAATGAAAGCTCCTGGGTGGCCCCCAAAACTCCCTTTGGGCCAGGAAGAAGCATCCCAACCCTTGACATGAGGCTGAGTGGAGGCTGCTTGGGTTTAAGCCCTGTAGGGCTTTATGTTCATGGCCTGGTGGGGAAGGAGTTTATGCGAGCCAGGATCACACCTGGATGTGGCGTGAGGAGGGTGGGACCTTGGGTGGGCTCTGGGGTGCCTCAGTTTCTGTGCAGATATTGGGTTTCAAAGGATTCACTGCCCTCAGACCTGCTCCAGGCCTCACCCTGTTGGGACAAGCAGGATGGATCTTGCCTGGGCAGGGATGTTGTGGCACTGGGACTGTTCCTTCCTGGGCAGCAACACCTTCATGAGGGGAACCATGGGGTTAAACTGGTGCAGTTCTCAGCCTGCCTATGCTGAGGGTCTTGCCTGAGCCCCTGCTGTGCCACCTTCCCCATTGCTGGTGGAAAGCTCTGTGGAGCTGAGCACTGTGCCCTCCATGGGGGCACTCCCAGTACCCCAGGTCTGGTTCCTCCCTGCTGTGGGGCAGAGGCTGGGGCCAGGCTGAAGGGCTGTCCTGGCCTCTCTTCACCCCAGCACGATGGAAACAGCATGGGTTGTGCTGCTGCTCCGCAGGATCCTGCCCAGGGCTCAGCCCTGCCTGCTCTCGAAACACGAGGAGCCGCTTGACCCTGACAACTCGGTGCTCTCCCTCTTTATTTTCCTCGCAGAGACATCCCTCAGGGTTTTCCCAAGCTACAATAAAACCAGAGAGCCCTTGGATTACAAAACAGCACCACAGCCACATCTTTCTCCTGCGCTGTTCTCCTACTCCCTGCCCTACCAGCTCCCCCCAGCACTGTCAGACCAGCTGGAGCCACTGGCACTAAAACACCCTCCAGGACCATCCCTGGGATCCCAGCCAGCCACGACACTTGAGCTGGGCTCAAGAGCTGCAGGGCAGAAGCAGCAGCCAAATTTTTGGAGGTTCAGGCTGGAGGTCTGCCTGCAGAGGCTTTGAAGCACAGAAGTGAGCGCTCCAGCTGAGAGCAAACCTCACCCTCCCACTCCCACACTGCCAGCAGAACTTTGTGTCCTGGTGGGTCTTCTGTCTTTCCCAGAGGTGAAAACCCCCTGGAAACACCAGCTAGAAGCACTTCCTGAGTTACTTCAGGTAAAATCTGACCTCACCATTGTCAATGTGTCCTTCTGAAAACAGGAGAGGTGCTCCTGGGCACAGGGGCTATCTCCTGAGGGCCAAATTTCCTTATCCATTTGCTGGTCAAGCATCTTGCAGTGTTCCCTAAGGAAGGAAAGGTTTACAAAGGCCCACACCACCACTGTCTGCGACCAGAGAGGAGGGAGAACCAGCTCAGCTGGAAATGATACCTGTGAAAGAGGGGAGGCAGGTGGAAGGAATCTTGTGACTGTAAGAACGTGCAAAGTCTGAGCTAGTTCAGCAGGTCTCAGTGGGGTGGTGACCCTAATCTGGCTTTCATCCTGGGTTTGCAGCTCAAGCCAGGCAAGCTTGTGGAGTCTCCTGCAGCAGGAGGTCAAATCCAGAGCCTGTCTGCTGTGGAGGCCCTGCTGAAGAGCCAGGACATTGCTGCTGCTGTCAGCAGGGCCTGCAGCAGTTCATACACAAACCATTATTACCTCATTTAATTTGTTTTTCTTCCAAATAAAGTGGCAATGTGCTGGTCTCGAGGGCATTTCCCCCCATCCCACCAGGAGTGGCCTTGAAGAGCTCTGAGTGCATCATCTCCAGAACATCCCGACCCAGAGGTTAATTCCATGTGGTGCCAGGGCCATTGAAGAAAACTCAAATTTCCTCAAAAGGAACCTGGTTCCTCTCTCCCCCTGCATCACATCCATTGGTTATGGAAAGCAAAGGCACCATGTGCTCCCCTGGGATTCAGGCCAGGTCTGCACATCTGGGGATGATTCCTCGTGCAGGAGGGTGAAGAAATAAAGTGTGGATTCATACAAGGGGGAGCAGCCTGGTGCTGGTGTCATGCTGAGTCTTGAATTATCTCCTCGTACCAGAGAAGGGCAGGAGTTATCCTGGCCAGGGACTGCCAGGGCCCTGAGCTCACACGCTGCTTTTTCCCTTACAAGGTCTCTCACTGGTTTCCAAAGCCACACGAGGTCCCTGAGACATTTGTTTCATACAGTTCCAGAATGGGGTGGAAGGCACTTCAAACACCATCCAGTTCCAGCCCCCTGCCATGGGCAGGGACACCTTCCACTAGACTAGATTGCTCCAAACTCCATCCAGCCTGGCCTTGGACACCTCCAGGGATGAGGAGCCCACCTTACAGCTCAAAAGAGGGCTTGGGTCAGGGGATGGGGAGCTGGGACTTGGCTCTGCCCCTTCCCAGTGCTGATGTCCCTGGAATGTGAAGTCACCACTCGTTTCAATGCCATGGACACTCCTGGGACAGCTCACACTGTCACAACGCTGGCTTTGTGACCCAGCAAGAGGAGTTTTGCTCACTGTAGAGTCTCCCTTGCTGTCTCACACAAACCAAGGTTTTCTGAAGGCCTGAGCAGCCCCTTGGCAGCAATGTCACAGCCCATGATCCTTCCTGAGGGCACGGAAGCTTCACATGGATGCTTGCATGGGAACTGACCTTTCCTAAAGCTGGATTTAGAATCCGTTTTTAGTGTAAATGCATAAAAAGAAGACAGCCTTCCTTCCTTGGGTGGGACTCTTTCCCTTCCAGCCACATGCCTTTGTGTGCCTGTGGGTATTAATGTTCATGAGAGATAATATCCCCAAAGCCATCGGCTGGCGTCAGAGCTGCAGAACTTCCCTGCTGGCCTGCAGTAAAAACAGGCACTTGGGAAGGTAAAACGCCAGGATTTCCAAGTTCCTTAACTTCCAGTCACATTCCCCACAGATTAGATGATTTCCAGGGAGGTGACACAGGTGTGTGGGCTGCTCTTCGGGGCTGAGGTGGCACCAGGACTTGAGGGTCCTGAGCCCATCACCGAGCACTGTGCAAGCCCTGCAGCTGGAAGGGGGTGATGCTGAAGGGAACCACCCCTGACATTTCTGAGATCAGCAGGAGAGGTGAAGGAGAGTGTTTGTCATATGTGAAAACAAGGCATCTGAGCATTTCTGAGGGCTCCTGATGGGCTTTTTGGAGCTTGTGTCACATTTATGGCTCAGTCACCTTTGCTGAGGTGTTCTGCTCATGTGGCTGGATGGAAAGATGTAATCCCAGCTGTAACCCCAGCTGTAATCCAGCAGGAAAGGGCTCCACAAGGTGCCCAGCTGCAGGTGTCTCTGCCCTCAGAGATATCCCTGGTGCCAGGCTCTGAGGGCATGAATAAACCATGGCCATGACCAGCTTCATTTGCAGCCTCCACACCACCCACGGGCCCTGGAGCTCTATTTAACCTCAGCCTGGGGCAGTCAGAGTTACTTAGGAAGTGTATGGGTCTTGTGCATGTCCATTAGCTGTTTAGATTTTTTGGTTTGGTTTTTTTTGTTTGTTTGTTTTGGTTTTTTTTGCTGTCTTGAGACTTTTCTTTTTCCCCATGTCTCTTGGATGCCTTCCAGCCTTGACTGGAGTTCAAGATCCTGCACAAACCCCCTGGTACCTTGTTTGCTGGCACTACCAGCTCCCTGTGCAGGATCCAGGTGTGGGCTGAGGTGCTGAGGGACAGGGAATGCCAGCACGCTGCCTTTGGGTGTCCCAGGGTAGGGGAGGATACAGCAGGAGGTGCCTCTGTTGCCTTCAGGGTTTGGAACTGGATGACCTTTAGGGTCCCTTCCCACCCAGACCATTCTAAGGTTCTGTGGTGCTCCTGGGGCTGAGCCCTTCTGCCAACACCTTGCACCAAGATCTGACATCCCAAGTGTTTTAACATCCAGTTCTGCTCTGTGAGTGACAGCTGCGTGGGCCCGTGTCCCAAAATGAGCGAGGAGCCAAGGGAGGCTGGCCAGAAAACCGTCTGTGCTCTGCAGGGTGGGATCACAAGCACTGTAACTTGGCCAAGAGCCACCCAGAGCTGAACCAGGGCCATGCTCCTGTCACCAGCTGGCCCTGGCACAGCTGGCAGGTGCCCCTGGGCTTTCCCAGGGTGCTGGTTTTGGTTCAGGGTTTGTAATGTGAGACAGCACAGCTGAATTTTGCCTGCTCTGGGGTCGAGTTCCTGAGAGGGGCAGGTAGCTCGGGCTGGAGCTGCTGGGTATGAGCACTGAGGGGTCAGAGCTTTGCAGTGGGGCAGTCAGCAGAGCCCAGGGATTGAGGGCAGTGGGACTTGTGTCTCAGGATGTTTGACAGCCTTGTCCAAATGCTCCTTGAGCTTTGTCAGGCTTGGGGCTGTGGTCACTTCCCTGTGGAGCCAGTGCTCCAAATACCCTCTGGGTGAAGAACCTTTTCCTGATATCCAACTGAATTTCCCTGCCACAGCTTCACACTGTTCCCTCAGGTCCCTCAGATTTCACCTCCATCTCCTTTTCTCCAGGCTGGATAAGCCAAGTGCCCTCAGCCACTCCTCATTTGGCTCTTCCAGACCCTTCAGGCTCTTTATGGCCCTGCTTTGGATGCTCTTTAATACCTGTATAACTTTATATATTTCTGTATTCATGTCCTGCCTTCCAAGCCTGTAAAAGCCTCCCCAGATCCCCCCTCTCACCCTTCTAACACCACTGAGGGTGTTGTCCTTCTTCACACACCTCCCCTCCTATTCCAGGTGACTTAGTGCCACAGTAGGAGAGGAGGCTGCAGAACTTGCCTCCAACATGCAGTGGCTTAAGGAGGGAAAGCAGCTGTCCTTACCTTTACTGTCCCATCCCTCACATGTGACACTGTCCCTCAAACCCCTTGGAAACCTACAGACCCTGATTTCCTGTGGCATAGATCAGATTGAGTCCTAGAGCTGATTTGTCCCTTGTGTGCCTGAGCAGCCAGGGAGGGTGAGGAGGGGGAGTTTCACCAAACCAAGGCATCTCCCACAGATTTACAGTCAGCATCTTTGTTTTACCTCAATGTAGATTTTTTTTCCCCTCTGTGTGAGTACTCTGACAAAGCTGAAACAGACCTAAGGAGGGAATGTGTTTCATAGAATCACAGAATGGTTTGGGTTAGAAGGGACCTTCAAGACCATTTTGTTCCACCCCCCTGCCATGGCAGGGATATCTTCCACTAAACCACGTTGTTCCAAGCCCTGTCCAGCCCAGCCATGATTTATTGTGGAAATCATCTATAAATAATGAAATTTAATACCTCAAAATCTTCAGAAATAACTTCAGCAGTGAGTTCCACAGATTAACAATGGGTTGGAAGTAAAACCTTTTCTATTTTTTTTTTTCCTAATTACAGGGTTTTTTCCCAGTTGCCTACCAGGACAAATTTGGGGGCACATCTGATGCATCTGTCTTCCTCTCCTTTTTGGTCTGGAGAAGCTGGCTGCTCTCAGGCCATGTTTTGGAACCTCTTGGCTTGCTGGGAGCCAGTTTTCCTAAATATCCACCCTGAGCCTCCCCTGGCCCAGCCTGAGCTGTTCCCTCTCCTCCTGTCCCTGTTCCCTGCGAGCAGAGCCCGACCCCCCCGGCTGTCCCCTCCTGGCAGGGAGTTGTGCAGAGCCAGAAGGGCCCCCTGAGCCTCCTTTTCTCCAGGCTGAGCCCCTTTCCAGCTCCCTCAGCCCCTCCTGGGGCTCCAGAGCCTTCTCCAGCTCTGTTCTCTTCCCTGGACACACTCCAGCCTCTCAATGTGATCTTCACGTTCTCAGCTGGTGATCATCTTTCTGTGCCCTGGAGCATGAGAGCTGTGAGATGCTGCAGCTGCCTCAGAGCTGGAGTGACAGCAGATGCTGCTTGTGGAGACATCAAAATATTTAATCCTTTGTTGGAAATGATCATCTGTGGTGTCACTGCGAAGGTGGAGATCAAAGGAACACAATAAATGTGTCAAAACAAAACCAGAGATGAAGGGAAGTGGCTTGCAGAGGATAACTAGCAAACAAAGCATAGAGATTCTCTAATCTCTGGAAATTCCCTGCACTGTAAAATGTCACCAGGTGGAAGCCAGGAGCTATGGAATTGCTCATGGCAGCTCTGCTCCTTCCCTTGGGGAGAGAAAGGGACTCCCTGCTCCTGCAGGCCGGGAAAAGCAGCGCTGGGGTTTGGAATCTGCCTTCTGCGGTTTTTACTTTAGGACTCCTAAAATAATATTGATTTTTCTTTTTCCTTATTGATTCCCTTTGTGTGAACTTTGTGCTTCCCAGGCAGGAGACACAAGTCCCGCCTTGCTGGCAGTGTCTTATCCCACAGACTTGCTCAGTCGTGTCCTGCTGTTTCACATGTGCCTGTTTAATCCCCACATTATTTCCTCTGGATGAGGGGGGCTGCCAGCACTTTTATACACATTTTGTGTTGGGTGTGGAGCAAGACTGAACCCAGCCGTGCCCACACCTGCATGTGGGGCTTTAAATCCAGAATATCCTTCTGCCCTGAGCAGACACTGCTAAAATCACTTTTCTCTGGGATTCAGATTGGGATTGAACTGCTGCCCTCCTGGATGGGCACCTTTCCTGGACTGGAAGATGGTAGAAAGACAGGGAATATTAAACCAGCATATTTTCTTTCCTTTTAGAGGTAAGCTGAGGCATTTGGCAGTTTTAGGGGATTTTTTTCATGCCTGTGGGATTCTTCTTAGACGTGATGGAGAAGGACTCTAAAATGATTACAGGCCACACTAGATTTTGGGTCTTGATCTGTTCCTTTGTATCCTGAGCAAGGGATCCCAGGAAGAAAATCTCAGTGTCCTCAACCCGTGCGTGTTCCATCTCTGTTTTTCCTGTTTCAATGTTTTGTTCCCTTTTTCCAAGGGATGTGGCTGTTTTTCCAGGCACCCATGGTGGCAGAGGAACTGAACTGGGCTGTTTATTTCAAAGTGGCACAGACCAGTTCAACAAAACCCACCCTGTGGGATAAACAGCCCCTATCTGCCTCCACAGGCTTGTTTGGGATGGGAACTGCTCTTTGCAGAGGAAACCTGGATCATAGCAAAGTCTAAAAGGGAGAATGGATGGAAATGGTTTCCATACCAAGATCTCTCCAGCTGTTTGAGCTCTGGCATAATCCAAGAGATCTGCATATGGCATCTGAGATCTGTCCTGCACTGGGGGCTCATTCCTACCTTAACCAGTCTGAAAACTCCATTTAAACACAGGATCTTGGCCACCTGGGGCTTTTCAAAGCCAGCTCCTCCTGCCTCTCTCCCTTTCTGGGTGTGGATACCTCCACAGGTCAGAGAGGTGAGGATTCCCAAGAGATGATCTGGCTGGTGATCCAAACCTGGCTGTTTTCAGGGTGGGTCACACCTCGGTGATCCCACTCTGGAAGCGTGGCATGCCGTGAGGATGGGCTCTGGTGTGTGATCTCCTGCTCTCCAGGGAAGGGCTGCCAGGTGCTTTCCAGTGGAGCTGGGGCTTTGTTGCTGCCTGTCCCGAGGCTGAGCCCTTGGGGATGCTCCTCACAGCTCTTTTCCCCCGTGGTTCACCCTGCACTGCTGGGAGTCCCCTGACCCAGCCTGTAGGTCCCATTTAAGTGTGGTTGAGCCACCACAGGCTCAGGAGGGTCCACAAATTGGGTTAGAAATAAGAGTGATTTTTGTTTTCCCCCCTAGAAAAACAGGAGGTAGGGATGAACAGCTGAGGATCTGCTGGCTCAGCTGCAGCTGGGTCTTGACCATGGAGTTTATTTTGCTCGAGCAATTTTTGTGTGTGTGCTGGGAGGAGGCATCAGGGCTTGAGCAGGTGGGTTTGGTGGCCCAGGTCTCTGTTACAGCAGTCTTTCTCACTCCATCAGGTAGTGATTTAGGAGCAGGGATGCTCATAAATGTCCTGCAGGGAAATGTGGGTCAGTGCTCCAGGGAATGTGAGAGCTGGTTGGAGGTTCTTATCCACAGTGACTGGAAGTGATAGTGCTCACTGCAACATCCTTTTCATGACAATAAAGGTCTGAGTTTGAGCAATGAAACCAAGAATATTTGTAGCTGAAGACTGTCCTTAAATTGCCTTTCAGGGACCTCTCTGGTTGCAGGTGTCAGGGAAGTACAGGATGTTTGGTGTACGCTCAGCACACTCAGCTTCATCCAAAGGAAAGGGTGAGAGGCCTGGAGCAGAATCAAGACCTTTTTGCTCTGCCTGAGTCACCTTTTGTGAAGGAATTCCTCCCTGTGAGGGTGGGCAGGCCCTGGCACAGGGTGCCCAGAGAAGCTGTGGCTGCCCCTGGATCCCTGGAAGTGTCCAAGGCCAGGTTGGAAAGGGCTTGGAGCAACCTGGGATAGTGGAAGTGTCCCTGCCCATGGCAGTGGGTGGAATGAGATGAGCTTTAAGGTCCTTTCCAACCCAAACCATTCTGATTTTCTGATTCTTACCTGGGCTCTTCCACCAACCCTGTCCCTGTGTAAGCCAGGCCTTGTTGCTGACTTTCCACTCTTCTTTTCCTGATTATGGATATTAAGAGCCCGGCTTTGAAAAGCAAAGCTTCCCGCTGGAAGCACAGCCTGGTGACCAAGGGCAGCCAACACAAACACCTGGCAAGCTTCCCTGGCCAAGCTGCACACCTAGAATAAATCAAAATATCTTCCTTCCTGCTCAGGCGGCTCCCAAGGAGCTGTTTGCTCCTGCCACACACTCTCTTGTTCTTTCCAGGGGAGAATTTGCTTCCTCAGGAAAGTTCACACCATAAAACTTTTTATTTCAGACTGGCCTCCTCTCCTGTGGTTTTGCCAGAGAGCTGGGAACAGGGGGAGCTGCTCCCTGTCCTGTGCTGACTCAGCCTGGGAGGTCTGTGCATCACTAGGGCTCCCCAGTGAAAAAATATGGAAAAAACCCCACAGACGGGTCATGGTGAGCAGAAACATCCTCCCACCCCCCTCCCTGAGGGAGTTTCTTTGGGTTTATGGAGGTTGGTGTTTGGCCATTGCCCAAAAATTTGGAGTTGGGTGGGAATGACCAGGTCCCCTCAGCCTGTCTCCCTTCTGGTGTCCTCTGTCCCAGCTGGTTGAGGAGGGGTAGAGTTTCCCCAAGGTAGATGGTCCTTGATTTGTTTGGGTATTTTCCCTTTAAAGAAACATTATTTGGAGGAGAGAGTGAGAACTATGGTCAGGAATTTGGATTTTGGAACAAATCCATCAGGAAATACTCTGTGCTGCAATGGAGGAAAATCACACCATCAGCAAGACAGCAGGTGCCTCTCCAAGGCCTCCACCGCCCCTCTGGCTTCTCTCGATGATCCCCACCCCACCCAGCTCACTCCAGCTGCTGAAGGATGAGTGCCAAGGGCTGTTTGATGTGACCTGGGGTGTTGCTGGCTCAGGAGGACACTCCATGGTGCTCACTCAGGTGGGGACTCATGCCCAGAACCTGTGAAGATGGAAAAGGTCTGGCAGGACCTCTTAGCTGGGAAAGAAAAGGGGAAACACAGCAGGTCCATCAATCCAGGGTGACACGGGGTGGGAGGGATCAACTTGTTCATCCAGGAGTGATTTCTCAAAGGAACTCCTGGCTGAAGTTTTGGGAGGGTTCTTGCTACACCAGCACTGTGTCTGTGCATTTTGCATTGCTGGGGAGGATTCCACGTGCTGGTGGAATAGCAAAGGAATCCCCTGGCTCTGTTTTCCATCATGAAAAATGGAGATTTCCCAAAAGTGCCCTCATAAACATTTCCAGGCAGCAACCTCTTTGTCAGCCCAGTCAAACTTCAAAGGAGGAGGAAGACACAGCTGATACAATGACATTTTTTTGACCAACTCTGCACTTGGACAAGAAGCATCCTATTGTGTTCCTTTGGAAGAGGGGTAACTGTGCTGCTCCAGGAGCACAGGGGCAGCATCCTGCTGCATTCACAGCATTTCCACATCCTCAGGTGAAAGTTGACACAAGGCTGCCCTGTGGGGTGATGGAGGAGGATTTTTATCCTGCTTCTTCTTTTGCCAAGTCTTTCTCCTGAACGACCTGGTGACATAAATTTGGAATTACCTTAAAAGCTGCTTTTGTCCTCCCTCTGCTCCATGGGCAGGGAGACAGCAATTCCATAGGAAATCTCTTTTAGGATCACTTTCCTGTCAACAGCAACAGCAGAACGCACTGAGGAAAAAAAATGCCTGTTTTTTTCTTTAATCTGACAATTTTTTCTCCATTTTAGAACAAAGTATTCTTTGCCTTAGCTATTAGCTCAAGTGATTAACTTGCTGTCAGTGATTTATGTCTCCTCTTAAGATATTCCCAGGGTTATTGGACTGACATCATCAAATTGCTCCACTTGAGAGCAGGCAGAGCCAGCAGAGAAGCAATCCCGAGGAGCTGCTACTGTTCCAGGCAGGGTTTGCTGGGATGTCAGTGCTGTGAAATGCAGAGGCTGAGTTTTCTCACCCATGGTCCAAGCTCTGGTGGTGGAGCATGAACTTGTGCTCCAACAGTTTTAGATGCCTCCAGGAGCTGACAGCCCTCAGGCTATGAGAGAAAAGTGAAGCATCCTGAAATTGGCTCCTCCTCACATTCCTGGTAAGGGGCTCAGTGGCTGCTGTGAAAAGCAGAACTTCTTTTCATTTATTGTTCCAAATCTCTCTGTTCCTCTGGGTCTTCTGCCCTGTCCAGGATCATGAATCTCTCCTGCAGGCACATTTCCACCCTGCAGCCGTGGGACTCATCCCCCTCCCATCTCCGCAGCTCTTCCTCAGGGCTGGCATCTCTGATCTGAGCAGCTCCTGCCCTTCCAGATCCACCATTCCTCCTTTTCTGGGGGGCAAGTCCCACTTCCTTCCTGCTCCTCAGTGGTCACAGTCTGCAGGCAGGAGAATATGATGGAAAAAGATGCTGAGGGCTATGAAGAGTCTTAGGAAGATGGATGGAAGGTCATGTTGAATGACCCAGAGCTCTACAAAGCCAGAGCTTTGCTGTCCCACAGCTGCTCAGCTGTGGTGGCACAGCCCTAAAACAGGATGCCACTTATTTTCTTTCTAGGGTGGACACCCTTGTCAAAACAAACCTTCTGAGATAAACCCTGCTGCCATTCACCCCTGGGTCACTGCTTCACACACCCCGAGGTTACCAGGTTCCAGCCTGGCCATGGTGGGAGATGACCCCAACACGGGCACGTCCGGCAGCTGCCAGGTGATGGTTCCTCCTCGTGCCTGGTGGCTGGGCACCTCCCTTGCACCTCCACTCCATCCTCAGGGCTGCCAGGAAGCTGCTGGCATTGCTGCCAGTCCCTGAGGGAGAATTAAGGGGTGGTTGGGTGACAGCCTGCATGTCCCCCTGCCTTCCCTCCGGGCTGTCCCTGCCACAGCTGGAGCCTCCTGGCATCACCTCCCTCCCTGTTACCCACACCTCGAACCAGCCGTGCCTCTGTGCAGCTCCATCCTCCTGCCAGAGCCTGGAGGACACATTTTTTATTTACCACTGATCCATTCCAGCCACCTTGTGCCTCAGTTTCTCCACGTGTGACTTGGAGGTGGAGGCTGTCACCCCTCTGATCCTCAGCCTCCTGCTGTGTCACACGCCCTGCCAAGCACATCAGGGGGTTTGGGTTTCCCTGGGGATGAGTGGCTGGAGGATTGGCACCACTGGACAATGGTAGCTCCTCCTGAGATGGACAATAAGCCAGCAGCTCATTTTTCTCACCTTTCTGCTGCCAATCCCCGTGTCTGCCAGCTCAGAAGGTGCTTGGCATCCCCCAGTCTCCAAGGGCCAGGAATGCAAATGCCAGGTTGATAAAATGCTTTGTTCAGGAGATGTCATGGAGATTTACATTCCCACCGAGTCTGAAGGCAGAGTGTGCAGTGGTTAATGCAACACCTCCAAAATAAACCAGGAAAAGGCTTTTTTGATACCCCCTGTGCAGGATTTCTGCTCATCTGATCTGGGAATGGTCCCAGCGAGGGATGTGAACACAGAGACAGTGAGGGAGATGCCAGAGGATCCTCCTCCACTCAGTGATGCAGTGAAGGCTTTTGTTTGGCCCTGGGTAAGCCTGACATGTTTTTCTCTAAAAATACCCCCAAAGGATGGAAAATAAACCAAAAAACTTGGAGTTGGCCTGCAGTCTGTTCAGATGGATACTGGAAGTGTCTGGGGACCTGCTGGCCCAGCTGTGGTGGGTCTCCTCCAGGACCTGGCACATCTGCAGATGTTTCAGGTGTCACCAAGGATTTTGTGTGTCACCAGGGATCCAGCTGCTCATCTCATCCCAGAGTTCTCTGTCCAAAACCCATCCCTCTGCCTCCTCACCGCTGCAAACTTTGGGTCAGGCTGGAAGCAGCAGCAGCAGCAGCAGCAGCAGCAGAGGGAGCTGCTCGGCCGGAGGATGCTGGAAAATTGATGCTCAGAAGGTGCTGCTGTTTGGCAGTGAGAGCTTCAGGGGCCGGCCAGGGCTGCTTAACTCCTCTAGAGTGAATTTTTTCCTTCTCCATTTAAGCATTTAAGTTAAAGATGTCTCCTTTTCAAATAAAATCTTTTCAGATTATCCCCTCAGGAAGGAGATTTTGGCAGAAATTTTCATGCCACTGAAGCTTGCTTTATTTCTATTCTGGTTTTGGATTTTTAATTTTTTTTTCTTTTTTTTTTTTTTTTTTTAAATAATCACTTATTTTGAATTACAGAGTGGAAGGCTGGCTCCATAATTTATAAAAGTGTTTGTTTATTCGGGGGGGGGGGGGGGGGGAATAAAATCAGCCCCCTGATTCTGCTGTAAATGGGAGTGATTTTGGTAACTTTATCAATATCAATAATTGTTAGTCCATTAAAGTTAGGTCCTTAGATAAATGACCATTTAGCCAAGGGACTTTGGGTACTTTAAGGCTTGGGTTTAAATCTGTCCTTGCCCTGCCTTTGCTTGCCATGATTCCCTGTGGCTGTGAAATGAGAACTGCTCCATCCCCAGTGGGCTCCTGGGAGGATTTGTCTGCTGGAGATGCTCAGGGGTCTCTGGAGCTCCCACCCGGGCAGCAAGGCCAGGTGTGAAGGGCATCCCCTCGGTCAGGTCCCCCGATGTGGTGTCACCCCCTGTCCTGTGGTGTCCCCCATCTCCCTGGTTTGGCAGAGAGGTTCCCAGGATGGAATTTTCTTGGATGGAGGCTGATGGAAACGAGCTCCTGCCTGCTCTGTATTCCCCGCACACCTTTCACAGGCTCTGCACTTTCGGGGAGAACTTCTCGCCTGCTTCAACTTGACTCCCTTTTTGGGCTTTAAATACTGCGAGCAGATCGATATCTCAGGAAGCTCCTGGGTGGAGATGAGTGTGATTTGCTGGGAGCTGTATCACCCCCTTCCCCCTCTCCTTATTCCCATTACAAGCTCATTAAGTCGTGCCGCAGGCAGAGATCCATCAAAAGCTGTAACTGCTGTGGATGTTTCCTGAAGTGTCTCAGAGCGTGATGAGCTTTGAGTGCTTCTCCTAATGCAGGCACAATCCAGAGTTGCTGGTGTGCTTTTAACTAATAAACCTTCAACTGCAGCCCAGAATAGCAAACTCTGTGATCATGGAAAATTGCTTTCTGATGGGTGGAAACGCAGGAGCTCGGGGTGGACATCTGCTCCCCTTCCCCCTTCTCCTCCTTCCTTGAGGCACTGAGAAGGGAGATGGAGAGGGGAAAGGGAGGCAGGAGCATCCATCCTCCCCCTCACTGTCGTGATGGCTCTTTTGGCATTTGCCTCTGGTTATCGTTGTGAATTGGGATTTTAGGATGGATGGGAAGAGGAGCTCTCCGAGTCACCGTGGAAGCTTCATCCAGGAGGTTGCTGAGCCTTCCATGGTGGTGCCAAGTTCATTTTTCCCTGGAAAAAGGTGAATGCTCAGAATCCTGAGGAGAGGAAACCTGCTCCACCAGGGAAGGGATGGTCTGGGAGCCTGGGGGGTTCATCCGTGGTGTCTGAAACATCTGTGCTCCACCAGGGAGCTCCAGAGAGACCTGGGAGAGCTTGAGCTCATCCCAACTACAGACATCCCTCGGGATAACACCACACCTTGGCTGGAGATGGGGGGAAGAGCTTTTCTGGTGGGTAGGAAATACCCCAGTGCCTCCAGCTGGAAGAGCTGCAAGAGGCAGTGAGGGAAGGAGCTGCTTGTGCTGCAGAGAATTGCCCTGGGGGTACACCTGGGCTTGCAGGTGTCAAATGTGGCTCAGCAGGTGATGAAATCCTGAGCGTCTAGGGGCAGGAAAGGTCCCCTCTCACTGCCAGGGCAGGAACATCCCCCTCCATATCCTTCTTGGGGGGGTTTAGGGCTCAGTGGGATGCATGATGTGAGGCACTGCAGGGAGCTCCTGTCAGGACACCGAGGACACCAGGGAGAATTCCAGAGCCAGGAGCACGGTGGGGTCATTCCCTCATGTGCAGAGTGAGAGGCACTCCCTGGAAAGGGACAGCCTTATCCTGATGTCAACCGGGGTGACTGCGGAGCGAGGGCCAGGATGTTCCCTCGCTGCAGCCCGGCCTGGCCTGGCTGAGGTCGGGTTTCCAGGAAGGATAACGTCCCTGGAGACATCTGCTGCACTGTGGAGCAGAGACAGCCTGGGAGGGATGATAAACACAGCACATGCGACACAGACACGTGGCACTGAGGGAGGATGCCCAGCAGCCACAACTCATCTTTGCAGCTCCAAAGTTGAACTCAAACTTCAAATTCAGTGGGAAAAAAAATCACCCAAACCTTAGATCCACATTTCCCTCTGTGAGGTTTGGCCTTAATTAGGGTTTCTGTGTTCCTTCTGAATTATTCATGAATAGTTATTTTTCTTCATACAGACTGGTTTTGGTTATCCTGCTTCACCTCAGGCTGGCTCATCTAATTAATTGACACCTATGAGAATATGAGGCACAAAAATCCCTCCAAGCCCTTTCAAGAACTTCATGTCTGAATTCAAAGACTATTCAAGGACTGAGGCTCTGGCTACTAAATATTAATGCTCATAAAGTAATATTTATCCTTAGCCTCTTCCACTCCACTGCTTTCCTTCCTTTATGCTTCTCCTTCAGTAAATCAGGATGAGACCATCAATCAGCATCACCAAAAACCTTCCTGGGGTGCCCTTCTTTGTAGCTTAGCTGGAATAAATTGTTATCTGTGTTTCTAAGTACCTGATGAGCTTTACTGAAGAAATAAAGGTACTGTCACAGTTGGTTTCTGGCTGAAAAGAGGAAAGGATGGTCTGGAGCACATGTGCCAGGAACAGGAGCAGAGGGCTTCAGCCAAAATCACACACTCCCCACAGGGCCATGACTGGAATCACGGGATCATGGAATTTCCTGAGCTGGAAGGGAAATCAAGTCCAGCTCCTGGCCCCGCAGAGGGGAATCCCAGCAATCCCACCCTGTGCCTGAGAGCATTGTCCAAAAGCTTTTTAAATCTGTCAGCCTTGGGGCCATGACCATTCCCTGGGGAAATTATTCAGTGTCTTATTCTCTCATGAGAAACCTTTTCCTAATAACCCCCTAACCCTTCCCTGACACATTTCCAGCTGGTCCTTGGGTCCTGTCAGTGGTCATCAGAGAGCTCCAAGCCAGGAGGCCACCACTGAACCTCAAGGTTGTAGAAGGCTGAGGTTTGTCCCCATTTTGTGTGTGCCTTGTGCCATTGAGTGGTGGCCGTGGATGCACTCAGAAGACACTGGGGGACACTGGCAGAGCCAGCACCAGGCCATCCCTGGCTTCCCCTGGTGCTGATCCACCAAGGAGATGAGTTCTGAGGGCATTACAGTGTTTCCAGGCCATGTGTTGTGTCCTCCTTCCAAGGCAGAGCCATCAAGCCTGGGGAGCTGTGATCTGTGGGAAATGGCAGTAGGTCCAAGGATGAGTTGATGAGGTGTCAGATTAAGGTCAGGGCTAGCTGGGAGGGAGTGTTTCTTTCCCACCGTGGCTCCTGAGAGGCTCGGGGGAATTGAACAGCGCACAGAAGCTGTGGGATGACACAATGCTCTCAGGGCAGAGGTCCTGGACAAGATCTGGCCAAAGATCTCCAGTGGCTACAACTCCACCCACTCTCTGCCTCTCTTCCTCTCGCTGTGTTTGGGCTGGAAAAAACCCTTGAGTGCAAGAGGACCCTCTCAGAACCCTGCCAAGATCAGGGAGGGTCTGGGCCAGGACAGCAGCTGCATCATGGGCCATTCCCACCGTGATGATGTCCTGCACAGGAAGGTGTTTGGGTCCTGGAAGGGCTCCCAGGATCTCCAAGGTGAGCGACAGGCCTGGCCAGGACAAGCAGGAGCCCTCCCTGCAAGAACTCTGAGCTGCTTCAGCCCTTCTAGCAGCTGAAGAGTAAGAAATGAAATGAAATGGGCACAGACAAGCACAGAGATCAGAATTCAAGGCTCTTTGGCGCTTCTGGCCTGGGATTTGCAACAAAACCTTTTCTCAGCTTTGGCTTTGAAAAGGAAAACCCACACAAGTTCCTTTTGCTATTCAGCCCAAACACAGGGCTGCTACTCATTCGAGCCCTCTGAATGTTCCCTCAGCTCCCGGGTTCCTCGGGCTGTGCCAAGAGCACAAACACTGAGGCCACTGGCTGTAGGTGGGCAGGAAATGTCAGCAGCACAGCAAAGCATTTTCCAGAGCAGGGTAACCAGAGCACATCCCAACGCTCTCATCCCGTTTCTTGCTGTGGAAAACGGGGAGAAGTGGTTGGGAGGACATCCTGGAGGCTGCTGGGTTTCCTCCTGTCATTGCTGTTAGGGCTTTGGCTTGGTTTGCAAGGAGAAGCCAAGCTGTTCATCCTTGTTCTGTTCCAGCAGGAGTGGGGCCAGCACTGAAACCTTTCACCTGGGCCATCAGACAGGGGCTGGGGGCTTGGCCAAAGCAGCTCCAGAGCTCGGCTGTTTGGAAGCTGCCCACTGCTGTATGTGCTGCCTTCATCTGCCAGGGAGGCTTCCTGGGAGGAAGGCATGGCACTGGGATCCTCTCCCTGGGATGCACAGCTTGCCTGTGCCTCAGTTTCCTTTCAGGCTCCATCCCTGCCTCACTGGGCTGCTGCACATTTCATGAACTGATCTAGTGCAGGAAAGGCTGGAATTAGGCTCAGCCTAATGCTGGGTGCTGATGTGCTCCAAAACCAGGTGAGGTTTCCAGCTCCCCTGCATGCCCTGGGGAGGTTGTGCTGCCTGGGTTCCCTCCAGGGATGAAGCCATGGAGTGGTGTCCCCTGGATTCTCTGGGGCCATGGCAGAAAAATAAATGGGATTTTAAGCATTGCCTGTGTTTTCTGTTCTGCTCAGAAGGAGATTTTGGCTCATCCCCATGTTTTGTGGCCACCTTCAGGAACTCCTGGATGCAGCTCCAGAAACCCTTCCTGGATGCTTTGATTTTTAGCCCAAGGAGGAGGACACAGCTTGTCCTCATGGCTGGGTCAAGGAGAAAGTGTCAGGCTTTCATCTGTGCTCCTCCTTTTGCTTGTCCCTGCAGTCTCTGTGCTTTCCCTTTTGTTATGAAACAGGGGTTACAACACTCCTTTTGCCTTCCTGAAAACCTGTGACCTTCTCAGAGGTGTGTTGGCCACATAGGGATTTGTTTTACCCAGCACTGAGGATTTTGCTCTGTTTTCTACTACAAACCAGACTCCAGGTATCTTCACTTCTCCATTGTCCCAGCTCATCCCAAGGAAATTCCCTGAGAAAACCCCTCCTGCCCTGTAAATGCATTTTCTTTTCATCCCTTCCTCTGTCAGACATCACCACCTTACAGCACTCGTGCCAGCGCTGCTTACATGTGATTTTAAATCCCATTTTAGCTAACAACACAGGGATTTGAATTTCTAACTTGTGAGCATGGATCATGCTAGGAGGGCTGGTCATGCCAGGAAATTCCTTGCATTTTCTTGGGCAGTTTGCTCCTCTGTGCCTCCTTGCTGGAATGGGCTCTGACACAGCTTTTGTTTGCTGGAGAACAGAGCAATCATGGTTCCTCTCCTTCGTGGGCGAAGCTCATTGTTTTGGAAGGAGAGCTGGCATTTTTAGAAACCTGCTGAGTCGACATCCTGGATCCCAGAGCTCTCTTGGAACAAAGCCCAATGGATGGAAATGGATGCTGATATTTTGGTAGCTGAGTCCTGCCTCTAGATCCCAGGTGACGAGGGTTTCACCTGTGAACTGAACCCCATTCCTGCTGACTCCAAAGGACCTTGCCCACTCCAAGCCCTGAAAGAGAGGAAGCGTTTCATGGGGCTGCTGACACATCTCAGGAGGCTTTTCCTACCTGTCATAGTGCAGGTGACCCATCCCTACTGCCTACTGAAGATGATCCTCAGCTCACTCACAAGGTGCATCCCTTTGGAAACCTCTGTCATCCCAGGAGATGCTGTGACCTGTCCTGGTAGAGGCCTTTGGACAGTGATGGAGGGGGAAGATAAGCAGCACCATGTGCCCTTGTGATGTCTTCATGCACAGAGGGCAGCAAGAAGTGAAAATTCATTTAAAATGTTGGGTGAGGCTTGTTTCACTCTGGTTCCCTTTGGCAGCCGGAGTAAGCTTGTCAGGGATAATGAGGCTAATAAATGTTGCTAAGCAATAAGTGATTCCAAATCAGCTTTATCAGCTCAGCCCTGTGGGGAGGAAAAGGGATCTGAGCAGGGAAGAGCAGCAGAAAACACCTGGTCAGGGGATGGAAGACACAGCCCATGTCACCTTGGGGACAAACCTGTCCCCATGGCCCTGTTGGGAGAGTGAGGGCAGAGCCCAGATGAGCTGTGGTTGTGCTGGTTCCAGCTCCAGCACCATGGAGAAGTGCAGGGTGACCAGTCCGTGCTGACCAGTCCTGAGTGATCCCTGCCATGGGCAGTGCTGGCCCCTGGAACTGGAATATTGTCATGGCATTGTCTGGTGTCACCATCTGTGACCCTTCAGGGATGAGGGGACAGAAAACCTGCAAGAGGCAGAGGCACAACGAGGTCAGAGTTATTGGATATCCAGAGAGGTTTTCCTGAGGAAGAACAACACAGGAATTGACCTCTCCTGCTTTTCCGCTCCTCTTGGGCAAGCTGGCCAGCTCTTCCCACTGCCACGAGCTCACACTGGATGTTCCCACATCGTGGGGCAGGGAGAGCACTGGGGGTCACACACATGTCCTTGAGAGCTCTGTGACAGCCCAAACGCTTTCCTGCCCTCTCCTGTGTTGCAGAAAACCAGGACACTTTGCTAAAAACTGTCCTTTAAAACAACAGAAATACATGCACTACAACACTCCTGCACTGCCAGAACCCTCCAAGCTCCCAACTTCTGTCCCAGAGATCTTGCTGGAGGCTTGTTTAGCTGTGACAGAGATGCATCTGTGCTCACTGGCTCCTTCCTGTGCAGGTTATGGGGGCAGGAGCGAGGATGGGTCAGGCATCTCCATCCCCACCCCCATCCAAGGCACATTCCCTGCTGCTGAGTCCCTTTCCCCATGCCTTTCCTGCTGGGATAGGTTCACTCTTGGGTGAAGCATGGGTGAGGTGCCAGGAAATCTCATGCTGGAATTAAGAACACAGGGGAAGCGTTGGAACAGCCTTTGCTGTGCCATGGATTGGCGCTGTGTGCCACAGGAGCTGGAGCTCAGAAAGGTCTGAGAAGGACAGTGAGGAAGGTGGAAGCAGCGAGTTATATTCCCATGAGGAATAGCCAGGTAAGTACTTCTTGTCTGTGAAAGATGGCTGTGGGGGGACACAAGAGCAGTTTATAAACTCATGGATAGTCTGAGGAGTGTAGATGAGGACTCTGCCTCACACAGCTCAAGAATTAGGGGTGATCACATGAAGCTGACAGGACAAACGCTTTAAATTCCAGGAAATCCCAGAGACCATTCCCCCACCTCGCCTGTGTTTCGATTACTTGCCAGCTATTAGGATGAGCCTGATGGTCGACAGGCATCCCATACAGCATCATCCACCTGCCTTGGAACTGCTCTTCCCAGCAGGAAATCTTTTGGGGATGGCTGCAGAGGACTTCACTGTCATTGTGCACGCTGCCCTGTGTCACTCCTCCTCCTCTGTCACAGTTTGGAGTGGGGCTCTGAAGCCTCTCCTTGCTGTCCACAGTGACTCCTGATGATGACATCCTGCTGATGCTGCTGGTGAGGGAGGAATCAACCCCACAGGGCTCCACTTGATCCCAAGTGATGCAAGACATCCGAGTTCCTCGTCGCCCCTGGGCTGCTGACTTCCTTTTTGCCTTCCAGTTTGATTCCTGCTCTGCTTTGCCCGCTCATACAGGAGCAGTGTGTTTGTTTCCCAGCAGCACTGTAGGGTATTTTGTCTGAAAACATTTACACTCCTTTCCCTGGCTGATTTGGTACAGCTTTAGTTTTGGTCCCAGCCCAGCACTTTGCTGGGCAACCTTCACATTGTCCTGGGGGCCAACACACATCGTGGGGGGACACCAAAGCTACGTGGGAACCAAGCCCTGGTTCCATGGGGTGCCCAAGCTGCATTCACAGATCCTGGGGAGAGAAATGCTGTTCTCAGTGGTGTCATGTTTTATCATCCTGAGGGAGTGCAGGACATGAGAGCTCATCCCTGAGGAGCTGCATTGTGCCTTCCAGCCCAGCAAGCTCTCCCCTGAGTGTCCATGCCCAGGTAATTTAACACTGTATAGATGTAGATGGGTTGATTTACATGGAGTTCTCCAGGAGAACAGGCAAAAATCATGGAATGGTTTGGGCTGGAAAGGACCTTAAAGACCATTAAGTCCAATGGGGAGGGAAATCTTCCCCTAGAACGGGTTGCTCCAAGCTTTGTCCAACCCAGACACTTCCAGGGATAGACACTCAACAGATAGATGTCACTGGATTCCACAAGTCCACAGATGGACTCCAAAAACATGTTTGAGGATCAGAATATTCCATTTAAAAAAAAACCCTGAAAACATAATACAAAGTGCACCCAAACAAACCTGGTGGGTTTTTTCCCTACTGAAAACATTTGATGTCTACCTGGTCTTTTTGTGATGGTGGTGCCATGTACTGACAAAGGCAAACGTTTAGCTGGATCACAAATCAGGATGAACTCATGTGATCATTGTGGGGAACCTTAATTTTTCTATTTTTTCCCTATATTTTGAACACACAGTCAGTGAACTCTTGCACTGAGCTGCTGCAAATGGCTGGCAGGAGGGAGCAAGAATTTCCACAAAGGTTTCTTTTGTGCTCCTGAGTCAACCTCTTACCACGGAGGAATAACCCATGGATGTTCAGGTAGGAGATGTCTCTGTGAAGGAGTGGTGGCCACTAGAGGGTGGCCATGCCATAGACAGCACTGCCCTTGGGGACAGTGACTTCCTGGGGCAGCTCCATGCATCAGGAGCCTCATTGGAATAAGCTGGCCTCTGGCTTTGGGTGTGTGACCTGCCCAGGTACCACATTTCTGATCTGAGTGAGCCTTTGTACACCCTGATGGCTGATGGACAGGCATCATTTCTTATCATGTATTAGAGGAGGTGAGATGTGTCTGGATATCTGGGAAGGAAGAAGAGGAAAGGTGTGAGCATTGGGTGGTTGTCCAGGTAAGGCTACGAGTCTCACAAACTTCTAAAGTCAGGGGCACCAAGGTGACTCTTCCACCAGCTCAGAGCTGAAATGACAGTATTTTATGCTCCAATTTTCATCTGCTTTCATCACAACCTGACTTCACACCCAGGCCAGTGCAAACTCTGCTTTCCACGATGGTGTCAGGGAATGTAAGGAGCCTCCAGCCCTCACTTATTGCAGGTCTCTAGGTAGGACTCATCCTTCTGCCTGTGAATACGTTGCAGAACCTGAAGGACATCGTCCCTTGGCTGGAGCTGGCCATATGCGAAGGCCATTGCTGAAAAGGGACAAAATAACTTCTCAGTGCAGGGCTCCCTGCAGGTCCCCCAGGCCATCCCACCAGCCCTGGCCACTTCCCAGCCTCCACTTCCCCTCCTCTGCTCTCCTGCTGTGGGATATCTCGTGATGGAGCTGATTTCCTCATTCATCCTCCCCCCGTTTTGGCTCTCAACAGGAGCTCTCTGTTCCAAGGAGACTTTGGCAGATGAGCACATTTCTTCCTTTCCCTCCAACAGCCCTTTCCTGCCCCAGAACTGTCCCCACCATCCTCCTCACTCTGTCACCTGATGCTCCCTTTTGCTTTGGCTCTCTTTTTGCTTACCCTTCCACTGGCTTCTTGTTCTGCTCCTCACAGCCAGAACACATTTTAATCTTTCCCATCTGAAACAACTCTCCCTCAGCTCTGATTTCCTCCCTGGTTGCCACTTCTGTGCACACACCATGCCAAGACCCAGCTCATGTCTTCACTAAAGCCTTGGCCCGTGTCTGACAAGACCTCATGGATTTTGGGTTGTGCCCAGCATAGTTAATTTGTTCCTCCTGTGCTTTCCTGATGCCTGAGAACACCACTGGGTCTGCTGACACAGTGAATTTGTCCCCTCCTGCTTACACAGGTCTTATCCCAGCCCCTGAAATCCTGCTGTGTCCAAACCCTGATGGTGCTTGCTGTGCTGTGTCCATCCCACCCCTCTGCACACCCACAGCCCTGGGCACCTGGAACCTTCCTCACTGCATGGATTCTCTGTGGCTGGCCACTGCCTTTCCCTGCAGAGTGCCTGGTCACAGTTTCTGTCCAGCCCGTGGTGTCTGCAGCCTTCTTGCAGCCCAGCTGGGGAGAATTTCTTTTAATCATCCTTATTCTCCTTAAACATCTTCTTAAAGCACTACAACACTGGAATGGCAACAAAATGGAAGATTTGGGAAGACTCAGAATTGTCTTTTTTACTTCTTTAGAATTGGTTTTATTCATATTTATCAGCAGGTGTCTGCTGATGGTCTCTGACAATATCTTGCTTAACTTGGATTTGTG
Source organism: Cyanistes caeruleus (assembly GCF_971803275.1). NCBI lineage: Eukaryota > Metazoa > Chordata > Aves > Passeriformes > Paridae > Cyanistes > Cyanistes caeruleus. Next base: position 3,326,921 of record NC_141705.1, read on the forward strand.
GGGTTTTAAATAAACAGGAATTTGAATGCCTGGAATGACAAAGTGAATTTCGGTGGAGTTGTGACCTCAACAGCAATAACTTTCATTTCCTGGGGTGTCCCAGGTAGGCAAATCATAGAATAGAAGATCATAGAATATTCCATGTTAGAAGGGACCCACAAGGATCAACGAAGTCCAGCTCCTGATAGGCAAAGGTGTGGGATGCTGCCCAAAAGGACACAAAGGCATGGCCTGTTATTGCCAGCCAGCACCAGCTGGTCCCAGACAGGATCTGCTGGTGATTTTGTAGTTCAGTTTGAGCCTCTAAAAGGCTCTTCTGCATTCATGGAAGGGGCTGGTTGTGTTTGAGCACCCCTGAACACCCTGCAGGGCTGAAACAGTATCTAGATATTCTGATTTTAACACAGAAGCAGGGAGAGGGGTGAAATGATCTCACACCAGCTCTGCAAGTTTGTGATTTCTGTGATCAGGGCAGAAAATACTCGACAAGCTCTCTTACACCTTCCCACCTTCCCATGCTGTGGATTGTGATCAAGGTTCCTCCTGCCTTGGCTGTTAAAGGTTCCTGGTGTGTCCAGGTTTGTAAAACCAGCCTGTCCCTCCAGGGCTGGTTCCTGTCCCTGCTGACTTTGCAAACATCAATCAGACATCAGCGTTTGCCCAGTGAAACACGTGTGGGATCTGCCCTGTCCTGCTCTGTGCCGTGGAGACGTCGCTTCCCCGGCAGTGTTGGGGCTGGAGAGGCTTTGGAAAATGCAACTTTCCAAGACCACTTGCAAAAGCTGTGTGCTGGCTCCAAAGTCCTGAGGGGAGCAGGAAGAAATGTATCACCAGAGCTGTTAGAGCTGCTTTGGCCTGATGGGCTTCCATGTTCCAGACTGGGAGAGCTGGGGTTGTTCAGCCTGGAGAAGAGAGAGCTCCAGGGAGACCTTCTAACACCTAAAGGGTGATTATGTAAAAGAGGGAAAGGGGCTTTTAATACCAAAGATCTTGATAGGAAAGTGAGAGAGGCTTTAAACTGATTTAGACCAAAAAATTGTTCCCTGTGTGGATGGTGAGGCCCTGCACAGGCTGCCCAGAGAAGCTGTGGCTGCCCCATTCCTGGAAATTCCAAGGGTTTGGAGCAACCTGGGTAGTGGAAGGTGTCCCTGTTCATTTCAGGGAGCAGAACTGGATGTTTTTTAAGGTTCCTTCCAACACAAACCATTCCATGATTCTCTAATTCCATGCTCCCATGTTGGGCAACCCCTTTGTTTTGAGCCTGCATAGGATAAGCAGACCCTCATGGAAAGAGTCTTCAAGCTCTCATGCTCCCTTTGAGGGAGCATCTGAAAGATGGTTCCCAGGCCTCAAAAGGCAGGAGAACACAAAAGGAACCTGGAAAAGACCCAGAAAGCCAAGATGCCCAAAACTCATCAGGCTGGGAGGGAGATGGATCAGAAGGGTTGTGACAGAGGACTATAAATCACTGGGTGGTGTGGGAAGGGTGGACAGGAAGAGTATGTTCCCTGTCTCTATCTCTGCAAGAGTTACAGGACATCAGAGGAAACCAGAAACTGTAAATCCAAAACAAACAAGAGGAGGTGGCTCTTTCCCCAGTGTGTAATTAAGCTGTGGAACTCCTTGCAACAGGGTGTTGAAAATCTATGGGGGTTCATAAAGCAATGAGATAAATTGATGGAAGAAAAATATCATTGTGGGTAATTAAATATGAAATCGATCTCTGTGGTACAGGAACCCACAAATTAGAAGTTGACTGGATATTTTGGGGAATTATCTCAAATTATTTGCTGTACTGTGACACTCTTCTCTAGATATCTGTTTCTGAATGTAGCCAAAATGTCATTGGGGTGAATGGAACTTGATGGGAACTGTTGGGAACTGTTCTGCAGGTCCCATATTTTTGTGCCTGTCTTCCTGGCAGTAGATTAAGCCCCCCCACCCCATTTATTTTTTAAGTCCCAGGAATTATGAGGATGCTGCAGGAGTTTTGGTGGCTTGCTGTGATCATCTCTTCTGGTACATATGACGCTAAGATAAATTACAAGAGGTTTTCCACAGGTAGAGGTTTCAGTCACGTCCACAGGGAATGTACATAAAATGGCTTGGGAACTGTTTGTGCCATCCCTGTGTCCTTTACATTCCATGCTCCCCATGCTCCCCAAACCTCCTAAAACCAAGGTGCTTGTTTAGCTGCACCTGCACATCAGCTGTGGATCCTCTACAGGGGACCCTGGGAGCCATCCCAGTGTAACTGCACCTCTGCTGGAGTTTGGTCACCTGCACCAAGGATGGCTGTGAGGAACATTTCATCAGTTTCCTGATCCTAATTCAGAGGAGTAATCTCAATTAATTGCTAAGCAGGGCTTGGACTAAATTTTGCTAATTCTGCGTATTTCTCCATTTGCCATTTTCAGCAAACATTTGTTTTCTAGCCAAGGCACATCAGAAAAGTTTTTGCTGCCTTTCCCCCAGCCTTGTGTGGACCAGCAGCATTCATCAGACACCTTTGGGACCTGAAGACATTTCTCTGCCCTTGTGTCTGCCTAGCCTGAGTGCCTCATGTCTTGGTTTCATCTGGGATAGAGTTTATTTCCTCCTTAATAACTGGTGCAGTGCTGTGTTTTGGACTTGAATAACATTCCTCAGTACCAGTAAAACACAAATATGCTTCCCCTTCCCAGTGCCCATCCCCATTTTTATCCCTGCCATCTCCTCTCTGTTTACTGACCATACAGAAATGCAATTATGGGAGTCGATCCACCTGAAAAATGTCTAAACATCAACACCATCCATGTGGTGATTTTATGGGTGGGGAAAGAGGGAGTAGCAATACTTTTGGCAGGTTTTTCTGCAAAGACTGTGCTGGGAAGCCTCAGATTCCAGGCACGCTGGCGTTTGCACAATGCCATCATCAGGAGTGCTGGTTTTGTGACCTCTGGCTCCATCTGTCTTGAAACAGGACCTGTGTGTTGGTCAAGAAGAACAGGGGCTTGAGGTAGGCTTTAATTTCCTTGTAAAACTGGCCTCTGGGGGCCAATACAGAGGAATCAGCAGGGATGGAAATCACCACCCCAATTTCAGGAGGTGACCAAAGCACTCTGGGCCCTGCCCTGTGCTGGCTGCTGCCTGTGGTCCGTGCTAGCGCAGTTTGCCTCAGTGACATTTAGAGACACAGCACGTTCCCAGGGGTGACCTTTTGAGCAAATAAAGAGGGTCCTGTGCCTGGGAAGCTCCAGGCTGCTGAGTTTCCCCATGCAGAGCCTGGTGCTCCCATTTCCCACGGATCACAAGGCAAGGGGGAAGTCACAATGCTGGCACTCGCTGTTTTGACAGCTCCGATCCTTGGCTTTTCTGCCGCTGCAAATTCACGTCAGCTTCCCCATCTGGTTTCACTCCACAGGGCCAAGGAGGGCATTTCCAGCAAGCCTGGAACAAGCCAAAATATGCATCTTGCTGACAACTCCCTGCCCTGTTCAGAGCCAAATGTGAGAGGTGACTTTGTCCCCAAGTTGGAACACGAGGCTGTTTAGTTATCCTCTGACAGCCTTGCAGATTTGCAGCTGGAGGTGAAGGCACAAAACACAGGCTGAAATTTGGAGGGCAGGAAGAATTTTTTACAGTACTTGGTGTCCATCATGGCATTGGGAGCCTGAATCTCTCTGATGTGTCTGGGCATCATCAGTGAAGCCACAACTGAGCAGAGCTGAAGTGGCATTTTTTACATCCCAACTATTCCACTGGGACACCCCAGCTTCATGTCCTTCTGTCCCTTAGGCTGACAAAAACCCACTTTGACATAGCAGTTTAATTAATGTTTACCTTCCCAAGAGCTAAAAGGAAACATTTCTGCCCAAAACTCTCTGTGCTGCTCAGACCAGAAATGACTGCAGGTTCCCAACCCATTATTAACCTTTGGGGCAGGGCTGGTGTGGGAGCTACAAATCCAGCAATCAGCATGTTAGGAGCTAAAGGACCTTATTGGGATTCAGAGGCACAATGTTCAGAGGCCATTTTCATAACAGATGGAAATTTTGAATAGCTGCACATTGCAGCAAATGATATATTTACTTATCATCTATTACTGCATGCCAATTTTAAAATTGAGATATCAGAAGCCTTTGTAGGAGGAGAGATGACCCAGTGTGCAAAGCTTTGAGTTTCTGTGTATTCCAGACCCATTTTACCTGACAGCATAAAACACTCTGGAGGTTTTTCTGCTTTATCAGGATGTGGATACCAGGGACTGAGGACTCAGGAGTCCAGGATTCTGCACTCAGATCAGACTTTGGCTTTTCTTCTCTTCAACTTGTACAACATGTTCTGCTAAGTGTCACTAAGGAAGCACCTGAGATTGCTTTAATGAATTCTCTTACAGCAAGTTAAACCATCCCTCGAGTCCACCCCAGTTTAGTTGTGCTGCTCAGTCCATGCCCAGACAGGACTTAGGGTGAGTGTCTGAAAAAAACCCACTTCCTCTCTCAGGCCACATTTTAGTTTTGGATGACACCAAGTCACCAGATTGACAAGAGAGGTTTGTGTAGGGCAGGAGGGACTCTGAATTGCTCTGAAATAGTGGTCCAAAGGCTGTCATGGTTTGTAGTTCTGACCTTTGCTACACACTGTGCTCAGAATCTGCTCTGCTTTGGTGCCCAAGTGAGACCCAGACCCTTCAGGTGATGCAGATGTCGGTGTGTGATAGGGCATGTGTGTGCACAGGGTTGCAAAAATGTTGATTCCTCACAAATTTGGCTGAACTGAGGTGGAGCTGAAGGATGGTCATACCTCTCAAGATGGTGATTTCCTCTTGTTTTCTTTCAAAAGCCCAGAGGATTTGTTTTCACACCTTAGCCAGAAGCCAGACTGCAGCACCCTGAGTCCTGCCAGGCCCTGCCAAGGCAGATGGTATTATTTGACCTTCTGCAGTCACTTCCATTTTCATCAGCAGCTTTGTAAATGTTTCTGGGCAAAGGGACATAATCTTCTTCTATGATATCTGCCAGGAAAATCCTCCTGGAGACAGCCCCACATTAAGTGCCTGCTCCTTTGTCCTTGCTGGGCTCTGCCTTAGGAAAAGGATGAGTCTGGCAGGTTGTGCATCCTGGCTCTTCCTGGGGAGCATTCAGCCTTTTAAGCCTGACTTAACCACACAAAGTCACAAACATGGGGCTCCCAACCTCCCCAGCCTTTTCCTTTAGGCTTATCCTACTGTGATGTAAACAGAATAACTCCTACTTTATAAGGCAGCAGAAAGATGAATACACAAAAAAGCTTGAGTAAAAAAGGTACTCTGTGGTAAGTACTTTTAATATTTATATACAAACACTTTCCATTAGGATTAATTTCCCTTACTTTGATCCTAAAATTGTTTAAGTTGGAAGGACCCTAAAGACAATCCAGTTTCAACCCTTGCCATGGGCAGGGGCACCTTCTGCTAAACCAGGCTGCTCCAAGCTTCATCCAACTTGGCTTTGAACACTTCCAGGGATGGGGCCATACTTCTGGCCATATGAAAGTCAGGAATGGAATCTAAATGTTGCCCAGGCTCAGAGGATGGGCTGAGATTTACTCCTGTGCCTTGAGACACTGATGAATCAATTACCTGCTCCAGCTGTGGTCTGTGTTGAGAAGGTCTGTGCCGTGTCCCAGGTGTGTGTCCCACCTCTGGCTGCTTGCTTTGGTCTGAGTTTGTCCCTAAGGAGATGGAGGAAGAGGACTTTTCTCTTTCAACCCACTCACCCCTGGGACTACTGCCTGTGCTGCTGAACCCAAACAGCAGCCAAGGGTCATAGCCTCAGTCCTCAAATGTCCCAGAAGAGGAAGTGCTGTACATGCTGAAACTGTCTCCTTGACAAAACAGCAAGACCAAAGCTGCAGCTGTGGATCAAACAGGCTGACCTTGAGTAACACAGGCTTGGCAGCTTGAAGAGAAAGGTAAATGTATGATTTGGGGTGGGAAGGGCCTGTGGGAGGGAAAGATTTGGCTTCCAGAAGGGCATATTTCTCTGAATCTTAATAAAAATTTCTTCACTTTAAAATTGGTCAGTCACTGAAACAGGCTTCCCAGGAAAGTGGTGGAGTTCCTGGGAGTGTTCAGAAACATGTAGGTGATGCACCTGGGACATGGGTTAGTCCTGACTCTGGCAGTGCTGTGTCAAGAGTTGAACTTAATGATCTTAAAGGGTTTTTCCAACCTAAATGATCCTGTGATTCCGTGGTGATGCTCCACGTGGTGTCAGCACAAGGAGAGATGGGTAGGTGCCCTGCAGAGCACATCTGTGCCTCACATGGGCACTGTCAGGACCTCTGGGGCAGCCAGGCTGGGTGGGGGCTGAGCTCCCAGCAGTGGATGTAGCTACTGGATCTGTCCTGGGGGTAGGGAACTGCTCCCTGGATTGAGACCAGCAACCCACTGAGCATGGTGACAGCTGTGAGCTGCAGCTTGTAATGGGCACTGACACAATCCCTGGTCACAGGGACATGTCCTGGCCCATGCTTGTCAGCTCTGGGCTCATGCTGGGGCTGTGAAACCCCTGCCTGGGGGCTGTACACAGCCTGTGGCTTTATTCCATCCCTTCCTCGTTAGGGCATCTTGGCTTAAAGCATTGAAGCCTGGCTCTTGCCAACCCCCAGGGCTCTCCAGCACTACCCCAGCATGTCCTGCACCATCTGCCACATCCATATGCCCAAGGTTTTGTCCAAGGGAACTCTGCACATACCCTGGACACCACTCTGGGGGGTTGAGGACAGCTCTCAAAAGGTCTTTGAGCTGAAGGAATAACAATATTTTCATTTTGTGCCCAAAAGGAGCAGGTGACCCAGAAGAAACATGCAGCAATCCCAGTTCAGAGCGGACATAGTTAATTTATTCCAGGCAAAAGCCCTGGGGAGGGTGGCTCTGGCAGTGTGGCCGTGGTCCTGGTTAATGAGATCATTTGTAGCTGGTTCAAAAGGTGTGAAGGACCTGCTTGACCTTTTGTCATGGAAAAAGTCCAGGGCCTTGTTTTACACAGTGAAATGGGAAGGTCTAAGCTCCGGGAAAAGCAGTTGCAGGCAGGAAAAGTGACTGGACATATGGACAGGTGGCTGTAAGGACCTTGCTTGCAAAGAGAGGCTGGACCAGGGCAATGGACTGGCCTGGCCTGACTTGGTTTGGGGGTTTCTGTGTGCTGTCTTGTCCTGGGAGCAGTGGGAACAGGGGCAGGGCGGGGATTTCTAGGGGCAAAAGAAGGAGAACCGACTTGAATGATTGCAAATGGATTTAGATCTGTTTTGGTCATTGGGTTACCTGACTGATGGGTCAGCGAAGCTCCCTACAGGAAAGTCCAACACCTTAGGATGGGGTGAATTTGTAGGTGCTCCAGGGCCTTGAACTGCCAAGATGATCCCAGTATTTGACCAGCAGCTGCAGGAGAGACTTTTGGAGAAGTCTTGAGCTCATCAAGTCATCAGCCTGGGCTCCTGCAAATCAACAAGCCTAGCTCCCTGGGAGTATGGAGGAATTGGTTTGTGAGGAGCTCCTCACACCATCCCATCAACTGGCAGTCAGATTCCTGACAGAAATTTGTCCTGTCCAGTGGAAACATGTCCCTGGCTGTGCTGTATCAGAAATGCAACAAATGCAATGTGTTTTCTGTGGAATGTCCAGCATTCCACAAATCTGATGGGAAAAAAATAAAAATGTTTGCATGGAAAATTCCCAAGCATCCTGACTGGCCCCGTGTGGTATTAAGAAATGTGACAGCATTATGCTGTCCATCCCATCCCTTGGGTGTAACCTCATCCCAGACCTGAATAACCTGTCACTCTTGGATAAAGGCTCTGGCTCTGTGCCCTGAATCCCCTGTCCCCACTGAGCTTGTTTCCATGGATTTCTGCCATGAACTTGGCTTTATCTTGGTCTCCTGAGGAAACATAACTTTTGTGAGCACACTTTGCACAAGTATGGAAGAGGCCTGGCTTCATCTGTGACCTTCGTTCTTTACCTTCCCTGGAAGCATTTGACCAACTTCACCAGATTTCATGGTTGACTGGTGGTTGCCTTGCACCAGGGTGGGATCACAAGGCACAAATCCACATGGAATCATTAGATATTGCCAGCTTTGTTGCATGTTGAACTATTGTTCTCCCTCCACTTCTCTTTTTGTCCCTGCAGGGTGAGGCTGAAGGGGCCAGGGAAGGAGCACATGGCTGGAAAAAGGAATTTGCAGGGTTATTTCCCTTTTGCCTTCTGTTTGGGGTCTGTTGTAGCTCTCCCCAGCCCAAAGTCAGGCTGGGTCCTTTTGCTTTCCCCTCTGGATGTTGCTCTGCAGAGCAGAGTCCATGAAGCTGCCCTCCAGGTTCTGCATTGGTCTCCAAAAGCCTCTGAGATTCAGCTGCTTTATAAAAGAAGGAGAAGTTAATTTTTCATGTTAATGTAGCACTTTTGACTTGGCTGTCCAGAAGCCTACAATGTGGAAACAACAAACATTTGTGCTGTAAAATTCATGTGCTCCTCGAGGGATCACAGGAGGCTCCAAGAGCAACCTGCTCACACATTTGGAAGTCATAAGTCAGCCCTCCAGCTGAAGGCTGGAAAATTCAATGGATTTTGGTGTGTGTGTGTGACTTGATAAAATCTGGGTGTCTCTGCTGATTGAGTAACTGCAAGGGTGGGGTTTAGGAAGGGTGATGAAGATTTGGACACTCCTGATGACAAGGTGTGAGCTGGCGATGTCCCTTGTCCTAGAAACATCTCAGGTGGACAAAATGCATCAGCACAGAAATGAGATGTTTTCTGGCATCTGATGAAACCTCTTAGCTCTGGCATCCAGACTCTGCCCTGATTGTAAAATGGCCACAGCCACCACCAAAAGCAAGAGTCATGTGCTGTCCACACCTACACAGGATGTCTGGAATAACCTCCAGGACTCACGTCCTACAGGGATGCCAGAGTCATTTGAAGATAGAGTCCACTCTGCTGGGAGTGTTTGGGCTGAATGATTCCTGTCCCAGCTGCATGTTGCAGGAAAGAGGCTCTTTGTAATGGAGCAGCAAGCCCCATGCTGCCAGCCAGGGGCATCCTTGGAGAAATCCAGGTGCTGCCAAGCCACCCTCTGGCCCTGCTCTTCTGGAGACACATCTCCTTGCACTCCTGGTTTGGAATAGGAGTCTCCTCCCCAGCCACCCAAATATGCAGCTGTGGTGCCAAAGAGGCTTTCACAACCTCCTGTGTGACAGTGGTGGAGGTGGGGAAGGTGATGATGTCAGGGGTGGTTGCTGCAGCAACCCCAACCTCAGGGTGTGTGCACCCTTTCCAAGAATGTGGAGTGTGGAGTCACAGCTGAAGCCTTCAGACAAGGTGGACAGAACACAGGGAACAAATCAATATAAAACCAGAAAGAGCAGGGGGAGGAGAAGTGTAGGAAAGAGCCACAGAATTTGAGGGGAGCAATGGGAAAGCATGATTAAAGGCCTGATCCTGCTGCTACGTGCCACTTCTGGGAGTGGCCACCAGCTGACCTCGGTGGCATTTTGACCACCAAACACTTGGTTTCTTGCTGAGTTTTAGCAGGCAAGTAGACCCCCATGGTGGAGGGAAGGCCACAGGCTGCTCTTGTACCCTCAACCTATGTCAAAGGATACAGACCTTTATGTCATTAGAAGAGCTTTAATTTAAAAAAAATCCAGGTGAGGCACCCTGGTCTCTATCTGGGGGTTGATGGAGAGGATCCCATTGGAAGGCAGAGAAAGACAATGGGGCAGCAGAGACTGGTGCTCTTTTCTCCTGGCAGGTTTGAATTTCCAGGTGCAGAGTGTGGTGGGCAGTCAGCTCATGGTGATGGATAGCATCATTATGGATGGGTGGCATTACTATGGATTATTGTGGCTGCCCCATCCCTGGAAATGTCCAAGGCCAGGTTGGACAGAGCTTGGAGCCACCTGGGATTGTGGAAGGTGTCCCTGCCCATGGCAGGGGGGTGGAACTAGGTGGACCTTTAAGGTCCCTTCCAGCTTAAACCATTCTGTGATTCTAAGAATAAATGATTCTGTGATCTCCTTGATGGGTTACCTCAGTATCAGGTCTGCAGAAAGGTCTGGGGATCCTAAGGGATGAACCTTTATTCTTCAGGACCCCAGTGCACCCTCTTCTCCTGTGGGAAAAGCACCCTGGTTGCCCTTTATGTGGAAAGGTGTCAAAATTCTCTTTTCACCTGAGGAAGAACCAGGCACAGCACTTATAAAGCTGCATAATTCAAGAAGATCTCCAGGGTCTCCCCTGGACTGCAGCCCAGAGGTGCTTTGTCTGATTTTAGTAATGTTTTCTGATGTATGGGATTCTGTAAAAAAATAGGGACATGTATCAGATTCCCTGAGTGCAACAAGGAGAGGGGTCAGCATGTTCCTGCTTCCCATCCTCACAGCTCAATTCTGTGGAACAAGGATGGGGGTTGGAATGAGAGAGGTGGGCCAAAGGATAGGCCACCAGGCTCACCTTGATTTCAAATCCCTCCATTCCCTTACAAGCCCGGAAATTCTCCAAAGGAATTCTCTGCCTTCCAAACAGACATGAACAACAAACTGAAAGACCTCTCTCTGAGTCTCTCCCGAATGAAAACTTAGCCAGATAAGCTGAATATTCCTCTTTTAATTTAATTTTAATAGCCAAAACGTACTGTGCAGGCAATAGATCCGATGTTTCTCGGCGAGCAGGGATGATTAGATCTCTATAACTATATGCTACGAAGTTCTCTTGCTACAACAAATAAAGGTCAAAGGCAAGACACTTCCTGCTACTTTTGCTGACACGTGGCTGCCATTTAGTGATTCATAATCTCTACACACGGCTTGGCACACGCTGGGGATTTTTTTTTTTTTAATAGGAGCTGTTTTCCACTTGTGCAAACACAACAAAGGATTTAAAGGGACCTGCTTTGAGCCACCTCCAGCACCAGCAAGATTCAGCGAAAGGTAATGAAGATGAGTAGCATCATGGGCTGTAGGCTGAGCTATGTACGAGTGGGAGCTGATTCTCTGCTGGCTTTTAGGGGTCTTCGAGCTGAAAAAAGCTTAAAGCTGTGCCTGGTTTTGATTTTTTTTTTATAGCTTTTTTCTTCTGAATATCCCAGTACCTTGTGGCACTGATTTGTCTGAGTGGTAGAAAACAAATGCTGGGAGATAAGAGAACCTGATGGTGTTTGGGTAGGATTGTGGTGGATCCTTGTCCCCAGGCTGGGATTTAGTTGTGACACGGACTCTGATGAGATAAATTTCATTATCTGGACAGAACAGGGGAAAAATAGTAGAGGAATTAAGTGTTTTGCCATTTTGGGTCTGCTCTGTGGTTTGGACAATGTGTTGGTAGCAGGCATACAGGGGCAACTGCAGAAAGATGTGAAATCCCCTTCATATTTAGGAAGAAAATCCGGCATAAGCTGCTTGTTTCATCCATCAGGCATTCTTAGTTCTGAAGAGTTAAGTTGCGTAAGATTGCGGTTATTTTATTCAAGACAACTTTTTTTCTGTTTCTGTGGAAAATATCTGCAAGATTCAAACAAACCTGAAACATCAGGACGTGGAGAGCAGCTGGGTATTTGGATATTTGTCCTGAAGGCAGTGAAAAGGAATGACTTTTTTTAACGCATCCTCACAATTTCTTAGACTGCACTAAAAATCTGCCTCATCTCCTATTTTGATTTGTTTCAATGACCTCAGAAGATGTTTCCAGCTGGAGGTGGACTGGGAGATGTGCATCTGTGAGCGAGTAATTCCATGGAGGATTGTCTGCTACCTTTGGTGGTCGGTCCACTTCATTTTCTTTCAGTAACTTAATTTTTCTACCGTGTAGAAACTCTTCATGAAAAGTTCAGGGAAGTGGTTTGAATTCTGTCGTTTGAGTGAATTGACCATGCAGTCATGGAATTGTAGAATCATGGAAGAGTTTGGGTTGGAAAGGACCATTTTGTTCCAATCCCCTGCCATGGGCAGGGACACCTTCCACTAGCCCAGGCTGCTCCAAGTCCTGTCCAGCCTGGCTTTGGACACTTCCAGGGATCCAGGGGCAGCCACAGCTTCTCTGGGAAACCTCTGCCAGGTACTCCCCATCCTCCCAGGGTCTATCCCATATCCCATCTAAATCTTCCTTATTTCAGTCACTTTGGGGTTTGCATTACAGACTGCTCAGTTGTGCAGCAAGAGCCAGAAGCCACAGCTGAGGGGCACAGGAGAGAAAAAGCTGGGAAGGGCAGTCTGAGTGGGAGCCTTGCAGTCCGTGAATCTGACTGAATCATGCTGCTGATGTCATTTATTAGGGCTGTTTCCTGCTGAGGAACAGACTCAGCACCACACAGGTCTCCAGCCACTGCTGGCACGCTCCGGAGCAGTGAATCACCGGTGCTGTTTGCTGAGCTGAGTCACTTGCGTGGACAGAGACCTCACAGAAAATATTCCTTGGTGAACAAACTACTCCAGGAGCTCAGTAAAAAAAAAAAAAAAAAAACAAAATCCAGGTTATTTTTTGGCATCTTTTGCCTGATGAAAGGAGAATTTCCCTCAGTGGAATATCTCTGCTCCAAGGTGGTGTCTGGGTGCAGAGTGACCTGTGTTTCCAGCTGGCAGAACAAAGGCAGGGATCGTGTTTGAAGCCTGTTTGTTCAGCGTCCCAGTAACAAGACTTTGGGCACCTGGGAACTTTGGCAAGCAAAACCTGTATTTCATTATCTTTTTTTGTTTTTCCTTCTGAATCCTAAAGAAACAGAGGGAAAAAAAGGTTTAAGTTTTTTTTCTTTTCAACCAAAAAGGAAACTGTGCAAGGGGTGGGGGGGAAAGTTGTTTCAAGGCCAAATTATCACCTGCTAACTTTAATATTGGCTCAGATAAGTTAAAGAACGGAGGAGCATATAAAGGAGGTCTGGAAAAATCCTGTGTTCAAGGGACAGGGTAGCAAGGGAACACTGGGAACAGCCAGTGTCTTGGCTTTACAAGAACTAGTGGCCAGCAAATGAAATTAGTGGGATACATCCATGAAGGTGGGTCCTCATGCAGTCAGTTTCCAGCTGAGCTGGAAACATCTTTTTGAAGGATATTGTGGATACAAAAAGGTTCAGGAGGTAAATGGGCAACTGAGAGATGATGGAACTTATTGAGAGATATCTTCTGGGATTTACTAAGCAGACAAATCCCATTGGGCTCAGGACATCCCTTGAAGTGAATATAAAGAAGGCAAGGAGAGCTCTGGGGAGATGTGTTTTGTGTGTTTGACCCAACCTTGAGCAACTGCTCGTGGCCACTGGTTTCATTTTTTTTCTCTTCACTTTAACCTGAAGCAGAAGGAAGAAAAATGAGCTTGGCCACTAAAGCCATGGTACTTTGCACCATGTGATCAGAGTTGGGAGCAGCTTCCCTGGGCACAAAGGGCAGGAAGGTGTCCTTTATGTAGGCAATCCCAGGTCTGAGGTGCCCCAAATGATACCAGAGAGCACCTTATGAGGATGCTCAGATTTGTCTGACATTTTCTTTTCCAAGTCCCTTCCCACCTTCATCTGCACCAGCCAAAGCAGCTTCCCAAGGTGGATGGAGCCTAGAGCAGAGCACTGTGGCTCTTTTTATTCTCTTAATGTGTCCCAGCAACACTGGGCAGCCAGCCTGGCATTTTGACTGAGATTTTAAAGGCTTGTTATTACCGATTTCTCTTTTTCCATTTCTGTCCCAGCAATACTGGGTAATTTTACCTTTTTTTTTCTTTTTTTTCTTTTTTTTTTTTTTTTTTGTTAAACTCTTGTTTTTCTCTTCCTCTGGGGACTGGGACAAGGGACATAGCTTCTCAAAAATTATTTGGGTGCCAGATCCCTGCTAGCACCCATCACCAGCTGTAGTGTGCTGCTACCTCTCTCCCTCCCCGCCTCAGAGCCAGGCAAACACATTCTGTTCTTTTGGGATTATATCCTGGAGATCTGAATGTCACAGCAGGCTGTGCAGTTTAACACAGGAAACATTTGTGCCTGCTATTTAAGAGAAATAAGTTGCTCATGTTTCCCTGGGAACCAGCCCGTCAATCGGGCTCACTTGACTCCCCTGTTATTAGAATAAAATGTGAAAGAGTAAATGGATATATTGCAAATTGTGAAAGGGCAAAAATGCTACCTGGGTGTATTTTGTATCCAAAATACGCATCCCTATGTGAAGAAGGAGTATTTTTTCAGCTTTTTCAGATGGATTGCTGTTCTTTTGGATTACTTTTGCTGGCAGTGCTGTGTCTTCACACAGAGAGCTTGGAGCTGACTGTAAAAGAACCCCCTGTAGCTCAGCAGTTGTCGCATGACGTCCGTGTGCAGGTTGTACACAGCGCTCGCTCCCCAGGCTCCCTGGCACCGCTTTCCTGGCTGCCTGTGGCTGTACCTACACCTCTTAGGCCTTTCCTTCAGAGCTTCCCCTCCACCTCAGGAGTGTTTCTGCACCTCATTTTGTGCGGGTTCATAGGAGGGTTTATCTTTAAGACCTGCCACTCGCAGAGGCGGCAGGTTATCCGTGGGGCAAGGCTATTTTTAGGGAGCGCAGTGCCAGGATGGCTCACAGCTCTTGGCAGCGAACGCGTGCGGAGCACAAAGGCAGCCTCTGTACCCAGGGCTGCAGAACTCAGCACCCTCAGGAGCTGGGAGCCAGGCACGGGTGGGGAACAGGGCACAGCAGGAAAATGGAGCAGCTCGGGGCAGGGAGAAGGGCTGAGAGCTGCGAGGAGGCTGCTGTGGGCACCACGGTGCCAAGGCAGAGGAGGAGAGGCAGGGATGGAAACAGGGCAGGTTCTCAGGATCAATCTCTGGCTTTTGCAGGTATCAGCCTTTGGCTTTTGAAGGGAAATATCCAAACCAGTGGCATATGCCTGGAAGAGAGAGATATATTATCTGAAACACCTGGCCAGTGCTGGAGATCCAATATGGGTCTACTTTGCATTTTTTCCACCGTGCTTTCCTCTACCTGCTGTGAGATAAAGGCAGGACCTGTGCTGCTGTCAGTGGCAAAGCCTCCTCCCAGATTTCCACATTCAACCCTGTTCCTTTGCACCTGCCCAATTTTCATTTCCTGGAAGTTTTTTTTTGTGTTTGGAATAGTTGAAATGATTGTGGTTTCATGCAACCTGTGCTGAATTGGCAACAAAGGGGTGTAAACTTTCATAGCTGCTTTCACAAGAAGGCATGTTGGGTGAGATTAGACTGGATCTCCTGGGAATAACTTGTGAAGGATGTGCTAGAAGTGAACAAAATAGTGATAAATTGCTGAGAATCCATCTGTTCACTGTGTCACACAATATAAGGACATGGGAGCATTGAGGGCTGGAGCACCTCTCCTAAGAGGAAAGGCTGAGAGAGCTGGGGGTGTTCAGCCTGGAGAAGTCTCCAGTGAGAACTGAGAGCCCCTTCCAGTGCCTGAGGGGCTCTAGGAAAGCTGGAGACGGACTTTGGATAAGGGCATGGAGTGACTGGACAAGGGGAATGGCTTCCCATTGCCAGAGGGCAGGGATGGATGGGATATTGGGCAGGAATTGTTCCCTGCAAGGATGGTGAGGCCCTGGCACAGGGTGCCCAGAGGAGCTGTGGCTGCCCCTGGATCCCTGGAAGTGTCCAAGGCCAGGCTGGATGGAGCTTGGAGTGACCTGGTCTCGTGGGAGGTGTCCCTGCCCATGGAAGGGTGTTGGAACAGGATGATCTTTCAGGTCCCTACCAATCCAAACCACTCCATGAATCTGTGATTCTATGATGAATGGAAAGAGACAGCTCCATGCAAATCAAAGGATGTGTCATTGATACTATTCCTTGATTCACTGTCAATATTTACCTGAAGAGAGGAGACCAGCTCATGGAAACATAATCCAAAGAATGTTATTAAATACAGAGGAACCATGTGTACCCCACAAAGTCCCTGACAGAAAATAACTGGGAGCTGAGAGTGGTGAGTCCTGTTTTCCCACTTGTGGTTGTTCCCTGGCCAGCACACAGGTGTGTGGAGAAGATAGTGCCACCTTTTAATCTGCTTTCTGCCTGTGCTCCAGGGAAAACATTCCCAGTTTTCCTCATCCAAATGAAACCAAAAGGGCACTTTAGGTACAAGAACTCACAGGAATGGGATCATGAAGGCTTTTTAAATTTAGCAGAGAGAAATTTGTGGTAAGAATAAGTAATTGGCACTTGAAGCTTGACAGATATAATCAAGAAAGAGCAGCACATTTCAAGCTTTTTGGGTGTGTGCTTGCCAATTTATTGAGGATTGCAAAGGATCTTCCACACATGGATTTTTTTTCCCATTGTTGAGATTGGATACTTTTCTATATTCTTCCAGAAATCCATGTAGGAAAGTGTCAAAGCCTGCAGCTCTCAGGATATTAGAAGAAATTACTGCTTGAGCAGTCTCATTCCGGAAATCGCCTTCCTAGAAGGGAACAAGGATGAACCAACATGGGAGGGGAATTTCTCCTTCTCACCTGGACTAGTTTAATTTCTAACCACAAAGGTGATCTGGGTGGTTGTTCTATGTCCAGATTGCTCATCATGACAGGGAAATATTTATGAGAGAGCTCCCTGTCACTTGGACAGCCTGTCAAACGAGGACTGAACAGCAAAGGTCATTGTTACTCATTCCCATGAACTGCTGCAGCTACACTGGGATGACTGGAAGGTCACAGGGGCTTTTTTAGCAAAGGGCAGACTCTCTGAAGTGACTTTTGAAACTGCCTGTAGCCTGAATTTACTTTCAAAGGGAGGCTGCTGGGCTTTCAGGTTCTCTTTGTAGTCTTGGTAAAACCTTTTATTGACTTATTGTCAGGGGATGTGAGGAAAAGGGGAAAAACACCCACAAGAGGCAACACTGTTTGATCTCTGTCCTTCCTTGTTGTGCTTGCGAGCTGCAGCCTTGCTTCAGAAAAAAATTCTGGTGGGATTTTGTATTTATGTTAGAATGCTTCTGTCTCCTGCACTGGACGTGGGTTTGGTTTTTCTCCTGGGAATGTATGTTTTTGTTTGAGTGCTCAAGTGTTCCTCAAGTGGGTGAATGAGTCATGGAAATTCCATATTATGGATAGATGAAAAGATAATAAAGCATTATTTGTGGGCCCTCATGGTAAGTTTGCTTTGCCTACTTTGCAGGTAAAAGGGATTAGTCTTTCTCTAGTAAACAAACAGTGCAGAGGATGGAAAAGCCAGCTGGGCTTGTTTGGAGTTGCTGTAGTTATTTAACACAGGTATTTTTTCAGACTGTATGTGGTGTTTTGCTTGAGGAAACACAAGCAGCTTTGTCACTGTGTGTCACCCTGCCCAGAGCAGGAGCCAAAATCAGTACCCAGGTACCCTTAGGATAATAATTCCTGGGTTAGAAAACTGGAAACCCCTCTTCTGACTTACATATTTTGTGTTCAAATTACATTTTAACTTCATGAGGGTCCTGCCAGATACCAGTGTGCAAGTGGAACCCCCAAAAACTTGAGCCAAACTCATGAGGCCTTTCACTGCAGACGCTCTCCTAATGCCAAAGCTAAATGTTGGCAAGAGTGGGAAACCTCTGAAGCACAGCACACCCTGTGGCTCATATCAGGAGTCTTTGTATTGAGATTCCCGACTTCAAGTAGGAAACAGCACTTTTTCTAACATTTTTAAACCTGAGGATGAAAAATACAGTGCAACAACAGTAAAAGGCAAAACCTTTTCATGCCAAACATCAGGAATGTGGTGTTTTGGAGCACAGAGGGGTGGTCTGTGCAGCCTGATTTTATTTGCCACTCCTGCTCTCTTTTTCAGCCAGCTGGATCCTTATCTTTCTAAAAAAAGCTTCATGCCAGGCTTAATGCTCATTTCACCTGGCAGTTCTAGGAATGGGGCATTATGTTGGTCAATAGGAATCTAGAGAACAATTGCTTAATGGCTTTAAGTCATTATTTTGCTTGGCAGAAAATAAAAAAAAAGAGCAGCATCAGTCAATCCAATAGATCTCCTTGACCAGACTTCAAACATTCCCAAACCCAGAAATGCAGCTTCATAAAATGCCCAGGTACCCTCCCACCCTCCATGTGCCCACCATGAGCTCTCCTGATTTGTTTGCTGGAATTCCTTCCCCATCTGAAAGTGTGTGTTGAAGGACATGAGACCTGAGCTATTTCTGTCCTTTGTGTGGTACAAAAAACCCTTCCAGAAAGAGACTTTCCAGGCAATCATATGGTTTTCTTTCTTCACATTGATTATATCTCTGGATTGCAGCTCTGGGCAGTCTTTTCAGGTGTGTTGCACAAGGTCTTTCTCCTCCCTGGTTTTTAGGTTAGGCTCCCCAGATTTTTACCATTTGCTTTATATTTCAGTTATAAACCTGTCCTTCACTACTGCTTCCCAGGAAAGATGCTTCATTTACTGTGTGATCTGCTCATGGAAAACAAATGTCAAAGGCACAAAAAGTGCTGATTTTAGGATTTCATCAAATTTCCTCGGGACTACAGTCTGCACAAGGCACCAGCCTCAGTCATATTTATCAATTACCCTTAATGCATCGAACACTGTATTAAACATGGGCTTTCAAGGTATTTTAGCTTTATTTTCCCACAGGTAATTACATTTCTGTGTACCCTCAAAACGCCTCACAAGCATTCCTAGGGTTTATGGCTGACTCTGTTGCCAAATTTAAACTGGAGAAAGAGGGTAGAGCCCAGGGGACTCCTAATACCCAGAGCTTTCTAGATTTAGCTCAAATCCTTCACATTGCAGCCAGGCGAGCTCAGAGCTGGTGCAGCCCTGCAGCACGGTTGTTTATTTGCTGTGGAGGAAATAGAAGTGCCATTCAGTAGGAATTGGCTCACCAGCTTTCCCAGCTGCTGGATGACAAGCACCCCTCATGGTTCAGCTTCTCTGCGGGTACAGGGGGGCACCAGTCTGTCCTTTGTGGCTCCTCTTTGGCTAGGAACAAACACGGCCTGGATTTCAGGCAGCCCTGAGGGGCAGGTGCTGCTCTGTGAGATGCTGAGGACTCCAGGCAGGAAATCCTGGCTTCCCCTCCATCCTCTGCAGATAAGTATCTCCAAGCTGGACCATCAAACTGTCCCTATTTCCTTATCACCTCCGACTTTGTCCGGTCTGGTGGGAAAGGCTGCTCTTTCCAGCCGTGTTGCCAATTCCTCTCTTTCCCAATATAGCTGGTTAGAACAGGGATATGGCTCATTTCCCTGAAGTCCTTTAATTTTCAAAGCTCTGCTTCCATCTGTAGGCTCAGTGAAGACCCAGTGCTGAGGCTGTGAGGCACGTGTGGGAGGACAGAGCCCACCACCAGGCACAGGCTGGCTCCTGGGGTGTGCTGGATGGGGACAGCCACCCCGATGGCTGGCAGGCTCACAAACCATAGCCCAAACAGCGCGTGCCCACAGAATTGTAGAAAATCCTGAGTTGGAAGGCACCCACAAGGACTAATCAGTCCAATTTCTGGCTCCTCTGGCACGTGACAACCCCAACAATCCCATTATGTCCCTGGGAGTGTTGTCCAAACTCTCCTGGAGCTGTGGCAGCCTTGGGGCTGTGCCCATTCCCTGGGGAGCCTGGGCAGTACCAGCATGCCCTGGGTGGATTTTTCCTAATATCCAACTAAATTCCACCTGAAACAGCTTCATGCCGTTTTCTTGGGTCCTGTCAGTGGTCACCAGAGAGCAGAGATCAGAGCTGCCTCTCTACTCCCCTTCCTAAGGAAGCTGCAGACCATGGTGAGGCCTCTCTTCAGTCTCCAGTTGAACAAACTAAAGGACCTCTGCCACTCCTTGCTAGGCTTTCCCTCTAGACCCTTCCCCAGTTTCATGCTGTTCCTTTGGATGCTCTCTAATAGCTTTATATCCTTCTTATTTTGTCCTTTGTTCTATTCTGTCAAACATTACAGTGGCTTCAGCATCTGGTTACTTTGAGGGGCTTTGAAGGGTTTTGAGTCCAGTGGTGATGGCAGCACAGACGGGCAGTTGGTGAAGCTCAGGGTCTGGAGAAAAACAGCCTGCAAGCACTGCATATATGAAACTGAAAAGTTTGCACAGCTGTCTGATACCTGATGGAAGCTGGGAACCCCAAATCCATGTTATTCTTGCTGTTCTCCCCAGATGTTTTGACTGGCTCAGCAACTTCAGCCCAGCCATGCAGGTGCAAACCTCTGGCAGGTGGCTGAGTGTGTTCTATAAAACCTTAAAATGCTTGAAGGCAGCATGCAGACATGACTGATTTCCATCCCAGGCGCAGTCTTTCTTCCAGACTTTCCCTCCAGGCATCCAAAAGCAGCTTCTGCCAGCATTTAATGGGAAGGCTGCGGGATGTCTGAGTGCTCCAGCTCTACGGTGGACTCGCATCCCGTGAGTTACACATTGCTCAATCCTGGTCACAAACCTTTTTTGGAAATAAGCTGTAATTTAATAAAACCTGTGTTTACAGGGCTGCTGCTTGGATAAAACCTGTGCTGCTTGGAGAGGAGACTTTTACCCTGCAGCTGCATGAAAGGCATCAAATTCAGAAGGAACAGGGATGTCTTCCCTTTGCTTTAGGGCTCTGAGTGCCACCTCCCAAATTGTGACATTGGAACTGGAATTTCTTGGCTTTCCTTTCCATTTGGAAGAACTGTCCAAGGCACAGGCTCTGTGCCCAGAGCCATTTAAAAGTATTCTTATATACAGAATTGCAGAATGGTTTGGGTTGGAAGGAACATTAAAGATCACTCAGTTCCAACCCCCTGCCATGGGCAGGGACACCTTCCACCAGACCAGGTTGCTCAGAGCTTTGTCCAAACTGGTCTTGAACATTTCCAGGGATGAGGTGTCCAATATACATTTAGTAGATATATATGCACACACACATGCAAAATGCTTATTTTTTCTAAATATATATTTATAAACAAATGTGTTTTATAGTATATATATAGTGTATATGTATTATGTATATATATATTTACATTGCATATATATTATGTTTATATATATATATGTTGAAGAAGGTCCTTTGCTAGATTTTAGGGGCCTTCAAGCTGAAAAAAGTTTAAAGCTACGCCTGTTTTTGATTTTCTATAAGTTTTTTTCCCAGTATATCACGCTGCCTCGTGCAACTGCGTGGACACTGCTATCAGCGACTGGCAGAAACCAGACGGTGAGAGATAAGAAAGTGTGACGATGTTTGGGTAGGATTGTGGTGGGCTGTGTTTTTCTGGTTCACAGGCTGGGCTTTAATTGTGAGGTGGACTCCTATGAGATCAATTTCATTGTCTGGACAGGAATAGAAAAAAAAAAAAATGTGCAGGAATTAAGTTATTTTCCACACTGGGTCTGCTCTGTAGTTTGGTGAACGCCCCGGAGCAGGCGTATCAAAGCAGCCTTAGAGTACAGCGGCAACCGCAAAAGGCGAAAAAGACTTAGGAAGAAAATTAGGTTTAATATGCTCGTTTCACCAAATAAGCCGCGATATCCTCAGAGTTCCACGTTCAAGCCGCCCAGGCTGAGGAGCGGGGCGGAGGAAGCAGCGCAGCGGGCGGAGGCGGAGAAGGGGAAGGAGGAGGAGGCGGAGGCGGGGGATGCTCGAGGCGGAGCCGGGGCGGGCCGCAGGGGAGGCGGCTGGAAAACAGGCCGGCGCTGGTTCTCGGCCCGCAGTGCCCGCAGCCGCCGCTCAGCCGCGCCGGGAGCCGCTCAGCCGCGGGAGGCAGCGAGGCGAGAGCCGGGCGGGCGCCCCGACCCCGACAGTCCCCTCCGGCACCGCACCGCACAGAGAGGTACGCGGCGGGCGGCGGCCCCGGTCCCCTCGGAGCGGCCCCTCGCAGGGTCCCCTGGGCCCCCTCAGCCGGCACCTGCGGCGGGAGGGCCGGTGCCGCCTCGGCGGGGCTGCCCGGCTCCGTCCCCGCACTGAGCGCCCGGGCAGCGGCGGGGAGAGGGCGGGGGGCTTTGTCTGGGGGCACAGAGCCGGGACCCGTCCCACACACCTGCTCTGGGGGCCATTCCCTGTACCCCGTCCCACACACCTGCTCTGGGGGCCAATCCCTATACCCCGTCCCACACACCTGCTCTGGGGGCCAATCCCTGTACCCCGTCCCACACACCTGCTCTGGGGGCCAATCCCTATACCCCGTCCCACACACCTGCTGTGGGGGCCATGCCCTGTCCCACACACCTGCTCTGGGGGCCATGCCCTGTCCCACACACCTGCTCTGGGGGCACAGGGCCGGGACCCGTCCCACACACCTGCTCTGGGGGCCATTCCCTGTGCCCCGTCCCACACACCTGCTCTGGGGACCATTCCCTATACCCCGTCCCACACACCTGCTCTGGGGGCCATTCCCTGTGCCCCGTCCCACACACCTGCTCTGGGGGCCATTCGCTGTGCCCCGTCCCACACACCTGCTCTGGGGGCCATTCGCTGTGCCCCGTCCCAAACACCACCCTGAGGGTTCAGCCCGGTGTCCCATCCCACACAGGATCCCGGAGGAGCCAGCCCTGTGCCCCGTCCTACACACCACCACCCTGAGGGGCCGTTCCCCGTGCCCCGTCCCACCTCCCCAAACTACTCCAGGGCACGCTCGCTCTGCCCCATCCCTCTCACCCCAAACCACCCCAGAAATTTTCTGACCCTCATTCCTCCGTCCCTTGGCACCCCAGCCCAGGTGCAGAGCAGGTGCCATCCCTACCGCTTTCCATGGGGACCGTGGGAGAAAGGATCGCTCTCTCGGCTAAGGGCACAACACGCACGGCTGTGTTGGGATTTTGGGGTGTTTTGGGTGTTTATTTTCCCCCTGCCGTGTGCTGATGTCGGTGGATCTCCCGCCTGTGGCACGAGCCCGCGCGTGCCTCCGCGTTCCCCGCCTCGGCGTTCCCGGCGATGACACCGAGAGGAGAGGTTAAGTGGGGAAGTCACCGTGCCGGGGATGTGAATGACGAGCGGCGAAGCCTCGCTCCCAGCTTGTTTGTGTTTCTGGTGTTTTCGTGTTTATGCAAAGCTGTTACAATACCGGGGGCTTGGCGGTTCACACCGATCTGGCGTTTTCAGTCGAATCCATCGACTTCTGCGGAACTGCTCCGTCTTTGAGATCCGTGTAGTGGATGAGAGATTAGTCCTGAATGCCGGGTAGTAAAATGCACGCAGCCAATTGTCAGTTACTGAAACTGACCTCAAAACAAAGCTTTTATTTACATTCTTAAACCCGTACACAGTGCTGCTCTGCTGCACCCTTCCTCTGCTCATCCCAAAAAATGCTTTCCGTGGATTACAGACATGCTGTCTCAAAACGTGGTGCTGGGACCAGCTGTAATTGCCTGATATATTAGATGTAGACATGAGCTTTACATAAAAGTGAAACCATATGTATCGCCTAACACATGTCCACTCTGTGATCCTGCACAAACAAAGTTGAGCCCAGAGCCCTGTCCTTAGCTCACCCTGTTGATCCACTTTTCCCGTAGCCTGTAGGATGCAGTCCTGTTCCCAGAGTTACCAGACAGGTTTAGTGGAGAACAAGAAATCAGCCCAGGAGCATTTCTGTGTGTTGTGCAAGAATGCTGTTATGTTCTCAGTCCTTTACAGATGTTGTTTTATTGACTTAGTGATAACATTTTGCTCTCCTAGGTCCTTTTCCCTTTCCAGATTGTTAGGCCAGCACTTACTAATCTTTTATGGCACTGCTGTGGAACAGATGTACCGTGTTTTTTTAGGGAGAAGCAAACTCTGTGGTTTCAGCTGGCTTTGCCTCTAAAAAAAGCCAGCACTGCCTTTCCCTCGTGCCACTGTTGTGGAGTGGGTAGCTGGACTAGGAAGCCTGTTTGGCTGACTACTGAGCTGGCAAAAATCCAACAGCCTTGGGTCTGACTCAGTGCCTGGATCCAAATCATTGTGTGGCTGTTGAAATGTTTACCTGGACTTCTTTGGGTTTAGAGCAGCATCCAGCTGGTATTTTGGCTGAGCTGTGTGTGGAGAGGGGTGTAGAGGTCTGAGGCTTCAAATGCTAAAAATGCTGGCTGATGTTCGGTGCTGGGTCGTTTCTCCCTCTCTGTCCTTTGGTTCCGTGGAGCAGCGGCTCTGGAGCTGTTCTGCTTTGTGCCACGCTTCCCTGAAACGCTGGAGTGTGCGGCTGGAACACCACAAACACGCTGCACATGTCCTGGGATCCCGTGTGCTCAGCCCTGCTGCTGCTGAGGGCACTCGTGGCTGTCTCTCTCTGGTTTGAGCTGGAAGCGCTTTCTCCCCATTGTGTCTCTCCCACCAAAGTGTCACGAGCTAGCTGTGGTGTCTCTGAAACTCCGTGTTCTACTGGGATGGAGGAATCTCAGTTGACTTGGTGGCACTGGAGGGTTGAGGTAGAGTTTGGAGAACTCTGTCAAATTGTTGGCCTTCCTTACAAACAGCAGACACGGTGGTTTCTGGGCTCCCTACAGCATCTAAGAGGTGTGATGATGCTTTTACTGACCTCCACCTTAACCAAGTAGTGTAATTTGGGTTCCTTTCACTCATCCATCCTCAAAAGCTTTCAGACCCCTGCCCATCTTTGCCTCTGAAGCTTGGAGGAGTATTCCTGTGTCTTGCTGCCAGCCTCAGGAGTGTATCTGCCTGTCTCTCAACCCCACTTCCATCATTTTGTGTTTTCTGTTCCTGTCATCTCACTGAAAAATAATCCCTTCTAATCAAATCTGGGATTCTCCAACTAAATTCCTGCTGGCCCAAGTGAGTGTCTAAGGAAAATTGTGATGCTGACTTCTGAAGTATGTGGAATTACTTTGTATGATTGGGTTATACAAAAAAGAGAAATTATTTTCTCTGTTGTTTTCACAAGTATTAAAGCACAGCCTGCTGTGTTTCGCAAATCTCTCCGCTGTCTCCTTCTCTCAGTAATTGTAATTAACAGACCAGAAAATGGAAAAATGTAGAAATACCCTTTTCCACTGGCCGCAAACATTTGTCCTCTCTAGAAGTTAATGAAGTCAAGTCTATGGAAATTAAATTACTGTTTGGTTTTTTTTAGTTCTGTTGGTAAGCTAAAACATTGTGTCAGAGTGGTAAATAATAAATAAAAGAGCTGTAAAGATCTCCTCTTGGAATTGATGTGGTTGAAGAATGGATTTGAACTCTTCTTTCTTAGGAGAGTCTAAACCTCTGGCTTTAAGGTGTGGCTGGGGGATCTGTCCTGCACTGCTTGCATGCAAAAACTGATCTAAGCACAGCAGTAATGTGGGAAGGAGATGGTAACCCACCGTGAGAATAGGGAATAGAAGCATAACCATAAAAAAATCCCAAATGCAACCAATTCATCAAATTACGGAATCCTAAGACACAAGTGGTTTTACAAGTGACACCTCAAAACCACCTTTGTGGTGTTTCCAGACTGCATTGTCGTCTTTGTTGTCTTCCTGTTGAGGGAACATGAAAATTTTCAGCTACTTTGATTTTTCTGTCCTGTTTTCATTGGCTGTGTTGGTGTGTTGGCTTTGCTGTGTCTGGGCATTCCGTGTTGGGGGCACACGGGTGTGTGCACTGTAATAAAACTTGAGTTTACAGGAGTCACCATGGAAATTGATTGATTTTTTTTTTAATTTTTTTTTTTTATATCTAATATTTCAGTGGTTTCTTCTTGTTTTAACAAAAGATTCCAGAAATACCATGGGTGGGAACATGAACCACGTGGAAAATAAATCTTTGTGGCAACTCCAGTTACCACCATGAGCGTGGTGACACCTGAGGAGCACATTGGTGTGGTGCAGGTGTTTCACGTGGTGTGTGGCTTTGCTCTGGAGAGTGGCTTTGAAGGAACCTTAGCTTGAGGTCCTGTTTTTCTGTTTCCACGAGAGCCAGTGCCCTTGAGGGGCTCTGGGAGAGGGCTGGGCTGCAGGCTGGAAGAACAGGCGCAGGTGGGTAGCTGAGAGAGATGGGGGTGTCCACCTGGAGAAGAGAAAGCTCTGGGCATGCCTTTGATCACCTTCCAGTACCTAAAGGGGCTCCAACAGAGCTGGAGAGGGATTTTGGATAAGACCCTGGAGTGACAGGACAAGAGGGAATGGCTTCCCACTGACATAAGGGACTTTCAGATTCGATATTAGGAAGTTCTTTAGTCAGACAGTGATGAAGCCCTGACACAGAAGCTCTGGTTGCCCCACCTCTGCAAGTGTCCAAGGCCAGGTTGGACAGGGCTTAGAGCAACCTGGGATAGTGGGAGGTGTCTGTGTCCATGGCAGGGGGTGGGAATGAGGTGATCTTTAGTGTCTCTTCCAACCCAAACCACGCTGTGATTCAGCCAGCAGCCCTGAGCTGTGGAGAGCACAGCACACAGAGTTTTTATAACAATGCATTTGCTGTCTGAGCCCGACAGCAGCATGACAAGGATGTTAGCTCTGGGAGATATGCTCTATATTCCGGTGACCTTTTCTTCTGGAAATCTTTAAATGCAGTGAATGTGGTGTTGTTTGGTGAATTTTAATCATGCCCTTGGCTTTAAGTGCGGTTTTGGTGTTATTTTTCATGGTGACTTGAAGTTTTTGTTTTGTGACATGTTGGGGCCAGGGCCGTGAGGTTGCAAGGATGGGCTGGAAGGGAAGTTGTAAGGATGCAGCAGGGACTGGTTTGGCTCTGAGAAAGACCTGGGTTTCTCTGATGAGCTCAGCAGCAGGAATGTAATGCAAGAGGGGTCAAAAAGCCCCTCCTTGCTTTTCCTGCTGGAGTTTGATCCCTGAGCTATTCTCGGGTAGTTCTCTGCTACCCTGCTCTGCTTTAAAGTCTCAGTTAAACAAGGCACTTATTGTTGGTGCTCTCTAATTCCAAATGATGGTGGCTGGCAGCTTGCTGGGTCTAAGGGAAACAGATTTTGCAGCCCCAGAGTAGTGATTTACACAGGGCTGTTGTTGGATATTCCCTCTTTGGGGCAGTTTAACACATCATGCTCTGAGACCATGTTTCTCTCACTTCCTGGAGCAGAAGGATGGAGGGAACACTGGGGGCCACAGAACAGATCCGTGCCAGAAAGGGAGTGAGGAGATCTCAGCTGTGGAGGGCCCTAAAGAGCTGAACTGATGTAAACCTAGACAATTTCAACTTACAGGGAATTTTTGATTTGGTAACTTTCGTTACTTTTATCCAGTAAGTCTTTCAAGGACTGCAAAGCCTTTTTAATGGCTTGAAAAGTTCATTTAATTCCACTTTTAGGGTGTGTGTGTACTCACTGAGTTCAAAGGCAGGAACTACCTTTTAAGAAATAAGACACTGTTTGTTTTCCTGGCTGATGAAGTAGAAAACTAAATGAATGTACATAACTTTTGAAGAATGGATACTTAATTAATTTCTTCACCATTAATTATTCTGCACAATGCCAGATTTTCCTTAAGTGTGTCCTCTAGATTGAGCTGGGTGGCATGGAATAGTGTAGATTGCTGGCATGCTTGGAATGACTGAAGTATTGGACAGGATATGGTCATGTTTGCACACTTTGAGAAGGGGGGAAAAAAACCATGTTGGTTTTAGATCATTTGTATCGTGAAGTACTTACTCAAACTCCCTTGTAGCTGATGTAGGCAGAAAATGCCTCATGCTAAGTGAAGCAGATAGTTCTAGCCTATCCTTAAACTGGGAATTGCATAGGAAAGGAGTTTATTTTCCTTTATAAGAGCTGATTCAGTTACATTAATTTGTAAGGGCAGGTGGGGAATGGGCTTTCTTCCAAAGAGGTTGAAGAGGTGCAATATTCGAGCGTGCTCACCTGATGTTTCTGTTGGACAGGCATTTAGTCTGAAACTGAATTAAAAAGTCTCCTGTCCCGTGGGATGCATGTTCCAGGATATGGATGTAAGCTCCTGCTTTGATCTCCAGTCTTCTTCTAACAGGATTTTCTTTTTTGCAATCAGTCACTGCTGTGATCCCAGAGGATTCTGCCAGGAAGATGTGCCTGGTAATCCTTTGCTTGAACTCCTGAAGCTCACAGACCCTTTGGGAAAGCCTGGCAAGCTGGCACAAGGGTTGTTTTGCAAGAGCCTGGCTTTAGGAGTGGAGCTGCCCTGAGATGTTTTCTCTGAGCTGTCCTGTCTCCAACTGCTTGTTTCCTCTCTTGCATAACTCCTTTCCAGCCGTCAGAGCACAGGCTGACGGGTGACTTGAATAGATTTAAGAAGCTACTTCTAGGAAAAGGGGTCATCCTGTTCCTGTGCATGTTCTGTTGTGACTCTGGGTGTGAGATCTCGGTCAGGGAGCCCACATACCTGGCAGAAGATTATTATTTTTATGGGGTTATTTTTTAGCTGGATCCAATCCCTGACCCATCCCATGACTGCTGCTGTCAGCACTACACGTACAGTCAGCGCTGTCCTTTAAGGACAGTACAAACTGGGATCTAAATCTTCTGGGATTGCATAACTGTGCCCTTAGATGTGCCAGGGTGTGCTGACAAACACACACACACACACACACACACACACACACACACACACGTCTGGTTATAGCTGAGATGTGCTCACAGAAACTTAACACATGTGAGTATTTCTCCCTGGGATCGCTTCTGTCACCTTCCTCTCTTCTTGTTCCATACACAGAGCTTGTAAGTTGACTTTGGATTTTCAAGAATGGACCAAGAGGATTGTGGGGCAGCACACAAGGAAGCAAAAATTACTGAAACCTCTTTGACAGGTCAAGCTTTAACCCTGAGCTAAAGGCTGGTACTTAAGAGTTTGTAGTTTACACTCTGCAGCTCAGATGCTCTGACCCCACGGGACACTTTGTACCATTCATTAATGTTTGCAGGAGCATAAAGTCATCCCAGCAGACTAAATTAAATGTCTCTTCCTAGTCATGGGGAGCTCACATCATTGCTCCAGTGTCACAGTGGCATCTGGTGTCTCTGTTTGGGCTTTGAGAGAACTTGACAAAGGGCTTAGTGTGACTGTGGGCTTTGGAGTGAAGCACCGGGTCATTACTCTTTGTCCCCTGTTTCCCTTGGGGTAGGATCGAGGACAGGGATCCAATCCTGAAGATCTTATGCATGAAAATATTCCAGGGAGGAACAGAAGAAAGGCCTGAAGAGAAAAAAGAGAACTGCTCAGACTGCAGGGTGAGATGAGAAGGGGACAAATGGGAGGGACAGTTAATAGCTCCTGTTAATAACTGTCCCCATGCTGTGGGATGTGAGAGGGACTGTGCTGGGAGAAGGCTGTGCTGGGGTGCTCCTCTTCCCGTGCCTGTCCTGTGAATCCAGCTCTTTGTGTTCTCCCTGTACTGCTCCTCTAGGAATGGAGGGAGAAGGTGCCATGTGAGAACAGGCAGCTGCTGCATGTGGGATCTTGCAGTGTTTCTCCAATGTATGATGGAAATATTTGAGAGGCTTACGTGCTTTGGGGTTGCTGCTGACGTGTTCTGTTGTCATATTTCTGTTACAATCAAAGAACTGCAGGGCTGGAAGGGACCTTAAGTTGTCTAATGTGACCTCCTGCCCCAAGGCTGGGTCAGATCTATCTAAACTTCCCCAGCAGATGTTTGTCCAAAGCCATCGTTAAAACCTCCAGTGACGGACTTTCCTCATCCTCCCTGGGTGATCCTTGAAAGTCCATCATTGTTCTTGCCCTTACCAAGATTTTCCTAGTTTCTCACTTGGATTTCTGTGCAGCAGTAGAGAATTGCTGCCCTCTTGCCCTTTTGTTACTGTACAGAGTGAGCTGTTCAATCCTCTGGAGCTGCCTTTGGGAATCTCTGGGCCGTGTCTTCCTTGAGCTGCAGGGTCCAAAACTTGCCTGGAGTGCTGTGTCTGATACCTGTGTGTACTGAGCCAGCAAACACCATTTTGTGACTCTCAAGTAGACTTTTGAGGTGTGATGAATTCACTTTAGTTTTGGACAGAGCACTGGTGAAGTGTTTTGTCATGCAGAGTTTTATTATAGCTTTGTCTCTTTACCAACTATAAAAACAGAGCACGTGCTTTCCTTGCCCAAGTGCTGTCTTTTCCACAGGGATGTGTTCTGGATCTCTGACTGTTCCAGAATAATTCCTTCCTGTTGTAAGGTGAAGGAAATCCTTGCCAGCTGCCCTGACCGAGGCTTTCCCCCTGATTAGCTCGATTACAGCTCAGCCATTGTGCTTTCCTGCTCTGATCTGCCAGCTGTAGCTCAGGAGTGACCTTCCCTTCTCCCTCCCTGCTGTGATTACACTCTGTGCATCTGATTTTCTACCTACTGTCCCTTTGTTCCCCTGAAGGATTCAGCTATTCATGTGTTTCTAAAGCTGGTAAAAAGTGGATGTGAAGATTATTGTGAGAGGTAGCACTCAAATATAAAACATGACAGAAAACATATCAGCCAGCACTAGAAGCATTATTTGCTAAGGAAAACTCCTTCACTTTGGGTTTTTTCTCCAAAAAAGATAAACTTGCCTTTGTGTATTGTTCTAGGTATTTTCTCTGCATCTATTAACACCTGTATTATACTTTTCAGTGGGAGAGAGTAGTAAGTGTGTGTGAAAGGTTTGTCTGCACACAGAGAGCCTTTGTCCTGAGACAACTGAAGAAGCTCTCACCAAAATGAAGGCTGGTCTGGACAGGTCTGAAACATCTTTTGGCATTAACTTGTGTTTATTGCTGTGGGAAGAGCAGGTAGGGAGGAGCCGTCTGGCTTTTTTTGTTTGATCACTATGTATCTTTGAATTCCTCGGTTTTCTTGCAGAGTTTCTGTATGATAACTTGTGTAATGTGAGTCCCCAGTTTATCTTGTTCTCTTTCAAATTGCAGTGAAAGCTCTGGTGTTTCATTCCTTACTTTTTTTTGCTGTCAGTTGCAGACACTGGGATCTTTAGTCATGTGGAAGGTATTTTATTGACAGCTTTAGAGTCTGAAGTACTTACATGCACTGAAGAGGTGTAGAGTGATGTAGACTGCTGGGCAAAATCCCTTTTCCAATGTTCCTTGATAAAGATTTCTTAGAATTGAAGAGTAAGTGAGGTGGCACAGGAGATTTGAAGCTCTCTCATCTGACCTCCTGCTCCAGACAGGGCCAGGATCAAAGGTAGGTTTCTTGTGAACTTTTTTGGACCTTTTTCAGTCAAGAGTGGCAGGTTGATGTCATGCTTTTTGCTCTTGAGGTGAGGAATATTTTCCTGCTGTCTGATCAGTATTTCTCCCACTGTGAGTAATTCCCATTGTTTCTCATTCTTTTGATTCCTCTTGATCTCCTGGAACTGTCGTGTCACAACTGTCCTGTTACAGAACTCCTGATCAATCTGCAGTGACTTGCTCAGTTGAACTTTCAGTGTGGACAGGGGCAGGACTCATCACCTCTATGGTCCCTTCTAGCATCAGTATTCAGTCTGGCTCCATCTGCTCAGTAAAACCTCATTTAAGTAGTTGAAGACAGTAACTGGATCCCCCACTAAACTCTGTTTCTTCTCCAAGTTCAATAACCTCATTCTCTCATTCCCTTCCCACACCAGGTGTTCCAGTCTGTTGGCTGCTGCCTTTCCAGCTCAGTGATCCAAGCAAATTTGAGCCTCAGAGTCATGGAATCACAGACAGGTTTAGTTGGAAGGGACCAGAAAGCCCATCCAATCCCTTGCTGTGGACAGGGACACCTTCCACTATCTCAGGGTGTTCCAAGCCCAGTCCAGCCTGGCCTTTGTACGCTTCCAGGCATCCAGAGGCAGCCGCAGCTTCTCTGGGCACCCTGTGCCAGGGCCTGCCCACCCTCACAGGGATGAATTTCTTCCTCATATCCCATCTATTCCTGCCCTCTGTCAGTTCAAAGCTTTGTGTTTGACCCATCCAATTGGTATCTCCCCATTTTTCTATGTTGGTAAGCCCTGGACTCTTGTTCTTTCCACCCACATTGATGGCTGTTATCTTGTTTTCAAACAGAGATTAAAGCCAGAGGGTTCAATTCAAGGGAACCAAACTCTGAATTTTCCTGCTGGATTTGGAAGGAGAGATCTCCCCCCAGGCTGTGTCCTGCTTGCTTGTCTGCACTAGTCTGTTTTTAGGAACATTTCTGGCTTAAATGGATCCAGCTAAATCTCACACCTGGTGTTTTTTAATTTTGTTGCTCTCCACAGGGTACTCTCAGGTCTGCTGTTCCAAAAAGCATGGCAGTGAGCTCAGGGCAGAGCTTTGCAAGGCATAGCTGAGTGCTTTCCATGGCTCATCCCTTGGGCTTTGCCTTCATGCACCTGTGGGTCATTGTTGAATGTCACATTTTGCCTTGACCCTCTAAGAGCTTTTTCTGGAGACTTGCTGAATAGAGAGTTGCTCCTGTTTTTGTACCTGGGGCTTCTCTTTCTTGATTATTTCCTGATGCCGATATTGGACCAGTGCATGAAGCTCATTTAGAAATTGAAATCTGTACACCATGCTGCTTGCAAATCCTCCCAGCTGAATCATCTGTTATGTTTATGGCCATACATTCCAGTCTGTCATCCCTACTGGTAATAAAAATATTGCACAGCTCTTATGCCTGGCTGGTCCCGCTTTCCAGTGCCCCCCCATTTAGATAACAAACCCTTGATAATTATGCTCCAAGAAGGATGTTATTGTGCAGCCATTTTATGGTGATTACATCTAATTAATGTTTTCTTAGGTGGATCTTACAGGAATGTTGTGTGGAACAGCATCAGAGCTAATAAAGATTGCATTTCTGAATCCCTTTATCAATCCTGTACATTTTTTCCTGGTGATGCACAGATCCTTTATTGCTTCATGGATTTCTGATGGTGGACGGGACCATAGTGGTGATGAGTCCTGCCCCTGTCCACACTGAGAGTTCAACTGAGCAAGTCACAGCAGGACTTGATCAGGAGTTTTGTGATGGGACAGTTGTGACATGACAGCTCCAGGAGATCAAGAGGAAACAAACGTGATGTGTTTATGGATCCCAAACAAAATTAAACAATTACTTGAATGCAGTCTCTTCGGAGCAGCCTTTGAACGAATCCCAACCCTTTTTCTGCAAGGGCTGGGAAC
Organism: Cyanistes caeruleus; assembly: GCF_971803275.1. NCBI lineage: Eukaryota > Metazoa > Chordata > Aves > Passeriformes > Paridae > Cyanistes > Cyanistes caeruleus. The sequence goes on from NC_141705.1 coordinate 3,359,825, forward strand.
ATAAAGAACGTGTCTAATCTGTACTGATATCAGGCAGCAGTTATCAGTGCCTACGTGCTGTTACTCAGATCTCGTTAGGTGCCTAATTGGATAATAGGCAGGACACTTCACAACTGCATAAGTATATTAATCTTAATCTGGAGCAGGGAGGGGAAGATGTGCTCGGTGACAAATGGACACAAGAAGATGCACAGTGGGGCAGAGGTGTAAATATGGGGCTGTGTTCCCATCACCTCAGTCCCAGTAACTGAAGGCAGAGCCCCTGTGTCTGCAGCGTTTACATCAGTGCTGGAGTCCTAGAGCACAGAGGTACAGCACTTTCAAACTTCATCCACGTTGGCCAGGCAGCTTCACCTTCAAAAGCACACTTTTTCTAGTAGTTAGATCTCTTTCTAAATTCTTTTTAATAAAACATGCAGTATAACTTAATACCTGTTTTTAAATCCAACATGATAGAACAGAGAGAAGCATCCTGTGTGTTTGTGTGATACTGGACTTTGCAGCATGTTCTGGGTCCTAAAGCTTGTTTCCAGTACATGCTGATACACAGTGGACAGGATCAGAAAGCTTCCACGTTTCTGTATGAGGAGAAGTTATTTGATTATTAAATACTCTTCCCTTTCCTTCCTGAAAAAATGCAGTTACCCAGTTTTAAACTTTTGGAGTGGGTTGCCTCTTTCCAAAGGTGCAGTGAAACCTAAGTCAGATTCTTGTGGAAGATGTGGGTATGAGCACATTTCATGAGTTGGCACCACCTCTTCTATTGTCAGGAGAAGGGATCTGCAAGGGACATTTCTGGGTGCAAAAGATGGATCTGCCAAGGGGATCTTTAGCTCAAGGTAATGGGAGAGCGACTGTGTGTCCTCTCCATGTATTTTCTGGATTTCCTTTTGTCTGATGAAGGTTTTTCACAGAAACCTCAACTTGAGCTCAACTTTTGGCTCTGTAGCTCATGTGAGATGCCTGCAACTTCTCATTTATTTCTTGCTTAACCTCATAGGAATAGTATTTTCACCTTTTGCTGTCCAGCATCTTTCTGTAGCTGGCAGGAAGGACAGGAGCCAGCCTCTTAATCTGTAAGTGTCTTAAGCAAATGTAAACTCTTCTAAGCGTGTTTATCACCGAGCAGCTCATTCCCAGCTGTGCAAAGCACCTTGTGGCTGGTTTGTGTGGGATGCACAGAGGATCCTCTGCTGCTTTGTCCTGTCATCTGTGTTTGTGACCAACCAGGGCTAAGAGTGAGATACTTGTCTGTGTGAGGAAACTCTTCTGCTGCACTGTGAATGTAAAGCGTGCTGACTTTCCCATGGAAAATGTTATTTAAAAACAGAACGCCTAAACTGGTTTTATTTTGGATGAAGGGAAGACACCGTGGGGTGTTTGGTCCATGTTGGTGTGGACAAACTCCCAGATGGAGGAACTAAAGAATGGTGATAGAATGCAGAAGAGTTTTTGTGGTTATCCACACCTGATCTAGTGCCTGCACTAACAGCATGATCAGCAGGGAAAACCAGTATTTTTTTCCAAAGGGTAGCTGACATCTGGGCAGCCAAATTCCTGGGACAGGCTCTGGAGAGAGCCTGTGTCCTTGTTCAGCTCACGTAGTCCCTCTGAGGCACTGGTGGGGGGTAGCTGCAGGTAACTCTTCCCTTCTGTTCTTTGTGCCTGGGTCATGCTGCAATTGGAAGCATCCAGAAGAAATGAAGGAGAGTGGGCTGCTACAGATGGTCTCCCCAAAGTGTTGGATGTGTTGATAGCATGTTTTCTATAGCTATACACACCAATATTGCCTTTATCTCCTATCCAAATCTGCTGGGTATTGATGTGGACTCAATCCGTCGTCAGCTTCGAGTCAGGCTCAACTTCAGCCTGTACTTATTAAAGAGTGAAGAATGCTCTGTCATATGCAGTTGATAAGGGAATTTAGAAATAAAAGTGCATATTAAACTGTCAGTAGCATTTTTCCCCCCTCTTTATCTGGAAAAAAAATAATGGCATGGGTTGTTTTCTTCCTCCTGCGTGGGCAATTTCTAGACACGCCCAACATTTACAGGATTGCTTTTCAAACCCAAGAGAACCCTTACGGTGGTCCTCTGTGGCCCCTGCCTGCTGCAGATCAAACCCACACCCAGACAGGCAGGAATTAAAAGCAGAACACCTGCTTGGTTGATCTCTAGTGTGTTCTTTCCAGAAAGTTTTAAAGATGTGTTTTTTGAGGACAATGAGGAGGTGAGATTTGTGACGCCGTGGATTCATCTCACCCTTGTGGCAGAACATGGATGAGCTGTCCTTGTAGAGGGAGCCACAGTAGGATTGTGTCACTCTAGGTCTTCATTAGGATCTTTAAGTACTATTTTGAGTTTCCTGAGCTTAAGTCACAGAAGATGTGATGTCTGGAGTCAAGGCCTGGCCTGTGACAGGCAGTCCTTTGGAAAGCTGTGCAAAGATCCTCGTGTCTCTCCAAAGCAGTGCCCTGTATTTCAGAAAGGAACATTGTGAGTGAGGAGAACAAGTTTCAGATCACATGTTCCCCAGCAAATACTGTCCTTTCGATAGGAAGACTTGTTGGAGAATGTTAATTGAGTCCCTTTTTAAATGAAGGAGGCTTTGCTTCCTTCCCAAGTTTTCAAAACAAATTTTCCAAATACAGTGCCTATGTTTCATTCAAGTGTAAATCCTTTCTCTTTAACCTGGAAGTTATCCCAGAAAAAAGCCTATCCATTCACTGCAGGACAGACCTTTGTGGTTGTAGTGGAAAAAAAAGAAGTGGATCAAATTGTCCAAACAGGAAGGGAATTAAGAAAAGCCTTTGCTCAGTGAGCAGAGCTCTCATTTCAGTTTAAATGGTGTCCTACAAATTCCACTTTACATCTCCATTGCTTTTGAAGCATCACACAATGATTGAGGTGTCTGCTAAATTTAGAAATGACAATTTTTTTCCTGCCAACACGCCAGCCTAGCTGGAGGGATTTCAGCATGTAGTTATGGGATGGATGCAAGCAGTGATTTGAAATTTACTGGCTTGTTATCTCATCTGACTTGCACATAGCTGTGTCCTGGTAGGGATTTAATACCTTACACTGATGCCTTTTCATCGAGGGCATTAATGGAAATGCTTTTCTGGCACAGCCAGGTGCTTGTGCTGTTTTACATTCGGTGAAGCTGAGGTACTGAAAGGATCAAGCGTGGTGTGCTGAATAAAATGAGCTCCCACCTAAACACATTGAAATTGTGCTTTATTTTGAGCAAGTTATGGGTAGGACTGTGGTTCTTTTACCCCAGTCATATGGGAAGGCTGTGGAAGCAGAGATAAATCACAAGTGTCCCAATTCACAGTTTCTACTGTTCACCATATGACAAATCTTCCTGCTCTGTGAAAAATGTCTTAGATCTAAAATACATCTTTTTTTTTTTTTTTCTTTCCTCAGCCTGTGATATTTAATTATTCTCTTTCTGAGCAACATTTTATCTCAGTTCTGTGAAGCTGTTTGAGGCACAGTTTCATACAGAGGATCAATACTAAAGTAAACTTCCCTTTGTTTTGGTAAAATCTCTTGATTGTTGTGGAGAAGAAACGTTTTGAGTTCAGGTGTGTCGGGGGAAATGAAAGGCACCTTGCAGCAGTGGTAATCCATCACTGGAGTGCATCCCACGGCACTCCAGGCTCCACTTTGCCTGCAAGGCACTTAAAACCTCAAAGCACAAGAAGTCGACTGGAGGAGGTTTTCTGTTGGAATCTCCAGACAAAAAATAATCCTCGGGCTTTATTTTGAAGTTTGCAACAAGATGGGAACAAAGGTGAAGGTGTCACTGTTGTGTTTTTATCTCTTTCTTCACCCTTCTATTTCTTGTCTTTGGTATTGTTTGACCTTTAAAGGTCTCTTGCAGCCTAAACTATTCTGTGATTCCATGATTCATGGGCTGATTCTGCTCTCTGCTCCATTCCCCTGCACTCAGGAGGAAAATCACTCAGCGGGGGGAATTGTCACTTTACAGCAGGGATGTGGTCCTGTATAAGTGATTTCCCATAGCAGTACTGATTTCCTTTGGATATCTCCAGGTGACCTGAATGCAGACAGTCAGTAGTGATGAGAATCTCTTTGCTTTTATACTGAAATATTTCTTATTGTACTCAAACCCATGGGGAAAATTCCCATCTTCTTCAAGGGAAGTTTTTGGTGGGACCAGACAGCCAGTCTGCCAGAAATAATCCAGCCTTTAGGATCTAAGGACTTGCTTCCCAACCTGAATTCCCCTGCCCTGGGCTCTGTGCTGCTCCTGGGGTGTGTTTGTGCAGACAGCAGGATGGAGAGGGCTGCGTGAGTCGCAGCGTGCCGAGGCCAGCCCTGAGTACGTGTCTGCTGCCTCAGAGCTGGAACATGTGGTTTGCTTAATGCTCCAGCAAAGCACGAGCCCAGGGAAAGTCTCTTTGATACAGCTGCACCTGGAGAGACATATTTTTCCTGGAGTCACATCTAGTCTGTTCAGGCTGAAGTCGATCCAGTTACTGTGGGAGTAAATCCATGCGGTGTTTGGCTTTTCTAATTCTGGTTCTCTTCCCATAGTGTTGCTGTTGGATTTAATGATTTTCCCTGTGGCTTGAATGGTAAAAATGTGGTAACTGCTTGGGGATGGCTTAAATCAAAGATTCAGTGTGGGTGTTGCTTTCAAAAAGAGAAGAAATAATGCTATTTGGAGAGCTGTGCTGCTATTTCAGGGCAGTTTGGTAGGTCTGGGTTCTGAGAAGTGGTGAGGAAAAATAATTGCTTTTGGCTATCGTGTCTCATATGGTGTGTCCTGAAATGATCCTCATGTACACATACAGCTGGAACCAGTATTGAGCCTCTCTGCATGGGGATTTGTTCCCTGTCTCACCCTCCTGGTACAGAGGATGGGAGGAGAAGAAAAGATTCCTGTTGAAACTTTTCTCCCAAGCTTGCTGCAACGAATTTAAAACCCCAAACCACAGCAAATTCCCAAGTGTAATATGGGCACCAGTGTTTATTTGACTGAGACACAATTGTGTTCTGAGTTGTGCAAACACAGGCATATTTCCTATTTAATTAAGGCTCGTTCTATGAATTAAGACTCCCAAACAGTTGGAGAGAGAAGGAGGGTGAAAGAGATACGATCTCAAGGTTGTGCAGATGGGATAGGGTACAGCTCTTTTTGGCAGCTGGAATATGACTTCTGCAGGAAACTTGTTTGCAACATTGTTCTATCCGTTATGCCAGTGTTTTTAACTTACAACCTTTTATTTTTTTCCCCGTAATTTACTGTCTGTCTTTCCTTCCTTCTACAGTCCTGAAACAACAAGCTTTGCTTCTGCCAGGAGTGTGAGACTGGCAGATACCTCCCAATGCTCAGTGTGATTGAGGAGCTGGAAATAGGGAAAAATTGCCACCAAGGCTCCACCAGAGCCTGACAAGCTGGCAAAGACACAGGGAAGGCAGGCCAGTTTGGGACTGGTTGTTGCTTGTCCTGTTTAGTCCAACAACTCTGAGTTGTTCCTGAGTTGTCAACCCTTTGTCCTGTCAGAGTCTGACAGAGCCAAACTGCAGCTTCATGCACTGTTTTAGATTCTGGCCAGCTGTTGGTAGATCCCTGGTGGTCAGTAGGATTTGGAAACCAAAGGCACTGGAGTTCTTGGCTAGATCATGATTTCTGTTACCAGGATTAAGATGGGAATATCCTGGTCACTGCAGCAGGTGGAATACAACTGGTGTCCCCCTACTCTGCAGCTTCTCCTGACACAGCAGGAGAGTTGTGGCAGTAACAGCTGTCTCTGTGGTGGGTAGATATTGTGGGATGTCTTCTGGGTAGATGGAACCTTCTACCTGTGTGCAGCCCTCCAAAACAAGGGGTTGCTGATGTGCCAGCTATGGCATGTGCATGTTCTGTCTGCAGGGGATTTACAGAGCAGTGGATTTACTGGATTTGCTCCTCTGTTGCCCAAGGAACGTGCCAAAGCTGTTCTTTTTGTCACTGCTGTGGATCTCCTTTTAGCTGTGTAATGCTGTAGCCTCAGGCTACAGCCCTTCACTTCTGACTTGTTGGATGCTGGGGCAGGAGAAACTCAGTAGTCCACACTACATTCTCAGCTCATTTCTTTGGAAATCAGATGGGGATGATGACTGCCTCCACTCAGAGTTTGTGATGGTGGAGAGAATCCTCTGGTCTTTCATTTTATCCCCACACTATAAATTAAGATGCTGCCCCAGTCAGCAAGGTGTGTTCCTTCCTAGCTGCTCCCATCACAGAGCCTGCCACTTTCTCACGGTACTCTTCAGCTAGAGGAACACAATTATTTTCATTTCTTTTCCCTCAGATGAGGAGGATTTGAAAAACACATAATGGTGCATTTTATCAGCGAGTTTTAAATGGTGTGATTCATCCCCTGTGTTCTTGGCGTGACGTTCCTTGGTTTATTTTTTTGGATATCTGTGCAGTTCTGTCAGTGCCAAGCACTGTATGGAAGTGCCCTGTGGCAGACAACCTGCTCTGCCCATATGTTCCCTTTAAAAAAAAAAAACCCAGCTCATAATAGGAAGTCTTTATACTGCATGCCAAGACGCTTGGGGCTTGTTAAATATATTCTACTTGTCAACAACTACCCAATTTAAAAAGTAGCCTTGGTGTGAATCAGCTTTGAACAAGTTCATTTGACTCAGGGGATATTTGTAGGCATTAAAACAAGTTGGATCACAGTGGTAAAAATGTGCAGTGGTTTCCTGATCAAAAGCACCATCCAGTGACCCTTTTTTTTCTTTTCTTTTTTGTTTTAATCTTTTTCAAACCTTCAACAGTGCAGAGATTTTCCCAGATGGTGATTTTGGAGATGATTTTGGGGCGAGTGTTTCTGGGGACCACTCAGTGTGTTGGTGGAAAATCAAGTGGTAAAGGAGGTGCCTGGCGCCTCCAAAGTTGAAAGAAATCTTATTCTGGAACTTGTTCCACCATCTTTGGTGATTCAGAATTAATTATGAAATGTCAAATGTCATGGTTAAGGGTCTGTTTTGGCCTAAGTGGTTCTCTGAGTGCTCTGGTTTATTCTCTGCCTCCCCCCTGTTTTTCCTGGGTGATCATGCTGTGGAAAGAGGCAGAGGGGATGGCTGTCCTGGATCATACTTGCAAAAAAATACCGTTCCTCAGAACAATATTTTTTGTTGTTGTTGAAGAACTCAAACATTTCTGCTTCACTTTCTGGGCCAGCAGTGCAGGACCCCAGAGTGGTGCTGTGATGGGAGCCTGTATTCTCCATAATGTCTGATGACCTCAGCTTTAATGTCCACCAGCTTTGGGCTCCTTCTCCTTCATGACTTTTGGAATAGTTTACAGAGTTTGTTATTTGTTTTGTGTGCACTGAAGAAGCACATCTTCTTCCCAGCTTGGGAAGAGGAGACAACTTAGTATGGCCCTGTCTCTCCTGAGATGAAGGGAAGGGATATTCCTGGAAGTGAGGGGGTAAGTGAAATTAAGGCTTGGTAGGGTCAACTTCTCAGACTAAAGGAGACCTGAGTTTGGACAGGCAAAGATTAATGCTGTATTTCCCTGTCTCTTTTGGGATGTGTCCAGAGGAAGCAGAGCCAGCCTGAAAGTCCCTGTTGCCTTTGAAAAACCAATGCTGAGGAGGTTTGGGAGCGAGCCGCAGGTTTGGCGTGTGGGAAGAACGGGAAGCATTTTGGCACTCAGCTGTCCAAGAGTACACGTGGTGTGTCATTAATGCCTTTCCTTCCTTGATGTCTGATCCAGCCTGCACTCCCTGTGTGTCAGGCACTGGGGTGGGTCAGTAATTTGTAAATGGAGCTGGTAGATGCTGATGTAAGATCAGTATTTTCAGTGCCTCGAGCCATGCTTGATGCCTTGGGCTTTTACAGGGATAAATTGTAGTGGATGGTAACATTTATCTTCAGTTCCAACTTGTTTTTCTCTCACAGGCACCCCTGTAAATTCCAGCAGCTCTCTGGAAATCAAACCATTTCACGTTCTGCCTGTGGAAACACAAGGCAGGACACAAGTTGCTTCTTGGCACAGGAGTACTGGATTGTTTTTGTCAGTCTGAGTTCCTTGTACCACCATGGTGAGAAAGATGAGCTTGGTCATCTTTCCATCGTGAGGGCTGGTGGGCAGAGATGAGGCACGCAGGATAAATGGTGTGGGATGCAGTAGAGAGGGTGCTGCAGAGATGGAGATGTTCCACTCAAAACCTCCTTGAGACCAAGCAGGATTGCTCACTCAGGCTCACGTGTCCCCGTGCAGCATCTGGAAGGCTCTTTGCTCTGGTCTGGCAGGAAGAGGTGATAGAATCAATTCTCACTGGTATGAAAAGCAGGGATTTTGCATCTGTTTCCTTTATTTCAAGTATTGGAAAACACTATTTCAAGGGGACCATGCTGGTGATGGTCCTGCTTGGAGCAGAGCCTTTCTGACCCACACTTCAGTTGCTGTCAGAACAGGTCTCTGCCTACACACAGATGCCTGCAAAAGAGGGGAGCAGAACTGGGCTGGGGCCGAGTGACTTGCTCTGACTGCTGAATCCACTTGGCAAACCTGTTCACACTAAAATCCTAGCTTGGATAAAGTCTGAGCACACCTATTCATACTAAAATCCTGGCTTGGATAAAGGCTGAGCACGAAGCTGACGAGGAAGTGCCACTGCAGGTGGTTTCAGCCCAGCAGCTGGAGGTGAGCTGCCAGCATGTGCAGGTGTAACACGAGTTAACCTTGATCCCAGTGGTGTGATACTGTCGGTGACACGGGTTTATGAGCTTGGGAAGGTCTCTGGTATGTACAGGGAGGGCTGTAGAGCATCACCTTGCTCTTGCAGCTCTGAGTAAATGAGGTGTGTCTGCTTCCAGTGCTCCTGTGGAGCTGCAGATGCAGCTGGCCCAGGCTGGTGTTTGCACAACGCCTGTACAAAGGCAGCTTGGAACGGCAGGCTGGTGTCACCCCCTGTGTCTGACTGATGTGGAGGACTTGGGATCAATTAATAACACTCCTGAAGGGGTGTAAATGGTGATTTTGAAATGGGTTGTGAGTTTGGCGTACAGCCTGCTGGGTTAAAAAGGAGGGAGAAGGGAAAAAAGAGACACATCTTCCAGTTTGACGTGTTTGCAGCATGGAGAGCTTGGAAAGAGCATCTTGAAATAATAGGCAGTAGGGATTAATGTGCTTGTGTCTGAGAGGGCTGATGAAAGGAGGAAGGAGGGAGAGGTTACAAAATGCTTGTTTGTTGTGCCAGGAGAACCACAGCTTGGCGTGGGCAGGCATTGACAGGCAGCGCTGGAGCCAGCCCAGAAATCCCTTCCACTTCAGTTCTGTATCTGCTCACAGATATGATCTGTCCTGACCTGTGCTCAGGGAGCAGCCTGAGTCTGAAACCTGCAAAGGTGTTAAAGGAGATAAAATTGCTCCAACCAGAATAATCCTTCCAAGCACTTCTCGCTCAGCTTAGGGAAAAAGGTGCATTAGAGATGGTGATTGGAAATTGTTATTACAGTTGCTTAGGTGAGGGTTACTCACTACAGCCACACTCAGTACAAGCAGTGCTGGGCTGTGTAATGAGTTAATGGCCTAACAACTGCAGTGTCTTTACATCTGCTGAATAAGTCACCTTTCTGTCATGGAGCTTTTGCCTTTGGGCTCAGCTAACAGTGCTTTTAGATAAACACTTTTCCTTATGCAGCTGATGAAATAATAGAGGTTATTACATCTATTGAAAAAAGGCATTTGAAACTCTTGACCAGCAAGTTCGTTGGTATTATTATTACTGTTTTTGGGGTTTTTTACTGTTTTCATCATGGTAGATTCCTGAGGTGCAAAGGCCATAAAATTTTGTTTTGCAATTCAAACCTGGCCATCTCCATTGAATTGGCAGGATAATTCCCAGCACCACAACCCCATCTTCTGCTGGGACTGGGGTGTAAATGTTTATGACAGATTGGATCCTGAGCTGAAAGCTTCAACCAGTATCCTCACTGTCTTTAGAGAAAAGTATTTCAACAGCTGATTAGTGCCACTGTTAAAATTAGATACTTTATTTTTGTTGTGATTTTTTTTCTAGCTTCTGCTCTTGGTTTCTCAATCTCACTTTGTCTCTGCTTAGATTGAATTAATTTGGTGTCAAATTTTCTCTGTAAACACTTTCAGGCTGTGATGACAAACCTGCATTATAAACACATGTGTGTGCAGTGGCCCTTCATGTGTTGATAGTATTTTGAATAGCTACACTTAAAATAATGAGGAAATAGTAGTGTGTTTATTTCTTGTGCTTCTATTTAGTCTTTCAGCTGACTCTTGTTGCTTTTATCCGAGTTCCTTTCAAACACATGCAATATCATTGCTTAGCTTTCTGATTAGGGATGATGCTTAATTCTCATCAACTAAAAACCTACAGGGAATAAAGTGATTCTGGTAATTTTTTCTGCTGGTCTCTGTGGTCAGCAGGGAATTTGTTTGTGTTGATGATGCATTTCTCACCCTCCAGACTGGCTGTTACACTTGATAACGTGAAGGCAGTTGATTCAACACAATTTAAGAGCACTCAGAAAGGTCAGGTGACTGTTTTAAACTGTCTATAAGCTCCCTTTCAGCTTGGCCATGCTGAGACAGGGAAACCAGAGGTCAGCAGGATGGATCACTCCTCCTCTCCATGCCCTGAAAGGCTGTGGGCAGCAAATGCACACCTGAAATAATGATGGGTGAGATGGGTCCCACTGGAATAACCATGAATTTGGTCTGGGAGTGCCAGCAGTCCCAGCTCACGGGTAAATAACAATCTGCTGCATGATACAGAGTCTGAAGGAAGGTAATTTTTTAAAGATTAACCAATCCCAGTGGAAAGCCCCAAACAAACCCCCAAATCCCAACCAACCTTTAGCCAAGCCTTGTTTCCAGAGCATTGCCCTGCCCAAGTCTTTGTGTCACCAGGGCTACAACAATACTACCACAGGAGTAGTTGGATGAGCTAAGAATAGCAGATTTCCTTGAGAAATGCTTTTGTTTATTTTGGTTTTCTATTTTTAAATAGTTGGAGCTTTAGTGACCTTTTTGAAGGGTCCTGGAAGAATTGCCTGATCAGAGAGTATTGTTGTAATAAGGAGGGCAGCTCTGAACTGCCTTAATTCTCTGGCTTCTTCCTTGTGACCTGCAAGGTTTTACTGGCAAAATAATGGGGAAAAAAAACTCATGAAATTGTCAGCCCACTGAACTTGTAGCAGGTACAAATGCCAGGAATGGAAGCCCATGATTCTGGCTTGGTAGAGTGATGCCCATCTTAGAAGATATATTTTTGTGAAGATTTGTCTGCTGGAAAACAGCAGTTATGTTAAGGGTTTTTTTTGGGGGGGGGTTGGTTTTAGGGATTTTTTAAAAGGTGTTTGTTGTTTTTCTTTGAATGAAGGAAAGTGAGAGGGGATGAATGGAGGGTAATTTCTCCTAAGGAGTCAGGGACAGAATGGTGATAGGGACAGTTAAGAAAAGGGGACAAGTCTGAAGTAGAAGTGATTAAAATATCCTGAGTGAGACACAGGTACATGAGCTGAGAGGATCAAAGCTGCATGCTTTAGACAAAAGGAAGATGTGTATTTGGATATTTTCTTCTTGTGGGCAACCAGTGCCTGTTGGCTGTGTCACAGGAAGGCTGTAAGCAACACTAAGCAGGGGAATTTTACTTTCAGTGAAGCTGTGATTTAGTGCTACCCTTGCTCTTAGATGGACACAAAGTAAAATTACAGTCTGAGAGAGATTCACAGTGAAACCGTCAACACACTTCTTACCCTGTGATTAAAAGAGAAAAAACCTAAAAAACCACCCCAAAATCCAAAAAAACCCAACCCTTTTTGGCGATCAAGAAGAAGTAAAAAGCCAAACTGTCTTTGTGTCAGAGAACCTGGTAATACCCACTGGCTCAGGCCCTGACTGGTGGCTTGGCAAGTGCTGAAGGGAGAGCACTGCACACAGTGAGCTGTGTTTTACCTGCTTGTCTCACTCATGATTCTCCCAGAAGGAATAATTGGTACTGAAGTAAAGTGTAGTGGGGGCTTCCTGTATTTGTATCACCTGTTCATTCCACTGTGGAACGTGGATCATGGTTGGAAAACTCAAGCTTTTGCTAAATTTTAATTGCCTTTCCTTGCTTATCATATGGTACAGGTTGTTGGCTAATTAAGGGTGGTTTCCAGATCAGGGTTCTGTACACACAAAATACCCTGTTATTTTCTCATCTGTCTAGACAGGTCACCTAATCCAGTATTAAAATAAAAAAGTAAAAAAGAACAGAGGGAAAACCATTTTCGTGGAGCTTTCATGTAAAGAATTCACAGGAGCTTGCCAAAATCAGGATTAGGAAAGCTGTGCTTAAAAAACTGAGCTAAACCCCTTCAGTTTCTACTGGATATAGGTGGCAGAAAAGAAGTTCCTGTACTGTGGCAATGAAAATACATGGATTGAAGTGGTACCAGGAGAATGAGAAACGGAGAGAGTTACAGAATGTCTGTGGAAGGGAATTCTCCCCTTCTGTTCTGCCCTAGTGAGACCCCACCTGCAGTGCTGGGACCCCCAACATCAGAGGGATGTGGAGCTGGACTGAGTCTGGAGGACACCATGGAGATGCTGCAAGGGCTGGAGCCCCTCTGCTCTGGAGCCAGGCTGAGAGAGCTGGAGGTGCTCACCTGGAAAAGGGAAGGCTCCAGGGAGAGCTCAGAGCCCCTTCCAGGGCCTAAAGGGGACTTAGAAAAATGACAGAGAGTGATGTTTTACACAGGCAGACAGTGACAGGACAAGGAGGGAACAGTTTTAAACTGGAGAGAGCTTTAGATTGGACATTATGATGAAGGTCTTACCTGTGAGTGTGGTGAGGCCCTGGCACAGGGTGCCCAGAGAAGCTGTGGCTGCCCCTGCATACCTGGAAGTGTCCAAGTCCAAGCTGGACAGGGCTTGGAACACCCTGGGCTTGTGGAAGGTGTCCCTGGCCATGGCAGGGGATGGGAATGGGATCCATGAGAATTCTATGATCTGTTGGGCTGTGGCCGTTGGAAGCTGCTGCAGTGGCAGTTGGAGCTGATGCAGGGCTGGCTGGGACAAGCTGCAGTGGCAGAATCAGAGTTTGCACACACTGTGCTAATCCCTCTTGCAGGTGAGTCCACAGAAGGGTGGATTGAGCTGAAGCTGTTTCAGTTGAAACCAAACATTTTCAAAAGAGTTGTCAGAGCTCCAATGGGACCACTCTCCTCTTCATACCACTGCCCAAATCCCTGCCAGCTGCAGTCTGGTGTCAGCTCCCTTACAGAGAGCGAATTTTGCTTGGTCAACACACATAAATTCTATGAAATCTTGGAGAAAAAGGGACTCTCCAAATGAAACTACTGTTTGCTTTGTGCTTCATTAGTTCCTGTGATCGTATACTGCAGTAGGCCAGCAGTGTTTTAAGTCGACCCTTCTGGTGATGGAAGAGAGGAGTAGGAATCTTTGTCAGTGGCCAGATGTTGGGAAAACTGAGGAGGAACTCAGAATGGATATCCAGCATCTTGGCAACAGGTAGAGGCAGCACACTGCGAGCTCCTTGGATATCTCTATTTGGGGGTGGGAGGAGGGGGAGGCAAGAACTGTGTGTGTGCTTTATCCAAATCACTGGGCATCAGCTGATTCCAGGGCTGATAAATCCTGGGCATTTTTTTTATTTTTTGCAAGTTGGGGCTCTGCAGCCTGTCCTTTGTGCTCCTGAGGGCAGGTGTGAACCACCCAGAACCAGTTAAGTATACACTGGCTTTTGTGAATAAAGACATCCTGCACTGCTCATCCCTGGTCAGGGCAGAACCTTAACCATGGGCTCAGGCCGTGGTCCCACCTACTAAAATGATGTGATGGGACCTGAGAAATAAGGGTAGATAGCAGTAAAAAGGTGTCTTCTAGGAGTTTGCAAAGGAAAACAGGGGCTGGCTTGGGGGAGCAGTTGGATATATTGGTAGGTGGAGATTTGGGTAGATTTGGACTAGTCAGGACTGGTGTGGGTTTGAACCTCTCCACATCTGAGCCTGAGGCTGACCCTGATGTGGCAGGACAGTGTTGGCTCCAGGGGCTACATTTTGTGAAATTTTGGACTGGCCCTTGTTGACTTTGATCACTTGAAACATTCTGTAATGGCTGGTTTGAGATCCGATTTCCTTGCTTTGAGCTAAATCCTCCTTACCTCCTCCACTACTTAGAGGATCTGAAATTCAGGCTTTGTGGTTGCCACAGTGGCAAAGTGGAGCTTCATTGCTGGGTTGTGGAGCTTGTCAGCACTGGGGACGTGGTTCTCTTTCTTCTAAAAGTCTTCACCACAAAATTACCACTTTTGGAGGTTATATAAAAAGATGGGAGTTTGAAAGTCCTTTGATTTGTTTGGAAATAGTCTACATGGCATGAAAGGGTGGAGATTTCTGGACTTCTTGGTGCTCCGGGCTAAAAAGTTGTTTTGCATCCCAGCTTGACCTCAGTTATCCTTTCTTTGCCATCCCATGTTGAAGGCTGGGTCTAATTCACCAAGTTTTTCTTTTCCACTGGTCATCTTAATTTTTGATCCTTTTAACTGCGGAGGATAAGCTGGATCTGAGTTCCCTGAACACACCTGTCTGCTTCCTCCCACAGGTTCCTTAGAAAGAGAGCTTGGACGGCATGCAAAGTTGTGAAATATCTGCAGACAGCACGGATGATCCTCTTAGTAGTGGCCTACGGAGAAAGCGACAGCCTCGAATAGTCGTGATCGGTGCTGGGCTCGCGGGCCTGTCGGCAGCCAAGGCGCTCCTGGAAAGCGGATTCACGGATGTAACAGTCCTCGAGGCGACCGACCGCATCGGGGGCCGCGTGCAGAGCGTCCAACTCGGTGAGAGCACAGGGCTGCTGCTGGGGTTTGTGTGGCCACGAGGTCAGATTAACCGTGGAAATGGAGCTTTGCACGCTGCAAAACGGTTTGAGGTGTGGCGGTGTTGGGAGTGGAAATATAGAAATCATTTCTTGGGCACCTCTCGGGGTGGGTGGGTGGTTCTGTGCTGTCTCGTGCCTTAGTTCTGACCCAGGGCTGCTCCAAACCTGTGTTTCCATGAAATAAAAGATTTGGGTAATTGTTTCTCTCGCACAGGAAGAGCTCTGTGTAACAGGTCTGTGATTGAGTAACTGTATGCAGACGGTTTCCACCCAGGTTTTTCAGCCTGACTCCTTCCCAGGAGCAGCCAGTAAATCTCCAGGCTGTTGAAGGGCTGTCTCTCAGGGCTTAGAGCCCTTGGAAAGGGGAAACCCCGAGCTGTTCTGCTTCACAAACAACCCCATTCATTTCCCTAGAAATAATTTACTGTGTAGGGCGCTACCCACCGGGAATCAGACTGCTGGAAAAACATCTTCAATGTATCCCTTTATCCTGATTTTCAGCTTTCCTACCTTTGCAGCCTCCTTTCTTAGCGTGTAATAAAGGTGCAGACTCTGGATATTTGAATGCCAGGTCAATTTTAAAATTTCTACAGGCAAAACTCCTGGAACAAATGTTGTGCTTTGCAGTACAGGAGTCACTGAAGCTTTTCCTGGTATCCTGAAGGACATTGCCTGTTTTTTCTCTGCAGGAGGCTTAAAGCCCTCAGCTCTTCCTGAATTGCTTTCCTGATTTCAGTTAACTAATTCTGGTTTTGATCCCTCTCTGGCTATTACCTTTGCCCTCTTTCTGCCCTGCTTTTCTTTTTATTTCTTAGGTGCTTACATCACTTACTGTCTTACTCGGTAAACTCACCACAGTAAATAAACAGCAGCCTCCTGTGAACTTGCAGAAGGGAAACCAATGGAAATGCAGTCGGAAAAATCTAATCTCCAGGGGTTTGAGTAGGGCACTTTACATTCTGCTGAGACTTGGCATAGAGGTTAGGATGGGAAGTGTGTCCTTTACTCACAGTCTGCTGTATTAAAAATATCCTGGATCATGCCTGTGAGAGGAGGGAAGTGTGAAAGAGCTGAAATCTTTGGGGAGCAACGGATCATTCTCCCAGTGCACCTGTGAAATAGTTTTGGTGTTTTAGTACCGAGACTGATTCTGTTATCTTTGCCACCTTCACCGGTAACTCACATCTTTGCCTTTGCTGGGAATCCACCTCCTCCCCATTAACACCTCTTAATTAACAGGAGTTGAGAGCAGGTGTTTCACTCTGGAGGCCATCTCAGAGTTTGTAGATGTAACTGTTAGTTGCAGAGCAGAGGCTGGCGTCCAAAATCTTAGTATTTTAATAATTTTTTTAAAACTACAAACTGTCTTTTCTTCTGCAAGCTCTCAAGGTTGCCTTGTGTGGGTGTGGGCTGCAGTTCTCTGCCAAGGTGGATCTGTGTTCTGGCTCTGGCTTCTCTCCTGTCTGCACACTTCACTAAAGATATGCTTTCAATTTCAGCAGAGCTACTAATTAGGAAGAAATTCTTTCCTGTGAGGGTGGGGAGGCCCTGGCACAGGGTGCCCAGAGCAGCTGTGGCTGCCCCTGGATCCCTGGAAGTGTCCAAGGCCAGGGCTTGGAGCCACCTGGGCTACTGGAAGGTCTCCCCTGCCCATAGCAGGGGCTGGGAACGAGATGATTTTAAGGTACATTCTAAACCTCAAACCATTCTGTGGCATTGTGGCACCTTCTCAGGGTTATATCTGAATCCTTCCCCCTCACTCAGCCACATCTTGTAGGGGACGGTATTTTCCCTTAAGTACACAGACTATTGCTTCTCAGCCCAGGGGAATAATTTGGATATTCAGAGGTTTGATTTTAGCACAAGTGAGACACAGGGTTTGTGTGCTGTTGCATTGTGTGTTTCCTGCACATGACATCTGTATCCACTGCAGCTATTTCACAACAGGATACCCAAGAAATAGCCAGGGCTGCAAAGGGAAATGTGAAAGTTGCCATCCATATCCAGGAAGCTTGATGCACAATCTGTGTTTCTCTGGGTTTTTTTTGTTGTATGGATGATCCGCTCCAAGTAGATTATTATTGAACCTAAAATTCCCTAAGGCCCTGAAAGTAAATTTGCTGTCTGTTTAGAAGAAATTGATTTAATTTTACACTTTTAAATAACAATCATTTAACTTACAACTGGTAAGACCTGGCTTATCTACTTGGTAGTGATGATGGTGAGCATGAATATTACAGGCAAGAATTAGATTTTAATTTGTTGGTATTTGATTACATTCCACACAGCTAAACAGGAGAACGTGGAGCACATCATCACTGTCACCAAGCACTAAGGCAGCAGCAGGACCTGCTGGCAAATTGTTTTCTTTCAAAGATCAGGTGTCTCCAGCAGGATCACTGCCCTAGAGCAGGAGCATTCCTGCTGCTGCTGGCATGGGCTGAGAGTTGCAGGAGGATTGCATTAACCAGGGGACTGCCACTTGCAATATTGATGAGCTCTCTGCCTTTGGCTGCCAGAGGTCATTTACACCTGGCTGAGTGCTCTGGGTGCACTGGAGTCGGTGGCACCTGAAGTGTTCACGTTTGTGTATTGCAGGTTTTGAAGTGCAGTCATTATGGCTCTCACTGGCAAAGGGACTGCTTGGAAGATGAGATCCGTGGAGCTTCCCTCAGAGACAGGGGCTCAGCCAGGAAACAATATTCCTTGGTGCTTTCACCCTTTAAAACTGACTGCAGCACAGCTCAGTGCTGCAGTGCCTCTCTGTCTGAGCATACATTTACATGTTAAACAGCAAATGATAGCTGGGAACTGCACCAACCTTTCTTCATCAGGCAGGATCCTGTTAACTACCCTGCTTAATCAGACATTCCCACACTGCTGTGGGATGCTGGGAGATGCCCAGCTTTGTCAGACTTCAAACCAGCTTTGGCCTTCTGAGAATCTGTCAAAATATGGGGGGAAGACACGACCCAAGTTTATTTTTAGCACCTCCTTTCAGCTGCTGAACATCCCCTTATGCTCTCAGCCCAATCTGGCAGTGCTGGATTTGGGAGGGACAAAGCCCTGGTGCAAATCCTAATAGTTGTAAGGGATGGGGAATAGTGGGGCTGACCAAACTCTTTGTGTTCTTCAGGCAGAGAGTACAGGTGATGAATACAAAATGCTTTTGGTGTTTAGCCTGATGGTAGCTCTTTTTAAAGAACCTGATATATAAATCTCCAAAGGCATAAATAATAAAATACAGCCTATTTACTCATTTGGGGAATGGAAATGCATGTTTTATTGCAGTTAATCTGAGGTGTATTTGTAAATAACAACCATTTTTAGTCACAGGACAAGGTTCAGTATTCAGGCCAATGTTGCTGTCCACATTTTCCTGTGTCTCCCTGCTGGCAACAACCGTGGTGAGAACTGGGAACTGAGAAGGGCTGAATTTCTCCTGAAGTATCAGAGTTGTGTCATTGTGATGGATCTTTATTGCAACATCTCATCCTTCTGGCAATACCCAAACCTGTACCCCAGAGGACCAGTCTGAAGAATGCTGGAAACTCCTTTCAGGGGTGTTCAAACATGTGCTGTCCTCGGGCAATTCTGCTTGTGCACGTTTTATTCAGGGTTGAGCGGGAGAAGCTTTCAGGAAATCAGGCTTCCCTAACCACTTTGCTTGGCTTCCTCTCCTGCAGGGCATGCCACTTTTGAACTGGGAGCTACGTGGATTCATGGTTCACATGGAAACCCAGTCTATCATCTAGCAGAAGACAATGGTTTGCTTGAAGAGACCACTGACAGCGAGAGGAGCGTTGGGCGGATCAGTCTTTACTCCAAGAATGGGGTGGCTTATCACCTCACCAACAGCGGGCAGAGGATCCCGAAAGATGTGGTTGAAGAATTCAGTGATTTATACAACGAGGTTGGTGTCCAGCTGCTTTGTCAAGTGGTAGATTTGCCTGGAACACCGAGACTCCTTGGCAGTTAGAACATTCCAGGGTAAAGGTAGAAAAACAGTGATGTCTTTCATTTCTTTGGGACAAAAAATTAACTTTAAGTTTTCTCTCATCTGCTTCACTGCACCCCATTTGTCCCTGATGTGGGGTTAACTCTCTGTGGTGGGGAAGAACAATCTTTCCACATTTGTCATCCATTTAATCACTTCCAGCAACTATTTCTGGGGAGATCCAGTGATTTGCTGGAGAAAGTTGCTACTTAATTAAAAGAGTAGTGGAGGGATCAAATTGCTAAACAAAGTAAAAGCAAAACCTTAGCAACAACCAACTAAATATTGTATCCCTGTGACTTTTTATTGGTTATAAATACAATGAAATGCTGTGTGGTATGCCAAAGTCAGTGCAGTATCATAGGAATTGGAGATTTTTTTTTGCATCAGAAGAAACATCTTCTCTGGGAGATTCAGACCAGCATTGACTTCAGTTGAAGGTTATTTTAACTCTTTTGCTTGCCAAAGTTAATTATAATTATTCCCCACATTTTTTCAATGTTGCTTGTGAAGTACATTTGGAGGGGTCAGTGCAGACTGTCTGGCCCTCCAGGTAATGTGATCTCTCAGTGGGTTGTAGAAAATGGAACAAAACATGAGTATTTTCATCAGGCTGTAGCCGTGCCTAAAACCTTCAGATTTTCTCTGACAGCAAACTTCAGTATTTGACTCTTGGCTGAACACTCACTAGATTCAGGTTACTCTTGCATACTTTGTTTAAAAATATGTCTAGGAGCATTAGAAAAGTCACTGTAGCCTGTAAAGAATTATCAAGAATTGGGTGGGGAGCAGAAAAGGGGATTTAATTTCATTTGCAAAAGGTTTTTGGCACTGTCCTGTGTTTCTGAACTGGAATGGGTGATGGCATGGCACAAAATCATTTCAGTTTTAGGGAGGAGTTAGTAGGAATTTCAAAGAAATCTCGTTGTGGGGAGGATTTGTCAACCTGTGGGCAATGTCTTGGACAAATGTGGGTGGATATAACTCATCTGAACAATTTTTCATGTTACTGAATTAAAAAACTAACGAGAATTTTTCCAGGCAGGGATGAAAGACAGGTGAGATGTGTGTGGAGGAAGATTAACAGCAACTGGGGCTAGAAAGAGTAAATGAAAATACTGCAGTGACAGCATTATTTATGTAAATGGAACACTGCCAAACTGCATGCAGGGCTTGGTGATCATCCTGTCTGGAAGATGATAGGAAAATCTCCAGCAAAGGGAAGGCAGACTCCAAAATGAGGAGGGAATACAAAGATGAGAGCCACTTAGCTTTGAGATAAACCCGGTAAGATAAAGGCCATAACAAGGTACCAGTGTTTTGGAAATGATTAATTTGGTAAATCTACCCTTTCTTTTAAAGGGGAGAGAAAGGTGCAGCCAGTGACATGAGAGAACAGCACATTAAAAGTTAATCTTCTTTACACAACACCTAATTAGCTTATCATTGCCACAGGATATCTTTATCGCTAGGAGACAGAAAAGGCTTTCACGTTTATGGCCTGTAAAAATGTCTGCAGTCACTCGTGGCGATAAAAAATATGTAAGGGGCAGCTGGAGCCAAGCAGGGGACATCAGCCAGCCCCTTAATTCCTCTTGCTGGGAGGAGCTTTCTCTGCCTTCCTCCAGAGCCTGCTGGAATTTCTTGCAGGAGCAGCTCGTGGTTTTGTTGAGCTGCTTGCCCCAGCCTCTTTGGGGTGCCAGGCTGGAGGATCTGTACTGATTTAAGACATTTGGCTGTGGTTTATTCCCTGCTCTGCTTAGGAAAGGTGGGAATTCAGGCGAGCTATGTGATTTCATAAAAATACACAGTTAAAAAGGCTGTAGGAAATACAAGTGCCCAGGAGCAAGTGTAGCAGGTGTGTGGCTTCGGGGATGTTTTCCTCTGGCATAAAGTGCAGGGAGAACTTTAAAGAGCATGAGTTCCACACATGCTGACTCTGGCAGGGACATTTCTGGTTTGTGTTTTGTGGTGTCCCCTACTTCCCCAGCAGTTCTGTGAGAGTGGTGAGGCCCTGGCACAGGGTGCCCAGAGAAGCTGTGGCTGCCCTTGGATCCCTGGAAATGTCCAAGGCCAGGCTGGATGTGGCTTGGATCAGTTTGGTCTAATGGAAGATGTCCCTACCCATGGCAGGGGGGTTGGAACAATGCAATCCTCAATGTCCTTTCCAACCCAAACTATTCTGTGACTCTGTGGGGGGTTTTTTTGCATGTTCATTAGAGTTTATTTCTTCTCTTTTTTTTTTTTTTCTTTTTTTTTTTTTTTTTTGGTTTTTTTTGGTTTTTTTTTGGTTTTTGGCCAGAGTTCTGTTGCTTTAACTGGTGGTGAAATGAATGCTGGGGAGGAACAACAGGAATTTTCAGTTCTGCATCTCTGTTTTCTTTTATTTTGGGAGGCAGGTTTTATGATTGGTTTTGTTAAAGCATTTTGAGGTTGTCCAGGATAAAAAGTCACCTTACAGATCATTAAATCCTGAGGTCAGGGTCTTCCCTGGTCTCATAGGAGCTCCCAGGCCTTCCTCAGGTTTTCACTGCAATCCCACCATCATGTCACCTCATCCCTTCAGAGGAGGCTGAGATAGCCAAGGCTGTGACACACCCTGTCCTGAGCTGAAAAGACAGAACCCCCCACAAGACAGCCAGCAACCCATGATGGATGCAGAGCCTAATCAGGGATGTAGGACTGACATGAACAGTGGAAAATGTATTCCTGAATGAGCAGGGCTAAATTTGTTGCCATTCCAAAGGCACAGCTGGCTCGGTCCCCACACGCTCACACCCTGCCTGGCTTTCCCTGCAGCTGCTGCTGGGGCTCCAGCCTGTGCCTTCAGCCCTGCTTCTCCATCTGGGTCTCTCTAGCCCCGGTTAGCTTGTCATCTGGACACCAAATTGTAGGGAATTCAAAGTGCAGGGGGTCTCCCTTGAATTTCACTCGGTCACGTGGAGTCTCTGAAACTGGATTTTAGCAAGGCAAAGTCTGAATTTTCCTGGAGTGATAGGCAAAGCACCCCTGTACCTCCAGAGCTTTGCCTCACTAATTCATCTGGAAAGTCCTTAGGCTTTTTCCAGGCACTTATCCAATCTTTTTTGGCTGGCTTCTTCTACCTCAATACAAGTTTTGCTGCTTTTTTGTTTGCAGTAGCCTGAATTTTTAATAGCTGCAGGGATGTCTCACAGAAGCCTTTATTTGGTTACAAGGAAGTAGAGCAGAGACTGCTTGAAGACTGCTCAGCTGTTCATTTCTCCAGCAGAAAGTTCCCTAGAAGAGGCTGTTGCCCTGCCCTGGGGTCAGTCAGGATCTGTCATGAGCTTGTGACCAAGGTGACCTGAATTCTCCTTGTGGAAGGAGAGCAGTGCCTTCAAGGAAGGTCTCCAGTCCTGCAGAGCATCCACCTGGAATTCCAACCACACATTGCCAAGGGAAGCACCATGAGAAGGGGCAGGACTTTCAGGATTGTCCTTCTTTGCTGTGTGGGGCTGGCACTGCTCAGGGTCACTGTCACTCCGTTTGGTCAGTCTCCAAAAGGAAAGAGGCACCAGCACCAGGAGGTTCCCCAGGGTGTGATGTCCACATCATGTATTTGTGTAATCTTCCCACTTTCCTCTCCATTCCTTTTAGGATAACTGGGGGAATCCTGGGGCTAGGAGAGGATTTTGGCTCTTCTTGATTATGCCACATCTGCATGACTCTCAGGAAAGTGGCCAGAGTGGGACCTCTAACAGTAATGTCTGCACCTCTGGGGTCTGTGTGTGTAACTCCTCAGAAAATGTGAACAGGGACAGTTTATCTCAGAGTTGTTCCTTTGTCTCTGCTAAGTCCTCGTTTCCCTTTCCAGAGAGGTATTTAAAGCCGATTCCCAGGTATTAGTGGAAAGTGGGAAGGAAGTGGTAAGCTGGACAGGTTAAATGCAGCTGAAAAATCACACAGTCCCTCACCAGCCTGATTTAAGAAAAGTGCCTGCTTTTACTTCAGCATTTCAGCAAGGATACAGTCCCTAAAGAGCTGCTTCCCAGGAACCCTCGCTTTAACAATCAGCTAATTAATGGCCTTGTTATCTGTCAGCTTTCTGGTGTGTGCTGCAACAGCTTCTGGGGGAGGGATGCAGCCAAAGAATGACAAGGTTTTCCATCCTGCACCCCGTGCTGGGCTTCCTGCCATCCCCAATTAAGCTGCAGAGCCTTGCCTTGCAGTTATCATGGAAAGCAGGACCAAGGGGCCACCGAGAGTCACCGTTCCCTCCCTGCCTCTATTGCACTGACAGATGTCTGGCCTGGGAACAGCACAGCCCTATCTCCATCAGGGTTTTTTACTGGACAGGGATTAAGTCACAGCAGTTTTTAAGCCAAGTGAGAAAAAGACAATGCTGGGCATCGTCAGCGGCGCTGACAGGAAGGAGTGTGGATGGGGATGTGCTTTCCTGACCTCCTTCAGTACGGAGAAACTTCTTTATTTAGCTTTGTTCTTCCTAAGAAATTGCCTTTTCCTGTGGTGGAGGAGCACGTAGGTAGTAAATAAACACGTGGAAGAGGAAGCCTGTAGGTAACAGAGGGGACATCCCTGCTGGAATCCACGTTCCCTGTACATGTGGGATGCCTCAAAGCTGGTCAGAAAGAAGACAGAAGGTGGAAGATGAAGTGAAACTGTTTCAGGACTATGGACATTCAATTAAACTCTTTTTAATTTCTTACCTTCAACCCCTTCTGTCTTACAGACCCAGGGAGTTGGGGTTGTTCAGGATGGAGAAGAGAAAGCTCCAGGGAGACCTTCCAGTGCCTGAAGGGGTTCCAAGAGAGCTGGAGAGGGACTTTGGGCAAGGGATGGAGTAACAGGAGAAAGGGAATGGCTTCCCACTGCCAGAAGTCAGGGTTAGATGGGATATTGGTAACAAATTCTTTCCTGTGAGGGTGGGGAAGCCCTGGCACAGGTTGCCCAGAGCAGCTGTGGCTGCCCCTGGATCCCTGGAAGTGTCCAAGGATACGTTGGATAGAGCTTGGAGCAATCTGGGATAGCGGAAGGTGTCCCTTACTAGATGGACTTTAAGGCCCCTTCCAACCCAAGCCATTCTATGATTCTGTGAATTCCCTGGAGGATTCTGTGCAAACCTTCAGAATGAGGGAAGAAAAACTGCTTAGAATGAATGGTTACTTGAGATGTTCTGTGTCTTTTCCTTCTGTTTTTTCAGACAGGCTTCCAGGGCCACTTGTTCTGTCCCAGCCCAGGGGAGCTTTAGAGTGAGAAATGTTTAGGTCATCCTGCTGGGATGTGAGATTGCCGGTGGTAAGAGATGGGAGTTGATGCAGTCTGTGCTTTGGTTTTGCTCCCTGTTTGTATCAGGTGTGTGACAATAGAAAAGCAAAGATTGTCTAGACTGTCGGAGGTGTAGCTCTCCTTGCTGCTGGACATGGAACTCTGGTTTGGATTCAGGGAGATTTTGAAGGGTTAACTAGAAAATCAGCAGAATCTTTCAGGTCATTCTTGTTGTTACCTTTCCCCAGGGTCTTTGAGGGAAGGCCCATTTCTACTGTCTCAGGAACCCTGCTGCTGAAATGCTGAATTGATTGTAGGAGTATGGGTTCTCAGATATTACAAGTGCCTGTTCCCAGTGACCCCAGTGGTGATCCCATAGGAATGACAATGCTTTCCCCATCTGGGGAAGGAAAGCCTGGATAATTCCAACTTCAGACAGCACAATTCTGCTCCTGCTTCATTGGAAATCTACCTTAAATGAGGTGTCCTAGTGAAGCTTTTCCATACCTTCTTTTACAGGATGTGTTTGTTGCTCATGTTCATTAAAACATACATTCTGAGCATCTTTTTCATTCATTTATTCTGACACTATATCTCTCAATGTTGGACCTGCTGTTGTTTCTCCTTTTGCTTCTTGTCTGCAGCAGCTTTGCTTCCTGTTCTTCCTCAGATGGTTCAGCACCCCCAAGAATCAGAATATCCTGAGATAAAGTGACTTAGGAGGTTCATCAAGTTCAGCTACGGGCCTGCACAGGAAAACCCCCAAAATCACACCTTGTGCCTGAGGGTGTTGTCCAAATGCTTCTTGAACTTGAAAAGCAAGGGAATAACAGGAGAAATAAGAAATCCTGATGTGATTGAACTTACCTGCTGTCTGATCTATGGGATGGCACCTCCAGGAAAGATTTTCCTTGATGGTTACAGCACAGAGAACTCTTGGGCATTCCTGCTCCCCTCCCTGTGGGGTGGTGAGGAATATAATGGTTAACAAAACCATAGTCAGGCTCACTTCTCCTGTGGGCCAAGTGGTGACTCGATCTTCTCGAGTGTGGCCCGGCTAGCTCAGTGATGAGGTTTCTCTTCACTCGAGTTTTGAGCCAGCATATGTTTGTGAGATTCACTGATCTTCTTCAAGAATTCAAGTCTATAGAGCGAGTAAAGAAATCAGGGGGGGACTCTCTCTCTGGTTTGCATTCCACAGTTTATTTCTGTGAAG
Organism: Cyanistes caeruleus; assembly: GCF_971803275.1. Lineage (NCBI taxonomy): Eukaryota > Metazoa > Chordata > Aves > Passeriformes > Paridae > Cyanistes > Cyanistes caeruleus. The sequence goes on from NC_141705.1 coordinate 3,385,189, forward strand.
GGGAATCCAAGGGACGAGAGACCAAGGATTTGGGGTCTGGGGGGTCTCTTTTAACAGGGTTTCTCGGAGGGAGGGAACATCAGAGAAAGAACCAATTATTTTTCTCAGTTAGTACATCTTACAAACTTTCTACAAATCAAGGTTACACACACCAAGATAAGAAATAACAGACACCAACTTCTTCAGATGCCCACAAAGGTGTAGGAGTATTCTCCACAGAGGGGCAGAGGAGCAGAGAGGGGGGGCTTGGTTTCCTGGCAACCCAGGGGGGAAAGAAAGGGAAGGCAAGGTAAGCCTGGCCTCTCAGCTTCCATAGCTCAGAGGCATTCTGGGACAGGAAAAACAGAGTTACAAACTTCCGTGTTGGAAAGAAGGGTTCTCTTCTCTCAACCCCGTGCTTTCCTGGGCTAAAGAAACTTCAAGCAGCTGGAAATGCCAGCGGGGTCCTCTCTTTACTCCATCCGGCCTCTCGCCGTGGGGCTGAGGAGAGAAACTTCAGTAACCATGGTAACTTGACGCCAGGTAAACAATTAGGAAAAAGAGAAGCTGGGGGTGGGGGGAGGATCACAAATAAAAGATGGGAAAAGATACATTTCAGGCTATCAACTACAACATCTCCCCCTAATTTTTTCCAAAAGAAGGAAGGGAACTTGGTTTTACTTCTTCAAACCAAGGGGAAGGGGTTTGGGGTATGTTGGGATTTGGGAATTCCACAGCATTTATCTGAGGTGCAGGAGAAATTAACTTGGTGGTAGTGCTAACACACCAACGTTGCAAAACAGAAAACATAATCAAAACAACAACAACAATTGCAAAAAACCCTAAAACAGTCCGGAAAACAGAAGACAGCCATCCCGAAAATCCCCATCCTGAGAAAATGTTCACAAAACTGTCATGCTGGGGATGGTTTCTTCCTAAATTACAAGTTAACAAGGAACAAAAAACATTAGCTGAATTCATCAATAAACAGATTCAACAGTGGAAAGTCAGGGTAGAATGGAGAATCTGGATTTCCTTCTCCACCCAAATACCTGTTTGATCTTTGAACTTCTGCCACTGAAATATCGGGGGGTCTTGTGGGGTGTTTTTCAATGTACGGTTTTACCCACCTCTGTGGGACCCACCGCAAACCCAGGGGTGTTGATACACAAGCGTATCCTCTTCCCCATGTCACTAATTTGTAGGGACCTTCAATTTTTCCACTCTCAGGGTCTCTCATCAGCACTGGTGGATGTTCCTTGAGCTTGTGTTTGCCATGAGGGGAGAAATGCTTAACCACAGGGGGGTTTTGATCTTCCATAGAACAATTTAAAAAATTGAGAGTGAACAGGGCTTTGCATAATCTTTCTTGTGGTGTTAACTTTACTTTGTCTTTCCATTGATTTTTCAAAACTCTTTTGAGTGACTGGTGTGCTCTCTCTACTATTGCTTGACCTGTTGGAGAGTGTGGGATTCCTGTCTTGTGTCTCACTCCCCATTCCTGCAAAAATTCCTTAAACACTTTTGAAATATATGCTGGTCCATTATCTGTTTTAATTTCTTTAGGGATTCCTAGTACAGAAAAAGCTTGCAATAGGTGCTTTGTGGCATGCACACCTTTTTCTCCTGCATGGGCTGAGGCAAAAATTGCTCCCGAGAAGGTATCAATAGATACATGTACATATTTTACCTGTCCAAATTCAGGAATGTGTGTTACATCAGTTTGCCATACTTCACAGCTTTCAAGTCCCCTTGGATTGACTCCAGCACCCAGGGATGGCAGAGCTGTGCGCTGACAGTGGGGACATGTGGCCACAATGGCTTTGGCTTGATCTCGTTTCAGATTAAACTGTCGAATCAGGCCTGCTACATTCTGATGAAACATTTCATGGCTTAATTTTGCCTGTTGAAACAGGTCAGGGAGTCTGGCCAGCCCAACAGGGGCAGCAGCCAGGGAATCAGCTCTGTCATTCCCTTCTGCTATGAAACCAGGTAATTCCATGTGCGACCGGGTATGCATAACAAAGTAAGGATGTTCTCGATGGGACACTGCATAAATCAATTTTGAAAGCAATTCAAACAAAGTTCTGTTTGAGATCTCCTTGAGGACTGCATTTTCTGCTCTGGAAACCACTCCTGCTACATAGGCTGAATCAGTGACCAAATTGAATGGTTCTGAAAATCTCTCAAATGCTCTAACCACTGCTGCTAACTCAGCAATTTGAGGGGATCCTTCCACATAATCAACATCTGATTCCCACTGCTGCGTCTGAGGATCTTTCCAGGTCATTACTGACCTTCGGGATGCTCCAGAAGCATCAGTAAAAACAGTCAAAGCTTCAAGGGGCTTCTGACTCCTCTTATCTTTTGGTACCAAATTAAATTTTGAATTAAACAATTTGTGTGCAGGGGCATGAACTGAAATCTGCCCAGTAAAATTCTCCAGAGCAATTTGCAGGGTCTCTTGATTCCTCAAGAGGTGCTCAAACATTTCCCTGGTCATCTTCACTGAGGAGGTTTCTTCCTCAGAGAGGCTTAGGGGCAAATGTATACATGAAAAATCACAGCCAGCAAGTTCTCTCATTCTCAGCCTGGCCTTTCCAACCAGCTGGGCCATCAATTCCTGTGGCCTTGTAATATTTTTGGACCGATGGTGACTGAGAAAGACCCACTCAATTATTATCAAATGGTCTTTCTGGTCCTTGTCCCACTGAAAAATCAACCCCTGAAGGTGTGGCAATTTCCCCATTACAATAAATTTGAAAGGCAGCTCTGGATGGCATCTATGTGCCTGTCTCTTTTCCATCATACTGCTTACCTTCTCTAAAGCATCCCTGGCTTCTGGAGTCAGTGTCCTTGGAGCACTCAGCTCATCTCCCCCTTTCAATAAATTGAAAAGAGGGGCTAGGTCATCAGTGGCAATGCCTAGCCAAGGCCTAACCCAATTCAGTGTTCCACACAGAGAGTGCAAGTCGGCTAAGGTTTTGGGATTGCTGTTAAAAGCCAATTTTTGAGGAACAATTGTTTTTGCTGTGATTTCCAGACCTAGGTATTTCCAAGGAGGCATCTTTTGTACTTTTTCTTCCTGAAGGGTGAGTCCTGCAGTTGTTAAAACTTCGATCACCCGGTCCAGTGTGGACTGGAGCAATTTTTCCTGGGGGGCACACACTAGCACATCATCCATATAATGCAGGATAATGGCTTCCCCCACCTCAGCTCGCACAGGGGATAACAAGGTGGCAACATACCATTGGCAAATCACAGGTGAATTTTTCATCCCTTGGGGGAGGGATTTCCAATGAAACCTTCTCATTGGGGCTTCTCTGTTGAGGGAAGGCACAGAAAAAGCAAACCTGGAGGCATCTATAGGGTCTAGAGGAATTTTGAAAAAGCAATCTTTGATGTCAATCACAGCCAATTCCCAATCTTGAGGAAGCATGGCAGGAGACGGCATTCCTGGCTGAAGAGGTCCCATGTCTACAATGACTTTGTTAATTTCTCTCAGATCATGAACTAATCTCCACTTGTCTTTCCCTGGCTTTTTAATGACAAACACTGGGGAGTTCCAAGGGCTAAAAGTAGGTTCAATATTGCCTTGGGCCAATTGCTCATCCACTAACTCATTTAGCGCCTTTAATTTCTCTTTACTCAGCGGCCACTGGGGTATCCAAATTGGGGAATCTGTGATCCATTCTAGTTTTTGGGTCTGGCGCTTCTCAGTGGCCGCAATCAAAAATCCTGAGGTGTTTTCGGAATTTCAATGCGGACTCCCCATTGGGACATGACATCTCTTCCCCACAGGGGAACCTGGAAATCAGTGACAATGGGGCGAATAGATGCTATTTGCCCATCAGGTCCTCTAATCTGAATGGGTTCCTTTGATATCTTGGCCAATTGGGCTCCCCCTATACCTTGGATGTGGCTAACCATCGGTTGCAGTTCCCATTGTGGTGGCCATCTCCTTTCAGGGATGACAGTCACATCTGCTCCTGTGTCTATCATGCCTGTCATTCCCATGCCTTCACTACCTTTCTTCAAATGGCATGAGATGATGGGTTTGTTTTCTCCCACTGCTTGAGCCCAGTAGATCTGAGGTGCTGCATCATCTACTGGGATCCCTGATGGAATGGGAATAGCTTGAGCAATTACCTGCCCTTGTGCCAGGTAGAATGGTGGGTTGATGCACCGTGCCAAAAGGATGAGTGCATCCAAGTCAGCTGAAAGAGTGACAGGAGAAATTTCAATCTCTGGGGGTGTGTTTTTTGTGTCCCCAATAACAAGAAACTTACAATTCAGGTCGGGGGTCAGTTTTTCCCTCAGTGGGTCAACGGAAACAACCGTCCAGTGGTGAGACCTAAAAAAATGATCTTTCACAGTAAACAATTTGAGAGGTAATTTTGGCTTCCAATCTTCATAACCCTTGATGTTATTTCGGTGGCAGAAGTCAGACCTGTGAGAAATGTGACATTTAAGAGTGTTATCACATTTAATTTTCCCTCCCCCTGTGACTTCTATTCCACTTGTGTCTCTGCGCGGAATAGACTCGCGCTGGGTATCTAGTTTTTTTGGTTCTGAGGACCCCCTCCCTTTTCCCGGTTTCCCTGCCCTTGCTTGTTAGGATATGGCACTTGGCAGAACTTTGCAAAATGTCCTGGCTGTCCACACCGATGACAGGTGAACGGTCCCTTCGGCTTGGCTGGTGATGGCAGAGTAGGTACAGTTGTGGCTGCAATCCTTCCTGGGGTTCTCTGGGAATCCTCAGTCCTTGGCATTGAAGTGCTGATTACATCCGTACACATCTCGATTAAAGTTGTCAAGGTCGGTGGTGGATCCTTCGGCAGCACCCGAATCAGTGCTTTGCAGGCTTCGTTCGCATTCACTCGAGCCATTTCCAACAGCAAGTCAGAGTGCAGGGTGGTATTCTGCACTTGTCTTTCAATCTGTACCTTTAATCTATTCACAAAATCTACAAATCTTTCATCAGAACGCTGTTTAACTTGAGCATAGGGAACAACAGATTCAGAAAGAGGAATACTGAAAAATGCTTTCTCTGCAGCTTTCTTTATTTTCTCTCTAACTCCTTTTGGCAAATTTTGGGCCTGGTCAATAGGTTCGCTCCAATCACCTTCGCCACATAAATGATTCATGGTAATTATTTTACCCATTTCATCTAAAGCCTCGAAATCACTGCTCAGTAATTCTCCCAAAAGGGTTTTCAACAATCTTTTCCAAGCCCCTTCCCAGAGCAAATATTCTCCTGGGGATAGAAGGCAGGAAAACAAATCCTTCAAATCATGGGGGACCAATTGGTTGGAGGAGAGGGTTGCCTTTAAAAGACTTTTAAAAAATTGGCTTTCCTTTCCAAACTCCTTTGCTGCTTTGCATAATTCCATTTTCAATCGAAATGACATTTCATTCCATTCTGGTAATGTTCCTCCCCTCCCATAAGTTACAGGTGCTGCAAAGAAGGCAGGTCTCTGTTCCTGGTTTGTCCCTTCACCCCCTCCCTTCCCCACTCTGTGTGAGCTGGAGGGAGTGACCTGGGAGCCAGCAGCAGAGAGAGGGCAGGCGGGGTTGCAGGGGGGGTAGGAGGGGTCAGGGGCGGGGTGCCTTGGGAGGGAGACACCCCTGAGGGGTGGAGCTGAGGCAGAGGAGGGAGGGTCTGGAGGACCAGGAGGGGGGAGGTCTTGGGGGAGGAAAGGGTTGAAGGGGGGAGGGGAAACAAAGGGATTGTGGGAAGAAGAAGCAACTTGGGGGTCGACCATGTGCTCACCACCATTTTGAAGTTCCTGGGCCCTTTGTGTAACACTTGGGGGGAGACTCACCATGTGGTCTCCTCCATTTTGTGTACCCAAAAGACCACCAGGAATAAAAGGAGAGGGATATTGAGGGTAAAGAGGGGTAGGAGAGGGAGCTGGGATGGGTTTTAGGGAAAGGTTTCCAACAGCTTGGCCAGAGCTACTGGAACAGGGGTGCTGAGAGGACTCCCCCAGCTTAGGGTAACAGGGTTGAGGTAAAGAAACAGGGTTATCAGGGTTAGGATTGGATAACCTTTTTTCTTCTTTTTCAATAAGGGTTAGTCTAATCAAAACAAACAAATGGATTACTTTCTCTGCTGAACTATCTCCAGCATTCACAGATTCAGTCAATTTTGTCCCCACTCCGTTCCAAAAGGAAACAGAAGTTATATCTGCAGGAGACACTTGAGGAAAATTTAAAAAAACCCAATTCACTAATTTTTTCACTTTTTTCTTAGAAAACGGTTTCTCTCCAATTTGCAAAATGCCAATCACTTGATTAAAAATCCCCCTTTGTGCTACAGACAGTCTTGCACCCATCTCTGTGATCTCACCTGTCCGTTGCAGCTATTTCACCAACGGCTCCAAACTGCTCTGCATCCAGAAGTTTCACCTGGGATGGGACTCTTCTCTCACCCACTCCCTCTTCACCACTTCCCCCCTTTGGGGAATTCAGTCTTCTGAATGCTCCTGCCGTTGTCTCGCTCTCAAAAGCAGCCCCTCGGTGCACAGGGGTTCTTGCTTTTCTCCCCAGCACGTCTTCCACTTAGAACAGCGAAGAGACACTTCTGGGGTAGATGTCGTCCCAGCGGTGGTCAGAATCTCACCTTCCGTGGTTCTTCTGTCCCCTTCATTGAGGGACAGGCCAGCCCCACGTTCTGGGCGCCACCTGACTCGATCTTCTCGAGTGTGGCCCGGCTAGCTCAGTGATGAGGTTTCTCTTCACTCGAGTTTTGAGCCAGCATATGTTTGTGAGATTCACTGATCTTCTTCAAGAATTCAAGTCTATAGAGCGAGTAAAGAAATCAGGGGGGGACTCTCTCTCTGGTTTGCATTCCACAGTTTATTTCTGTGAAGGGGAATCCAAGGGACGAGAGACCAAGGATTTGGGGTCTGGGGGGTCTCTTTTAACAGGGTTTCTCGGAGGGAGGGAACATCAGAGAAAGAACCAATTATTTTTCTCAGTTAGTACATCTTACAAACTTTCTACAAATCAAGGTTACACACACCAAGATAAGAAATAACAGACACCAACTTCTTCAGATGCCCACAAAGGTGTAGGAGTATTCTCCACAGAGGGGCAGAGGAGCAGAGAGGGGGGGCTTGGTTTCCTGGCAACCCAGGGGGGAAAGAAAGGGAAGGCAAGGTAAGCATGGCCTCTCAGCTTCCATAGCTCAGAGGCATTCTGGGACAGGAAAAACAGAGTTACAAACTTCCGTGTTGGAAAGAAGGGTTCTCTTCTCTCAACCCCGTGCTTTCCTGGGCTAAAGAAACTTCAAGCAGCTGGAAATGCCAGCGGGGTCCTCTCTTTACTCCATCCGGCCTCTCGCCGTGGGGCTGAGGAGAGAAACTTCAGTAACCATGGTAACTTGACGCCAGGTAAACAATTAGGAAAAAGAGAAGCTGGGGGTGGGGGGAGGATCACAAATAAAAGATGGGAAAAGATACATTTCAGGCTATCAACTACAACAAAGTGGTGGCTGGGTTTTAGCAGGGCTTTGCTTGTCCTGTGAGTGTGTTATCTGCTTACAGAGCTCAATCAGCTTATGAAAGCCGAGCTGGTTGTGCTGACGCAAGGTCTGTGCAGCCTGGACCTGCTGCTACTGCTTGTGGCCTCAGAAATCCACGGACCTGAGAACCAGGGGATGCTGGAACTGCCAAAGTTTCCTTTGCTGGAAGCTTTTGTTTCATACAGGGCATTGGGCCCCAGCTTTTTTGTCTGGGAACCTCCTTGGAATGGCTGTGTCCCAGGCAGTGTCTGCAATTCTCTTCTGTCTTCTCCAGTCCCACTCATTTTCCTTTTGATTGTTTCTTCTCTGTTTTTATAGTTTATTTTGCACCCCCCCCTTTTTTTTTTCATTCTTCCACTTACTTTCTTCAATTTCCTCCTCATCCCTTATTTGTCAACTCACCTTCCAACATTCGCTCACAGACCTCCTCCCTCTTACTCCTACCACTGCAGTGTGTTTATCCTCCTCCCTTTCCTCTTTCTCCCTCTATTTTGCCTCCTCAAATTCACTTTATTCCTAAAACCCAAGATAAAATCAAGCTCTTGAGGAAAACTGGAGTGGGAAGAACATAAACCATGGTGGATTAGCCCTATCAGCAGGGAATGGGAAGCTCCAGGAGCTCAGTGAAGGCAAAGCTGCCACAGTTTCACCAGCTTTGTACCAGATATTTACTGTAGACTTCAACTTCTTGACATATCCAAATCTGTCTCCAAAAAACGATCATAAACTGTATTCAAACCATCTTTGACAGGAAAAACTCTGTAAGCAGGGATATCCCTTGTGCTTGTATATTGTACACCCTGTGGCATGATGTGAATGAGAAGGGGACACATTCTGGACAAACAAGTCATTAATGGGATGTGCTGCATTTCTGAGAGGCATCTCTTGAAAGCTTTGCTGTGTTAAAAGATTCCTCTTGAGGTTTTTTTTCCCCCATAGAAAGGAAGAGCCATGATGCAATTGCAGGCTCTTCTGGCAGTATTTTAGGTAGAAATACAAGTTATCCCAGGCAGCCCCAAGCAGAAGGTCCGAGGTGGATGGTGTTTCCTTGCCTTTAAGTAACTTGTATGGAAAACTGGGGTTAAAAACCACCAGGAATATCTTCAAAGAAGAGTGATTTGTTACAAAGGATTTTTCTTGTGGCTCCTGGTGAGGGGCTCTAGAGATGTCAGTTTTCCATGGATTTCTGCCTGTCCTGTGCTCAAGTAAAGTGTGTGCATACAGAATTCCTTTGCTGTTTTTTGCTTCCTAATTTCATGGGACAGCAGGAAAACAACTGAGAAACTGAATTCACCCCACTCTGGTGAATTCCTTCTAAATAATGGAGAGGCTGTAAGGGCTGGTTTCAGATTAGAGCAACCTGGGATTGCACCTGGGACACGGAGGTGGGAGAAGATCTGGTGCTTTTCGGCGGATGTGAGCAAGGACGTGGGTTCTGCTGGGAGGAGGAGGAGGTGATCTGAATGCGCTGGGTTGCGACAGGTGTAGGAACATCCTGTTGGGAATCCCGTGGCCCATCCTCGTGTCCTGTCTCTGGCAGGTCTATAACCTGACTCAGGAGTTCTTCCAACGAGGTAAACCAGTCAATGCTGAGAGCCAGAACAGTGTGGGCGTTTTCACACGGGACGTCGTGCGCAAACGCGTCAAGGCCGACCCGGATGACACGGAGGCCGTCAAGAGGTTGAAACTGGCCATGATCCAGCAGTACCTGAAGGTATGTGTGCACATCATTGGGGTGTTTTCTTTTTCTTTAAAGTAGAAGCAAACAAATTCTGAACCTCAGGCAGCTGGCTGAGCCCTGCCCAGCCCTGGAAATTGCTTTTTGTGCTCTCTTGCGGTTTGTGTTTCTATTGACAACTTTTTGACAGTGGGCTGCAAGGAAAAATGCTTTTACTCCTTTTTCTTTTTTTTTTTTTCTTACCTTAAACCTTCAGTTTTCTTCATAGAAGAGGCTTTCCTAGGCCTTGTTAAATTTTCTGGTGTGATTTAGTGGTTTTTTTTACCACCTGAAGCTACTCTATAGTTAGGTTTTTTAGTAATGTCTTATCTTGTGGCTTACACCTGCACCCCCTGATCCTGCCTGAGTGTTTTTCACCTCTCAGAGACCAGAAGAAATGTAACTTTGATACTAGTAATTTGCTGAAGAAATCCCCAGAAGCGTTTTGAAGGTTAAGCAATAAAATTCAAGATAAATTGTATAAACCCAGCTTTCCACATGGCTTCCATAGTTCTTTTTATCTCCTTGGTGCCTTGGCTAAATGAGTTCTCTGTGGGATGAGGACTTAATGCTGCGTCAGGCACTCCACAAGTAAAGTGTATCAGTCATTTTTATTTCACTTAGAATGACTTAAAAGCTTCTGAGATGAGGCAGGGCAGGCAAGCAGCACTTTGTCATGTGTTCACTGTTTTCAGGTGGGAAGCTAAACCAAAGAGGAATAAAGACCTGAAGGTCTCACAGGAGATTTGAGATAAAGCTGAGGTTTGAACCCCTGGTGTCCTGAGCCTGATATCTCACCATCCTCACCCAAAACCTTTTATTGCAGGGTGTCTCCACAGCTGCCATGTAAAGCTCAGTTATTTATTGTGTTACCCATAAAATAGCACCCATGCAGACAGGGTTAATTGGATACAGCTCTGGGTTTCCTGTTCCTCACAGGTTTCTCCTGTGCTTGCTCCAGGCTGCCACAGTCAGAGCTGTTTCTGCAAGTCTTGCAAATCCCTTCTCATGCAAATACCTGAGAACAACAAAGCTTCTCATGCTTTAGACTATCAGATGACAGAGTGGGGATTAACCTGTCTCGGGTTAGAGTCTTGGTAGTTGGTTGTTTTCCTCCCTGACGTTTTGCCTTCATGGTTGAAAGAATCAAACAGCAGCCAGTGTTTAACTTCATAATGAGAAATGTCCTGTTGGAGCATCCAGGCAGGATGAGGATCCTGCTGTGTGCCACGGGTTTTGTGTTGTGTGACCCTGGGGGAGGGCTGGGAAATGCTTGGGTGGGGTGGAACCACAGCACAGTCCAGAGATGGGTCTTCAGTCAGTCTCCACTGGAGTCATCAGGCAGTGACCAGGACAGGGAAGGCACCTGTTTGTCCCTGCAGTCACAGGAGCAGCCTAGGAACTGCTGGCACAACCCTGACTTGTTCACTTTGTCCCAGCACAGAGATTCCTGCTCTGCACCAGGGCACTCCACAACAGGGAGACGGTCTAGGCTTGTCAGGCTCCCAAGCACAGTCATTAAAGTGTGGAAAGGCCTGGAAAATAGGTCGAAGGGTGAGGCAAGGAATTGTAATATTCCTTAAAATGCTGAGAGAATTACAGTGTTCGAGCGATTGTGACTCCGGTGATGTGAAGATTTTAAGATCGCTGTGTCCTGTGCATCAGGATTATCATTAGAAGCTTATCACAAGACAGGCCAAACATCCTGCCTTTGTTCCAGGGATTGTTGGGAGCTGCAGCTATGCCTAATACTCCTACAAACATTAACCAACAGGTTAATGGATCTAAAGCTTTGGTAATCACATCAAACACACGTGGCTCACATCTTGGCATTTCCCTTTCCCGTCTCCTTCAGTTCCTTCAGTGCCGGGTCCTCTCGCCTCTGGCAGATTGTTGGCTGGCTGATTGCTGACTGACAGCAAGCTGAAAGCTGCAGACAGCAGAAATAGCTGCCAGAAGTTTCATGTGGCTCCTCATGGGAACATTTATTAGCACTGGAATGAGCATCTGATTAACACAGCTCCAGGTTCTGCTGTAGGAGCGGCAGACAGGAGGTCTCTGGGAACTGCAGGGGATTTTAAAGGATAGAAAACAGAATTTTAACCCAGAATTGTGCAGAAGCAAAGACATCATGGAATTATAGATTCAAAGAATGGTTTGGGTTGGAAGGGACCTTAAAGACCATCCATTTCCATCCCCTGCCATGGGCAGGGACACCTTCCACTATCCCCGTCCAACCTGGCTTTGAGAACACTTCAAGGGCTGTGGCAGCCACAGCTTCTCTGGGCTACCTGTGCCAGGGCCTCCCCACCCTCACAAGGAAGAATTTATTCCTCATATCTAATTTAATTTGACCCTCAGTTTAAAGCCATAATTCTTTCCCCTGTCACTCCACGGCCTTGTCCAAAGTTCCTCTCCAGCTCTTTTATAGCCCCTTTAGATACTGAAAGGTGGCAGGATGTCTTCCCAGAGCTTTCTCTTCTCCAGGCTGAACAGCCCCAGCTCTCAGCTTGTCTCCAGATCAGAAGGGCTCCAGCCCTCTGGTCTCTGAACTCTGGATGATACAACTCAAACTCTTCACCATGACAAAATGGTTTCTCTGGTTGCAAGAAAGGCTAAGGATTGATTTTTGTCAGATCCTATGGCCAAGCACTTCTTTACTAGCAAAACTAATCTGGTTTCAGAATGGAATTCAGCATTCTCATCTCACGCAGCTCCTCTGTGCCCTTGCAGAGCTGTGCTGTGGCTAAAGGAGTTGCTCTGTGGCAATGTTGCTTTTGTGTTGCTTTTCCTTAGGTAGAGAGCTGCGAGAGCAGCTCCCACAGCATGGATGAAGTCTCGCTGAGTGAATTTGGGGAATGGACCGAAATCCCCGGGGCCCATCACGTCATTCCTTGTGGTTTTATTAAAATCGTGGAGATTCTGGCCCGCTCCATTCCCAAGTCTGTCATTCAGCTCCGCAAGCCGGTCAAGTGCATCCACTGGAACCAGTCGGTCAGCAAGGAGATTGAGAGGGTGGCTGACCACAACAGTGACCTCCCCGAGGAGAACAAGGGCTCCAATGTCTTCGTAGAGTGCGAGGACTGTGAGTTCATCCCAGCTGACCACGTCATTGTGACTGTGTCCCTGGGAGTCTTGAAGAAGCGCCACGAGAGCCTGTTCCATCCCCGCCTGCCTGAGGACAAGGTGATGGCTATTGAGAAACTGGGAATCAATACCACTGACAAGATCTTCTTGGAGTTTGAAGAGCCTTTCTGGAGCTCTGAATGCAACAGCATCCAGTTTGTCTGGGAAGACGAGGCGGAGAGCGAGAGCTTGACTTATCCCGAGGAGCTGTGGTACAAGAAGATCTGCAGCTTCGATGTGCTGTATCCTCCCGAGAGGTACGGCCACGTCCTCAGTGGCTGGATCTGTGGAGAAGAGGCTTTGATTATGGAGAAGTGTGATGATGAAACTGTGGCAGAAACCTGCACCGAAATGCTACGTAAATTTACAGGTCAGCCGTGCTCTGGTGGGAGAGGGAGCGTGGGGCTGGGGGATCGAATAACCACGAGGAAGGAAATGCTTTAAAGTCATTTTTAGTTCTTTGGCATTTTGTGTCACTTTGAACGTGCCTGTGCTTCCAGCATAGCTCCTGCTTGGGTGTGCCTGGGAGCTATTTATACAGAGGGGCTGATAAACCAGCTCAGGAAGTGGTGGGCAGAAGTGCTGGAGGATTCCACATCCTCTGCTTTATTGAATCACAAATAACTCTACAGCAGCTGAAGCTGTCAGGCTCTGAGGGCTGATCTCAGCTGTGGAGAGCATCACAGCCCTGTCAGAAGCTGAACCTGTTTAGATCAGCTGAGGTGTGGTTGAATCACACCCTTGACTTCCATTTAATATCAACTCTATGGAAATCTCAATGGCCTAAATTTCAAAAAATTGATTGATATTGAGAGTTCCCATTTTCTGGGTTCATTACTGGAACCTTCCTGGACTTCCCAGATTTCATGTTCTGTGATCACACATCACTTTAAGGGCAGCAGTTGGACCGAGGCAAATCTTAGGTGTATTACACTGAGAAAATCCAGATGAAATCACTTAAAGCAATGATTCTTGGATTTGATTCTGGGCTTTAGTTTGTCCACAGTCACTTCTCTAGAGGTCACACACCTTACCAAGAAAAGGGATTTTTGTATCTGAGAGTCTTTGACATCCTCTGATGGGAGACACTATGCAAGTGCAGGTGTAAGGTAGTAACACTGAAATAGTGGTGGCTTTAATAGCAGTTTTGAAATAAGGGTTTTGAATTTATACAGAATTACAAGCAGTTATAAGAGCAGCATCTTCCAAGATTAGATGTGGTTTATGCTGTTTTAGAGATGGCTCCTGTGATTAAATGATACATATCTTCCTGCTAGCTGGTGTTAGCCCAGTCTCAGCATCCAGTGGGTTTCCAACCTTACCTCTTGTCCATGGAGCTCCAGCTAACTGGAGAAATTTGCCTTCACAAGTGCAGCTTTCCCCTGTCCTTACTGACCATTTGCTACCAACAACTTGGAGATCCAAAGTCACAGAATCACAGGATGTCCTGAGTTGGAAAGGACCCATCAGGATCATCATGTCCAGCTGTTGGCCCTGCACAGGACGCTCCAACAATCCCCTTGTGCCTCAGAACATTGTCCAAATGCCTCTTGAGCTCAGACAGGCTTGGTGCTGTGACCATTCCTTGGAGAGCCTGTTCCAGCACCTCTGGGTGAAGAACATTTATCCCTGGAATCTGAGGACTTCCTGCATAACTGAACAGCCAAAAGAGGTTTTGCCACTCTCTACAGGAGCTGTAGGGTAGAGACTCTGGATTCAAAAGCTCTGATTCAGTGCCCAAGCCTGCATCCTTGTTTCAGCTGTGCCTCCTGAGCTGTTGGTGTGCAGGGGTGTTGGGTGTCCCCATGTCCCGTGTCACATCAGTCCCTGTGTGCCATCTTTCCCCTGACCAGCAGGGAACTGCTGCTCTACACAGGCTTAGCAGGAGGCTCTTCTCTCACAGGCCAAGTTGTCGCAGTGCTGAATGGACAAACAACCTTGTTTGTTGCAGCTTTTCTTTCTTAAGGCCTATTTAAAAAAAAAAATAAAAAAAATCCAAAACCCACTTCAATTCATCAGTGGGAATTTGGCTCTTTAGGTCTGTTGTAGTTTGGCACATGGGGGTTTGCTCTCCCTCTTCCTTCTTGGGCTTCTTCACAGTTACTGTTTGCATGTGTTGGATGTTCCTCTCCTCCCAGGATGGAAATGTGTTGGCTCTGGGCCGTGGGTCTGTGCTGCAATTGCAGTTCCAGCTGATGCTGCACCTGGTCACTGTCCATCATGCTCTTCACAGAGCTAATCCCAGGTTATCTCTCCCTGGAGAATTCCAGACTGGATTTACCAGGGCCTTGCCCTGCAATGAGCTTTTTGGGCATCAGCTGAGAAGTGGCCTCGCAGCTGCTCAAAACTGTGAGAGGAAGAGTCTTGGAGCACCCAGTACCCAACATGACCTGTTCCACTTCCTGCCCCCAAACCCCCTGTTAGTAGAAAACCTTTTCACAGCTCTTGCAGGATTCCCTGGCTAAGGGAGCTGGGTTTATCCTGTTTCCCTTGCTCCCCTTTTCCCTGGAGGTCCCAGAAGGAGCAATACCTCAGGGCTGATCTGGGCCAGGTGCCAGGCTGGCTGAAATAACAGGAGTGTGCTCAGCTCTCCGTGCACCTCCCTTCTCTGCTGATCTGTTCCAGGGGGAGTGTGAGTGGGGATTAGGCCAGCAGCCTGTGGTACACCTAGAGCCACCTTTGAGCATGGCTTCACTCCTCTGCTCCAATTAGCACCACTCAGCCCAGCTTTGAAAGCCTCTCCCACCACTCGAGTTCACACAGGTCAGCTAACCAAGGTAGAAAACCTGGTAATTTATACTGCCAGGATCCTGACCTCCATGGAAAGCCTGGATCTTCCATAAGGCAGCTCAGAACTTCCACACCTCACTTGGTGCTCTGTGACATCTTCTGAAGCATCTTTTCTCTAGTGAGTATAGAGGGAGCCTTACATTCAGTAATGAAACAGATACTTCCAGCCTTTTAATGTTCACTTTGCCTTTTGTGGCTTTCATGTTCTGGGTATGAAATGCTCCATGCTCTTATTCTTCTGAGAAAGAATTCATTCATTACCAGGTAGGTTCCCGTCTCTCACTGTGTTTTCTCAGTCTGTTGCTCCTGTGGCCTTTCCTTTGGCTTCAGAGTATGTTATACCAGTTTTAAGTTAAATCCATTCTTTTAGGCTCACACTGAGAATCTCTCTGAGAATTGACCTTGAATTTCCCTCTCAGGTCGGTGTTGGGGATTATGTGGCTTTGCTGTGAAAAGCTCTGAGGATTGTTCTAACCTAAGAGCCATCAGCAATTACTGCTTTTCACAACTGGATGGTGAAAAGCAGTGTCCTCCAAATCTGATTAAATGGAATACCTCAGAGCAATTAGGAGCCTTGCTCTGCCTTCTTTGTTGGATAAGCTCCCAGAATGAGAAGCCAGAGGCTCCCTGCTGAAGGGATCACTGGAGCCTGTCAGGCTGCAGCTGGAGATGCCCTGAGTTTTCCTCCCTGGCCTCCAGCTATTTCTCTGGAGGGGAACAGATCTGTTTTAGGTTCTGCATCACATCTCCCAGTCCCATCTGGGTGTCTGGGGTAGCCACTCTGGTGTGGGGGCAGTACCACAGATCTCCCTTGGTGGAATCTTAGATCCCTGCTTTCAGGTAGGCAAATAAATCTGAGTGCTTTAATTTAGATTGGTGACTTGACTTTAGGGTAATTCAATCAGCCCCATAACCAATAAAGCTCTGTATCCACACCTCCCAGGAGCTGAAGAAAAATGGGATTGTGTGAGGCACAGGGAGTTGTCGTCCATAGCTTCACAAGTGGAAATCTGCAGCATGAAGATATGTGCCCTCCTGTTTTATTGAAGGCCAACATCCTTTTTTTAGCCATTTAATCTCTCTTTGGATGTTGGAAACTGAGAAGTTTCTACATCTGTGTTGTTACTTTTATCTGTGGACAAAGGCACATTTACCCTGTTTAAAAGCAGAATGAGAAAGTCCAGTGAAGTATGTTCCTTGAAGGACTGTGGCTCTCAGTCTTTGTAGTTTCTGTCTTCAAACAACAGCTCAGAATCAGAGCTTTCACTACATGCTCCTCTCTGACCTTCAACCAAATTTCCCCTCTGGGTCTCCTGGTTTTCCTCTTGGAAACAGCTGCTTGCATTAAAAAGTGCAGAAATTCAGAGTGCAGGGGCACAGTAGCTGCACAGTGGACACTTGGCTCTTGCTGATGTGGCCTGATGTGCTGGAGAGCCTGGAAGGAGCTCATGGGAATGGATGTGGATATGGAAATGTGTACCAGCTATGGAAGAGGCATCACCAGGCCACTGCAGAGACTCCTTTTATTTGAAAACCCCTGGTGTGCTGTTTTTGTCCAGTGCTCTGGGGTGGGTGGCTGCCTCAGCCCTGCCTGGGGAGTGTTCTCTGACAGCTTCCATGGTGTGTTCTCCTGGGCTTTCCCACAGCCCTCAAAAATAAAACATGATAACTTATTTCCTTGACACATCTGAGAGCTCCCAGTTCTCAGACTCCCTTGGGCTTTCCACTTCCAGGCATTCCTGCTTTGAAGAGTCTTGCAGGAACATATTTTAGAGGCCTTTGTTATGTAAAGCTGTTGCTCCTGAAACAACATTGCTTTGTAGGATGTGTTTTATTTGTGGGATGTATTTATTTGCTAGTCTGTGCCGTATTTTGATCTGGGGTCTGGTTTTAAAGTGTTCTCAGAGTACTCTGGGCAGGCCATCCAGGAGTCTCTGTTCCAGCCCCTTATTCCAGAGCTCTGGCTGGCAGGATACTCCTAAAAACAGAAGCTGAACCAGGACCCGCTCTTGATTTTAAGGAGCTGATGGTACTGCTGAATAATAGTTTATAAGGACTAAATAATGCATTGCCTGACCAATGTTTACATTTGGGTGTGTCCCTCTAAGCTGGGATGAAGAAAGTGGGGGAATTTGGGTTGTCTCATGGCAGACTGAACATCTTGAGCTGTCACAGAGTCAGGGTCTGAAGCAGGGATAGGATGTGAACATCTCAAAACTCCTACTTTTTGAACTTTTGGAATCACAGAATTGCTTAAGTTGGAAAAGCCCTTTAAGATCATTGATCCCAACTGTTCCCCCAGCACTGCCAAGGCCACCACTGCCCCATGTCCCTAGGATGCCACATCCTCATGGCTTTTAAATCCCTCCAGGGATGGGAACTCCCAACACTGCCCTGGGCAGCTCTGCCAGGGCGGGACAACCCTTTCCATGAAGAATCCTAGAATGGTTTGGGTTGGAAGGGACCTTCATGATCATCCAGTTCCAGTTCCCCTTGCTGTGGAAGATTTCAACTCAACCCAAGTAGCTGAACCTTGCTTGGATACATGATGTTGCCTTAAGGGTGGATCTTGGCTCCTGCAGAGGGAATTCCTCTTCATTGGAATTCTCCATGTCCTTCCTCCTGTTCCTCTCCTGCCATGCCAGATACAATCATGGGACTCCAACAAAAGCAGAGACACTGAGATGATCCAAAACCAGCCTAGCAGGAGGATCTCCAAAGTGTGACTCTTGTAGCTGAGGCTCTTGTGCCACCAGCTGGTGGTCTGCAGTCCTGGATCTCATGTTTTCCAAGGTCTTTGGGATGGGGACAGTGGCTGATGATGACCATGTCGTGGGTGCATTCTTCATCTCTAGGTCCTATACCCTCTTAGCAGTGGAAATCCAGCCTCAAAAGTCTTCTTTCCATGCCTTGTGCGTTAAATAAACAGAGTCTCCTGGATTGTAGCTTGATTTTGGAGACAACTTTTGTATAGGGAAGCTGTTGGAACGAGTTAATAACAGGCTTTGAGAACTTTCTGACAGGTTTTTCAATACCCCCACATAATGAAGATTTGCCTTTCCTCTTTGGAGGCACATCTCTCTCACAAGGCTGCCTAAACATCCAATTTAGACTGGGCACTCAATTAAATACATAAATTTTGGTGAGATCAATCATGTTGGTCACCACCAGGCTCCCCACTGCAAATGTGACCAGAAGATTCTTTGTATTTCCAACCAGAATGTGTCCTGAAGCTCCCCAGTCTTTTAGAACTTAAACATTTTAGTGATCCTTTCCAAAATAAATCAGAGAATCATTTAAGTAGGAAAAGGCCTCCAAGTTCATGGAATCCAGCCTGTGACCAATTCCCCACCTTGTCAAGCAGGCCAAGGCACTTAGTGCCTGGTCCAGTCATTCCTTGGACACCTCTAGGGGTGGAGACTCCCAACACATTCCTGGAAAATGGAAGAGCTGAGATGAAAAGGGAGGTAATTTCTGTTATATAAATAGGTAAAACTTCTCTAATGGAAGAGAGATCTGATTTGGGGGCTCTGCTAGGACAGATGTTGAATAAATCAGAGAGAATCCCCATCACACCCACACCTTGCTCAGGCTCTGCCCTCTTCCCTCTTGGATAAAATCTGACTTTTTGCCTTCCGCTTTCCATCCAGGGAATCCAAACATTCCGAAACCTCGCCGGATCCTGCGGTCCTCCTGGGGCAGCAATCCCCACTTCCGTGGATCCTACTCCTACACCCAGGTTGGGTCTAGTGGGGCCGACGTAGAGAAACTCGCGAAACCACTGCCTTACGCCGAGAGCTCCAAAACTCCTGTGAGTATGGGGTCTGTGGCAATAAAACTGACAGGACGCTGGGCAGCAGGTTTTTGGGGAGGGAGGCTGAAAGAGAAAATCCCTGCTTTGGCCTCCAGTAGTGTGTTTTCCCTTTTTTGTTTTTTGTACAAATGGTGCCTCTGTGGACAAATGATGTGTGTAGGATTTTACCTCTTTGGCGTGTGGAATGCCAACATCTCAGGGATTCCCTTATCTCTCCCTGAGTTTATCAAGAGCTGCACATGTGTGACATGTGGAACTGTGATATCTGCATTTGATGACCCTCAGCCCTATTGTCCAGTTCAGAATTCCTCAGGAAGGCACGTGCTAATCTGTTTTAAAGATTATTATTATTTTTTATGACCCTGCTGATTTCTAGGTCTGAATGTGTCAGGCGTGAATATTATGAAATCTTTCTGTGCTGGCAGTGCAGGCTGAGGGAGGCCCAGTCCTTGGCAGGAGATGATGAATTTTCTCCCCAGACACTGCCTTTGCTTTCTGAATTTAGCAGGGAGTGCTGGAGCACACATGGAGGTGGTTACACGGCTCAGGAACACATTAAGCCAAACTCACCCCATCACTCAGGGTTATTGTGTCCAAATCCAAAGGCTGATGAAAATGCAGACTTCCAGCAGCTTCCCAGTCCATTTCCTCCACCAGAGCCTGGCCCCAGCAGAAATAATTTTATTCAGTGCAGAAATCTACTTAAGAAAACCCAGCAGGAGTTTTAGGAATCTTTCTGTGTAGCTCCCAGGGAAATCCTCTGAGAAATTCCTGCCTCAAATCCGAGTTGCAGTTCTTGCAAGCCCCTCACTATTGGTGTAAGAGATACAATGCTGTGTCTCACCCTCTGGGTTCTGAGACATGACTGGTATTCTTCTGAAGTTGCTGTCCAGAAGAAAAATTCCCTTAATGCCTGAAAGACCAAAGTTTAATTTAGGGGAGCAAAGGGAGGAGATGGTACAGGGCAGATGCTCTGTGCCTTGTGCAGGTTTGGTTAAGGTTTTTGGAACTGGCATCTTGTGGTACATCTCCTGGGGGTTTTGAGGAACAGTACTCCAAATCAGATGGATGCCCCTGGATCCCTGGAAGTGTTCCAGGCCAGGCTGGATGGGGCTTGGAGCAACCTGGGCTGGTGGAAGGTGTCCCTGCCCATGGTAGGAGGTAGAACTGGATGATCTTTCAGGTCCCTTCCAGCCCAAACCATCCGGTGTGGGAGGGCACAGAAATTTTGTTTCCTTTTAGCCTCCCACCTGCTTCCCAGTAAGTTGTGCTGATCTGTGCCCCTTCTGCTGTGCCCTGCAGCCCATGCAGGTGATGTTTTCAGGGGAGGCCACTCACAGGAAGTATTACTCCACGACCCACGGTGCTGTGCTCTCTGGGCAGAGGGAGGCTGCTCGGCTCATCGAGATGTACCAGGACCTGCTGCAGTGCCCGACCTGAGGGAGCCCTGCCTGACCACCACCACCTCCCAAATCCTCCTGCAGGTGTGTGGAGAGGGCTTCTGTTTTATTTCAGTTCACAGTAGAACAGCCTTTTATCTTTTCTATTAAAATAAATAAATAAATAAATAAAAAGTCCTAATTGTTAAAAGCGTTAGTCACCAATAGCTTCATTTCCATGTGCTGTATTGTTAACAGGGAAGGGTGCTCCTTTTGGTCTGGTTAAACTGTTTCTCTGTCATTTTAATTCTAATTTCACTTTTGGTGCCTATCATGTTCGTTTTGTTTCTTTTTTCTTTCTGTATTGTAAGTGCCTTCTATACTAAAATAAATGTTGTAATAAAAAGACCGGGTGCTGTGGTACTTCCTGGACACTTCACTTCCACTTCTTTTATTCAACATTACAAAAATAGGATTTTTTTATCTCCCTATAAAATTTGGAGTAGGAAGAAAACAGGTTGAAAATAGGTCAGAAACACATTACACAAATGCTGTTTGTATGGAAGAATCTTCCCAAACCAGAGATTTCCTCTGCCAGCAATACAATCCTGACCAAAAAGGTCTGGTTAGGGCAGAGCTGACAGCACTGTGGTCAGTGTGGTCACTGGCCCAAGGCTGCCAGAGCTCACAGGGTGTTTGGGCAACGCTTTCAGCACAGGGTGGGATTCTTGGGATGCCCTGTGCAGGACCAGGAGTGGGATTTGAGGATTCTTGTGGGTCCCTCCCAACTCAGGATATTCTTTTGTTGTCTTATGCTTTAATTGAATGTCCTCCAGTGCAGCAGGAGCACTTGTCCCCATCCAAGCAGCCCCTGGACTGTGCAGATGTGTGTCACTAAGTCCAGATGTTAGTGACTCCCAAGGTTTTGTCTGGATCATGTGGAAATTGCCATCAGGAATGAGAAACTGATTTTTTTTTTTACTTCCTCTGAGAAATAAATCATGTTCTTCTTTAAAGTCAAGTGAACACAATGTAGCCATCAGCATAGTTTAAAGATATCTAAACAGTTTCCAAAAATAAAAGTTTTCAGGGTGAAGACCATGGGCGTTTAGCCACTGCCTTATCTCCCTGCATTCCATTTCTCCATCTGGCTGGCTGCTGGCCAGAGCTCCATGTGCAGAGTGAGGGATGTGTCTGCTTTGGCATCTGCTGCCCCTTGTGAAGCCTCCCTTCCCTCTCTGTGCGTGTGGGGCGGGAGTTGGGTTGATAAATGAGGTACAGAGGGGAGGAAGGGGGACAGAGAGAGGGAAAAATCCCCCTCCAGAGGGTGAGTCAGTGCATCCCAAGATAAATTTCTGCAGAGGAGGCACCAACTTTGGCTCTCTCCAAGCTCAGCTGAGCTGTGCTGGTCCCCTGCTGTAGTGTGGAGGTGGGATGCCTTCCTGGCTGCTGGAGAGCTGGGAAGGATGGTGGTGTGTTGAATTTATTGCTGTTTTTCTCTCTTTTCATCCTGTTACTGAGTTGAGAGGGAGTTGGGCTGCTGGAAAAGAGATTGAGGAGAGATAAAAACTCTCTCCAGCTTCAATCACTCAGAGCTCAGCCTCAAGGAGCCAGAGCTGATTTCCCAGCAGCCAGATCCGTTGCAAAGTGAAATCTGAGGAGAAAGCCAAATCCTTTGGGCATGTGAGGCTACGACACAGGAAAAAACAAGGAGTTGCTTTTTCTCTTCAGTGAAGAAATTTAAGAAGAAATTCTCACTGAAAAGGTGGTTGGACACTGGAAGGGGCTGCCCAGGGAGGTGGTGGAGTCCTCATCCCTGAAAGTGTCCAAGGAAGAAATGGATGTGGCACTCAGTGCCCTGGTCTGGGTGACAAGGTGGGGATCAAAGGCTGAACTTTGACCTCGGATGTCTTTTCCAGCCTAAATGATTCTGTGACTCCTGTGCCTTCTTTGTTCATGGGACATCCCAGGAAAGCTGCTGTGCTGGTGGCCAGAGTTTCAGAGCTGCTTTTTCTGCTCTGTGCAGGTGGAATGATGATGGTTTGCTGAGCAGGGATCTGGGTCAGGTCAATCCATCTCACTCCTCTCCTGCCATCACTCACCAGCAGCCCAGCCTTTAAAATGATGCTCATGTTCCAGAGACGCTAAATTTAGCAGCTGTTTACTAAGGGGTATTTAAAATTAGCAGCAAAGGCCACCCTGAGCATGTGACAGGGAGAGGTGGTGTCACCACGGGGCTCTGTGACCCTGCACGCTGCTCGCCCTTCTCCAAGACCTGTGGCATCTTCATTCCAGCTGTGCCCACCAAGAGCTCCGTGATGAAGGTTGGTGGAAAGCAGATGGAGGTGCTGGCAAGGTAAGATGCATCTAATTACTCAGAATTAATTAGGGGTTGCTGCTCCTGGCTGGCTGTGTGGGGAGGGCAGCAGGTGGGAACAGCGGGGTGCTCCAGAGGTGGGGCTCCCAACCCCCCTGGGTGATGGTGCCCTGCAGGAATGGGCATGGCTGTCCCTGCCTGCCCCTCTCCTGCGTGATCCAGGAAAAATCATTCACAAAATTTGATTGAGAAAATTATTAGGAAATATTTCATCATGGGAAGGGTGCCCAGGGCAGTGGTGGTGCCCCTGTCCCTGGAGGGACTTAAAAGCCGTGTGGATGTGGCACTTGGGGACACGGTCAGTGGTGGCACTGGCAGTGCTGGGGGAATGGTTGAACGACCAATTCTGTGGTTCTGTTCCTTAAACTCGGTAGCAAGAAATGCTTTGAAAAAGAGGTTTTTTTTTTAAAAAAACCCCCAAACTGAAGTAGATGCTCAGCGCCCCTCTTGCACCAGGAGAGAGGTGGAATTACTGGGCAGGTCCTGGCTTCTGCCTTCACACCCCTCCTTGCCCAAATCCGTGAGCAGAGCACCCCGTTAGTGTCACCGTGTGGCCAATCCCAGAATCACGGAATTAAGGCTGGAAAAGAGCTCTAAACTCTCATCCAGCCTGGATGGTGACATGGAGTGACCCGTGGTAGCCCATGCACAGAGGGGACCACCCGGACTCTGCAGCAGCACCCTGAATCCAGCAGGATTTTCTGGCTCAGGGCTGTGGATATTTGCAGAGTTTAGGGCTGTGGATATTTGCAGAGTTTAGGGCTGTGGATATTTGCAGTTTCACCCTTTCCCCCTGACAGGAGTGGCCCAGGATCCATACTGGGCTCTGAACTGTACAAGTGGGCACCAGCCAGGCTGTTCAGGGATTCTGATTATAAAATGAAGGATGGGGCTTAGTGCCCCGGGAATTCCCTTGGTGCTGAATTATCTGCAAACACGGACCCAAAGCAGAAAAAGGAGCCTGGGACCCACTGGGAGGTTCTGAGACAAACTCGGTGAAACAGCAGTGGAACTGCGGGTGCTCAGTGATGGAGAACGTGGGTTCTGGCTCTCCACTTGGAAAGGTTGGATATTTTCTCCTCCTGGAGCCGCCCCTGAGGTGAGACCACGGACTTCTCCGTGCACCTTCTGCAAGCTGAGCACACCCCGGGAAAGGTGATTTTGTGCTGCCATCTCGTGGCACTAAAATATTCTTTAGAAACAGTAAGAATTGGACACACTTGAGAGACACCTGCAAACTCACTCAGGAGTGAGGGGAGAGCAGTGGGAGCCCAGAGGGGTGAGCACAGATTTGATCCTTTATCACTGGTTCTCTTTCCATTCCTGGAGTTCCCTGAGGTATCCCTGGAGGTCTGGCAGGACCTGTGGAAGGTGGGTGGAAGAAGCTGGATGATCTCCCAGCGCTCTGAGCTCAAGTCTGTGAGGTTTTGGCCACCCTGCAGGCTCCCTGGGACACCCAGTGCCCAGCGCTGGGGATGTGGCTGGCTCAGGAGCATCCCACCCACCAGGGAATTCGGGTGTCCCTTTGGAGAAATAATTGATTAATCGGGTCCTGGGTGAGGATCCAGCCGGGATGTGGTGGATATGGAGGACTGCTGTGAGTTTCAGGGATGCAGAATCATGGAATGTTGTGGGTTGGGAGGGACCTTAAGGCTCATCTCCTTCCACCCCCTGCCATGGGCAGGGACACCTTCCACTGGAGAAACCACAGGGGGTGAGAAACTGATGTGAAACTTCTCCAAACAAAGGATTCTGATACCAGTTACAGCCTGATCCAATGCAAAACTCCCTCCAAAATCCTTTTGTGAAGCACAGGGAGAGATTTCCCAACCCCAGTTATCCTGGTGGGCTCACAGCGGGTGCTTTGCTGTGAGTGCCTCTGAGTAACAAGAGTGGGAGAAGAGGAAAAAAAAATAAATAAGAAAATGGAGAAATTGGAGAAGGAGGACACTGAAGGGGACAGTGTCCCTTTTCTCATGGGCAGTGTGGCTCTGGCCAGCGTGGCTGCCTGTGGGCCATTTGTCAGGTATTTGGGAACTGAGCACAGCCAAGAGAAAAGACAACAGCCGAGACAGGGATCCAGGGACTGGAAAAGTTGATTTATAAGGAGAGAGATTGAAAAAAAAATAAAATAGTGGAGCTAAATTTGTCACGTTTGGCTGGGCAGGGGGTGAGGGCTGAGCTGGTAGATGCCAGGAACTGGGAGGGGATTTGGGATGCTCAAGGGAGGATTTTTGGCTGTTGTGGGTGACGTGGATGGGTGCAGATGACGTCTTAGCCAGGAGAGAGGGCATTCACCCATGCTGAGAAGGGAACACGGATATACAGTGGGGCTGTGCTTGGAGTCACCAGCTGAGGGCTGTAAACCTCCAGGAAACTCTGGCACAGCAAAGCAAAGCAAAGCAAAGCTCTCCTGGCCTGCCCTGCCTCGCTTCATTTCCAGCACAGCTGCAAACCCTGAATGTCCCTGCTTGCTGGGAACTCACTTCAAAGTCCCAATGGATGCTTCCTTCCTGCTTCAAAATCCAAATGGATGCTTTCTCCTTGCTTCAAAATCCAAATGGATGTTCCTTGCTGGCCTGGGGATGTTCAGACTGTCTTGGTGAACGGGATGTGCTTGGCTCATGAGTATGGGCAGCAATCTTTGCTTGTTCCTGGTCACTCTCCTGTTCCTGCGTGGAAGGGTTGAATTTTTGTGATGACAACCATTGTGTCCTGTGTGGTAGGAACAAAAGATGCCTGCAAAAGCCAGGAAGCATGGATATCCTGAGCTGGAAAGGACCCACCAGGATCATCCAGCCCAGCCTCTAGCCCTACACAGACCCCCCAACAATCCCACCCTGGGCATCCCTGGCAGCGCTGTCCAAACTCTCCTGGAGCTCTGGCAGCCTTGGTGCCCATTCCCTGGGGAGCCTGGGCAGTGCCAGCACCCTCTGGGGAGAACCCTTCCCTGATCTCCAACCTAAACCTTCCCTGGGACAGCTCCAGCTGTTCCCTTGGGGTCTGTCACTGTCACAGAGAGCAGAGATCAGAGCTGTCCCTCAGGAGGAGCTGCAGACCCCAATGAGTCTCTCCTCAGTCTCCTCCAGGCTCCCATCCAGTCCTTCCCTGCCACCTTCTCTCCTCTGGACCACTGCTTCCCCTTCCTCACTAACCTGAGCTCATCTGGACCTCCCTCACTCATGGTGAGGTGTGCTGGCTGTGTCCATCCCCTTGTGCTTCTGGCTGGGTGTGGTGTTTCCAGACACCCCAGGGCTCATGGGGTGACCCTGCTTGGCCTCCCCAGCTGTCACACAGGGTGGCACAGGGGGTACTTTGGCCTCTCTGCAGAGCTGTGGGTGCACTGGGTCTCGCTGCAATTTGCAGTCAGGAAAATGTGCCTGAGCAAACACCTTGTTTGGGGTGTCCTCCTTCCTGATCATCACTTTGCACCCCTTGGTAGGGTGTGAGAATCCACCTCACCTTGGAATCTCCGCTCCTGCACGGATTCTGCTCTCAGTGTTGTCCTGCTGAGGAACCACAGGCTGGGCTGTGGCTTTGTTGATTTACCCCTGAGATGGTCCCTGGAGCCTTGGATCCCTCTGCTGGCAGAGCCAGAGCCTGAACTGGACATTTTAGGGTAAGGATAGATCCCGACCCTTGTTTTGAGGATGTCTGAGGTGACCACCCCATGTCCTGCCTGTTGGTCCCTGTGCTGGTGGCACCCATCCTGCTCCTTCACCTCACTCCATCTCAGCCACACCCTGACACCTTCCATCTCTGCCCAGGTTTAGGGACAACCTGAGAGCTTGGATCCTTTAATTCCTGCTGCCCTCTCCATTACAACATCAATTTAATTCCCACGTAGTTCTTACAGGATGCCTGGGAAAGGCAGGGAGATTCTCCACCACTCTTCCACGATGCTGAGCCCAAGGAAACCTTCTGCCTACACTTTCAAACAATAAAAAAACTTCTCCATCCCTGAAGAACAGGAACATCAAGCTGCTTCCTGACACAATTGGCTCTAACTCAGCTGGGCTTTCAGCACAATCAGGGAAGAGCAATGACAACTTTTTCCCCTGAAACCTTTTCAGATGAGGAATAACTTTAGGCCAGCTTTCTCTGCTGCCTGGATCCTGTCTGGAGATGATGCAGTCGGTGTTTTGTGCGTGGCTTAGCAAGGGATGGCTCTTCTGGTCAAACCCACCTCTGCCCTTCACCTTTTTGGACCACATTTTTAGGTGGAAAAGCCCTTTTTTGGAATACTTCACCGAACCCCACCTCACAAAAGGAAGCATTAAGGCATCCCCCTTCCAGAGAACCTGTCCTGTCAGGTAACCTGCAGTGCAGGTGGGGAGAGAGTCAATAGTGACAAGTCAGAGGTGGGTGGAAAAGTGTGGATTTTATCTGGATTTGCTCTCTGTTGTCACTGCAGCTGAGTCATGGTTTTGTTTGCTTGAACTGAAAATCCTTGGGAAAAAAAAAAGTGTATTTATATAGATACACATACATAAATACACTCCTAACATATGTAGACACACTCATATTCTTTATATATTTTCATATATAAATATATTTTGATCTAAAGTATAGACATGTTTTAAGGATTAGATGTAGAATTGGATGTAAAATTTCTATAGAATAAAATTTTAATATAAGATTCTTATACACACGCACACATATATATAAAATACATATCTATGTTAATATTATATTTATTTATATTTATATTTATATTTATATTTATATTTATATTTATATTTATATTTATATTTATATTTACATTTCTTATTATATATATTACTATAGCATAATATATTACGTAATATATTTATTTATAATTATATTATTTATTTTATATATTATAATATAATATTATAATTATTATATATTATAATGTTTATATATTTATAATATTATATTATAATATTATAGTATTTATTTTATTATATATTATTAGGGTTAGGTTTAGGGTTAATAATAATAATATATTATTAATATATAATAATTATAATTAATAATAATATATTATTATAATATATATAAACAGATATATTTATATTTATATTTATATTTTTATTTGCATTTATATTTATATTTATATTTATATTTATATTTATATTTATATTTATATTTATATTTATATTTATATTTATATTTATATATTTATATTTATATTTATATTTATATTTATATTTATATTTATATTTATATTTATATTTATATTTACATTTGTTATTATATATATTACTATAGCATAATATATTACGTAATATATTTATTTATAATTATATTATTTATTTTATATATTATAATATAATATTATAATTATTATATATTATAATGTTTATATATTTATAATATTATATTATAATATTATAGTATTTATTTTATTATATATTATTAGGGTTAGGTTTAGGGTTAATAATAATATATTATTAATATATAATAATTATAATTAATAATAATATATTATTATAATATATATAAACAGATATATTTATATTTATATTTTTATTTGCATTTATATTTATATTTATATTTATATTTATATTTATATTTATATTTATATTTATATTTATATTTATATTTATATTTATATATTTATATTTATATTTATATTTATATTTATATTTATATTTATATTTATATTTATATTCACTTTTTTTTTAATGTATATAAAATAGAAACATATCACTCCCAGAGCTCTCTTAAACTGCCCATGCTGTGGACTTTGCAAAGTGCCCACACTTTGAATTGACTTTGAATTCCCAGACAAGTTCTGCACTCAGATCCCTCCCCACAGCCCTGCAGTCCCACCCTCCTCCTGTTCCCTCAGCCTGTGCAGTGTCACGTCCTTGCTGTGCAGTGGTGTCACTGCAGCCACGCCTGTTGCTCCAGGAGAAATATTTCCACTGGGAAATGCAGGAGTGGGAGAGAAGGAGCCTTGCTGAGGAGACTCAGCACTGCTCACCCCTGCTCTGGGGACAGCTGGGACACTCTACACGCTCTTCTCGACTAAAGGGACCTCAGCTCATCCTGGGCTGGGAAAGGTTTCCTTCTCCTGGGGGATTTGGGTCACCGTGGATGTGCCAATCCACTCTCCCTGTCCCCTCAGGGAACACAGGAAGGAGAAAGAGAGAGCAAATGAGAAGGTAATTTAGAGGGAGAGTTGGGGTTTTGGAAGAGGGATCTCCAGGGGGCAGGGGCTCTGAACACAATGCCAGGCACATGAGTTGCTGCCTGGAAATACCACCAGGAAAAAAAGCAATTTTTCACTGGGCAGGTGTTCTTGCTCCACATTTCAGTGAGAAATCTTCACAGAATCACAGAATAGTTTGGGTTGGAAGGGACATCAAAGCTCATCTCTTTCCAACCCCCTGTCATGGACAGGGACATCTTCCACTGTCCCAGGTTGCTCCAAGCTCCATCCAGCCTGGCCTTGGGCACTTCCAGGGATCCAGGGGCAGCCACAGCTTCTCTGGGCACCCTGTGCCAGGGCCTGCCCACCCTCACAGGGAACAATTTATTCACAATATCTAATTTAAATCTCTCCTCTTTTAGTTTTAAACCATCCCTGCTGTCCTATCACTTTCTACCTGTTTAAAAAGCTTCTCTTTTTTTACAAGCTCCCTTTGACTGCTTTCAGTCGTGCAGCACCTCCTGGGCTGTGGTATGACAATCCCTGCTCCCACTGTCCAAAAGAGTGTTCTTCTTTTAATTTCACATCCCTTCCTGCCACTGGCTGTCATCTCCAAATGCCAGGGGGACATGGGTGGTGGCAGCCCCTCTGGAGCCCTGTGCCTGCCTGGTAGAGGCTGTTTGCATCTGAGAGCCTCAAGTGCTGCTGCTCTGACCAAACACACGAGTTTTAGATGTTTGATCATAGCACTGGCCCTTCTCCAGGCAGTCAAAACCCCTGGTAGAATCAGCCATATGAAAAATTTGGCAGCTTCTCTGCATAGTTTGAATCATTCATGGAAGGTCAAAGATATTCTTTGCTGGATTTTTTTTTTCTTTATTTTTTTTTTTTTCCTGACATAGGCACTTTCTGGTGAATCTGCTCTCAATTTTGTCCCTTCACATGTGATTATTCAGCTTTCTTCACTGATGGGTTTGGGCAGGGAGCTGGACTCGATGATCCTTCTGGATCCCTTCCAAATGCAGATATTCTGTGATTCTCTGTGGGATGCAATCAAAATGTTGAAATCCCTCTCATGTACCTGGCAGGGAACTCTGCCCTCTGGGTGTCTCTGGTTTAATCTGGTGGGATTTAGTGGTGTCCATGTCACATCAGCTCTCCAGCAGATCCTTCAGTGCCATGAAACACAAGATATCTTTCCAATCCCTGGCTCTGCTTTATCCTCTGGCCTCATTCCACCTCAGTGCCTGGGCAAGAGCAGAGGTGCTGGTGGATTTCTTGATGCAAGGAGACCATAAATCATAAATAATGCAAATTTTAATGATTTCCAGGTCGTCAGTGCAGGAGTGGAGGAGGGATGGTGGCCTGGAGCAGATCTTGCTATGGTGGAGAGAGAAATTGGATACTGGGGAAGGGATTTGGGAGAGTGAGATTTCCCCAGTCACTGCATGAATGGAGTATTCTGAGCCCCACCAAGGTTTTGGAAGGAGGCAGAGGGAGAAGGAAAGGTGCTGATGTGATTCAGAACACTCCTGATAGGGACAGATCTGAGCCAGCCTCAGCTGAGAAACAAAAAACATCGGGAGAGATGAGGATCAGTGGGCTCAGATATGGGACTGCTCACAGCCAGACCTCCCAGAGGTCAGAACAATGCTCAGATTTTTATTTATTTCCTTTGGAGCTGATTTTTCCACAGCTGAGTGCTTCATTTTGGGCCTCTGTTGAACTGCAACTCTGTTAGATCAGAGCAGCAGCCCTCCAGTAACTGGAACCATTTTCTTCTTAGCTCAGAATCATCAAGGAAGAGGATAAAGAGGAGGAGAAGGACACAAAAAATGAAATTTTGCACCAGTGAGAGTCAATTGGTGCCACATCACCAGGCACAGGTGACACAGGGTGATGGCCCTGTGTGAGCCAACCTTTGCCTTTACACACCTAAGCAGATATTGCTGCTTGCTCTGCATGAAAACCACGCTTCCCAGAGAGAAAACAAGGAAGAATTTATGGAAAACAAAAAAAAAGGAGAGAAAAAAAAAAGTTTTCTTTCTGAGTAACTGCGTATGTACACAGAGAATATGGAAGTGCTTTTATCATAAACAACAATTGCAATAAATAAGATCATTTTTCGTATCCACTGGGGAGGCGGCGAGGATATATTAGCATAAAAGTGACTCAGTCTCTAAGTCTAGATGCTTCTGAGTGCACCACATTTATTTTCCACTTTCAATGGCAAATTTCACTTCCAGTCATCAGCATTTTTTCCCTAGCTGATGATATTTACAGACTTTTTTTTTTTGGTTGTTGTTTTCTTGGAGAGAGTGAGAAAAATCCAGCCGAGGGAGGCATTTTTGGTTAACTTTCTCAATTTCCTGGGTAAATGCTGTTTGTGCCCTCAAATGGCTCCCAGGCCCTGCTGGGGCTGGAAATGTGAGCTTGATGTCACCCATGTGGAGTGTCCTGGAGAGGGGAGTCACAACCAGCTCCTGCTGTGCTCCACGGACTCTTCTCCCCTCTCCTGGCACCCACCTTGGTGGGACTCAAACACTGGGATATCAGGGTGGGATTTTCCCTTGGAAACACATCACCTGACCTTGGTGCCCTTTCAGCTTCTGACCCTTCTGATGATGGGAAAGATGTAATGAAAAGCTCTGAGCAGTCAGAGTAAAATTTGGGTGATGAAAACTTAGGTCATGTCTGATTTATGAGCTCTGCCAGGGTGTGGGGTGTGCCGACCTCCAGAGCACATCCTAAACGAAACAACAGGGACTGCTTTCTCCCCCTGATCGTAAACAAATCAAAACCAGCAGGGGAGAAAGGCAGTTTTACTTCTTCTTTCATTATCTTTTTAATATCCTGGATGGCAGCCAGTGTTTCTCAATTAAGTGTCTTTAAAACTGTGCCCAGCCAAGTCTGGCTGTTTGAGGGGTGTATGAGCAGCTGCTCTGAGGCCTGATGAGAGCTGCTGCTTCTGGGGCTCTTCAGAACCTCTAATCTGCTTGTTTCTCTCCAGGAGAAAATGTAAAGCTCTGCCCTCTGCATGTCGTGGAAAAGGGGATGGCATTTGTCACCGTAGCCTCAGAGGAATTTCACCCAAGACAAGTGGTGTCCAACCAAAAAATCCATCTCCTAAAGCTGGAAGCCTCACACAGATGGGATCTGTTTTCCAAAGGATCATAGGAGTGAGGATTTAATGATGTTGAAGGTGTCTAATTCAGTCCTTTGCTCAGCACTGGGCCAGTATCAAGTTGCCCTGGGTCTTGTTCTGGGTAGTTTCAGGTATCTCCAAGGTGTAGCTGCAGAGCTTTTCTGGATCCCTGGTCCAGGGCTGCACTGGACTCAGAGGAAACACTTTTTATTTGTTTCCAGTGGGAATTCCCCTTGTTGGATGTTGATCCCACCACCTCTGAGGGGAGCCTGGCTCTGTCTTTGCCCTCCAGTGCAGCAGCTCAGCCAGATCTCCACCTAAAACCTTCTTTTGTCTGGAGCGGATGAACCCAGCTCCCTCAGCATCTCCTGGAGCGCATCCTGCACACTCCTGACCATTACTGTGGTCAGGACTTGTCCAGGTGGCTTGGCATGGCCTTCAGGCAGAGTGGCATCCTTATCCACACTGTCCTTATCCCAGGGAAATCTCCCAGAGACCTGCTGATCTCCAGGATGGAAGCCCAGATGTCTCCCCTGGATGGGGAAGCATAACACTGCTTTAACTTTTCATTCATTAATTATTGATGGCCTATGCAAATGCTAAGGTCTTTTTTTCTTTCTCTTTCATTTTTTGTCCCCTTTTCTTTTCAACTGGTGCTGATATTCTGGCTGCTCTGTTTGATCTGAGACTCTCAAAGCAAGAGGTTCACCCAGCTCCTCTTTCAAGCTGTCTCAGAATGAGCTGCAGAGCTGGGAGCCTTTTCCTCCTTTTGTTCTGCACTTGGCTGAGAGATTCCAATTTCATTTGAAGATATTTCAAAGTCCTTGTTCAATTATTTTGGTACTATATCCCTCCATCAGATATATTACCTCTTGAAGAAACCTAGGGTTTGGGATATTTTTAAGCTCTGTTAGATATTTCTAACCTAATGCAATTAAGGATTTTGTATTGTTTTTCTTATTTACTTAAATTATTAAAAGATAGACACTAATTCTGAGTTGTGCCTGTTCACTGCCCATGATTTTTTTTTTTTTTTTTAATTTTCCTGTGTTGCTAGTGGTATTTTCAGGAATACATTGACACAAGCACCATTTTATTTAAAATATTTAAATAAATAAATAAAATATGTAATAATAAATAAAATATTAAATTTTAACTTAAATTAATTAAAAATTTAAATAATAAGTAAAATATATTATTTTATATATATAAATATATGTAAAATATATTATTTTATATATATAAACATATATTTTTTATCTTCTTGAATATTGTATTTATTTTATTGAATAATATTTATTTTATTGAATAAAATATTATTTCTTCATTTATAATTATTTATTTTATTGAATGATAATGAATATTATTATATTATTACTATGTTATTAATCATAATTATTTATTAATTATGATTGATATA
Organism: Cyanistes caeruleus; assembly: GCF_971803275.1. Classification (NCBI taxonomy): domain Eukaryota; kingdom Metazoa; phylum Chordata; class Aves; order Passeriformes; family Paridae; genus Cyanistes; species Cyanistes caeruleus. The sequence continues at coordinate 3,418,585 of NC_141705.1, forward strand.
ATGGTTATTATATTATTATATATTTATTATATAGAATATTATTTATTAAATAATAAATAAAATATGGCCTTGTTTCTATATTCAGTAGTTTTTCCTGAGAAAGTTCCCCTCCCTCTAAGCTGTCAAGGGATAAGGTAAAAGGTGGAATAAAGGTTTGATGACAGGTGGAATAAACAGAGAAGAAGCAAAAAAAAAGGTATGACTAAAGTAATTTCTGACACTGGACAAAGTTTATTAGGTCCCACAATTGTCACTGTACTCCAAGAAGATCTGGAACAAGTGTGAGGAGGTTGGGGACAGTTTGGTGGCAATCCTTCGTTACCCAGGGCAGCCAAAGCTAATGCTAATTGTGAATATTTGGATCAGCAGGTGCTGAATTTGATGCTGTTGTGCACTCAGGAGAAGACAGCAGCACCCAGGGAGGGGCTGCTGAACCTTTGAGAGTGGCAGGGGTGGAAAGGAATTGTGAATAAAGGAAAATATCATTATTCCGCGTGCATGGTGGTGTTCTGAGTGTAATAACAACCCTGGAGGAGCTGCTACTGAAATAGTCAGGTTCTCTTTGGCCACGTGTTCCTAAAAAGGAGAGAACAAACCTGGAAATGGTGAAGGGAAGGAGGGAATTGAGAGGTCTGGAAAAACCTCCTGTTCAAATAGGCCAGGATATGCATCCCTGGAAACATCCCAGGCCAGGCTGGACAGGGCTTGGAGCACCCTGGGATAGTGGAAGTTGTTCTTGACCTTGGCAGGGGGGTGGAATGAAGTGATTTTTAAGGTCCATCCCAACACAAACAATTCTGGGATTCTGAGACAGGATTCCTTCCTTTGGAAAAGGGATGGTGAGGGTGGACATGATGGTTTGTAATTTGTAAATTAATGACACACATCCATGGACAGCAGATGGGAAGCAGTTATTGCCACAGGATAGCTTGGATCCTGGAAGTGGATGTGGGATGAAAAAGGAATTAGGAATTAGAAATATCCAGAAATATCCCTTCTTCAAATGGCCTGAGTGTCCAAATCCAATTCCTTGGTTTAAAGAGAGGATGGAGTGAGACAGAGACCTCTCAGGCTGTCAGTCAGGTTCTTCTCTCTGCTAATAAATCCCTCCAAAATAAATAACTAAATGAAAAGGGTCAAAAAAAACCCACAAAAAACCCTGATCTTGCCAATATCCAGCAGCAAATAGAGCTGAGGGGGCCCTCGGTAGGAAAATGTAATGCAAAGGGAATGGGTGCTCAAAATAAAGTAAAAATTAAAGAGGGGAGAGGGAGAGGGAGAGGGAGAGGGAGAGGGAGAGGGAGAGGGAGAGGGAGAGGGAGAGGGAGAGGGAGAGGGAGAGGGAGAGGGAGAGGGAGAGGGAGAGGGAGAGGGAGAGGGAGAGGGAGAGGGAGAGGGGTCCTTACCTTTCTCTTCAGGTTCCTTTGGGTCAGTGGCAGATGCATTTTCTCCTTTGCAAAACAGGTGCTACAATCTCTGGCCAATACTTTAAGCTCAGCAGGACTTGCCAAATCAGGCAGAAAAACTTTAATTTTTAAGGGCAGACAGCATATTTTGATTATTGAGCCTGACCTCCTCTATAAGCAGGGCAGGAGAGCAAATTTTTATATCAAATCCATTACTTTTCTTTCAGGCAGACCATGCATTGCAAAATAATTCTCTTTTTTTTTCCCCAAGTTTTGCATTTCAACCCCCCTCCCTCACTTTTTTTGAAAAAATTTGCTCTGTTTGTTAATGACTTTTTTTCATTTTTATACTTTTAATTTAAAATTTAATTTAATTTAATTTTTTTTAAAGTTTTCATCTCCCTGCCAATGAGTTTTCTATTCCTTTGCCTGCTGGATGACAGAGTCTGCTTCCCAGATCCTGAGAGTTTGGGATCAGTTGGAGCCTGTGAGACTCTCAGGAGTAAGGACTGTGCCAGAGCAAAGATGATCATTTAGAGGCAGATTGGAGAAAGTGGAGACTGGAAATGAAAGTTAAATCCCATCTCCTGGTACATTAATCAGCAGGGGTGCGTTCATTCCTTCTCACAGGCGGTTTCTTGGCACAATTATTCATCTTTGCTCAGTTTGAGAAGCTGGAGGTGGGATAAATACCTCTTGTGCAAACAGAAATAGACGGCCAAGTCACAAAAGTTGAAAAAAACCAACCCAGTTTCTAATTCCTTGGGAGTATGGACAGGGAAGAACCTGTCCAGCCTGGCCTTGGACACTTGCAGGGATCCAGGGGCAGCCACAGCTGCTCTGGGCACCCTGTGCCAGGGCCTCCCCACCCTCACAGAGAACAATTCCTTCCTAAAATTCAACCTAAACCTGCCCTTTTTCAGCTTAATTTCCCCCCTGGTCCTGTCACTTCATCCACTCATCTGAAAAGTTGCTCTCTCCCGCTTTTTAACAAGCTCCTTAAAATGAAAAAGGTAAGAGCAAATACAGAATATGGAATTATGCAGCTCACACTCCATCCCACCTGAAATGCCACCCACGACAAATATTTGCCTGGACTCCAGTGGTGGGGAATCCACATCCTAGCTGGGAAAGTGATTTTGGTAATGGAATATCAGAGCACTCATTATTGATTTCTGCAGCACTTTTGGGGTGGTGATGGTTTGGCAGCTGTGCCCAATGTATTTTGGGAAATACGTTGGAATAATGTATAATGGGGAATAATGGAATTTTGGGAAGTCTGAGGACGACACAGGCTCACAAGTTCTTTGGCAAAGAGAGCACAGGGAGTGTTAGGAGGATAAATTCTACCCATATTTATCTGTGTTTATGTGCAGATCTGAGCAGACATATCTATTAATACAAATATATGAATATACACTTGTACAAAACCACATTTATACCCTGTCAAGCCCCCTCCCCTAAAGCTTTAAGAAGCAGCATTTAAGCTTGAAACTCTGAAACAGCTGAGAAATGAGAGCCCCACAGCAATCAAAGCGAAATTGGATTTGCACCGTGAATCATCTGGTGAGGACTGCAGTAATAAACAGGCATAAAACAATGGCAATTTACTCACATATTAACAACTGTGCTGTCGAGGCAGCAAACCTTTTAAACCCATAAAACCACCCTGCTGTGAGAAAAACAGGGCTACCCAGGGGCATTCCCTTTTCCCAAGGATGCGTGGAGAAATTCCAATTTCCAGCTTGCAAATGAGGAAGAGCTTTTGGGATACCTCAGCCTAAGTTTGGCTCTTTGTTCCTGTTGGCATGTGTTGGCTTTAGGGATTTTGGGACTCTTTTCTTGTGTTCCTGTCAGTTTTGTGGATTTCAAACACCTCCCGCAAACTTGGGGAAGTCTCCACTGACAAGGAGAAAGACCAAGGTGTTCCTCTCCTAATGATTCCAGCTGAAGCATCCTGGCCATGGATGGGGTAAAGATTTGGGACCTTTTCTTTCCAAAACCACCCTCCTGCCGCAGCTGAGCTCAAATTCCCCATCCACCCGTTGTTCTGTCGGGTTTTAAAGCAACAATGGATGTGCCAGGTGAGAGCAGAGGGGTTTGAACAGGCAGTGCTGCTGCCACTTAATTATGGTCACATTTCAGTGAGATTTATAAATCATCTATAGCCCTTAGGGATGGTTTTTATTATTTTTTTAATTTTTTTTTTTTTCAGCCAGAAAGCAGCAGCTGTGAAGGGAAGAAGAGTAAATTTTCAGCACAGGAGATGGATCAGACCTTGATTTTTTTTGTGAAAATCCCAAAACCTTGCTTTCAGTGAGATTTTTAGCCATGGTGAGCTGGACTAAAATGGGCTGAGTCCTTCCTTGCCTCAGTCTTTTCGAAGGCGAAGGACAGAAGTGAAGAAGTCCAGAAATCTCCAAACTGTTTGAAATGTCCTGCTTGAGGCCATACTATAAAAAGTTAAATTGGAGATCTGGGCACAATAAATGCCAGATAATGTTCTCAGAAAGTGCATAAAACCTATTTTTGATGCCTGCACCCTTCCCTCAAACCCCAAGACATGTTATCCACCACCACTGCACACAGGAAATCTTTAAATTTAGGCAAGTTTGGTTTATTGAACTGAATAGAACTGAACATTAAACCCTTTTTTCCTGGGACTCAGTGTAATTTACACTCTCTGATTTGTCCTTCCCAGCCTCTTGGCAGGACTCTGTGTCCTGGGATGTCACAGGGGCTGCTTGTGTGCTCCATCCTGATCTGACTTTTGGTGATGAGTTCAACCACAGAAAATATCCTGTGTCCTCTTTTCCCAAGAGAAAAGGAGGGATCAGACTTTGTTTCTCTCTGTTCTTTGACCAACATTTATTTACCCATCTCCCAGCCCAGGTCCTTCTGCCACCATCCTGAGCCAGTTTTGCACATCAGGTTTTCTATTTCCTGACGTGTGCAGATGTCTTGGATAACCTAGAATGGCTCAAATGGTGTGAAATGCCCATATTCAATCTGGAATTAATTATTTCTTTTTCTCTAATGGAATTTAAATGTGACTCCTACACAGACACCTCATTGGGGTGGAGAGCTTTTAATCCATAAGCTGAATCCCACAGAAGATCACAAAAAAAACCCCAAACCTCTCAGTGACTTTAGTGTCACTCTGTGTTTTGAGTCTCCAGGGAGGGACCCTTAGAGGTCTGAAAGTGGAAAAAAAAAAATGGAAATCTTCACACAGGATGGCTGAAGTTTCTTGGGACAAATCCCAGTCCCAGCTACAATCCCTGTCCTGTGAAAAGATTGTAAAAGTCAGTTTGTTGAGGGATGGTTTTCAATTTCTGAGTGGCAAAAGAAATTTCCCAGCAGGAACTGGCACACAGGGATGGCGAAATCCTATGACCTGGATGACTTGATGTGCATTTGGAACTAAATTGAGTTTTCCATTTTTTTCCCTCATTTCTGCCCATGGGCAGGGAACTGCAGGGTGCAATTTTGGCATGGATGGGCTGCCACAGAAGGAGGGGACACGGAGAGGTCTGGACCTTTCCCAGAGCCTGGGTCATTCCAGCTGAGTCCCTTCTCTGACCACAGGAAATTCAGGAGGAACAGAGGGAAAGAAAAAGCCAAGAGTGAAATATCCCCTGAAATATCCTCCCAGCTGACAGCAATTGCTGCCTCAGGGATTTCTCAGCTGAGATTATATAAATGTTTCCAACTGCCCTTGATGGGTTTATCTGTCACCAAGGCACCTAATTGCTGTTCTACCCCCTCCAGACAGATGAGATATCTCGTGGTGATGAGCTCCACTGTTCAAAAATGAGCCATGTGAAGAATTACCTCGCTGGGTTCATTTTGATAATTGGGCTTGATGTCGCTTAGTTCTTGCACCATGAGAGGCAGTGAACGCTCATTCTCTGCCTGTCTTCTCAGCACTCCTGGTTTTACAGACCTGAACTCGCAGTCACCAGAGTGACATTTGGTTTAAATGTTCCTTGGGTGGGAACTAGCCTGGAACTTTGGGCCATTCTAAGTGCATTCTACCCTTTCTCGACTGAATAATCACAAAAGCAAAGAGGAGTCAAGTTACACATATTCAGAGGTGCAAAGATATTTTTAAGGTCATTCTCAGTTTCTTCCATTCTCCATTTCTTCCCCCAAATTCTCCAAAGTAATTTTCACCTCTGACAGCTATCAAATATTGATCCAGGGTTTTAATGTTAGATTTCATTTTGATTTTCCCTTTTGCCTTTTACTTTCCTGTCTCAGATATGCATCATATAGATAAGAATCCCAGAATGGTTTGGGTGGGAAGGGACCTTAAAGTTCATCTCATTCCACCTCCTTGCCATGGGCAGGGACACCTTCCACTATCCCAGGCTGCTCCAAACCAAATCCAGCCTGGCCTTGGACACTTCCAGGGGTCCAGGGGCAGCCACAGCTTCTCTGGGCACCCTGTGCCAGGGCAGCACCACCCTTACATTTATTCCTAATATCTAATCTAAACTTGCTCTCCAGATGTGGCTGGTGCAATCCCTCTATGCCAGTGTGTCAAGAAACTGAGAGTGTCCTCTCCTGACTTGCTTTAATCATTAATTCTTCCACGTAGGAAAAGATTATCCTTGTGAAATTGCAAAAAAATGTGTTAGAGAAATTAGCAAGATTGGATCATTTTCCTGATTTTCTTCCTCCTTCATCCTCTATAACCATTGTTTTAAAAATCAGACACAGCAACAATTCACAGCAGCGTTTTAGACAGGTTTGTGCATGTATTTGGTACAAACAAACAAAAAAATGTGCATTCTGTTTCATAGAGCTTACATCAATCTGGCAGAACCTGAAACACAGAACAGAAATACTCTGGCTAATAAATACATCTGGGGATGAAAAATAAAAATCTATACATAAAAAATTCCAACGTTCTGCTAAAGAAAATGTACACTTATATACACACTGTAAACAATAGTAATGCAACCCAGCTGCAGCCCAGCTCAGGCTGACAGGGACCTTCCTTCCCTCGTGGACTTGGGAGAGTCCAGTGACACAAAAATTCATTTTCCACCCTCAACTCTCGGTTCCTTGAAGCAGCAAGGTCTGACAATGCAATTGTGACATGGAGCCAGTGCACTGAGGTGGGGTCTGATGGATAACTGAGGTGCAGGTGCTTTGGGAAATGGCCTGCCTGGAAAATCTGCTGGAGCAGGGCCATTCCCACAGCTGATCACACCCTTGAGGATCCAGGGAAATCTGTGGGATCAGACTGAATTTACCTCCTGAAAGTCTGAGCCCGTTTTTCCAAACTTGGAAATGTTTCAAGGAGAAATGCTCAATTCCAGACACTCAAGTCATATTTCATACAAAATTTTCCTTCCTCCCTGCCCAGCAAAGCCAGCCCTGTCTCCTCTAAATGAAGCCCTGCACGAGCAGCCTCAGAGTCCAGTCCTGGCACTGCTTCTGGTGCAAGATGAAACCAAATGCCAAATGAAAACAGGGCAAAACCCAAATATTTCACCTGAATGCAGCACAGCAGAGCTCAAGGCTTTCCTACAGCACCTTCCAGGGCATCTCTTGAGGCCAGATCAAACACAGTGAGCCAGAATTTGGGCATTTATGTGTGTGTGTCATGTGTGTGCTTAAACAGACTTTATTTTCTCCCTTGTAGGTCTGTAAAGACTTGGGGTGGAGAGGCAGCAGACCTCCAGACTAATCCTTTTTTCCTTCTTGAAAAGCTTTCAAGGGGCTGGAGGCTGTAAATATAAATATTTCAATACTGGAGAGAAAAAATATATATATATATTGAAAAGATCAGGGAGCAGCATAAGCAGAAATACCAGATCATTTATAGGAATGCACTGCTTGCCAGCATTTGCCAAATCTTCATTTATAGAGGGATGCTTGCCCATTTGCAGGAGAATGCCTGTTATTTTGGGAGTGACACATTTATAGAAACACAGATCTGATGTCTGTCTGTCTGTCTGGTCACAGATGCACTCATGGACTGTCCTCTCCCTGCTCCTTTCTCTGCCACATGGCCAGTGCCTTCCATTGGGATCCCAAAAACACCCAGGAAACCCGTGGCAGCTGCACATCTCACACTTCAAAATGACTTTCTGTGTCACCCCATCATCACTGTAAGGTCTCATTTCCCTCCGAAGCCAAACAAACAGGGGATAAAAGCAATATTTCCCCACAGAAGTTCCCTGCTTTGGTAGGGCAGAGCTGGCAACCTCAGCCTGGTTTAGCAGATGCTGGAGAAAATGCAGGTGGTTGTGAGTCTGAGTTCAGTGCAAGTGCTGGGATTTGCTGCTGGGAGGAAAATATCTGGACAAAATCTGCTGGTATTTGTGCAATAATTGGTCCAGTTTGTTCTGCATCAAGTAAAGGGTGTTGAGACAGGGCCAGCCCCAGATCTCTTGTCTCAATATGCACTGCACAAAAGAGTAAAACAATAAAAAAGTCCAACTTCCCTCCTGCTTTGTTTTCCTTTAAAGCAAATCAGAACATCAGAAAGAAAGGTGACATTCTCCTGGCTGTGCCTGGGAGCCTTTCATCTTCCTTTGGCAGCCACCCTTAGTGGGATGAGCTGGATGTGCTGCAGGCACTTCCATGAAAGGCTCCTCATGGGTTTGAGGGGCAGTGCTGATGTGGAGCAGTTTCCACTCAGGACATGTTTCCACCCCTCAGGACTTCACATTCCTGCTCTTTAGTTCCCTGGCTTGGGGCACTTCACCTCAGATCCTGCCTCCATCACCTACATCCTGCTCATGGCCTAACCTGATGGTTGCTCCTTGGGGCTCCTTATCTAAAATTTGATGAAACCACTCTGAATTTTCAAACCAGTGCCTGTAGTCCAAGGCCAAGCAGAGTTTGGGTGACCATTTCCTGAGCTGCCTGGTCAAGGTGGGCTTGCCATGGCTTCAGCTCCTTGAGTTTCCTGGAGGAGGCCGTGGTGCCCTCCTGAGGGGTGCTCACACTCTGGGGCTGTGAGCAGGGAGAAACCCCACTTTAATTGTCACTGCTTTTGACACAACCAAGGCAATTGTTGGCAGCCACCAAAAGTTTGGTGTGTCGAGCATGTGGGAGGTCCCATGGGAGAAGGATCATGAGTGTGACCCTGACTGGGGAGAAGATCTCTCTTCCTGAGAAGCTCAGCTCCACTCCAGCTTGGACTCTACGGGCAGTAGAAATGCAAACTTCTGAACTCAGCCACCCCACCTTTCCTGAGCCACAGCACAGGCTGGCTGAGGACCTGCATTATGGAATCACAGGATCATTAAGGTTGGAAAAGACCCCTTGGATCATGGAATCCAACCATTAACCCAGCACCACCCCACTCACTGTTAAACATCTCCTCAAGTGCTACATTCACATGTCTTTTGAACACTTGCAGGGATGGTGACTCCTCCACTGCCCTGGGAAGCCTGGTCCAGTGCCTGACCACCCTTTGAGTGAAGAAATTCTTCTTCATATCCAGCCTAGATCTTCCCTGACCCAACCTGAGGCCATTTCCTTCTGTCCTGAGTGAAGCCCCTGGGATGCATTTTTTTTATCCTGTGTTTTCTGAGAAAAAACATCAAGAGCAAAGAAGGAGACAGGAAAGTTTGGGGATGACTGACACCAGAAGGAGCTGATTTCTCTGTGTGTCGCAGATGAATGTTCACTAAAGCAAGGTGGGTTGCAAGTGTTTCACTGGAAAGTGAAATGCAAAATGCTTCACAGGATGGAATTAGAGGAGAGAGACCTGCACACCCCTTGGCAACAGTGCACACATCTGGAATACTCCTCTGGCCTGAAACCAGGTGATGTGGAAGGGCCAAAGCTGTGGCCACTGCAGAGATGATGGCTGAGAGCCGGGATCCCTCCACCTTGCTCGGGAATACCCCAGTCTGCTCTCCCTCCAAAGCCAAGGCCTCGTCTGGATGTCCTGCTCAGGACCTACAAGCTCCCAACCCACCCACATGAAGGACCAGCTGCCAGCTCCTGCTTGGCAGAGTCCTCCTGGGTGCTGCCTCGGGATAGAAACATGGCCACGTGTACTAAGGCAGGGTTGGCAACTTTCGGGATTCAATCTTTCCGTTAGATTTCACTGTGGTGTTTTTAAGGCAAAGGAGACATCCTGGTTTCCCTTAATTGCACAGTTCCTTCCAAAGCCAAAGACAACCATCCACCAGAGGAGACAGCTCCAGCCCTAAGGTCATATCCACACCTTCTCCTCCTGCTGTGGCTGTAGAATGGGATATGCCATTGGCTCTAACTTGAGGAACCCATAATCCCACAGAAGGGGCTGAGCTCCATGTGGGGGATGCTTGGATAACCTTTGGGCAACTGCATTTAATACCTGATTGCTGCTTCCAGCCTACCTGACAGACCCACAGCTGGTATCCCTCCATGTTTCTGCTGGATGCCTCTAAAGAAACCATCGACAGCTGCCCCAGAGGCTTCAAATATCTGTTTCTCTCAGCCCACAGCAGTCTGTTAAGTCATGGGTTTGGTAGTCGATGGTTTCTGTGAAATCATGAGGGATCCCGATCGAGACAGACTCCACCTCTGTTTTGTAGGTGGCTGTCACCCCCCCTTTGCTGGAGCCACCCCGGATTTTGTTAGAAAGGCTGTTCATCTTCTCCTTCAGCTGGGTGGATGCTGGTTTCTGGAAAGGGGTGAGCATTTTCCAGCCCTTGAAGCTGAGCGTTCGCCTCTTACTGGCTCTCTCCTGGAAGGAGGAGTTAAATATGAAGGAGCTGTTCAGGGTGTTAATCCTGGGCCTTAGGTCTGTCTCTGAGTCCTGCACTGAGCTGTTGATGGAGGCCCCTCTCCAGTGGTGGTCGTAGACCCTCCAGATGGGCCGTCGCCGCCGCTGGCACTGGCACTTGAGCAGCCGGATGAACGCGCGCTTGAACTCCTTGCTGGAGCACGGGTAGATGATGGGGTTCACGCAGCTGTTGAAGTACCCCAGCCAGAAGATGATCTTGAAGACGATTTCGGAGGGCTTCAGGGATGGGAAGAAAGAACCTTGGGAGAGATTGAAAGGAACGTGGTTAGAGGAAGTGGAAGGGTGTGGTAGAGTGAGGTGATACGGGTGGTGGTCAGTCCACTCTGGAGGAGGTGAGATGTGTAGAAAAGGCTGATGGTGTGGTGGTGGTGAGACCCTGAAACGTGTTTTCCCAGAGAAACTGTGTCTCCTCACCCCTGGAAGCGTCCAAGGCCAGGTTGGATGGGGCTTGGAGCAACCCAGACTAGCGGAATGTGACTTTCAGGTAATTTACTGCCTCCAGACTTATAGACTTCAGCATGAAAGTATGGCCACAGCCCTGCCACCTGCACTGAGAGAAGAGCAACACCCCTTCACCTCCTCCTCTCATGTACTTTGGGTCACCAGTGTCACACACCCTCTGTTCAGATTCTGTGGTCATGCTAAGGGGAGCTGTTAAAGTGGGCTCAGATAGCATCCACTGCCCCAAAGCTTCTCCTTGATACTTTAAAACACTTTTGTACACCCAGTCCCTCCTCAGGTTTTTGCAGAGTTTTCCAGTGGTTTTCTTGGTGAAAAACAGCAGATATATATATATATTTTTAAGCCAGAAGATGTCAGTGTTGCTCCCACTTGACCTCAGAACAGCATTCCCCACTTGGATCTGAAATAACTTTCTGACTCAGCCTTAATTTCTTTTAATTTTAGCTCCAGATGACAAATCACACCACCATGTGACTGAGCGTTAATTTGTATTTAAGTAAATAACATTAACTCCAGATATCATTATTATTTTCCCCTGCGCTCTTAAGCTTGGTGTCAAAACAGTAAAACAGGTGCCAGGAGCCAGAAATTCGTGACTGACAATACAGAAAAGCTCCCTGGGCTGTTTGCTGGAGGAAAACCATCCACCAGGAAACTCAGAGAACTGGTTCCAGCAAAACTTTCATACACCCATCCCTAAAAAGTGGAGAAATTTCAGCCAGACTCAACATTAGGTACGTGGGCAGCTCCATCACGGGTATGTGGGAGAAGATGGAGAGATCACAGCATTTTGTGGTGGCTGGGCAGGCAAAGCAGCTGAAACATCTGCTGGAGGCCCAGCCAAGGCAGGCAGGAGCTCAGGCTGGCTCTCGGGGCATGGGATGAGGACAGTGAGCAGAAATGACATGGCTGTGCTGGGAAGACTCAGGGCCTTCCTGGAAATGAAGGCATTTGCAGCCTCATGAACAGCTCCTGGTGGTGCAGCCAGTGCCTTTGAATGGAGCAATCAATGATCATGGAATCATGGAAAGGTTTGGGTTGGGAGGGACCTGAAAGATCATCTCATTCCAAACTCCCTGCCGTGGGCAGTGACACCTTCCATTAGCCCTGGCCTTGGGCACTTCCAGGGATCCAGGGACAGCCACAGCTTCTCTGGGCACCCTGTGCCAGGGCCTCACACCCTCACAGGGAACAATTCCTTCCCAGTATCCCATCTATCCCTGCCCTCTGGCAGTGGGAAGCCATTCCCCCTTGTCCTGTCACTCCATGCCCTCATAAATTCTCTCTCTCCATCTTCCCTGTCAGCTCCCTTAACACGGGGGTCAGTTTGGTGAGGCGATGACCTCGCCTTGGTTGTTTTAGATTAAAGGACTTTATTCTCTTGGGGGTGGTGCTGAGTTCTTCAGGTTGGCTCTGGGCTGCTGGAATCACCAGTTTTGATTTTAACCCCATCAGAAACACCTCCCTGAGTGACAGCCAGAAGCTTTGAGCCACCCCAGTGGTGCTGGGGCCATCCCCCTTTGCCTTCCATAACATCTCCAGTCTTCATCCCACCATGGCTTTGACCATCCCCCTTTTTCACAGTGCCCCCAGCCCACCCCCCTGGACCTGCAGGAACCATGGGTGTGTCAGGAAATGGGACATAAGAAGACGATGGACTTCATCAAACATGCAATCCTGCTTCTTCCCTTGACAGGGAGAGGTTTCCTGCCTCAGTTTCCCCACAGAGAAAGGGTTAATGACCACGACCTCTTCACAGTGTTGCTGTGAACCCTGCTTGCAGCGTGCTCTGGGTTCTCAGAGGAGCTGCAGCTCTATGGAGCATTTTTTAGCTTCAAGAGAGAGGAAAAGAAAACAAAAAGCTATGGTAACAAAGCAAATAAAAGAAGGGTCTCTTTTTAAATTCAACTGGTAATTACTGCTTGAGCCAGGCTACTTAGGGGATTGGTGCTTGCCTAAACAGCCTGATGGTTGCTAAAATAATAACTTTTATCTGGTGTTTAGCAGTTCAGGGCACAATGCAGTTTCTGTACTACGTGCTTTGTCTTTTGCATCCAGATAGAAAACACAAATTGAAAAGGAAAAGAAGCTCTGAATTCTCTGAATTTCAACTCTGGCTGGTTTTTACCCAGTGAGAACCTTGTGTACATATGAAGACAAGGGGCCCATTACCATCCTCATTGCCATGCAAATAAGCGTGCCCCTTGGAAGGGACGTGTCCTGAGTGCATCCAGAGTTTCCTCATTTCCTGGCCCTGGCATGAACAGAGCTGGGCAGGGAGTCCCCAGAACAGCTCCTCTACACATGCTGGAGCATCAGAATCCTCTGATGGGCACTGGGAGGCTGCACATAAGAGGATTTGAGGGGTCTTTTTTAGGGAATGCGTAAAAAATCGAATAAATCAGCACTTGCTTTCACATAGTCGAATATGCAACAGCACTTTGAGGGGTTTTGGGCTGGGCTTTGTAACATTTCCTATATAAATAAGTGAAAGTCAGTACTGAGTGGTGGACACTTGAAGAGCTCAGGAAACAGAGAAGGATGTGTCCAAGGCCCAGAAATAGAGAATGTGAGTAAAATATCAGGAATAGCAGGACAAGAGTGATGCACCAGCACTTCAGTCTGTTATCTTGGTGTAAGAGCAATTTTTGGTCATCCGGCCCCAAAAGCATTAAGATGAGTACAGGGCAACATCAAAGAACAGGAAACACGATTTCTGTAGGATCTGTGCCACCATCCAACAGAAACCTGGTCTTGTTTAAACTCAAAATCAGCCCTGTTGAGCCCAGCTCAACACCTCATGGGGTGAGGGAGGAGGAGATGGTGACACCCACCTTAGGGACATCCATCAGAATTTATAATAATAATGCTGGGGTCTCAGCAGTCCATATGGGGACTTTATCCCTTCCATCATTTTATTAAAGATCATCCCACATCTTGCAAAATCTGAATCTGACAGAGCTGGGTCAGGGCAAGGGCTGTATGTCCTGTTGTAAACCTAAATAATTATCTTCAGAAATTAAGAAAGCTGCAGGTGAGCTCAGGAAAAGCCTGTTTGCACCTTGCAAAGTGACTGAAGCTACAGACTAAACATGGTTTGAGGACTGAACTTCAATTTTTTTGATGACGCAAAAGTCGAGCCAATAAAGTATGTGCTCATAGCTTTTTTTTAAAGAAAAAATTAATTACTTGTTAATTAACTTGTTAATTAACCTAATTAATTACCCTACTAATTAATCACCCTGTTCATATTTGGGGAAAACCAGGTAGGTAAATTCTTCAGAGCCATGGCATGCTTCCCAAAACTCAGTGATGGGTGTCAGCAGATGCAATCTGCCCTCCATGTATCCAAACACATATCCCTTTTTTTTTAGGTTGTTTGAGCTAACACAATCCCATGATCTTTCCTTGCCTGCCCTTCTCCACCCTGCCCTCCCCATGACTCACTGGAAGGTGATATCACTTGGATTGTTCAGGGCGTTGCTGGTCCCAGTGTTCAGCGCTCGAAAAACAAAGCAAAACAAGAAGAAAAAAAAAAAAAAGACAAATGCACCAATGCAAATGGAGCCAGTCCAATCAAAATTCTGGCCCTGGCTCCCAGTGTACAGCCAGAATTCATGAGCAGGCTTGGTTGGCAAGGGCATCTTTGTTCTAACAGGTCCCTGCTTTGCAGCTTGTCCTGAATATTCCATGGTGCAGGAATGCTGCAGACATGGCAGAAGGTGGGCAAAACAAAGGGACAAAGTCATGTCCCAGTGCTGCCACAGCTTGGAAATGCACGGACCAGCAGGGCTGTTCAACACTGGTAAAGGAGTTGCTGTGGCTTGGTGTGGGCTTTGTAGCTCCAAAAAGAGCTTTTGGAGAGCTGGATCTTACAGGTGTCATCACAGGAGAGGGAAGGTGAAACCTCCCACAGGAGGGTGCAGGTGAACAGATAAGAAGAGGACATGGCTCATCTCACAGCAGGTTGCTCAGCTGTGGATGTCCCTGCAAGCAGGAGGGAAAAATTGATTGGCCAAACTCATGGAAAGTTAAAAAAAATATACATATATTAAAAATATAAAAATTAAATATAAAAACTAAAATTAAAATTAAATATAAATATAAATATAAATATAAATATAAATATAAATATAAATATAAATATAAATATAAATATAAATATAAATATAAATATAAATATAAATATAAATATAAATATAAATATATATAAAAATTACCAATGTGTGAACCACTCTGTTTCTGAGTTAGGAAACTCCAGAAATCCGTTTGTAGGATTAAGATGGTGGTAGGGAGAGGTGTGCCATCACCTGAACTTCTCCTGGATGTGGCCTCAAAGGTTCAGGAGGGCACTGAAGACGGCTTTAGGAGGTATCAGAGCAGCAAGTCAAAAGAATTGCAGCTGGTAGAGAAAAATCCCTGGCGTAGGAGGTACCACAGCTGCTCACTGTGGGTCCTCCTGGCCAAAGGAAGTCAGAGAATCGTGGAATGGTTTGGGTTGGGAGGGATCATAAAGCCCATTTCATTCCACACCTTCCACTGTCCCAGGTGGCTCCAAGCCCTTTCCAGCCTGGCCTTGGACACTTCCAGGGATCCAGAGGCAGCCACAGATTCTCTGGGCACCCTGTGCCAGGGCCTGCCCACCCTGATATTTAAAAACCTTGTATCCAACCTAAATTTCCCGTCACTCTCTTCCTTCTTTTTTTTTCTGACTCTCAAAAAGTAAATTAATTAAATCTGCTCCAAAATAATCCTGAGCTGCCCCTTTCAGCTCAATACCCAGCTTGCACCTCTCCTTGCCAGCTCCTTCCCAGGCCCCCAGGATGGACAACCTCACTGATGGAAGCTGCCAAGCTGTGGGAGAAGGGGCTGGATTTCAGCAAAGACTTCTCCCAGTGTGTGGAACTCAGATTCTGGCTGGTCTTTCCTGACCTTCTCCTCCGTTCTCTGTTAACCACCTCCACTGGGTATTTATAGGCACATCAGGGTCCCTAGAGGGTTAACACCTCCTTGGCGTGTCTTGGAGTGATCAGGGAGTTCACTGCCCTCCGAGGAGGGATCCAAGAGCTGCTTGGCCTGGAGGGGAGGACAGCATGTTCACAGCCACTCAAGAATTTTCCCTGGAGGACGATGGCATTGGGATATCGGGTGGAATTCCTCAGGCCTGTCAGCCCTCCAGCCAACCCCATAAACAATGTCACAGATCAGCAGCAGCTTCCCAATGAAAGCCCCAAAGAGCTGCCTTCGTGCCTCTCTGCTGCCTCTGTGTCCAACTTCTGCCTCCTGGTCTGGCCCAAAGAGAAGCAGGCAGAAGCCACCACTCCCCTGACCATTGCTGACCTTCTGGGCAGTGTTTTGTCTCAGATCATGGTTGGGAAGATGCTCCTGGAGAGCTCCTGGCCATGCCAAAGTGGTGGGGTGTGCAAACCTGGAGTGTGGGCCCTGGTGGGGAGGGAGGGAAGATTTAGGTGTGATGGACATCAGGGAAACTTTTGTCTAGCAGTGGTGGGGAGATTGCAAAGGGAGGAGAAACCAGTCAAGGGCTCTGAAAAACACCAGTGCTCTCAAGCAGGATCTCAAATCTGAGGTCTGAGTGTGGTCTGTGTGTCAGCAAGAGGAGGATAATGAATCAGAGCCTTGTTCTGGTCATTCACTTCAAATTCATGGCCTCCAAACCTGTCTCCCAACCTTTAGGATTATGTTCCTAGCGGTGTCCTCAAAACTTTTGTCTAAGGTGCTGCACATCAGTAGGACTTGGACCAAAATTGCCCTTTATCCCCTCAAATACTTTAGATCTTCTCTGAGTAATCCTGAGAATTTGGACCACTGGTGGGAGTAATTGATGTGAAGACATTTATGAGGCATCTAATTTCCTGAAAAGCGTGGCTCTTGTGTGAATCACCCGTGAATCTTGTGTGAATTCTTGTGTGAATCACCTGACTGAGTGCAGGCACCTGAGCAGGTGCTGGGGCTCCTCTGCCAGTCAGCGAGGGCAGGTTTTGTGGTGAGAGTGGAGTGATCCATCTCATCCTGAGTGCAGGTCACCGGGCAGATGGATCACACCAGCTTTCAGATGACTGGACTCAGACTTCTGGCTCATGGACAACCACATCACGGGCATCCAAGGTTATTCCTGATGGATTTCACCCTGAATGTCAAAATCATCTGCTGGTCTGATGCTCTCTGAGAAGATGCCAGAGCTTCCCATGCACCAGTTTCTCCCCTGTGCAGGACAGGACTTTGATCATGGGAAGAATTTCACTAGTGGAAGGTGAAGTGGAAAGCCACACAGGTTCATCTAAACTGTTCCCTGACAGAAGCTTCACAAGTAATTCCAAGGATTGTGAAAAGTGCTAATTTGCAGATGAATTTGGTCCAGGCAACAATTTACTCCAGAGCCCATCCTCAACAGAACATAAGGAATTGACTTTGCAGCCCCCCAGCATTTCCCCAGCAGACTCTGCTCCTTTAACCACCTCCAGATGCCCTGGTGCCACATCACAGGGCACAGAATGCAAAGTTTCTGCTCCACACTGCAGATCCAGGCTGGTGGGCTGCCACACTGCACCCCCTGCTCTGCCAGACATCCTGAACTTCACAAGGCAGGAATTATGTGCTAGGACCATGGGGACACTGCATGAGGCACAAGACAGGCTTTGGGCAATACCCTGTGAAGTATTTACTGTGTTCTCCTCTGCTCTACAACTCTTGCTTCAGGGGCTTGAAATCATCTTTTTTACCCCTCTCTTTTTTTTTTCTTTTTTTTTTTTTTTTTTTTTTTTTTTTTTTTTTTTTGACAGTATAGCTGCTCTTAGTTAATTTGATTCCTGATCAAGTTGTAGCTAAACTTATAATTTGCTGGATATTATTGGGAATGTGCTTTTGTGATATGATTAGGTGAGGGGGACCAAAGAAGGTTCAATCATACAATCAGGGAATGGTTTGGGTTGGAAGGGATCTGAAAGATCATCTCATCCCAAACCCTCTGCCATGGGCAGGGACACCTTCCACCAGCCCAGGCTGTTCCAAGCCCAATTCAGCCTGGCCTTGGACACTTCCAGGGATCCTGGGGCAGCCACAGCTTCTCTGGGCACCCTGTGCCAGGGCCTCCCCACCCTCACAGGGAAGAATTTTTTAAAATACCTAATTTAAACTTACTCTCTTTCAATGTGAATCCATCTCCCTTTTCCTGTCATTCCATGTTTTTGTGAATAGTCTCTCTCCATCTTTCTCATACGCTCCCTTCAGGTGCTGGAAGGCCACAATTAGGTCCCTGCAAAGCCTTCTCTTTTCCAGGTTAAATAATCTGAATCTTTTTATATACCATCTTTCTTGGGAGGGCACTGACCCTTCATTCAGGGACTCACAGCTGAAATCATCATCAGGAAATCCCTGGAAGGTGACTTCATCCATTGCATCCTCCTTCCAAAGACCTGCATGTCCCATGCACAAAACCTTCTTGCCCTGCAAGGAATACACCACATTCCATCTTTCATGAGGGATCTCTAAAGAAGAAAGTCGTGTTTTAAACAAAGGAATAACTCAGAAATCATGGCCTGCAGAGGGGTTGATACCCAGGTCTGTAAGGAGAAACTGCCAGCAGCACATGGTGGGTACCACCAAAAGAAGCCCTGAGTGGTGCATCTCGTCTGACTGGATTTCTCCTAGGTTTTCCATATGGTTTTCCACATGGTTTTCCACAGTCTCCTGGAGAAACTGATGCACTTTGGTCTGGAAAAGTGGACTGACAGGGCTGGCACCCAGGGAGAGGTGATAAAAAGCTTCTTCCCAAAGAGGCAACCTGTCACCCATGGGATCGATATCGCCCCCAAAGCTGTTATATATCTCCATAAGTGATCTGGTGTGTCCTGATGAATTTTCCTGATGATACCAAACGGAATGAGGACATTCCTGGACACTTCAGGAGTGGGGGCCACCCTGCAGGAAGACCTGCATCAACATGAGCATCACCAGCAGAGATGAAGAAGGAATTGTGTCACTCCACGCACTGTGCTCAGTTTTGGTCCCCACCAGGCTGGAGAAAGTCCAGAGAGTGGTCAAGAAGATGATCCAAGCACTGGGAAGCTGCCATGTGAGGAAAAGCTGAGAGAACTGAGCTTGCAAAATTCTTGAGAAAAAAATCTGAGTGGGAGGTTTCTTTGCTGTGTAGCTACAAAGAAATTGTGACTCCCTTTTCACAAGGAGCCACCTGGAAAAGATGAGGAGTCATGGGTGCAAGTCATTCCTGGGGATATTCCTATTGCACTCAATTGTTCAACATGACAGCAATCAGCCATCAGGATAATTTACCCAGGGAAGTGGTGGATTCCACTTTTAAGATTCAGGTGGACATGATGCTGGACCATCTTGTGCAGATTGTGCTTTTGCCGAGAAAAGTTGGACCGGATGGTCCTTCAGGTCCCTTCTGACCTGGTATTCTGTGACTCCATGAGTTTTTCCTGCTTCTTGGTTTTTAACAGGAACTCTGTGGACTCTACTCAGACAGGACTAGACAGAGGAAAGGGAGAAAAATTCTGAAACCATACTGGGGCCTGGATTCTGCAAACCAAACTCTTGTTTAAAATAAATCTTTTAAACTGTTAAGACAATGCTTTCATGACAGAATCAGAGAATGGTTTGGGTTGGAAGGGACCTTGAAGAGTTCTAATTCCAACCCATACCCTCAAATCATGCTCCCCATTATCTCACTTCAACTCTGCCCTGGAATAGCCTTTTTAGCTGCTCGGTTCATCCTCCAAGAAGAAGGCCTGGGCAGCAGATTCAGGACACAGACAGTTCTGAATAAAGCATGGTCAACAGGAAGATGGACTTTGAAATTAATCACAAAATTAAAAGGAAGACAAAGATGTAGGCGTTTGACATCTGACTTTTAGTACAGACTCCCTTAAAGGTAATATTTTTGCAGTGTTCCTTGTGCTTGGGAAAGATGTGTGTGTGTGTCCAATTGCCTGTTCTTTGATTCACAAGTAATAGCCTGACTCCAGCCCCAGAGGGAACCTTAAAACAAATCTTAGAATCATGAGACTCAGCAAAAGGACATAAATAAAATTAGGAAAAAAAAAAAAAATTAACAAAAAAAAAATAAAAGATTGACCAGTCTGGCAAATCCAAAGGGAGATATCAGGAAGGTTCTTATTTACCAAATGCAAATGAAGAAAAAAAGAGTCTCCTGAGAGAAGGAAAAAGTCAGGGCAACTGAGCTGCATGTCAAGAGCTCTTGTCCTGCTGGCTGAGCAGGAAGGAGACTGGAATCCATGTGCTGATGCATGGCAGATCCGTGCCGGGATGGTTCACCACAGGAAACACGCTCGGGGCAGCCTTTAAAAAGAAAATTTCCATCTGGCTCGGGATCTGAACGAACACAATGGCCTTGTGGGGTTGCTAAGCTCCCTCCAGGGCAGTGCAGAGCTTGCTCAGAGAGGAGCATTCCCGGGGCTCTCCGCTCTCCAAACCAAAGCATCCTGAGCTTGTGCTGTGCCCGAGCCTGGGAATCTCTTCCCTGAGCACACCTCAGGGAAACACAGCCAGGATAACCAGCCTGGGGAAAGGAAACATTTACAGACAAACTGACTTGCTCCCGTCTCAGCAGGAATAAACCATAGGTAGAATGTCTCATGGGTAAAAATCCAACCATAGGCACTGATTTTACAGGGGCAGTGATGAGGGGAAATGTTCTTGAACTGAAAAAGGAGGGATTTAGATGAGATACCAGGAAGAAATTCTTTGCTCAGAAGGTGGGGAGGCTCTGGAAACACTTGCTCAGAGAAGTTGTGTCTACTCCTGGATCTCTGCAAGTGTCCAAGGCCAGGCTGGACAGGGCTTGGAGCAGCCTGGGATAATGGGAGGTGCCTCTGCTAATGGCCAGGACTTGAATGAGATCTTTAAGATCCTTTCCAATCCAACCCATTCCATGATTCTATGACAAACTATTAATCCTCAATTATTTTTTTTTTCTGGCTGGCTCCCTTATACTCTAGTTTTCCATGAACCATTTGCCAGGCCTTCATGGACTGTCAAGATCTGGAGAGCACGGTTTGGGAATTACTCTTCCAGACTAGTCCTTGCATTGGTTGACAGCAGTTCTTCGTGGTGAGACCTCCAGTTGCCTTCTGCTGTTCAACTCCCTTTAACACCGCCCTTAAACTTCCCTTTGCAAGGAGATACTGTTCTTTGGTGGCTTCTGCAAACACAAATTTGGCTTCCACTCACCTCCAAGATAAAATGTGCTTTTTCTATCAAAGTTTCTATCAAGCTGCCACCTCCACTCTGCTCAGGAACATTGGGAATGTGTATTTTTTCCCAAATTAAAAGGTAAGCTTGGGGGAATCCTGTGGAAAAGGAATGGAGGGGAATGATTTTCAAGCAAGACATCCAAGTCTTGGAAAAACCACTGTGTTTGCTGGGTTGGGCCCAAGACTACTCTTTGTTTTTTCCAACTCAGAAGTTCTTTTCTCTGCACTTGGTTTTCTAAGAATGTGAACTCACCCGCCCTGTCCTGTTTACAAGCTCGTAAATATGTAGATCAGATTTGGCTGCAGGGTAGGCCTTGGAAGGGCTGAATCCTGCTGGGAACACATGGCATTTTATGTACAGTGAGGCCAGATCTGCGCTGCACAGAGGAAAAAGGCAATTTTTCATTGGGACCAACCCAACTCGGGGAAAAGGAATTTGTACCCCAAGCAAAACGCACAAATCCCGGCTTAAATTTGAAGCTCAGGGTGAGCAGAACTCACCTGGGGCAGGTGAGTATTGCCAGGACCCCCACACAGGTGACACCACTGGTCTGGGAGGATCCTAGAGTGAGCCACTGTGGTGGCTGATGGCTGGGAACTCACGAGAAATTGGGAAAACACGGTATCGAGAGGAAGTGTGGGAGCTTCCTCGGCACGATTCCACCGTGCCAGCCCCGAGGGCTTTTCTGTTTGTATCAGAACTGGGCAGACAGGACGTCACTGGCCGTGGAGCCTGGCACTGCCAGCTCTAATGGATGCTGGACAGCATCCTCCAGAGAGCCGCACCGCCGCGCCCGGTGCCACGGCGTCACGGAGGAAAGGGTGGGAGGAAAAAAAAGGACTGGGGAGGTGGATATTTTCAGCTCTGATGAAAAATTGTGGCTGGTTTCACAGGCTCAGGAGGGGTTATTCAAGACCAGCCAGCCAGCTTCTTATTTCTTTTCAGGCTTGGAGGGGAAAATCCTCCAACGCCTGCCCTGTTTCCGCACTCTGCTCCAAGGCACAGCCCTTTTGGCTTTAACTTGCATGGAAAAATCCACGGTTTCTCATCTCTCACTTTCTCTTTCTTTATGTTTTTTTCCTGTGATAAGAAGGGAAACTTAAAACTCCAAACCATATTTCCGTCTTTTCCCCCAACCTGGAAACATTCAGGGGAGATAGCAGAGTTGGTCTGTCTCTCCCCATCCCTGAAAGACATTTTTCAGCTGATATGAAGCTCTAAACACATTGCACTTCAAAAAGAGACATTTTTCCCCCCTCTCTCTCAGAAAACAATGGGTCGGTGGAACTGAGCTCCAAAAATACATCAGGAGTGGTGAGATAACAACATCCTCATCACTCCCAACAGTTCCTGAAGCCCTTAACTTGAAGGGATAAATTCTGCTGTTACATGCTGCACTGATTGCCTGTGAAGGACCCCTCTTACTTGTTCCTTTCCCTCATCTCCACAGGGAAGGTCACGTCCGTCTGATGTGACCAAAGAAAGAATCGTGGAATGGATTGGGTTTGAAGGACCTTAAAGATCATCTCATTCCAACCCCTTGCCATGGTCAGGGATGCCACCACTAGAACTGGTTTCCCTTATCTGGTTATTCAGCAGTGATGCACTTAAGCCATATATTTTGACACAAGAGGCAAAAACTGCCTGCCTGGTTGTCTTACCCATAGAGCTGAGCCTGGGACAAGCACAGAGACCATGCTGGGAAGGGCCAAGAAACGTGGGAGCAGACCAACCATCACATCACAGTGGTTCTGTATCAGCTTTACAGCCACAGGGAGTTTTAAGGAGGTGTTTCAGGAGAGGGAATGCAAAAGCCATGCTGCATTTGTCTGGATTAAATACCTGCACAGGGCAATGGGATCTCTGCTGAGGAGAGAAAGTGTCTTAAAGTGTCTCATCGTGGTAACGAGGCTCTCTCCCCACTGACATGCTTCCTGCTCCATCTCAGCCCTGTCCCTATTCATTTTTTTAAATTTCTGAACCTGAAAGGAAAGGATGAAGGTTTGCATTCCATTTTTGTGGCACTTTGAGTACTGTCCATGAGATTCTGTCTGCCTCTCTTCCACCTTTTCATTGGATAAACAAGTGTCTTTACTCCCATGCTCTTCACTCATTGCTCAGAAATATGGCACATGGGGTACTCTCCCTGCCTTGATTCCTAATTAGCTCTTGGATATGCAAATTCTGCATGTTTACTTCTCATTCCAGGGAAGTGACTCTAGGTAGGCTTTCAAACCCTCCTTGAGAAAGTGCTGCTTTTGTGGACAGCCCTTATCAAGAAAAGAATAATCCCAGGAAATTATTATCCTCTCTTTTTTCCTTCATCACCAACTAGTTCCTGACTTGCTGCCTCCCTCTTTGGTCACTTTGATGTGTTTCTTATTCCAAGAGAACAAAATCCTGTGCCATATGTGACTGGCTCTGCTTGTGCACTTCCACCAGCAGTGCTGTGTAAAATCTGGGGGGATTCTGGGGGATTCTGTGGGGGTCCCAGTGGGTCCCCAGCATGTCTTGGTCAGAAGATCTTGGAGCAGAGTTGTTCAGTCCTGTCTTTGTGAGATGAATTTAAGGCTGGGTAAGGAGACTCTTTAGCTGTGAGGCAGGACTGAGCTTGCCTTCAATGCAGACCCCCTATAAATTTCCTCCAGATATCCAAAACACTGAAAAGAGCAAATTCCCTGGCAACAGAAGCCATCTGTCACAGACAACACCCCTGACCTGCTTCTTCGATATTATCAACCTGCTCATAATTAAATATCCTGTACTACTCTGTGAAGCTGAGCCGTGTGATGATCTCTAACATAAAGGTCGTGGCACAGATTTTAAAGGTTGTTACACACTGAACTCTCATTAAACTCAGGGGCATTGAGCATGAAAATATCTTCTGAACATGAGAGTTCCCAGCATCAACCTCAGCACTGCATACATATATCAGCAATAATGCCAGTTCTGGATCAGTATTTGTTCTCACCCTGAAAAATAGCGAATATTTTGGTTAAATGATTCATTGGAGGAATGTTTTACCTTCCAGGAACAATTTGATGACTTGCTTTTACAGTCACCTCCTTCACAGAATGGCTGTCAGGGCTGCTGGCAAAAAGACAGGTGTGATTCACCTAGGAGCGACATGTCACAGAGAATTTATAATAATAACTCATGCTCAGATCATAAAATGCCAAAAATGGGAGCAGGCAAACCAGACCAAGAGAGACTGAAAAATGGAGGTACTCATATGGAAAACCACGTCCCTTTTCTGTACCCACAGAGCAGAAAAGAAGCCAAAGGAGACAGAAAATGCTCTGAGGAGCTCTGCAAGGTCTGGAAAACTTGACTTAGACCATGATTAAAGGGTCTTGATGTATTTGCATTATCCAGAAGAAACTGAAGTGATTTGCTCCACACTTCATGGTGAAATACAGGAGAAGCTGTTTCTGACAGCAAAGGTATCTTTAATCTAGCCAAGAATGGTAGAAAAATGTAATGGCTTGAAGTTCCAGCTAGATAAATTTACTCTGGGAAGAAAGCAGTCATTTGTAATAGCAAGGATATAAAACAACTGGGAAAAGCATAACTGGAGGCAGGGATTCTCCATTATTTGCAGTCCTGAGTTAATGCTGAGTGTCTCTTGAGGGAGAAAACTTTTCTTTGAATTACAGAGGAGTTGAAAAAATTATTGAATGAGGTGCTTAGGGATGTAGGTGTCTGTGAATCACTGCAGACAGTCAGAGCAGCCCTTTCAAACCCTGAAACTCCATCCCAAAACGTGGTGGGTCTTGAATATAAAAGAGTTGTAAAAATTATCCTGACACACAGTACTTCAGACATGACAAGGGCAATAACTATTTAAGAAACTGCTTGTGTGCTCCAGAAACTGCTTTAATTAGGAATAGCAGTGACCTTTATTCCCTGCTGTAAATCTTTCTGTGTGTTCCACACGTGTGCTGTGATGTCTGCATTTCTGTGCATTTGATTGCACTTGGAGGCACCAACAGTGAGTCAAGCACCCGTGTCAGGGGGTTTAATTTGAGCATAATGAAGGTTTTGCTTGCTGGGGATCATGTCAGCATTTAATTAATTACAATGAACTACACTGTTGATGTTTGAGAGCGCTGCTGTCACATCCAGAGTTAATATCCTTCGGTGCGACAATAATTACCCAGAGCAAACAAAGCTGGGAAGAAACAAGCACTGCAGAAGCCTTTCTGGGCCCTTCCTCACAAAGAAAGCTGCTGCCACAGGTGTCAAGGTCTGCAAGGAGCTTGTGAATGCCACGAGCAGAGCCCTGAGCCAGCTGTGAGCAGTTGTTCAGGTCCCAGCAACATTGAAGCTCCATTTTTTTTTTTTTGTGCTGTTGAAGAAATCAATGTGTGACATTCAGGGTACTGGATATCTGGAAGAAATCCCTCTCTTTGTGGTGGGCACAGTGTGCCCCTGGATCCCTGGAAGTGTCCAAGGCCAGGTTGGTCAGGTCTTGAAGCCATCTGGGATAGTGGGAGCTGTCCTTGAACATGGCAGGGGGTGGCACTGGATGATGTTTGGGGTCTTTTCCAACCCAAACCATTCTGTGGTGATTCCATGAGGTGCTAAAACTGTCCTGCAGCTCTGGGGACAGCTGTGGGGAGCACCTGGGCTGTCCTTGTGGTGTTGGATATCTGACTGCTCATACAGCCTCGTATCTGTGGGACACACAGCTCCACCTGGGACTGGTTCTAAAGACTCCCCAAGGAGCTGGGAAAGCAGATGTATTAATAGAAAACACCATGAAAAAGAGCTCTTCTATTAACATGACTTTCTCCTGATGTCAGCTTTCCCCTCTCAATCCAGCAGAATATGGATAACCAAGAGCAAGAGAAGTAAAAACCCTCAAACAACCAAAAGGCTTATTATAAATAAACATCCCCCTTCTCCTCCTCACAGCTAATGCTTTCTTTGGGGACACTGCTTGAAGTTACACATCTAAATATTCTCTGTTCCCTGTCAGGGCAAGGAAACAGCACCTGCCAGTGTCTCTCTGCTGTGCTTTCCTCCCTGTGGTGATGTCTCAGTCTCAGGGACAGGTGCCATGCCCCAAACTGACATGGCCTTATCCATGCATAGGGAAAAACATGGGCAAATGAAAGACTGGCTTGTTAGCCCTGACCTGGAAAAGAAACGGGAATGTCAGCTCAGAGTGCTTCCCTGATAACAGCATATCCATTTAGAACAGGGATAGGCTCCAGGGATCCCAGTTCCATTCTCAGACAGTTGGAAGGGTGAGGATGTTGGAAAGGTGTGGGCTGTGTGTATGGGAGTCTGGGATAAAGAAAGTAGTTTATGGGAGTGGGGAAAGGGGCTGTTGGGAAAGAGGAGGCAGAAAAGGCTGAAGTGTTAATCAGGAATTGGATTTTGGGTGAATTTATGTCACACACCCTATACTTGCACTGCTGTAGGATGGAAAAGCTTTTCCCTCAGTGATAACTCATTCAGAACTGACTGGAAGTGATGCAGTTTCTGCCTGGATTACACAAAGCAGCAAGAGCAGATTTGCATGCTGCAACCAGTTTTAAAACATCAGGACAGCCAGAAATTCCCACCTAACAGAAATACTCCACCACATGCTCATTTTATAGATCTATTTCCTCTGACCTGAGCTCAAGGGAGGGACAAGAACATCTTTTAAGACAGTTCCCATCCCCAATCATTTACAATTCCAAAAAGCCAGTGGCCCAAATCCCCATGATTTTAATGTGATGAGATGGAATTGTTAAGATGCGGTTCTTTTGCAGGACATGTCAATGCATGCTCAGGAGCTACCTGGAAATCCAGATGTGTGGTTTGGGGGGAATTTCAGAGTTTGATATTTGTTTTCTTTCAAAACAAACAACCAAACAACCAAACAAACAAACAAATCCAGCAACAATTAAAAAAAAAAAAAAAAAAAAAGAAGAAAATTTCTGAAGAACAATGAATTTAAATAAAAATTAATTAATAGAACCTCCAATGCACACTGTTGTCCAAAAGGGATTCCTGGGAACCTGACAACTACCAGCTGACATGGAAACACTTGTTAATCCATGGAGAAAACCATGGCAACAGTCAACCACCACTAGATGGATCTGCACACTCTCTCCTTTTTCCCAAGCTTCCACAGCCCCAGAGTACAGAAAATGCAAAGTCCTTGGCTAAGTACATTCCCTGGGCTTTCCTTGGACTGAGCTACACAGGAGTTCAGGCAGTGGAAATCCTGCAGTCCTTGGAATTTATGAATCTGGCTATCTGGAGTGTCCTAAAATCCTCCAAATTAACATACTTGTAGCAGGAAGCCTGGGAGCACGAGAAAATCCTTTCTGGAGCCAGGATGCTCAGGGTTTCCAGGTTACTGGAATCCAGGAGTCAATCCCGGGTTAGCCTGGAGCTGCCAAGGTTTCACTCTGATGGCTGCATGGTAAGAAAGCCCTGGAAATTTGGCATGGAAGGGCTGCCCTGGAGCTACGAGGAGTGATTGAAGTGGAGGCTGTTAAACCTGGGACGTTTCCTCTAGGTTTTCCAACTGGCATTTCCCAACAAAGCCCTCCTTCTCTGGCCAGCATCCAGACTACTCGGGAATCTCGTAAATTCTGCATAAATGCTTCACTCCCTTTGGGCCACTGCACCCAGGAGAGTGGCAAGTGCTTTGCAGATGTGCAGGAGGCTGAGTTCATGCCCCAGATATTACAACAAGAAGACCAAATGTGACCGGTTTGCATTTATTGCTGACTCTGGATTGACACTGGGGAGCACTGGACCTTCTGGAATAACTCATCAATGGAGGAGAAAGGGAGAGGTTGCACAGACGGATCTGTTCTCAATTCCAACTTTAACCTCTGCTTAATGGTCTCCTTCTCTTTTTTCTAGCTCCTTCCTCACACATATAATGCATCATTTCCCAGCAATTTAATGCAAGAGATGCAATCAATCACCTGCAGACAGCTAAACCGCCGATTTTGGAGATGGAATAGCCATTTTCAGGGTTTGAAAATGCAAATAGAGGCAGGTTTGTGCTCTGCAGCAGTGTGGGTGCCATCAGACATTTCAGCCCTGCACTCCTGGCTTCTGGAAAAGCCAACACTTCCCTCCCCAGTTGGGCTGGATGGGGCACCAAGGTGGCCACTGATTTGGAAGAACAGAAATGCTGCAAGCAATGGCAAATTGAGTCTCTTATTCTTTTGGTTTCTGATGAGAATGGAGGACAAAATGCTTCTACTCAGACAATTTCACCTTCTGTTGGAAGAAAGTTCTTCCAGTCATTGGAGATGGTCAAATCATGCCTTGAAAAGGGGACACTTCCAGGGATGGGGCAAACAGCTTCTCTGAGCTAACTGTGCCAGGGCCTCAACACCCTCACTGTAAAAAATTTTGCCCTTAAATCCAATCTCTCTTTTAGTTTAAAACTGTAGCCCCTTGTCCTGTCATTACAGGCCCTGGTAAAGAGCCTCTCTCCATATTTCTTAATAGAAGAATAATTCCCCCTTTAGGCCCTGGAAGGGGCTCTGAGGTCTCTCTGGAGCCTTCTCTTCTCCAGATGAACACCCCCAGCTCTCCCAGCCTGGCTCCAGCCCTTGGAGCATCTCCTGGACTCCTCTGGACTCTCTCCAGCAGCTCCACATCCTCCTGCTGTTGGCCCCAGGGCTGGGGCAGCTCTGCAGGTGGGGTCTGAGCTGAGCAGGGCTCAGGGACAGAATCCCCCTCCCCTGCTGCCCACGCTGGGGGATCAGCCCAGGGTGCTGTTGGCTTTCCAGGCTGTGGACACAACATTGGTGATGTCCAATTCTTCATCCACCAGAGCCCAGTGCTGCTCTCCCTTCACCCCCTGCCTGTACTGACATCCTGCCCTGCCCTTGCACCGGGCTACGGAAACGAGACGGAGAAGTTGGGTGACATAAAATATTCCCCAATATAATTGACAAATCAATCCAGAGTCCACTGCTGCACTCTGCCCTCAGGGGAGGAAGAGGGGTTGGGCCAGCTGGGGGATTGCTCCCTGGAGGAGACCCTGGGGTGGAGGTGGGATCTGCCCTCCTCGCCCTGAACATCCACGATCCTTTGTCCGTTCTTTTCGACCTCTCTTGCTTCCCTCAGAGACCTCCTTGTGGAGTAAAGAGGCCTGCTATCAATTAGGCCTGGGAGACAGCTGGTTATAATCCCCTCTTTGATGTCCTGGCACTCAGAAATCCCTGGATGCTCCCACTGAGAGAGAGGAAACAGCCCAAGCTACGGGCTGGCCCTGCAGACTCTCCTCAGCCTGGGAATCTCCCAGGTCATGAACCTGCCCCTGCTGCTGCTCTCCTGGGGCACTGCTGTCCCAGCTCTGGCCAGCTTCAGGAGGTTTGGGTGATACCCAGAGCACCAGAGAGGGATTTGGAAGTAACACTGGGAGGGATTTGTTCTAATTTTCCCTGTGACTGATCCTGGCTATAAATTTATTGGTTGCCTCTTTCATTCACATATCGGAGGAGACAAAAACAAATTTTCATGTGGAGAAAACTCATCAAATTATTTTTGCCAAAGCAAATGAGAGAGAAAGAAAAAAATTTGGAAAACAAAGGCGAAGTTTCAATATTGAAACTTTTCTAAGCAAAACTTTTCTGTTAGGGTAGGGAGGAACACACATATCAAAGTACTTTATATTAAAATTTGCTTACATTTAAGTTTACAAACCAAACCAAACTAAACCAAATCAAAACTCAAGAGGAAACAGGACATTGTGGGTCATTTTGAAAAAGACAGTTTAATTTTCTTTTGGCCCAACTCTTTCCTCACTAGATTCTAAATCTGTTGATAAAGGTCCATTATCAGCCTTCTGGATCTCCCCTGGGTGCTTCCACATCCTCATTATCCAACTTTTCATTTGAAACATACACAATGCTTGATATTCTTCTGTGCATCTGCTGTGGAGCACTTGTGGTAGCCCCACAACATAATGGTGCCCAGAGGTCAACGATTTGCACAGTTAAACTCACAAAAACAAGGCAGTGAAGTCTTTGGAGTGAGGAATCACCATTTTACAATAGGAATTCCAGCTCCTACACCCATGTTCCTGGACTCAACTGCAGTCCAAATAGATTTCATTAGCAGGAATAACAAGTAACGAATTGTTCCCAAATGATCACATTCTTTGTTGTTTTGCTGTTTGTTTGGGTTGTTTATTTTTTTTTCCTGTTTGTTAATGGTAATAAACAGCTCAATTTGCTTTTCATTTGTAGGCCTTTTCTGAGTGGTTTTGCGGACATTCCCAAATTTAATGGAAACATCTGTCTTGTGGAATGGTTTTTACTCTGTGCCAGTATTTGGGGGAATGGATGGCTCAGCACTGATGCCAGACTTGGTGGTTTCTGCTGAAATCTGCAGGGCCCAAACTCCATTTTACCTGTCAAAACCTGCCATAGTGCTTGTGTTTCCTGCAGGGAATGAAATAGAGCAACAAGCAAATAAGG
The DNA here is from genome assembly GCF_971803275.1 of Cyanistes caeruleus. Lineage (NCBI taxonomy): Eukaryota > Metazoa > Chordata > Aves > Passeriformes > Paridae > Cyanistes > Cyanistes caeruleus. Next base: position 3,448,923 of record NC_141705.1, read on the forward strand.
ACAACCAAGGAGAGGATGAAAAAGAAGAGAAAACTTGCCAGTGCTGAAACTTTACTGAGTGACTAGCCTAGCACCAGCAGAATGGGGACAAAAAAATACATTCACAGTGTGGTGAAGACCAACAGCTACTCCAGGAGGAAGGATTTAACCTTGAGAAGGAAGACAACAAACTCTGGGTACAAAGATCTCCACAGGGTGACAACAGTGGTGACCCCAATGCAGACACCTAAATTCAGTGTCTGGCTTTGCAGAGCCCTTAAAAGTGCCCACAGCTCTGCCTGGGTGCCTGCCAGACCCTGGAGAGGGCTTCCTCACCTACAGCTGGCTCAGTCCCTCTGTCTCTTCACAAGCAAAGTGATTTCTCGCTGATTCTGACACCTTTTTCAAAGGTGTGTGGTAGAGCTGCCTCCTTGATGATGCAGTTTGGAATAAAATAAAGGTTCCTTAGTCCCCTCTGAACCTGAAATGCAGTCACTCCTGAGCTGGGGAAGAGTGAGAGAAAGGCGTTTAGAAATGTCAAGAAATAAATAGGGAGACAGAAAAATGGACTTTCCCAGACCATTTTTCTGAGGTGGTTGACCCACGGTGACCATCAGGCAGGGTTGGAGAGGGAGGATGACTCACATCTGGCAGGGGAGCAGCATTTCTTCATCTGCATTTCAGCACTGCCAGATGGGGACCTCAGGGCTTCCAGGAGTGACTCCTCCAGTGACCTGGGGAGATGTTTCCAGCTGAGTCTGGAAGAAAGATCCCATGGAAAATCCCTTATGGAACAAAACAGCAGTGAAAAAGATGGGTTTATGAAATTAACCCTGTTGTGAGCCTGAGCTTGGGCATGTCAGGGAGCAAACACTTGTCTTTTAGATGCTTTTCCTTGGAGGTCTCTGTGTCATGACCCAGAATTGTCCAAACACAGTGCCAGCTGCACAGGCAGAGCACCAAGCTGCACAGCCTGGCCAGAGACAACCACGGGGGACATCCACCAAGACAATCCAGGTGGTTCTCCCCTCCAGGTGGGAAGTGTGACCTGTCAGGACCATTGCTAACAGGGACATCAGGGTTATTTCCACACAGAACTGCTTGCCCAGACTCCTGTTTTTCTGCTGTGTCCTCCAGAGTTTGAGTGCAAAGTGCAAGGCTGTCTCCCCAAGCACCCAAACCATCAGTGACCTAAAGGGGAGTAAATCCAGATGGAGCAGCAGGGGAACATGGATGGTAAAGGCAGGAACAATTCATTAGGTGGGATGGATTCAACAAAAAGAGGCTGCAGGGGGAGAAAACCTCTAAGAAGTTGTTTGCCAGAAGGGTGAAATCCAAGGAAAGAATCTAATTACTTAAGGAAGATGACACGGACACGAAACGAATGAATTTGCAAGGAAGCACAGATATGTTCCCACTGCAAACAATAAAATTTCCAAGAACTGGATGCAGTAAATGGCCTCTCCAAAGGCACAGCAGCAGAGGTTCAGGGACTGGGACACACATGGAGCCCAAGTGATTTTGAATGGGATCATGGCTGATCCATGGGGACCTGGAGTGGCAGGCAATCCTTTCTCCAAATGTGACAACTGCCCGTGGTATTTGCCTCCAGAGCCACAGAGGGGTACAGACAGGAGGAGAATCAGGAAAAGGGAGAAGAAGATGAAGAGCTGCAAAGGAAGAAGGCACCTGAGGGATTGCCAATGCACTTGGTGGGATGGCAGATGTGATCCTATTTCTGCAGTGTTGCTCTCCAATGGCTGATCTGAATTCTGCTGTGAGTCACCCAGCTCTGCTTTGAGCACTAAATGCTTGGTTTAGGAGCAAATTATTTTTTGTTCCATACATTAGGCTGTTAATTTAACCACCTGTGGTTTCTCTGAGTGCATGCTGAGCGGTGTAGAGCAAGAGCACACAGGGAAGGAACAGACCTTTTCCAGCTGAATGTTGGAATTCATCCTGACAGGCTGATGGCCCCATTTAATGTAAACACTCTCCACTCAGCCCCCTTCTCTCCCTGCCTTTGACTTGAGCAGCCACAGACACTGGGAAAGTTCTGTTTTGAATGTAAATACTTTCCCTTGCCCTGTCCTTGCAGCAGGAAAATGAAACCGCCCACGTCCTCATTCCCCTGACCTTTGGGGGAAGTTCATGGATCCTTCCTGTAGGAGAGCAGCAGCCATGCTGCCCACTGGGGTCGTTAAGGGATGCTAATTAATCCCAAGAAGAGTCTGAGCATCACATGTGTTATAAAATAATGGAATTGCAGAGTGGTTTGGGTTGGAGGGATCTCGGGATGATCCAGCTCCAACCCCCTGCCATGGACAGGGACACTTCCCAGGTTTCTCTGAGTCCCATCCAACCTGGCCTTGTGTGTTTCTGCTTCCCACATCTCAGCATCAGCAGGTGGGCAAAGACCTAAAGCTGTGATGGGACAAGCTTTGTGTGCACCACCACCCTGTCCAACACCTTACTGTCACTACCTGTCCTAAATGGAAAGGTCAAACTGGCAGATAATTCCATATTTTCTATCTACTGAGAAAATCAGTGGGGTCCTGCCTTCCTGGAGCACTGGCCAAGTGATGGAGACTACAGAAGAAAGGGTCAGGTCAGACCAGTAAAATCACACAAATTACTTCTCTATCTCTGCCTGTCAGCAAAAATTAAGCCCTTCCTTGAGAGACTTTTATACATATTTCCCACTATTCCTGCACAGAAGCAAATGTGTTCAGTGCTTGGCAGCAGTGTGAAGGAAGCAGGGCTGGCTCCTCTCAGGCCATCTGAGCAGGCAGAAACGACCCCTTTATTTTAATTTTCAGGACACAGCTTCAGAATCCACCTGTGGAAATGTGCATCTGAGGGAAAGGTGTTGACATGCCAAAGTACCAAGCTGCAGGGCACATCCTAAACTTCAGTTTTTGGGGTAGAGAATGAAATGTGAGAGTGGGGAGGTTACTGGATGTATTTCACATGAGGATGTCTGGTTTTAATTTCTTGGGAAAGCAATCCAGGGTGCAACCCAGCCATATGAAAGCAGACACTGAGGTTGCCTCTGCATCTTGAACCACTGGACATAAATGCTTTGGGATGCCCCTCCTGGACCCTGGATGTCCTTCTAGAAGAGCATGGAGCTTCTCTCCATCCTGTTTTCCTCGTCTACCTTAGGGATGGCACTGGGCATATTTCAGGGAAGGAAATTGCAATCCAAGCCTGGTGAGCAATCAAGGCTCTGTAGACATGGACAGCAACAGGAGGTGAGACATCCACCTGCTCACAGACAACACAGAAATCTTCACCTGCTGGTCTGGTCCCAGTTTCTTTGTCTACCTCCACACCAGAAGTTATTACATTCCTTGTCTGTCAGAGCCATGGATGAGAAGGGAAGCACTGATTACGGAGCTGTTCAGGAAAGGGGACTCATGGAGGGATGAAATGCAATGGGAATTGTTCCCTTCTCCTGGGTGGCTTTCCCAGGAGAGCAGAAGCTCTCTGCCAGTATCTGCACAACTCCTTTCCCTAAATGCTGGCAAAACTGCAGTCTGCCTGCATGCAGATACTACAGGGTGCTCTCCTGCCTCCCACATCCATCTGGATCCACTAGTTTGAGCTACTTCAGTCTGGGAATAACACTGCTGTCTGAACAGCCCCTGAGACAGAAGAGGCTGAAGCACATGACTAAAGGGGTTGTGCATCGTGAAGGATGGATCAGTCTGCAAAGAGCCCAGGGGTGCTGCAACTGTGTGGTGTCACTGGAAGTGGGGCACAGCATGATTTAATCCCAAATAATCCAGCTTTTGCAAGGCAGAAGAAAGGGAGAGATGCAATATCTGGAAAACCCTGCTCTTTGCTCCTTCGTTCTCATTACAGAGAAGGTGGGCAGGCCCTGGCACAGGGTGCCCAGAGAAGCTGTGGCTGACCCTGGATCCCTGGAAGTGCCCAAGGACAGGCTGGATGGGGCTTGGATCAACCTGGGACAGTGGAAGGTGTCACTGCCCATGGCAGGGGGTGGAATTGGATGGTATTTGGGATCCAACCCAAACCATTCTGTGATTCTGTGATAATCCCTGAGTGAGGAATACGAAGAAAACAAACCCTGTGATGTAAAGTCACTCTGCTTTGTTTCCCCAAACCCCCACAATCCCGTGGCTGGCTGCTAGCTGGACTTCACACTGCGTCCTCACAGCTTTCCAGAGAATTCCTATGGAAGGAACCCTGGGAACAGAAGGAGCCCATGGCTGAAAATGTTTTCTGGTGCAGTTTGGCAAGAGTCTTTGAGAGAACATGGCTGCAAAGGCTGAGGTTCAAAGGTTGGAAGCTGCTCTGAACCCAAGTCCTCTGCTCTCAAACCAGGACAAGAGGCAGCTGATGGTGCCATCACTGCTGTGTTTTCTGTGTGCCCCATGCCCTTCCAAATTGTGTTTCTGAGAACACAGCTGGGGAGGGAATACAGGTGTCAGGTCCCCTGCTGGGAACTCAGGGGAGAGGGCAAGAAATAATATAATTTCATCTTCATCTGGTGACCTAGGGGCTCAAAACGGAGTCCCTGGGTTTTGGGGTCAGTGCCCTCCGTGATCCCTGTCATTACTCATGAGCTGTTTCTCAGTGATTTCTGGATCTGCTCTGAAGAAACTTGAGCTGGAGAACAGCCAGGTTTGAGATGTGACACAAGCCCACTGTGCTGGTGACATCTCCCCTCAGCAATGCCTGGCTCCACATCATCCTCCTGCTGCAGGGGAGATTCCTATCCCTTTCCTGGTCCTGCTGCCCTAACCCCCTCTTGCCTCACTACCACAAAGATACCTCTACTCTCACTGTGCTACAAACCATCAGTTTTAGGCTTAGGATATGATTTTTCCCTAATTCCAAACAAGTTTATTTTTTATCCTTTCCCTACCTAAATGCTTTCACTAAGGTTCTGCCCCTGGCTGAGCTCTGGCCCTTCCAGCAAAGCCTGGGGCCAGATTCTTGTGAAGTGGGGGCTGTTCCCTGCCCAGTGTTTGTATAATTGATCCTTTAATTGGAGATCTCTTGTAGGGCTGCCTTATGGCTAATTTTTTTTCATGTCATGGACATTTTTTGTAAGGTTTGCAGCTTTGTTCTTGGGTGTCTCAGCACTTGCAGTCTTGCATTGCAAGAGCCTTGCAGGGGAGCACAAACAGGATTTATTTAATTCAGGAGATCAGACAGGGAAACCCCCATGATTTCCTCCAGGTTCTGACTCACTGGGGGAAACACAGATCCCATTAACCATGACAAATAAACTCCTGGACACAAGAGGAACAAGTTTGATTCCAGGTCCTGCAACCAAGTGGCACCAACAATCCCACGTTGCTACAGCTCCAGGAACACTTCTTGGGCAGATTTGTGTAGGAAAGAGCTGTCTGGGGCCAGTCCTGTATTCTCCTATCTCCTGCTGACCTTCCTTGACTGAATGCCATCAATGTGCTCACTGTGAACAAAGGGGAAGGCAGCTTGGACTTGGCCAGTGCAGGGATTTCTCCAGCAGGAATCCCTTGTAAATGTTTATTTTAATTTTTTTTTTTTTTCCCCAGCTACTGGAGGGGGTAAAAATAAAAGTTGCATTTCATGGGCCTTAATGACTGAGCTGTGAATTACCTCGAGTTGGAAACTGCCCAGGAGGAGGAAATGCCCTCTCTTGATCAAGCTAGCAGTTGGTTTTGTGCCACCAAATCTGGTGGTTCTTGGGCTTGGCTCCAAAGGCATCAGCTACAAGCCCTCTTGGAGAAGGACTATTCATTAGGAGCAGCTAAAAACCATCTCCTGTTCCAGCCACTGCAGTTAATCCATCCCTGGGCTGATCTCTCCCATAAATTATGGTGCAGGGAGAAGTGCAGTCCTCTGCTACCATGTGACAGTTCCATAGAGCACCAAATCAGAGAACACAGGGCAGGCAGAAGTAGAACCAGGGAATCACAGAGCCATTAAGGCTGGAAAAGCCCCCTAAGATCACAAAGTCCAACCATTCCAAGTGCCATATCCACATGGCTTTTAAATCCCTCCAGGGTGGGGAATCCACCACTGCCTGGGCAGCCTTTGCTGGTGTTCGACAACCCTCTCCATGTAGGAATTCTTCCTACACATCATCCTAATGAGCCAACAAAGCTGATTCTATAGAATCATAGAATCAATCCAGCAAGTTATCCCATAAGGAATGATGCAAATAAATCTCCTGCTCTGTACCTGCAAGGATAGAGACCCCAAGAACCAAACTTTGTGTTTTGCCCATCATCTTTCACAGGTTTGTCCATCTCATGTTGTCTCACATTTGGCAGAACAAACTCAGCTTGTTACAGAGACACAGAATAGAAAATTTCACCTGATAGACAATGAGAACACTGGGACTTTATCCCAGAAGGATCCCATAATATTAAAAGGTGCTATCAGCCCTACCTAGAATACAGCACAGTAATCACAGCAGGTAAAACTCCTATTGGTCCATCAGAAGATAATTCAGGTTGCTTTTCCAAGGAAATGCACTTGTTTTGTTAAATATAATAAAGCCATCAAACCCAGCTTAATATAGATGAATTTACTGTTATGTGGTGTATTCTGGTATTGGTTCCAAAACTCCTGTTGAGAGATTTTGTAACATTTTGCTCACTGAAACCCAGTAGTTTCAAGTTTTTCAGGGTCTATTTTTTCCCCTGTTTGTGGTACACTCCTTATAGCAACTCCCTTGAGATGTACCAGGACTCTGCCATATGAAAACTGACATTTGGCTTTAAATAGTTTTATTTGGTGATGTGGAGGGTGGGCTGGAAACAGAATAATCCCTTACACAGGCCATGGAATATCTGAGTCCTACTCCAAATCACTGCATTGCTTCACACAGGTGACGGGTAGGAAACACTTGGGCTTCAAATAACTGTTTTTGGCTGATTATTTCCAAACAAACAGGGAGTGTTTCCCTGTTTTTCTGCCACCCTGGTGTCTTCTGCACTCAGGCACGTGGTGGGAATCAACACTGTCTAATGCTTTATACAGCTGCATAATTTACTCACAGGCTCGTTATCCATGTGCCTACTTGTAATTCTGTCCTGTGCCCTCCTGCAGGATGGAAATGTGTTTTCCCTGGAGGGAAACCCAGCTCCCAGGTTGTTTTTCTGATGAGTTTCTCTAGGCAGACACAATCCCTGCAGGTGAATCCGCTGTTCCCCCAGTGGGCTGCACACCCCCACGTGTCCCTGTGCCGTTCCCATTGCACACATCCCTGCTGTCGTGCCCCAGGAAAGACACTCTGGCAGGCTGCTGCAGAGCCCTGGTGCTACTGCAGACACTCTGAGTGGGAAAAAGAGAAGCACAAATCACATCTGAGGGCTGCTGAAGGAGAAGCAAAATTTGTCAGGGAAAGAAATTTCCCCTCACTTTAATGATTTAAAAATAGTCTTGGAATAGTTCAGGAATGGTTTGGGGCCAAGTGTTGTCTTCATAAGAAAGGGATATGGGCTGGAAGATCCATCCATCCATCCATCCACCCATCCATCATCCATCATCCATCCATCCATCCATCCATCCATCCATCCATCCATCATCCATCCATCATCCATCCATCCATCCATCCATCCATCCATCCATCATCCATCCATCATCCATCCATCATCCATCCATCCATCCATCCATCATCCATCATCCATCCATCATCCATCCATGCATCATCCATCCATCCATCATCCATCCATCCATCCATCCATCCATCCATCCATCCATCCATCCATCATCCATCCATCATCCATCCATCCATCCATCCATCCATCATCCATCATCCATCCATCATTCCATCCATCATCCATCATCCATCCATCATCCATCCATCATCCATCCATCCATCCATCCATCCATCCATCATCCATCCATCCATCCATCATCCATCCATCCATCCATCATCCATCCATCCATCCATCCATCATCCATCCATCCATCATCCATCCATCCATCATCCATCCATCCATCCATCCATCCATCATCCATCCATCCATCCATCCATCCATCATCCATCCATCCATCATCCATCCATCCATCCATCCATCATCCATCCATTCATCCATCATCCATCCATCATCCATCCATCCATCATCCATCCATCCATTCATCCATCATCCATCCATCATCCATCCATCCATCCATCCATCCATCCATCCATCATCCATCCATCCATCCATCCATCATCCATCCATCCATCATCCATCATCCATCCATCATCCATCATTCATCATCCATCCATCATCCATCCATCCATCCATCTATCCATCCATCCATCCATCCATCCATCCATCCATCTATCCATCCATCATCCATCCATCCATCCATCCATCCATCCATCCATCATCCATCCATCCATCATCCATCATCCATCCCCGAAAATTTAATGAATTTATGGTAATTTTGCATGAATCCATTTGATGGGATCATCCTGTGGTGACTCTTTCTTGGATGATGCTCAATAAATGCAACCAGAGCATTTTTTTTTTATTATTATTATTATTATTATTATTATTATTAATAATAATAATAATAATAATAATAATAATAATAATAGCTTTTGACCCCACCAGTGTCTTTGCTGGTGTTTTTAATCAATGTATGGTTCCTGTGAACCAGGATCAACGGGGGACTTGTGGCAGATGTGCTCTGGGCCATAAATAATTATTCCAAAGAATTTGCATTCCTTTTTCATGTCAGTTCTGCCACGCCCACCACAATTCAGAAAATTTCAGGAGATACAAAAAACTGCCCTGACAATCAAAGTAATTAAATATACTTTAATCCTTCACCTTTTTTTATCAGGTCCTGTGCAGAACAACACTGAAGAAGTGTGGGTTTTTCCTGGGATTGTGTCTTGTGATAGATTTTCAGTATTTTCTGATGTCTAACCAGGTGCTGGGCTTGCTCTGAACCTTCCTTCTGTGAGTGAGAGTACAGAATTTTCAGCCCTTTACCCATCTGCCCATTTTTATAGGAACTTGGGGTATTAGAGCACATTTAGCACATTTTCAAATGCCACTGGGGTTGATTACGGGCTCCACCCAGAGCAGTGTGACCAGGTCAGGAGACGGGACAGGGCTTGGAGCTACCTGCTTTAGTGGGAGGTGTCCCTGCCTGTGGCAGGGGGTGAAATGAGAGGAACTTTCAGGTCCCTCCCTGCCCAAACCATTCTGTGATTCTATCATGAAAGAGTTCATCAGGTGGTGAGTTCATCACAGGCAGAGTGATAACACAAGCCCTTTATCTATTAGGAAGCCATGCTAAATGCTCTTTTATCAGAGTAGAATTAGATTCTCCATTTCTACCAGAACAGATTTAATCTCACATGAAATGTGCTTTCACAGTGTTTTCCCCATCATTGATTTTACAAGTGGCACTTCCTGAAGCTGAGCACTGCAGAGTTGAGCTCTGCAAAACGCTTTGTGAAAGGGCTCCTGCCCTGTGTCAACCAGACAGCAACCAAAAAGATATCTATATTTTGGTTTGGAGGAGACCTTTCAGAGCCTGGCTGGTGTAGCAGCTGCCTGTCCTTCAGGTGGAAAAGCCAGTTCACTCTTCTGAATCATGCCTGGAAATGAGCAGCAGCTTCCCCTGCAAACAAAGCAAGTCACCAAGCCAAGGCAAACATCAGACTGTTGGTCTGGAGGGTTTTCTCCACGCTCAGGGATCTCCTCAGGCATTCCTTGGCTGGATAACCTGCTGCTTGTGGATGGGCAGGGTGAAGGGAGCCTCAGGTTGTGGTCTTCACCCCTGTGTGGTGTTTCCTCATTTCTCACTATGTGTCTTTCTCACACCAGTCTTGATTTCATAACAAACATGGGAGCCCACTATGGGAGACTAGACCATGCCTAAAAAACAGGCACTGAGGTACATAACTCACCATCCTGGGTACTGGCTAGTCTGTCCTTGATCCCAAAGAATGGCCATTTCCTCCTAGGTCCTTCTGAGGTGCTGATGGAGAAGGTCCTGACCTCCTGGGATGGTCCTGTCTGAGCACTCACATTGACTTCAGGTGTTCCCCAGGTGAAGAGTGATGGGAATCAGGCCTCCACCCCCCTTCTATTCTTATTTTCTTCCTTTTGGATGAGGTTTGAGAGAGCAGGTGACAATCTGCAGGGGGTTCTGTCTCCCTGACCACCTGGCATAGGTGTCCTACTGCAAGGACAAACCCAGCACCTAACTTTTAACAGAATTTTCCATTAAGAAAAGAGCCAGTGAAGCCTCTACAGAGTCACAGAATTGTTAAAGCTGAAGAAGCCCTCAGATATCATTGAGTAAAAAATCCAGACTATGATATATCCCACTTTTCTGCAAATACCTGCAGTGCAGGCACCATCACCTCATTATTTGTGCCTGGATGTTTTTGTAGTCACAGAGCCATGCTATGGTTTGGGTAGGAAGGGACCTTCAACACCACCCATGCCATGGCCAGGAACACCTCCCCCTATTGCCCCTATCCCAGATTGCTCCAACCTGGCCCTGGACACTTGCAGGGATCCAGGAGCAGCCACAGCTTCTCTGGGCACCCTGTGCCAGGGCCTCACACCCTCACAGGGAACAATTTCTTCCCAACATCCCATCTAACCCTGCCCTCTGGCACTTTAAAAACACTGTCCCTTGTCCTATCACTTTCTGCCCACATAGTAAGTCATTCTTCCTCCTCTTATAAACCTCATTTAGGCTCTGAGGACTCCCTGGATGCTTTTCCTCTCCAGGTGAGCACCCCCAGCTCTCCCAGCCTAGCTCCAGAGCAGAGGGGCTCCAGCCCTTGGATCATCTCCATGGCTTGAGACAACCAAAGGGAGATGAACCCTATGCTACAAACCAGCCTTAAACTCCTGGCCCTACATCTCTGAAAAGTCTCCAGGTAAATTCTCTTGACAGGTGTTTGCTGAGGGAAGAGAGACCCTGCCACAAAGCCCAGAACCACCTCCCCACACAGCAGCCCAGGACAGCTCCACTGCTCCCCACACTCGGCAAAGACACGACCTAAACACGAGCTACAATTTCATCTTTGATTTCATCTTGGGTTGAACAACCCGCTGCTACAGACCCTCATTAGCCACAGAAGCTGTTAATTGTATTTAAACTCCTGGTGATTGCCTCCAGTGCTCAGGGACTGTGACCACATCCAAGAGGGAGTTAAATTACTCAGCTGATAAACGGACTGTGGCGGCATCGGGGCGTTTCAGCTGATTTAAAGAAAGAATCATCGCCGATTATTCGAGCGCGGAGAAACGGCTGACAGCATTTCAAACCCTTGTTATTTGAAATTTGGGGCTATTTCAGCTTTTCAGCACCCATGTGATGAGTATTACTCCTGTGTAACAAATGTGGGAGCTACTCTGCAGAGAGTGGCAGGGATTTGTGCAGACTCAGAGACACAGAGGAAGGCGTGAGTACGGAAGTTTCCGAGTGCTGAAGGACTTTTACGTGGAGCTGAGAGTCTTTTGTCACTTGAAAAAATTAATTTTACTAAAAATTTTAATCAGACATCAGTGAACAGTGTGACTTAATGATGACTTCTTGCAAATTCATGTCAAAGAGGGAAAAAAAGAAGTCAAAACATTTGGATATTTTTCAGAAGAAAATAGATCACTTATTCATTTCACTTCGATGCGTTTTGAAGGCTCAATTTGAAATGTCTCTGAATTTTAGTAAATTCCCATTTACTCTTAAGTTGAAACAATACATTGCTCTTCAATTGAAAGTTACTTTGTTTTTCATGAGAGTTTCACTTCCATTTAAATGTGTATCAATATCATTTTCAGTTGATCCCGAATTCTTTCACCTAATTTTGTCTAATGAAATAAATAAAACCCATTCTACTTTACCACTTACAACCTTCTTTTTTAGCAGAGTAGGCCCCAGCACGTTTCAGCTTGTGGATTTGCAGTAAAATGTACTGATTTCTGCAAGTTTCAGAAACTTTTCAGAACTTGCTCTCTCCTGAGCTATAAAATCCAAGATTAGAAGTTTCTATTCCATTCTTGACAGCATTGAACGGTTCTTAGATTTGAATAGGAAATTGCAATTAATAAAGGGGGTGGGGGAATCAGAGGCAGCATAATTTGTAGTCATAAAATAAATGAACTTTTGCTGTGTTTGTATTATAGATATAATATGGCAGGAAGTAAAGATCAAAGCTGTGTTTATAAAGGACTTGGCCAGTTCTGTGCTCGGAAGAAGCAAATGGGTTCATGGGAGGTACCTAAAGAATGAAGTTTGGATTTTTAGCTGGTGGAAATCATTGTGCCTCCTTTGACTTCTCTGATTAGCATCAGCAGAGAAGCTGGCTCAAGGGTTTCAAGGCAGAACAGATATGGTAAAACAAAATAAAATCTTTTTTTTTCTACTGAAAAGTATTTGCCCGAGGTTCCTTCTCTATTTCAAAGTACTGGGAGTAACTCAGAGGAACAGGATCCTGATTTCCAGCTTCACTAGCTGGAAGGTTGTCAGGTGGCTGGAACTAGACAATCTTTAAAGTCTCTTCCATCCCCAATAATTCTGTGATTTCGTGATTTTAAGGTGTAAAAGTGCAAATGAGGTTTGGAGCTGGTCCCCCTGCCCTGGTTGGCCAAGGAAGGGAATATCAGAGTGGGGCTGCCCAGGGAGCTCAGCCTTCAAGTACTGGCATCTCCCTGAGCCCCACAATTCCCAAACTCTTTATTTGCAGCTTACACCACCTCCCCTCCATTCCCCCCAATACCTGATCACTGAAAGGGAAACTGAGGCATGGTCAAATGGGATAACTCATCCCAGGTCTTGCAGGGAGAGGAGGCTCAGTGCAGCCTTACTGCCTGTCTGAGTAATACCACCAACTGCAACGCTCCCACGGGATGAAAATTCCTCACAGGAATGATTTCACCCCCGTGGAGAGCTGAGCCAAACCCCCAAAACCCCGCTGACCCACAGGGAGACACTGGAGCAGAGGCACCAGGCAGCAGCACGGTGAGAGCAGACATTCACAGCCCTGATCCACCACTCCAGGGACACCTCAGCTCTCCATCCCGGTGGATTATCCCACTGGAGGCTGTCCCACAGCTCCAGCTGTCCCTGGGGAGACAGGCCAGGGAATCAGCCCCAGTGCTGGAGGGAGCTCAAAACCTCAGCAGGTCAAAATCTGCCCGGCAGCCACCATGCTGCTCCCACTGACCTGAGAGGCAGCCCCGAGCCAGAGGATGTGAGAAACCCTGGGAAAAAGGGCATCCCCAGTGTGATGAACATTCCCCTGGCCATGGGGATTGTGGGGACACAAGTGCCCCATGGGCTGTGGCACACGTGGGTCCCAGCTGGCAGATGGAATGCCAGACCTCTCTGCTGCGCTGAGCTCTGTGCAAAGGCTGCTGCTGCTACTCAGGAATTATTTTAATCTCTTTCTTCCCAGCTCCAGGTTCAGCTGCAGCATTCCAGAGGGTTAATCAGGTCCCCTGAGCTGGGTGCCTGCTGTCAGCATGGGGAGCACTGGCTTCCCTGCACATCTGGGCCACCGGTGCTGGAAGGGGACGCTGCTTTGGACATCACACGACCCTGGTGGGCTCTGTGCCTGCTCAGCCTCCCCTGCACGCAGGGGGGAACATCCTTTTCACAAACAACTTGCCAAAACTTTAGAGCACAACTCGTGAGACAGCCCTGAATGAGCAGACAGGCACTACAGCAGGGCCGCAGCTCCTGGGGGTGGTGGATCAGCGCTGGAAAACCAGATGGGATCTTCACCCATCACCCTTATGGATAATAAATACCCTGTCCTGCTCCAGGTCTCTGCACAACAGCAGCAACCCGGGAAGTCAGGAGCTGTGCTTCAGGCTCTGACACACTCCTTGGAGGGATAAAACCTCACTAATCTCCAGCAGAGCTGGGAGTCCTGGACCCACAGGAGCATATCTAGGTGCAGTTCCCAAACTGGGAGAACGAGAAGATAGCAAAACAGTTTGGAGACCACTGTGCCATAAAATCAGCCTGTTTGAAACACAGCTGCTTCCTCCTTAGCCTGAACTTCGTTAGTTAAAATGCTGAACGCAGAATGAATTAATTAAAGCAATTATTATGCTGTTATTTTATTCATTTGCTATCTACTTTGATTGATTATATGACTTTGCTTAATAAATATTGAATAAGTGTTAATTAATTGAATTAATTCATCGCTAGTTTATTCACCTATCAGTCACCTCTCCCTCATTTCCATGCACAAGTTGTCTCTTGTGAAGTTTGTCCCAAGGAGCAGGTCCCCGGGGGTTCAGCCCCAGGCAGCAGAGCTGGGATGGGGTCACTTACCGAAAGGCAGGATGAAGAAGAAGGGGAACCAGCAGAGGATGAAAACACCCACGACGATGGCCAGAGTCTTGGCTGCTTTCTTCTCCCGGGAGAACTTGAGGAGCCGCACGGAGAGGGAGCTCCTGAAGTTGTGGCCCTTGCTCCGGGTGCTGGAGAGAGGCTCCTCCAGCACGCTGCGGCAGTGGATGCGCAGCACCACCTCCATGGACTTGTTCCTCTCCTTCTTGACCCCTGCCTCCAGGCTCCGGGTGGTCCGCCTGGCCACCACGTAAATCCTGAAGTACATCACCAGGATGACCATGAGGGGCAGGTAGAAGGAGAAGAGGGAGGAGAACAGGGCATAGCCCGGCTCCTCCGTGATGCTGCAGATGCTCTCATCCGGCGGCGGCGGCTCCTTCCAGCCCAGCAGTGGCCCGATGGAGATGACCATGGAGGAGAGCCAGACCACCACGAGGATGACCCCCGCCTTCCTCTCCGTCATGATGGTGGGGTACTTGAGGGAGTACTTGACTCCGATGTACCTGTCCACGGAGATGATGCACAGGCTCATGATGGAGGCAGAGCAGCACAGCACGTCCACCGCTGCCCAGATGTTGCAGAAGATGCGCCCGAACACCCAGAAACCCAAAACCTCCAGGGTGGCCGAGAAGGGCAGCACGGTGGTGCTGAGCAGCAGGTCGGCGATGGCCAGGTTGACGATGAAGTAGTTGGTGACCGTCTGCAGGTGCCGATTGCAAGCCACCGAGAGGATGACCAGGATATTCCCCACGATGGCCGAGAGGATGAAGACGGCCAGGAAGACCCCGACGCCCACCGCCTGCACATCCACGGCGAAAGTCAGAGTGGTGCCGTTGCCCTCGGGGCTCTCCTCCCCTTGCAGCCCCCAGGAGCGGTTGGCAGCGCTCTGGCTGCCTTGTCCCGTCCGGTTCCCACTCAAGCTGCCATTGCTCAGCTCGGGGAAAGTCATTGTAGAAAAAGTCCGGGCTCCATTGAGGGCGAGGAGAAAGCGGTGCCGAGGCGCAGCTCCCCCGGCATGATCCCCGGCTGGCAGCCCCCGCCAAGACGCGCTCCGCACCTCGCTCCCCCGGCCGGGGCGGAGGGATGGAGGGGAGAGAGGGATGGAGAGAGAGAGAGACGGAGGGAGGGCAGGACGAGCTGCCCGTCGCCCCCCGCCCGCTTCACGCCGTCCGTCCGCGCTGCCCCCCGTCCCCGCTGTCCCCGCAGCTCAGCCCCGCCGCCGGCCCGCCCGGGGGGGCAGCGCGGTCAGAGCCGCGGTCAGAGCCGGCCCGCCCGGGGGGGCAGCGCGGTCAGAGCCGCGGTCAGAGCCGGCCCGCCGCCCTCGCATGCTCCGGGGGCTGCGCTGGGCACGGCCGGCAGCGCCCGGCGGCTCCGCGGCTCCGCGCTCCGAGCGGCGGCGGCGGGAGGGGCCGGACGGGCCGGGGGCGGGCGGGAGCCCCGCGCGTCAGGTGCCGCCGGGGAGGAGGAGGAGGAGGAGGAGGAGGAGGAGGAGGAGGAGGCGGCAGCAGCGGCAGAGCTGCTTTGCAGGACGAGGCGAGCCCGGGGAAGAGTGAAACAGGCAGAGGAGAGGAGAAATGATGGAGGGGAGTCAAGGCGAGATGATGGAGGGGGTCAAGGCGAGATGATGGAGAGGGTCAAGGCGAGATGATGGAGAGGGTCAAGGCGAGATGATGGAGAGGGTCAAGGCGAGATGGTGGAGAGAGTCAAGGCGAGATGATGGAGGGAGTTCAGGCACACTCTGGGAGGAGGCAGCCCCCGGGAGGGTCTCAGCACTGGGGTACAGCCCCAGGAGGGTCACTCAGAGCTAGGGTAAAGCCCCAGGAGGTCACTCAGAACTCGGGTACAGCCCCAGGAGGGTCATTCTGAGCTCGGGTACAGCCCCAGGAGGATCACTCAGAACTCGGGTACAGCCCCAGGAGGTCACTCAGCTCTGGGGTACAGCTCCAGAAGAGCAGTCAGCTCTGGGGTACAGCTCCAGGAGGTCACTCATAACTGGGGTACAGCCCCAAGAGGTCACTCAGCTCTGGGGTACAGCTCCAGGAGGTCACTCAGAATTGGGTACAGCCCCAGGAGGTCACTCAGCTCTGCGGTACAGCCCCAGGAGGTCACTCAGAACTGGGGTACAGCCCCAGGAGGTCACTCAGAACTGGGGTACCAGCTCCAGGAGGTCACTCAGAACTGGGGTACCAGCTCCAGGAGGTCACTCGGAACTGGGGTACAGCCTCAGGAGGTCACTCAGAACTGGGGTACAGCCCCAGGAGGTCACTCAGCTCTGGGGTACAGCTCCAGGAGGTCACTCAGAATTGGGTACAGCCCCAGGAGGTCACTCAGCTCTGCGGTACAGCCCCAGGAGGTCACTCAGAACTGGGGTACAGCCCCAGGAGGTCACTCAGAACTGGGGTACCAGCTCCAGGAGGTCACTCAGAACTGGGGTACAGCCCCAGGAGGTCACTCGGCACTGGGGTACCAGCTCCAGGAGGTCACTCAGAACTGGGGTACAGCCCCAGGAGGTCACTCAGAACTGGGGTACAGCCCCAGGAGGTCACTCGGCACTGGGGTACCAGCTCCAGGAGGTCACTCAGAACTGGGGTACCAGCTCCAGGAGGTCACTCAGAACTGGGGTACCAGCTCCAGGAGGTCACTCAGAACTGGGTACAGCCCCAGGAGGTCGCTCAGCCCCGGGGGTGCGGCGCTCCCGCCCGTCACCGCCGGAGGGCAGCAGAGCGCAGGGTTTGTCGCGGGTGCGGGGACCGCTCGGGATGCTCCATCCCCCTGCAGACCCCGGAGCGGGACCCCCGGCACAGCATCCCAGCGGGAGGATGTCCTGCCAGCCTGCCATGGCCTCCCTCAGCCCCAGCACCCCACCAGGAGGCTGCCCTTCACAGCCATCCTGTCCCCCCAAGCCGCAGAACCCCAGCAGAAGGATGCCCTGCCAGGTTTCCTTTTTTGTCCCACATCCAGGATTTCCATCAAGCATCCCTGCCATGCTGGACCCTCTTCTCCCAGTCCCACCACCCCAGCCCAGCCCTCCTGGTGCAGGCAATCCCCCCATGAGCTGCTTCCCAAAGCAGAAGGGCCAGTCGGGGTCTCGTGTCCATGACTGATTTAAGCAGCGAGGCTCGGACACAGCATCTTGTGACTAAAACATACAGACACATATTTCTGGCTGATTTAAGTTTTTTTGGTTTTTTTTCCCACTGATAAAAGCAGATCCTGTTTACACTGGTTTCCCCCCGGTGACCTGCCTCCATACATTGTGATGGGGACTGACCCTGCTGGTGAGCAGGGGCTCTCCCTCAGCCTCTTTCTACTGTACACAGGAAATATTTCCTTAGAGTGTGTTTATCCATGATTTTAAAACTTTTTTTCCTTAAAAAAATAGTTTTTATAAAGGGCAGGCCACTTGGACAGTGGGATGATTTAACTGGTGCTGTCAGAGCATGGGAGATCAGTGGATTCACTGGGCATGAGAGTGGACAAAAAATATTATAGTTGATTTTTTCCTTTGTTTCCCTTGATAATCATTGCAGGAAATGACACATTTTTTTTATTTTCCTCATTTCTTTCATGCACCTTTTTTTTCCCCTTAAGATTTCACCCAACTTCCATGAGCTGGGCTTTTGGCCCTGCTGAAAACAAGAAAACTGGAAAATACAAGAAAATAAAAAAAAAATACTGAACAAGGAAAATGTTGATAAGGAGGGTTTTGCTTAAAATAACCCATCCAACAAACACTTAAAAGCTTTTTTAATGTGAATTTAAAAAAAAAATGCCCAAACACCCAACACTTGAGGTCAAATTCAGTTTCCTTATGTTTTGATGAAAACATGTCAGCCACCAAAATGAAGGATTGTTTCTTACTGGGATGCTAAACTCAGCATGAGAAGATCTCATCCCATGGAATTTTGTAGCCCTATCTTTGCAGCAACACAGATTGCTGTGGAGATATATTTATCTCATCTAATCTATCCAGTGACACCCAGAGATAAAGAAAACATGTGCCTCTCTCCAAAGTGGAGGCTTGGCTGAAGCTTCTCATGTACAGCGGGATTTTAACCACGTAGGAAGGGAAGAGAGGTTCATTGGGATGAAGATTTTGCATCTGCCCTGATCCTGCCCTGATCCTGAGCTCTCCTCCTCTCCTGATGTCTCCAAACACAACTTGTCCCTGTTGCTGGGAGGTTTGAGCTGGCGTGGACTGCAGGGTTTGAATGGGGTGCAAGGATGGGATGGGAGAGCTGAAGGGGCAATTTTTGGTGGGGATAAGAGCCTGGGGGCTGCCACATGTGCCCCAACCACACGGAAAACCCTTGAGGTTGCACTGATGCCTTTGCCCTCCCCACCAGGGCAGGGAGAGATCACATCCTGTGCTGTCACTGCAGCTCAGCTAAAGCCCATCAGAGCTCACTGCCATCCTGCCACCTCCTTGCTTTTCATCTATCCCCTCCTTTCTCTCCAAATCAGGGCCATTATGGTTAATTTAAACTAATGAGGAACAGTTTTGTACTGATGCACTTAAGCAAAAAAAAAAAGGTGGTGGGATAGGTCTGCATGGAGGAATTTGAAATAAACACATCCAGAGATGTGTGAGCACCTGGGATCTTGCCAGTCAGGAGGAACAGCTCTCCCTCTTGATGCTTTTCATCCCTTTCCTCCCTCTTTTTTTACCCTTTTTGGAGCAGAGGCTATCCTGGGACTTAGGCAGTGCCATTTGGTGATGTGGGAACTTTAGATAGATAAAAAGAGACACACACACCTGGTGAACAGTGTTTGCCGTGCTGTAATTACATGTTTTGCCCAAATCTTGGAGAGGAAAGGCAATTTTGTGGTTCAAAGCAGCAGAGATTAAAGGACTTTGATCAACATTTGCAAACACTGGGGTTTATACCAAGGAGAGTGGGACTCTGGGTGGAAGGAGCCCCTGCCCATGGCAGGGGGTTGGAAATAAATGATCTTTAAGGTCCTTTCCAACCCAAACGATGATTCTGCAAAGGAAGATTATCCATGGTGCATCTGCCAGATCCAAGGCTGGGAGAAATGGATCCTGACCACAGCCAATGCAGAACAGTGGCAAATTCATAATATTTAAGTGTTTGCAAAGATGGGTTTGCCTTGCCTTGGGCAGGCCATCCAAAAATCCTCTGGAAAGCCAGGATCAGTCTTCACTGCTTGTCTGTCTGAGGTCATGTCCAGCTCTGCTGGCTCCTGTGCTACTCCCAGCTCTTCAAGCATATTAAAAATGAGCTAAAAGTGATTGCAAGGCATGGTTCAAACCTGTTCTGCTGCACCTTTTGTTTCCAAACATGGGGACTCTGGAGAAATTGGAAATCAGGACAATAATTGGGAGATGTAATAGGCAAAACATGGACTGGGCAATTGCTGCAGAGCATTAGAAATGTGGGGAATTTTGATTTTAATGGTGAGTGAGGGGTGGGGTGTGTGTAATTTGTCCACCTTTGTTGGTGTTGCCATGTTATTCTTTTTCAACCTAAATGATTCTAAAAAGTTATTTTGACTTTCTTGGGGTGAATTCTTTTTGTTGATGTAAGTAAAGTTTTTGTGATGAATGCATGTTATGTTGGTATTTTTTGTGTTCTTGCAATTTTATTTAAGTCTAGGAAAAATCAGGCTATGCTGTGAATGTTTATGGCTTAATAAATGAGGCAGGAAGGAGAAGGAAATAGCTTTTGTTAACTGAATGATAAAGGTGGGGGAAAAGAAACCTTGAGCATCCTCTAATGTTATCTGCTCAGACATGGATTAAAATTCGCTTTCCCTTTTCCTTCCTGCTCCCACAAACCATCCCAGCCCCTATCACATCTTACTGCATTTACTGTTTTTCACTCAGTTTTCTCCTTTTCATGAGAATGTGGCTGCTCTGGGTATGGTTTGGTTTTTAACTCTCTGCTGCCCTTCTCAAGTGCTCTGATCCCAGAACACACATGGGAAGGACAATGGAGATCTGGTCCAAGCCCCTTTCCTGAGGATGGATTTGTCTTTTCCAAAACCTCCCTTCATGGGGAGGTTTTTTCTCCTTCCTGCTTTTTCCTCCTTCAGTAGACTCCCTGTCCTCTTGGTTGGAAGGTTTCTGGTCTAGTCTAAACTTTCTTTGCTCCTTGCCAGCTGATGCAGAGAGCAATTTATTACCTTCCTCTTACAGGTTTTTAATTTAATTTTGGAGCTACTGAATAGAAAAAAAAAAATTGGAAAAATAATAACAGAATGGTTTGGGTTGGGAGTGACATCAAAGACCATCTCTTTCCAACCCCCTGCCATGGACAGGGACACCTTCCACTGTCCCAGGGTGCTCCAAGCCCCATCCAACCTGGCCTTGGGCACTTCCAGGGATCCAGGGGCAGCCACAGCTTCTCTGGGCACCCTGTGCCAGGCTCTCCCCACCTTAATTTCTTCCCAATATCCCATCTCTCCCTGTCCTTTCGCAGTTTGAAGCCATTCCCTGTGTCCTGTCCCTCCATCCCTTGTCCCAAGTCCCTTTCCAGCTCCCTTGGAGCCACTTGAGGTATTGGAAGGGGCTCTGAGCCTCTCCAGGTTGAACAATCCCAATCTCTCAGGCTGTTTCCATAGCAGAGGTGGTCCAGCCCTTGGAGAATCTCTGTGGCCTCCTTTGGACCCCCTACAGCAAGTGCACATCTTTCCTGTGCGGAGGAACCCAGGGCTGGGTGCAGCAGTGCTGGTGGGGTCTCAGTGCCCTCCCTTGGGAAAAGAATTATCAAACATGTGAACTCCTTTCTGATCGTGCTCTTGGTGCAGGGAAGGTGCTTTGGCAGATCCCTGCTGTGATTTACAGTCAGCTCTCTGAGAACCAGAAATTATTTTGGCTTCCTGGACACAAGAGCTGACACGGCAAGCGGAGGAGTGAGGCTGAGGCAAATTGGAGTCCCTCCAAACTCTAAAAACAAGGGGGGATAAAATGAAGTGGCAAAGCACCTTTCAGGGCATAAAATGAGGTGGTAAACCATCTTCCAGACCATCAGCCATGAGTGCCTATGGACACAGAAGGAATGTGGGAGTTCAGGAGGTGCAGGCCTCCACTCCATGTCTCAGTCCCAGCCTGACCCAGTGGGCAGGAGCCAAGGAGAGAGGCTGGAGCTGTGGCGTGGAAGAGCTCTGAGAGCCATGCTGCTCTCTGGGAGGCTGGAGCTGTGGTGTGGAAGAGCTCTGAGAGCCATGCTGCTCTCTGGAGGCTGGAACTGTGGCGTGGAAGAGCTCTGAGAGCCATGCTGCTCTCTGGAGGCTGGAACTGTGGTGTGGAAGAGCTCTGAGAGCCATGCTGCTCTCTGGGAGGCTGGAGCTGTGGTGTGGAAGAGCTCTGAGAGCCATGCTGCTCTCTGGGAGGCTGGAACTGTGGTGTGGAAGAGCTCTGAGAGCCATGCTGCTCTCTGGGAGGCCGAGGTGGGATGGGGAGATAGAACAAGCAGATAAATGTGGATTATAGGGCTGGTGGGACATGTTTGTTATTTCAGTGGGAATGTTGATGTGTTCAAAATGGAGCATTCCTCAGGGATGTTTGGTGGTTTTTTTTGCCTTTTGCCCTGTTAAAAGCCATATAATAAAACAGTCCAATGCCAGGCAGAGCACTTTAGATCCACATTGCAAAACATTTTTTTTTTCAGGGAGGTATGAGCAAAACATAAAGCAAATTACTTCAGAATTACTAGAAGAATTAGCAATTAGCAGAAAAATTTCTAATGATGATGTGAAAAGAGCAGTCACTGATGTATAGGATGAAATAACATCATAAAAGATAAATCACAGCAGAACCAAATATATAAATAAAAATGCTACAAAAGGTCAAAATTGCAACAAAGAATTGCTCTGTTATCGCACAAAAATATTTCTCTTGGCAGTTTTATTTCTTTGCAAAATTTCACTTCACCAAAATGTCAGCGTTTATTTGCAATTACTGTATATTTTCCTACCAGTTAGAAATCCAGACCATCAGCTGCTTCAAATGGCAGGTATGGAATGAGCCCTGAAGCGAAGCCCCTCTGATTTGTCACGCTCTGCCTCTCATGGTTGATTCTTTCGCTCATAAATAAAGGCTTGAGAAATGGTTTTTGGAAAAGGACACCAAACTAGGACTTCACAGAATCACAGATTATCCTGAGCTGGAAGGGACACACAAGGATCATCCAGTCCAACCTGTGGCCCTGCACAGACACCCAACAATCCCACCCTGGGCATCCCTGGCAGCGCTGTCCAAACTCTCCTGGAGCTCTGGCGGCCTTGGTGCCCATTCCCTGGGGAGCCTGGGCAGTGCCAGCACCCTCTGGGGAGAACCTTTCCCTGATATCCAACCTAAACCTTCCCTGGGACAGCTCCAGCTGTTCCCTTGGGTTTTGTCACTGTCACAGGGAGCAGAGATCAGAGCTGTCCCTCAGGAGGAGCTGCAGATCCTGATGAGTCTCCCCTCAGTCTCCTCTTCTCCAGGCTAAACCAACCAAGGAGCCTCAGCCACTCCTCATATGGCACCCCCAGACCTTCCACCATCTTCACAACCCTCTTTTACACACTGTCAATAGCTTTATGTCCTTCTTGTATGACCCACAGAGAAGTTGTCATGACATCATTCCATCCTGTCAGTCATAACATAACCAGGAAACTCGAAAACGTCACTGTCCCAACAGCTGATCTTTTGATGGACAGGGAGCTGGGCAGAGAAGTGGAGATGTTGGGAGGAGAGGAGGATTTGCAAAGAGGATCCTGAGTGTTTGGCCTGAGGACTTGTCTTTAGGAATCAGGAGCAGAGGACACTTGCCGGGCATTGGGGTGATGCTGGGTGGCCAAGGGTGTTGTTGGCAGAGGTGGGGCAAAATGTGAGTTGACCACATGTTTTAGTCTAGGCCAGGTGGGTGCTTTAGAAAGAATCTTGATTCTGATAAAGCCCAACAGGCTTAAGCCTTTTTGTAATTCTCTTTTTATGATGCATAAAGACAAATAAATGTGTACTATTTCCATAAATTCAAGTTACACTGTCATTTTTTCCCGGAGTTTCTTTGCTTTCTTAAGGGAACACAGGGAGTTCCCTTCAATTTAACACAAGTAAGTACAAGCAAATATTAAAACATGGCACAAAAATTGGTGGCACAGGCTCAGACTAAAATTAGACTGCAAACTGTGTTCCTCAACTTTGCCTTCAGTTGGAAACATTCAGAGTTTCTTTAGGAGCTACCTCATGACAAACTAAAAGGATCTGGGTTCAATGTGTGTGAGGCTTTGGGTTGTTTCTGATAAACCACCTAAAACATGAAATTATGAGGAATAAATTTCAGACTCATTTATTTCTTGGTATTAAGGAAGTTCTCCCCCTGACGGGGCTCCTCACCTCATGTCCACCTCGGGTTAGGAGTCAGTAAAATGAAGCTGATGACCCGAGGGCAAGGACACATGGTGGAAATATAGCCATGTACCTGTGAAAACGTCTCCTGGAGGGCAATTTCTCTTGCACTGATGTCTTCAGTCACCAGCTTTCTGTGTCTCCTACTCTCTGGTGGTGGTTTCTCTGTTTTCTTTTCAAAGCAAAGTTTGGACTGATCTCAGCCATCTTTCTGCATCAGAATCTTCAGGGCCTCTTTGGCTCTGTAACATGGGCAGCTGGGGGTTGAGAGAGTTACATCTCCTCTCTAATGCCTGACTTTTTTTCTTCTGATGAAATGGAATCCATTGCAAAGTGGAATCCTGTGGCAGTGCTGACAGCAGGAGGAGAACATGTCCTTACCCCTGTTTCAGCACCTTGTTGATCAGCTCAACTTCCCCTGACATTCCCACGGAAGTCAGAAATGCATTTGTGATTTTTTTTTAACTTGAACCCTCACGTTCTGCAAATCTCCCTATTAATCCAACAAGAAATGTCCCCTTGAGTGATGTTAATGTTGCTTAGTCTGGGAATATTATTTCCAATAAAGAGATTACACCTGAGTAAATATCCAGATTTGAGACATATTTGAGTAATATCTCTGGCTGCTGGTCTGAATATTGAATCTGCTGCAACCCACAGAGCTAAGAGAATAATGAATTTAGCAACAGGCATAGCAATGGCCATGTGAAGGCATTAGCCAGATGTTTGCTTTTAGCAGGGCACATGTGGGATTGCCTTGTTCTCTTTCCCCTGCCTTTGAGTAACTGCAGGGCTGCATTTCAGCTTTAGATGCCAGAAGGGCACAACAGATTTGTCCTGGCCAGCAAAAGCAAAACCACATTACGGAGAGCTCTCGAGTCTGGAGGTGAATGGGTCAGAGAAGGCCCATTACGAGATGTTTTGCTGAAGGAATGACCTTATTCCAATGGCTCTGGTATTTGGATGGCAGCATCAGTCTCTTATTAGCTGTTCCCAAGTGATCCTGGGCTGCTCTGTCATTGCAGCTGGTGAACTTGGCCTTCCAGGGCAGGGCTTTCTGCTGGCAAGAGGAGAACGGGCAGTGGATAGAGAAAAACCTGCCTGGGGCTCCAGAGTTTGAAGAGCAGCTGCTTTGGGAGCCAGGGGCCGTATGCAGATGCATTTTCCAGGTGAATGCCCTTCCAAGGATGCCCTTGCAGAGAAAACTTAAACGAGATGCCTTGAGTCAGGCTTCCCAGTGTAAGGATCTTCAGGTGGGAAAGGTTACAGAGCTGCAGCATCCAAATTTCTTCACTGGTGGTTTTGGTACAAGTCCTGTTTCTGCAAATGAGCTTTGATGGGATTTGGGAGTCGTCCGTGTAGTTTCCAAATCCCATGGAATTTCAGCAGCTGTTCCAATGGCTGCTGAGAAGGAGAGAGGGTCAACTCCTCCTGTTTTTTGCTGCTCCAAGGGGCCTTGGGCAGCACTGTTGGGTGAAATTTTAAACACAAAGCTGAAACTTTTCAAGCAACCACATGGTGGTTGTACCATACATCTTATTTTCTGACTTACCAGCTAGATCCAAACTCCAAAAGTGGGATCAGATCTCCCACTGGTGAGGAGGCAACCTTATTTAGCAAGTGTGCCTTTTAAATCATACATTCCACGTGGAAGGAGGGGGCTGGAAAGAAATTTCATAAATATTTTGCATGTTTTCCCACAGTTAAAGACAAAGAAACTAACATATTAACCAAGATCCTTCAGAGGAAGGAGCCAAATTTTCTGTCTCTACATTTAGATTTCCTGGGCCACCATGGTCCCTGTTGAGCCAGGCTCAGTTGCCACACAGGTTGTGAAGTCTGAGAAAGCTGAACTTTGTTCTGAGGATATTTTGACAACACCAGTGAGCAAAGAGCCACCATTTAACAGCGACCACCTTTTCCTGGGGGTATCCCATGTACCTCCCTCTTTTTCCTTTTCAAGCATTTCCTTGGAAGTTGTTGAGGTTTGGATTGGAAAGGACGTTAAAAATCACCTCAGGGCATTTGATAGGATCGTGATTTCTTCTGGTGATTAATCCACAGGGTTTCTCAAGAGAAATCCAGGTCTGACATGTAGATCAAGAGCAAACTCCCAGAGGAGCTATCCAAATGAATCCTTCTGATCTTGGTGATTAGGGATCTTGAGATCTAATGAGTCAATCAGAAAAAAGATATGACTCCCAAAGATTCATGGAAAATGCTTAGGAGAGGACAATGAATAATCTTCTTGCATCAGCTACCTAAAGAGCTAATCAGGTCAGTCATCATTAAAAATACCATAATTATTTTTGGTAGGGACTAGAATGAAAATATACAGAGAGGAAAAGAATTAAAATACATTTCTGGAAAAGTGTGCGTTATCAGCGGCTTGACAGCCAGCGGAAGAAAATGGTACAGATTAGAGGCAGAAATCTGGAAGTGAGGCAGAGAGAAATTAGTAAGAATACACTGAAAAACAGTAGGAACCAAACACTATTTTTTTTCCAGCTTCTGGGCTGTAGCAGCAGCTGATTGCAGGCCACGATGCAGGAGCGAAGAGGGAAGTGCAGTAATCTGATACAGATGTCCCAGCAGCGAGTGAATCCTTGGTTTTGACAGCAGCTCTCTGGAATTCAGGAAATTACTGTGGTTAGAAGTTAATGCTTTCTCCTGCTTTACTTTGCTTCCAGGATGAGGGAAAATAAAACATGAAAAATGAACACAGATGTTATGGAAAGCTGAGAGGCTGGTCATGGAGTTTGTTTTTCCCTCCTGATGTTTGAAGCCATGTTTGCTGGAGAAAGTGTGAGGAGCAAATGTTTGCCTTAAGTTCTATTTGTTTATGGAGAATATAACAGCCAATTCCTAGACCCAACACAGATCAGAATTCAGGTCCTTGCCATCCAGGAATGCTTCCCCATTCCAGATAATTCCATGTATTGAGGTTACATTAGCAGAGTGCTGAGGGGTCAGGAGAGATGGTGAATATGAGCAAAATTGGAATGAATTATTAGCTGCTGAATCCTAGGAAAATCATTTGTTTAGGAGAGCTCTAACACCCAGTTTTGTATTTTCAGCACAACAATATATGAAAATCTCTTTGTAGAACAGTGGCCCACCTCTGATAACTTCTTATTTTATGAAACAGCTGGGTACAGTACTGGTGAGAAATTCTGGATTTTCCTGCACAGTGGACACATCTTGACAGTGATGGCTGTGGCGCAGCTGCCAAATTATGATTATCTAAGGCTGGATATTCTTTTTGGCTGCAGATTATCTGTTCAAGCAAAATTCAGCCAAAATTGCAAAGAAATTCATTAAAAGAGAGCAAAAGGGCTGGTGAGGATACCAAAGACAGAGCCAAATAACAGGAAAAGCTGTGGATGATCCATCCTTAGATGGATCCATCCTTGGGCTTTGGAGCAACCTGGTCTAGTGGAAGGTTTCCCTGCCCATGGAAGGAATGTGGAATGAGATGGTCTTTAATGATCCTTCCAACCCAAACTTTTCTATGATTCTATGATTCTGTGATCATAGATCTCTCAAAGAGACCTGATGGCAAAATTTAGTGCAAAAAAACCCTTCATGTTCATAGTCCAGGTAACTGTTTTTGAATAGTTCCATGGGCATTGGCTGATTCTTTAAAAGTCATGAGCTGGATTCATGAAGGAAAAACTAAATTTGATTTTTTTTTACAGCAGCTTGAAGAGCTGAAGCTGAATGTGGTGAGAACAGTGTGATACATCCAGCTGGAGAAATGCCTTCAGGTGTGTCAGTTGATGGACTGAAGGAATTATCTCCTTTTAGACACCTAAAAATGCCATGACCTCTTTGCTCTGTGATAGGTAATTCCATAAATACCTTGGATTTCTATGAACCAGCCCAGAGCTCTGTTGGGTAAAACAACAAGCACCATGAAAGCTAACAGTGGAAAAGAAAACACAGACCATTGTGGCACTCCATAAATCAGGAAATTCTGAGCAGAAAGCAATGGCAGACTGAGGGAATGGTCTGGAGGATGTTTTCATGCCAGGTTTTGGCTCTCCCTGGCTCTGTACGAGGCAGACAATTTTAAAGTCAGCTCCAGGAGCATCACCAGTGGCCAGCCCTTCTCCACAGAATGCACATCTTTGATGCCTCTCTGCCATGTGTGTGAAGAACACTGTTACCTCAGCAGGCCCTGTTAGGGCTGATGTGTGTCACTGACGTGTGCTGCCCCTTCCACCCCCTGATCTGCTCCAAGCCAAGGGCCAGAGTGATGGACTCAGTGGGTGCCAGGTCTGTCAGGAAGGGAGGTGGCCCTGCCATGGTCCTGGTGGCACTCCTGACCCCATGGCAGGCTCAGGGGGTGCTCAGCTCTACAAGCCAGGGGAGGGGAGTCTGGGACAGCCTTCTGGGGAGCAGACTGACAGATCTGTCCCAAGACTAAGACAAAGGGTCTAAAGCTCTTATCTGAATTCTGCCTTGGTCCTCTTTGCTTTTCTGGCCTTAAGCGTTGTATTTTCCCATAATGACTGGTTCAGGATCACCAGACTCGTTAATGACCTGGAATAATTTCATAAGAGATGAACCCGGACTGGGATTCAGCCAAGACACATAAACGGTTCAATTACCTGATTAGGGGATGAGCTTAAGCCAATTTGCAAGCAAAAACAAGGTCTGTGGGATTTAAGTCAGTTCTTATCGTGGTCATCATCTCAGGACAAGAAATGTAAGAGAGATGAATCTCCCTGTGGTTGGCAAAGATTAGAAAATGTGTTGTTTCCTCCTCATATGACATGCTTAATTCTTAAGTATCTGCTGGACAGCTTGGGTGGATTCTTGCACCACTGACTTTCCCAAAGCAAGGTTATAATCCTTCCAAAAAATGTGCCCAAAGCAGCATGCTTAGTAGTTAGTAAAAACTACACAGCTGAGGGATTTGCTTGATTGTAGCTTCTCTCCAGAAACTGGGTTGGCTCCTCAGTGGCAGATCCTGGTTGATGGTGATGGAATTGAGATGTGTAGCCAAAGGAGGACATGCCAGGGTGTGATACAAACTCAGATTACTGGGATGTTCATCCAAATGCTCTTACACAAGCTGACCAGTGCTGGCTTATTAATTTTGTACGTTTGTATTGTATTCTTGCCTCTAAGTCTTGGCAATCGCTGTGAATCATTATGGACACCCTGCTTAAAGAACATAATTTTAGCTAGATACATTCAAATCAAGGAGAAGAAAGGAGCATGCTTCACCTGAAAGACTCAAAAAACTGCAGGATTTTGTCAAAATTCACAGGCAGTGACTCTTTTCTTAACACAAACTGGTGGTGAGGCCACAGGTGGCTCAGAGAAGCTGTGGCTGCCCCTGGATCCCTGGAAGTGTCCAAGGCCGGGTTGGACAGGGCTTGGAGCAACCTGGGCTGGTGGAAGGTGTCCCTGCCCATGGCAGGGGGTGGCACTGGATGGTCTTTTAAAGCCTTCTCCAACCCAAACCTTTCTGTGTTTCTATGACATCTTCATCAAGTGCCAAAACCACCTTCCAGCTCTCAGTGTGAAACGCAGCTTTGAACCCATGTCTGGAAAATTAACTGAATTAATTACTGTGATACCTATTGGCAATGAAAGGAATTCTTTCACATGTCTGGAAAGGAAAGTACAGCAGGGTGTGTAAAGAACCTGGAAAACTCTGGATGTTAATAAACCCTAATTTTTGATGGGCAGCTAAAAAAATAAACCCAGTTAACCAACAAATCAAAGCAAGGAAAGAAGATGCTACGACTTTTAATAGAATAGGTAGAAAGAGACAGAGGACATGAAGAAAGAGGAGAGTCTGGATGAGACTAAATCAACATGGATGAGCCTTAGGAAAAAAGGGCAAGATATTGATGATGGTCTTCAGAAAAACACATTTGCTCAAGTGGAAGATGTTAAGACCCAGAAGGGAACTTTTTAAGCTGAAAAAATTGTGGACAGCTGGCAATGCCTTAGAAAACTTCTGTTGAAGGAAGATGTACAGACTATTGCAACATGGAAAATGGCTCAAGGAAGTTGTAAGGAACTTGTCAGAATTAATATCACTGAAAAGAAACAATAAGTCTGACTAAAGTGGGAGAAAAAAATATTTGCATCAAGAAGTTGTTTCAAAACATCTGGACACGAAAACATTCACCTGTGTGTGTTATTGGAGGTAACTGGAATAACTCACAGAGTTATGGAAATGGCCTTTGGGAACACGAGGAAAAGAGTTACAGAGTGTGAGTCTTTGGAAAGATGAATACAGTGAGTCAGCATCATCCCAGTTTTCAGAATAATCTTGAAATAAATCCTCACTTTGTAAGTGTGAAGAAGATAACAGAGGGATGAATAACAGCCAAAACTTTTAAATGTTTTTAAGGATAACCTATGCTGAGGAATTTTAATTTCTTTGTTTTTTTTTTTGACAAAATAATAGCCCTAGAGGATTGGAAAAAAACCCAAAAAAACCCATAGATATTAGATATAACTTAAGTCTGCACAGTATTTACTAAATAGTGTCCTAAGCAACTTTAAGAATTAAAGATTAGATAATGCTGCTATTTATTGTGCTGGAATTTGACTGAAAAATAGCAAAGCATTCATAACTATTCTCTGAGAAGTATCAGATCACAATGATGTATTAAGAAACAAAAGCATAAATCTCCATAGGGCAGGTACCAGTCAGCAATTTTTATTAATGAGTTAGAAATTCTACAGACTGATCACATTTACATAGGCAAAAGGACAAGAAATCCAAAATTGTCTGGATCGGGAAAATCATCTGGAAAAAAATGAAGTCAAGTTCAGCAAGGCCAAATGTAAAATTCTAGCCCCAGAAGGAATAATCAGCTGGGTGATGCAGGAGAATGGATGAACATTTGTCAGGAATTCTCACTGCTGTGAAAGAGGAAAGTGCCCTGCAGAGATGGGAATGCACCAGGCTGTAAATAAAAATCTATCAAGTTCATAACAACTATTTTTCTCTCTTAAATCATTTTAATATAATGTAACACTCTTAAAATGTGTGTAATTACTCTTAAAATGTGTGTAATCATACTGCTGTGAATCTACTGGAAATTATTTTAGTATTTCCACATTCTATGATTTTTTTCAGTGTTTGGTATATTATTATTACCTCTTATTACACTTTTAATTTGGATAGTGAAAAAAAAAGGAGCAAAGAGAGACAATGGAAAGGCTTTCTCAGGATGTGGTTGATTTTGGCACAGAACTCCTGGTGACTTTGGTCTACAGAAGATTTCTGGTTCCTGCTGAGCTCTTCTGTTAATTCAGAAAGGAGATGACAGAGGGCTGTTGATGGTAATGGGTAACACACCAGCAATTTTTGGCTGGTCAGCTGCTCTCCCGAATTCTGGGGGGTGCCACCTTTCTACAAAAGGGATCACAAACAGCTCAGGGTGAGCAAGGATTTAAAATTCAGGCACTGTGGCACATTGACCACATTTCTTAGGTCTCTCTGCTGAGAATGAGGATGGCTGGCCAACACTCTGGGATTGGCTGTGAGGGTTCAACTCAACATCAAATTTTAGGTTGGAAGGAGCCTCCAGAGACCACCCAATCCAACGCCCTGCTCAAACCAGGTTTTACTAGACCAGGCTGCTCAGGGCCCAGATGGCTCTGGAACACCTCCACGGAAAGATTATTGCTTTTTTCAACTCTGTTTTTCCAGTGTTTTTTAAGAGGGGGTGAAGGGGTGAATATCGAGATTGTTTCAATCCTATGATAATCCTCAAAGCCAAAAATTCAAATGGTACAGGCTAAAGATGCTGAAAAGAATGAATTGCGAGTGCAGGGTAATTAAAGAAAATTTAAAAATGAAAAAGGATGGGAAGCAAGAGGGAAAGAGTTAATTCCCCTTTTGTCCAGATTTCAATATGTACAGACAAAGAGATAACAGGGTGCTAATGTCCCAAGTCCTTGACTGTTTTGATTGGCACCAACAGCAGAACTAAGTCAGCTATAGTTAGATCTTGTTCCTACATGTCCAGACAGCTCCGTAAAAACGCAGGAATTTAAGGAGGGATGAATCCTGCCAGAGCTTACCCAGACATGTGAAACTGCTGAGTCCAGCACCGCCACCTCGGCGAGGAAAAGTCTTCAAGACACTGTGCCAGGCATGTCCCTTCAACAGATTTGTCTGTGATCCCTGCTCAGCAGCCTTTCCAAAGCCTTTCCAATTCCCAGGCCCTCTGGAAACCTCACCTGGCATTAATTCCATTTGTATTTACAAATTCTGTAAATTATAGGTGTCACGTGGACTGAGAGCTGCAAAAAGGGGCTGTTATTTGTTCATACTCTATGGTCAGAAATAACGAGTCTGCTCGTGGGCCAGAAAGCATGATTTCCCATTTGGAAGAATTTAAAGAATTAATTGTTTGGCAGAACAAATGTCCTTGTAAAATTAAGCGTCAGAACACATTTTGCCCTTTGATTCCCTCTAAAATTCTCAGATAAACCAACTTAACCCAGATACACAAATCACACATGTCAGCTGTCTAAAGGGAAAAAGGAATGCTGTGCTTAATGAAGTAAATACTTTAAGGATTTTAAAGGAGATGAAGCAACCTGAAAGTTGTCTGAAATAGTTTTTGATCCACAATTTAAAAATATTTTAAATAATCTTTTTCTTGTTTTTTTTTTTTTACAGGTTTCTCCATGGTTATTGAAAATTTTATGCCTGAGATTCAGAGGAAGTTGGTCAAGAATCACAATCCATTTTCTAATCCAGAAACCCAGAAAATATCCTGAAACTTTGGCAGAACCTGAATTCAGTAAGAATCGTTCCTGCTCTCCACCACTGTGCTGAAAATCCTAGCAAAGCATATTAGGAGGATTTATGTACATATATATTTATGTATTCATTGAAAAGAAATAAAAAATTAGCTTGGGTTGATTGATTTACAATAGGTTGCTTAGAGCAAAATATTTTTTTGAGAAACTCTGGACCAAAAAGGCAGAAGAGGAACTGGAACTCACTGAGATCAAGAACTCTGGCAGCCACATCACATTTTGGGGACATGAAATATTGCCAAGATGAAGAGCAGCTCGTTTCTGGGATGTGTCAGCCAGTTTACAGTTGCAGCAGATATGTCTCTACATATACGGAGAGGGACTTTTTACAAGAGCATGGAGTGACAGGACAAGGAAGAATGGGTTCAAACTGAAAGAGGGTAGGTTTAGATGGGACATTGGGAAGAAATCCTTCCCTGTGAGGGTGGGCAGGCCCTGGCACAGGGTGCCCAGAGAAGCTGTGGCTGCCCCTGGATCCCTGGAAGTGCCCAAGACCAGCTTGGACAGGCCTTGGAGCACCCTGGGACAGTGGAAGGTGTCCCTGCCCATGGCAGAGTGTTGGATGACCTTTAAGATCCTTTCCAATTAAAACCATTCCATAATTCTTTGATTCTATGGTATCTAAGGGTAGAGAAAGTTTCCAGACGTGCCAGTGATAACAGAAGCTCTCCCAGGCTGTTTATTTGCTGTTGTCTCTCTAATGCTGCAGGAGGTGACACATGGAATTATTGCTTGATCCGTGTGGCTCCAATATGGAAACACCAGGATGATGGCTGAATTTAGACACAGATCAGAGTTTCTCACAGCTCACACTAATCAGAGCGGTTAATAAGGCGGTGACTGATGAATCAGGTGCTAATAGCACTTGCACCGTGATTGCAGTTTGGTAATTCAGGATTTTATTTGCATAATCACCCTGCTGCATCGATGCTGATAGAACTTGCAGCAGCACCAGGATGATGGAGCTACTGCAGTGAAACATTTGTGTTGGGTAAAACAGCTTCCTGATATGGGGCACGCTGAAAACTTCAGAACACCGAGTCAGGACACACAAAAAAGTGAAGCACATTCCTTTGAGGGCTCTCTGCTTTACCCCAGAGTTGGTCATGGGGGGCATTTTTAGTGCTGATGGAGATGTTGAGTTTCTAACCTGCTGAAAGCAGGGTGTGGGGTGGTGGAGAAAGTGAAGTCAAAGAAAAATAAAAGATGATGGTCTGGGTTTCTGTAGTGGCAATGAGGCTTTTAGGAACATGAGGAATTAAAAAAAAACACTCTATAAGCATCCAGAAATCTCAGCAGCTCTGAGAACCTAGGGCTGGATAGAGGGAGACAGGGAAAGGCAGAGGAAAACAGACACCAAACATGATGGAAAACAAACACCAAACATGATGGAAAACAAGCACCAAACATGATAGAAAACAAACACCAAACATGATTCTGTGCTTGCATTGGTGTAGCTGAAGACATGGGAGGAGGGAGGAGATGAGACCAACTTCTTCTTTGGCAGGTGAAGAACAAGGTGAGAACAGTCAGAGTGTCTCTCTTACACTTGACCTCCCATTTTTGCACAATTTAGGATGTTTTCTGTGAGGGGAACGAAAAAAACCCTGTCTTTATACATGTAAAAGGAGTTATAGTGGAGTATTTTACAAAGAAGTTACAAGGCTCACTCAGAAAATACAATTGTGGGCAGTTAACGGTCTGGAAAATTCAAAAGAGCTGCAAAAACATGTTTGATTGTTCAGCAAACAAAAGGATGGAGAACAAAAAGTGAGAACAAGCTGCTTCTTTTAGTGCAGTCTGCCTTGCATTGTTGGGTCCCTTATAAGCTATAAATAAACGGGACATCTTTGTAGAGATCATTATGTGTAACTGAAAACGGGGAGAGATGGTAAAAATACACATAATTGGAATTACAGCAACAGGAATGGGACCTGTGGTGGTCAGGGCACAGATGGTCTGGAGCCCTGGGGCTGTGATTTATGAACAGGACTGGCAGAAACTCCAAGGATTTGCGTGGCAGAAGTGCCTGGGAAGTGCCAGCACGCTGGATTATGTTCACAAATTCCTCTCAGTTCCTAAACTGGGGTCCACCGGAGTGGAAACTGAGGCACAGGTTGCTTCAAAGGCTTTTTCTCGGAATCAAATAATAGAATCACAGACTCATAAAATCATTAAGGCTGTAAAAACCTGGAGATCATCAAGTCCAGCCTTTAACCCAAACACCACCACCTTTTTCACCACTATGCCATATCCTCCAGTGGCATATCCACACATTTTCTGCAGTTCCAGGGATGGTGACTCCATCAAATCTGTGACTATTTCTTATATGGCCACCACACTTTGTTGCCAATTCCTTTGGCAAATAGAATAGATCAGGAATATTATTAATAAAACCTAAATGCTAAAAATTAAATGTTAAATTTATTTAGCTTGGGTGTTTTGGGGTTTTTAGAAGAATAACACTGCAGACATCTACCAGATCTGAAGTCTCACCCAGCTTCTGACCCTGTGAGTGCACTTGTGGCATCCTAAAACTTCCAGAGAGGGATTAATTCCTGTGCTGATTGGTGGCTTTGGCATGGACCAACAGGAGAGATGTCAACACCACCTCACTGTTAAACCTTACAAAAATTATATGGAGGCTGCAGCAGGTCTTGGAAGCCACCAAGATTTCATACATCACTCCTGCTTGCACAGAACTTCTGTGGATCTGGTTTTTTTTACTCCACAGGCACACTGTTTAATCTGGCAAATTGTAATCACACCAGAATTAATTAGACATAAAGATTCAGTCAGGCAAAGTAAAACCTGGCCACAAGGGAAATATTAGAGGTGATATACTTATTTTTGATGTGCATATTAATCTGCTAACTTTAAATCTAAGGAACATTGTTTGACTGGAAAAACACTCATTACTAAAATTAGGCTGAAAGTTATAAGGCAGAAGAGATGCTGAACGATCTCATGTGGCAACAGCGATTTACAAACATTCATTATTACAAACAGCAAGAGGTTGTGTTTCAATACTTTGATTATTCTGCAGACAGTATCTGATTCAGTTTTATTAATCTTCTGTTTGCTTGTTTTCTTGACCCGTGTGAATGGCACAGGAATTTATTAGCATTTGTCATTTACACCCATTTATCAACGATGTCAAGGTGATGGAGCAACTGAGGTAACAATGCTGGGAGGGGAAGAGAGAATAATCAGTGTTTACTTTAGCAGAGTGTACTTGAGCTAAACGACAGAACCAAAGCATTCCAAAGTTTTTCAATTGTGTTAAACTTGCCCAAAACCTCAGCGTTTCTCAGACTTCAGTGTGACATCAAGCCAAGGTCTCTCCTAGTACCGAAAACAGGTTTATGTTAATGAGAAATTAAGCAAAATAAACCATATATTTGCTGACTTCACGCTATGTAAAGTTCCTCCAAAGACAAATAAGATAAGGGTGTAATCCTAAATATTTTAGGAATCCTGTGGCAGCGTGCTTGGCTTAGTCCAAAGGGATATAACCATGCTCCTTATCTGAGCATCCTTTCCTGGGCAGATTTGAGATAACCCTCGTGGCTCTGCTCTCCAAGGAGAGAGCTGTGCCTAATCCACTGCAAAATCTGTGCCTTTTGCTAATAATCTAACTGGCTGAGCCAGCTCTGAAACTTGGAGTGCCATTAATATTCAACCATGGATTTATGGCTGTTAACTGAATATGAAAGAGTGAAATGTCACAGGGGCCGTGGGGTCAGAGGGCAGAGAGTGTCACAGTCCAGCAGAGAACAACTGAGGTTATCTGAGCACTTCAGTGTCACCCAATCACTTTAAAACAGCCAAATCCATGGGAACAATTTGCAGAAAAAACCCCTGCCTTGTGTATAATGATAGCCTGGAGATGGGGCTGAGGATGCAGAAGGTGTCAGGTCACAGATCACTTGGAGAACCCAAGGTCAACACCGAGGTGCCTTCAAAAAAAGCATAATTTATTTATCAGATTGGCAGAGAAAAACAGAAAGGAAAAAGGGCACATGGGCAATGCAGAGCAACAAAAAGATGCCAGCCAGCATAATAGTTAGAGCATTTTAATAAGACTTTTGCTCAAAAACTTGAAAGACTGTTAAAAAGATCTAAAGGGCTGCTGGCACAAGCCACATGCCTGGAAGGTGGGGGCCTGACTTTTAACTCCCTCTGTGTCAGCCAATTCTTCAAGCAGCTCTTTAAAGGGCACAGCAGAAGGAATTCAGTGGAGTGTGCAATGACCTGTTAATGGAATCAGACAATGACAGAATATTTTGGGTTGGATGTGAACATAAATATAATCTCATTCCAACCCCCTGCCATGGCCAGGGACACCTTCCACTAGCCCAGGTGGCTCCAAGCCCCATCCAACCTGGCCTTGGGCACTTCCAGGGATCCAGGGGCAGCCACAGCTTCTCTGGGCACCCTGTGCCAGGCTCTCCCCACTCTTACAGGAAATAAATTCTTCCTGTTATCTTAGCTAAACCCATTCTCAGTGTGAAGCCACTTAAAACACAGGTTGGAGATGCAGAACCTCTCATAAGCTCTTTTAGTAAATCCAGACTTAATTTAAAAACGAGAATTCTCCTACCCTTTGTGGAGTGGAAGGGAGAGTCAGGGATCTCACTGGGCCTCCAGCTGGGAAGACACAAAGAAGTCTCATATTCCCCATAAGGTGGGACTCATGGAAGAAATACCATCACTCAGGCTTGCTGTGCTCTGTTTTCAAGTTATCCTCTTGATGCTGATGAGCCTGGCAACAATTTTCATTAGCAGCCGTGCAGATGAGCTTTTAATAAATCAGGTTCACTTCTCTGAGGAGCTCCAGAGTAAATATTGGAACCAATATCATGGAGCAGCCGAGCACCAGGGCGTGTTATTCACACTGGAATCCGTTTTGGAGACGTAGCACTTTCAGAAGAGTCCAAAGTGGTGAGATTTGATTGAACAAATGTTGTTTTGCAGCAGCCCTGAGCAGACACCTTGGGGTCAGTGACTGGTTGCATTAAAAAAGCTGGGAGAATGGCAGCCACAAAGCCCTGAGCTGTACTTAGCAGCTCTTCTCCTCGGGAAAATGAGGCTGATTATTCAGATATTCTGATAATCAATACCCTTGGATACCCCTGAAACAGTTTCAATCAACCAGTCCTGTGAAAGCTTTGACAGGGATCCAAAGCTTTTGTCCTCTCCATCAGCCATCCCAGTTTGTCATCACAACTGTCCCTCCAGCTGTTTAAACTTGCACAATAAAATAAGGAAATGGCCAGGCAACAAAAATGCCCCCAAAACAGAGCTACATATAAACTTGGAAAGTCATTAAGTTAAATTTCATCTAAGCAAAGGCATAACAGTATTTTAGTACGCATTTGGGTAAATTCTGAATGGGGGAAATGAAGGGCAGAACCTGCAGGGAACCAATTTGAAATCTGTGTTTCATCAAGCCAGAGGAAGCAGAGGTAGTGGCTAATGCAAGTCCACGCTGGGATTCATACATGGGTTTATGGAATTATGATGGGATTGACACTTCCAGGGGGCAGTGCTTGTACCCCTTCTCAGTTTCAGCCTTTCCTGCCAGGCAAGAGCCTCCTCACTCCTAAAGGAGAAAAAAAAGGAGGAAAAAGCCTCAAACATGTCAAAGGGCTCAATTGTTTTGGGTTTTCAATATCTACTCTTTGCAGGGAGCTGGCACATAGAGATAGATGGGCGTTATCTCACCTGGGCCAAGGGGCTGAGGAGCATGCTGAGCTGGCTGTGTTGACAGGGTCTGGAAGATGTGGTGGGATTTCAGACTCTGTGACCCCAGAGGTCCCTTCCCTCCTGGAGTTCCTGAGAGACCATCCTGACCTCCTTCCCCCTTTTCTCCCCCATCACCTTCCTCCTCCATCACTGTCTGCACAGCCAGAGTTGCCCAAAATTCAGCCCATCCCAGGCCTGCTGTCACCTGAACATGCAGAGATGGGATCCACCAAGGTTCTTGAGAGGCTGTGCTTCACCTTCTGCCTCCAGCACCTCTCTCCTTCAGTACAAAACTGGAGAGAGATCATTTTTCACTTATTTTTTTGTTTGATTATCTGCAAAAACCTTGTGTTTGCTTTTCCAAAAGTCAGACTCATTCCCAACCCTAGTTTCAAATGAATATGTCTGATCGTGGGCAAAGTCACACCTTGGGAATTTTCTTTGTGAAAAGCAGAAGATTGGGGAAGGACTGAGTAGGGAAAGCAGGACAAAAGATAGAAATGGCATTTATGTGTTTTTTAAAGTCACCACTGACCCTTCTGATCTTTTTTGCTGTCTCTGAGTAACAACCACCTGCAGAATGCCTTAAAGAAGTTTGCTTTAGTCATGCTGGTTTCTACTTTTTTATGTTGATGTATCGTGGTTCTCAAAACATTTTTTAAGTAAGTGAGGCAAGATTCCTTGCCTCATTTAACAGCTGGTGAATTGAATTGCCCCACTCATGTATTTTATGCCATTGTCAGAGCTGGAAATAGAACTGAGTCTCTTGTGCACTGCTCTGCCCACTCTGCTCCACTGTCTGAGAAAGGAGAAAACATACTTTAATCCCCCAGAATGCTTTATAAATAAATTCTCCATAATGCATCGGCATAAAAATGATTATTTTCCATGCTGGAAAGCCTTTCTGGCACTTGGTGATTAACGATGCCACAGTCCCACGTTAAAAAACCTTTACCCCATGCAACGATGTCCACATCCTGCCATGGCAGGGACTTATCCAGCAGAGCTGCAGCCCTGGAAGTGGCAGCAGAATTTGGGCTGGGCAGCTTGAAAATGAGCTGATTTTTGTATAGATTTTGCAGATTATTTTTGTACATCTGCACAGAGCCCGCGGGAGACGGCCGCTCTCCCCAAATGGTGGCAGGGAATGTTTCACAGGCCATAAAACTTGTGAGGGATCATTGCACATCTCCCCCACGAGCTTTTGGTGTTGGGATGTATCCTGGGCAGTGTGGCAGTCCAGTGGCCCAGTTAATTGTATTTTTAGCCTGCTGCTGACAGATATCTGAGGGGGCCTTTCCTGATGATTTCACACTTGACAATGCCTGACCAACCCAACTGGCCGCGCAGGAAGCTGCAAAGAAAATCAGCCTGAAATTCTGGTTCTCTTCAGAGGAGGGCTCAGGGGCAGTTCGAGCATGGGGCACAGCCCATCCCCATCCTAAACACATTTGGGTTT
Source organism: Cyanistes caeruleus (assembly GCF_971803275.1). Classification (NCBI taxonomy): domain Eukaryota; kingdom Metazoa; phylum Chordata; class Aves; order Passeriformes; family Paridae; genus Cyanistes; species Cyanistes caeruleus. The sequence goes on from NC_141705.1 coordinate 3,488,570, forward strand.
GCTTTAAAACTCTTTTTTATCTTATTTAATCTGCCTCCAGCTCCAGCACTGTCAATGGTTATAAATATCTCGAACGAAACGACGCTTTCAACGCTTCCAGTTTTCTGTCAACAGCCTCTTCCAAACACAACAGGATTGTCTCCCAGCAGAGCCATTGGGTTTATTGGTGTTTGCATTATTCCTCCTCTCTTGGACACGACGAGAAAATAAAGACAATATGTGGTTTTGCTTTGCTTTTTTTGCCTCTCTTGCTTCAGTGGTCTCCAGAGGTAGAAATGAGATGTGTAAACTCCCCAGGACGAGTTCTACCCTGCCAGCACCTCATCAATCCTAAATGGCAAATGCCTTTGTCATTTGGGACTGACTGTGTTTTTGCAACAGAGGTTTTGGGGACAAAGCTGGAATTAATTAATAAAAAAACTCCTCGTTTTGGGGACAAAGCTGGAGTTAATCAATAAAGAACTCCTGGTTGAAGGGCCCATTGCCAGCACAGGCTGCAGGCACAGGCTGCTTTCACCCAGTGCTGGTGTTTTCCTAGACAGCACAGTTTCAGGGGATGCCATCTGCCAAGGATTATTCCCAAAAGGCAGGACAACAGAAAAGGCAATCCTGTTTGGGGAGAAAAAAAGGTGTGAACGCAATGTGTGCCTTGCAGTTAGAAAACAAGCTCCAGGTCTTTTTATCCTTCACCGTGTATGTCAAAAAGTAAAGAACTAATGTGTAAAATCTCTGTTTGTTCCTTGTTTACTACTGAGGCAGCAATTGGCTCCTGTGGGCAAGTGGGTGCTCAGCAGTGGCTGGTCACAGCTGAGCTGGAAAATGAAATTTTGGCTGGAAATTTATTGGACTTCATGGCTCTCAGCTCATCCCTTGGCATCTCCAAGCTGGGATGTGCAGGACAGAGCACAGAAAAGGTAAAAAGCCTCACAATTCAGTTCTGGAAAAGGGCAGACCATCCACTGGGGCAGCTACAGCTACACTTACTATTTTAAGAGTATTGGCTTTTTCTGCACTAAATTCACAGGCTGCTTCTGCACCTCAGCTCACCCAGAAGCAAAACAGAGCTGATCTCAGGGTGCAAGGACCAGAATTGTTCTGCTTTGGGAGTTCTCCAGAATGGTACTATTGATTTTCTGCATCATGTGGCAGATGTTTAGCACAGCTCTTGAGTGTTTGAAGTCCTTTCACGCTTAGGATGGAAGCAGGACTGCAGGAGTCCCATCCAGAGCAGAACAGAAAGGGCTTGAAAACCATTCACAGAAAGAGAAAAAAAAAAAAAAAAACCAACCAAAAAAACCCCCAAACAAAAAGTGCCAGTTTTGGAACTGAAACCTTTTATTTTATCTCCTTGTGTTTTTAATTTGCCAGCCAAGTGGGAGAGGAGTGCTGAGAAAGACAGCAGCATGAATAACAAGGCAAAGATAAAAGCCACGCTCTTTGCCCACTTGTGCTTTAATTTTTCTTAGCCTTTAGCTCACATTATGCTCCAGCATTTTGCTGTTCTGGGCTGAAGAGGATCAGCAGAAAATAAAAGCTCTTTTTTTTTCCTTTAGGAGCCCTGCTGGTCATGGGGTTGGAGATCAGCTTGCTCAGAGGGACGAGGGACACAAAGAGGGAGCCCAGATATTGTCCATACCTTTTGAGTGGAGAACATCTGAAGTGAAACAAGCTCCAGACTCCCCCATTCTCATCACAGAAGTGCTGGGGATCATTCCCAACCAGTATTTTAATGTAAATTTTGTCTTTAATGTGCCATAATGTCTTTCAGGCTTTACCCTGCTTGTCAAATTTGGTTAATGCTTTAAAAAGGGCTAAAATTTCTGTAGGGCTGACACAGGAAGGCAGATAACACCCACAGCACGAAGGTACAGCCTGATTTCCTGAGGAAAAGAGGCTTAAAAGGAAGAGACCTGCTCAGAGTGCTTTATTCCTCAGTTTCCCTACTCCACAGGGCTGCTGTAAATTTTCTATTTTCTAGAGCAGCGAACAGAAACTCCCATGTCACTCACTGCAAACCAATACCATTAAAATTGACTGGATTTTATTTGTTCATTTGGCAGATGAGTGGTATCCTCACTGGAGCTATTCTGCTTCATATGTCTGTGAGATGTTTTTATAATTACTGAACATCTGGCCTGCCACAGGTCTTGGGACTGCACAGAGCCCTGAAAAAGTTTTGCCACAGTGTTTGAGGCTCCAAAAAACCACTTCAAACATCACATTCTTCTCACTTTCTGTTAGTGAGAATTTGTTTTAAGGCTCTGGTCCTTCTGGAGCAATCACAGCAAGTGGATGGATCAATGGTGATGAGATCAGTTTTAGCTGATATCTGCTTGTGTCCTTTCCTCTGCAGAAAGTCCCTTACTCCTTGCATGCTGCCAGACACTTCAATTCCCTCCAAATACAAACAATTAATCATTAATAGGCACAATTAATAAACACAATTAATCATAATCAGTGGTATTTTAGGAACGGTGAGAAACAGACACAAGACAAGACGAGGGGGAATGGCTCCGCACTGACAGAGATTTTGGAATAGATTTTGGGAAAAAAGTCTTCCCTGTGAGGGTGGTGAAGCCCTGGCACAGGTTACCAAGATGATTTGTGGCTGCTGATGCACTGAAATCACATCAGAAATTGTGTCTCCATGCAGTTAAAATGCAATGAGGTGAAGCTGCTCACGCCCTCAAAGAGGTTTCCAAAACCAGAGCCTCGTGCAAAGGTGGACAACAATCCTGCTGGAGGCTGTAATAATGGGATGTAGAACTCTTAGAAAAGCAAACTGGCTTTGTGCTGCTAAAACTTACCTGGATGGGGGGAGAAATCCTCTCAGGACCAGGAAGCAGGAATGGGAGCGGGAGGAACCTGGCCTTTAGAGGAGAGAGAAATTGAAGATGGTGTTTTTTTTCCAAGCCATTTTGGGAGAGATTGATAGAAAAGCTGAGGTGTCACTGTCACTGGTGATCCTGTGAATGCAGCTGGGAGGGCAGGAATGATAGGGTCAGGCAGGCTGGGAAGTGGAAATCTGTCCATCTGTCCAGTGGGGGTGACTGACACAGTCCTGGGGATTCCACACGCCCCAGCCCATGGGTTGGATGCTTTATAGTTCGAAAGATTTGCTTTATTTTGAACCAAAATCTGCTTTCCTGCACAGGAAATTAATTAATTTCTGCCCTGCCCCAAAAGGTATTTCCTAGACACATAGAAATTGTCTTTTTATATCCAGTTTGGTTTTGGGTTTGTTGTTTTTTTATCTGGGAAGATCATTATATCCTCCCTTCAATTTTCTTATTTTTACACTAAAAAAAGGTTTCTTTTCTTTCTCAGCAATTCATTAAAGTAACTTTTTAACACACCTGCTGCTCTTGCTGAACCCTGGTGTTCCTCCAATTCATTTCTGACTTGAAAAGAATTCTTCTGGCTGGATGTGAGATTTCAGATAAAACTTCACCCATTTCTAAGAAATAAGAATTAATTTCTTTTCATATCTAACTCAAATAATTTAACCCAAGAAGGGTTGTTTCTTTTCTTTTTTCATTTTTTTTTTTTTTGCAGAAGAAATTTTGTAAAGAAATGGAAAGGAGACACAGAAAAGAAGAATTCTTTTCACAAGTCATCCTGTCACCTCACTGCAAGATGCTGTGGATGTCCAATATTTACACAGCTTCAGAAAGAAAGGGAACAGAACTATGGAAGACAAAATTACCTGGAGAAATATTCACTCATGGTTATCCAAGTATGACTGAGGAAGGTGCATCCTCACACTCGACCCATTCTCAGTCAGGCCCCTTCCTCCACTGACTGAGAAATTCTGATTCCATGTTTTGGAGGTAAATTTAATGGTCCATCAGGGATGGTCCCCTTTTTGAGGGATGTCATCTTGATGCAGAAGAACTCCAGGTATTCCTGTGGTTTATTTGGATTATTTTCAGGGGTAATGAGGCCAAGCTGGGACGAGGGGTAGGATGAAAAGCAGGATGTATGTCCTGTACCACAGAGTGTCTGCTGCTCTCTGCCCTGTGCCTGCAGCCCAGCCTCTTTTCAGTTTAGGAATTCTCTTGCACAGAGGTGAGCAGTGACTATTAGTCCTCAAAAACCCACCCACCACAGGAATTCAGGTGGTGATGAGTGGTGTCTCATTCCAGCTGCTCACAGAGGAGCTGTAAGGTGAGGCAGCATCCTCCACTGCTTGCCAGAAGGGCTCAGCTGTTTGTAATGGTCAGTCCAGCATGTGCAGTGTTGTTCTTCTCACAATTTCTCACTTTTCTGTCCCCAAGCACTTAAAGGGGCTCAAAGGGGGCTGGAAAGGGAGTTTCAAAAAACTCATGGAGTGATAGAACAAGGGGAAATAGCTTCAAGCTGGGAGAGGGAAGATTTAGATTAAAGAAAGAAATTGTTCCCTGTGAGAGTGGTGAGACCCTGGCACAGGGTGCCCAGAGAAGCTGTGGCTGCCCCTGGATCCCTGGAAGTGTCCAAGGCCAGGCTGGATGGGGCTTGGAGCAACCTGGGGTGGTGGAAGGTGTCCCTGCCATGGCAGGGGTGGGACTGGATGATCTTTCAGGTCTCTTCCAACCCAACCCATTCCATGATCCTTTAAGGTGGTTCCTCATATGGGGTCTCTGTTTCTCTTGGGGTGCCGTGGCACAGGCAAAGGAAAACAAGCAGCAGCATTTTCCCCATCCTGAGTTTGCAGTGTGCATGTTTTTCCCATACAGCCTCACACCCCAGCTCTGCTGGATTGGGGCCTCTCCTTTGCAGCTCAAATAAAAGTGGTTCCTGTTTGCCTTTTAGGGCTGGGGGTTATTTTAATACCTTAAGTCACTCCAACTTGACGTTGAGTGGACGTAACTTATGGCAGATGGCACTGGAGGGAAATTCACTTCTCCAGCAGCAAAAATATCTGATGCAGAGGGAGCAAGAAAAGCACTTTGTGAAAGGAGATGACACTTTGGATACAAGGTAAAGATGAAATAGTAATGGGGAGTGCAAGAAGCAAACACACGTGTGGTAGAAGGTAGCCTGTGAGAATCAGCACAGGCTGTAAATGACAGTGAAAATCTCTCAACAGAAATTGGAACCTGAGTCCCAGACCTGCCAGTCCTGCTGGGGATTTTTCACACCACCAAGGGAAAAGCAAACTGCTTGGTGTTTCTCCCAAAAGGTCACAGTGGGTAAAAGCCAGAGCTTGTCCACTGATGGGAAGAGATGCAGGAGTGCACCTGCTCCACGGGGGCTGTGGTGCCGCAGGAGGAAGAAAGGCACCATCCCCTGCAATATTCTGGTTAAGTGAAGGTGTTGGAATTAACAGTTCAGCTGGGGGTTATGCTGATTTAGGTAATTCTCTTTTGTAAGTTCTAATTTTTGTAAGTTCCACTTTCTGTAAGTTCTCAACATTTTTCTTGGTTTGTAGACCAAGATTTCTGCTGAGTAGCAGGTCCTCAAACAGCAAACTTCAGCTCGCTGACAATAGTTTTGATTTCTTAATTACTTTTCACGGGCTGTGAGGCAGTGCAAGGACCATGTTTCCCTCTGGGATTTGTTGACAACAGCCTGAAGGCAGCTGATAAGTTTATTAAAGATTCTGCTGTTACTTTGAAGCCCTGGAGCCTCTATTAATATCCCAGCGACACCGCGTATGTGCTCAGGGGGAGGAAATTGTCCCCCTCCCATCACCTGCTCCTGAACAAATCCAGTGGGACTCTGCTGCTGCTCGTGTCCCCGTGGAGGATGGGGCATTGCAGCAGCAGCATCAGTTCATGCTGGTGCAGCTGGGCACTTTTGGGATTTCACTCCTCAGCCTCATCAGCTTGGCTGGTGGCAGAGCAAGCGTGTGGTTGTTTACCCCAAACACACAGCAAATTTTGCAGTGCTTAATCCCAACAGGCAGCATCACATCTACCTTAGCCTCCAGCTAACAGCAGAGAAAGAACTTCCTCTGTTGATTCTTGAACCAAATCCAGTCATTTGTTTTCTTAAATGAGTACTTTCAGCCACGTCGCTCTGGCGGGATCACAAGGCTTCAGGGATGAAGAGGATATTTGCCACAAAACACCTTTAACTCTGTGAAAAAGAAGCCAAACCTTAGTTCTCACTCAAAAGCTCTGGTTCTAACTCCAGACTCTAATTATGCACCTTCAGAGAGTTAATGGGTAGGGTTGGTGTCTTCTCTCTGCTGATGTAAGAACACATTCAGCGCTCTTATTTTGATCTCCATTTAGATTAAGGAGCACTTTCATATCCAGGGGGTGAATTGTTCACTCCCTGCAATGAAGTGAATAATTTGCTCTATTGCAAGGGAACTCTCTTCTCTCAGGAGCACATGATCCTGCCTTTTTAACTTCAGCATTTCGTGGATTATTTCATGAACCAGCACAGGCCATGGAGGGTCAAAGTTCCAAGGAGCACAGATGGAGGAAGAGAGGGAAAGAATGTCCCTGGCTCTGCTCCTTGTGTCACATTCTCCAGTGCTTTGCACCTGCAGCAAATCCCAATCCTATCTGCACCACTGCAAACCAGGTGCATTTGTGGGGCTGATTTCACTCTGCCCTTTTTAGGAAGGAGAAGCTGGTCCAGAAAGGGATGCAGCAGCATCCCTGCCTCTCTTGCACAAGCATAACCAGGAGGGAGGTAAAAAAACAAGCGCGGTGAGCCTGGCTGTTTTGGATTTCAGGACCAACATCTCTTTGGGGAAGATATTCCTAGTAATGGAAAAAAAAAAATAAAATATGTGTACTTGTGGATTTCTACCCCAATAAGTTAGATAACAGAATTTAATAAATGAAGGGAACAGGGGCTATGGTTGAAAGGAGGTCAGATTAGCAAGCCCTAAACAAAGAATCTTATTTCCGTAGGCTGCGTCTCTGAGAGAGATAACATCTTTCCTCAGCCTCAGCTTTTACTGGATGGCTTAATGAGAAAGAAACTTTCAGGACCTGGAGAAAGGACTATTGGCCATAAAAGTGAGGGGTTTGTGTGTTTCTTTTTCAGCTGACCTAAAACAACAAGCACAAACCTCATCTTTTTTATGCCTTGTGGTCATTGCCTTTCAATTTTCCCAGCTATACCACCACCCCACCATCCTATAGTGGACCCCCAAGCAGTGCCCAGCAGTGTGAATCTCCCAGTCTGGACTGTGTAAGCAGGTTTTTTTTGGAGAAGGAAAACAACTTCCCATCCTTGTGCTGGTTCAGGCTGTGCTCATTAAGAAGCCTTTTGCCCAAGAAGCAGGATGCTGTCTCTTTCTCTCATCCATTCCCCCCTGTGCAGGTTGAAAGCACAAGCCTTTGTCTAACATGGAAATGGATTCAGGAAAATGTGTCTCTGAGAGTAATTTTGCAGTGCTGGGGGGAATGTCAGTAAGAGATCAGCTCTTTTCTGTCCATATACTCTATTATTCAGCATCACAGGTTTGATTCTTCTAAAGCTCTCAGCCAAACGCTCACCTGCTCGTCACCGACCATCAAAGCAAGGTCTTCAGAAAAAAAACCTTTTGCTATTTAGAGGCTGAAACAAATTTTAAAAAAACCAAAAAACCTCTTTGCCTCCCTACTTCTAAGGCAAATCCTTTGTAAGCCAGCATTAGTGCTGAGTGGGAGGCAAGGTGAGCTGCAGAGCTTTTTGGAAGCCAAGGTGGGAATACTTTGGGGTGCATACCAAGAAAAGTGCAGGGATGGTTTTCCACCGGGGGCATCAGCCACTGCCTTGCAGGTGGAGTGGCAGAATTTCTATTCCATCACCTCTCTTCTTTTTCCTCCTGGAATTATCACATCCCTGAGTGTTTGTGGGGGGGACAGATGTGGGGAGAGGTGGGTTTCACTCAGGGTGAGATAATCTCAGGTAGAGTAGGAGTTCTGAGGACTCCATGACCCAAAACCTCCCTGTGTCACCTCAGGATAAATCCCCACTTATAAATTTTCCAGCCAAAAAGGAAAATCAATCTCACAAAGCAGGAGCAGAAGTGCTTGCTTTTCAAGGGAGTTGAAACAGTGGAAAGCACTGCTGGGGCACTGATAAGCCCACATCTGTTTACACTTAACAGCTCCCAGAACATATAACAGCATCATTAATAGGTAAAAATAGAAGCCAAAACCCCACCAAGCCCCAAATCTCACTGCAATTACAGGCAAAACAGTGAAGCACTTCAAAACTGCTTTGTCCACACGGTGTCCTCCCACGGGCTGAGGGGGAAATGCACAATTTCTTGTATGTTTTCCAAGAAATATGCAGCAATTCCCAGGATCAGGACAGGGTTATGTTTTCTGGGGTCTTTTTATTTTATTTATTTTTTTTTTACTGCACCTGGGATGAAATAGCACCAGAGGTAACCTTCCCCCTTACATCTGCTGGTCTTTAATACACACTGGAATGTCAACAGACTGGTCAAAGAAATCCTTAATCATTCTTGGTGATCTGAATTTGGCCTGGATCCTTTGAACTCTGAGCATTAAACGTCAAGGAAATTTTATTATTCAAAGGGAAGTTCTTGGGCTGAAATTGCTGTGGTTTTCCTTGCTCTGTCACCACTGTGTTTTCTCTCATGCAAAATAAAAATGAGGAGTTGAGCATCGTCCTGAGGTTGTTTTGGGGATGAACAGGCTCTGAACTGTTCTGTATCAGAGCACTTTGGTTTACACATTAGTGAATAATTTTTGTGTGATGGCTTCAATACCATTCTGTGTCCACAGAAACTGTTCCAGGTCCTCCCAAGAGCCATTATTCTGGTTCATTTCATTGCAATTCTTTGGTTTTCTGGCTTCACAATCAAACTACATCTCCTGTGATACCCTTTGAAGTCACAGGGCAAAAATTCTTTTGGAAGGGTTGGAGGGAGAAACAGAGGGAAAAGTTTTTGTTTTGGAAAGCAAAGGACCACTAGAGATCATTGACTATGAAGAAAAATATTCCTAAGAGGTGTTCAAACGCAAGGATGCATTTGCCAAATGCTCAAAAGTAAAATAAGAAGTTATTTCCTTTTAAAACTTGTCAGGCTTTTCTACATGGGATATTCTGTGTGTGATTACTGGGAGCTGGTTCAGCCTGGAGCTGAAATGAAGCTGGCATTTGCCTAACAGAATTAGATTTGCATCTAATCACAAGCCCATGGCACTCCTGTCTGCTGAAAGGCATTTTCCATTTGCTGCTTCCCTTTCCCTGAGCCAGAGGGGTTCTTGTTGCAATCCTTGCCTAAAATGAGGGCTGCAGTGATCCCTGCTCATCTGAGTGTATTCCTGATAAAGGCAGATGCCATTTTTTGTGCAAAAAAAATCTTTCCCCACCTTTTGCTTTGGTTTTCCTTGTAAATGCTTTCCTGGTCACCTCTTCCATTTGTGCTACTGGTTATGCCCCAGTAGTTCATAAATTAAACGTTTTATGCATTCCTTGTAAGACTGGGGTCGGTTTGGTTTTCAAGCGAGAAAAGAAAAAGGACAAAAAACTTCCTAATTAAATCCTGAAGCCATCTGGATTTAAAGGCAAGGGCCAGACTAACTTTAATACCTGCAGTGCTGTCCCGTGGGGACAAGGAATAGCTCTGATTTCCCCTCCACCCTTCCGAGGCCAGACTGAAACCTCACCCTGAAACCTGGGAACGTGGAAAATGAGGGAGGACGTGAGGGGCAGCCTTTCCACAAAGCCAATCCAGCTCACTCTGCCATCCAGGACAGCTCCTGTGAGCTGTGATCCATCCCACACGAGGTGGGAGGTAATTAGCAGAGGTAATTAGCAGAGCTAATCTTCTGGCCAGGGTGGCCAGGCTGCACAAACTGTGATCCCCAGGCAGGGAGTGGGAAGAACGGATCCAAAGCCTCATCAATCATTGCAAATTCCCAGAGAGAACACTCAGGGCTGAAGGGATGATGTGAAGTTTTAATCTATGCTGTATAAGATGGTCAGGTTTCGGGGTGTTTTTGGTGGTTTCATGGAGAGAAATGGGGATTATTCCACCCAAACCATTGTGTGATGAACTATCCACAACATCATTTGCTTGTGACAAAAATGACTTAAAAAAAAAACAGCCCAAAAAGTAGGATTTTCTGCCTTGGTTAAATGTTACCTGCAGCAGCCTTAAAAATACCTTTTCCTTTGATTTTAAGCACCAATTTAATTTTCACTACCATTTTGTATCTATGCCAGCATAGCATATATATTCTCCCTAGCACAGTTTTATTGCATTGTTATTTTATTTACTTCCTGCATTGTAGGGTGTGTTGATAGGCAAACCTCTTATTTCTTAGTGCAGATGCCTGATCTCTTTGACGGATGTTTCTTGAACTTCCTTTGTTTGCAAACAGTGCCTGGGGTTCAAAAAAACATGACCAACCAAGCCAATGAAACTGCAAAGAGCCATTGTCAGTCCCACATCCCACACAGGGAGCTGTAATTAGTTTGTTTTCAGCTGTGGGTTTTTTTTGTAAGCTCAGTTTTTCAGGACCTGCAGGTTGAGAAGATGTCAGTGCATCGTGGAGATAAAGGTGATGCCAAGGGGAAAGTGCTGCACTTGGGAATGGATGTGGATACATGTGGAGATAACCAGGAATCACTCTTAATCACACACAACTTTGTGCTAATTTTCAAATTTATACCATTTTTATACTAATTTAAGTCATTAGTTACTGGGGAACCGGGATCTTGTCTGTGCTGGTTTCCTGTTCCTCTCTTTGACCTCTGTTCATTCTTCTCTGTGTGGTCTGTGCTAAATTCTTTTGGTCATTTTACAGATTGAGCTTTTTATTGAAGTTTTGCTGCTTCTTTTGTTTTCATGTCATCAGTGAATTCCAGAGTGTTTGATCTTCACCAGAAAACAAAAGCCATGGAAAAGCAGAGCTGAAAACCCGTTGGAGTTTGGGGTGTGCTTGGTGAGGAAGCACCCCAGATCCTGTGGGTGGGACTTCTTCTTCTCTAATTACTGTAATTACTGGTTTAGTAATCCCTAATTACTGGTTCTGTCCTGGGCTGAGCTCTGGGTTGGAGAGCCACTGTTTTAACACCAATGGATCAATTTGGTGTAATAAGAGCAGTCCTGCTACAACAAAAAAGGACTTTGAGGGCCACAGAATGTCCCTGGAACAACTCTGAGCAAGCAATGGTCTCTTTCTTCCATCCAGCCCTGAGAAATGAGGTTTGTGGAGATCCTTCAGCCTCTGGCATGCAGAAATGAGCTGGCAGAAGAGCACTTTGGCAATAATTTTTGGCTGCCAGAGAACCACCTGTTCTCTGGACAGGTACAGGACTGGTATTCCTGCATGGAGTTTGATTTCTCCACGTGTGATAGACCCTGAGGGAGCGTGCCCTCGACTTTTTCAGCCCCGATTGCATGGAGGAGGCTGCTTAAGGAGCAATTTCCTATTCAAAGTGGGAAGCAGGATGGAATGTGGCCATTTAGCCTTTTCTTCTGTGAGGGGAAAAAAGGTGCAATTTTGAGCACATTAAGCATTAAATCACTGAATTACAGAGCAGGGAGTTATAAAAAGATGTGGAAAAGTTCTCCCCGCCTGTTTAGGTGGGCAGCTCTGGCTCTTCACAGCCTCATGGAGCAGTAAAAGGTTAACACTTGGTTTATTTTTGCACCATGGGCATGCAAGGCAAGATTTTCTGGTTTTCTGGTCCTTTCCTGTGGACATCTGGAGTTCCAGCAGATGTCACAGGACCCCAGGATGAGCAGCAGGGGAAGCAGATCCTGCAGAGGATGAGGAACAAGGAGCAAAGGCCTCTTTGCCTCCATGTGTCAAAAGAGAAAGAGTGAGGACACGGAGCAGTTGGAAAGCCAGGAGAGGTAAAAAAGGTGATCACACAGAAGTTGCCCACACTTTGAGAATGATGATGGCTAAAAGTCCATCAGCAAAGGCCAGTATGAACATGGGAAGGGAACAGGATGATGAAAGGGAATGAGAAACTCCAAAGAGAGGAAAAGCTCAGAGGTTTTATTGATCACCAAGGAAGAAAAGTCAATTATATCCATCCCATTAATAGGACTCCCACAGGGAACTGAAAATGGAAAAGTGCCACAAACCCAAACCTGACTTGTGCAGGGTGATTTGGCAGAACATGGGACCTTCATGTGGTGCTGTTTGTATTGCACTGCTGTGCTCTCTGGTATCTGAGATCTACAGAAACAAAGGAAAAAAGATAAGTGCCAGTGCCTTACCTTTGCTGGTGTGGGCTGGGAAAGCAGAGGCTTAGGGATACCATCTGTGCTCAGCTGATTGAGTTTGTAACTCAAACTTCAATTTAGACACCAGTTTATTGACAAAAAGAGCTGTTTTTTTTTTAAAGTTTTTTAGAAAAACTCAAAGTCTTGCATGAAACTACTGCTGCATCTTCACTAATAAACCAGAGCAAGAAAACATGATATTATTGATCAAGCAGTCTAATTTTCAATGTTTCTCCACACATCTTCAGTCTATGGAAGACTGAGTCTTCCATATAATACCAGGGAAAGCATAAACCTAAACTGTTTTTGGGCAGGAGGCTCTCAGACTAGTCTGGCTCTATTTTTTTATTATAAATGATGAAATATCAAGGTCTTTGCAAACGTCTCATGGTTACTTAGCTACTCTGGTGTGATGCTGCTGGAAGCTGTGTGAAATCTAAAACACACTGTCAGAAAAGACTGATTACCCCAAGAACTCCCTTCCCTTCCCTTCCCTTCCCTTCCCTTCCCTTCCCTTCCCTTCCCTTCCCTTCCCTTCCCTTCCCTTCCCTTCCCTTCCCTTCCCTTCCCTTCCCTTCCCTTCCCTTCCCTTCCCTTCCCTTCCCTTCCCTTCCCTTCCCTTCCCTTCCCTTCCCTTCCCTTCCCTTCCCTTCCCTTCCCTTCCCTTCCCTTCCCTTCCCTTCCCTTCCCTTCCCTTCCCTTCCCTTCCCTTCCCTTCCCTTCCCTTCCCTTCCCTTCCCTTCCCTTCCCTTCCCTTCCCTTCCCTTCCCTTCCCTTCCCTTCCCTTCCCTTCCCTTCCCTTCCCTTCCCTTCCCTTCCCTTCCCTTCCCTTCCCTTCCCTTCCCTTCCCTTCCCTTCCCTTCCCTTCCCTTCCCTTCCCTTCCCTCATTTAAAACCCTGTAAGGAAGTTCTAAAAAGAGGTACAAAAAATAAAACCATCCCAGCCTATCAAGGATGTGAGACCCTGTTTTCCCAAGCTAACAAACGCCCAAGGATGATGTGGTTGAGAGTCTTCCCAGAGCTGTCCTCAGGACATTCCTCACGCCCTGCCCTGCAGAATTCTGGTTGTATTTACACGGCACACAAAATCAAAATATAAAATTGTCACTTTAATGGTGTCTGACCATTTCATGTTCCCTCTTAAAAGGAGGAAATTCCTTCAAGTGGAATGTTCAGCAAGAGCACCCAAAATAGGACCTTTTAATTCCCTGTCCAGCCTTGGCTTCGAGCTTCAGACTCCTCCCAAGCATATTTCATGTGAGGCTCCAGACAGTCTCACTCCAGTAACTGGACACTTGATGGCTTGGCTGGGTTGCCTATCCCAGGCTTGTTTGGAAAGACAACAGGTAGGGAGCCAGGCTGAGGGCTGCAGTCCAGGGTCCCTTCCAGAATTCCCAGGGAGCTGATCCCTCAGCCAGCCTGCAGCCCAGTGACGTCAATGAGTTGTGTTCTATGAAATGAAATGAAAGCTGCTTTTGTTTAGGCAGTGGCTTGGAGGGATGAGATCACAGGGTGACTGAACACACCAAGGGTGACCCAGCAGGGTCTCACACAGCAATGACCACACAGCTGAGCTCCCAGCTCACATCTGCTGGAATAAATCCATCCCCATGCCAGGGCCAGCTCGCTGGGCACAACTGTTCCCTGACCCCGTTTATGAAGCCATCTTTGTTGGATGCAATTTTTGCCAGTCCCCTCAGAGGCTGGGGGAATGATTCTTGCAATTTCTTCTGTCTGGAGCCATGAGAAAAATTCTCCTGGAGGGATGGGAGCACCAGGCACAGGAAAGAACTGCACAGGAGCTGAAGAACTATGAAACCTGAGGAAAGGACAGACTTGAAGAACTTCTGCAGAAGAAAGGTCATGGAATTATGGAATATCCTGAGCTGGAAGGGATCCACAAGGATCATCAAATCCAGCTCCTGGCCCTTCACAGACTCCCCAGCAACCCCACCCTATCCCTGGCAGCGCTGTCCAAACTCTCCTGGAGCTCTGGCAGCCTCGGGGCTGTGCCCATCCCTGGGGAGCCTGGGCAGTGCCAGCACCCTCTGGGGGAAGAACCTTTCCCTGAGATCCAAACTAAACCTCCCCTGACACAGTATTGTTGTAGTTTTGCCTGCTACAATATAGGAAAGATTATGTACTCATGCACAAACCTGAAAAATTTCCCAGGAGAAGGGGAGGATTGAACACGGCACTGAGGGAAATCCGTATCCGCCTGCAGCTGATCTGTCTCATAGGAGCTACAGAAGTCATCCCACTTCTGTGGGTGAGGGGAGAGGAGAGCTGTGCCTTTGCAAGGATCTTACAGACCTTTAGAAGAAGCCCTTAGCCACTCACTCCAGCCTTGGTTTCCTGGATGTCAGGAAATGCCTGTTGGATTACGGAGATGACAGATGACATTGACAAACGATTCTTTGCATGGGAGGTTACAAGGAAGAGATGGCTCAGTATAAATGTATTGAAATGTGTCCTAGGACTCCCTTTGAGCAGAGAAAAGCAAGCTGTTGATTGAACAAGGATGTGGGAGTAAAATGGGTTATTCAGGAGGGACTCAACAGGCTGTAGCCACTTTGGATGGCAGAAGTGAGTTGTCTGACACAAATCAGGTGCAGGAGTGCAGCCAGGCCCTTTTTTTCCTCTGGAGGACAATATTTTATCTATTCTATCAGATTAGGTGCAGGCTTTCCTTGCCTCCATAGATACCAAGGCCCCAGTCTCCAGTGGGATTTCAGAGCACTGAAGACATCACCACCCTGTAGACAAACTCCATCTCTCATCATGACAGAAGGGACCATTTGGAAATTTCCACCTCTTATTGTCTCTGCTGCTCCTTTCTGTATTTTTTGTCTCCAGTGAGTGATCAGAGCATCCTGACAGCACTCGAGATGCGAGCTACGAGAAAATAAAGTGCCTTGGGATTTCAATCTTCCCTGGGACATTTGCTTGCAAACATCTGCCTGTTTGTGCAATCTGACTTCTTGCAGCAGCAAACCCCTTCAGAAGCATTTTGATGAACCCTGGGACAAGCTTGACTCTGGCAGTGGCGCTGTGCCTGTCCCCAGAGCAGGGGGAGGGATGGGAAAGGGAGGTGGCTCTGGCAGATGCAGGAATGGGGCTCTGACCTTCCCGTCATTTCAGGGGAGGATATTAGCAGAGGGTTCCCTTGGGCTTCATCCACACCATTCCTGCTCTCTGTACTGACAACAGCATAAACAACAAACACTGTAAACCAGAAAACTCACAGCTGCATCTTCCAAGGGGACAAGGCAGTGAAATCACATTGCAGGTCGTTGTGGGCAGAAATTCATTGAGGGGTTTGGGCTGGAATGGACCTCAAAGCTCATCTCATTCCACCCCCTGCCATGGCAGGGACACCTTCCCTAGCCCAGGGTGTTCCAAGCCCCATCCAGCCTGGCCTTGGACACTTCCAGGGATCCAGGGGCAGCCACAGCTTCTCTGGGCACCCTGTGCCAGGGCCTCATCATCCTCAAAGGGAAGAATTCCTTCCCAATATTCCATTTAAATCTACTCTTTTCCAATTTGAGGGCAGCTGAAGCACAGCATGACTGGCCAAGAGCAGGGCTGCCTCCTTTTCCCACTCCAGCTCAACTCAGGCTTCCTTAGTGCCTTCAACCACTCACTGCTGAAGCTTCCCTGAGCTGCACAGAGTCATTATTCTCATTTTCCATTATTCTCATTTTCTGTTATTCCTGTTCCACAGACACAGCACCAAGGAGAGGTTACAGGGGTTGCTCCTCTCCCTTAACTTTTAGAAATCTAAAATGAGTTGTCTCACCCTAAGCTCGTTTCTGTGACCTTCCATTAGAGGGAAAAGGGAGAAGCTTGTGCCTCCAGGGGAGAATTCTCCTGAGACACTGATGAAAACCCAGTTTAGGAGGTGATGCATCACCCTCTATTGTGTCTGGACAGCTTTCCATGGATGCTAAAGCAATCAAGGGTGAGTAACTCACATATTCTCACCAAACTCACCTGCTGAGTCTGGAACAGACCTAAGTACCCCCAATCCCACATCCTTATTTTCCAGGATTACTCAGCTTTGTCTCAGCACTCAGCAGCATGTTGAGGATTCGAGACAGGCATTTCTGCTCTGCTCCCAGCTGACTCAAGCCCAGGGCTGTCTTTCATCTCATTAAAAGAAACTCAATTGAACGCAGTGCTGGGAATATGGAGAACAAAGATTTGTGTTGTCTCGAGTGTTGTGTCAAACTGCTACAAACAACCCATTCCAACAGCAATTCCTGCTAGCACACGGCTGGGCAGCTCTGCTTTCTGTCAGTGCAGCACTGCCTTGGTGCTGGTCTCTCTGCCAGGGTTATCCTGCTTTCCTTTGTCATCTGACACAGCCTCCCATGGCAAATTAAAACCTAGGAACTGGTGGCTTTGACAAAATACTCACTTGGCTCACTGAAGGGAAACATGGATTTACTGACTGTGGAAGGAGAGACAGGCAATGCTTCTTTTTTAATGTTTTCTGTCTTCTTCTTGGTGAGAAGCTCTTCTTCCTCCCCTCAGGACAGAGCTGTTCCAGGATCCCCTGATGGCTGCATCACCCTGTAACCTCAGAGGTGCCTTCTGACAAGAGCATGAAAGGGCCCCTGAGAAAAGAGCCAGGCAGATGCAGCAAAATGAGAGACAGATTTTCTCTCCTTTGGTCATAAAACCACAGCCAGCTCCTAATTTAGCCTCACATTTACAACCTGCCTCCAGCTTCTGGTCTGTCTTCCTGAAGTTACTACTGATTCTCTCCAGATCTTTCTCCACTAACTTGGGCTTCACTCCAGAAAACTTTGCTTCCCTCTGTGTCCAAACACAGGGGTGGGAGGTGTCTGTACTGCTGAGTCTGTTTGCCCTGGGCCATTTGAAAAAAGAAAAAAGAAAAAAGATGTAATTTAATCTTTGACATGAGCTACTTCCATTTAGAGCAGCTCAAGAGGGCAAATGAAGACTCAGAGACCACACAGCTGAATGGGCAAGAGTTGCATGAGCCAAAAATGACAAATCATGTGAAAATTTAAATAACTAGGAGCTGTTTCTCCTCGGGAGTTCTCCCTCCCTTCATCTTCATGTGAGTGAGATCTACTGGGAGTCACTGCCCAGAGGAACTTGAGGATAGTTTAACAGCACAGGGCAATGCCCTTGGAGGATGGGTCAGCTCTGGGACACCAGGAGGCCCACAGGAACATTTTTATTCACTGGGAAAGGCTCAGTGACAAAGGGTGGAAGTGAAAGAAGTGCAGAAGTCCAAGCATGGGTGACTGATGCCCTGGCTGAGTGGCTGAGCAGTGTGTCAGGAAAAGTGAATTGTTATGCAAATTTCCCCACTTTTTTCCCTGCTGGAGGAGTGTTTTATACCCCTGCCCTACTTCTATACCCCCAGTTTATGTCCTACATTTTCATTTTCTGAATGACAGTGCTGAAAACATCAAAATACAGATTAACCTGGAGACCCTTGAAGTAAAACTTTTGATTGTTACAAGACCCCTTCTTAGGTTAAATTTCACTTTTATCCAGATCTCCCTTTTTATGATGATTAGTTTTACTACTAATCACTCAACATTATATTTTTTTCTTTTAGTTTGTTACATATTTGGGAAAAAAAGGAATGTTTGTTATTTTCCTACCTGAGCTGTCACAAACCAAGTTCAAGAGGGCTCATTGATGATCCAGATCATTAATCTTTTTAACAGGTGTGGACAAAACACGCACTTCCCGTAGATGGAGAAGTATTTTACTATTTACTTTCTTTAATGCATGGCTGAAAACATCTGGCTGACATCAGGGCATGCAAACCCTGCTTTTACATAAGCATCTGGCAAGGTGGACTTATTAGACAGTGTCTCACTTGATTAGCAATAATTAAATCTGAGTGCAGATCTCAGTGTTTATATGGTGGCACCAGCTTGGAATGAAAATCAAAACCAGAGGCTACTCCTGTTGTATCTGGTTGGTGCAACTGTTCCCACCAGCTGGGGATGGATTGTCCACCCTGAGAAGAGAAGCTGAGGTTGATGGATTGAGGTCCCCATGGCTTGGGGCATCAATCAGGGAGGAAATCATCAAATCATCCTGGTTGTTCTGCTGACTTGCTGCATGTCCAATCTTCCTTGCTTTCTGAAAGGTAGACTGAAAGTTATTTACAGCACAGTCCTTCCTGATGGATTGTTCTGGAGGCTTGAAGGATGAGAGCTTGACACAGTTTGAGTCATTGTCTGGTCGTGTTGTGCCATTGGTATGGATTCACAAGCTGAGGCTGTGTGTGAGTGAGAACCTTCCTAGAACCGGAATAAAACCAATTTTCCACTCCTTTTCTTATAACATCCCCCTAAAGGGAGCAAAACTCAGAGTGACAGTTCTGTGTTGGGTGACTCCGGGGGGTTGTGGCAAGAAGGGGGAAACACAAAGCTTTCCTTTTCCTGCTCCATGTATCTCAGTGTCCCCTCTCAGAATCCCCTTTGCTCCTTGGCACAGAGAGATTTACCCTGCCTCCCTTTCCTACTGGCTCTTCTTGCTCTGTGCTGCTTTATATCCTTTTTTAAGCCAAAACCAAAACAAAGTCAACTTTTCCCACCCACAAATTGTAGTTTTTGTTTAGCATGCACCAAAGCTTTGCTTGTAAAAGAAATTGCGGCCTGGAACTTGGTGGTTTTTTTTGTTTTTTTTTTTGTTTTTTCTTTTTGTTTGTTTGTTTGTTTATTTGGTTGTTGTTGGTTTTAGTTGGTTTTTTTCTGACAGCATGGCATTTTCTGCTCAGTCTGAACGCAAAAGTGTCAGTTTCCTTTCAGAGGATCCAGCACCAAGTGATGGATCCAGATTTTACCGTGTGGATGCTTTCTCTGACACACAAATGTTGTGCTGAAAATGGAAAGCTTCAAAACTGAAGAGGTTTCTGAGGCCTCCATGGGCCTTTTCAGAGCATCAGAGACTCACTCAGGTTGGAAAATCCCTCTAAAAGCATCGAGTCCAACCATTAACTCAACACTGCCAAAGCCACAACTAACCCACATCCCCAAGTGCCACATGTACAAAGCCTTTAAACCCCTCCAGAGATGGGGACTCCACCATGGCCCTGGACATTTGTGCCAGGGCTGGAAAACCCTTTTGGTTCAATTAGGTGCCAAAGCTTCAGTTACCCTGTGTCATTCCCACATCTCCTTGGGGCAGTAGCCAGTTTGGGAGGGTCTCTGGTGTGTCTGCTTGGAGGATGGGGTGCACTTGGGCTACAACTTTGTCTCTCTTCAAAAGGTTGTGCTTGGACAATTTATTTTATTTTTTATTGTTTTGTATTTTGTAGGATGGCACCAGAGATGCACAGAGCTGGAGATCATGTTTTGTTTTGTGCCACCTCAATACCTGCTGGTTGCTTCAAGCTTGGTTCATAATTAGGAGACCAGCTTCCTTTGGCCAAGGGAGGGGAAGTAAAGGGCTGCAGGTGTTGATTCAGAGCACACCAATCCTTCCAAATTCCCCATTTTGAGGAGTAATTATCTTCCAGAAGCAACACAGACACCACTGCCTGTGTTTGTTAACTGCCTACAGCAGTAAACAAAATATTCTATAGCAGGCTCTGCAGAACATCCCCAAGAAGGGATTTTCTTTACCTGAAAGAAATTTCCTGGAAATCTAAAGCTTTCCCAAAGCATTATTTCACTAAAATTCACTTTTCCACTGTGGAAACCCCCGTGGCAGAAGCAATGACACAATGTGTTGGAGGCACTGTAATCTGGCTGCTTCAGAACTGGGTTGTTCATTTGTTCACTTTGTGTTCCAGGGCAGCCTAAGGCAGAAAATCTCAAACATCCTCCACCTTCCCTCTCTCACAGAAATTTTGTCTGAAAAAAGGCAGAGCCTCTGGCTTTGTGGCACCTTTTTCCAACCCTTTGGATATGTGACCACTGGGATGTGCACAAAGGTATGGGATTCACTGGTACTGTGAGAATCAGGACTGGGAACTCCATCACCTGAATGATTGACCCTTGCTGTGGTTGCACTGACCTCAGATGCTCCTTGGCTGTGCAGCAGAGTCTCGTTTGCCTGGCACAGGCGGCCCCTGGACCAAACAGGTTGTACTGGATGGAGTACAAAGGACTTCACGAAGGCAAACGATGAGATCTGCCCTGCTCCAGCCAAGGTGACACAGCCAAACCTGCTGATGCCGGGGTGCAGCGAGATCAGCCTGCACCAGCTGAGCCTCTGGGCCTTGTGATTTCCAACCCTCTCTTCAGCTTGGCAGCTGTAAAATTGCATTAGTGGAGTTAGAGGCATCTGTGTTATGAATTTCAGCTGACTAACAATGGGCAAGGATCTTTCCCACACCCACCAGAGAGGCCTGGGGAGCGCAGCTGGAAACCGCTGGTGAGTCGAGTGGTTCTCTGCTTCCACCGACACTAACACCAACCCAAACACATGGAAGGCTTCCAATTTCTCCTGGAGTAAACAAAGGGAAACACAAACCCCCATTATTTCCTATGGCTCTTTGTTCATGGAGTATTTTTAGCCCAGCTGACGATCTTTTTGCGTACCCAAAGTCTTTAATTAGATACATTCATCAAAATGAAGACCCCAAGGAAATTTTTGTAAGCGTTACTCCATCCAGCAGGTCACTCCCTTGCAATGCCAATTTCACATGTCACTCTGGGAATCCAGGCATGGGTTTATTATCTTATTTCACTTTCAGAGTTCAATAATTTACAACAAAAATCATCACGGCCATCTGTCAGTTCTGGAAAAAGGCTCTTCCCATCCATGGTCACCACTACTCTTTAATACCAGGGAAGTGTGAAGCAGTAGAGAGAGGAGACAAAATATCTATTGAGAAGAAAAGTCCTGTACTTTTAGGATTTATTTATGATACACGAGGTGCTTGTTAGGTCACTTCCAGATTATTTCAACCCCAAATCCAGTTTGTTTCTTCTGCAGGCTCCTATCAGCAAAACAGAGCAGGAATATCTGGAGGAACATCAGGAGAAGCAGCTGGACAGTGGGCTAAAATAAGCTTAATTTCCACAGTAAATCCACACCTGTAGGTTTATAAGGAGGTAAAAGGCAGACACCCTGTGCTGACCACAGCTACAGATGATGTCTGTGCTACAGCTTGTAATGACCCCTGTCCCAAACTGGTGTTTCTCCATCCACAAAATTAATTTATCACATTCCTTCTTGAAAATTTGTTGGATGACACATGGCAAGTGCTATGTCAGACCCACAGGGAGTTTTCCCTGTGGCTTGACTTCATCAAATTCCAGAATGAGGGGCAAGAACAGCTCTGTTAGGCAGTAGAGCTGCCCAAATGTCAGTGCCAGTGCTGCAGGTTCAAGGTTGGACATGAACACTGGATAGAACAAGAGGTCTGTGTCTGAAGGGCTTAAATTCCATCTCTAGACTTTCTGGGCTCTTCACCAAACAGGCTTGGGCCTTCAAAACCCAAAAACAGCCCATGACATCACTGGAGTTTTAAAAGTCTTCTTGTTTCCTCTTGGAATCAATTGAAATTTCACTTTTAAAGCTCTCCTTCATGGAGACCCATCTCATTCCTTGGGGCTGTGCTGTTTCTGAAGCAGTGGTGTATGAACAGTGGCAGAAGAGAAAAGGAAAGGCTTCAGCCCCACTGTAACTGTGGAGCAGCCCAGACTAAAGCAACCTGGTTTTTGTTTTCCTTTTTTTTCCCTGTGGAAGCCAAAAAGCCAAGCAACATCTCTCATGCTCATTAATTTAAGTGGAAGCACAAGATTTACTCTCTCCCAAGATTAGCCTCCAGGCTGCTTGGGGTTCTGAAGTTGCAGCCTGGCACAGGGCCAGCTTTAAATAACAGCTCATCCCTTCAGCTTGTTTCCAAAAAAAACCCAACAAAACATAAACAAACCAAACAAGAAAGCTCCACCCATCCTCTCTGTAATTCCAGGCATTGAAATGTTCAGGGCTGGTTGCTCCAGAATTTCCAGGAGGTACAAGAATGCAGCAGATACAAGCAGGGGGGACAGCGATACTCTTTGATCTTCCCTGTTTCCCAGTAAATTTATATTGAATATTAGAAGGTGTAATGGTCTGTGTCCTTTTTGCCTCATTTGGAGTTCAGTAGGTGGATGATAAAAACACAGCATAAAGCCCAGCTTGAGGAAAATGTTCATTTTCAGCTCAGAAAATGAAGGTATCTCCTAGATGTTGTCTGGAAATAATCGAGACCACTTATCCTACATGCTGGAGCACCTCATCAGAAGATTAAAATTCCCTCAATCTCCCCATCCTGGATCTGTCAGAACTCCAGACCACCACCTGGGATCAGGGGTCTGGGCTACCTTGAAGGACCCCAAAGTATTTTGTAAGCTGCAAACAGTGCAGAAATGCAGCTGCCCCAGGGTTAGGAACTCCAGACAATAAAACAAGAAAGCCCCTCAATCCAGTTAAATCCTAAAATCTAGATAGAAGAACAAAAAAAAAATCACAGAGTCCTGTGAGTTTTATTTTCATTTTGGAGAAAAGTTGCTAGCAGAGGTGGGTGTTCACTGGGTGTGTTGGGGATTTACTGGTGCTACTCTGCTTAGAGTTCAAAGCTGTAAATTTACTTTGCAAATCACAGATCAGGTGCAAAAGAGGAGGAAAGGTGGCTCTCTTTATACTTGTTTCAACCTTTAAAAGTAGATACTTGTGTGAAGCAGCAGCAGTTTCATTGTGAAAGTTTGTTTCATGCTAGAAAACATCAATTTTTCTGGTGGAAGTGTCAAAGATAGAATGTGTAATATCACGGTTTTCCTCATGTTTTCTCACAGATTTTCTGTTTTAGAAACAGGCAATTCACTGAAATCAGGTGCTTCTTGTAAACAGTTCTGATTGCACAAAATTGGTTTACTCCTGAATAGAAATCCAAAATAGGCTTACTTTTATCCAGTGGCAAAATTTGATCAACTGAAACACAGAATAAAGGCATAATAAAAAAAGCATTCAGTTTTGTGTAGAACAAAGCCCTGTTTCATCAGCAAAGATCCATCTGAATAATTACGTGCAGTGTTTTATTTCAGGTTTATGCCCCCCAAATTCGTTGAGGTCATCAAGGAGGTGTCACATACTTTGAAGTTCTCCCCCTGAAGGTTCCATGGAAGGTACCAAAAAAATCACCTGGAATAAAAAGCTGCTCAATTTACAGAAGCTATAGTTTTTTGGTCTTTGTTTTCATGGATTTTGAGCACCATCCACCTGTATTTTCTTGTACAGGTTTGTGGTGTAATTTTGGTGTTTGGCCTTTGCGGAGGCCTCTTAAGAGGTTGTGTTTGAGGAGAACTGGGATATTGTCAGGGAGTTGTTTGTGGGATGAAGGCTGGAAGAGGAATTGCCCATGTAAGGACAGGGGTGGGAGAAGATGAACCATGGCCAGTCTGAGGAAGTGCCCAGTGAACCATCCCTGGAAGGGTTCCAAAATCATGTGGATGTGGCGCTGGAGGACAATCCTTTTTGGGAAGCATGGTGGCTGACACCTGGACTTGACGACCTTAGAGTTCTTTTCCCACCTCAGTGATTCCGTGCTTCCATGATTCTGAGTGGGCCAGGTTTAGCAGGATCCACAGGATGAGATTCCAGAGGGGAACAAGGCAGCAGAGGGGGTGTATGAACAAGGAGAGACACGTCTGGGAGCGGAGCAAAGGTGGAACAACAGGATGTGGCAGAACTGGGATAACACTCTTGGGATAGTGAGGCCATTGCTCCTCGGAGCTGAGCACCTGCATTAATGAACTCTGGAAGTGCTCTCAGAAAATTGGGAAGGGAATATCAGAGGAACTCTGTGTCGAGCAGGATATATGTGTTTGCATTTCTGTAGAAGTTCAAACAGTTCCAGACAGACATTGGTGTGGGCCAAATGGGAAAACAACTTTCTTCTTTTGTACAGAAAAATAATTGCTGCTTGCTAAAGCTGCTGCTTCCAAACCCACTCCAGCCCTCAGGGATGATGCCTCTCTCTCTTCTGCTTGCTTTGCTGCAAATTATGGTAGCTCTTGGTTTTCCAAGATCCCATCAGGGGACCCAGATGCTTCCTCTGGCGGCTACAGAAATATGAATGTAAGGAGTTTACAGGTCTTGGCTCTGTCCTTGGAGCATCTCGCTGTGCTCACCATGCCTCCAAGCACAGAGGGGCATCACCAGCTTGTGTTTCTCCCTTTGCAATATGGAGGGGGTGAAGGAAAATCTGTTGTTCTGTTCTGCCACCTCACTGAACGCTCCTGCAGCTGAGGAGGACCAGCCTCGTGCACCCCAGGCATCAATTTGTGCTGGGGCCATTCGACTGGGAAGAAGTGTGGCAGGAAAGGATCTGGGAATCTTCATGAGAACCAAATCTGCCCCCTTCAACTCGCACCTACCTGGTACTAAAAAGATGCAGTTACCTTTTTCTTGCCAAATCTGAATGCTGTTTTATTTTAATTTTCTTCTCCTTCTCCTTCCTCCCCCATCACCACCTGAATTTCTGGAGCAGATCTAAGAGAGTTCAGAGAGACAGCTGTGTGCTGTGGGTGGGAGTGTGGGTGTGATATACGCACACCACGCTGGCGAGCAGGTAGTTAAAAAAATATTATAAATAAAACACTGACAGCCTCCTTTTGTCGCCTCCTTCATCACTGCATTTTACAACTCTGGGAGATTATTTTGCAGAATGTTTGGCATCAGTTTGATGCACGTTGTTACCATGGCAGCAGGTCTTTCTCACACTTTTTTGTTTTGCTTTGGTTATTTCTTGGAATATCTCATTCTTCATTATCTTAGGATTTTGGTCAGGCCAACCCTGGCAGAGTTGAAAGAGCATTGGGGAAACACTGTCAGGCACAGGGTGGGATTTTTAGGGTAGTCCAGTGAAGGGCCAGGATTTGGAGTGGTTGATCATTGTGAATGTTCTGTGGTTCTGTGATTGTGCTGCCCTTCATGTGTCGTGGATGGAAGGCAGAAGAAATGACTCATTTCCACCAGGAATCTGGAGTTCTGCTCCCCAGTCAGGGCAGGAGCACCGCTGCTCTGCTTTTTCATGTTCATTTTCTCCTTAAATGATACCCCACAATCCCACCCTTTCACACTTCATCCCCATGTCATTATTGAAAATAAATCCTGCTCTGGAGCCTCACTGCAGACTGCACGAAGTTGTGGGGTGGGGATGAAGAAGTTTATTTCATGACCTCTTATATTTTTAATAGCCTATAGGGTCTCTCTGCCTCTCTTTTCTGCCTCTGATGGTGTTCCACCAGAGGGGAAAATACAGCCACAGGACTCTGTCTTTGTGAGGAGACAAATACACAGCTCAGCAACACCGAATTTGCTGCTTGGACACGTGATTGCATCCACCAGCAGGAACCTTCATCAGAACACCAGAACTAAGGAAAAGCTTAATGACCTAAATATGAATTTGTGAGCCATCCTTCCAAAACTGCCAAGGCCCAGGCATGTCATCAAACGGCCAGGGATAGGTCTGAAGGAGGCCAATACCAGTGGGACAGGAAATGGTGAGGGTGTTCTCCAGGGAATAAACACAGAGTGGATCAGGAAATGTTTCATAGCAGTGAAAGCTGCTCGGCTGCACAGCCAGCTCCCAGAGGAAGTCCTCTTGGAGGGTCTCCAAACTCTTTCATGGGGGTGCACAAGCTGCATGAGAACGCACGTTGGATAATGTTGTTATTGATGATTGCTTTCATGATGGTGCAGGAAAGATCATTAATAAAAACTTCTGCATGAGCACAAGGGCTACGAAGAGCCATAACTGGGCTGGACAGGGATCAGCAATAAAAAAACTCCTTCCTTCATGTTTTACCAGCTTTATGAATGCTCTTCTGGGACATTCACCCCAAAAAGATCAATAGTCACATCCTTGCATCCCAAAAAAAAGAGGTTCAAGAGGTCTGGTGGGGTTTGGAGAGCTGACTCCTGGCCTTTGTGGAATGTCCTTCAGAGGCATTGGGAAGCTGCCAGCAGTATCCAGGTTTGCAGGGTGGGATGACTGAATGCCTCTGGCAGGGATCCGTTTTGGCTAGCAAGCCAAAAGTGCTTGTAGGGTCTGGGTGAAATACCCATGAAGAAAAAAGAAAAGCACAAGAGTGGGAGCAGCAGGCTTGCTGCAGGAATTCCATCTTGGGCAGCTGGAAACCTCTTTAGAAATGCCCTCTTCTATGATGTTATAGAATCATGGAATTGTTTATGTTGGAAAAGCCCTCTAAGATCATCCAGTCCAACCATTCTCCCAGCACTGCCAAGGCCACCACTGCCCCATGTCCCCAAGTGCCACATCCACGTGGCTTTTAAACCCCTCCAGGGATGGGGACTCCACCACTGCCCTGGGCAGCCTGTTCTGATCTTTGACAACCCTTTCTGTGAAGGAATTGTCCCTAATATCCAATCTAATCCTTCTGTGGCACAGCTTGAGGCTGCTTCCTCTTCTTTTATCGCTTGTTATCTGGAGGAAAAGACTGACCCCCACCTGGGGACTTATCCTTTATCCCCAAACTCCAGTGCCTCAAATCTGTCTAGAAGATCCCCAGCAGCTGCAGCATGGGAAGGAAAAGGTTTATTAGCAGAAGACACTAAAGAAATAAAACCAGAACTCCTGTGCATAGTAAGTTGTGCACTTTTTCAAGCTCACTGCTCTCCTTATATTCTCCTTACTGTTTGTTGGATGTGACAAAATCAGCTGCTTTTTTTCAAACTGAGAATGAGGATTTCTGTGTAATTTTTGAAAGCTCACAGGGCAGTCATTAGACAAGAAAAAAGAAAAAAAAATTCGCTAATCTGAAGCAAAAACGCCTTTCCTGACAGTCTCAGCTCAC
Source organism: Cyanistes caeruleus (assembly GCF_971803275.1). Classification (NCBI taxonomy): domain Eukaryota; kingdom Metazoa; phylum Chordata; class Aves; order Passeriformes; family Paridae; genus Cyanistes; species Cyanistes caeruleus. Next base: position 3,515,528 of record NC_141705.1, read on the forward strand.
TTAGTGGGTCTTCCTGGCCCTGTCCCATCATGAATTTTCCACTTGAAAAGGTGGAAATTCCTTTTTTTTTGTGGAATAACTTTGCATGGCAAGGGATACAGAAGCAGTTAAGCAAGGATGTGATGGGACAGGAGCTCCATATTGAGCAATTAGACTTTTTTTTTCTTATTTCCCTCCAGTTTCAGGTGTTTTCATTATGTATGGCAAACAATGGCTCAGAACTTGGTATATTGTCTGCCAGTTTTTCTTTTTTTTCCCCAGAAGAATGGAAAAGATGAACTTTGGGAGCTCCAACTAGCTCAGTTTGAACCTTTCAGTGTCCAATTGTTTAATGGCTTTTCTAAGCGCAAGAAATTTAATTGGCGTCCTTAGACCTTCCCAACATGAAGAATTTGTCAAAAGGGAAACTTGGCACAAGATCTGCTCTGTGCAAGCTGTTCTTTCATGTCCCCAGGGCTTCCTGCAAATTCATCCATCCCTGGCACTGACAGGGTCCTGTTATGGATGGGCATGACCAGCCCTCAAAAGTCATTTATTCTTCATTTACCCAGTCCTGTGGGGTAGAGCAAGGACTGCATCAAAGGTGTCACTGATTGTCACAACTGAGAGCTGCAGACACCAAGGACAAAGCCCCTGGCTCCCAAAACTACATGGATAAACTTTGCCTTTGTTGAGGCAATGCAGAGGCCTTTTCTTACCTCAGAAAACCTTCAACAATTTAGATTCTGCTTCTCAGCCTAGCTGGAGATGTGATGGAGGAGCTCCACAAAACCACATCAAGATGAAATAATCCTGGGATTCAGAGCAGCTCTTGCTGCCTGTGCTGCCCCAAGGGTGTGATCACATCACGTTTAGAGGGTGGCAGAGCTGACTGGAGCCAAGAGCAGGAGCCACATTCCCTCTCCTTCAAACCATATCCAAGAGCAAGGCACTCAACCCTTTATGCAAGCAGTGTTTTGGGTTTTGGAGCTCTCCCCTGCCTGGGAATGTCCTCCTTAATCTTGAATTTTTAATTTCTATCTCCAAAACTCCAAAAATAGTGTCCAGGACAACGGATAAAAATAAACTGGGACATCTTTGTGATCTTCTCCATCCATTGGAGTGGGACATCAGCCATGGGACACTGAAAAGAAGAGAAAGAAGTGCGCCCTGAGAATCTTTGACAGAGCTAATAACAAAAAAAAATCAATTTATTTTTCAATCCCTTCATTGGGAACTGCACATTCTCTCTCTGATGAACAGCTAGTTCTGGTGAAAGTGGAAGAATGAGGACACTTTAGGAGAAAAACAGCCAGGAGGAAAAAAAAAAGAATAAATCAAAAAGCAACTTGTTAATGTGTCCAGATTTATGGACAGAGAATGCTGAGCAGGAGTTCCTTTCAGTCTCTTCCTACCTGTGATTTATTAGTCTTGCTCCCAGCAACTTTCTCTCATAACCCAGCATGATTTAACGGGGAAACCTCCTCCAAGTGTACATTTACTGGAAGAGAGGTGTTTTGCAGCCCCCTCCAGATTGCACCTGGATGGTTCATGGGATCAAGGAATGCCTGGAGTGGGAAGAGACCCTGTAGAAACATTTTCTGTTCAATTAAACAGAAATAGCTCTGGTACAAGTGGACATAATCAATTTATCTGTGCAGTGTGAATGTCACCAGTGAGCTCATCTTAGAGCCAGTGATGCATCCTAATCCTAATCCAGTGATGCCCTCCCCTAATTCCTGTTCTCAGATACATCATAAAATTTACTGAAGTCATCCTGTGATCTTTTCATTTCCAGTGAGAAAGTAATTTGTTTTTCTCAGGTCTTGATCTGCATTTTGCGGGGGGCTGGCCCAGAGGGATTAGAGGTGACAAACTATGTCAAGATAGTAGAAAAGAAAATGGATTTAGCTTCCCTCTAATAAAGCATTGGCTTTTCATCAGGGCAAAGAATATTAGCAGCTCATTAAGACAGATGCAACCCAGGCTTTTGCCAACCCATCACATGGATTTGAAAATAACTTCAGCCTGTGATGCAGGATATTGAAAGTAGGTGTGACTTATTATAGGTTTTTATCTTCCTTTGAAGATAGCACTGATCAGAGGATGAAAAACAGTGGTGTGAGTCTGGAGAGGAGCAAAGAGAGGGGTTTCTGGGGGCCTCCACAGACTAATTACACCCAGATCAGATTGTGCCTGTGATCTTGCACGCAGAGGATGTGCTGTGTGACTTTAGATCCCCTCCTACTCGTGTCCCACCTGTCCTTGCTTGGAAATCCCTCATTTGCAGGAGCTTTGGTAGGTACATAGTGAGATGGTTCAGGTTTAAAGATCGGAGATGGCAAGGTCTGTGCCATTTCTGGCTTGGCTTCTACCAAAATGAACTTATTTGTCTGAATTAGGTGTACAGCCAAGTATAAATAGATCCTGTCTAGACAGACAATGCAATAGAGAAGTGAAATAGAAGGTTTTAACCATACCAGGCTCCTGATTTTAGCAAACCATTTCAGAGACATTTCCAGACTGAACTGGGCTGTCAAGAATGGAAAGTGGAAACAGTTTATTATGGATGTATCTGATGGGTTTCTGTTCCTTGAATTAAAACAATCTAGGAGATTAGACCCAAAATGAAGAGGGACTACAAAACTAATGCAATAGCCAAGGTGAAAACCCCTCTGGGTGACTGATCCTGTGTCCAAATCCCCGTGTCAGGTCATCTTGTAGTACCACAACATGATGAGCACGGTGAAGAAATAACATTGTAATGTCTCTGCTGGTTTAAATCACAGAGTTTTAGATTTTAGGCAGCTGAAGTGGAGTTCAAACATGGGCAGGTTTCCTTTGTCCAGCCTGGATCACCTTTCCAGGCTGTTCCAGGGCAGACACTTTCCCATAAGTGAGCCAGGACAGAAAAGTGCAGTAACATCAACAACCCTGGTGTCACTGAGCCCTTAAATACAACAAGAATTCAGTCAGTGGGATCAAGCTTGCACCGTCTTCCAATTTACCTTCCCCCCTTTCCCCAGGAGAAATGATACCTCTGAGTGACTTTATTCCACTCCTGTGGTGCATTTTTTTAATAAAAAGGGGCGTAAACATCAGCATTTCCCTCTGTTCGCCTGGTTGAGTGAAAAACTTCCTCCAGGGATTTGAAAGTGCAGCGCTAAAGGGGCCAATATCACCCACACCAGGATTAGGGTGGAGAAACCCTTGAGTGGCACAAAGCTGTTGCATCTATGGCCAGTGCAGTGCTCTGACATCCTGTTAGAGAATTTTCAGATGGGTTGGAGCACAGAATCATAAGATCACAGAATATCCTGAGCAGAAAGACACCCACAAGGATCACTGAGCCCAACTCCTGGCCCTGCAAAGGACACCCCCAAAAATCACACCACTGGCCTGAGAACGCTGTCCAGGTGCTTCTTGGACTTCTTACATTGAATGCAACCTTAACTGGAGAAACTGATTTGTTTTTACTCAAGTCCAATATTTGTATTTCAGTGAAAATACTGGAAAAACTGTAAAAGGCTTTTTAAAAAGCCTTTTAGATTACAACTTTTATCAAGACATGTAAAAGCTGTCCCTCCAGCTTCACTCTTAAGGAGGTTAGGAGTTGACTTGGTCACATTTCTGTATCTCTGCAGAAATGTCCTTCCTGGGAGGATACAGCCTTTTCATGTAGGAGAAAAATACACTGTAATAGGTGAAGGTCAGTCTAGAGTGAACTTCTGGAGAAATTCTGACCAGAAATAAAGAAGAGATGTTTTAATAGTGAGAGAAATTAATGACTGGAACAACTTCCTCAGAGATTTCTTGATTCTTTGTCATCTGTTTTTTTTTTTAAATCCCAAGGGAGAGGTTTTTTTCTAAAAGGTGTGGATTCACTTAAAGGGAAACTGCAGGCATTTTATCACCCAGCTCTGCTGTCTGGTAAAGATCAGGGTGTTTGGCTTGGATAAAGATGCAGATTTTAAACCAGAGGGGATTGACAAGCCAGAAATTGCACTGGGTACCCCAGGAATCAGCACATACGAAGTGGTGGAGATGTTTGCATGGCTCTTGTCTGATGTCAGAGCTGTTTTGCTCACTTGGACACAGAATCTTGAGCTCATGCAGACCTGGACTTGAGTTTTCTTGTGCAGATAAGAACGTGAAACCAACTCTGTGTTGCCTTTCAAATGTGTAAAGGCAGATTTCTCTTTTGGAGGGAAGTAACACCAATTAACACAAATAAATGAGGTGCAGTTCAAAGGCAAGAGAGAGCAAAGGAGCCAACAGAGCAAGGAAGGTTTATTTCCTGTTAGCTTTATCTGCAAATCAGAATCAGAAATTTCATAAAGTATGTTGGATTTTCATAAGACACAGAAAGTAAAAAAAAAAAACAATCTCAATTTTCTGCTTCATCTTTCAGCCTGGGCAGCCAGGAGTAGTAAAATCCCCTTCTGCTGTGGCCCCAGTGTGCAGATTGCAGAGTATTGTGCAGATAAGGTGTCAGGCAGGATGACTCACTCATCAGCCAGTGCGTAGGATCCTGAATGCACAAACAACTGAGAGTCCCACAAGGCCTCCTGGAGATGGAGATTTAAAAGTCAGTTTATTTCCATGTAAAGTATTCTCAGACTGTAAAAATAGTCCTATACCTGGTCTCTGTGGAGCTTTTCAGAAATCCAGCTGGGCTAACTAACGTCATCTAAAAGTGATTTACTCAAAGTTTTCACCCTGATGGCCAAATTGCTTTGAACTTGTAAAGTCATTATGAGATGTGGGGTGGGAACTCCACCACCACAGCCAGCATTGCTCCATTTGGCTGTGGAAATTATTGTTACTTTTTAAAAAGAGCAAATATTTTACCTATTAGTATGGTTGTCATAACATTGTAGGAGAGCAGAAAGTGGTTAGTGTGGGGGAGAAGCTGAATCTGGGTATTCAAGAAGAAATCTCCCATCAAGAAAAATGAAACATGCTTTTAAATTATTCTGGAATCTTAGTTATGGCAACGAACCTGAACAAAACCAGCAGTGGTTATTATTCTGTTCAGCGAGATGACAGCTTACCAGTGAAATCATTTGTTTCCAAAAATCAGCTGGAATGGTGTCTCCAAGGAACATGTAAGAATTTTACAACTGATTTCACACAGCAAAAGATGTGGGATTTTGAAATTGATACAGGGAACTGTTTGACAGAAATGGCTGAGGATAACCCATGTCCTGCAAGGCTCAGTTTCCCAAAAGTTATGGAAATTTGCAGCATCATCTGGAATGAGCAAGGTGCTTGATACTGGAGGTGTTTTAGTTGTCTTCCCAAGCCCATAAATCTTTTTTGATCCAAATGGCAACTGCAGTGGCCCCACTGCCTGAACTTGGGTGGTGTTTGCAGTTAGCATCGAGCCCCAAAGACATCAGAGAAAGGCTGAAAGCCTCAGTCAAGTCAAGGATAATGAAAATTTTACAGCACTGAAAGAACGACATGGATTTAACCCATTTGAGCACTTCAAAATAAAAAGGTCTTCTTGGTAATTCCTGTTTCTGAGGGAGCTGAAAGTTCTGTGTTATTGCACAGCTCATTATATTTAAGGGTTGGACAAGACACAGAAAAGACAAGAAGATGCATGGATGGAATTTTGAAGGTTTGGAAATCCTTCAGAAATTCTGACTCCCATGGAGATGGGATTTTACCTCTGGTATCCTAGACAAAAACCTGATTTTATCATGAAAATCTCTAGCAAGCACTTTACAAATGTCTGATTTTGAGGCATTGTTTTACTCAAAAAAGATGTGCCTTCCACTGAATTCTCAAGTGCAGAGGTCTTCAGGGTCTTTTCTACTTTCCCCACAAACCTGATGATTCACCAGGCAGGGCCTTTTAGGGATGGCAGGATTGAGATGTGAGATTTGTTCACTTCAAGAAAATGATCCTCTCCCTCTGCTTAGAGGGAGAAACATTTTCCTTCTATTTGGTGGTAGAGAACTAAAATATATTTTGTATTCATGTTGCATCAATGGGAACTATCGAAGCGTGGCAGGTTGTTTTTAGGAAGGCTGAGTGGGTAATTTTAGAATTGTCTGTCTAAAAATACACCAGTATATTTGAGACACCAAAAAATCTTGGCAGGATTCACAAATAGAGCATTTAACCCTCGAGACCCTCTTCCTAAAATGAAAAGGCTCTGAAGAAAGGCTGCCCTGGCTGTGAGATATCTGTGGCTGAAGCCCCCACTCCCCATCCCCTGTGCTGCTGTTGGGGAGGAGGGAGAGAATTTGGGAATGAAGACGTCAGTTCATTTGCTACACCTGAAGATGAAGCCTTGCAGTGAATTCAGACCATGCTTGCTCCACCACAAGGTTCTGAAGGGTTTCTGCAAAGCCCTGCAGTGGTTTCTGTGTTATATAAAAGCCACATCCTACATGTGGCTTCCTATTTCCATAGGCTGGCAGGGCTTTACAGACTTTCTTCCCATTCTGTGTCACCCAGACGTGTTTCTGCTCACCCTTCCACCTCTGCCTGCCCCTGCTGTTGCAGGTGAAGGGTCTTCCCTTGGGTCTTTTCTGGTCTCTTTGCTTCTCCTTCTCCCATCTCTCCTGTCCTGCAGGTCTCAGTCTCATGTCCTGAAGGGCTGTGCTGCTGGAAAACCCATTTTTACAACCCCACGACATTACTGCATTCATCTTCTTTGGGATAATCATGAACTGTGGACTCATTTGCAGCCCTGGATGCAGTCCAGGCCATTGCTTGATGAACTCCCACCCCTCTGATGCTGAATGGTTCCCTCAGGAGTTGATGTTCCCACTTAGCCACAGCGCCTGCATTTTTGTGCCGTCACAGGATGCTCCAGCAAAGCTCCAGCTTTGCTTTGGCTCAGCACCGTGTTTGCAGCAAGTCAGAGGGATCTTGGGGCAGAGGCAATCTGCTTCTTCTTTCCTCAGCCCTTCTGAGGTTTCTTTCCCCTCCTGAGAGGATGAGGCCTCCTTATCTGAATTTTTTAATCAGGTAAAGTTTCCAACAGGTCGTTGGACAGTGACAGAGAAATGGTTCACTGGTGGCTTTGCATACAATAAAACTCAAGCCAGTTTTTGGTTCTTGAACTCAGGGTTGCAGATCAAATATTTAAAGGTAGAGAGGAAGAGGATTTATCCCAGTTTACCATTCCTACACCTTGGAAATCTGATGATCCTACCTGCTTTCTGGAAGTAAGGAAATACCATGAGAAGGGAATTTAGTTGACATTTGTGGGGGGATTTTAATGCAGCTGGAAACAACCTGCCAAAAGACAACTGAGTGTGAGAGAGCTGGGGGATGTGATACTCCACACAGAGCAGTGATTATCATATCTCTGACAGAAAGTATTAAACAGTTGTTCAGAATATCCATGGGTGAGGGATTCCCAGTTATTTTTCAGAAGTGCAGTAATTGATCATCAATCTTGTAATTATTTTAATTGGAGAAAATTACATGCCTGGCACCTCTCAGCATTACACCTGCCACAACCTGTTAGGAGTTCTGGGGTCTGACTCCAAGGCTGCTTCATCTAAATCAGGAGTATTCAAAAACATCACTGCATCATGTCAGACCTCCATATTTTATGGTTATGACTCCAGCTTTGGTGTACTCTGCTCCCGAGAGAGACTCAGCCTCATATTTTCTCTTCTAGCCTGCTGATGAAATTTGAAGTTGAGAAGAAAATAATTTAAAAACATAGAGTAGAGGCCCTGTGTGAAGCAGATGACAATTCCAAGACTGGAGAGAGCTCCTGCTAGCACAAGACCTGTGTCTCTAAGACAACAGTGAGATGCACATGAGGGGCTTGTGAGAATTGGAGCGGGTTCTTCCTTCAGAGAGGACATAAAGCAGAATCTCCCTCTTCCATGTAGTCACATAATTAAAAAGTAGAAGAGGTCATAATATATATGAGATGGCTCTCCTTCCATAAAATCTTATTAAACTTGGCTTATAGGGCTGAGAGCTGTAGGAGGAGTTTCTGTCAGTGTTATTTTCATCCACAACTGAACTTCCACAAGTTTTTTCCTAGTGTCTAATCCAGGCTCGAAGAACTGGTAACCCAGAGGCATTAATTCCAGAGACATGCAGGATCAGTGGATACACTCATTTTCCCTAACACATCTTCAGTTTTTGTTTTTTTTTTTTCCTGCAGTTGGATATTCCACTTGTGTATATATTGAAAAAACCCACCAAAACCAAAGCATAAAAATCTCTGTATTATCTCTTAATTTTCACAAGTTACATGCCACTATTACAACTCAGAAAACACAGCCAAGAAAATTTTTGTCCCCAGGAAGCTTGAGGTCACAGAATCATAGAATCATTAAGGCTGGAAAAGACCTTTAAGATCATCAAGTCCAACAGTCAGCCCAGCACCATGACCATGTCCATCATTAAATAATGTCCTCAAGTGCCACACCCACACAGGTTTTGAACACTTTCAGGGATGGTGACTCAACCACTTCCTTGTGCAGTCTGTTTCAATCTTTAACTACTTTCTCTAAGAAAAAACGTTGCCAAATATCCAATCTGAACCTCCCCTGGCCCAGCCTGAGCTGTTCCCTCTCCTCCTGTCCCTGTTCCCTGGGAGCAGAGCCCAACCCCCCCAGCTGTCCCCTCCTGGCAGGGAGTTGTGCAGAGCCAGAAGGGCCCCCTGAGCCTCCTTTTCTCCAGGCTGAGCCCCTTTCCAGCTCCCTCAGCAGCTCCTGGGGCTCCAGACCCTTCCCCAGCTCCGTTCCCCTCTCTGGACTCTCCCCAGCCCCTCAAGATCTTTGGTGAGGGGCCCAGAAGTGCCCCCAGCCCTGGAGGTGTCCCAGCAGTGCCAGCACAGGGGACGGGCACTGCCCTGGCCCTGCTGCCACCCCAGAGCTGGGACAACCCAGGCTCCAGTGGCCTTTCTGCTCATCTGGGCGCACCTGGGCTCATGTTCAACCACATAAAATGTTTTAAGGATATTCCCAGGACCTTTGCATGGTTTGCTGTGCGTGGTTGTCATCACTAGGACTGTCTTGAGAAGATTGTGGGAAACCCACTGGGGTGCAAAATCATCAGGATGCAGAAGCACCTCTAGAAATGGGCAGGGTGAGAACATCATTATTCCTGTGTTAACACCAGAGCTGTAAAAATGTGCCATCAATCTGCCGAAGAAACAGAGAAGATTAAAACAAAAACAATAAAATAGTGTTTGCTATGAAGCACAGCAGGAGAAAGGGAGGCTGAAAGTCTTACCGTGTAATTATAGACTCAGAGATAATTTTAAGCCAGGAAGGGGGTGTGCACACAGATCTATTAATGTGCAAATAAAGCCTTGTACAGAAGCATTTTTGACCATAAATGAAGAGCCATTAGTAGATCTGCAGATACAAATTTTCCTCATCTCTTCTGGGATAAATGGGCAAGCAGGACTTGTAGATAATGAAGTGCTGAAAGGAGTGTGAGGAAAGCAAAGGTTCAGGAAGAAGGAGATGCAGGGGGAAACTCGGATGTCTTCTCTGGACCTTTCACCTTTGTCTTTCCAGCTTCCCTCTCTCTTGCCATCACACTCTGCTCAGTTTTTATAGCTCTGTAAGGTCTGGGTGGAACAGATTGGAAAGAGAGTAGGATTAGACTGCATATTAGGAAGAATTTGTTTATTGTGAGGCTTGTGAGGCACAGGGTGCCCAGAGAAGTTTTGGACTGCCCATCCCTGGAAGTGTCCAAGGCCAGGTTGGACAGGCCTTAGAGCAACCTGGGACAGTGGAAGATGTCCCTGCCCATGGCAGGGGGTTGGAAGTTGATGGTCTTAAAGATCCTTTCCAACCCAAACCTTTCCATAATTCTGTGATTTGGTCTCTACAGGAAGGACAGGACATTGTGGAAAACAACCTATCTGCTCCTGCTCTGAGGTAAAGCAAGGCTTGATTTTTTGGTTGGTTTGACCATGGAGATTAAAGGATGTGTTAATGTGGACATCAGACTCATTATCTCAGTTCTTGTGTTCTTTAATCATCTGAACAAGGAGACTCTTGATGTTTTGTAGAAATATCATCTTTTCCTGTTAGGACACAGCGAAATTGAAAATCATCCCTGTGGGCAACACTGCTACAGTGAACTGTAAAAACCCAGACATTGTTTTCAGATGGAAAGGGCAAGGATTTTTATTACTGCCTACACATCATGTCTCCCTAGATTTTTTTAAAAAGAAAATAACCATTACATGCAATACATTTCTCTATAAACCAGGCAGAAAGATCACTTCATCTGGGAATGGGATGTGCAGGGAAGCAGTCATCCAAGCGGATGACTACGGAACCCGTACTCTCAGCAAATGCGTGTCCTTTAAATGTCGTGATTCTCTCCCTTTTGCTCTCAGTCCCTTCACACTCAAAGATTTTTCTGATTAAGGTCAGGAGTCACCTGGAGCCACCTGTTGCAGAACAAAGGCAGGAGGAGGAATTTCACCCTTTTAAAGAGCTAAATTGTTGAGCTACATCAACATTGTTCTAGAAAACCAACTTGCCTTGATATAAAGACTTGAGTGACCTTGTTATGTCCTGTGGTAAACTGGCATCATGTTTTGCAACTTTGGAAGGCAAAAATGAGAGTTTTGATCTTCCATCTGAATTTGCTCAGCTTTTCTGGCACATATCCAACCCTGCTGTGAATTTTCTGATAAATGGAAGTGTGCAGTCAGATCAGAAATCTGTACTCAGCTTGGCCAGAGACCTGGCATCAGGAAGGCTTCCAGCTTTTTTCTGGATAAATTAAATTGAACTTGTATACTCTCTCATATCCATGAACTCAAATGACATTTGAGCAGCTAGAGAAATGTGTATTAAATTACACAATAGCTATTGCAGCACATTCAATCTTACCTAGAACATGTCTTTCACCATCATGCTTTTCCTCAAATTGGGGAAATTCTAATTTCTCAGCCAGCATCCTGGCAATCCAAAGGTGATCTGTCACTGTATCCTCACTGCTATTCCCAATTTTATGTACAGCACAGGCATAAAGGAATTGTATCTCCAAGTTTGGCATTAATACCTCTTGAAATGAGACACACACAGAGCCCTTATGAGTTTGCACAGAATCTTATCAATTCTGCTGCTCAGTGTTGCATAAAATATTAGCAGTTCTGCTGTGCAGTTTTGCTATAAAATATGCTGTATATTGCTATAGAAAATCAAGAGGAAACTAATAGTTTTTTTCTGGTCCTTGCTCTGAGATATGATTGCCTTCTGTTTTTGTTTTTAGAAAGTTAAAATTTAGTCTGAAAGTTAAAACCACGGATCAATAACATGTGAGATGTCTCCTGCCTTGTCTTCCACCACTGCAGGCTTGTGCTTTGAAATATTCCCCAATTCCCTGATCTCACCTGCTTTGGAGAGAAGTCATTTTTCACCAATAACTCCAGCACCAAGAGACCCCAGGGCAGTAAACAGCACATGCAGGGTTGTTGGTACCATGCAGAACTGTTGGTAAAACCTTGGCTGTGCTTAGGGCAAGGAGCAATCTGGCAATTCACAGTGAAAATGGGGTCCTAAACCCAGACATTAATGTAACTGCCCCATAAATGATTAATGTCTAAATTCCCCCTCCACCCTCTCCAGACCCTTCAATACAGGGGGATAACAGGAGCTCAGGCACATCTTTTTTGGTTGACATAATGGGAAGATAATTCTGACCTCACCTGGCTGCTTTCAGAACAAAGCCTTTTCACTGCTGTGTGTGATCTTGTGATTTCTGGAATGAAAAATACAGAAAAACTTTTCAGGAGTTAGACTTTGAGGGACTTGTTGCACTTAAAACCAAATGACATCTCACTTCTTACAACTAAATGCAAAAGAAAACTCATAATGATATGGAAAAGTTAAATAAACACACAAAGCTGACTGTTCTGGGTTTCTATTTGTCTCCATTACTGCACAGAATGGAAGTAAAATAAAGACTTTTGCTTTTTAACAAAACTATTTCCATGACATCATCTGAAAGACTATGAGTTAGTCACAGATCAGATTTCTGATTCCAAGACTTTTAAATATGCTCAAGAAGTTTTCAGTCACTCCAGCATTGGGCCCACTTTCTGGAGCAAGGAAATCAGGTGCCAAACCATCTGTTAAAACTTCTGTGAGTAAAGAAAGAAAACTAATTGGAAACTCTTCATTCCTATGACATTTAAATTGATTATTTTTCCACAGAATACTTGACTTCAATGCACAAGCTGGCAAGTTTTCCACCTTGCCCTCCCAGAGATCAGGACAGCACACCACCAGGTGAGAACAAAAGGTTGAGCTCTCAGAAAAGTGAATTGCCATGATTTTTTCTGTGGTTATTTCCTGATAAGGTGGATATTTTTGTTCCAGAGCCACGACTAAAGTAAAATTATTTTCAGACTCTGGTGTTTCTCAAAGACCTTTATAAAGAATACCCTTTTCAACCCAAACTATTCTATGATTCTATGATTCTATGATTCTGGGACAAGGGGTCATTGTTAGTTAATTTTCTATACACAAATGCATTTCACTAAGGCACATAAATAAAATTTTAACCCATTACTTTCCTCAGCTGTAGAATAAATACTATTAAAGAAGTTGGGCTGATTGCAAATAAAAAGCAAACCTCAAGCAATATTCAGTGATTCTTCAATTCTGCCTAAATTATTTTTTTTGCCCCAGAAAAACCCAGACTGCCAGTTCAGAGATTCCTGCATGAAGGAGAATGTAATTGCTTTCGGTGTGTGCTTGTGCTAGTGATTCCATCTGCTCAGAGAAAAAACAAATATATATTATCACATTGGACTTTTCCTAGCTTCAGCTTCCCATTCATTACTACTTTGTGGAATAGCAGATAAAACCAAAGCTTGATTCACATCTGTGTGTGAGGGAATCCAGAGCCAGCAAATCCTAGCACCCCCATGATAAAGGATAATTAAAATTTCTTTTCCAGACTTAGTCACCAGACCTTGGTCAGATTTACAAAGGTTAATTTACTCTGTCACACACATCTCCTGACAATGTTGTTGTTCTTCCCCTTCCGAAAGCTTGGAAAGGGAATTCCATCTTCTTAATGTTTTTATTAAGATAAAACACTGCAAATGGATAATCTTTATCTGTCAGCGAACTGCATATTTATTTGGACAGGTCTCACTTTTTTGACAGGTTTGTGAGAAGTTTCCAAGGAAAATGCCCTGCTTTTAGTGCTAACAGTAATTCATGTTTTCATCTCCTTGTCCTCTTTGAAATGCCCTGCAGAAATCTCTGTCAAGGATCAAGACTTCAGCAAACTGAATGTGGAACCTGCAGTCACTCAAACCAACACGAAGGCCATGTGTACATTTAACTTTTATGGCAGGGGCCAATGGAAGATCCAAGAGGGGCTGAAAATCTAGGAAATTACTGGATGTGTCTTATCCTAAGATGACTTCACACCTCTTTTTATGCAACTGCTCCATGGGGAGCAAGGCATCCTTCAAAATGATCTTCAAGAAAAACCCTGGATCCTGAATGTTTCCTTCTCCCCTCCCCCTGAAACCAGTAAAGATATTTAACCCAAAGTCATTCTTTTAGATTTTTTTTTTTTCCTAATCATTGCAGCTCCAGCAGCCCCAAGAGCATTGAGCAATGTGGAAATGGCACTCGGGGAATCATGTTGGGCCACGACACTCCATGGTTTCCCCATAAGGTCTTCCCATTATCTGGGGATTGTTCTCACGCCGTACAAGCGGCAAACTTGAAGCCACATCTGCTTTGCTGACCTTGTTCGAGGAGTGGACATTGTTTGCATGTTCTCTGAGTTGGAACACTCTGTGTAGCTCCTGCACTGAGCTGGGGAGGAAACATTTTTCCCTGTTTCCTGTGTCCTCTGTGAACTTTTCCATTGTGAAATATGTGCTGTATTGTAGGTTTTGTTGTTTTGTTGTTTTTATTTTGGTTATTTTTTTTTTTTTCCCCTCAAGGAATTGACTGGAAATCGATATTTTCCATCCGATACGCTCATTTAAAATTCACCCACAGGAACTCTGTGGTTTTTCAGCTGGTATGGGGACTTTAATAAAAAAAACAAACACCCAATTCAACACATGATGGAAAGGGAGGAGATTTGGGATCAGCCATAATCACTGTTCATTGGATAACATATCATTTTTGCCATTAAAATGCCTCCTGCAAAAAGCTGTGGATGCCTCACTATGAAACAAACTGACGGCTGTAGAAAGCTTAAGAGCAAAATATATTTTTTTTTTTTTAAGCAGAGCAGGTTCTAAGTGACAAATGCACACCTCCAGCCTGTCACATTTCTAACACTCAGATGCTGTTGTGCCAGCAAGTTAGACATGCACTTGCTAAAAGGCAAGCCTACCATGGGAAAATTGTCATCTAAATAGAGGAAGCAGGCAAAAATTGGGTGAACTCAGCCATTTCTTCCAGCTGTACAAAAGCCTCACTCCAGAAGTTAAAACCACCAGAAGTTAGAGGCGCTCAATAGGATTTATCTCATTTAATGAAATGTCTTTAGGTAAGACACTGGATCTGATAGAGTCTTTGAGAGGCCAAATGAGGACGGAGAGAGAGGGAAACCTCCAGCCAGCAGCAGTGCTTCACCTAGCTTGGGATACCACCAGTCACACCTTGGAGAGCATTTTTCTGCTCAATCCTTAGGTTAGGTGACAGTCTTTGACAGAAGGTCACTTTAAAAGGGGATTAATGGATGGCATGAACAGCAAAGAGTCACGATAGCTAACCCTGACTCCTCAGCTGGTCCCTTCAGCCTCAAGAAAAACATGGTTTCAAAGGAGATACTCAAGGTCTGACAGACTGGGAGTGGAAGACATCAGTATACCCCATCCCTGGAAGTGCTCCAAGCCAGGCTGGATGGGGCTTGGGGCAACCTGGTCCTGTGGAAGGTGTTGCTGCCCATGGCAGGGGGTGGAATGAGAGGATTCATAAGGTCCCTTTCAACCCAGGCCATTCTGTGATTCTGTGATTCTGTGGTTCTGTGGTTCTGTGGTTCTGTGGTTCTGTGATTCTCTCTCTGATTCTCTGTGTCTTAAACTTTTGCCTTTCCACAGATTTGGCGTGTGGCTCTTGCACACCAGGATCTACTATCTAGGCCCCCTCAGAAGAGATGCATTAAGCACATTTTTGCCTTTGAAAGAATGAAACAGGCTCTGTCTGCTGTCTTGGGGTGCAGCAGAGAGAGGAGATAATTGCTGCTGCCTTTCAAGTGTATCCTGGGAAGCCAAGAGCCTTCCACATCCTCTCTGTGGAAGTTCAAACTCCCCTACAAGGCTCCACTAATGGCTTTGGCAGCAGGCAGCCTACGTGTTGGGGAGACAGGGGAGAGCATTCTTTGTCCATTGTGCTGAAACTGAGTCTTTATGCAGCAAATCTGGGATTAAATCTTCTCTGGATCAAAGCGGGGTGGCAGGAAGGCCATCTGCAAGCCAAAGGAATTGGGCTGTCTCCTGAAATGCGGAGGTTGGTTTCCAGTTCCTGTTCCAAGAGCTATTTATACCTTTTTATCTGGTAACTTTTACAGAATTGATTATGTGATTATGATTACACAGTGTCCTTCCTCTGCTCCACAAATAGGTAGGAAACCAGGAGCTAAGATATCAGCCCGTCCATGTTGGAGAGGCAAAAGTTGGAGCCAGCTTGGAGCTGAGACTCCAATTCTGTCTCCAAGAAATCTGTTGGATTTTCCATCTAGCAACATTTGCTGGAATAAACCCAAGCTGCACTTAGAAGCTGGAAGAGGTCACGTGGACATGAGCTGCAGGAACAAGTTTCTTTCCAAAGTAAACCCCTATGGAATGAAACTTGAGTTCCAAGACGTCATGGGAATGTCTTATACAGCAAACTCTTGTGGAGTGGGAGACATGGAGATGTTGGGAGGACATCTCCCATGCCTTTGTGACATGGAACTGCAGTCTCAAGGCTGTTGGATACACCACTTCTCCCTTATGTTCCAGAACATTCCATTTCTCCTTCACTTATCACATCAATGGAAGTTAAACACCCATCAAACAACAGTATCAGAGCAACACTCAACAGATCATCTGTTGATCGGATCAAGATTTCAGTGATTTCAATGAGTTAATCTCAGTACCTAAAGCTTTTAAGCAAAGTTAAACTGGAAAAAAATAAAATAGTGAAATAAAATTTATGGACATTGTGATTCTGCTTGCTGGGAAAAACCAAACCAAACCAGACCAGTTTTGGGAAAGTTTTATTAACAGTTTCACAGGTCTAAAATGTTTGCTAAGGTTTTGTGTGAAGCACGCTCAAAGCCGAGCTTTAAAATGTATTAATTATTGATTTTATTCTGATTTTAGAGTCTTGTCTGAGATCCAAGGAAACTTTCACACCAGATCAGCAGTGTGTGTATATGGAAGGCACCTCTACCTTTGAGAGACTTGGAAAGGGTCCCAAAACCACATGGAAGAACTGGGCAATTATTTCCCTTTGAGCTTGAAAGGGGAATGGCTGGGGTGCTGTGAAGGAAAACTGATGTGGAAGAAACCATCTCATCTCAGTGTGATGCTTGAAGAGCAAGGACCTGCTCAGGCTGTGTTAAAGTTTAGGGAATGGGACCTGGGCATGCTCCTAAAGACCCTTTCTATAGGAAAATAAAAATGTTGGAGTTAGGTAGTAGGCTCAGGAGAATAGCAGCTGTCATCCAACATAAATTTAAGGGCAAAAAAATATGAATTTCTTACTAAGAATTGAATTTATTTCTTACTTTTATACAGAGGAGCATAGAGCAGCAAGGCTGGAGAGTAAACATAAATTTTATTTCCAGAAAAACTGTAGGCAGTATCAAGATTGTATTTAGAATTATTTATTCTTTTGAGCACATAAAGATGATTTTTATCTCAGATGTATTATGAGAATATTACTGGCTGTATGAAACACAGTGTCTAGGGGACTGTTAGCTTACTTATATGGAGATTAAGGTTTATCTTCAAATCCTAGTTCTTTGTGTTCTTAAAATTGTAAAGTGGATCATGTTCATCCCTATCATAAATGAAACTGGCTTGCATAAACAGCTTTAGATTAAAGGAGCCTGTTTAATAGCACTTGTCAGAGTTTAGTCACAAATCAGAATTATTTGTTCCCATAAAAATTTTGTCAATTAACCGCAGAAAAAAAAAGAGATGTATTTGAAAGTGTGAGAACTACGAAGTACCACTTCCAATTGTGAATTTATGCTGAACTCAATGTGGAAGCAGGAAAAAAGCATCTTATCAGAAAAATGTCCTTGATTTTCACATATATGTGTGCAGAGTTACTTTTCGCTCACCCCAGAAAGACGACGACTCCACGCTGAGGATGCGAATGCTTGCTCAGATGGAAAAGGCAAAAATCACCGGGGAAACAAACAAACAAACAAACAAACAAACTGGCAGGAAGCCACAGGGATTGTTTACTATGTCCTCTTTTGGGAGGTGTGACAGGCCTGTCCCCTTTCCAAGGGATTCCTCCACTGCTGGTGCTCCGGCTCCCTGCAGGCACAGCTTCACCCAGCAGGGTTTTGTTGAGCCCCGGGGCAAACGGATTCTTGAGCTCAAGATTTTTATTCATGTTTGACTTTATGACGTCCTCCCCAGTGACAGGAGCATAGTTTTACCAATTAAAGTAAGCTCTGGAAGCCAGGAAGTGGGAAGGACTTGTTGTCCCCATGGTTCTCCCAGTCCCTGCTGAGGTATAACGATGTCAAACATAGCTGTGGTGCTGTGGCTCCCAAGGGGTGACTATTTAAACAGCTGCAGGCTCCTGGGAAAGGCCATCCATAAAACTCATCTGCCACCATCTGACCAGAAATGCTCAGAGCTGGCTGCCCATAGCCAGCGTGGGGTCTGGATGGGGCTCTGGGCAGCCAGGTCACGTGGAAAGTTCCCAGCCCATGGCAGGGGGTTTGATTGAGATGGTCTTTAAGGTCCCTTCCCACCCAAACCATTCTATGATTCTATCTTGGATAGAATATCTCCATGTAACATCAATAAAGATAATATCAATTAAGATAATTAGTGCTGACCAGGTAAGACACATCCTCAAAAACTTCTGTTTTCTGCACAGCAGGTCTGTTTAGTCCCCATGAAGATCAGACTACAAACATCGTCCATACTACACCTGCCCCTAAATGTCCACTTTACAGACCAGGCCTGAGCTGGAGAAATAAATTTAATTTATATTTTCCCTCTATAGTTATATATATATATATATTTATTTTTTTTTTTCCCAGACCTTTTGTCATAAAATGTGACCATTCCCTGGTCAAGACTTGCTTAGTGCTGTGCTGCATGTCACAGGTGCAAACTATGCAGGATGCTCTAAGTCTCCCTGAGCATAGGAGGTGTCAGGAAAGGGCTTGTTATCCTAATTGCTGGATTGAGGAAATCCCTACTCTTTTCTCATCCCATTTAAAGTGGATTCACACCATGGTGGTAATCTGTGGATCACTGCCTGGTTCACAAATCCAAATAGTAGTAATAAAAATTGGCACTTTCTAAATTCAGCCAGCAAGCTTTTATTATCTGTCCTCAGCTTGTCTAATGACAATAGACACCCATTATAAATAAATATTCTGCTTGGGTTTTGCAGCAGAGGTGTATTTTTGAGAAAAAATGGATCCTCTGAAGGCTGAAGCTTCCCTGCCACTTATTTGAGGCAACAGCTCAGACATGATGGAGCACCTTTATAAATGTCCTTTCTGACAGGTTAGTACAACTTACTGGCAAATGAATTTTTCTCTGTCATTAGCATTGGCCCATCCATGTGCTAGTAAAGTTAGAACTGAACATGTGTAGAAGAATATTTTCTTTTTAAAATAAATGGAGGTATATGAGCTATTTGCATATATATGAGCCCTATTCCCCAGAGCACCATACTCAGATATGGTAAAGTTTAGGTCATGGCAGTGTCTGAATACACCTTGTAGACAGATCAAGCACTGCTTCAAAAATTTCAGAAAGTCTGTGTCTATTGAGTGTCCTCACTTACTTCTAATATTTCCAAAAAACTGGAGCACAAGAGCCCATCCTGCTGGGCAAGGTAATAACAGCAAATAACCTGGACCTCCAGAATAACAAATAGATATCCTTCATGTGGGAGATTTTAGAGAGAAAGGGAAGAGTTTTTTCCAAGTCTAGGAAGGGAAAAAAACCCTCAAGGAAAGTTTGGAGGATAAGTTGCAATATTACCAAAGCATCCATCAGATCCCTTCCACATTTCAATTAGTTCATGCTGAGCCAGAGTCCAGTGCTCCTTGCTGAATACATAGTTTAGCACACCAAGAGCTAAAAATTCATCTCAGCAGATAACTTTGGGCTAATATCAACACAAAATAACTCTTTGGCATTTCAAAAAAAGCAGCCTGAAGCAAAATGCCATTCCCTCTTTCCCCTCTCTTTTAGTCAGTGAAAATGCAAGTCATTCTGTTCTTCAGGAACCACAAAGAACCAACATATCCCCTGGGCCAGAGGTTTTCCACCACTTCCAGCCTACAATGGATAATTCAAGCGAGAACTTCTTGGTAGGAGATTATTCAGAACACCTACATTTTCAGATCCCTCCCACTGCCTTCTGCTCTTTGAGGGTCACCACAAAAATCTCAACTCAGCCTTGTTTCACAGTCAAAAAACATCCCCAGAGACACAAGAATCAGGATGAGCACAGGAATTAAAAATGCAGGTGCTTTTGCCTCCAGATCCTGGGTTTGATTTTGCAGCTCCTTTCACATCACCATCTTTTGCATAGATGCCAGGATTTCCTGGGTTTTACTCATGAAATTCCCATCATTTTGCAGCTGTCTCAGCAAGCCCTGCATCACACTTTCCTGGTCATGAGGGCCAAAGGCTCCACTTGGATTTGTGACTCATGGACCAGCTGTGGCTGCTGCTTGTGATGGAGTGGGAAAACCCTTTCCATCTTTGCTTGCATTTTAAGGGAAAAAAAACATTTAAAAGAACGTGGGACCCAGGAGACCTGCTCCACCTGTATGTTTATGCTGTCTCCTCCTCTGTGGTGTGACCCCCTGCCAAATGTACCACAAATCACCACTGAACTCAAATTTGTCTCTGGCACAGGGAGATGCAAAGCTTGAGTGGCCTTGCTGGGTCACACCATTAAATAAATCAAAGCAGGAGCGATGTTTGAAGCCATATTTACCAAAGGGATTTAAACCAACCCACAGATCCTGTATAATTTGCCTTTTTCACCAATAGGTGGTGCCAATAATTTATGCATTCCCACATGCTGGGCAAAGGACTTGGAGCAGATCATTTATCTGTGCTGGCTGCGAGCAGAACATCTGGAGGGAAGAGTTTTCACCCAGGAAACTGCTGGAAAAGGGAATTTTGTTGAAGTAACTATGCCACAGAGGCGGCAAATGGCGAGGAGAAAACCTCATGGTTTAAAGCAAGAGTCATACAACTAAAGTAGAATATTCTTCCTTTGCATAATTCAGAACAAAAATTAAGGTCTTTTTGGCAATTCAGACATCAATATGTACATTACAGCAGAAGTCTTCAGATATGAATCAGCCCTAGCCCTTCCTTTTACACTCAGCCAACAGTGGTGTGTCAGGGAAGGCAGGAAGAGACACCAAGATGGAATCTATTGATTCATTGAAAGAAAAAAACCTATCAAAAAATATCCCTTTGACAAAGCCTTTTACATTAAAACCCACAGCTGGCATTTCTGTTGGCACACAGATCAATTTTAGCAGAACAACAAAATGCCAAGGCTTACTTCTTCAGCTTTGATATCAAATTCCACATTTAAAATAATTGATATTATTGTATTTTGGTTATTTGTTATTTGGGGACTTTTATTTTTGCATTTTGCTGGGTTAAATTCTTCTTGACCCCTTCCCATTATCATTTTGTGATCTTGGATTAATGTTATAGTGGAATGAAATGTCACTAATTCCATAAAAGGTAGGATAACCTTTGGAAAACATTTAAGCAACTTATCTATATATATATTTTTAAATTACCAGATTTAAAGCCAACATATTAGATATTTTTTGGGAGAAGGAAAGACTGGATGATGCCAGCAGAAGTCTGAGTGCCAGAAAGCAGATTCTAGAAGCCAAATCCTTAACTTTAAGTCTAGTTGGTTTTGAAAGACTATCATTATAGCTCATCATGAATAAATTGAAAAAAAGTATTTTTAAAATTATATTGTTCCCTGGCAGGAAGAGGCAAAAACTCAATAGTTTCTTTACCAATACTTTTGTGCATCACAAAAAACAACAACTAAAATAAAATAAAATAAAATAAAATAAAATAAAATAAAATAAAATTCAATTACTTTTTCCCTCCCAAATAGAAACAATCTCCTCCATAAAACTCTGACTTTTTGAAATTTGAAGTCCTGGGATTTTTTTCTGTCATGTCACAGAAGAATTCTCTTTGTGTCTTTACTGCTGTTAATTAAAAATCAGTGTCCTTGTTTTTGTGCTGAGTGTGGAGGGGCATGGAAAACTGTAATCCATGTCCTGACCAAATTGTATTTACTGTCTCAGTGCCTCAAATGTCAAACCTGCAAAACACACCAGCTTCTTTTGCTGTTGTTAATTTACTACTAAAATAAGTTTTCCTACTCCCAGTGGTTGAGCCACAGTGTTTCAGACAGCTTTTGCCAGGTATTTTCATGTGAAATTCACAGAAGATCTAATTTTTGACATGAAATTGTCCATTCCCAGTGAGAGAAGGAGTGGCTGAAGGGAAACAGCCACCAGTGCAAGAATGTTTATCCACTGAGACAAAGGCTCTAAATTCTTGGACAATTCAAAACCAGGATGGGATACAAGTAGAAGCACCAATGATTAAATGATGATTAAAGGATGATTAAATGATTGCAATGATGATTAAATCAGTATATCACTTGTTTCTGACAGTAATAAATAGAAATCTGTAGGTGCCTGATCCATGTTATAAATATTTATTACCAGTTTTGAGATGTATCAGAGGAGAGGTTCTTCAGGGGATGTTGTCACATCTCAGGATCATTGTTTGGCTTCTCCAGTCCTTGTCCTAAAGTCCCTGAAGTTAATCCATGCCCAAAAATCATCAATTCAGCATCAGCCTCCTCATGCTCCTGTGGCCCTACAGCCACATAAAATTTCCAAAATGAAGGCTGTAGCAGCAGCCTCACCGTGCTTTAAATTGAAAGTGAATTAATTGAAATGGAGCCTTTGAACTGAGAACTTAACAGAGTTTTCCTTGCACACAGCCACAAGTCTGGCCCAGAGGTCATTGCTTTAATGAATTTTGGCTTCAGTGCATGGCACTAACGTGGTGCCCTTTCACGTGTTTACCTTTATTTTTAACTTATATAGGAAAATACTGATAGTTCCATTAAATGTCCATTTGATTCAACCACAAGAGAAAATCATCTGAGTTAATATTGAATTATTTCTTTTGGGTAGATTTAGTGAGGTTACAGCTGCCTCACCATTTCTTCAAGTATTGATCTCTCTGCAGCTCCCAGAGGAGCTGTCCAGAGAAAATCAATGAGCTTCAAGTGAGGAAAGGAAGAAGAGGCTGAAGAGGCAGTTTTCACATATGTAAATTGACCCCATTTTTTTTTGCCAGAATGAAGAAAATCAGAGTAAAATTAAAGTCCATAGGAACATATATTACAAAAATCAAATGAGTCTCTCTAGTTTCTGCAGCAAACAATCTGTAAGAGACTCATGGAAGAAGGAGGGAAGTCCTTATAAACGTGATTTAATTCCTTTCACAGAAAAACATGGATCATGCATCATAAAAGTAGTAAAATATATGCACAAGGAATAACTTTTGCATCTCTAAATTTAATAACTCAGTACCAGCTCTGTGATCCTTATCTGGAGCAACCAGAAGATGGGGAGTATCAGTCTCATATTTTACCATCTCAGGGACTTTACACGAGCAATAATGAGCTGTTGACATGAGACAACACTAGAATCCAGTTTTCAAAGTCACCCTGAAGTTGTATTTGTCCAGAGCTGAGCTCTTCATTTGTCTGGGTTCTGTTTTCTCTTCCAGCTAATGAGATGTGCCAGCTGCCTTCAGAAAGCCTCGGGCATCCCAATCCCTGCCCTGAGCAGCCCAACAAATCCTGCCTTCAGTGGCTGCCTTGTGACTTCCAGCTGTCCTTGGGGTTCTGCCTGAGACATCCACTAAAAGTTTTCTGGTTTGCTCTTAAAAATATGTCAATTATATAATAAAAGTCTCTCCCAAACCTAGGAACTCACACTCTAGTGCTTGTTGCTATCATGTACCTCCTCCTTTGACCTGACAGGCTGAATCCACACCTTTTTCCAATGGTAAAGACTGGGAGGAATTGCAGGAGTAAGTCACAAGTTTTTTGCTGTCTCACTCTGGAATACCCAAGGCCATCATCCTGTTGTACCAAGCTATTTATTTTCTTCTGTGGGTGAATGTGTTTTGATCAGTTAAAGTTGTTGCTGAGATCTACAGACCAAAACACCATTTAAGAAATGGTCCTGTAAACAAGGATTATGTCTGTGTGAGCACACCTACGAAATATTATCACTTCCATTTTTCAAACCCTTACAAGTGCCCAGCTCTGCTTTATCACGATTATCAGGAGTGTGAACACTTCGCTCTCCATCACTTATCTGAGGAGCAGGTGCATGAATCCCTGTCTCCCATCAAGCAGTTGTTTTCTATCCCTTGTCTTTTCGATCTAAGCTGCAAGAAAGTGCTGGAAAATATCTACATGTTGGCTCAGAGCTTTTCAATTAAACATCCAGCAGGATAAAGATGGAATTTTCACCTGCAGGACAGCAGTGCAGAGCAGTGTGCTGTGATTCTCTGGTAGATCACAGAGTCATTTGGGTTGGAAAAGAATTTTAAGATCATCAAGCCTGACTGTCTCCCCAGCACTGCCAAGGCCACCACTAACCCACGTCCCAAAGTGTCTTTTAAACCCCTCCAGGGATGGGGACTCCTCCACTGCCCTGTGCAGCTGTGCCAGGGCTGGACAGCCCTTTCCATGGAGAAATTTTCCCTGACAGACAATCTAAACATGCCCTGGCACAACATGAGGCCGTTTCCTCTTGTTCTGTGTTAGATTGGAGAGTGATGTACTTAAAATTGGATTGTCTTCAGCAAACACAACCATGCTGGGGAGCCATGCAATATAAATCTAACTGGGCATCACACATCTAATTGGACATTCTAATGATGGTTTAGCCTTAGAGTAAGACCAGGATTAGGCCTTGTATTGGAAAAAAAAATCCCACAGAATGTGATATCGTTAGAAGTGAGATAAAAAAGCTTTCCTCATCCTTATTTCCAGGAACACAACCAATGCTCACACTCCCTTTATCTGTCTGGGAAAAAAACCCCAACCAAACAGCTAAAACCATTCTAAGTGGAAGAGTTGTTTTAAATTATGAAAGAAATTACAGTTGAAAAGGGACTGTTTTAGGACCTCTGAGAACAGAGGTGGTTTTAAAGGTAAGTATACTCATTGCTCAAAGAACAGCACCTCTCACTGTAGGGCAAAGAAAACCATCCTAAGATTTGTTTCCCTAGAAAGTGGAAATGTGCAGGAGAATAAACCAGATGTGAAATCCTAGAAAGACAATGCACATTTTGTGCTGGTCTCGTACACTCTGTTCTCAGCTTATGGAAGCAAAATGAGACCTCATTAAAAGGTCAGCCTGGAAAGAGAGGAAACAGGCCAGTTCTCAGGAGATATTTTTGTCAAATTTCCAAGAATCCAGACTCAGTCTGGTCTGAGAAAGGGCTCTATTCAATATAATAAACTCCTAGAAAAGAACTGGTGGGTGAGAACTATGTCACTAAAGATTTTTGTTGCTGTGCACATCACTGTTGCCCTACCACCCTGCCAGACTTCACTCCTTCAGCACTCACAGGTACTTACCCCAATATTTCTGTTTGTCAGCCAAACTGCCACATTCTCCTGATTGCATTATTCTTCTTTCTTCCATTAAAATATTATCACTTATTTAGGAAAGCTGCCACTTATCACTCTTCCAAACACAAACAGTCTTTGCACTGAAGAGTTCGTGCTTTTGTGGGCACTGTCTAAGCAGGAGACAGGAGAGAGCCAAGTCCATGTCTGTTCCTCTCCACTGGCTCCTGGATTTGCTGAGGAGCAGAAGTTTTATCCCTTTGCAAGGAACATTTAGCCATTAAGCACCATCTCCTGTGAGAGACTGAATGGTTGATGTTTCCATGGCTTCAACAATGCTGACATTGAAAACTGCAAGGAAAGAGCGGCTCATCTGTGACTGCTGAAGCCACCCCTCCCCAAATACACCTCCTAACTGGAATTTGGGCTGTGACAGGAACTGGGGACAAGATAAAGGGGATTTATTGTCCAATCCCAGGGCTAGGGAGAGGAAGGTATCCAGAAGTGATACTGGAAGAGAGAGTGGGATGCTGATGGCTCAAACCATGAGAGGAATCTGCAGAGTACGGGAGGGTGAGCACAGCCCAGCTCAGCCACACTGCTGATGGATGGGATAAGGAAAGAGGGGAACCCTGTGAGGCAGGAACTGTCTCCTTGTCCTTGTCAGTGATCCCTGCTGTGGTAACTGCCCTGTCTGGGAGCTCCTGGGACATTCACATGTGGCCTGAAGGTGCTCACTCTGCTCATGGGCCACCATGGCCATGACTGAAGGAGCTCACTCTGCTGCTGGGCCACCATGGCCATGACTGAAGGTGCTCACTCTGCTCATGGGCCACCCTGGCCATGACTGAAGGTGCTCACTCTGCTGATGGGCCACCATGGCCATGACTGAAGGTGTTCACTCTGCTGATGGGCCACCCTGGCCATGACTGAAGGTGCTCACTCTGCTCATGGGCCACCCTGGCCATGACTGAAGGTGCTCACTCTGCTGATGGGCCACCCTGGCCATGACAGACCCAGCTGCACTCATGTAATGGGCAGCTGTAT
Organism: Cyanistes caeruleus; assembly: GCF_971803275.1. Lineage (NCBI taxonomy): Eukaryota > Metazoa > Chordata > Aves > Passeriformes > Paridae > Cyanistes > Cyanistes caeruleus. Next base: position 3,541,426 of record NC_141705.1, read on the forward strand.
AGAATTAGAAGGCATCAAATTCTCCCAAACTGTCCCCCAACCCACAGCATTCCATCATCCAGGTGTTCCTGACCCACAGCATTCCACATCCAGGTGTTCCTGACCCACAGCATTCCATCATCCAGGTGTTCCTGACCCACAACATTCCATCATCCAGGTGTTCCTGACCCACAACATTCCACATCCAGGTGTCCTTGATCAACAACACAACTTTACCCAGCTGAAGCTCCCCGCCCCAGGGGTGGTACCTGGGTGTTCCTGCCTGAACCCGAGTGAATATAAACCAAACTCACCCTCTGATGGGTTTGGTTTATGACCAATAGATGGTGGAACTGCACTAAGTCTCATTATAGAGCCTAGGGGTGGTAAGATATTTTTCTCTTATACATTTTTTCTAGTGATGTTTTTATGCTTTTATGTTGCCTTTAACTATAGATAATAATAACCAAAATGGTTCCATAGTAGTTTTCCTGTGCAACCAAATTGTTCTACAATGAGTCTTGCATGTGTGTATTTACAAATACTGGTCATTCAGTGTTGTTTCTCTAATCCACTCTAAGGGATTTATTAACAAGAACCTGGGTTAATAATTCTAGGGTAGGCTGTAATACCTCTCACAAGGTAAAATTTCTGCAATCAAGTTAAAGCACAGTATCTTAGTATGTGATGTACATAAGCAAAGATCAGGTTTTCTGAAGTTGGTAGGCAGCTGGAAATGCAAATAGAACAAATTTCCAAAAGTCCCTGAGCTCCTTAATTGTGTGATACTGGTCACATGCTGTAAGAATGAGTTAAGTACCACAAAATCATATGGAGCTAAACAACATAAGTGTTCTCCTGAGGGAGATAGGCATCTCTCATCCTAACTGCTTCACACTAAGCTGTGAGAGCAGAGTGGAAAATGAGAGCAGGATATCTCGGTCTGAGATCAGTGCAGAGCTCATGGACTTGAAGGATTTTTTTCTGTTGGAGTAAGAGAGCGATAATATATACACCCTTGGCTGAGAAAAATACTGAAATGTGGGATGAGACAGATCAATGTGAGAACCAAAAAAGGAACAATCCACCTAAAGCTCAGGAAATAAGACCAGCTGAGGCAGGGAGAAGGCTTGGTGACACAGGTCCATTCAAGCATCAGCATCTCAGATCAGAAATCTTTATCAGTTTTCAAATGCCAGGTTCCTCTTAGCAAGTTCAAATTACAGAGCAGGAACAGAGTTCATGGGAAGACAAAACTCCCTTTAAAGGTTTAAAGGAAGGAAGTGACACAGATTACTGTTTTTATGCCCTGTTAAAATCTATCCTGCTGCAGTTGAGAAGCAGGAGTGAAACTCCTCACTTTTCTTCCAGGGAGGAGACATGGAACAGGAATCTGAAAGGCCTGGCAAAAGGTATCTATGGAATAGGGGAGTGCCTTGTGCTTCCCCATTGCTTCTCACCCCAGAATTCCCAGGAGGTGCAAGTGGCTCCTTGCAGCCCTCTGGAGAGCTCTGCTGGGCATGGGCAGAGCTGGATCTTCTTGGCCTGTCTTAACCTGTGACTGCATTGGGCCAATTTGTTATTAGATAACAGAGCTATTGTTTGTGTTCTGCAAGGAAAAGATGAGGACCTTCTGGAATGAGTGCAGAGGAGGCTATGAAGATGCTGTGAGTGCTGTTGAAACAGGCTGAGAAGGATTGTGGTGTTCGTCTTGGAGCAGGGAAGGGTCTGGTGAGACCTCATGAGTCTTTTCCAATACCTAAAGGGGATGAGGAAAGATGAGGATGGAATTTTAGCAGGGTCTACTGCAGTAGGACAAGGGTTTTAAACTAAAAGGGGTTAACTCTTGTCTGTTATCAGATTAGATATAAGGAAGAAATTTTTAAACAATGAGGTGATGAAACACTGGCACAGGCTACCCAGAGAGGTGGTGGCTGCCCCATACTTGGAAATATTCAAGGTCAGCTTGGACAGGGCTTTGAGCAACCTGATCTAGTTGAAGTTGTCCCTGCCCATGACAGAAAACTTGGGCTAGACCACTTTGAATGGGCCCTTTCAACACAAAGCATTTATAATCCTATATTAAAAAAGCAAAACACCCAAGAGCACTGAAGCTTTGTCACATAGTTGCTTGCAAACCATCCCTGAAGCTGATTTTGAGGTGATGGAAGTGGGTGAGGCACAATCTCACAGGGCAAAATGAGCAGAGCTCTCTGTAGAGCAGCAGGTTGGAATCTGGTTTAGACCCTTTTAAGAAACCTCCCTGGTGAAGCTTTTTCTAGCAAGTGAAGCAGGGTAACACCCCAAGTTCTCCTTTACTGCAGAGACCACCCTGGAGAGCCAATGTGCTGGCATTCAGAGCACAATCCTTGCTACAGACAAAGAGAACTCTGCTCAGCAAGTTACTGCCTTGAGTTTTTGGAGTACAAATTTAATTTGAAAATTAAAGCCCCCCTGCTGTAATTTTGGGGGCTGCTACCCACACTGAGAAGCAAGCATGGCTAAGCAGGTATCTGAGCGGAGTTGTGATGCTCATGTTGATTTTCTGTGGGGTATATTTCAGCTTTTCTGCTCTGCTGAAGTAGATTGGTCTCACTGCCCCACTGCACCTTTCCTTCCAAGCACCTTATACCACCCTGCACTGATGAAGAGATCCTTAAACTCTCACAGAATGGTTTGTGGTGGAAGAAATCTAAGAGACCATCCAGTTCCAGCCACCCCTGCCAAGGGCAGGGACACCTTCCACTATCCCAGGCTGCTCTAAACCCAGTCCAACCTGGCCTTGGACCCTTCCAGGGATACCCACAGTTTTTCTGGGCAGTCTGTGCCAGAGCCTCCCCCACTTTCACAGGGAAGACTTTTTTTTCTGAGCATTTAATCTAAATCCCTTTTTGTTTAAAATAATTCCCCCTCCTATTTCTATTTGCCAGTATAAAAAGTCTCTCTCCCTGTTTTTTATAGGTCCTCTTCAAGTACTGAGATGCCACAATAAGATCTCCCTGGAACTTTTCTCTTCTCTAGGCTGAACATCCCCAGCTCTCAGCCTGTCTCTTGCACAACACAGCTGGGCTGTGTGGTCAGGGTACGTTTAACAGCCTGAGGTGGGCTGAGGGCAGCCCATGGGAAGGTGTAGATAAAGTTCTTGGCTGTCCTGATGGGACACTTGTGGCTGGGTTCTTTTTTTCTCTTGGACTGAAGATTGATGAGAAGCAGTTTTCTCTTGTTTGGACCTGGTTGTTTATTCTTCCCTTATCTACATTTCACGTATACAGGGTACAAGGAGCTATGTGCACTAAGATAGAAAGGTGAAAAATGGCTAACAAAGAACTTCAAGGTTTTTTATATGTCTATTTATCCAATTAACAAATGGCAAGAAAATTATTTTTCTTAGTGGCTCAGTGACCTAACGCCTCTGTGCTGCACTGTGGCACTTTTTATTGAATCACTTATTACTACTGAAAAACTTCTAGAAGAAGATGAAGAAGAGACAACACCCTAAATCCTCCATCTTGTCTTTTGCTTTCTAAACAAGCTTAAACTCTAAACTTTAATTTTTTCACCCAGTGACTTAAGAAAACTCTCTAATTTACACTCTCATGCTCTTTGTTTTTCTATTTAGCAGTTGTTTCTATGGTGTTATATGACATTCAGTGCTTTCTTGGATGTCAGAGTCAGGTATCACAGATAAGGGCACACGCTCTGGGCTTCTGACTCCAACACTTGGCTGGTCCAAAGCTGTTAATGCAAAGTTCTAGCAGTATCTGGTAATTGAGAGACCTCATATCCCCACAACATCCATCTGGGTTTGTCTGGCTCAAGCTGTCTCAGATCCCCAACATCTGGGAAGCTTGTAAAAAAACTGGGAAAAAACTAAAGAGTGCCGTGGATTCTGCAGAACTGGAAGATCATCTGCCTCAGGCAAAACCAGATTATGCTGAAAAGATATCTTGGTTTTGAGTGTCATTGCCCTGGATCCCAGTTTTGTCCCTGTGGGTCATCAGCTCCACCAGTGAATACCAAGCTTCAAACATTGGATATTTTCCAGGTCCTTTGCATTCTGGTACATGAGGACAGGGACAGCACAGTGAGGAATACCAATGAAATACGATGGCTGAGTGTGACTTTAGTATGGATATACTAATATATCAGTCCCATGATGTTTTTTTGACAAAATATATTTTAACCAGGAAGCCAGAATCATAAACCCTCCCTAAAAACCAAGAAAATCTACATGCTGTTTTCTTAACTAGCATCAATCAGTGTTTATTTAGTAACAAAAGGTTTGAGAATCTGGACCTCAATCAGGGGCTTTTGTTATTCTAAAAAAGGAAACAGGAAATGAGACACCATGAATTAAAAATATATGCAAATAATGCAATTAGTTATATCTGTCAGCAGCTGAGAATTGGCCCAGTGTTACTTGCAGAAAGCCTCAAACCTATTACTCCAAAAGTTTTTCCAAAACAAGATTGTTTTCATAGATACTATTGGAAATCCATGAGCCTGCACCAAGAAAAGCAGTTGCCTGATAAAGGGACGAGTGCTGCTGGCACAGCCCTGCCTACACAGAGCACATCTATTATTGCTGTGCAACGTCACAGAGTTGAGATATGGTGACCTGACTGACACCTGGAGGAGAGGAACCTCATGTTCTGAAGCATCCAATTTTGTTCCTTGTCCTCAGATCTGCAGCTCCCATCTGCAAGATCCCAATCTGCGTCATTCTTCATTTGCATGGGTGTGTGGGTTCCTGCAGCGCTTGCTGGAGCCAAGAGGATTTTCACTGAGGAAATGGAAAGTGCTGCTTGCTGGACACACAGAGGGTGAATATTCCAGCTGGCACCGTTTTCTAGGAGTACTAAAAATTTCCATCAGAACAACGAGCCCATCTCTCAGCAGCAGGGACCATATAAGTACTGAAAGTAGAACTTGGTCTGCGTTAAATTGGAGATGAGGAGGGGAACATCAGCCCAGAGGGTGGGATGGAGCTGTTCCCTCTCACCACAGATCCTCGAGGTGGCTGTGGGAGTGAGTCCTCCCTCAGCTTGCCCTCAGGACTCTTGGGGTTGTCTCCTAAATTGCAAGGGGTGTTGTTAAATTCAGCCCAAAACATGAAAGAGCTGGCACTCATTTTTCCACTAAGACAGAGGTTGTGCCAACTTGCTGTAAATCCATCTCCTCAAGCCAGGCAGTGTGAAAGCTGAGGAGCTGCACCCTCTAACCCAGGGAAAGGCAGACAGGAGCCAAGCCAATTTACTCTAAAGCAAAGACAAGGAGTCTGACTGATAAGAGCTCTCCCACACCTCTCAGGAGGAAATAGGTCACTTCAGAGCAAATCAATCACTTTTCCTGGAAGGTGAATCAGCCAAACTATGTAAGCAAAAGGTATAAAAGGCTGGTGATGAATAGGTTTGGGCTTGTAATGAATGCCCATTGCCAGGAAGGGATTTCCAGTGATTGGATTCCTTGTTCCATCTCCTGAAAACTATTTTATTTATGACTGCAATAAATAGAAAATTAGTATATCCTATGGCCTAGCAGGGTATGGGAAGTAACTCTGTGATTCACAATCAAAATAGTCCAGTATGTGAGTAATCATTCCTTTCCCTTCCTCTCTTTGAAGAAATGATGACATTTGAAAGTTGTTCATGAGCCCTCAAATCACTTGTCTGGTAAATACAATGCCATGCAGATGTTGGTAAGGTCACAAACATCTGTAAGCTGGTGGCTATTTGGTTTATTGCAAGGATTACTGAGTGGAATTCCTGCAAAAGTCAGGCCTAGGAATCTGGAGTGACTAAGTTTTTGTGGGCTGTGCTTATTTCCATCAACTAAGGATTGCGTTTGTTCCATTTAATAACTGCAGCCTCAACTGGTGATAAGGAGGAAATCTCAACAATGAATTTCAGGGAAATGTCAGGGAGAGGTGCTTGAAAAAATAAGTCTGTCAGGAACAACTAAATTGGGAATGCACCATTTCCATTGTCCCTCTTCTCCACACTCACATCTGGCCTGGAAGCACTAGAAATGCTATAAAAATTGTGTGACTGCAGGAATCAATGAAGCTCTCCCCCTCCATGCACGACCTTTGTGTATATCTGATTAATTTCTACGACTCACTGCAGGTTTTATTCAGGAGTGTATGGGACAAGGCTGACAGGAGCAGCACTGCTGGATGGTGGGAGCAAGAAGTGTCTCTTACAACAGCCCTTAACATTTAACAGTGGGACTCGATCTTAGATGTCTTTTCCAATCTTAGAGTTCTATGATTTTATCCTGTATTTAATGTAAAATGTACATTCTGTCTACAGAAACACTTATTTCAGGACTTCACTTTCCCATGCAAGGAATCCTGAAGGATTTCTACAAAAATTTCATCAGTTATATGTAAAATGCAGTGTTATTGTTTTCTTGATTAAAACTGGGATAATTTCCCTGGTCTTGGCCACTCACCCTGACTGCACCTACATTTTGTGTGATACAAGTTGAATGGGGGGAACATGGGCTTCTCTCAGATACCCTGTCTGTTAATATTAAAATGTCAACTTCACTCAACTATTTAAATCTACCTCTTGTTGCTCCTGGCAGTACTTTGCAGCAGGATCACAGAAATATTCTGTGTATCTGATCCAAGGGACGTTTCTCTGTAATAAGGAGAAGAATCAAAAATGGAAGAGTTACAATTGGAATGCAGTAAACCTCAAAACATGTTAATTTACACCTTCTTTAGGGTCATTTTGTCCTTCTCCCCGAGTGTGAGAGCTGGTAGCCTGGAAGACTGAATATAGGGTGACTGTGTCTCCATCACCTCCTCATCCTCAGCACAACTGGGCAAGTGTGGAGGCTCAGAAACCTGGTTGTTGTCAAAAAGCACCCAGACAAGCTCAGAAATAATTTGTCTGTCAAGTGGAGAGACCAGAGGGGGGGTGGAGGAAGTGAAAAAATAGGAGGAGAACAGATGTTTGTTGAAAAAATAAAAATAATTTCATTCTTGCCAGGACTGAGAGGCTGTTCCCATCTGCAGAATGAGTTGGCATTACATTTCTGCTGAAGGGGGATGTGTGCTGTTCCCTGATGTGCAACACTGCTGATGAACTGGAGACCTGCCCTTACCCACAGTAAAATGGGGAAAGGGCCATCCATGGGATCCATCAGCTTATGCTGATGTTGAGTTTCTGTTTCTTTTCTTCTTTCCTAAAGGAACACAAAATTAAAAGGATTCAATTTATCTGCCCTGTCTCTTTAAATGTGATGTGATGTCAGAGCTGGAACTTCATTTTTAGGCAGCAAAAGATTTTCTGAAAAGGGATTTTTTTTTTTTCCCCCTAGTGTTTCTTAAAGGCTGTCAGGACTCCTCCCTCTGTTCCCTGCATCTTTCTTCTCCATGCCACCTGCTGTCTGTTGGATTAAATCCCACAAGAAAGGAAAAAGAAAAAGGTCCAAGATGAATAGATGTTGATAATATTGAAAGATTTTTTTATAAAAAATCATAAAAAATTAATTTTTTTTAATAAAAAATCAAAATTTTTATAAATTTTTTTTATTTTATAAAAAAAAAATTATATGAAAAATTATAAAGGAAATGAGCCAAACCTCACCTCTCAGTGAACCTAAGAAGCTCTGCTTGCCCTTTCCTACTTCAGAAACCCCTGTGCCAGGCTACAGTTATCTCTGTTGCTTCCCAAGGCTTCAAACACTTCCCACTCACGCTTTGCTTCTATTTTTGCTCCCAGTGCCACAGCCAGAGTGCTCTGGCTGTCCAGAGGGAAGGTTCAAGAGGGGCAGCCTGAGCAGATCCCATTATGGATAAGACAGGATCACTTAAAACACTTTTCATGCTCCCTGGAGAGTTGCTCAAGAGGAGGAAACTCCTTGGACTCCACTGAGGGCATGGAAAGGGCTGCTCCTTGTTGGTTGACCATGGGGAAATGTCAAATCCTCGTGTCACAGTTTCCATATTTTTTCTGCTGTCACCCAGCCCTGTCCTTCATTTTGTTGTTTTTTTGGGTTTTTTTTACAAATTTTCTTTGTAGGTTTTGTCAGCCTTGCTACAAATTTAGTTTTACATGTGTTTCTTTCTTTATATCTTTCACTGACTCCCATTCTTAGCTTGAGATACTTCTTGGACTCTCCTGTTGTCACTTTGTCCTTCAAGAAGGTTTTTTTCTCCTCTTTTCAATGCCTCCAGATGCTCAGATAAAAGTTCCTGTGTCCTGTGGAATACACACACAGGTAAAGACCAAGCTCTGTGCTTTTAGACCCTTTTGTTTCTCAATAATTAATGAAAAAACTCCATCCCAACAAGCACAAATGATTGTGGAGGTTGTCAGGAGAATGTCCTGCTAGACCAATACAAATGGTATCAATATTAATGAATTTTATAACTTAATTAATTTACAATTTCTAATTAATTATATTTATTAACAAAATTAATAAATTATAATGAATTAAAATTAATATTAATAATACAAATATTAAAGTCTCTAACACATCATTAATATGGTTATGCATCATTAATTTTAGTCATGCATTATTTGCATCCCCCAAATCAAACATTCCCACCCTTCTCCAATATTCACAAAAGCAAGGAGAGAGGGGAGAAGAAGCTAGGAAATGTTCATTTAGTATTACTGCATACATGTGCCTTAAAAAATCCTGAATACTAATTTAATAGAGAATTCCTGTGGAGATGGATATTAGTTTCTTCATTCATAATGATTTTAATTACTGCACTTGATATTTTTACTTTTGTAGTCACAGGGTCCAACAGTTTCGTCTTTCCTTCACACTGTAAAATTATAAAGTTATGTTTATCTTGCAATGCAGAGAAATACTGCCATGCAAAAAGCAGACAGTAAAAAGCAAAATAACCTTGGAAGTACAAGCAAGCTGCTTAAATGAATGAAAAAAAAAAAATATTCAATGCAGTTTTCAGTCTCTGATAGAGTGAAAGAGCATTCTAGGAGAAAAGTGAAGACTGTCATAAAGTGACAAAAAGTAAAATCTAGGAGCCACTATCAAAATTAACTGGAGGTCCAAGCCTTAATTAAAAACAAACAAACAAACAACCCAAACCAAAACAACTCCACAAAAAAAACCCCCACAAAATAAAAAACCCCCACAAAATAAAAGACCCCCACAAAATAAAAAACCAAAAATCCTGAACCACAAACCAAAAACTCCAATGTTTCCAAACATTAATAAAGGCCAAATTAAACTAACTTTGTGAAATACTTTGCCTTGCACTTGCCTTAGGCTAAAAGTGGTCACACTGCTGTATACCACGGACCAGCTGATATGCAATAAATTCAGTTAGCTAAGCCCTCTGTCACTAAAGCTAATTTGCTTTTCCCAGCCTTATTTTCCCTAATGTCCAGGAGCAAAAAACAGAGGTGAAACCTGCAGAACAGCTTCTGTGTGAAGAACAACTAAGCTGGATAAGTTTGTCTTTCAAGTTGCAAAAAATACTGAAGGGGAAATGTTGAATATTAAATCTAGAATTTTAAATCGGGGGTGAAAGATTAGGCTGAATGCTAGAGTGGCCACCAAGGTGGAGATAACCTGAAAACTGACTGCTGGCTGTGAGAACTCCATGGATTTCAAAATCTGTGGAAGGAAAAGTCTTTGAAGGTTGGTGAGTACAAAGATTTTGTTAGAAATTCATGAGTCACCAGATGCTAGGGTAGGATTCCTGGAAGAAGAACCAAATTTGCCTCAGTTCTGTACATTTCTCTAAGTGTCTGCCAAACCCCACTTTTGGACAGGGAAATAATTAATTATTAGTAAATAATTCTGTAGAATTTTTTTCTCCTTACTCTGCTCAGGCTTCCAGAAGGAACTGAAGGCTGTGTGGGAGCTGCCCCCACTCACAACTGAATACATCAGCTTAAATTTACAGAAATCAGCATCAAATAAAAAGTTTGTCTTTCGTACAGAGTAAACCATCAATAGAGAGATGGAGCCAGTTAAGGGATGCCAGAGAACATCTCAAAACGGTGCAGTCAGGACCAGAGAGGGCTGCAGCCAAAGCTGGAAGTTGTGAGATGTGGAGAGCCTCCCCCCCATGAGATGATTCACTGGGCAGCAGCTTGGCTGATCCAAGTGATCCAAGGAATTTCTCACTCTGGAACAAAGGTTGAAACAAAATTCCTTCATTTTGGACCTGCTCCAGCAGCAGCACATGGCACAGAAAAATGCCTTCCTCTGCTGATCTTCTCACAAGATCTTTGCTGTTTTTTGTGGTCCAGTCTGGTGACTTCTATACTGAGCCACAAAAAGAAGGATGAAGGGAAGTAAATCCCATATCTTTGTGGAAGTAGTTCCCTGAGCTAATTTAATAATTCATGATAGATGTGTTCTGTCTTGAGTCCTAAATTCCATCCTTTGCCAAGGTGTACCTCATACTGTAGGAAAACTGTCTTTTCCAGCTGAGCACCTGCTAGATCAGGCCTTGAATTTGATGAGAAAATAAGGAATTCCCTGCTCCTCTTTGTCCATGGTTCTGTAGACCTCTGTCCAATCCCTGAATTCAGTTGTTTATTTTTTTTTTCCAGGACAGAGACCCAGCCAATGCAGCTGCATTTTGTATGGAAGTCTCTCCATATCTTTAATTGTACTTGTCAGTCTCAGTGACTTTTCTATTTATAACAATCCCTTTAGCACACTGAGTGGCCAAATGCCTCATGGTGCTCAGAGTCTGGGAGAACCATGAATTTCTACAGTCTCATAATGATCTATTTTCCTTTCCATTTCTTTCCTAATGACTCTTAGCATTCAATTTAGCATTTTTTGATTGCTGTTGAGCTCTGCAGTGATGCTTTCGTGGAACTGTTGCCACCCTATCAAGCTCTCACTCGAGTCATAAAGGTTTGATGAAAGCCCATCAGATTTGTTTTCAGGCATCCACCTTTATATTCAACTCCCCCTTCACATTTATCCACAGTGGATTTATTCTGTGCTTTTATTTCTCACTCAATCTCAAGTGTTTCTCCTGTCCTTCACAAGTGGTTTTTGTGCTTATTGCTCTGAAACAGATTAATATCTGCAGAAAACTTTGTCAGCCTCACCATTAATACACTTTTCTTGGGTCACTAATGCATGTATTCAGCAGTGCAGTTTCCTCCAGAATCCTTCTGTTGCTTCCCTCCCTTATGAAAGCTGCTCACTCCTACTATTCACTTCCAATTTTTTAACCATAGCAGGACTATCACGTCTGGGACTTGCAAATTCCCTTTTTCCAGGTGTAAGAGCAAGATTATCCTGGAAAAAAATCTGAAGTGGCTCCCAGTGCCCTTTAGAGGATCTCATTAAGTTGTGTTTTCTGGTAGGTAGAAAGAAGGGTTCTTATCCTTGCAAAACCTGCTAAAACAATGAGGAAGTGTTTAACTAATCAATCCTCTTGTGGATTTTGGATGGAGTGTGGGGTTTGGAGGTGGATTTTGCAAAGTTCTTCTCCCTCACTCTATGCCTTGAAAGATTTTTACTCTAACAGCATTATGAATCCAGGGGAATTTTCAGCAATATAGCAGTGACCACCCAGCTACACTGTCAGAGCATGTTCAGGCCCAGATTCACCTTGGGTCAAACAAGTCTAGATTTTTAACTTTAATATTTCTAAGCTCTTGCCTGTGGTCTGCAGTAAGAGGAGGTTTATTTCCACTCTACCTATTTTGGGATAGAAGGGGTATCTTAGAAGTTTTTTCTCTATTGATTTCAGGGATAGTCTTGACAAAGTTAGCCTTCCATAAATGTGGTGGTGGTGACCAGGGGTGTTGATCTGCTCACCTCTGAGGGCATCTAGTGCTCCATCAAAGGTAACATGGATCATCCTTGTTCCTGCTCCATCCAAGTCATGCCTTTGTAGTCACTTTTTCTCTGCTGGGTATTTCTGATTGTACTGAGCAGATTGAGCCCTTCACAAGAAACCTGCCCAGCCCTTGTACAGTCTGGCTTTTAACAAGCAGATAAACAGCACATCTGATCCATAAACTCCTCCTGTTGGTTATTCCCTGGCAGTTATCTGCAATAGAAAAGCCACAATAAGCCCTTGGAGGGTTGGCAGTGCCCCCATTGACCGGTTCTGTGCCTGATGCTGCAGCCGGCTGTCACCGTGGGCAGCTGGAGTCACCACAGAGACACTGGATGAGAAGGAGCACTGTCATCCCAAAAGTGCTTCCTGACACAGTAATTGGCTCTGGGGGACACTGGAAGCTCTGGGTGTTGCCATGGAGTACCTGGAGGGCAGTAATCACCAAGGAAGGGAGGGATTGCCATGAGCAACACAATTTTCTGAGATTAAAAGCATTAAAAGCATTTCATGAAAGCGGGCGGACAGATGGGACTGGATAAAACGCTGGGCCTAGAGTGAGCAGTGAACATTTCACAGGTATTGAATCCTCATGAAACAGAGCTGAGCTTGGCAATAAAGGTATTTTACCCTCCTTTGTGAGTCAGCCAGTGCTCAGGAGAGCACAGCAGCAATGAGGGATCACAAAGAATGGTGATATGAAACCACCACAAATATGGTGGTTTTGTTGAGAAACCTGTAAATAATATTGACTAAAGTATTATGGAGGATATTTATCAAATACACAACAGAGTATTTTTATCTATTTGATTAAGACTTGACACATTAATTACCAAATAACACTCAGAAGTTAGTGTTAGCCTTGACTCGTCCTTCTGGCAGAAGTCAAATGATCAGATGTGACTGAGGGCTTTTCTACACACACAGTCATTCCACACCTTCCATGATGACATCATTCCATGGCAATTGTAGAAATGCTAATTGAAAGGGAACTCTGAAGGTCTTGAATTACTCCTGAACAGCGCAGCAAGGCATAACACAGCTATTCCAACGTCCTGCCCATAAATTATGTGCCCATTTCCTATCTCCACAGGAAATGCAGGTTACTATTCATAAGACCAGCTTTCATTTTTCGTAGAAATAAAAGATTGTACTAAGGAAAATCAACCTGGACTGATATAGAAATCCTCATCAATAATGCATGTCCCCACACTCCCAGCTTCAAGGAAAGAACACCACGTACTTTTGACTCAAACCAAAACTTGTTTTACATCACAGGAGTGTCAAACCCTTGGCTATCATTACAAGAGCTAATTAGGACATGGTCATTAGAGGAGATACAGACTCCTCCTCAGAAAGTGACAGTGTGAAGTCCTTTATCGGGGTTTGCTGTGTAGGTTCAGGAGCTCATGGGGTCATTAAACACAGGCAGGAAATTAACATACAATCAAGACATCAGATGAACTTACACATGAGCAACAAAGAACTCTGGAAATATGAAAAATTAAGCTCCCTCTTGCTGGCATTTAACCACAGTCAATGGAATTGTTCCAATAAATCCTGGCTGGACCATACAGAGCATATGCAGTGCATAGCCAGAGGTACTGTAATTTTTCAATATTCCATCCTTGTCAATATTCCTGAGATGGGAGATGGCAACGGAAAGGGAGAACTACCAAAACATCCTTTCATAATCAGCATTTCATGGCAGGAACTCTCTTTTCACTGTGAAACCTGGAAGGATGTCTAAAGTCCCAGCCCTGGAACTAGCACCCTGCAGGTTTTATAGGCACAGGATCAAGGATGAAGCTAAAGAACAAAACATCAGTAGGATGGGATCGTGTTATCAAAGACTTCTACATTAAGACCAAAAAAATTACAGAGAATTGTGTTCAGAAAAGACAGCCCTACCATTCACTGTGTATTATTTGGACTCTAAATCTCTCTTGTTTCTTTGATCTCCAACACAAGGGATACAAAAAACAGGACTAGAAAATTGAGGAAGTAAAATCCTCAGAAGCAACAAGTGAAGAAAATATCTTCCTGTTGTTTTTCTTTTCTGTGTAATTCCAAAACCTCAAAAGGTTTGTAATGGGGCACTATAAATTGAAGGGAAATTAAATATATATATAGATAGATAAATAGATAGATAGATAGATAGATAGATAGATAGATTTACAGACATCACCACCCCTTAAGGCAACAATAATCTTCTGCAAGATCATTTCCTTAGCTAAATACCAAAGCTCTGAATAACAATATTATTATTATTATTATCATTATTATTAACAACGATATTATTATTATTATTATTATTATTATTATTATTATTATTATTATTATTATTATTATTATTATTATTAAAAAATAACCCTATTCAATAGGCAATGCAGCCAGGAGACTGAATGCCAGAGGTAAAAAAAAATTAGTGACATCAGTAACTACAGAAATTCTTGGGCACTTCACCAAAACCTGGAGGTGTTAAATGAAGACAATAAAATCACTACATATAATGATTATTACTTCAGTGTATGTCTCATGGAGGTTAAGCTGTTTCCACTTGACTTTAGCAGTTACCATCACTTGCACTCAAATTATCCTCCTGGTCCACTAAAAATCATTTCTATTTCCCACCTGCTTGCTCAAATCTGTCTCTAGAGGAATGTTTTTTTTCCAGAGAGCAGGATATAGAAGAAATCCTGGTAGCTGCTCTTTTTATTGCCCCATTTGTCTTCCATGTCCTTCTCTTCCAGCTGCTGACTTGTGTAAAATGTCTTTTCCACATCCTCGGCTCGCTCGTTCTCCAATTTATTGTCGTCCTTAATTTTATTGTCCCTTCTAGCAAATTTTTTTTAGTTTAATAGAGTTTCTTGAGCAATTTTGCATCATGAATTGCATTATAGATGCTGTATTTACTCATGTGGAGAGCTCTGTTATTACTCCTGGAGTAAATATTGGTTTTCATACATTACAAGCTTTCACGTTCTTTGGATTATTGCTCCTTGATATCACTTAAATTAATTCTTCTACACAGAGGCAATCTTTTCATCATTTTTCATCCATCTTTTCCTCCTCATATCTTAGCCCATAATATTTAACACGCTGTAGTCACAGAGTTTGCTCTAAATTCAGATTTCAGGGTCAGTAAATGAACCTCATGCTCACGTTCCTCAGCTAAAGGTTTTTAAACAGGGAAGGCTGGTGTGGGTTTGGATGGCTGGTGAGCTCCTTTGGGGACAGATTTACTGACAATTAAACTCTCTTTGCTGCGTGGGATTGTCTACAGGAATTGAAAACAGGGTATGAGGAGAGATGCTGCTGTTCTCTCCCTCTTATACTCTGAAGCTTTGAAAGGGATAAAGTGGCATTAATAGCCGCTGGGACTGAAATTGAGATGTACCCTTGGCTGTACCTAAATGCCAAAAAAACTAAGAGGAGGCTTCAATATGATGATTTGAATGAAAAAAGTATTTTCCACAGAATTTTCAGGGCTGTCCCATGGCTTCAAAGTTTCTTTAGGGTACTCCAGGAGCCCTGACTGGCACAATACTGAATTTACCTATATCCAGATCCCATAAATCTAATTCCAAACCCCTGCCATGGGTAGGGACACCTTCCACTAGACCAGGTTGCTCCAAGCCCCATCCAAATTGACCTTGAACACTCCTAGAGATCCAGGGACAGCCACAACAGAAGAGGAGGATCTCTCAATTCAGGGATGCCAACTTGCACCTTTCCCTGAAAACTTTATGGAAGGCAGTGGGAACCATTATGAGCAGTTAGAGCTGGTCATTTCCAGCATCAGTGGAGTACAGAGGTTTAGAGAAATGCACTTTGCCCCACCTTCTTTGCCCAGAGTGAGTTATCTGGGAAAAGGGCAGGAATCTGAGTGAGCACTCAGAAGAGCTGATTCATTTTAGAAACATGGGCAGTTACATGGGACACTAATGATGCATCAGCTTTGATGGGACCAGTCAAAATGCATACAAAATAGTGAAACTTCCAGGGTCCCTGGTATCCTGTTTAGCAATAAGGAACAGTTTCATTCCATGTGTCCCTGTAGAGCTTTTATTTCTGTGGCAAAACCAGTGCTGACCATCAATCCCCCAAATCCAATTTCTCTCTTTTCTCCCCTCAACTGTTCTGTCGGTGTAGAATAAAGAGCAGAAGGTCAAATAGCTGTAAGTGTACAAATAAGTTGCCCAAATTTTTCTTTTATTGCATCATTAAATGGATTGGCCATTAGTGTTTATGAAAAAAGAGTGGATCTGCACCCATTGCTGGGAAAAGTTATGCTCTTGTTCCAAAGATAAAACAACAAAAAATAAAAATAAAAATTAAAAAAAAAAAAAAAACAACAACAACAAAAAAGAGCCAAGGCTATCAAGGCTATTACTGAATTAGAATATTCATTCAGCCTTGCAGTGCAGCCTTTCAGCAGTTCTCCAGCAGAGGAAATTCTCTTTATCAGGCACCTGGAATATATAGTCCCCAGAGACTCAGAGATAAGAAAGCACATTCTCCAAAAGCTCCACATTCCGCTGTGGTGTGATCTGAAGGGTGATAACATTTCTCCAGCTGGCTCTGAGAATCATTAATTCATTATTCAGCTGTGTCTTCGAGCCCCCTTGATCATGGGTCCTTTTTCTCTCTGTCAGGCAACTGTTCTGTTCTATGTTCCTGATTTCTTTACATCTCTGCCTTCAGTGCTGTTATCTCTAACTTAGACTATCCCAGTGTTCAAACGTTGGCTCCTATTTTTACCTTTGTTAGAAGAGACAGAGTGAAAACAATTATGTGATGAGTGTTTAATGTGTTTCTGGGAGCTATGTGCTGCTCATTTAAAGTCTGGACTTTCCCTTTACAAGAATGCTAAAAAAGAAGAAAAGCAAGTGTGAAGCTGCCATTTTTCCTTTTTTTACAATTTCTTTTTACACTTGCTGCAAAACCCTCTGCTTCACTCTTTCCCCTGCCTTAACATTACATTAGTTAATGAGGTTTCTAATTTTAATTGCTCTCATCCTTTTCTCATCCTCCCAAACCTGACTCAATGTGATTGGAGCAGAGTGACGCAGTTTGTTAGAGCTGAGGTGACAGTGGGGTGAGTCACGGGCTTGGCACTTCAAAACCTTTTGTGGCATTTTAAACACATTTGCAAACAGAGGACATTTCATGGAATTCCAACATGTTATAATAGAAAAATGGACTCATCCTGTCTGCAAGTTTCATTCTTGCTAGCAAGAGGAGGAATTCAAAATTTTTTTCTGGAAGTTTCGTTCTGGGGTCGCCCCTTGACACCTTCAAGGGTATCAAACACTTCAGAACCCCCAAAGAAACACTCAGCTGCAGGAAAGGAGTGGGACAGCTTGCAGGAGCTGCAGATTGAGGTAATTACCCACTTGACTGCCCAGCCTTGGCAGTTGATGTTGTGTTAGACAGATTGAAGTCCACAGTTATGTGCATTTGGAGCTGGTGAGCCAAATACCCACACTGACCTTTCAAACAAAATACTTTTTGTACCCTGTAAGTCTTAAAGACATTCCTGTGTGGTGTTGCTGAGCTTTAATTTGAGGAGGAAGAACATTGAGGGTGGATAATTCTCCCATGTTCAAGGAGAATTCACAGAGTCAGGGAGCAGTTGAGTTTGGAAGGGATCTCTGGAGATCTTTGCTCCAACCTTCTGCTCCAGCAGGGTCACCAAAAGCTGGTTGCAGAGAACTGAGTGTATTTGTTTTTATTTTGTATTTCTAAGGAAGGAAACTCCACAGACTCATTGGGAAACCTGCATCAGTTCTTAATCATTCTTAGACCAAAAAACGTGTTTCCATTTTTTTTTTACATGTAATATTCTGCATTTCAGTTTGTGCCCATGGCCAGTGGTGATAGACAAATTAACCAACAAAATTTGTGGATGTAAAATTGTAAAATCAGGTCACAAAACACGACCTTGAACACAGAATTGTATTTTTCAGTGTGTGCCATTTACCATTAAACTTTGCTGCAGCTTGTGAGCTCTGGACAGCGAATATAATAATTTAGGCTTACAGGAAAAAGAAGCAAAAATTAATCTCTTAAGATATTTGTGTTTGCAACTATTTTCTTTAGCAGAAATTAGCTTTTGTGTAGAAACTGATGCTTCATTTACCATGATCTGTGTGGAAGGTAAAAAGAACAATTTATGTATTTATATTTTTTAATTCCATATAATTAAGTGCTTATTAGAAAATGGTATGTATTTATTTATAATGCTGGATTTTTTTACCTTTCTGTACTGTTCAATGTATACCTGTCTTTACCCATGTAGAGGGTCTTGGAGTAAAACAGGGCCCTCAGACACCAATTGTTTAAGATGGTGATCAGAATGATTGAAAAACCCAGTGCAGAGGATAATGAAGTATTGCTGAATATATATCCTGACATAGGGATTACTCTCCTTCCAAGGTGTGTCTGCTACATAACCCAAACATGCCTTGTTTATATTGAATTATATAGATTTTTATATCTATTATTTATATTTATAGCAGCTGATGCAGAGCCATGCAGTGAAGCAGCATGGAGAGGACCCTAAGGAGCGATTTTTACCCCAGACTGCAGCAAACCAAATCATTTCTGCACTTCCAATTCCTCCCCTCCACCACACATTTTTCACATCACCACTTTAACCCATTTCTCTACAGTCCTGCACTCATAATATCAACTGTTTCCAGAAGCATTCAGGCCTTCTCTAAACCATCATTTTCCAATGAGAACAATCATTTTGGAGCCATGGTCCACATTTTGCCCTCTGAGAAACCTCTGGCACACTCAGAGGCTGCCTGAGAGAACAACGACCCGGTGAAGAATGTGACAGAATATACAATTCCCAAATGGCAGCGCACAAATGTTAATGACATGGATTTCCTGCCCACATTCAAACCCAATTCCATCACAAGATGGTCTGTTCCATTTAAAACAGCCCAAAAAGGCTCCCAAACCTCCTTCTTCTGATTAGGTTGAGAAACACGAGCAGGAGCCACGTTTCCTGTTTGCTGCTATCAGTGTATTGAACTACTCCATTTCCCTCTGGATTTGGATCACAGGCCACCAGCTAAGAGATGTCAGATTGCACAAATGTTTTTTGTCACAGTTCGCAAGCCAAGCCTACTGGAGAGATCCCAAATGCCCTCAGAGAAACCTACATCCAGTTCCCTACAATTTTATTTAAAGCGTCCTGCCTGTGAATGTGTGGTTAGCTTAAAAAAAAAAAAAGCTCATGAAATGACCCAAAGTCATGAGCACCCTGTGGCTGCTAATTGGCCTCAAATCAGCTTGTTTTCACTTTGGTCATTTGTCAGTGGCTCAATTAGCTGCAGATCCCACTCTTGCTAGGCAAAAAGAGGGAAAACTGAGTGAGAATATTGAATTGTTCTGAGACCTCAGACTATTTTATCTCAGTGAAAGTATTTTGTACTGCCAAGTGCTGTGATGTGATAGTTTACCTACAGGGAGAATGTTGCCTCCTCTTGGTGCTGTCTGTATTCCCCCTCCTCCCCAAATCCTTGCCTGACTCCCTCCCTTGTCACAATGAACATGATTTTGGGTGTCAGTCGTGGCACTCTTCAGGGTTACTACCCAGGAGCTGCTGTCATGGGACAGAGTGCAGGAGCATTTTTCTTCCTACTCACGCCATTATAAGAGGTAAATGGCAAAAGAAGTTAGAAAAAAACCCAATCTGCTCTTAATGTTTAGTCTCCAAGCACTGGCAAGCAATACACAGATTATGGGTTTTTATATGACTTTAATGTGTGGAACTAGGTAAGTATTAGTTGGAAGAAGCTTCTGGAGCCGGTCCCCTCTGGCCTTGCAGTGATTTTGGAGGTTCAAACATGAGTTTTCTGTTTTGATCTCATTTCAGTGAATGTGCTGTGACATCTCTTCCAGAGCTTGGCCCTGCAGGTGTGTGAAGGCAGGGGTGTGACCCAGGGCTGAAACATGTTATAATTGAGATGGGTCAGGAGCTCCACAGAGCATCCATGCCCCATCACAGCAGGAAGGGCACGGGCACTGTGTGAAGTCTTTTCTGCCCCAGGATTGACTGTGCTCAATTTCAGATCATCCCAAGTGACCCAAAACAAACTCACTGGAGATCTGAGTTCCTCCAGCATGAACCACCCCAAGGTACCACTCGAGTCCCATCCTTCCTCACAGGCAGATCACAACGCTCCCAAGATAGGACAGGTTTCTGAGGATCTCTGTGTTTTGTGGTGGCTGGAAGGAGCTTGAGAATGAGCAAAAGAATTGTGACTTTCAGAAGCAACCTTGGCACAAATGACCCAGCACCCTTTCAGCAGCCTCAGGCCAAAACCAAAGCTGCCCAATTTCACCTTTCCAAATCACCAGTCTGTCATACCTTCAAATGCCATTCAGAGACTGCCCTGGTTTTTCTGGGTTGTAATTTAATTAGGGACCTGTCTGGGAAAGTTGTAAAGGATTCTACCTCAAAGCTGGGTGTGATCCAGCTGGTGGATGGCAAATGAGCAACTCTGCAGCTCCTCTTTGATTCTGTAATTCTCCCACATTAAACTAAAATTCTACAATCCATCTGCTGATTCCAGGCTCCAAGGAGATAGTAGAAAGGCTGAAAAATTTTTACAGTCAGAAGGGGGTCTGGAGTGTTGCAGTTCCTGGTTTTCAATGTGAGAATTGGGGATGTAGAGTGCAGTGCTTCCAAGAAAACAGATCTTGGTGTATAAACTCAAACATACCAAAAATCAATTCTATTTTCTTGTCTTGCCCATAAAAGAATTGTACTGAGTTCTGCAAATTCTGGTTTTTTATTATTTTAGACACAAAAGAGATAATGCATTTCATCTCTCCCACTGTCCTACATGACATACTATCATTGCATTTTCAGACATTTATAAATGTTTTTGTGAAATAGTTTTATTCTCTTATTCTCTTTCTTCCTTTTTTTCACAACAAAGTCTCTGTGTGCATTTACAGACCCTTTTCTGTAATCTTAAAGTAAGAAAGGACCTTGAAAACTAAAATTCTCTCCACATTATCTACATTCACAGCTTATTCAGCAGCAAGGACATAGAAGCATGACACTCCTCTGATTCATCTGAATTTTTGGTGTCACACCCTTGAAAACAGAAGTTAAAGTGCACTGTGTATGATGCAATGGATTATCAAAAAGAACTAATTTGTTATGTAGGAAACCTTTACTAATTAAGAGCATCATAGTCTTCCTGAAGTTGAATAGAATTAATCCAAGTTCCCTCTATAAATTTTCAGGTCTTCACTTCAAATGTACTCTTGGGATTACATCCTGGCCAAACGTTCTCAGACCCTGCCTCTTCAAATTTTTCTCTGTTTCCTTATAGCCCTTCTGAGAAGTTTTCTGCAAGTTCATCTCTATCCTTTCTGGGCACAAATTAATTGTTGATAAAAATAAAAGCTGTTTGGACAGCTACATCTTTCACTGCAGTGCCATAGGCACCAGTAAGATCCACAGCACATTAATTATTTCCTGTTATGCATCTGCTCTTGGGATAAGTCACATCACTGGGTGACAATTTCTCCAGTCATGTCTCTACTAGGCTTAAAAAAGCACTGAGGAGCAGGTTGCAATAGCAATTAAGATGGATTACTGTTTTACAGACAAATTTACAAAATTAATCTCAGCTTTAGCTCTCTTTTTAAACACTGCCCTAAAATAAACACTGTGCTTATTTTTGGCTCATGACCCTTAAATATAATAATTGTGGTAGATAGCCTGAAAAGATTCCACACTGAGTGTCTGAACTCATTTAAGTGATGCAAACAGCCTTTAGTGAGAAAAACTAAAGTCACAGAATTGTAGAATCACAGAATGGTTTGGGTTGAAAGGGACCTTCAAGATTATTCAGTTCCAACCCCCTGCCATGAGCAGGGACACCTTCCACTAGAGCAGGTGGCTCAGAGTCCCAAACAATCTGGCCTTGAGCACTTGCAGGGATGGGGAATCCACAGCTTCTCTGGGCATCACACACAGTGGCACCAGTGAAGCTGAACATGGAGAGAACTCTGCTCCTGCTGCAGATCAGTGAGACACTGCAGTCACGTTAAGCTGCCAGTGCTAAAGAGTGTCCTCCAGCCCAGGTGGCAGTGGGGTAGCTTTGTCCTCTGGCCTTAACAAATGAGTACAAGAATCCCTGCAGGAGAAGCAAGTCAGCCTGTTTCCAAGGAAATAAATTTCCAAGAATTTGCTTGTCCTGTTTCTTAAGGGATTTTGGCCAGGGAGGAGCCTCAGCTGTGATAACTCACCTTGAAAAAGGTGTTGAAAGGAATGTGAGAAATGTGAGGAAGTTCACACTTGAGCACCCAGAGCACAGAGGCCTGGAAGGCATCAATGGCAGGGGCCAGAGCATCACTTTAGGGAATGGACACTCAATTCCAACCAAATAGGCTTCCAATTCCACACAAGTCCCTTTCCCTGTTGGGTAACCCCATGCCCTCATAAACACCTGGCTAGTAAAAACCATCAGACTTGGAGATTTTAGGCCCTCTCAAAATTGATGTGTGTGCTCAGGCAGCAGTTTTCTCCTTAACATCATCCTTGTCCTGAACAGCTCAGCTGCTTTTACTGGCCAAGGAAGCAGAAGAGATAAAGGGAGGAGAAGTGGGGAAGATAAGAACAGGGCTGAGCATGAATCTGAGGATCTGGTGATGAATTTACAGCTGCACATGTAGGCATGACAGGGTCACTTTCAGTGCTCCAACAGCAGGTATTTGAAAGGGACAGGGTTTTTTGGTGAGGGTAAAAACCTGATTGTTGGTTGGAAATAAGCAGGAATTATTTCCTTATTTCTGAGTAATTCTATGAGACTGACATGGGAGATGGGTCAGCTTATAGAGAACAGAAGGATAAATGCATGACTTGATGCACCAGACAGCCTCCACATCCTCACCTTGAGTTTCCTACACCACCTTTGAGCCCTGGCTCCTGCCCAGCTCCAGCTTTCCCTGCAAAGGGATCTCCCATAAACTGTGGCTCATGCAGAAAACACACAAGCTGTCCTCTGTTTTCTTATCCCATGCCATGTTTAGTTGGTGGCTTTTGGTGTTTCATTAGGACTTTCCAGTCAGTTACACAGCACTGGGGGGTGTTTTTGTAGCTGTTTATGAGCCACAGTCTGGCTGTAGCCTCGTCACCAGCAGCCAAGTCTCTCAAACACTGCTTTGTTACGAGTTTTCTTTCCACCTCCTCCTGTCTCTACTTAACTTTCTCCGTTGAAAACCCAGAGAAGCTATTTGGGTTTACTGCAAGCCATTATTCGGTCCACAGTTTGCCAGAATTTCTTTTGAGATCTCTATAAGAGAAATCTTAAAGGCTCTGGTATCATCCATGCCTTTAGTTATGGAAAGTATCTCTATTGAGCTGCTTCTGTCCTACAGAAGGAAAATTCCTCTTTATAGTGGTATTTGGCCTCCTCCTCCACAGACCCACGTTTCAGTCCCCCTTGTGAATCACATACTCTTGGCTGGGCATGCAAAAGCTGGCAGGAAACAAAATTCCTATGGAAAACTGGTTTATTCTCATTAATGACAGCTGGTGGTATTAAAGACAATGCTGAATTTGGATGCCTTCTGTCCTTGAAATGTGAGCAGAGGTTCCCTTTGGGGTTAATTCCTATTCATTTTTTGCCGCTGCTGTAAAATCTGCTTCTCCCATCCCAGAGGATGGGACATATCCTCTCCTGTCAGATTATTAAAATCAGACTGACTCATGACCCAAAATTCTCTCATACTCCTTCTCATCAAAAAACTGCTTTGTTTGCTAAAAGGCTCTTTTTATAATCCCCTCTGGTGCTATTCACGGTTAACACATCTTCCTGTTGTGGTCTTCCAAATTTTCAGTGTTGGTTGAGCAAGGGAAAGGGAACTCTAAATATTGGAACAATCCCTGTAGCAGCTACCAGTGAGAATGCAATCCCAGAGGGTCAAGAAGAGCTTGGATGCCTTTTGGTAAACCAGAATTCTTGCACATTCCAGCTCTCAAGGCAGCCACTGGCCTCTTGAACCAGCTCTCTACTGAACATTTTTAATCATTCCCCTGAGCCCTCTTCAACAGCAGCAAACTTGTCCCAGGAAAGCTCAGTTACACCCTTAGCAAAGGAAATTATCAGCAGGCTTGTTAGTTTGCTGTTGAGTGTGTGGGAAGAGTTTACAGAGATAGCATGAGGTGCTTTTCCTTTGGGAATAAAAAGGTTAAAAAATTAATTTGCAAAAATGAGTGTTTTGGATTCCTGAACAGCAGATATTTGTTTTTGCTGCAGGGTGTGTTTGTTAGCTGAGATAACAGAATAAAGACTCTGCTCACACCTCTTACCCATCTGCTGAGAGATGAGTGCAATGTGAGTATTGCTGTTTCCTTCCAGGGTAACCTTCCCAAATCCTAACTAAGCAGCACAGGTCTGAAAGACAAGTCCTGCATTCACCAGACCAGCATGGGGAGGCTCATGAAATCAAGTTTTCTCAAAGCCTGGGGTGTTTTCTGCCCCCAGCCTCCCAATGTAGCCAAGCCTGCAGGTTACCCCAGCATCCAGCAGCGTGAGGATTCTCCAAGAGATGTCCCAGAATTAGGAATCTTTGGCTGTATCTCACTCCATGGTGGTGCTTGTGTGTTGTACCAGGTGTCAAGTCATTGGCACGACAGGTTGTGTTCCTTGAAGTTGTTACAAGAAGAGAGAGCCCAAAATTTCCTTCTGGAACCACAAACAATTAAGAGCTGTTTGACCAAACCCTTCTGATCAAGGTATCATTTGAAACAGGAGCAGCCTCAGGGCTGCTCTGCCCCCAAAATCAGGGGGCTTCTTTGTGTATGATGACTTACACACTCCAAAATCCAAGTATTTGCTGGCATGAGGGAGCTGGGAAAGAGGCTCAGCCTGGAGAAAAGGAGGCTCAGGGGGCCCTTCTGGCTCTGCACAACTCCCTGCCAGGAGGGGACAGCCGGGGGGGTCGGGCTCTGCTCGCAGGGAACAGGGACAGGAGGAGAGGGAACAGCTCAGGCTGGGCCAGGGGAGGTTCAGATTGGATATTTGGGAAAATTTCTTCTTGAAAGAGCTGTTCATCCCTGGCACAGCTGCCCAGCTGGAGTCCCCATCCCTGGAGGGATTTAAAAGCCATGTGGATGTGGCACTTGGGGACAGGGGTCAGTGGTGGCCTTGGCAGTGCTGGCAATTGATGATCTTAGAGGACTTTTCCAGCCTTAACAATTCTAGGAATTCCATGATCCCACATCTCTCTGAAGGGACAGTAAGCCAATGAAGTCAAATCAGTTTTCAAAAAAATCACCCTCTGAGTCTGGCTTACCTTTGCCCACACTAAACATGTTCTTGAGGTCTCTTCCAGCACTTTATTTCTATGATTTTGAGCAACAGAAAAGGAATAATGAGCCAGTAGGTCCTTGAGGAAGTTTTTTTCCCCCACTGGAGTAGGCAGCAGTTATAAATATTCTGCAGGCAGACTCCAGTGCTGCAGCAGTGACCACTCTGTGACGACAGCAGACACTATCTCAATAGCAGGAGACAAGCGGGGTTGCTTCTGTGAAAACAAATTTACCCATAAGCTCAATTTCAACAGCCACAGGGGGAAATCCAACCTCTTTCCTACTGAAAAAAGAATTACTTTTCTGTTTCCAGTGCTACAGCATCACCACTTGAAAACTATCCCCATTATTCTACCAACTGATTGATTTCTTCCCAAGCGTGCTGCTGGTGACTGAATTCATTTTGGGAGCCAATTACAGAAAAAAAATATAGTAAGTGTTGCAAGAGAACCCCAGATTACTGTTTTAAAACTAGTTTTTCTCTTTTCTTCTTCCTTCTATTTAATCCAAAGGAAACATATCCACAGTAGGAGTAAAGACCAGTGTAAACAAACCAAAAGAATTGAATAATATGTATCTGCTTGTATATTTTTTTTTCTGTTGAGCAGAATGCATGACCTTTATTTAAGTTTTATGAATACTGAAAAAATTACTTTCACTGCAGCTCACAGTCTTGAAAAAAAATATGTCTGTGGACATATTCATAACCCACCCCCCAGTTTTCTAATACTTGATATTCTATATATATTTTGTTCCATGTACCACAATGAACAGAATGAAATGTGAAAGCCACCAGAAAAAAAACTAAACAACCCACCACTTTCCTAAAACAACACCCAAGAACAGGAAAAATGTGCTGTTTTTTTTGCTTACTGTAATATTAGATATTTTATTCTGGATTGTTATTATTTCTGTGTGTCACACGCAGAGGAACTTTTATTAATGGAAATCAAAACCCACAGCAAGGAAGAGGCATTTTCCATCCCATTTCTGACTGTTCCCAGCTGAAGAACATGTCAGACACAATATAACTGCCGTCACACAAGACTCTAAAAGATGCTGGCAGATATTTCAAGAGTTTGGCATTCTGTATCAATAAAAAAACAAGTCCATGACAGTTTCCCATCGAGTCAGAACAATACAAGCCCAGGACAGAATATTTTTAGCATGCTTATATTCCATACCACGCATCTGAGGCTGATTTTTTTCCCCTCTTTTTCTTTGCTGTGTTTTCCAGCAGTATATTGACCAATTTATAGTCAGATGCACTTAGAATTCATCGGCATCCTTCTCTTATGGAATTACATAAAAGTCTCAAGACTCCAATATTAGCAAATTTTTGTCTGCATTGACAAGGAGCATGAAATAAAAATCATGAGTCTTTTAGGGCTCTGCCCTCAAGGGCATAGGGAAAATCCAGGGCCACCCAGAGAAACATCTCCACAGCTCCTGTCAAGCCAAGGTCTCCTGAAGCTACTCCTACAATCATCAATTCTTGTCAAGAAAATTTCAGTAACAGCACCATGTCTAGAAAATGGGTGAAGAGAGGAAAAGCTCACTCTCCAGTGATGAATTCATACATGAAATCACCTCATTCCCCACTAAGATCATTGTTTTGAGCAATTGTGGGTTGAGAGGAATTCACCCATGTGCAGTTTTCCTCAGTATAATTTCATACTTTTAAAGTCACATACTGAGATCCATCAAGGCTTCCTCTGCTTTCTTGGGGATGTATTTCAAATCATCCTTCACATTTTCCCCTTATTTTGAAGGGTTTCAATTTTCCAAAGACACTTTCTGATATTGCTGAAATGAACTTTTTCTCTTATTTGTGAAGAGTTTGGAGGTGGCAGCAACAAAATCTGATCCTATAAATTTATGATATGCTAATAGCATTTTGAGGTCCATGATACATCTCCAGTGATAAATACAAATAGTTTTGACACATTGGTTACTACTCATCGTTTTCTGAAGGCAGAATATTGCCAAATTTTAGTTAAGGGAAATTTTGATGAATTCAGACAGTCAATATTAAGCTGAAAAACATTAAGGGTTATATGAGGAATATGTAAGGAATTGCTGATCTCACTAAGATGGAAAAGAAGGTGGTAACAGGCTGCCTTGAATAAAAGTATGGATAATTCATGGAATCATTCAAGTTGGAAAGGATCTTTAAGATTTTTTGAGTCCAACCATTCCCCCAGCACTGCCAAGGCCACCACTGCCTCATGTCCCCAAGTGGCACATCCACACAGCTTCTAAATCCCTCCAGGGATGGGGACTCCAGCACTGCCCTGGGCAGCTGTGCCAGGGCTGGACAACCCTTTCTGTGAAGAAATTTTCCCAATATACAACTCAAAGCTCCTTTGGCACAAATTGAGGCTGTTTCCTCTTGTCCTGTTACTTGGGAAAAGAGACCAAGCTCCACTTGGCTACACTCTTCTTTCAAGGGGTTGTGCAGAGCCAGAAGGGCCCCCTGAGCCTCCTTTTCTCCAGGCTGAGCCCCTTTCCCAGCTCCCTCAGCCTCTCCTGGGGCTCCAGACCCTTCCCCAGCTCCATTCCATTCTTCAGACATGCTCCAGCCCCTCAAAGTCTTAATTAACAGAAAAACCTGTCTTCCTCAGCAGCCTGCCTGCAGCTCCCTACAACATGGCAATGCAGTGGAAGATCTGAATAGAAAAAAAAAAACAAAACCTGGATTTATGATGTGTAAAAACAAAACCTGGATTTATGATGTGTAAAAAAATATTTTTTTTTTTGATATATTTATTATATAATTTATTGAACCAGGATATTGTTTCTGATATCACAGAACCAGGTGGGCAAACACCTGGTGTTATGGACACTTTGGAAAAATCAAAGAAGCTGGGTCATCCTTAAGGGGATTTTACCACTGTAATTATGATGAAATAAATTATTTCTCTAGTCCTCTTACAAAATTTCACATGGTTTTATGGACAAAAAAATTCTGATCATATTCCATGATCATATATGGAGGAATAGCCTGGATATTGTGCGTTCGTTTAAATTTTTGGGTGTAACAATCATGTGTATGTTGAAAGCTAAGGAAGTTCTCTACTTCTAAGTTTTGAATCTGCATTTCTCCCTGTGTTTTTGACCTTAACACATTCAGCCTCCACTGCTTAACACACCCTTAACATGATCAGCTGCTATTTTTCACAGTATTTTTCACATTTTTTAAGGTTATTCCCCACCTTTCTCATCTCTGCTGTCTGAGCTGGTCAGTGCCCACCCACTGAGGGTGATTCCCTTGGGGCATCACATCCCTGGCCTGAACCCTGGAAGGATTCAACAAAGGAATTCCTAAAAGGAAAAGTGATGCCCAAACTACCCCAGTGCACAAGAGAGGAAAATAAAAGCAGTCAAGTCTCCTCTCAAAAGCAACTTGTCATTTTCCCGCTGACACATTTTGTGTCAGAAGAAGAATTGGCCTGTTTTGCTTAACACCAATATCTGTCTCTGTTTGCTGCTGTGCTCAATTGCATCAAGAATTCAATATTCCTGAAGGTGGAACCAGCTTATTGAGCATAAATACCTGTGCAGTGACACCAAAAAATGAAGGATTTTGCACCAGCAGGAGCTTTTGTAGAACCAGTTGTTTGCTTGAGCAGATCTACCTGTTCCTATCACTTGAAGGTTCAGTCCAATGTTCATTATTTGAACACTGTTGCTGATCAACACAAAAGCATCACCCAAACCCTTTGGTATAAATGCACTTTATTTCTGTGTGTTTGTATTGGCTTTTAAATTTTTCCCACCTCCCTCATGAAGAGAGGTTAATTAGCAGGAGAGTTTCTAATTTAAATGGACTTTTTCCTTTGAGTAATGCTGGAAGAAAGAACAACCACCTTCCTCTAAGTAAAATAAAATTATTATTTCCTAATAGAAGTCCTGTTCTAATGCAGCTAAGGAACCTGTATAAAAACAGCCTGTGATTGTGAGTGTCCCCACCCTGCCCTGTAACACCTGACACAGAACTTAACATCATCTTAAGTCTTGCTCTTTCCTGCAGTTATCCCATGTTTTCTCTTGTGAGACACAATTAGTCTCTTCACCTTACATCCTGCTTCTAAACAAGCTGTTCCTTTGCATAATGCAAGATGGTGCAGTGAAAGGTGTCCCTGCCCATGGCAGGGGGTTGGAATTCGATGTTCTTTAATGTCTCTTTCAACCAAAACCTTTCCATGATTCTGTGGCAATGCACGAGGAACACTTTTAAGTTAAAATTGCCTTTTGTGCATCTCCAAACTGCAATGGCTGTGTGCACACTGGGGGGCTCAGCGTGGATTTCTGCAGTTTATGAATAAATGTTTAGATGCTCAGAAGCCCCTACAGGCACAGAAGAAAGGAGACACTGAGTATGATTTAACTCTGAACCTGCACCACTGGGAGGTGTTGTTTAGATCGACCTTACAGCCTGCCTGACTCCAGGAGAGCTGGCAGTGAGCTCCCTCCTCATCAAAGAACACCCAAGTGTCTTTCTGTGCTGGAGAGGGCACAGAAAGGCACATTAAGCCTTGAAAGGTGCTTCTGAAAGTGCAGGCAAAGGGATGAGGAGTTGGTGCTTATTCCTAGCAAGACACACTGCAGGAAAAGTAAGAATTTGTAGGAACAGCCTCAGAGAAATGCAGGTTTGCAGCTCCATGAGGAGACCTGGTCTGAAGGACTGAAGACTGCTCGATGTATTCTGCATTCAGGGAAGAGTGAATTACCTGACACGAGCAGCCAGAGCAGTTGATTTGTTGATGACAAGGGTTCTTCACTTGCCTTTATTTATTTCCGTCCAGGTTGAATTTATTTGAACAAACCAAAGATTCTTCTGGCACTGGTAAGTCCAGGAAAATATGGAGATACTCACGGGGCAATTCATCCCACCAAGCTTAAAAAAACCCACTCTCTTCATTAGATTTGAGGCTGTAGAACTTACTAAGAGAGAACCAAAAAGTTCTACTTTTAAGTACATGAAACATGTCACAGTGAAAAATGTCAGGAATAAAGAGATGAAGTTAAGGGGAAAGTACAAGAGAGAATAAAATAATTTCTGGGCCACTTCATCCAGAAGAAGTTTAAAAGCTTTTGTGGCAGCTTAATGAGTAAGACTCCAAACAATTTGTTGAAAGAACAGCTGGGACACAAACCTTACCTGTTTCTGCAAATCAGGAGGGAGTTTTCTCTGTCTGTGGCCTTGGTTATATGCCATGGTTTCATCACAGGAATGGACGGCAGGGCTGAAAACCCTGGGATGTTTTTCCATCTCTGTCTCAAACCATTGTGTTTCCTGCCCTCTGTGAAAAGCAGGCTGGAGAAGGTGACCTTGCACTGCTGATGAGAGCAACTCAAAGCCTAAAGAAATGACAGAGATAAAAACTGCTGTGCAAGATCCTGTAAACATATGCAAAAAAAAAAAAAAGCCACAAACACAATAAAAACCCCAAACCCCTTTGGAAATATGGAATAATCTCCTCAGTTCATGCAAAAAGAATTAATGTAGGGTGGTAATTAAGTTTTTTAAAAATTATACTGTAACTGTACTTAATGATTCTTTTGCCATCTAATCGAGGATCTCACACTGACATTTTCCAATATTGCTAAAGCTTCTCATGCCAGCTCATTTGTCTAATGAGGTTTCTATTTATAAACCTCGTTGGAAGCAAAACTAAATTAATGAACAAGTCCATCTCATTTTTCCAAAATACAAGAATATATTCACAGAATAGTTGGGGTTGGAAGGGATTGTGAAGATCATTGAATGTAACCCCCCTGCCAAGGCAGGGTCACCTACAGCACAGATATTTTTGTACTGAATTGGTATTGAATATTTATTCACCAGTTCAGGCATCACCCATCATGATTTACTGAGAAAACATTTACCTTTGATTCAAGCACTTCCAAACAGAAATGTTAGCAGAAGAGAAACTAATGTATGAACACTCTGCTGAGCAAAACCAACAAAAAACTTTTTTCAGGAATTTTAACGGATTTTAACTTAATTTTTATATTCAGGGATTTTAATCCCTTTTAAATATTTGATAAACCAAACCTTTAGGAAGTAAAATAACAACCATTTACACTTCTCATTATCATTGATTTAGTGGTTTAAAAGTTGATGAAACATGCATTTGCATGTCCTTGGGGCCTTTTTAATCTGATAATACAGACTAGTAACATCCATTTAATGGCACTTGAAATCGTGAATTACTGAAAAAGAAGCTGTTTTTTTAGAAATATTGCATGATCTCCATCCTTGAAGGCTTTCAAGAGCACACCAAGCCCTGAAGAGCCTGGTTTAAATTCAGTGTTGGCTCTGCTTTGTGCAGGAGGTCGGATCAGTGATTCCCAGCCTCGCTTATCCCATGGTCTCTGCTCTGACATCAAGGCCAGCCAACTAAATTTCACTGAAGAGAGTAAAACTGCTCTCTGTGGGCTGATGTTTCCTCAATCAGCTGGAAATAAAAGAAACCAGAAGCCCTGCTCCAAGGGAGGCTGTCCAGAGTGAAGCACATTTATCCTGAAAGGTCAAGTGCCCCATTTATCACGACTGGGAACAAAAGTTTGGCTCTGCCAGCGAGGGGATGCTCCAGCTCCACTTGCTCAGCTGCATAAACAGTGAAAAAGAAATAATTTAGGCGTGTTTCTGCCTATCAGGAGGTCTCACAAATGACTGTTTGTGTAAAGGACCTTACAGGTGAAGTCTAAATCACTTTTGTGCTCAGAACTGTTAAATACATCAGCACTGCTGAGAGCTGGGGAACTTATTGCCTCCCTGGGTACACATTTACAGGAGGACAAGGGAAAATAACTATAACAATTTGAGCAAAACCAGAGGAAACAAGTCCAAAAATAGGAGAATCTGGAAGGTGTTCTGGCTGGTCTAATGGAACACAGTGGTTTGTCAAATATTTACAGTTTTATTCATTCTGTGGTTTGTTAATAAATGTGCATATTTTTTGGCCACTGGGAAAAAAAAAAAAACAAAACTTGTCAGATTTTGCTGGTGGGATTTTTTTTGTTGTTTTCTTTTTTTTTCCTGACAAACAGACGGTGAG
The DNA here is from genome assembly GCF_971803275.1 of Cyanistes caeruleus. Taxonomy (NCBI): domain Eukaryota; kingdom Metazoa; phylum Chordata; class Aves; order Passeriformes; family Paridae; genus Cyanistes; species Cyanistes caeruleus. The sequence continues at coordinate 3,573,632 of NC_141705.1, forward strand.
AAAAACCCTGCTGGCTCAGTGATAAAGTCATGCATGCAACAGGAATGTTTTGGGTTTTTTTTGTTTTTTTTTTTCTTCCTTAAAAATAAACTATATTGCCGAAACTAATGAAAAATTAGTGTTGAATTACAAGCTAATTCTATTAGGATTCAGGCATATATATCTGATTATTCAGCTTTTAAAAATAAAACCTTTGAATATTTCTCAGTCAATAGGCTTTCAGGTTCCTTCCTGCTCCAAGAAATACCAGCCCTCCCTTCCCTGAGAGATAACTAAAGCTTTTGAAATAAGGAAAGATTGCTGGCATTTATGAAAAAAGGTAAAAAATCATACCAAGGAGCCCTGCATGACCTGCTAATGTGTTTGAGCAGAAAGAGAAAATTTTCCTGTACAATGGGGGCTATAGAAAAAAAATAATAAAAATCAATAATAAGCAACACTAAGATTTGCCCAGGAAATCTTTATTCCACCCACCTCTGAATGTGCATTAGGAAATTGTTTTTGACAGTGTTTACAAGTTGAAGATGGAACAAGTGCAGTGTTTAATGAATAGCTATTTGCTCATAGACTGTTCTGTGCACTGAGCAGAGGTGACTCAAACTAAAAGGCCCTGCAAGGATGGGGAAGGATGCAAGGTGGAGGCTCCCACTGAGCTGGGGAAGAGCAGATTTTAGTGACTGGGATAAGGAGAGGGATTAGACCACTGAGCTTGTGAAATCCAGCACAGCCAGTCAGCCAAAAAAGCCCTTTCTCCACTGTGCTGTAGAAGATAGCAGGTGTTGTTGGGCATGGAACTTATTAGGGGATGCAGGGACAAAGAGGCTTTGGGGTTGGAATGGAAAATGTTGGGAGTGGATGAAAGTTGTTGTGGGGTGTTCAGAGGAAAGGACAACCTCTTTTCTCATCAGCCCTGCCCAGGGGAATCTCTGTGTCCCACCACTCACCAGATTTATCTCACCAGCGTCCCCCTTCTTCCCTGGACAGAGCCCATTAATAGATCAGAGACATCTTTTGCTCCATGAGGGTTTTTGTGGAATTCACACTTAGAGGGTGATGCAAAAATCCTCACCAGGAACATCATGGAATGGTTTAGCTTGGGAGGAACTTTAAAGATCTTTAATATCACCGCTGCCATGGGCAGGGACACCTTCCACTGTTCCAGGTTGCTCCAAGCCCTGTCCAACCTGGCCTTGGACACTTCCAGGGATCCAGGGGCAGCCACAGCTTCTCTGGGCACCCTCTGCCAGGGCCTGCCCACCCTCACAGGGAACAATTCCTGCCCAATATCCCATCCATCCCTGCCCTCTGGCAGTGGGAAGCTCTATCCCCTTCTGTCACTCCAGACCCTTGTAAAATGTCCTGCTCCATCTTTCTTGCAGGATCCCTTCAGGCACTGGAAGGCCACAATTAAGTCACAATTAAGTCACCTCAGAACCTTCTCTTCTCCAGGCTGAACAATCCCAGCTCTCTCAGCCTTTCCTCACAGGAGAGGTGCCCCAACCCTCTCATCAACTTTGTGGCCTCCTCACCAGGTTTCCCCTTCTGACAATGCCCCTCTCTTCTTAGGGAAGGAAAATTCTGAACGTTTTATTGTGGCGAAATGAAGCTGAGAACTGAACAGTAGAAAAACCCCCACATATGTGAAAGGAATTTCACAGCTCACTGCACTTTTATTGCAGTAACACAGAAGTTCCATATTTTTTAAGTCTCAACTTTGCCTGTTCCCTTAATGTGGGCAATAAACTTATTTATTCCTGAGATATTCATACCGGAGCAAATGAAGAATTTGTCTGCTGGGAGTGAAATAAACATTGACATCTGCTCTGCCTGGTAGAAATTCTACCAGGAACCCAGGAATAGACCAAAAGTGGGAACAATAAAGGCAGGTGTGTAACCTTTCTTTGCAAGGGAAGCCAGAGATTGTAACATGTTTGGTTTTGGGCCTCTCACAACAAGAAGAGGAGGAGATTGAGGAGCTGGGGTGTGTCCAGAGAAGGGAATGGAGCTGGGGAAGGGTGTGGAGCACCAGGAGCAGCTGAGGGAGCTGGAAAAGGGCTCAGCCTGGAGAACTTAATTTCAGGAGGCTCCTTTCTGCCCCTCTGACCTATTGAGGTCCCTCTGAAGGGCCACACAATCCCCTGAGGTCTCGGCCACTCCTCAGTTTTGTACCAACAGAATTGAGAGCTGTGAGGAGCGCCCAAGGCCAGAGTGATGCTGCTCTGGTGTGGGCATGGATGGAGATCTGCAGAGTCCCTGGCAGCCATCAGCAGCCCTGGCAGCATCTGCTGAGAACAGAACCAGCTCAGACACCCACCTTGACTGCAGCAGGGCCCAGCCTGGGCCACAGAACCCCTCTGGATGGCAAATTAAGCCCTGCTGACCTCTGTCTTGCAAAGGCAAAGCTGACTTTTAACCCTCATAGTTTTTCCCTAGCTCTAGCACAATATTCAAATGCTTGCAGCTGATCACAGAGAAAGTTTAAGTGCTGCCTGACGTACAGAGTCATTGCAGATTGTCACTTCCATGAAGTAAAAAATATTTCACCTAAACCTTAGATAGAAAGTGTAAATTTACTTGTTTTTTAAAGTTCTGGTACAACAATTAACAGCTGAGATTCACACCCAACAAATTCCACTTAGTGTGTACCTGCAGTGTTTAAAATGGCAAATCAATTGTATTCTTCCCTAAAAGCAAAACAAAAAAATATTTCTCACTGGAAAAATGCACTGAGTGAAGGCTGTACAACCAAACTCTGAAGCTGATGAAACTTCCATTCTCAGTTTTCATAAAACTGGAGAAAGAAAGTACACCTTGATTATATTTTAGGTCCTTTATTGTGATTTACAGGCTTCCCAAATATATTTCTAAAGGAGATAGAGTCTATGAAATTTAGTTTAATATGGAATTTAGTCCTGTGGATGCAGTCTTGAATCTCTTTCTCCCCTTGACCCTAGCTCTGATCCCTGGAGTGTTTATGGCCACAGGAAGGACAGCAGTGACCGAGCAACACCAGCTTTTGTCAGCCTGGTGCTCTCCACTGGCGACCTGCAGCCACCAGAAGGTGCAAGGAAAATAATCACTCATAATCAATAATTAAATCAATTATTAATCAATTAAACAATTAATCAATAATCGTGGTTTGGGAAAAAAAAAAAGAATCTCAAAATTCATGTGAATGAAGATTTGGGACACAGGGGACGATGTTGTTGCCAGCCTTTTTTATTAAAAAAAAGCAATATTTTTAAAATTCTCGGTTTTAGTGGCAGAATATTAAGGGATAAAAATGTGGAATTCTTTTAATTAATATTCTAACCTTAGGACCCTCACTTTACCTTTACTTATTTGTCAGTAATTTAACTGCAGACTCATAATTGTGAGTTCTGGAATCCTGGAACAGCCCAACATTAGGACTGAAGTTCCAGGAGTCAAAACTTGTGCTGGATCATCCTGAGCCTCCTGAGAGTTCTTCATCCTCTCTTGGAAGCACTGCAAAATGGGTGCAAAAACGCATCAATATTGAAGCACTGAGAGATCTCCTGCTGTTTTATGGTGTAAATCCAGATGGTGACATTCTTAAAAAGGTTGGAATAGAGCACTGCTGCATCTTAGGAGGAAATTGTTCCCTGTGAGAATGGTGAGACCCTGGCACAGGGTGCCCAGAGAAGCTGTGGCTGTCCCTGGATCCCTGGAAGTGTCCAAGGCCAGGTTGGATGGGGCTTGGAGCAACCTGGGATAGTGGAAGTGTCCCTGCCCATGGCTGGGAGTTGGAACAAAAGAGTCTTTAAGGTCTCTTCCAATCCAAAACATTCTGTGCTTCTATGACCTTCACAGACAAGGGAAAAGGGATGGAAACCAGATCTCTTGTGATGATACAGAAGGTGGTTTGTGATAAAAAAAATACTGAGAGTTTTAAGAAGAGCATCCTCAACAGTTTTCTCGCACTGGTGAGCACTGGAAACCCTCCCTGTGCATTATTCACCAACAACTGTGGTGGTGTGGGGGGAAAATTTTAGAAGGCCTTTCAGACAGTGCAGACAAGTTTGTTATGCCTGAAAACATCCCTTGGTGTTAGAGCAGACAGCTATTGTGTCAGCAGCTGCTCAGTGATCACCCTTTCAGTAAAACTGTGAGGACTTCCCAGAAGCCTCAGCAGTAACCTCACATTTCCCCCTCTTGAAGAAATTGTGGCCATGACCTGCAGTGTGATAAATTTCACCAGGATCTGCGAGGCTGAGGAGGATTTAAATAAACATGTGCACCATGGGAATGTGCGTTTGGCACGCTGCCTGCGATGTTTTGGTCAGGGCAAAGAGGGTCAGAGCATTATTCTCCACACAGAATGGTGTGTGTGTTCTCCACATGGTGTTCTCCAGGAGCACGGCAAAAAAGGCAGACGAGGACTTCTCAGGGGCCTCTGGGGTAATCTTTGCTCAAAGCTGCGCAACAAAGACCTGCCAGGTACGTGAGATATTTTAAAAGTTCTTTGAGCAGAAACCCAGAGAGAACGTGAAGAGATGGAGGATCCAAAAATCCCCTTTGCCCCTGACAGTGCTGGTGTCACAGCAGCCTGTACAGGGCAGCAAGGTCAGGCAGATGTTTGGGGCAGCCCACAGCTGGATGGGCAGTGCTGAGGGATGGGTGCTTGAGTTAGAAGTCACCAGATGCAGAAGGAGAGGGAGGCATCAAAACGAGCACAGAAAGAGAAATACACACACACCCTCAGCTCAGGATTTGCAGGAATTTGTCAAGTTTTTTTAGGGCAAGTATTTTATACATAAAGGAAAGATTGCTTGTATAAATCCAGCCTGTTTCTCCTGTGGCTGAGCAGCAGATGAAGAGAAATTGGATGTGATCTCTTAATGAATCTCAGGTCTAGGGAAATTGTCTAGCAAATGGATTGCTGTGTAATCCCAAATGGTGACAGACTCTTTCTCCAAACCATCGGATTGCCCACACTCTATCCCAGTTCTTCTAAGAACAAGTGGCCAGCTGAATTTTCTTTTGGGAGATGTGCTGACAGGCAAACAAAGAAGGGCTCTCCCCACCATGGAGAGGCAACAATTAGGAAGATCCCAGAGCAAAGGTGGCCAGTTTTGCTTGCAATCCCATCAATAATGGGATTATTGATTGATCCCAGATTTGCCTGAAGGGTTCAAAGTGTTTTGGAAATGAAAGAGGTGCTTCTTGCAGTTCAACAAGGCGATAATCCAAGGGTCACACACCATTCTGTGTGCTCAGATGAATTAGTGACCACTTAAAGCCTTGGTAAGAGATAACCTTACTCCAACCTCTGCATTCAATTCCTAAAAATGTTTCAAGCCAATATGAGCAACAGGAAGAGGAGCAAAATAACACAGCCTGGAATATAAATGTTTGTTTAAGCAGAAGATGGGTCAGCTCCTCCCAGCTCGTGGAAGAATGAACACACACTCCTGAAGGGCTTGGGAACAGGGGCTGAACTCCACACAAAACAGGATTTTGCAGTCCCATTACTGACCCACTTGTCTTTAACTCTGGGGACTCAGCTCAGCAGTGCCCAGGAGCCTGAAGCTGAATTTCCCTCTACACACCCGAGCACCAAATCAGCAAATTCATATTTTTTCCTCCAATACCCACATAAATTTGATTAGAGAATATTTTCAGATCCTGTGTTTTGCATTGTACAGGCTCAGGCTCCTCCAACACACATCAATATTTGATCTCATTTAAGGGTCAGTACAATCCCAAGTTCATCACCTGGAGCCGGTAAGAAGGAAACCTGCTTTTCCTTTTCCCTAACTCTCACTTGTGTTGAGGAAAACCAAGATTTCATCTCACACAGGTTACCAACAAAATTACTTACAGATCTTCTGATACGTTTATCTTTTTCAGTCAGGGTGGAATCTGAATTTTTCATTTAAATTTTAGGATGATGAACACTTTAATTATAACCACCAGTGTGTTTAGTGCTGCTCAACTGAGCCTCGAAGGAAAAAAAATGAAAATTAAAAATCTACATTTCTCAAAATTCTGCTCACTTTTTTTCCCCAGTCTGATGCTTAAGGGGATTTTCTCAGAATTTAGACTGTGCAATGCAAATGCAAATTCACATCAGAGTCTCAAACCACTGGGAGGTGTTTCTTGAAGAGAAGTTTAGCTGTGTAGTCCAGGGCCATTTCTGTTTCCAAGAAGCAAACCAGGACTACCTGAACAGCTTTCCTTAGCCCTGGAGAAGGAAATGCTCCAAAGCATTTTTAAAATTCAGGTTATCAAAATGCATCTGTCTGATTTCCCTTTGCTGCCACCTGAGAGGTGCTCAAGGTGTTCAAGGAAGGAACACAGGTACCAAAGGGGTTGATGGAGGGACCTGCAGTGGGTCAGGTGGATGAAAAAAAACAAATTTTTGATTTAAAACTACTTGAAGTTCAGTATTTTCACTTATGCTCATAAGGGAAATTTATTTTGCACCTTTTCTTTCACCTTACCAAGAAGAGATGAGATAAGGTGCAGCAGGTTTTGCCTTCACAGCTTAGAGAGATCATTTCTAAATTAGGATGTGGTGATTTCTCTACTACAGCAGCTACACTAGAACATTATAACCAACAGAAAAGGGAAAAAAAATATTATTAAATTTTTAATAAAATTAGTCAGGAAAGAGCTAAGGTTTCAAAAGTCAGGACACCTGTTTTTTTCTGTTTTATCTCCCAAAACCTTTATGTAAAAACCTAAAGTAATGTAAAAACCTGGGAGTCCCTAAAGAATTTAACACCAGCTGGAAATACCCTATGCAAGTTTTGTCCCCTCTCATACTCTGCACGTAATCAGAGGTGTTGGTTTTGTCATAAATATATTTCTCATTAAAATTAAAAAAAAAAAAAATTAGGAACAAATACCTAGTTCTGAAAAAAACTGAAAAGCCAGCATTGCTTAACATTAAAAAGATTGATTTTTTTTTTTTCCAGGAATGATATTTCAGTTCTATAAAAGCCTTAAATGAAGCTACTGCTTTTCTACTTCCCCCAGACACTCCTTTTCACAGGCAGCTGAAAGGTCCTCCACAAGAAAACCCAAATATCTGCAGGTATCCTCTCTCTACCTGGATAATGACCTGACTTAATTGCCAATTAGTGGAGCTCCTCCAGCGAGTCTTTATTTTATAAACGAGTCCTCCTGAGTCAATAGCCCTTCTGTAATGTATTTAAGCTTTTTGTATGTATTAGGAGAGGCTGTATTGAAGTGAAAGTAAGGAAAAAAGAGCAGTTGAGGGTTGGTTCATTCTTTATTTTCATATTTTAATATTGGCCAGTGCTAAGCAATTTTCATTCAAGAGAATTTTTTATTATTTTAATAAAGGAACAGATACTTTTAGGTAGAGTTTTAATAATACAGCTGGGCTCTTTTAGTGTTTCTAAAGTTGGGTGCAAGGGAGAAGGAAATCAACTTATGTTAAATAAAAAAAATAAATAATTTCTTGGCTGATAAATTTCTTCTGAGGTCATCAAGGTGAGGCCCAATAATTGGTGCAGTGTAAAAGTCAACTCATAATTTTCAGTCCTTTCCAAGGTGTTTAGAGAACAATTCTTGCTCAAGCACAGCAAGGAGAAATAAAAGCAGCAAAGTTGTTGAAATATTTTAAATTCTAGGCTGCCACGAGGATTTCCAACTCATTGAGGCACAATTTTCTTCAAAAGAGAAATTTCTTTCACTTTTCTATTGCATACACTTAAACACACTTCATTTGCATGGTATTATTTTCCAGCCTGTTACAAATAATGTTTAAAGTATTATTAAATATCAACATAATAAGGTATTTTCTGTTCATGGTTTGGGCCTGAAATTCCTTATCAAATAATGGTAGAGAAAGTTGTTTGATTATTAATAGTTTTTCTCATGTGGTCACTTAAGAAAAATAATTTTTGAGAATTGTTGAATTGTTTATTCCATCTTACTGTGCACTTTTTTCAGACCTGGAGTTCAGGTGTTGTGAGAAATTAGATTACATGCTCATGATGTAACTTGTTGGCTACAAGTCCCTGAAATAATTTCAAATACTTGAAATACTTGAAATAATTTCAAGTAAATTATTCAAGATAATTTCAAGAAATTATTGAAATAATTTCAAACCAGAATTATTTAATCTGACCAGACAACTGAGGAAAACCAGATGCTTCTGATTTGGTAATTTAGTTTTAATACAGAGCCCCTGGGCTGCAGCTTCCTCTGCAAAATTTTCACATCCCAGGTACAGAAGAACAAGGAGAGGAGGAAAAAAAAATCCTTTCCAAGTTTTCACAGACTTTAAAAATTATGTTCAAGGTATTCAATTCCAGGACATAAATATTCAATGCAGTTCAAACCATGGTTCCACATTTGCTGGGTGTTTTTTCATCAAGCTGGGACTGGAGATAATTGAAGAATTCGACATCACTAAAAAGAAAAACCAAATCCCAGCAGGTTTGCTCATTCCTAGAAATCAGTCCCTTGAAACTACAAGCAAATGCTACATTGTTGGAAAAATGTTTTGCTATTTACTGTTGTATTCCCCTGGTTTATACTTGCATGATATAATTAGTATAATAAGGCATACTGTACGTTGCAAAGCTGCTTTCTTTTTCTCTCACACTCCAACTGTTTCCTTTTTATTTATTTTTAACTATTAAATGACTTCTATTCTAAAGGTGCTGATGTGCAAGGCTTTGTGGAATTTTCAGTCCTTGTTTCCAAAACATAAATAATCTCTAAAGTTTGATGCTCTGCTGTAGTGAGCACGCTGTGAATGTAAAAAAATTCAGAAAATAAAATACAGGGGTGGAGATCTGACCAAAGGAAATCCATGGAGCAGGATGGAGTCAGGTCCCACCTTTCAGCTGGAGTTTAGCTACAAACTTGTAGTAAAAGATGTAATGAAGATCTGGCTAACGTCAGGCTGTATTAAAAAAAAAAAAAACACCAAACCTTTATATAAAGGAATCAGTAAGGTCTCTGTAATTTTTTTATCCAGGTTACTTTTATCGACCCAGTGAGTTCCATTTGGCTTAACATAGAATATCCAGCTCTGGTGTTCAGATGTCCACAGTTTATTATTAAAAAAAATTCACCAAGTTTCATCCTAAATATCTTTGTAATTTCACATTTCTCTTCCCTGTCAGAACCCCTTTTTCATGTAATATTACTGCAAGGGCTGAGGTTCAAAGCAAAATATCAAACCATGGGCCACGCAGTAAAATTGTGCATGGTGACAATGATGGCTTGAGGTTTGCTAATGAAAATTGTCCCTCAGGAGAATTTCAGCACAGCCATAAAACTCCAGGAGCAACATCTTTTCTTCTGTGGCATTTGGTGCTGTTTGCTCACTGTCCAGCTCTTCCAATTCTGTATTTATGTTCTAGGAGCTCACAAAGAACAATCTTCCCTGATGCTTCATCTTGTATGCATTTGAAGAACTCAAGATTTGCTGTGATGGAACTTCTCGAAGAGAAATCACAACTGGACTTCTGAGTTGCTTCTTGCTCTGAAGTGGTTCTTGTTCTTTCCTGTAGATTTACCCAAACCCTTCAGTTGCAGAGGTTAAAAATATTAAATGGAAGTGGAAACCCCTGCCAATCCCAACAATTTGGTTCTTAAGGGAAACACTATTTCCAATTTGGGTTCAAGCTTTTATAAGTTCAGTTTGGGCTTTAACGCAACTCTGATCACTTTGTAACCGAATCTTTTACCAAAACTATTTGGGATACTCAAGTGCTGACATTTTTAAATAGTTTCTTTATAATGACCATCTTGTTTGTCATTAATTACCTCAATTGCTGTTTCTGGCCATTCACCTTCAAGCCTTTCCAAGCATTAAACTCCTCCATCTATTGATTAATGTTATTAATTATCCCATAACCTTGTAGATGGGTGTAATTTCATCAGAGTAATGTGAATCACCAGAGAGAGCTGCAGGGCTGGATTCCACATCACCAGAGTGTAATTACATCACTTATTCTCCTTCCTGGTGCGTGGCTTGCTCAAACAGAGGTGCCAAGGCCTGACCTGGCACCCAGGGTCTGGTTTGGGTGGCAGAATGGTTGGCTGAGTGAAATTTGCACAGCAAAATAAATTTATCTGAGGCCAGAAATGGTGATTGGAATACCCAAAGTTTGAGCATCAGGGCGTCAGGAAGCAAATCTGGATTCTGACATTACATTTGCTATCATGAATGTACACACTTAAAAAATTAAAAGTGTGTACATCTGTTAATCTGTTAATCTGATCAGTTAATCTGATTTTAATTTAAATTACTTAACTGGACAATAGAAATATGGCACAAGTAGAGAAGACAAAACACTGGGACCCTTGGGTAGCTAATGAGAGAAAATGAGCTTGGAAAGGACTTTCACCCCATGAAAGGTGATTTTTCTGAAATAAAAAGGAGCCCCATGCACCTGAGTTTTTAAATTCATTTTCATTTTGAATACCCGAAAAAAGTTTTTGCTGGTGATTTTTTCTATGAGTATGATCAGAGGGAGAATATAAATAGATGAAATTATTATAATTTTCTTCCCCTATGAGAATCCTGGAGTAATGAAGTGTGTTGCAAAAGAAGATACTGCATCAAGAGGCAGACAGGGGAGTGTGTCACAGCAAACTGATGCTGAACTTGGCCAGGATAGTTTCACACAGTGGTAATAGCACAAAGAAAAAGCAAAAAATTAAATTACATTTTAATTCTCCCATTATGCTCATCTGCTCACAGGGAACCATAACGAATTTTGTGCAAGGATACCCCTGAAATCCACTTTAATGGGATAATTGTGAGCTGCACTTTAATTATTATACAGAGATGCAAATTTAGGCTTATTTCTTTGAAATAACAATAATTTTCTGAGGTAAAAGAGCAATTATTGCTGTAATTATAATTATAGCTCACCAATATTTAATATTTATTTTCATGTATCCTCAGTACCACATTTCAGCAGTAATAGGTAAACCATAACTGGTGTACCTGTTTCAAGGATCAGCACTTCCATTAATAGCATTGATAAACTGGAGAACTTTATGGACATTTCTTTTTGAGATTTTAGATACAGCAAAATGAAGAGTAAGCAGCTTTTTCCTTTAGCTTCTCAAAACTGAATGTATTTTCATCATAACTCCTTGTATTCATCCCTTTTGTAAACAATCCTACAATCTTTCAATCTCTTTTTATGAAATTTTCATTCCAGCACCCCCGTCATTTTCATAACCAATTTCTGAACCCTGTGTGATTCTGTAATATACTTCAGGAAGTCCTTTTGTATTTTTTATGAGAGGTAGAATAACAGCTCCTTTCTCTGTTCTAATCTGCCTTCCAGCCTCAAACTATTTTCAGTCTTCTCCACCTGCTCCTGACGTTTTATTCCTGTTTTGTCCTGCACATCCTCTCCTGTATTTCTGAGCAGGAGATAGGATTTGCGTCAGCTATTGCTGATATCCCAGACTTTGACATCTCCATCTGAGCTGCTGTTAGAGCCAGGGCAGGGTGTATAGGTTTGTCTTTTGGAATCTCATTCTTAAAATGAAAAATGCCTTGTGTGTGTTATCAGGGAAGGGGGATGAGGAATAGGAGCTGCTGGTGTTTAACTAGTGGCAGGCAGCAGAAAACCATTTGATATATCCAATAAAGCCTGATTGAATACTTACATTTGGAAGATTTCTTATATTTTATTTCAAGTATTGCCCCCCAGAGCTGAAGTTAAAAACCCTTAAGGGACCATCTCTCCCCTCCTCCAGGACATGGTTACCTCTATTTGCACCACAGATGAGTTTGTTATTAAAATCTTCTGATGATAAACACACAACTTTTCCCTTCATCTTCACTCTGAAGTTTTTACCTGTTGTTTGACGAAATCTTCCATTCTCCATTTTTGTTTTATATTACTCAAGAGCTACAAAAAGATTCTGTCTTCACCGTGATCTTCCAAAAAATTAAAGATAAATTTGTGTTGCTTCTTGTGTCATCTCTACATTAACGTATTGCAGAGAGAAAAGAGCCTTGACATCCTCCTTATAAAATATAATTCAGTGGCTTATTTTTCTCCCAGATATGGTAATGTGGGAAGCAACTGTAAAAAACCCAGGACCCAAATTTTTTCAGGTCCATGGGTTTTGGATCTACCTGTATTAAAAAAATACCCCGACTCTGTCTCTGTATTGGAGATGATTGGTCCTGAATTGTCAGAAGGGTTAAATCCACTTTGGCTCAATGGAATCAAACGAAAAGAAAAATAAGTCTGTTCATGTATTCAAGGCAGGGAGTAAGAAAAGCACTACAATTACAGTATCAGAAAATAACTTTGAAGAGAAAGGGGCACTCCTTCACTAATGTATTAAAGTATTTAGATATGTGTCTATACATATCCTTCATAAAAGCCATTTGCCTTTAAAATAGACATTCACCAATTATCCTTAAACACATTTTTCTGATATTATTCTGCATCCCTTCAAGTACTTTTATTTGTTACAATGAGGTGCTGCAGCACTTAATGGGAACTCAGGTGAAGACTCCAGGTGCTACAGTAAATAAATGTAAAGGCAGCCAGCAAAGGCTGAGTCTAAAGAATAAACTTCCCGTGGAAACAGGGTTAATTTAATCCAAGGTCATAAGGAATGGTTGCATCCTGTAAAGATTAACTTTTCTTCTGAAAAAGTCTTTTTAAGGTTGGAATAATGGTTGTTATTTCACTGGTCATGTATCAGCTCAGGTTCTTCAAGCTGTGTTCTCCTGTGATTCTATTCACAGCAATTTAAAAAAGATCCAAAAGTGTGTCAGTCAGAACTTCCAAGCAGCTTACCCTGGGATTTCAGCATGGGGCAGCTGCAGAAAACAAAGTAGTTTAGAATGGTGCTAGTGCTGTGAATCAAAACATTTGTATGTAACAGAGGGGGGAAAAAGTGAAGAAGTGGAAAGTTTTATGATCCAGCAAATGATGTGAGTTTTTCAGCTTCTTAATTGGTGCTGGAAAACAAAATGGACCAGTTCTGCTGGTGTCAGCATGAGTCTGAGTTCAGTGGGAGACATTGATTTTATGTCAACTTTGGGTTTTGGTCACTTGATGCTTTGTATCTTAGTGAAAAAGCCTGACCCAGAATGACTCTTCCAACAGGAAAATGTTAAAAGCAGCGAGTAGCTGATAAATTAATTATCTGTGATAATCTCACAGACTTTGACTAACTGCTTGCACAGAAGAGATGAAACTACCCAGGGAAACAGTACAGAGCCTTTACTGAATGATCTGACAACAAAAACCAGATACAGGGGATCATTTCATTGAGACACTTTTTAGAATTATTTTTGTGACTCAAGGAAGAACTAATTGCTGATGAATTTGTATCCCGAGTTGTCTTCTGCTTTGTCAGGGCATTGACAGCACAGGAGTTTGTTCTGACAGCTGTTCTGGCTGTGCTTTGCATCTTAATCAGGCAGTTTACAAAGAGTTATAACAGCATTTGCCACATCGCCTCCTTTGCAAACATTAATTAATTAAACAATTTGGGAACAACAGAATTTGCAAAGTCTACAGAGCAAACGTGGTGGGGGGTGAAGAGATGAACAGCAAACAGACAAACTCTCCAGGAGTGCCTGGAGCTGCTCTTGGCCTGCCCAAATCTCAGTTCAGCTGTCCTGGGTGTGTCTCATGTCCTCATTTTGAGGTGTTTTATGGGGATGTGAGGAGTCACCTTCCTGCTTGTGGTGTGTGTGTGACATAGATTATCCAGACCGAACTTTTCAACAATAACCCTGCTAGCTTGGCCTTGTTAGACAGACAATTGCCTGATAAATCAAGGGTCTGTGCTGATAAACTGCAGATTTTGTCAAATCAGATCTGTTGGGACCCACCTTTTATGCATCTGTAGTTAAGTTAATGAGCTTTAACTCACTGTTTTGGTATATTGTGCAATAAATTGTCAAAGTAATGCCTACATTATACCTATTCTTGTAAAGAAGCTCAAATGGTGCCTCTAAATCTCAGTAGGCAAACACATTGTAAAGCAAGTTTTGGATGTGGAAATTTATTTATTTATTTATTTTCTATTTGTAGCTGCTTCTGTTTGGAGATTGAGCTATAATGGATCTCCAATTTCATCTTTAGGAGGCCTGTTCTAAGTTCTTTTTTTTGTTTTAATGAGTAAAATACGGTCACTGAACAACCGTTGTTGGAGGGGAATTTTTGGTGTCAAAAGAGACGAGAGAAGCTGTGGCTGCACCTGGATCCCTGGAAGTGTCCAAGGCCAGGTTGGATGGAGCTTGGAGAAATCTGGGATAGTGAAAGGTGTCCCTATCCATGGCAGAGGGGTGGAATGATGTCTCTTTAAGGTCCCTTCAACCCCAAGTCCTTTTAGGATTCTGTGATTTTATTTTGGATCTGTGCTTTTATTTTGTGTAAGAGCTGAAATTGTGGACTGCAGTTTGGGAATAGGCTTGAAAAGGGAGTTTGGCTTTATGAAACTTTTTATCTTCATGATTAAATGCCTAAAAGATACCAGGGGAGGAAAAGAAGAGTTTGAGATCCCTCCATACCAGGTGATATCTGAAGATAGCCCATAACTCCTTGCCAGGGTCAGTGGTGTTAAGAGCATTGATTTAGAAGGGGTGTCACTTTTTTCTCTGATCCAATCAAATTTATAAACCATATTTTAGCTCTTTTAAAACTCCACCACCTTTCCTCAGTGATGGCTTCCCACCCATTTTTCCACTTGGATTGTAAGGTGGGAATTTTTAAGATCATTTCTATGCTCTCCCTTTCCCAGGCAGACACTGTTATCCTGTCATTGAGTGGAAAAAATTATTCAAATACATTTTACTCTTTCTTTATCTGAATGCTCTAAATAGTGGCATGGCTAATTCATCTTCACACCTCCCAAAATCACCTAAACTTCTCTCTGTGGTCACAATCACACTTCAACATTCACATTTCATAATTTGCGAGTTTGATAAGACAGAGCCGACATCCAGCAAACAAATTTCTTCCTTCCTCCACGTCCAGGTTCTTGGAAATAAGAAAAAAATTCAGTCCTAGGAACAAAGCTTTCTTCTTGTTTGTCTTTCCAGTGTCAGAGAGGTGTAGTTCTGATGAACACTCATTATCATTTCCTTGCTTTTAGAAGCTCATCATCTTCCGTGAATTCCAGGTAGTGCTCGGTGCAATCAACAGCTGAGCAGGGGAGGGGTGAATTGTTCCTCACATATTGAAAAAGATTTTTAAAATAAGAGTTTTCAGTGTTAATCCTACTACTTTTTTTATCTTGTTCTTGGTACATTTCCTGACTTGTGGCTGAGTTTCATCATTTTCCTCCGTTCACTTAAAGCTGTGCTTGCTGTCCAGAGGGTTTGAGCTTGGCATGGATCCACATGGATTTGGGAGAATATTGATCATTTTACTAGTTCTCTTAATTTAATGCATTCAGGCTGGTTTGTCTACTTTGTGATCTTCCCTAAAGACAACCCATCATTTCTTACTGCTGACCCTTCCAATTTTTATCAGGGAACCTTTTCACATCCCTTTTTAAACTTTACTCTCATGGAATTCGCTTGTTCCTTCCTAAAATATTAGTTACTAATGACCTTTTGATCCACATCTTTCTTTTCTCCTCCCCTGTTCCAGTAATATTTCAAAGTTAAATATGCCATGCAAGATGATGTGGCAGCAAAGAAATGACTCATCTCTTAGAACAGGGAATTATTTTTTTCTAGTCTGTAGCGGGAATTTCCTTGAATTAAAAGAAAAGGTCAGGATTCAGCGAACAACAGGCAATGACAATGGAGTGAATAATCAATCTTGGGCACAGCAGAAGTGCGTGTGACTGGGATTTAAAGAGGGGGAAGAAGTTTGAAGAGGTATTATTTTTTTTGACAAATAATGCAGTAGAAATAAGTGACTAAGAACTAACACCCTGGGCATGCTGTTAGTTTTACATATCGCTCTTTTGTTCACACACACATTCTGTCCTGGCTTTCAAAAGCTTTTTAGTCTCACTAACTTCATCCTCCTTTAATCTAATCTTTGTTTTTCTTGTCTCTCCATGGCAGAGAGTTTGCTCTACAGGTATTTTCCTGCTGAGGATCTTTGACTTTTGTGAATAACAGAAATAAATACTCGGAGTAAATGATATGTACAACATATGTATATGTGATTTTGAGGAGGGGCCTGGCTGGAGATTACTGAAAATATTAAATGGGTGCAAAAATATCTGTATCAAAACCACATCATCCCTCTCTGTACTCAGTTCCAGAAAAAAACCCAGCTCTGAATCAAACCAAGCACAGTGGAACAGGCGAGAACAGGAGAAAAAGAAAATCCTTTGGATGAAATCCTGGTGCTGCTGCTGCAGCAAAAAAAAACAAAACCCAAATGATGGAGGCCCCTGAAGCTTTTCATTCTCACCCTAAAAGGCAACAAAATTATCCAGAGATTTAGTGTCAGGCTCCTCTCTGTACAGACTTGTTTGCAAACACTGGGAATTAGCAAGAAGAGATTACTGAAGACCATCAAGGACCCAACCAAAGTCCTAACTTGCTTTGGCACACATACAGAGTGACATAAAGACACAGATCAGCCTGTTCTGCCCAGCCAGAAAAGCTCTGGCTGGGATGGATCAGCTGGAGGAGTGGGTGCCAACAGTGGGAAATCTGTGGTGATGTAGGAGATGAAAATTTCCTTCTCAGGCTCCGTGATGATCCATAAAAAAAAGGTATCTAGGAAAGGTGTAAAAGTCCAAAGCATCCTGTTGAAAGGATCACAAAGGGAATCCTGAAAATAAATAAGAAAATACACATTTGGGCTTCTGGAAAAGCAGCAGAGCAATGATTCATTCTTTGGTTGGGTTTAAATGCCTCCATCCCTATTTGACTCACATAGCTTCAAATGATGCTGTAGACTTTTGGCTTTGGCTCCCTTGCAGAGATCAGAATTGCTGAAACCTTGAGGTTTTTATAGAATTCACAGCTGATGTTACTGTGAAACTGGGAGCACTGGCACAGCTCTCCAGGGCAGTGCTGGAGTCCCCATCCCTGGAGGGGATGTGTGGATGTGGCACTTGGGGACATTATTCAGTGCTGGCCTTGGCAGTGCTGGGAGAATGGTTTGGATTGATGATCTTAAATGGCTTTTCTACTGATTCTGTGACTTCAGACAGTGATTTTGCTACACTGGGACATCAGGAGTGAGATAGGTAAAATAAAATCCTACAGGAACTCTTCTTGTGCTTTCACTTTGGTATTCAGGTGGCAAAGTCTGAGTGGTGGAAATAAGGGCTCCCTCGTACACTATCAACCACTTAAGAAAATTATGCCCCCTTGCCAAAAGCCCTTTGGGTCATTTTTGGCAAAGATGTTGCAATCATTTAGATTGTGACTGTACCTTTTTTATTTGTTATACCTTAGTGCCTTTGCAGGAGGGCAAAGTCAGGCCTCTTTTGAATGGCATTTCCAGTAATATTCACATTTCTGCAAGTGATGTCACTCCCAAGAGCCCCTCAATGGACATAACATGCAGATTAGAGATATTAAATGAAAAATGTGGAAACAGAATACCCAGCTTGTCCATTCTCCCAAGTACAAGTGGGAAACCTTGGCCTTTGACCATGTCAGGCTTCATGTGTATTCAGTAAGATGAAGTTTTGATTCTCTTGAGTTGACAGAAATGGTCTAGAACAGCTTTCAAGGCTGAGTAAAGAACATTTGCATTTTGCAGTGCCCATCTCAATGTGTGCCTTCAATCATTTTTTTTTTTTTTAGTAATTTATACTGAACCCCTTCTGAGTCCAAGTTTTCTCCAGAGATACATGAACTCTATGAAAGTGGGCAAATCTTGCCCCTTTCTGTTAATAAGAGAACTCCATCAAATAAAGAGAATTTCCAAAAATGGTATTCAAGCTTTAGGCAGAAAGACTCAACATCCTTTTGGAGTTAGAAGGAATCTGTGTCAATTAAAATATGTCAATATAAGGGTACTGAGTTGAATCCAGTTGTTAGGCTCCAAAGAGCCACACAACACTCTAAGACAGGTTTATCTCCTGAGAAAGTTCTTCAGTGGCACAAAAGAAATGGGGAAAGACTTGCTGTGGTAACAAGACTTTTAAAAGGTCTCGTGTAAGATTAGAATTGTACAAGAATTTTCAGCTTTCCAATGGATAAACAAATGTAGGGAGGCCTGGTAAGCAATGAGGAAGAGGAGCAGACAAAACAATTTCAAATAAATGGCCAAGGGTTTATTAACAGCATCCTACGAGGCCTCGACATCATGGGTGCAGTTTGGCAAGGGGGAAATAAATCCCCGTTTGAAAAAGACTTCTCTGCATATTGGATCATGAAATCTGTAAAAAGAAGGAAAAAGAAAAGGAAAATGTCTTTCCTTGTTCCTCATGTCATTCAAGAACTTGTGGCAACCTCAGATGACAGGCACTCAGTGCCTGTCTGTCCTGTGCCTGTCAGGATTTTGTAGGGTGTAACAGATAATTTTATCTCTTTAAGGATCTAACCAGAGGGTTGGAGAACCTATAATGTGTCTTGCTTCCAAAGCAATAAAATAAATGAGTGAAGGGCTTTTTAAATGCAGATCTAAAATAATGGAGTGAACCTTTTAAATCAGGTCTGGCCCAAGCACAAACTAATTTGGCATATGGATAATCTCCAGCAAACTCTTACTGGGGCAGAGAATTCCCCTTCCCATCTGCAGTGCTTTTAAAACACCTTCAGAGCCATCACAGAAATGGCAACTTGCAACCTGAGGGTTTCACTAATAAATCAAAATAGCAAGACTCAAAGAGGAAGAATTTGAATACCTAATTTCAGGTAAAATGACAAGGTTAAATGCCTTGCTGGCATTTAGATACTCTGCTGAGTGCATTTGAAATGCAGATATATTGCTGGGAGTTTGAGAAGGCAGCGATCCTAGGACAAAATTTATAGCCTGTCATGGTAGAAATTATCTAAAGAAAAATGGAGCATCTCTGGGAATCTCAAGAAAATATAAGAAAAAAAATCAAGAGCCAACAAAACAGTAAAAAAATTGAAGATGTGTGATGAGAGAGATTTTAAAGTAAAATTTCAGATTTCATTTAAATACAAATGAAGGATTTCTGAAGACAGTTTGGGTGGCTTGTAAAACATAAAGAAGTTACAAACACAGAGACAGTCCAGGAAGTGTGTTATTCCCTGAGAAGGCAAAAAAAATGGCATTATGGTGTGCAGAGTAAGAAAGACACCAGAGCAGTAGAAATATGAGCATTTTTCAGAACAACACTGGTCAATTACAGAAAAAAGTGGGGAAAAGAACATATTAAAAGTTCTGGATAAGTGGAAAAAAAATCCCCCCTGGACCTTTTGACAAGGTCACACTTACAGTACTTATATTCAATTTCTTGCCCACCTGGACCTTCAGGCCCTGTTTTGGAGAGCAACTCTCAGTATATAACAGAGATATTCCTCTTTTTAAGTACAAAAGTTTATGTTCAACTGCAGAGCCCACACTGGAAAAGTGGAATGAACCCCCAGAGCTCCCAAGATCTTCTGAAGAAATCTGGTTATGCCATAAAACATTTCTGAAAGGCAAAAGAATAATGGCAAAATGCATTCTAATAATTACATTTATGCAGTTTGATCTGCATAAATAAATATGCTGTGGCTCCCTGTTCCCTTCTCCAGAGCCTCTGGCAAAATGTAACAACAAAACTCTTCTCTGGCAAGAGGAACTCGTGTTTCTTCATAACAGACTCCTCTGTGCCTCTTGAATTTCAAAATCAGAGGAAGTGTTATTGAAAAAGGAACTCCAAGCAACTCAAAACTCAAGGTCATTGTGACTGACAGGCTTCTGGAGAGCCACTGGCACTAAAGGATTTGACAGCCTTGTAAACGCTTGCATCGACGATGGTTTTCTTTCTAAATTAGAAAATTGCTGGTAGGAACCCAACAGGGTCAGGAGATATTGCATTTTCAAAGTTTAGATGCTTCTCACTTCTCATCAGGTTATCTTTGACATCGTGATTTGGTGCAGAACGTCCTCTTTGCTCCAGCTGAATCCCAATCAGGTGTCTCAGCTCCTGCTCCTCAACATCCACCCCACCTCCTCCAGCAGCTGTGGCTCTCTGCTGACCCCATAAATCAGACAACAGCATGGGAACAGTCTCCACGAGCCATTTCCAAATCCAGAAGCCCTCATTTGCAGCCAGCAGCTGAGCATTCTTTGGTAGGAAAAAAAAAAATCAAAATAAAAAAATAAGGACTTGCAAAGTCCCTCCTGAAATGGTGGTGATTTCGTGCTTGGTGCAGGGGCTGAGCTGGAGAGAGCAAATGTGAGGAGTTCCCTCCTGAGCATTCAGGGGCAGAACTGGACCACAAGATGCTGCAAATGGCTGGAAAAGTGCAGGGGTCAGGAGCAGCTCCAGCAGCAGGTCCAGAGGCAAGTTCCATGTGGGAAACTATCAATATTCTTAGGTAGTTCTGAATAATGAGGAGAAAACAGATTGTTGTGGAGATTTTTCCCGTGTCATCCCAAACATGATTTAGCTTATGAATTTCCCGTCCATTTTCTGTTTTCTGAATTATTTTCTCTTTCTTTACAAACCTCACCTTCAACAGAGATTTTGCCACTAGGAGTTTGCAGAGATATGAAGTAAAAGTGTGTTGGTTCTGCCCTGAGTACACTTCAAATGACTCTTAGATTTTGACATGCCTTGTCAAAATTCCCGCTCTTTCAGTCAAGCAGCAAAATTTGCCTGTACAGAACATGGATATCTGAGCAAAGGTTTCATTACAGAAGAATCTTCCCCAAAAAACCCCATTGAATGCTTGGCTTTCTTTCCTGTCACCTTTCTTAAATTTAAGATTTCTTATGTAAATAAAAAACATAATGTAAAAGCTGCACTAAACAGAGCAAGGTCAAGCATTTACAAGTATTTTTTGGGTTTTTGAAGCACCAGTGAGTTGTGTGTTGATGATACACTCAAACTGATCACGTGTGGGATGTCCTAAAAAATCCTCTTAGAGAAAGAAAAAGCCTGGGCTCATGTTGGACCTGGAGCAAGGAAGGAGGATGTTTCAAGAGCTGAAAGTGCTGAATGAATGGTTTGACTGACATTGAATATTTCATTCCATTTCAAACAGGTCAGTCTCAGGGAAAATAAAAAAAAACAACCCAAAACAACATTGTTTGTGGAGGTGTTAATGTGTCTGACATTTTAATAGCAGAAATAGCTATGGCCCCTTTTCATCTCAGACATCTGAGCTCTTCCCACATCAAGTACTAAAAGGAAAGTACCCAGGTTTTCAAAAGCCACAAGGTCTGTGCTGATCATAGTGACATTTTGCCTTCAACAACATGACAGAGTGTGTGCTCCTCTCAAAGGAAATGCTAAATGGAGAGCTGGGATGAGTGCTAAAAATCCAAAACTGCATTCCTGGAAAAGCTGGCTCTAGAATAACAGAGACCTCGGATGTTTTCAGCTCGACGGATTCGTGCTTTTGCTCAGCTGTGACAGCATCACACCACCAGGTACAGGCAGGACAGGGACATCGGTGTCTGTGATTCACTGTTCCCTTGTCTCTGTTTTCCCAGGAACACATCAGGTTTCAAGGAACATCCAGTGGTCTCCTAGGCCTGCTGTCTCCTCTGAGACAGGAAGAAGAAGAAGAAGAAGGGATAAATCCACTCCCAATGTGTTGGACAGTGCCTCGTCTATCAACCCCCTGAAACTCCTCTCAATCCCCTCTTTTCTAGACTAAAAAAAATCAGTTTTTCTAAACTTTCCTTTCCAAGTTATGCTCTTAAACCTCTTCTTATTTTCAGTAATGCTCTCAGAAAACTCACTCAAGTATGACCAGAATTGTAATTGCAGTGCCCAAACCTAAAGGCAGAATTCCAGCTGAGGACACTGCTGTACAAATAGAGAAAAACAGTGACCTTATACTAATATAGTCCAGACTGGAATTCAGATTTTTCCACGAGGATCCATGCTGGTTCTACTTTGTCTGTGTTCAGTCCCAAAATGTGGGGAGAGGACCCCTCTAAATGTCCTTTTTATTTGCAGAATTCCCCTTGATTCATTCTTAAACCACTCAGTATTTTCTTCAACTGAATAATTGCACAAGGATTCCAGAACTTCTGTCAAAGTTACCAATTCCAATTCTAAAATTCCAATTCTGTTTTCCAAAGTATTTTGAGGTTTTTCTCCTGGCCCATCAGGTAGAAATGTTATCAGATCCTCCATAGTCAAATCACCAATGAAAATATTAGGGCAGAACAGATTCCATAGGTCTTCCACCTGAAGCATCCTCCCAGTTATAGATAACCAAAAGCATGTCCTTTTTTTCTACTCTAAGTATTTAGGGAACAATTTTCTGAATTATGAGTAAAATATAAGTAATTTTCCCTAATTCTTGTGGAGAACGTCATACCAGAGCATTATGAAACTTTTAAGAACTGTTTCCCCTTTTTCCTCTCCATTCATGTTGCCTAAATTATCAGTCAGAGAGGAAAATTAAGCTGCTTTAACAGAATTTCCTCTTGACAGTTCCCCAGTGACCATATTTTTATCACCTCTCTATGACGTGCTTGTGAAATGTTTAATAATTTAATTCCACCATTTCCAGAAACGGAAGCTTAGGGAGTTTGAGAGAGGTATTTCTGATTCTCTTTTTAAAGCCCAGCCTTGCCATTCTCTTGAATCCCTTCCCCTCTCACCAGCCAGGAGTTTTTAAGAATGGTTTTTACTGATTCTTTAAGAATCTGTACAAAATGGTGTCTTAAAGGCAGGGATGAGAAAAGACTCTGAAATCCCAGTGTGTCCAAACCCAGAGATGAGATAAGCTTTTGGAGATTGGTTTCTATGTAAGTCTTATTTCTCATGGAGGCAAAATTAGGCTGTTAGTGTCAGGAAAGGTATAAATCTCAGAAGCAGCTGCAGAAATGACTCAGGTTTCTGAAGATACGTGTGAGATGTTTCAGATGAAATTAAAGAGTGTAAGGAAGGTATAAATAATAATACAGCAGCGTGATTCTATCTTAGTTATCTCAGAGCACTTCTGGAAGAATTGAAAGGCAGCTGGTGAGAAATGTTATTCTTTTCTCAAGGGAAAAATGTCCTAAAAATGATTAATCACCTCACATGACCTTTTGAAAGTAAGTTTTGTGAACTGGGGAGCTGGAAATTTTTCTGCACTGAATGTCTGATGGGTTTTCTTTGACATTATTAATACAGTGGCTGGTTTAACATACACTGTTATAAATAGACAAGTACCCTGCACTCCCCATAGACACCTTCTGGAGCATGTGACACACCAGAGTTGCACCTCCTTATTAGAATTCATCCTTTAGATTGGAATAAATGAAGCTTCAATTAAATGAAGCCACAAAATTTCATCTTTATCTTATTTCTTCATCCATTTGCCTGCCCAAGGTGAGTGACAGTCTGTGGGTGCTGGCTGTTGCTCTGCTTTGGAGTCATGTTTCACTGAAATTAATATTTTCTGTATGATTTCCTTTTTTCTTGGACAAGCTCTACAACACACCATTAAAACCCATGGAGGAATAAAGCCTGAATAAATGAAATTTTAACCAGAAAGACGGTTCACATATTGCTGATGTCCTCTACATCCATATCTGGTGATGGAAGTGTGCAGCGATGGATTATAAAAGATTTTTATAATTAAATTATAAATTTTCCAACTATGAATAACAAGGCTAAATAATACTATATAGCAAACATATTTTGGAACCTTTTCTATTTAACTTTTGCTTGATTTAAAACACCCTGTTAGATTTGAAAGGTTCATTTAGTCAGTAACCCTCCACACCACCACTAGAGTCTTCAACCTAAAATCTCAAGCACTTGAATTGAAATTAAAGCCTTTTCCAAAACTGAGGGGTTACTTGTTTTCCAGCCCATGTATTTATTTTATATAGAAGTGTGCTATTAAATTTAATGGTGCAATAAAACCCCTATTAAAGCATTTAATGCACAAATGCAGTTAGCACGGTATTCTTTTTAGGAGAATTATGAATCAACATGTCAAGAAACACAGATAAATCTAGGAATTCTTTTCTTATAGCCTGCAGCCATGTGCTTTTTTCCTCTTAATTATAAATAACACCAAAGTGTGTGTTTGAGACCCACCAAAGATGTTTGAAAGGCCTCTATAGCCCTGAGCAAGGAAAAGATCACATAGTCAAGAACTGAATATTCTAGGACTGATACACTTGGAATATTTTTATGCCCTATGATCTATACCTTCTTAAAAATCCCAGAAAAAACCAACAAAGGGGAAAAACCCCAAAATACACAAACCAGAAAGAGAAGGAAAGAAAAAACTCGGTGCTTAGATCCTAAATATTCTTTTTTTGATTTTTCCCACAAGTGAGAGATTAAGTGTACAAAAAGCATTTCCTGAAGTGAGTTGTCATTTCTCTCCATTTTCCACAAAACCAGACAGGCATTGTTGAGAAGGGAATACTTGTAAGTATTGTTTCTCCTCCTATGACAGGAGAAAAGTTTGTCAAGAACCAATACTGGAATATTCATCCTAGTCCATTTTTAAGTCAGAAAATTAAGATTTGGCAAAGAATTTTCCTTTGGATTAGGGTCCACCCCCTCAATGTCAGATAGTGAAAAATGTGCTTTTGCTAAAAATTTCCATTTCTCTAACCAAAATTTTCAAGCTCTAAAATTAATACTAAACCCATTTATTTCAGGTCCATAAGACTGACACTGATATATTTCAGTTTGAAATGACCAGCTGATTTTTGTTGCAAGGTAGCTGAAGATTTGTCAACAATCTTATGGAGATTGTTGCCTCTCAGGAGCTGTTTTCCAGGATAACTTTATTATTCTCCTTTAAAATGAGCTTTAAAATGTATTTTCTCCTGCAATGAGGAAGATATCATTTTTTCTGCCTGCTGCAAATCCAACTCCAGTAATTTGAACAGAAAGTGTTGAGCAATGATTGGAGAAAACCTTGATGGGTTGTGACAGATTGCACATGTAAGGACTTCAAGAGGATTTAAAGAGGATTTCAAGAATAAACTCCCTTGCTGAAAATATTCAAACACAGAGAACTGGGCTTATTGTGCAAAAATGAGTGTTGGTTGTGGGTTTTAGCTCTTGCAAAGCCACCTAAAAATGACTCCTGGCCTTAACTTGTCCCTCCTGACTGGTTCATGTTCCCCACAGCAGACACCAAACCTCTGCCCTGAACTGAACTGTGCCCTTCCAGACTCAAAAGCAAACTGGGATGGACTCTCCTCATTCACCTTCTTAAAGCTTTGAGTGCATTTGTGCACATTAGCAAAGATGCTTTTCAAGAAGTGTTAAAAACAGATAAGGGAAAAATAGGGAAATGATCAATCCTGAGGACTTTAGGGTTTTGTTTCCTTTGAAAATCTTGACCTAAATCCCAAAAGTTTTGCCAAAAAAATACACAAAAAAGATCTCTACTAGTACAAGAGTTATGGCCCCCCAGTGAAAGAGCTGTTGTCCTTTACATGTGGGTGGAATATAAAGTTTTAATAAACTCTACCATTCTGAGTCATTCTAATCCTATTATCTCTCAATCCTCTCGCTGTTCTCTGTGCATATACATCTGCAGAGCTTGGGCTGGATTTTTCCTCTGCTCGAGTCACCTCTGCTCCTTTCCCACTGGGCAGAGCAATGAACTCAAATCAGGAGCTCTGCCCTCCCCGATGCCAGCTGGAAAGGTGACCTGGAGGCCACCACATCTCCTCCCAGTTCTGCCTTTATTTTGGGTAAAGAGTGGTGCCTGGAGAAGGTAAAAGAAGAAATTCTTCCCTGTGAGGGTGGGCAGGCCCTGGCACAGGGTGCCCAGAGAAGCTGTGGCTGCCCCTGGATCCCTGGAAGTGTCCAAGGCCAGGCTGGATGGGGCTTGGAGCAACCTGGGATGGTGGAAGGTGTTTCTGCCATGGCAGGGGTGGCACCGGCTGGGCTTTAATGTCCCCTCCAACCCAAACTATTCTGTGGATATACAACATCATCTGCAAATGAGGTGATCTCATTCTGTTTTATTCTTGCTGGGTTTTTTTGCTGTTGTTGGTTTGGGTTTTTTCGCAGCGATCTGCTTCCTTGGCAAAAAGCCAGAAACAGCAGAAATAGAAAGATTCACATATTCACAGTTGCATGCTGAAAAATAGCACTGCTTGCTGTTACATTTCTATCTTCAAATTTGCTCATATTATCAGAGATTAATTAACTTCCAGGCTTTCACATAGTCATATGTTAGAAACAGGTTTTTTTGGTTTTTTTTTTTTCTTTTAGTCAGGCTATTTCAGTGCCCAATTCCCTTCCTAACTCTCTCATATCCCTTCAAATAATTTGATGTCCTCATACACTTGAGCAGCACGATAATGAGCAACGCTGAAATGTCCATATGGAAAAGCTGAGTGAGACTTTACACCAGAAATCAATATTTAGAACACCCTCAAGTGGCAGGTTTGCAATTAGCACAGCAGCTTAAAAGATCAATGGCACATGTTTTCCCTTGTGATAATTAGTCACCATGGAAATTCTTAAGTGCATGACATGATATCATTAATTAGAAATGACAGAAAAATCTAGATAACTGCTTTTGACTGTGTAGAATTATCTGTAAAAGCTCCAGGGCTGCTGCTATTTGTAGACCAGCCTGGGAAAAAGGGAAATATTTTATTTTTGTTTTGTTGCATAATCAATACCAACACATAATTTCATTAATGATGACTTTTTAGCTTCTGGGAATCTATTAAATATTGCTTTTATGATATTTTTTGACATGTATAAAGTTTGATATATTACTGCTGATTTGACTCTCTTGGTGTGTCTTCTATGAAATACGTCCATCAGATTTATAACTTGCTTAAGAAACATTGCAACTTTGTTTTGAGTATTTCTAAAATATTTCCTTGGCACAAAACCGAAAAAAATTAAATTAGGCAGAATGCATGAGAAGAATAAGAGGGAAAAGAATTCCCTTTTTTTCCCTCTAAACCTTCATTAACTTCATTTATTTGAAGCAATGCAGTTTTCCCTGAAATCAAACTGCACTGGGTCCCTGTGGATATTCATTTAGAAGCACTCCTCTTCCAAAATTCTCATCATTCTTATTGCCTTTTTTTAGGCTTTGAACAGCCCATGTATTTCTGTAGCTCGAGTTTTGGGAGAGGTGGCTGGGATATTTCCAGTGCTTGAGAAAAGCAGGACGTGTTTCTTCTCATACCCTTCACTGACAGCACTGGTGGAAGCACCTTGCAAAGAAGTGTTTAAACTTGGCAAGAAGGGCTTAAAGAAGAATTAAAAACTTCAATAAAAGTGAAAGAGGAGACAACCTCAGAGCAAGACTCCACCAGCTCAAAACTACTTTTCCTTTTGTGGATATTGACCTAAACAAGTTCACTCTGCATTGTCTGTGGTCAAAATAGCAGAGGTTAAATACAAACAAAATCAAAGCTCCTCTGAGCAGCCATCCAGTCTCAGTGCTGGGATTTATTGACCTTTCCTTGGTGGTTCAGGTAAAGCCACATCAGGGCTTTCAGGTGAGAGCCAGAGACAGAAGGGAGCTGGCTGATGGATCTCCCGTGGAGATGTACGACTTTATTTCCATCTCTGCTTTCTTCTCCTGTGTCATAGGAAGTATTAACAGGAATTTGAAGGATTCCCTTCACCCCTCGGCTCTTCTGAGTTCTCTTTTCCTTCTTGCTGCAAATGAGTGAAAATCAAGCAGTTTAGAGGAATTAAAGCTGCAAAATCCATTCCCAAAATGTGCCTGGTTTAAATCAGTATTAAGGAAAATAGTAAAAAAGTCCTAAAAGCTCTGGGCCTTCCTTTCTGGGAAAAGTGTTGAGGGAGAAAAGTGCCACTTCATGCACAGAAACTCTGCATGACAGTTGGAAAGATAAAACAGATTGATGTAGAGCTCTCTTGAGTGTGTTCTCCAGGCTAACTCTTGATTTCTTTTACCCACTCTTCTTTCCATGTGTGTTTTCTAGAGAACTCTGTAGGAAGTAGCAAAGAATTCTTCATCTTGTTTCCATGCAGTTGATTATTCCCATTTGAAACATCATCCTTTAATTTCCTAATTTTTTAAATTCCTAATAATTGAACAGCATCCTATTTAATTCAGGCCATATCTTTAATTTCTCCAGGTAATTCTGATGATCATGCCTGTCTTCCACCCCTCGGCTGTTCTGTGTTCTCTTTTCCTTCTTGCTGCAAATGAGTAAAAATCAAGCAGTTTAGAGGAATTAAAGCTGCAAAATCCATTCCCAAAATGTGCCTGTTTTATATTGATATTAAAGAAATTTTTGAAAGAATTCTAAAAGCTCTGAGCCCTTGTGTGATGGAGAAAAAAGCCACTTCTCATACAAGAAATTTGCAAAAAAGTTGGAAAGGTGAAATAGATTGATGTAAAGCCCTCTTGAGTAAAAGGGAAACATCAGCTACAAAAGTGAATTTGCAGTCAATGTGCTTTCTTGTTTGGCACTGTACTTTTGATTTTTAAAAGATAAAGAATCTCATTTCTACCAAAAATGAGTCACCAATATCTTGACCCATCTTGACCTTGCCTTCAGCTGTGACAAGATTTCTGAGACTGTTTCCCCCTACTTGTGTTGTAGCTGTGTTGGGCATCAATAAAGTTGTCTAATGATCTAATCTTTTTTGATTGAAGCCTAAAACAAGATTAATTCACCAAATGTCATTAATTCCCAGACAAAAAAAAATAAAATAATTGTGACAGCACAAAGTCTGAAAATATAACAATTAGAAAAGCAGTAAAAAGTTATTAAGGATGTGTAATTCCAAAATTCTGCAAAATAAAACCAGAAAAGTGCACCTAGAAATACAAAATATTAAGATGACAAAACCCCAGATTTTAAAAAAGTCTTAAGTGTGACCCACAGTGAAATCAGGTAATAATTATGTAACTAAAGATATTAAAATTGGTGGTTTAAAGGGAAATAAACTTTAGCTTATTTTAATGTATATAGTATGACATTGTATTTCCAATCTATAATCAGCATCCCAAACTTCAGTAGATTTCCTCTCAAAGCAGACAGGAAAGTCCAACCCTAGATCAGTTTTTCCTTTGCAAATATCAAGCCTAGTTTTGAGTTCTTTGAGTTCATCCTTGATCTGAAAGTTTTGATAGTCTGCCCACACAGGTTTTTTGGTATCTTGATGAAGAGTTGCTTTGATAAAGGAACCCTTCACAACTTGGCAGGTGCCTAAAATATGCCAGGTGTGAAATTTGCTGTCTGTGGATCTCTCTAGAAATGCTCCAATTCCACAAATCCCTGGTGGGACATATGTTACCTAATGTTAAAGGACTATTCATCAATTGCCTCTCAAGTGGCACAATTAGTAATCAAATGAATGCTAATTGGGCAAATTTTCAAAATGTCCCGCTTTTCAGCCTTGCCTTCATAGTTTAGTTTATTTTTTGAACTATTTATTTGTTTACAGACTGTTTAAGTCAAAAGAACTGTCAGCACACGCTGGTGGTTTTGAGATTTCTAGTAGTGCTTGTGAAAATAGAAATAACACATTTCTGTATCTCGATGTCTCCAGCAATTGTAAACAGCTTCTCCATATTTTTTGTGGAATGTCCCCTCTCCCCTAAGAAGTCTGGTGGATCACAGTGTCACCAGAGTGGGCTGGCACAC
This sequence comes from Cyanistes caeruleus, assembly GCF_971803275.1. Lineage (NCBI taxonomy): Eukaryota > Metazoa > Chordata > Aves > Passeriformes > Paridae > Cyanistes > Cyanistes caeruleus. The sequence goes on from NC_141705.1 coordinate 3,603,271, forward strand.
TCACATGAAGAGTAAATTTAGGAGATTTCATCACTCACATCTCTCCATCTCTAGGACTGGCACACGGAAACGGGTTTGTGTTCAGGCAAGGCAGTGCTGTGCTCACCACCTTTTAATTACTGGGGTGAGGCTGGAGAGAAGTGTCCTTTGGTGTGAATGATCAGCTGGGTCATTCTTGGGCTTGTCACCTCATGAGCCAAGAACTGCCCCAAAAATTTCATGAATCTCTCTCTTTCAGGGGATTTTTGTCAAGCATGTCTCATTTTTTTCCCAAGTCTTCTTGTTTCAACTCAGGGTCAGCTGGAGTTTCAGGTGTTTTCCAGACTTTCCTGGAGCTCTTAGCCCAAGCTTTCATTCAGTGCCTGCATTCTGGAAGCTGCAGTTATTTGTTTTAAGTGAGTTCATGTGAAATCTGCAGCTCTTTGAACACTTAAGGGTCTTAAGGCCAATCAAGAAGCAAAAAAGAAACAACAATTACCATGATGAAATTCAAACCTCAATAAATCCAAAGAACCTGAGATTTCCACAGGAGTGCTCTTCCTTACTGACAGCCACTGCCACCGTTTTGCTGTTAAAAATTGCAGATACTGCCAGATCAAAAAATGCTGGTTCTGGGTCATCCTTTGAGATGGGGTCACTCCATCTCCTCTCCTTTCACCATTCTAGATCAATTCTGCCATTCTGATGGGCATTTTTAATGGCAGTGATTATCTGCTGGTCAAAACCTTTCCCTTCCAACAGCCAGGAGACACTTTCATATATTAATAAGTCAAAACCCACACAAGTCAAAGCTCTTGGTATTTTCTTGGTGTGTTGCAGAGTGAGCTGTAAGATATTTTCAGAGAAGCTGGAGAGCACCAGAATCCCTCTTTGTCAGAAGTTAATGGGGCTCATCTTGGCCAACCTCATAGAAAGGAGGCTTTTCCTGTCTGAGCACTGTTTGTTTAGTGGTGATTGGCCTCTAGTGATTAATATATTTTATTTATTCAGCACCATTTTTCCCAGGGTATTAGCACCCTTTAAAGCTGTCAAGAGTCATGACTGTGGTCAAAATATATTGAATAAACATGCTTAGACTACTGTAAGAGTCCTCTTAAAACAAGTTTTTTTTGAGATGTCTCTGTCCTGAATTTTTACTAGTTTCTCCCATAACTGGCTACAATTAGAGATTTGATTCCTGAGTTCTCAATTACATTGCTGCTTAAAAAAAAAAAAACCTTCAAAAAATGTTATTGCTTTCTCTGAATTTTAATTTTAGCTCATAACTTTCTTAATCTGATAATGAAGAAACTCTTTTCAGAGGCAATGGCATTGATTTTAAACTGTTGATTTATGTTTGATTCTCAAAATGTAAAATTTTTATTTATTTTTTTTTTTAACTCTCTTCAGAATAACATTTTGGAGAAGGATATATGGCTATATGATTTTGGTATGAATAAGATATTTTCTCTAGCAACAGTGGCCATCACTTTTGTGCAAACATTTTCACTTCTTAAAAACACTTGCTGAACTAGATGTGGGTTTATGTCCATGTAATTTACCTGATCCTTCATTTGAAAGGATCTCCACCCCTATAAAAGGTCCCTGTTTAAGAAGGTACTGGCAAAGAATCTCAATTTTAAATTTAGCTTGAAATTTAGGGAGAAACAGCCTTATTTGAAGACACTGTGAAAAGGCTTATTTGCCTCAGTGGCTCAGCTGTCTCTGGCCCAATCTCCCAACCTGCCTGGCCACGGCTGACAACATTGGCAAATCCTTTCCCCAAGTGTGTGCAGATGGTTCTGGAACCAATTACTCCCTTTTGAGCCACTGTTTGAATTCAGAGTCCTTTGATCAGTTCCATGCAGCTGCTAAGGCCATTATCAGAGGAAGAGGAGTTATTCTTCATTTAGTGCAAGGTTTGATACAGCCCCTGTACATAATCCAGATTTAATTATGGCCTATAAGCCTCACATATGCTCACAATTTAATGTGATGCCTTGCCTGGCGCTATTCATGCCTAAAATGAGCTTTAGGTGCTGTTTTGCTGGGCAATATATAAAATACCAGTGTATGTGACAGTCCTTGTCTTAGAAAACTTCTTTAAAACAAAGCAGAACAAAAGAATCAACAGGAACAACACAAGAAAATTCATATTGATAAAATTGTAATGCTGCAATGGACTCTCCCTGCTGAGTTTGTTTCCTTCTTCTCTGGGCATTTTGAGAGTTTGATTTAGAGGACAACAAGGTGATTGTGTGGATATTTACAGAGTTCTTCCTGCTCTTGAGGGCAGCGTGGGAGAAAGCATGACAGCTCCTGGGAATTTTGAAGGGCAGGTCTGTGAGGGGGCAACCAACCCCTTAGGAGTCAATCCCACCTATGAGTAACCAGCTGTGACTCATCAGAGGCTTTGGCTTCTTTTATTAAGGCTTTTCAAAGTCCTCACATCCTAAAAAAACCGCGCGGGCAACACACCAGTGTGATTAAGTCAGAGCAACACTCAGGCCCACAGGTTATTACAGGAAATAACACCATTAATTCTCCTAAGTGCTTGTACACAGAAATAGCAAAGGAAGATGAACAACTTCAAGAGCTCCACAACCCCAGGATAACAACATCAAAAAACCCCTGGTATCCTAGCACCAAACACCCTTTCTCTGTTTTCTGTGACTGGCAGAGTGCACAACGCTCCTTGTTGGCATCACTATTCATAAACCAGACCCAAAGGCCACGACTAAAGGAATCACACAGACTTGAGCAGTGGCTGCATTTATTCTGTCTCCTTTCCACAAAATCACTTTAGGGAGTCCCTGTATTAATTTTTGGTTTTGTCTGATTCCCAAAGCTTTAGGCTATCTCATGCTGTAATTCCAGGCTTCTGTACCTTTGACATATAGAATTTGTTTGATCAGACAGTAACAGCTTCTCATACCTGTACACTCACATCTCTCCTCAGACGAATTCACTGATTCCTTCACATTTCAGCCCGGCATTGGTTCAAAATAAATGTTCAAAATGCAAAAAGCGCTCTGACAGGCACTCTGTGCTTTTTACAAGTTGTGTGACACTTGCCAACTTTTACAGCTTCCCACTATCTGCCATCCCCAGCACCCGTTCCTGGTTGCAGCTCTCTCTGTTCCCTCTACAAAAGACCTTCAGCATTGTCAGATAATTTTTAATTACATAACAATAGAATCACAAAATGGTTAGGGTCATTCTTTTGACAAATCAATTTCTGCCTAGAGATTAATAGGGATGTTTTAGGGACCAGACTCAATCTTCAAGACCAGGTTGGATGGAGCTCTGAGCAACCTGGGATAGTGGAAGGTGTCCCTACCCATGGCAGGGGATGGAATGAGATGAGCTTTAAGGTCCATTCCAGCCCAAACCATTCTGTGGTTCTGTGATGGGATATCATATAATTTTGGGAAACCTTGGTGTCTTTAGAACTGAGGTTAAAAGATGACATGATTATATGATGTTTTTTAAGTGTGGAGAAGCTGGAACTGAGAAGCCCAGCAGTAAGTGTGTGAATATGCTGCTATCACACCAAATCTGTGGTCATGGGTGCCAAGGACTTAGAACAAATCTCAGATTTATTCTGGCATCTGGGACATCAGTATGTCTAATCGGTATTTTGATAGAAATGCCTGTCTTCCTGTCATTTGTTAAAGAAGCTTCTGGAAAACGGGAAGTGCTGCCATCTTACATGGCTGCAGAGCAGAAAAACTCTACAATGTCAGACCAGATGATTGAAGAGATGATACTGGATAAAAGATTCTGTTAAAGCTGCGTTCATGATACCATTTCATTAACTGAGTTAAAGGAAAATGAAGTTAAAGCACTTCTGAGACGCTCTTGCCCATTTTTTCCCTGCCCCTGTTATCTGAACTGTCCATCTAACATGAGAACCATCTCTCTTTTTTCCTACTGTGTTCTAGTTTTTCCTTTGTGAAGGTGGAATTCAATCCACCAGCAAAGCTGAGAAAATGCCTAAGTGCACTGGAACACCCACAACTTCAGTTTCATGCCTTCTAAGCTAACACCTCAATCTCAGAACCGAGGATCTGTTGGAAATATTTGGATCAAATTTGATTTAATTTGCTGATAATGCTGTGGAAGCCTTTTTTTATTTTTCAGAAAATGTGTGTTGTGCAGAGTAGAGAGAACCTGCAGAGTGTCCTGGACCTCCTGCTTCACATTTGATCTAAAAAACAGCAAAATATTCCTTATCCTTTCTCTACATCTACTTAGTCTCCAAAACAGACTCTGTTCACTTTGCTATTGGTTTCCTATAATCAGATTTGAATGGTTAATATGGGAGAAGCTCAGTATAAATTCCCAACAGAGCTAGCTGATCATTTTGGAGTAAATTTAATTGGTGGAGAGCAGTTGCTGCTGGTCTTTTCTAGTGTTTAAAGCTAGTGCAGCACAGACTGAAGATTCTGATAACAACCTATTTCTTTCTTTCTGAGTTTTGTCTACTCAAGTTGACCACCAAGAACAACAGTTCAATTATTTGCCATTAAAAATGTTTTCTATGAACTGGTTTTGCTCCACAGGAGGGAGAGGAATGTTTTTATGGAAGAACTTCTGCTTAATTTCTGGAGGAAAGAGGTTTTATTTACAAATGACCAGAAGAGTCATATATATATATAAATAGACAATATAAAAATATGAAAAATTAAATAATATTTTCTCATCTTAGTCTTTCAACTCTCTTCTTCTCAGCCTTTTTCACAAAACATGAAAATCTGGATGTGGGAATCTCAGCTTTGCAATCAGTCTCCTGCTGAAGGAAGGACACAGACTGTGTGTGAACATGAGCAGTGCAAACATCTACACCAGAGCTAATCACTCCAGGATTCCTGGCCATCTGGTGGGAATCAAGTGAGTCTGGAAGATGAGTCAGCTCCTGATGCAGGTGTGTAAAGGAGGTCTGATGAGTCACAGTTTAAAATTGCCCAGCTCTCTTCCAATATTTAGGAGAGCCTTGTGTGTCTAGCTCACACTTGAAGGAAAAAAAAATAAGGGTTAGACTAAATTAATTCCATCTGGAGACTATTTTTTTTTTTCCTCATTTTTTAAGCAGAACTTTGTGGTGCTGAGCTGTATTTTTGCCTTCAGAAACTTCCCAGTGATCCATGTGTGATGAGAACAGGTTACACAAGCTCACTGTTTCCTTACGTGTTTAAAGTACTATTCAGCCAGCTGAGACAAAAATAAATGTTGAAAAGGAAGAGCAAATATAAGTTTATAAATTAAAACCATGGTAATTTAGGACACTTATAGTAGACTATAATCATTAATCTTATGAAAGAATCTTTTTAAATTCTTTTAATCCTTTAATGTTGTTGGACAGGAAGAGGGGTCAACTGTCTCACTGCAGACATTCATTTGAACAAAACCCATTTTTCCATGATACCATCCATGTCTCTTACATTGAAGAGGAAACCCACTACTGTAATCTGCAAATGTTCATTATGACATTGAAAAAAATAGTCTTTTCTATTAATATAATTATAGGATGATGGCACTGGGCATATCAGGGAGATGTTTGGGATTCTCAGATCTTGAAAACCAGCAATTATGAGCACAGGGATCTCTGTTAGGAAGAGTTAGAAACTGGTAATTGCCTGTGAGCACAGAGGAGCCTGTGAAAGCTCTTCTGAAATGTTTGCCATGCTTTAAACTACTCTGCTACACAGCATTTACTGGAGTTTATTGCAAATTCCAGCATTGCAGACCAATTTTTCCCAGAGATGGCCTGTTGGGCATGCTGGGTGATGGCAGGTTGTCAGAAATCCTAGGAACAGAGCCTTTTTTCCTGCTGAGGTTTTTTTGCAAGAAGTAGAAGCCTTAAGCTCGTAATTTGTGTGTCTACCTATATCTGTGAGTGAGTGATCCCCAAACCATCCTCAACAAAGAACTCAGTTCCAAACAGAGACTTTGAATTCGGTCTTGAAGAAATGTGCAGAATTCTGGGGGAGCCTCCTGGCATTTTCACAGCAGCTGAGGTCCTGCCATTTCCAGGATGTGGCACTGCCTCCTCAAAGCCCTGCTCTCCCAGGTAACACTCATTTCACAAGATTTCACTGCTGCACTCAGGAGCAACCAGGCTGGGGTTCAAACTGAAGGGATCAATTATCCATGACTGCCACCACAGTGAGTTTTGGCATTGAAGAGGGGAACATAATGGGAAGGGATGATTGGAACTGACGTTAAACCGATCGGATATAAAGTCTCTGAGCTAAAACCCTACCTTGGAAGTGTAAATTGCTCTGAGGGCTGACAAAGCAGCTCTGATCTTGCAGCTCAGAGCAGGGTGAGCACGGCTCTGGACAGCTGCTGCCATCTCAAGTCAGATACACCCCTGGCTTCTGACAAGGCCCTGATTGTCTCGGTGTGAGATATCCTTCAGCTGTGAAAAGGAAACATTTGATTGGAAAATTGATGCAGGCAGTGGTGTGATTACAGAGCTGTGCTCTCTCTGAGCACATCCTTGCTCTCAGTGTTCTCTCACCTCCTAAATGGGCCGATGTGACACCTACTGCCATTGCACTGCTTGTTCTATTTACAATGTTGATCCTTTCTTTCCTCTGTGGGTCATCTTTATTTAGATGTCACCTCTTTGCATTAAGGATTTTGTGTCCCACAGCATAACTTTAAATCTATTTAACCCTTAATGACATACTGAACATGTTAGTACACCTCTGACCCCCAGGAAATCCATAACCCACTCCTGGATGAGATGGTTTCCTCCCTGTGCTTGTGGAAGGAACCCCGAGGCTACAGGGTGAAAAAAAATTCATCAATCTTATTCACTGTAGAGAAGGACTCATTTTTTTTTCTCAGGATCTCTGAATATTGTACTTGGAATGTATCAAGAAATCAAAACCTAGGCTAGTGAAGCCCTGGCACAGGGTGCCCAGAGAAGCTGTGGCTGCCCCTGGATCCCTGGAAGTGTCCAAGGCCAGGCTGGACGGGGCTTGGAGCAACCTGGGATAGTGGAAGGTGTCCCTGCCCATGGCAAGGGGGTGGAACTGGATGCTCTTTAAGGTCCTTTCCAACCCAACCCATTCTGTGATTCCATGAGAAGAAGCAGCAGGATTTTGATCAGCAGCTCCCAGCTACGTCACTTTGAGGTGGCACAACCCACACCGGCCTGCTGCATGCAGCACAGAGCCTGACAAAGGCTGGGAATGTCAACTCTATCCATGAGAGCCAAGACAGATAGGACAGCATCAGCTCAGGCAGCATCCACCTTCCTAAAAACCCCTCCTGTAGCTGCTGGCAGGGAAGTTCCAATGGAGGAAGAGCCCAGAGTGCTCCTGTTTTTACCCAAGGAGCTCCTGCTCCAGTGTCCCTCAGAAGTGAGAGGCTCAGCTGACAGAGCAGTTGCTTCACTAATTCAGGAAACAACTGAAATAAAGAAGCCTTAATTCTTTTCTGCAGTTCACAAGGCAAATTGTCCTGCAAGGATTCCTCCTCCACTTGCTCATTAGCAGCAGTTGTGAAAACCTTCACATTTTAATTAGCAGTGCTCATGAGCGCCTGGAAAAGAGACAGCCAAACCCAAAAGGAAATATTTATCTCCCTGAGCTTGCTTTGAGGTGCAAATGAGAAGAAAAACCATGTTTGACATTTTGAACAATTGAAATACCACCAGCTTCAGGCATCATAATATTCCATACTTCAAGAAGGTATTTTCATAACTACTTATGGCTTGATATTACATGGGTGAGATAAAATCCATTAAACATTTCATTTTGGTACTTCAGGCCGCGCTCTTTCTCTACACACAAAAAAAATTAAAAAAAATCAACTGTCTTGATTAATAGCTAAAAGATTTTATCATCTTTCAGTGGTTGTAGTATGAGTATTGCAATCATCATGTGCAAGACTGAGAACTGCTGAAAATCAGGACACTCATGAAACTAGTGGGCAGCATACTCTGAGCTCCAAAATGCATTTACTAGTTAATGCTTAGATTAATAAATAAATAAAACTGGAGGAAAGCTTGGCATGGCATCTGAAAACAGCAGGGCAAGGACTGGAGATGTGGTCCCTTGAGTAAGGAATATCTTAAATACATGAAATGAAATGAAATTCCTTTTATTTCTCTCAAAGTGTTTGAGACTACATAAAGATAATTTTGCAGTTTCTAGATTATTTAAGGTATGAAGAAAGAATGATCATAGAGAAAGAGGTTTTGTAATTTGCCAGCTCAGAGGACAACAGCTGCCATCTGCAGGGAATCAGTAAGTTTTATTGAACCTATGATGAAACAGAAGTATTTGGTGTTCTAACACTTGGTCTGTGACTAGATGTATTTTACACTTATCATGTTTTACAAAAGTTGTTTCACAACTATTCTCCCTTTTTCCAAACATCAGGTTCACTAAACACATTACTAATAAAAATGGGGGTTTTTTTGTAGCTGGTTGGAAGTGAGGACTTTCAAACTAGGGTTGGAGAACAGAATAACAGGTGCTTGGAAAAGTGTCTGCCTCACAAAGTGTACTTGTCACCAGAAAATGACAGTGAGCTGTAACGTGTAGATAAGGCATCCAGATGGAATTGCTGCCTTTGTTCACATTATCCCCAGCATAGACTGAAAATGGGAAAATCAAGCTAGAAGTTGTCCTGTAGCATTTGCAAAGCTGTGTTCTGCTCTCTTACAAAGTGACTTCAATGGGTGAAGGAATTAAGCTATCACCTGGGGTGTCCAAACATTTGGAGATCTCAAGAATAGCAAAGCATTTAAAGTGTGTTACATTCTGTACTTCAGATCTTCAGAACAACACAATTATATTTAATGCTGTGCCCTGCAATCTGTCAAGCCAAAGCCTTTCTTTCTGACGTATTGTTTGCACATTGTAATTTATTTTAGTGTTCTACGGAGGTAAGAAATGAGGGAAGAAATCTAAAATATTCCTGCTGTCCTTCTCTTCCTCCACTGAGAATCTCAGAGTAACTTGTCAAAGAGTGAAGGCTGGGAGGTTTTCTTAATTTAAATAGGTCGGTTTTAAAATGTTCTTAATTAGGGGATGTGCAGATTTTGTTGGCTGTGGCTGGTACAGCCTGGATAATAGTGGGCAGTTTTGACACAGTCTGTACAGTCTTTGCTATAATTAGGCAGAACATCCTTCAGAGTAGAAAATGACTGGTAAAATGCAGAACTCTTTCAGATTTTGGAGATCTCGTGCTGTTACCTGCAGACATCTCCTCTGTCTGTCAGGTAAGCTCACAGCAAAGTCTACAAGAGCAACTCGGCCCCAGAAGTGACCCCCTGACACATCCCCTTGTGACAGCAGGGACCAGGGGTGATTCCTGCTCCTTTGGTGGGGATGGAAACTCTCGGAGCAAAAGAGGGACCTGGAGCTCCTGGAGTGGGTCCAGCAGAGGCTGAAAAGGTGATGAAGGGCCTGGAGCATCTCCGTGCCCAGGAAAGCCTGTCCCTGGCTGTCCCTGTGTGTCCCTGGCTGTCCCTGTGTGTCCCTGGCTGTCCTGGATGTCCCTGACTGTCCCTGTGTGTCCCTGCCTGTCCCTGGCTGTCCCTGCCTGTCCCTGTGTGTCCCTGCCTGTCCCTGGCTGTCCCTGTGTGTCCCTGTGTGTCCCTGCCTGTCCCTGGGTGCAGGAGGGGCAGAGCAGGGCCCAGGTTCTGCTCCAGGCCCAGCAATGGCACCAGAGCCACGGGCAGGGGCTGAGCCCAGGGAGTTCCACCTGCACATGAGGCAGAACTTCTTCACTGTGCAGTGCCCAAGCACTGGACAGATTGTCCAGAGAGGCTGTGGAGTCTCCTCCCTGGGGATATTCCAGAGCTGGCTGGACACAGCCCTGAGCCCTGTGCTCTGGATGGCCCTGCCTGAGCAGGGAGGTGGCACCAGTGACCCACTGTGCTCCCTTCCAGCCTGACCCATCTGGGATTCTGATAAATTTAGGCAGTCATGGATCTACTTGGACAAGATCTTGTTTCTCATTTGGGATTGACATCAAGTGGGATTGAGGGATAACTGTAATTTATGATATCTTGAACAGATTTAAAGGCTTGCAGCAAACCTATGAGTTTAATTGCTCTGGTATTGAATAATGGCTCCAGCCTGGAATTCCTGTGTGTGGTAGCAAAAATGTGCATATTCTCTCTGATTACTGGGCCAGGAGTTATTACCTGAACATCCACTAGAAAAATCATCAGGACAAAAGGAAATTTCCCATCAGCAGCTTCAAGTTGCTACAACTGGGACACAGGTTTATAAAAAAAATAAAAAAATAAAAATTTAGCTACTGAATTTATCTTCCACTGTGCATAAACTCTCTCTAGATCTCCATCTTTAAGAACATCACACACTGCAGCACTCACCTGTTGCCTTAATTGTCTCTCCAATCAGGGAAGCTTTGGGATGAGCATGAGGGCACATGGTAGCAGTGGAAATCTGCTCATTAAGTGGGGGAGAGCAGAAATAAACACAGCTCCTCTTTGGCATTTTGTGTTTGGGATCACTCACGCTGTTTCCATCTTCACTGGAGTGTATCTTGCTGAAAGGTTTTGTTCAAGACCATGAAGACACATGTCTAAAGTCATACTGATTCTGCACACAAGGAACTTAGGAATCTACCCTCATCTGTTCCATATGCTTCTTGCAAGTGTGAATTATGTTTGGGTTTTTTTCCTTGAGAGTAAAGAGTTTCACTGTTATGCAAAGATCTGTTCTTGTCTTTTATAGTCTGTGCAGTCTTTTCTGTATGAGTCTCTCACATGGTTAGAAAAATCCACAACTTGTAAAGTAAACTGAGATAACAAAATATGGTTTAAGAAAATGAGTGAACCAGAGCATAAAGCTACCACAGGCTGCACTCCTATTCCAAAAGTAAACCAAAGTTTAAAAACGAGTCTAAGATGGTTTTAACTTGCTCTTGCTGCTGCTGCAAGCTAAGTCAGAATACTGGGTGAAGTCAGAGGTCTCCTTAGCATGGCACAGCAGACTTTTGGTATTGTCACATCATTAATTCTGTTTCCTAACTCAAACACAGCTCTCAGGAATGGGCATATGAAGCAGGGTATTGACATTGCTTGAAAACTCACAGGATTCTTCCAGCACACAAACCCTGAACTGTTAAAAAGTGACTGCATTTCCTACTTCTCATGTGCTGTGGATTGTATCCAGGTTGAAAAGGCTTGTTGTTGGACTGAAAGCTCCCCTTTTTAAAATGAGTTTTCTGAGCAGGAATGTGAAGCATTAATATATTCATTGCAATAACGCTGGGCATGGATTGGCAGGAGGAAAATGAAGTGTTAGTGATGGCTAAACCAAGGGTTCTGAGTGTGCCTGTGTAGGCAACACTGGTTCTCTTGAAGTCTGTCCAGAAATACTAAAATAAATACGTTCTACATACCTACTCACAAATCTGTGGGACCTGGAGCTGGCCACTGGAGTCAGAGAGGAATTTAACTCAGAGATGAATAAAGAGGGCTTTTAATACATACTGTTCAATCCAATTACACTGACAGACTTACCTTCATGCAAGCCCTGTTTTATTCCTCACCCACTGTTCCTGTTTTCTTTCTTACACCATTATCCAGGGGTTTAACTTCAGGCTTGCTGTTTGGCTTCACCTGACCACTGTCACTGCAGCTCTGACTTTGTGTGCTGGAAAACAACTGCTGGAACAGGAGGTCACGTACCTCATCTACACTTTGTCTTTAAAAACTTTCTTTGACTCCTTCTGTTCACATTTGAGGGAAAATCAGAGAAAATCAGGCCAGCTAGAAAGTTGGTGTGAATTAAGGACATACTTATTACTTTCTTGAGCTGCACTTGTCAGTTTAAAGGCAGTTAAGACCTGAAAATCTTCATTCATGCTCTGCTTTCAGTATTTTGTTCCCTTTTCTTCCCAGTGTCCAGACTTTTCATCTTCATCCAGCTGCCCTCAGCTTCAACTACCTGAATGCTCTGCAGGGAGCCATGAAATTCATTGCAGAGTGATAAGTTACTCTGAGAAACCAACAAAGAAAATGATCTGGTTTTCACCTTCCAGGTCCAAAATTAGGTGCTTAAATTTGGAAGCTTTTTTTTTTAATTATTATTTTTTTTAATCCCTACAGAAAACCCCTCTGGCAGGTGATATATTTGTATATTTGGCCCTTCTAAGAACAAAGTTCTGGAGATGCCTGACTTCCTCCAGTGATTTTACAAGGAAGACTAATTAAAATAAATTCAAGGACCTCTCAGTTCAGTCCATAAATCTGGGCTACCTAAAGCTGTAGGCCTTGACCCTTCACTCCTTTTGTTAAAAACTTCTTCAATAAAGAAACTCTGCCTTGACAAAATGACCTAACATTGGAGCATATAACCAAAAAAAAAAAAAGACATTCCAGCATTCATTTAATTCCACTTTGTCAAGCCAAAGTAAGTTTGTGCTTCATAGAAAAACTCTAGAATTTTTGCTTTTATTCCAGCCTAACTTCATGGATTTATGACTGTAAATATTCCAATTACTTACATTTAATGGTTCATTTGTCCTCATCTGGGCCACAGCAGATCCTTGTGCCCATGTCCTTCACCCCTTGCAGTTGGCTAAAACTGCCCTCAGGCTCTGAAATTAGGAAATCTCAGGTTGTGTGAGCACCTGCTGTGCAGTCCAGGGCAATGCATGAAAATGCTGCTCACACCGGTGAATTATGCAGCGTGACTGAAGTAATCAATACCACCGTGTGGTCAATCAAAATCACTCTGTGATTTATGCCCATTCAGAAGCTCTGACTCATGGCTGGGGCAGCAGTCTGACACTTTTCCTCTGTGGAGAAATGCTGCTAATTTGGGATTTTTTTCATTGTGAAGATCCCCTGTTTTTGGAAAGGACACACTAATCTCCCCCCCCCCCTTTTTTTTTTTTAATTTTTATTTTTCTGTCACAGATCTTTTAGCAGTTACAAAACCAGGTTCAGAAATCATTTTCCCACTGTAATCAAATAAAACATATCAATAAACACTTTTATCTTCAGGTTAAAGTTTAATGAGGTAAGAAATAACAAGCAGGCTGAGAAGTGGGCAGCTGTGGAAGAGCTGATGGAGCTGTAGCTGATGATGTTTCATTCCTTCAGTGCAAAGAGCACACGTACAAAAGAGAGGCTAATTGCTCTCTTTTCAGCTGGAAAAAGAACACAGCAGAAAATCAAGCAAAACCACACAGTAACAAGAGGTGCTGTTGCCATTCTGGGGTATTTTGTGCATTCCAGGCCCAGGAGTCTTGTGGAGTCAAGAAACACCTTTGGAAATCAAGTCCAGAGGAGCCACATCAGGATCACCAAAATAATGCTCAGTATTCAGCATGTGCAAAGATGACAAATTTCAGACCTCTAGAGCTGTGAAGGTTAAATAGGGAGATCATACACTGTGATCTAAGATGTGGAAAACCTTCATAAAAACCTCTGCTAACCAGACCTCTTTCCTCCTCCAGTCACTTCCAGATGAGTTCCCTTCACTTTCCAAGCTTAATTTAATGCCTTTTCAGTAGTTTCAGGGAATAGAGTTAAACTTGTTCTCATGTGGACACATTATTAGCCAGAAAATTTTCTTTCTTCTTGTGGCTTTCTGGGTTTTTCAGTCCATAGCAATCATAAATGATTTTTTCTTCAGATGGATGTCTGGCTTAGGAAGGTCTCTGGTGAGCCACTAATTAGTTAGAACAGTTTCTGAAAGGAAGTCAGCATTAAGAGGTTGTGCTCTGTGGTGCTATTTAGGTGCCTGCAGGGAAAAAAACACATTCAGAAGCCCTTATCTTGGAGAAAATTACTTTTTTAAGAGACAGAGTAGTTCCTAAAAAAACATACCCAATGAGGAAAGCCTGAAAGAACTGAGGCATTTTATTACAAGCAAGATGAATATTGAAATAGAATGTCTGTAGTAGTCAGATACAGAAGTGTGTGTTCAAGGGGGAGACAGGAGGATGGGGAGATGTTTGGAGTCTGAAATGAAAAGATGGGGAAGAGGAATGCTGGAAAAGGTCAGGAAGAAGCTTTGCAATTTTCCCAGGATGCTGTCCTGCCATGGAGACTGTCTGCATGAATTAGGTGGATCTGGCTCAAAGCAGCAATCTTTCTTTTTCTCTTTTTTTTTTTTTTCTTTTTTAAAGGAATAATTAAAAATAATAGCTCAATTCTGTCCACTGAATATATTTCCCATCATCCTAGGTGCAGACACAATTTAAGGAAGGGCACTGGAGTCCTCCCATGAGTGCATCAATAATGTGTCTATCAGTGAGAGGTGTCTGAGTTTCTTTGGGAACTTTAATGCTCTGCTGACCTTTCAGTGAGCACAGGTTTTCCTTTAAGGTGATGTTAGCATCTGATCTTTTCTCTGCAGCTTCCAGCAAAGCCCCCAGAGCACCCAGAGGCTCAGACAGATGTGTCCTGGCTGCACATCTGCCCACCCACAAGCCCAAAGGCTCTGTGACTTCAGCTCTCAGGATGCTGCAGCAGCTGCAGTTTGAAGAGCAGAGCCAGGGCTCTGAAGCTGCCCTGTTTCCTCACATGAAAGTGCAGCTTTCAGGAATGGCTGCACATTGCACTGCAGGCTCTACATCTCTGTAGAAAACAGCAGCAAACTCTGAACCACCAGCTGCAGCTGGGCTGGACTGCAAAAGGGGTCAGTAGCCAAGGGCAATGGCTTGGGGACACAGAGCTGGTGTCCCCATGGTGGTGAGCAGGGTGTCCATGCTCTTCTTTTAGTTGCAGCAGGTCCAAAGGAGTGCCACAGAAATTATTAGAGGGATGGAACATGTGTCCTATTAGAAAAGACCTGGTTGTGTTCACCTGGAAAAGAGAAAGCTCCAGGAAGATCTTAGAGCTGCTGCCAGTGCCTGAAGGAGCTTCAGGAGAGCTGGAGAGGGACTTTGGACAAGGGATGGAGAGACAGGACACAGGGAATGGCTTAGCACTGAAAAGGAGTAGGTTTGGAATGGATATTAGGAAGGAATTGTTCCCTGTGAGGGTGGTGAGGCCCTGGCACAGGTGCCCAGAGAAGCTGTGGCTGCCCCTGGATCCCTGGAAGTGTCCAAGGCCAGGCTGGATGGGGCTTGGAGAAACCTGGGACAGTGGAAGGTGTCCCTGACCATGGCAGGGGGTGGAATGAGATGATCTTTGATGTTCCTTCCAACCCAAACCATTCTGTGTATGATTCCAAAACAGTGCAGCCTTTCCTGGCTGTGTGTCTGAATCAGGAGCTGAAGGCAGAGCTTCCAGTCTGTCCATAACTTTTGCTTTTAAAAACTGGGACAGGACAAAGCCTAGGAATCCTTTAAAGTCTCCAGGGAATTTTCTTGAAAGTAATGAAGTCCCTGCTCTGTGGCTGGTTTCCTTCAATCTGTTGTCCAGTGTCCTTCCTTCCATCCCCACCCCATCTCCAAAACCCTGACAACAGTGTGAGATCTCATGGAGTTGTTACTGCTTCCTCCAGTGACTTTTAACCTCACTGGGAGAAGGTTCCTTTCCTTCAGGCACATCTTTCCTCAGTGGCACATCTTGCCAGATGATTTTGGAAGGGGAAGGTTCCTGTTTCTGTGAATTCAATCTGGATTTGGAGATTTAAGTAGTCTAAATATGAAATTTCCAGGCCTAAAGTCCAATTTCAAATTCCTTCAAATGTAAAGCTCCTGAAATACAAAAAGAGAGAAAAAAACCAGAAGTTAAAAATGAGTCTTTAATTATGTTTGAAAAAACATTTGTTTGAAACTCGGAGGTTTCAAGTTTGATATTCCAGAATCAACAAATTTGAGTGGTTTGCATATATATATATATATACACACACACATTAATCTGAAAATCTATCAGGCTTCTTCTGGCCCACAAGAATGATTCCTACTGACCAATGCCAAGCTCTGTGCTGAGTGGGAGTTGTTGTTTTTTTTGTCAGGGATATTGCAAATGATGTCCCAGCTGATATTAGGCTTTCCAAATCTGCTGGATTAACTTGGTCTGCTCCAAGGGGTGGCACTCTGGAAATCCATGTCCCAGGGCTGCCAAATTAAGGATCTCCTTCAAGTGCAGAAAACATCCATGTGTTCCTCATTTACCCCAGGCTGGGTCATCATCAATCCCTCCCTTGGGTAATACAATTGATAAAATGCAAAGTTGAAGGGGGTTGGAGCTTTTTAATATTATTTCTACAAGGCAAAGCTAAAAGGAGATAAAACTGATGAAATTTTTATGCTGTTTGCTACAGAAGAGAAAGAGAAGAGAAAAATAAGTGGATTTGCGTGCTTTGACCTTGGCCAGAAGGGGTTTGGATATTTTCAAGACAAGCAAAGTTCAAAAAGTTGCTGTGAGCTGTGCCCATGAGGACAACCCCTGTTCCAGGAACCTCTTCCCATCCTCCAGGACACCAGGGGATTAAAAGGAATATTTTGTGATGGAAGATTAATTCTTGCTGTTTATTGTCATAAGCAATTTTATGAACTTTTAAAAATTGTATTTTAGCTCTTCTCCCCATGAGAGCTCTGAACACTTGGAAGGTATTGGAGATTGTGGATAGTCATAATAAAATAGCTTTGACCTTGGATTAAAAATTTGCCAAGGTGACAGACAAGCACATGAATCAATTACAGCTCATACACAAGATATAAAGGATGCAGTTGGTTAATATTTTAAGGATCCAGGACCAAAGCAGCTTGTCAGTAATGACAGCCAGATCCACAGCTCTGTGTCAGCTGCTCTCTCCAGCACACTTTCATTTTTAAAAAAACAACCAAAAGGTGTGCAAGCTCAGGATCACTGAACACTCCTCCTGCAGGGATCCAGAATTTTCAGGCATCTGAGGATGCTTGAGAAGCCTCCACTTGCAGGATTCAAAGCAAGGCACCAGGGATGAGAGGAAACTGGGGGCAGGGTAAGGTTCTGCTTTTTTAGAAGAATACTTCTGGGGTGTTTTTTGAGAGCTTCTAATTTCTTTAGAGCAATTGTCATTCCTGTTTGGCAGAGCTGCACCCCACTCAGTGCCTCTGGGAAGAGAAGGAATAAAATATTTGGGATTTTAGTTTCTCATCTAGAAAGAACAAAGCACAGAGACAGACAAGTTGGTGCCATCATTGTGGTGACAATGACAAAACAATGTCTTTTTCTGAGCTGATTTTACAAGATAATATAAAGCTTTTAAAACAAAACGCTGCAAGTGCTCCTGAAATGCAAACAGAAGTGGTTTGTAACCTCTCCAGCCCTGCAAAGTAATTCTTGCTATTTAAAATACAGCTGTGCTTAATGTGGCATATTTTCAGACCACAAATTATGATTTCCTTTAAGTGGCTGCTGCGTTTGCTCCCCTTTTGCTCCACAGAGGACAATTTATTAACTTTTCATTCAGGGTCTGATAGGAATATTTATTTGCACAGCATTCCAAAGGGTTCTTGGTTAGCTCTGAAGAGACCTAACCCAGGCCCTGCAGGGGTCCATTTTTAATGGGATTTTAGAGGTGACATTAACAACAGGCTCGGGGGAAATGAAGCACAAAGATGACGAGGTGCTGGGATAAAACGTGATTTCTTCAGGTTTGATTAATGTGTTTTGGCTCCACAGATCCCTCCACAGCAGAAACTCTTCCTGGCACAGTCCTGAAAGGAAACTGTGACAGTGAGGAGAACCATCCTGCCCCACAGAATTTGGGGAAAGTTTTCCTGGGCTGTGCATGTCCAGCACTCTGCTTTCTGCTCTGCTGCCACCACAAAGAGCCCCTCACCAGCACATCAGGAGATCTGGGGTCCTTCTCAAAGGGCACTTGGCACAAGGATGGTCTTGAATGCTCAAATTCCTACTGAATTACTGCTGGATTTGGGGTGGGAAGGAAGTCTGGAGCTCTCTAATCCAGCCTGCTCAAAGAAGGAAGAATTAGAAATTTGCACACTTGTAGATCATGGCCAGAACCAGTTCAATTTTGAGCATTTTTAAGGTTCTCCCAGTATGTGTTGTTGTGTTTAGTCACTGCCATGGTGATGTCAAAATCCCCTTGTGCAACATTTACTCAAAATTTAATCAAAATTTAAGTTCTCTGAATAGGAAATGGGACTTGCTTGAGCATTTTCCTTCTTTTTGTGCAACCTGTAGAAATAATCAATATCAATAACAACATCAATAAAATCATCAATAAGGCTGAAAAGTAAAGCAAAGAAAACATTAACCACTTTTATTATTAAGGCTCTTCTGAACATAATAAAAGAAAGAAATTAAGAAAGAAAACATGCTACAACAAAGGGATTTAAATGCAAATCTTGCCTTGCTACTCTTGCCTTGCTACTCTTTCCTTCCAGAAGAGCAAGAAATCGATTCCTGGTTAGGATTCAGCCAATTCACCCATCACATTGATGCTCATTTTTTGAGGTCACTGAAGAAATCCCAAGAGACTTTGCCTCAGAAATCAACAGTCAGAAAAACTTCCTCATCAATAAAAGTATTTGAAGAGCATTTGAGAGAATGTATTAATTTTATAAGAAAACTGAGAACATGGTGTTGAAAAAAAATCTATGTCTCTTAATTTTTAATGTTCTCACTCTGCTTGTGCTGGAACATCATTGAAAACAAAATGCTGAGAATAAATTCTGCTACCTCTGAGCATTTAGTTCTTATTTAGGAAGAAAGCTCCTTTTTGTACTGACATATTTTGTCTGCCTGTAGAACTATGTGAATGTTTTCCATCTTGATAAATTTCAGGGATGAGTTTTATGATGACTTCTGGGTTAATAGCAGAATTTTAAAAGATATTTCTGGATGAGCAGGTGTATTTATTATGAATGGGTCTCCTGCTGTTGCTCATCTACCCTCATCTTTAGCAGATTTGCCTGACGTCACTGTAGGGAATATCTATTACAAAACTGCCTGTAACTTTAAAAACATTTATCATGGCAACAACTTTTGAAGACAGAAGGGAGTTTTTTTTCTCTGTTGGTTTCAAGAGAGTAATGAAGGTGCTTAGTAACCTACCAGGTGCTTTACTGGGATTGAGAAGTGAATTAAAAGCAGGACTCCCCTGTTCTGGGTTAAGATCCTGAAGGCAAGAACATTTTCCTCTGTGTATTAGAGAGGAGAAGTCTCTGCCCCCTGGTGTGTCCATGTGTGCTGAGGATCAGCAAGGATTAAAGGTTTCTGCTTTAGTGCTATCAGTCATATACAGCAGGATATTATTGATAAAATCAAGGCATCCTCTTTGTGCTTATTGAAGAACTGGTGCCATCATTTGGTTGTTTTTTTACAGGGGAATTTTTCCCTTCAATCTGCAAATTCACATTTGGGTGTCTGTGCATTAAGCAGCACATACTTATTCATCCTCACATCCTGTCTGCATCTTCTGCTGTGGCATGTGTGTTTAATTTACATGGCAGCTATGCATCACCTTTTTTTTTCAGTTAAATAAGTGAAATTCTCATTAGTGCAGAGGTTATAAGGTTTTAAAATGTAAAAAAAAAAGAGCAAGATGGAGCTGGTAATTGATTAACCTGAGGTGCTGCAAAGCTTCACCCTCAAACACTCGATGTTTAGTGGATTTAAAGATGTATTGAGTTGTCTAGTGAATAAGGAATAAAATCTGAAATTTCCTTTGGAGTTAGTTGTCACTTAGAAGTTTTTCCTTGAGAGAAGAATACAATTTCAAAATTAACTGCAAATATACTAAATATGGTGACTGCATAACTATTGCACCTAATCTGACATAAATGTTTTAAGTAAGCAATATATCCAATTTTTTTTGCTCATCAGTTCACCTACCTAGGCAATAAATATCAAATCTATAGCCTGGAAAGAGGTATTTTATGTAAAAACCAACTGCATTGTAGATATGCATAAATGAAAGGAACAGTAAAACATGTTTTTAGCAACCCACTCAGAGTTTAGTAACATATGTTAGACAGGGAATATGGACATATGTTATGTCAGGCAAGGGGAGAGTTTTGGAGGGAAACCAAAATCCTTGCAGATCATGGTTCTACTCCCTGTTCTGTGCTGAATTCCCAAAGGGAAGGATGGGAAGAGCACCAGAACCACTGCCTGTGGCCTCCTGTGGTGTCTCAGAGCTGAAAACACCAGGTTTCAGGCTGAAATGTTTAGATCTGCTCAAAGCATTGGGGAATTGCCAAAATGAACAGATATTTATCATGAATAACATGAGGCCTGTTGGGTAATCTTTTACACAGATGCAAAATGTATCATAACAACACTGCTGGTGTTGATCTAATTAAAAGCTGGTGTTTCTCTGATGGTCTTTAATAAATTCTGTTACATGTATTTCATGCAGATAAAATTTTGTTCACTGATTTTGTAATTTATGACCAGGAACACTTGACCAAGGCACTTCTGGACATGTACAGGAAAGAGATGCAGGTGAAGACCTGAAAATCACAACAGGTGTGAAAATTGTTCTAGAAATGCCAGTAATGTTCACACATTTGTGTGTTACCACATTTGTGTTTGGAGGTCTAGAGGCACCACAGGCAGAGCAACCAGCAGCTTTCTCAAAGCTACAGAAGCTCAGTCTAAACCCAAATAAACACCTTGAGAGCTCAGCCAAGGAGAGCAAAACCTCCAGAGCTGGAATGACAGTGGTGTCCAGGCATGGACACATGATTCATTGCAGGATGAGAAACGCTCCTGAGGTAACCTTAAACCCACTGAGAGGTGAGATGGGAATTCTGTATGGCCTCCAAGAGAGGTAGGATAAAGATTGAACAGCAAAGTGCCTTTCTCAAATGGTCTTGCCAACTTGTAACAGAGCTCAGAGGTCTGAAGGACACCCTGGAGCCCAGGTTCCTCCTTTACGAGGGGGCACGCTGCTTCTAAGTCTGGGTCATGTTCTTCCACCAGCAAAACAAACAGACAATTTATTTGTACAAACCTTGTATGGTTATCCAAGTTTCCCCATTTAATAGCAGAGTTTACTGGGAAAAGGCTATTTCTTAGTTTTAGAAACCTTAATTCAGGGTCAGTAAGGAAACTCTTACCTAAACACAGAGTTTTAAGAGCACATCTGCCATGTTATATTTGTGTCTCTGTTCCTATAATTTAAAAAAAAAAAAAGTATAATGAGCCACTAAACAAATTATTCTTGATGTTGACTGAAACAATCAACAATTATTATTTATAACATAAATAATCTAACATGAATTATGTTTAGTTTTCTCTTCAGCTCTGTCCCCAACTTTTGCATTTCACTGCTCTGCTGGTATGTTTTGGCGCCTACTTTATTTTTGTCAGCAAAATCAGTTATTCCTGACATCATTTCAGTGCCTTCAGGGCAGAATGCTGGAACTGAACAACTGGTTCCTTCCATGACATTTTCCAAGCCCATATCAAGTTTCTTTGCTGCTATCCAGAGAAGTTATGGAAGCAAGGCCAGAGGAAGGAACACACTGGTAGGGTTCACTTTGAGCTGAAAATTGTTTCATGCTATGTCTCCACAATTACCTCCATATTTATAGATTTCTGCTTGTCCAAAAATGGAGATTTGAATGTGCACTCTTGCTTCTTTCAAGAGTGAACAGTTTTTATATTAACCAGAGATGCCATGGCCAAGTTTCTTTCCAGCAGTCCCTAAACAAAGGAAAATGATCTCTTTGATCTCTTCAGCCAGGTGTCCTGGGTCTGCACCACAGACCTCTCTCCACTGTCTGTAGGGCCTTCAAGGGTTTTTTTCTGGTAGAGAAAATCAATTAATCTCTGTAGTCTTTCACAGCATGGTGAAGGGACTGACAAATTAAGCAAAGTTCTGACAGAGCTGCAGCTTGAGGCATGAATTGTTCATCTTACATCTCCAGTGCATGGCCTTGATTCCTGTCAATGTCTCTGTTAATTGAAACCTTCCTCAGAAAATGCTCTGCAGCCTGAGATTTCCAAGACTGTTCAAGGTTTCATTTCTGCTTGACACTCCCATCTTTTCTTTTCCTCTGCAGAAGTAATCCAAATTTGTTCATTCCTTTTGGATACAGAAAAGGAACAAGCTCTATTAATATTGTTTTCCAGGATAAGACTTGGGAATACCAAGTGTCAGCAACCTCGTTACACCTTGGAAGCATCAGGTTGAACTGCAGGTTTTTTTCATATAGCTCTGTTTGTTTACTCTTGCCCATCCTTGAGATGAGTCATTCTTAATAGTAAATATAAATAAAATGGCAATCTTGAAGCTGCTTTTCCTTTGTCTGCAGTTCCCTGACTGGTGCCCTTAACTGCAGCAATAACTTGAGCAAATCAAGAAAATGGGGCTGAAAATAGGCACAGCATCAGTGCTGGCTGGAAAGAGAGGTCTTTATCCCTCATTTGAAGGTGTCGATTCCAAGAGATATTGAACTTTCTCAACTTTCCTTAACCCCAGAGAGAATTGATGGAGCTTTGCTCCCACCCGGGCAGGCAGCATCGATCCCTGCTCATTCACACTTGGATGCTCGTGGGAGGATTGTGAAGAGTCAGGGTGGGGGGGTTGATCTCTCCTCTGGGCTCCAGAGCATTTTTAACTCCAGATGAATTTGCCAATTACGACTTGGATCTCTTGTAATGTTTCCTCTCCTCTCAGGGCAATCAGTGGACAGAACAGGGAGAGCGACTCTGAGCAGAGAATTTATCTTGATAACACTCAGTGTGCCATAATTCAATTGATGAAAAAAGTCTTTCCAATTACTTTAATTTGTTCTAACTTGTTTCAACAGAGCAAGGAGAGTTAATGTTTATAATATTGCAGATGGCTGTGTACAACACACACATTTCTGATTCTTGAGTATTTTGTATATATTCAGGGAATCTTGACCACTGGAATTGAGGATGTTTGACAATTATGGGACCTTTTAGATCAGTATAAAACATTTTATCTGGACAAGTTTCCCTCATATTCTGATGACAGTCAAGCTATTTTTATTAATTTATTTTAGATTAAAAACCTTATCCTGGTTGTTATTCACTTAACAGAACTCCTCATCTCACATCAGTAGTGTGTATTTTCCAACACACATGTATTTCTCTGAGCAATGCCAGATGAAATAGTTTGTTCTTTTCCCTTTATCTCTGTGAAGTTTATGCATCCTGGCTTTCCTGTTTGGAATGATGGATCCCAGTACTGTTGAACAAGCTGCAATCTTGATTTCATTATCCCTCAATCCCATGTGCTGGGCCTTCTACCAAAGTTGTGCCTCTTGCTGATATTGGGTAATTAATCTGTGATCTCAGAATATTGTAAAATAATAGTAATAAATTTCCCTGGAACATGACATTTTGGGAATTAAGAAACTTTTAAGACCTGAGGTCTGTTCACACACAAATATTTTGTATTATTTAAGTAGTAAATATTTATTAAGTTAATAAATAGTGATTAACATTACAAAATGCAGTAAAAACATAAATGTCACTAATAATACACTACTTTTAATTATAAAATAATATTAATATATTGACATTAAAAGATAGTATATTACTGGTAATTGGATTAGTAAATAAGTATTGATTTATAAATACAGAGATAAATTTGGTGAGGGTTGCTGTAGTAACTCATCTTTCTGATCTGTGGGCTGTGATTCATCTCATCGAACTCTTCATGTCTGTGATGTGTTAGGATGTGTCTGAGCTTGGATGGTCATTGCACAGTGGAGAGAAATGGATACTTCCAGGACATGATTCATTTCTGTCCAAGGAAGGATTTATGAGTGTAAAATTAAGTCTTTCCCAGTGGTCAGAATGTCCAGATCTAAGGCTCAAATCCTGTCATTTTCAGCTAGGATTAATCAAGCTTAAGATTGTGTCTCCTGGAAGACACAAACCAAATAAATTTCCTATTGTCTGTCTGTACAATAACTGCAAAATGCTTTCCATGTGGAAGCTTTTCCAAGCATTTCAATAGCTGATCTTTTCCCTGTGATTGATGTTAGTTGTAAACTACATGAACATGCTCAGAATTGCTTAATGCAAATCAACTCCTAAACTGTTTTCACAGGATCATTTTGTCTATTCCTTGCTGTGCATTAAGCTTGGGAAGTGCAGGGTTTAACTCCCTGTTGTCAAGCAATAACTCTCCAAAATGCTGCAAAACACTTGAAATCTGTCTCATTCATCACCAGGTTGTCAAAGCACGTGGGATAGTGGGGCTTTGATTCTGTGTCCATGCTCATGTTTGGAGCAGGGAAGCAATTGATTATCTATTAATGATAATATTAGTCCCTCTTGGCAGGTTCTTATCAGCCAAACGCTGCCTCAGTTCATCTGGAAAGACAAACCACACCATACCGAGGTCTTGCAAGCCCATTTGTATTAAACCCATGGTTTCCTGGAAATTCCAGAAAATTAATCCAATGGGAAATGCAGCTAAACCCCCCCTGCATAGTTCCTGAATTGCCCTACATGCCATTGTTAGTCCTAACGAGCTGAACAGGCACATTGAGAAGAATTTGGCCTCCAAGGGTGTTAAGAAGGAGGTATAGCACTGTCTCTCCATAAATCTGCCCTTATCGCCGTGGTTTGCCATAACAACCTCACTTTCCTGGAATATGAAGTTTAAAATGTTCCAAGAAGTACAAAAATTCCCCAAAGCATGAGGTCATGTATCTTCATTTCCCACAGGACTCGGCACAGGGGATATGGAAATGCAGTGGCTTCAGCTTGGAACTAAATGTGTGTCCTGCAAGCGACAAACCAAAATGCATCAGGAGCCTCTGCACATCACCTGTGAAAAAACTGCATCCAAATTTCTTCATTTCACCAACACACAATTCTGTAATGAGATAAGGAAAATATTCCTTTATTTCTAGTCAAATCTGTTTTGTTGGCTTGAAGGAAAAGTTATTTATTGTGTAGATCCTCTGCTGTCAAACACCAAAGTTCCTATGGGAGTAAAATATTAACTCCACAGCAGTGACTGTGTCAGCCTTGAATATACTTTTTTTGTTTATCAGATGGACATTTTAAGCTTTTGTCTTGCTTGTTTTTTGTGGTCTGCTGAAAATAAAAAGAAGAAAATGTCACATTCTTCCCTGTGAGGGTGGTGAGTCACTTGCACAGAGTTGCCCAGAGAAATTGTGGATGCCTCATCTTTTGGAAGTGTCCAAGGCCAGGTTGGATGAGATTTGGAGCAACCTGGGGTAGTGGAAGGTGTCTGTGCCCATGGCATGGTTTTAGTAGAGCTGCATGGTTTTTGAGAACCCTTCCAACCCAAATTATTCTGTGATTCTATGAAAAAAAAGAAAAATAAATCAGAATTACATCTCTTGAGGTTCATCTCCAGAAACTCTGGTGAAAAACTCCCCACCCAAACCCTATGCTAAATTAGTTTCTCTGGCACAGCAAAGGAGAAGTCTGATTGTTGTAGCAAAGGGAAAGGAGCTTAAATCTATAAGGTTTGGAGAAAATGTTTGCATAATGAAAATATCTACCAGAGGCCAAAGGTTTAAGACAAGACCATATAATAATTCAGCATTGACCTGGTGCTCTGAGCACTGTAGGAGGAAAGGTTGCCAAAGGCAATGAGACCTGACAATTCAAGTATTCTGATTTTTTTATCCCTCCTATAAACCTACAGCAGATCCACACTGTTAAATACTGCTGCAGATTCGACTTTACAAACATTCAGGAATTCATTTTCAAGGTTCTTAAAACACAATAATTCTCTGATAGCCCATCAAACCAAATGTGTTGGGTTTTTTTCCCTTGAGTAGAATGTAAGTGGGATGACCTTTTCTCACTCCTTTAAAGAAAAAACAATAAAAATGAATGAGGCACTTTGAATAAGCAATTTCAAATTGTTCTCTGAATTATTTTCTCCGGATGTGCATTACTTGATAACCTGCTACATCCTAAATGGTGATTGCATTTGGAGTGAGGAGGAAAAAACTCTGGGCTGCTGCTCCCTTTCCTCTGGGTGCCATGCTAGGGATGGTGGTGAGTCCACATTATCAAGCTGAGTGATTTTTGGGACAAAAATCAGCATTTTTAGCACCCTCTGTGCTGGGTGCAGCCCCTCCCTGGGACCTCAGACCTGTGAGGGCCGGAGGTTCTGATGCATTTTCTCCACACATCCTTCTTGGTCTTCAGCTGGATCCACAAATATTTCTGTGCACCCCAGAGCTGGGGCTTCTCTCCCCATTTATTTGATGGATTCTTAGAATCCTCACGTTGGGAAAGGTCACTGAGTCCAACCATTGCCTCACCAGCACCACGTTCACCACAAAACCGCGTTCCCAAGTGCCACAGCCGCATGCCTTGAACCCTTCCAGGGATGGGGATTCTTCCATTTCCCCAAACAGCCTTTTCCTACCTTCCAGTGAAGAATTCTTTCCTAAATTTCATCTAAGCCTCTCCAACTTGAGAACAATTCCTCTGGTTCCTGTCTGCTCCTGTGTTTTTTCCTGTATATACTTAAGACTGGTTTTGAAACTTCTCATTTTGGCTCCTGACTTTGTGAAAACAAGTTCTGTTTTTGTATTGTCCCTTGTGAAGGGTGACTGATAGCAGAAGGGTCATATTTATTACTTCATTGCTACTTTCCATAAATCTTACAGGTGATATTAATGCAATAATGCATAAACAGGCAACGAATTGACTTTGACTGGGAACAGAATAATTCTGAGATCATAACCAAAAATAGCTATGTTTTTAGAGCAAGTTCATAACAACCATGTTTCCCTTTTAGCATGATGCATAATCCCATTATATTAAACAAATTACAAAAAAAAAAAATCATAGAAATAGAAAGTAGAAGACATAATTATTGACTCGGTTTGGCCTGAAGAAATAAATCTCTGTTTCAGCCAAACAAGATAGCATCAAAATTTTATTCCTTGCATTTCATTACTTATGACTCATCTCTGGCCAATCCAATTATCATTCTAAACACTGCAACTGTTCTCAAAACTTATTTCACATCACTTAAGACAACTTCCCCTGTACTATTTACCAAAATCAAACAAATAGTAAATTAAAACAAGATGTGCTAACAATGCACTTGAAAGTTAGGACTGACAAGTGTCCAGAAAAAAAATAAAAAATAAAAAAATGGAAAAGCTAAAATAAAGAAGAAAGTCCTGGAGTCTGAGTTAAAAAACAGGTGACAGCAACAGAATGTACTCTTCCTGCACAGAAGGCTTTGTTCCTTTTTAGCAAGAGGGAAATGAAAACATAATAGATTGAAAATGAGTTCAGTGGGAAGTCATAAGATTTGAAGTTTTGGACAATTGTTGAAAACTGACTATTTTAGCTTGGTTTGAGGTATTTGGTAGCAGCTGCAAAGCTACAGCTCTAAAGCTCTCTTTGCAATTCTGGGAGTCCTTCCCTGGGAAAGTGAAGGTGGAGGTGGTGGCACACGGAAGCAGGACTTTGGCAGCAGCACTCCTGAGCTTTTCATCACAGGCAGTGTCCTAATCCTCCACTTCCTGCAGATCCTCAGACTCATGCAACCCTTTCCCAGCTGCCTGGGTAGGAAGAGAAGGACATCTGGGCTGCCATGAACCAAATCTCAGCTTCTCCAACTTCTCTGTGCCAGAATTCTGAGAGAGAAACCTGCAACTCATGTCAGGGCTACTCTGCTTTCTGCTGCTCAAAGCTCTTTTCTAAAGAATCCTGTCAGCAACCCCTTTGAAGATAAATATACCAACTATATTATTATAATTGAGTTATTTCTATCTTATCTATTTGGGTTTTCTTTGCTTTTCACCCTCCTATTTTTTTTTTTACTGAACTCAGAGTTCAATGTATAAAATGTTTTCTTTTTTTTTGTATGAAGAATTAGTGGGTTTTGTTTCAGCTTTTGCCCCAAGGTAGAAAATTCTCAGCTGCTGTTTCCCACAGTAAAAGCACAGAGCAGCTAGAAACAATTAATATATGTAAAAAAGGTCTGAATTTGTTGATTCCACAGGAAACAAGGTTCTGGTTCAATGATGTGCATCCTACAAATCCAGTGAAGAGTTGAAGCACTCAGAAGGAGCAGCATCTTCATGCAACAACAGCACAGAGCCTCTGGTGATAACATAATTCAAGGTGATTTAGTCCCAGAATCTCCTAGGAACCCATGCAAATTATAAATAGAAAGTTTTTATTTGGATGCAGTTTTGAAGCCTTTTGAGGGGGATGCACAGGTGCTTGAGCCAGGATTACACCTGGGCTTGTTTTATTTGGACTTGTCTTCTTTTATCCATCAGATTTTTTTCTTTCCACAAAATAAACTCTGGAAGATGTGGATTTACGGCTCCTTAGATCTTTTTTTGCATGTTTTTGGATCCCTTTCAAGCTGGTATACTCCTGAGGAAAACTCAAACCAAATTTGTCTGAGTCTGGCAGAGCCTGGTAACCAAATTATGGCCCACCTTTGTTTCATTAAAAACTGTGCACAAGAACAGATATTGCAAGTAACTAACAGGTGAAAAATTCATACTTAATTGCTTCATATAAACTCATTTCTCTGGCTCGACCCCATCTCATTATACCTGTTTGAAACAGTGTTTTGTGTAGTGAGAATTGGAAACACTTCCTGACATTTGCACCCTTGCTGGGAAATGGAAAATGTTTTAGATGCTTTGTAAACAAGAGAGAAACCCTTAGAGGGTCCTACTCCAACACAGTGTGAGTTTTATAATAATTAATTAACTGGATGAGCTCATAAATGTAACAAGTAATTGTGCCAAATGGGATGATGGCTCCGATTTCCCCTGAGTGTATTACCTGATTAACATTGATTTATTGTCCTGGGCTCTGTTGGATTAAATAAAATTCTCACAAACACATCATATTTTAGGTAAGTGCATTAATGCCCCTGTTTAAAAAAAAAAAAAAATAGAAGAAGAAGAAGAAGAAGAAGAAGAAGAAGAAGAAGAAGAAGAAGAAGAAGAAGAAGAAGAAGAAGAAGCAGAAGAAGAAGAAGAAGAAAAAGAAAAAGAAGAAAAAGAAGAAGAAGAAGAAAAAGAAGAAGAAGAAGAAGAAAAAGAAAAAGAAAAAGAAAAAGAAAAAGAAAAAGAAAAAGAAAAAGAAAAAGAAAAAGAAAAAGAAAAAGAAAAAGAAAAAGAAAAAGAAAAAGAAAAAGAAAAAGAAAAAAATAGTCATGAGTCATGTCTTTTATTCATTACCCTGAATAGTTACAATCTAAGATTCTCATAAAGCTAAATGACATTTTGAGAGAAAATGTAAAATCTCATCAAAATCTTTTTCAGGGAGCTCTTCTGATGGCTCTGAATGCTACCCCACACTGACTTTGTGTTCCACTTGGCACATAAAAAAATTAAATATATTATTTACCAGACTTGTACAAGACAGTACTACTGCAGAAAGAGCTACAAAGGGATAAACAGCAATTTCAGCAGCACAAAACTGGTAAAAAGTGAAATCTGATTCCTTATGCAAATAAATGTCCCTCTCGAAGGCACAAACCACTGTGGAAGGAACATTTCTGAGTTGAAAGAAAACAAGATTCAAAGTTCTTGTTTTTTTAAAATGATTATTTTCCCTACATTTCAAATGCTGCAGAAGCCAGAAACTTCTTGGGAAGGTCCCTAAACATTAATAAATATATTTTCAGTAAGAACAGCTCTAAGTGCTTTCATTTGATCACAGATAACTGATTCTCTCTGAGAACGAAGTTTAGGTAAAATCCAATTGGAAAACTGCTGGGGGGAAGGTGTGACACAGCAAGGCTGGTGTTAATCCTCAGCTCCTGGTGCTCCTCTTGCCTGGCAATTCTTGGAGTGGTGGGACTGGCAAGGGGATGGTTGTTAGGAGCAAACCTGGTGTAAATCTCCTCCACACTTGCACTCCCCTGCTCAGAGTCTGTGTTCAGAGTAAATCCCTCACCCCCCTGCAGTGCCCATCCCTCCTGAAATACTCTGATTTTCTCTTGAAAGCTCCTGGCTTGGGCTTCCTCTGGTTTTTTAAAATATCCTTTTTGTGCTGTGAACTCTCAGAACCTCTCCAAAGAGCAGATCCTCAGTGAGAAACAAACAAGCTGTTGTTCTGCTAATTAATATCTCAAAACTTTAAAGTTTGGTCTTCCTGACTGGGGCACTAACAGGTTATTGAATGCTCTTGACTCTGAAATGAGAAAGAAGTATTTCCACTTCCCATATTTTGGTGGGTGTTAATTTAAACCAAATTATTCACAAAGGCTTTATGATGTGGTGGATAGCAGGGAGGCTGTGGTCTACTGTTTTATTATTTTTGAATTTTAATAAGGAAAGATTTAATCCTGTAGGTCAGAAAAGAGTGAGTAATATCCTTCCCTCTATGGCACTTTGCATTATCTGAATGCATTTTCTTCCTGGGAACATGCTAATCTACTTTTAATTAATTTTTTTCCCCCCAGAAACATGGATATTTTGAAAGAAATGTTTGCCCAAAGTCTTAAGTTTGGGTGACTCATGTTAGCTACGAAAGTATCTGTACTTTATGGTGGCTTTATGAACCAATAATCTCTGCTTAGCATTCAAATTTAACTCAT
Organism: Cyanistes caeruleus; assembly: GCF_971803275.1. Lineage (NCBI taxonomy): Eukaryota > Metazoa > Chordata > Aves > Passeriformes > Paridae > Cyanistes > Cyanistes caeruleus. The sequence goes on from NC_141705.1 coordinate 3,633,678, forward strand.
ATATTTACTAGGCTGAGGACCTTTTTGACTGACACTAAGTTAAAAATCAAATCTCCATAATGCTTAAACACCTATATTAAGAAGCTTAGCTGAAGTTTATATAACCTTTAGATTGCTGCATTGCCTTAAAAATCTGTTTAAAGGAAGCCTTTTGGATTATCTCTTGATTATAATGTATTTAGGGATTTTCCTTTTTTTTGGCTGCTTTTTTTTCTCTCTCTCTACATTTTAAAGCTGCAGATAAAAGCAGAGTATTACTTTTTTATATCCTGCTTTAAAACAAGCAGAGGGCAGCTGGTGAATTCTCTAAAACTACGTTGCAAAGAAGCAGAGTGCAAAATGTTATGGTCATTTTCCTTAAGTACTGAGCAGGATACAACACTACCTTCACATTTTCCATGGATGTTTGTGGCAACAAGTGGAAGAGCACTTAAATTTTCAGTGCTTTGGCCTTCAGTGATGACCAGCCAACTGAATAATTAGGGAAGGGGTGATGGGCAGTTGATTTTCATGATCAGTGCATGTAGAAAAGAGACTTGCAAAAAAACTCTTCCTGCAATTGCAGAAATGGCCATGTGAAAAAATTCTTTCTACTTTTTTTGTATCTATAATATTATACATATATATACTTTTATATATACAATTATATATATATATAGTATTTACTGCATTTAGGGAGTGATTTGGGCACATTTTAAGATACTAACAAGGAATGATGCATGAGTGGGACTGGACACCTTATTAGTGAGACCTGAGCAAAGACCTCAATAAAATGCAAGTGGCTTTTTAAGCGGATTTTAATTTTGAAGTGAATTTCGTCCCAGTAAAATCCAGGTGGGTTTTTAGCAGACAGAGAATGTGAGTGCCTGTTTATCAAACAGAATTACAGAATAATTTAGATTGGAAAAGACCTCCAGGCTCATCAGGTCCAACCTTGAACCAAACTCCACCCTGTCAACTAAACCAGAGCATTTGAGAAGGATAATACTATTAACCTAAAGATAATTGATTTGATTAATCTGCTCTTAGGTTTCTTAAATAATAGTCTAAAATATAAGTTTCTGCACTTTTCTTTTTCAGTTTTACATTACTGCTTAGGAATTCCATAAAAGTTTCCTTCTGGGCAGCAAGGGGAACAAAGCTTAAAGGCAATATTTTTTTATTTTAGGATGAGCTTGGGATAGGCCGTCCAAAGGCAGAGAAAGATTTTCCTGTGTGAAATAATGCTTACAATAATCAAAGCATCTGAAATGAAGGCAGGTATCAGGCTTGAGTCAAACCAAGTCTTGTGCTGTGTTAAATGACCCCTACATGGCATATATTAATTTTATATTTCTTGCAAAGATTTTATGCTGCAAGAAACTTTGTTTTGTTTTTCTTCTTTTAAAATTAATTTTATTTTTGGCACCTCCTTTGATCATACATTTTTTTCTTTTTTTTCCCTCCTTTTTTTTAAAAAAAATAAAATAAATGTTATGTTAGCAATAATGTCAGGCTGGCCCTTTCTATCACATAGGTTTGACAGCATGGTCTAAATCACACCAAAACCTACCCTTGGATAAAAATATCCATCAACATCACTTTGTTTTTTGGGATGTCGTAACTTACCTGACAACTGAACTTTTTGTCCAGGTGTGTTTTTAAAGGAATGAGAATTATTTCTCTCCCCAGGATATTTTAACTCAGTGTAAATTGAGCCTGATGCTATTATTTGGGGATCAGGTGAGAAGAAATCCAATCGTAAAGGCATGAACAATTTTTCATTAGCAGGTTTGTGTGAGTCATCACCCTGCAAGTGCTTCATGCATTCCCTTCACTGTAGGATTTTAATTGGCAAGATCCTCCTGTGCCTAATGGCTGCAAATACTGGGTGTTATTGCTGTTTCCTCAGCCTCCTGAGCTAAACATATCATCAAGCTCTTAATTATTTCCCATCCAAGCAATGGCTGCTGTTTACCAACACGATTTAAAGCTTTTCTCATTGAGCCCACCTGAGAATTTTTGCTGTTAAATAAAGCCCTGACAAGCAGGACCATGCCAGCTTGTGGCAAGGAAAGGGAGATGTTGGGGGATTTTTGGCTGCTGTACTAAAAATTCACTGGGATAAATGAAAACCAGCCTCTGGCAGCAGCACCTCAGTGTCTCCTGAGAGTTGGGGTTTTCAGGGATTGCTGTCTCCTGTAATTGAGATTACAGTCTCAGGTTTCTGTCTGGGTCCTTCTCAGTTTCTTTTTGTTTATTTTGCACACCCAGGTTGGTGAATCCCTCTCCAGACTCCAACCTGCAGGTCACAGATTTTTCAGGGCTGAAGGGAGGTTTCCAATTTCCAAAGGACTTTAAATTCTGGCATAGTGCCTGAATGGTGATCCCAGCCCATCCTGAAAAAGCATGACCACCTAAGCTTGAGTGGATCATTGACCCAGAGGGATTCTGCACAAGGAATTCCATTGAAGAGTTGGGATTTAACCACTGTTAGGACTGGATAAAATTGCTTTAACTTTTATCCCTGTTTTTTTTTGGACATGGGATCAGTCATCTAAGAAGCTGAACCTAAATTCCTCTTTAGGAATTATAACCAAATTTTTAGTAACAACACCAAGGAAGCCCCTTTGTAAGACAGGAATTCCATTGTACCTGATTAAAACAAGAGCAAAGAGACCCTGCCACCAGCAACACCAGGACTTTATCAACACCATCTTCTGCCATAAGAAAAAATCAAAAAAACCCAATTCCAACGACCCTTGAGAAGTAGAGAACTATTTTGCTTTTACACATCAACTTCCAAGGTAGTTCCATAAGCAAATTGAAGGTCCTTCCAAACTATGAAAAAAGCAGAGTGATCTCATATTTTAGTAATATCTGACTGCTTCTCTTTCAAGCTGTGACATAATAAAGAAATTAATTAAACCAAATGTCACTGTAGTTGTATCTATAATGAATTTCAGTGCCCTAAAACACTCCAAAAATTGACACAAGTGCACAAGAAATTGTTTTAAAAGGCTATGGCATTTAATAGGCACTTGATAAAGGGTAATGATATAAATCACACCAACAGCTTTAGGTACTTGAAATAACCATTTATTTGTATATTGGTTTATTGTCTGGACAGCCTGACCAGCACTCTGTCCTGCTGGATGTACTGTGCAGAGAATCCCCTTCCCTTCCCTTCCCTTCCCTTCCCTTCCCTTCCCTTCCCTTCCCTTCCCTTCCCTTCCCTTCCCTTCCCTTCCCTTCCCTTCCCTTCCCTTCCCTTCCCTTCCCTTCCCTTCCCTTCCCTTCCCTTCCCTTCCCTTCCCTTCCCTTCCCTTCCCTTCCCTTCCCTTCCCTTCCCTTCCCTTCCCTTCCCTTCCCTTCCCTTCCCTTCCCTTCCCTTCCCTTCCCTTCCCTTCCCTTCCCTTCCCTTCCCTTCCCTTCCCTTCCCTTCCCTTCCCTTCCCTTCCCTTCCCTTCCCTTCCCTTCCCTTCCCTTCCCTTCCCTTCCCTTCCCTTCCCTTCCCTTCCCTTCCCTTCCCTTCCCTTCCCTTCCCTCTCACACAATTCCAAAATCCAATGTTAATTAATAACCTTATCCTATCATAAGTGGAGGATTAATAATGAAAGAAATTAAGCAACAGTTGTGATGTAACATTGATTTCCCTTGCAGTTGCAGATTTGGGTTTTCCCCGTGTTTTACTCCTTTTTCTGGGGGGAGTTTTGGTGCTTGGTTAATTACCTCTATATAACACATTAAATCTGGGCAATAAACATCACCCAGTCATTATCCCCCTTTCTCTTTTCTCTCTGCCAGCTCCTCCCTGATGGGTGATGGTGGAGAGAAACCAAGACACAGCCCGAGGCTGTGGTGAGGAGTCTCAGTGTCCTCTGCCCATTTCTGATCTGAGAAAGTTCTTTTTGGACAACCTTTATTTTCAGCATCCCCAGCTGACATCTACTTTTTGCTCTCCTGATGGAACAAAGAAAAGTAAATTGGTCCCATTCAATATCTTCCCACTGAGCACACTGAAAATGTTAACAGAATCTGTTCGTTTGGCTAATCCAGCAAATTTAATGGAGGCTCCTTGCTTTCCTTGCCCATTCCTGACTAATTTTTCATTCACTCCTTTGTGTTTATCCCCTCTGCATGGCAGCTTTTGGAGAGCAGGTTCTCCTCCTGTGTCTGGGAGGGTTCTTTGGTGCAGTGAACCTCAGTAGCTTGGTTGTGTTCCTCCTTCCACAACTCAGCAATTCCTGATGCCAGTATAATTTTAGGGGATTTTTGATGTTTTCTTGCTATTAAACAAATAACATGCAACAACCTTAGCACAGCCTTTCACACCCCTCCTGGTTTATACCCACTTGTTTACAGCTCTACAAACTTCAGCTGAACTCCATCTGCCTGTTTTAAAAGGCATAAAAATGATGTATAAAAATACCTAAGCTCCCTACACAAATTATCATAACTGAAGCCCATATGGCAATTGTAAAAACAGAAATGTAAAAAGTTCAAGGCAGACAACTCATGAAAAAACTACAAAAATATTTAAAGTCTTTTTGGAAAAAGTTCTTTAAAAATGTAGCTCATCTCCTTGACACAAAGTGCAATAAAAATAAAGATAAAGCCCCTTAACCTTATTACCCATTCTGATTAAAATAGCCTTCTATTATATCTCATTGGTTAGTACAGAACAACACACACTACATAGAATTGGCAGAAATTCTCTTTTCCAGCCTAAACTTAGCCAGGTTGGTTTATATTGAATTGATTCATTGTTTTTAAATTATCAAGTACAAGGCTTTCAGAGCTGGGACATTGCAGTTGCACTCAGGACTGTGAAAGTCATCTTGAGCCAACACGAGAAGAGTGGAAGTCAGAGAACGAGCTGGAATGGAAATGCCAAGTGAGAAAAAGTGGATCTTATTTCCCTTTCAAATTGCTCAGCTTGCAGAGTGACAGGAAAAGTTTCATGCTTGAAACTCTTTTGTTTTCTGGAAGTTTTCAGCATCTAACAGTCCTGGGTTACAGTGGAAATTCTTTTAGCTGTGCTGTAATTTCCATGAGCAGCAGACAGCTTAGCAATAACACTTACCATGTCATGCAGTGCTTCAAAGCCTTGCACAAATACTGAGGAACCCTCTGGAAGATTAGGAAACAAAAATCATAGTTAAACACAGCTGCATCTTAGTTAATATTTTTAAACTACATTTATTTACAAGAGACATGTAATTAAAACTGGGAGGAGAGGATTCTGCTCTCACTGCAGGGTACAGTTGTCAGTCAAACCATTTTTAGACCTTGGTCTGAGGCTGTGTCTACAAACACTTCAGATTGACAGGCAGGTTCCATCTCTGAGGATGTAACAACCTATTTTTGAATAATAACGTGGGTTTTGATTGGCAACTCAACAATGGCAGAATGCAGCCATCCATGTACCCTTTTTATAGCTGATTATCTGCTGCTGTACTGTCGCGCTGTATTGGGAACGGCGATAGTGACAACACAGACTCTCAAGCTTGGTTGAAAAAGAGAACCAGTTTTATTCTTCAAGATCTCTTTTTACAGTTCCAAAAGGGTCTGAAGGGGTGGAGCTTTCATGGGACATCAAACCAAGATATCACCATCACTGGACACTTGGGGAGAGCACCCCTCGACCGATCCTTGTGAGTAAACAGCAAGGATCCAAACAACACCTGCAAAGGTTGTTTTCCTTCTCCAAGGACTGTTTGAGCTCCTCCTCACAATTTCTCAAGCCACACTTTCTCAGGCCAGTGTGAGAAAGTTCTGTGACTTGGTTTCCCTGTGCTGCCTGCCTGATCCCTCACATCCACCATCCACACTGTACCACTCCCCTGTTGTGCACATCCCTGCTGGCAATAAAAATGGATCTGGCTCTCAGCTCTACACAGCCAGCACAGTCCACAGGATCAGAACACCAAAATAAGAACATTAAAACCCCATAAAAACTAAACCACTTTAAAATGTAATAGTCTGACTGCATCCTGAGCAGTGTGACTGATGTTTCCAGGCCCTTTACAAATATGTCTTTGGCAATTTAACCCTGGCATTGAGTGTAATTCCAAGGATGGCACAAAAGCCCACAGAGAGAGGGGAGGGACGGAGTTTGAAATGTTCAGTAGTGGCCCAGTTCAATGTGTCTTGCTGGTCACATCACTTTGATACATTTTGTATGACTCCAAACCTGAGTTCCACACTGTGACCTTGAAATCTTTATTTCCTCACAACAAAACGTTGCTTTGATTTACCTGGCAGCTTCTTCTCAAGTTTTGTAAAGTTTACAAAACTTTAAAAAAGTTAGAGAAGTCAAAGCTTGTGGAGTGTGTCTGTTCTACCATGGACAGAACATCTCCCTTCTTCCTTTAGCAGCTCTTTGTTTATATTGTAGTAATTGAGGTGTTTTCATGCATTTTGAAAACCACTTTGTCAAATATTAGGCTTTACATCTTAGTCAGGTATCAGTGCTACAATTTTCTTACTCATGGATTTTGATGGTAGCTCTCCTGGCTTGGAATTTGGTTCTCTGGTACAAGTTATCCTTATAAACTTCCCTCAGTTTCAACAGAGAGAGAGACAGAATTGGAAACTAATTCATTCCATCCATCTCAGCCAGTTTCCTTGGAGGGATGAATCGCCCCTGTGTCTCTGGAAATTGGGCAACAGCATCCTGCATGTGCACTCTGGGCATTTTTCTTCTTCAGTGTCATCAGCTGACGATGACAAGAGGAAATTTTTAAACCAAACACTTCTTGATCTCAACCCTGCTTTAAAATGTTGCTGTGTGGGCTCGTAGGAGCAATTAAATAGAAACAAAAATGTCTGTCATGATATTTGGAGGCAGATGTATTTTAGATGATTCAGACCCCCGTCAAAATAATAATTTCTCAGATAAATAAAAATAATAAATTCTCAAAAATAATAAATTTTCAGATAAACAAAACCAATACATTCTTAACAATAGTAAGTTCTCAGATAAACTGTTCCCTTACAGCTGCCAGTAAAAGAACTTTCAGGAGATTTCTCAGGTGCTACCTCCTGACCTTTCCATTCTCTTTTAGCCCCAAAGCAGTTTGATTTTTCTGCACAGTAACTATCTTTGTGCCAGCATTTGCCTCTATGGACACTGAAAAGCCATTCCAGCTTCAGGTTACTTGAGAACTTGGACAATTCATTTATCCAAGACCAACCCTGACATCATTCACAGTCAATCCCAGTCTCCCCAGTCCCAGCTTTGGCTCAGACTTTTGGCTACAGACACCCCCTGAGTTTCTGGTGGTGAAAAGAGGCTGACAGGATGTCAGGAACAGCAGTAAATAATGGGATGGGCAGCTGCTTCATCCCTGCTGTTTCTGGGAGTGCCTTAGGAAGCCAAAAGAAGAAATGCACAGACAGCAAATCCCAGAATCACATTTTTCAGGGCAGGTGTATGAAGAGAAGGGACAAAGCCAATGTGTGTGTTTCTGAATTAACTGCCTTGTTTTCATCAGTGCACAGAACTTGAACTGCTGAACTGCAAATTCTCAGATTTGTATCTTTTCAGACAATGACTATTAAAATTGTCTTGTTTTGAATTTCAGTTTTACTTGCAGACAAGATCATTTGGTGGCCAAGGAGTATAAATATTTTTTCTTACAACATGTTTTTCAAAAACATCCCAGACAGAATATTTCTGTCCTATCCCATTCCTATTAAATCACAGGTTATCTTAGAGACCTGAGTTCCACAGGTGATGGAAAACATCCACTTTCTTTCTACAAAGTGCTCAGCTTGTTGACTTTTATTTTCTGGGAGGGTTGTAAAAGTTCTGTGTAAAAATGCAGAAAAAAATGTGATTAATGAACATTAACTATAGCTGTGAAAAAAATTTTTAAAAAATTGTCTCATTAGAATAAAGTGCTTGTATGTTTATCTTCAAAATTTCAATCAGTTCAAATAAAGAGGTTTTCTTTTATTCTTTTTAATTAATATATTCAGTATAAATGACTGATTTTTATCTCAGTAATAAAATTTTAAGCTGAAAAAAGATAATTCAGGCAAAATAATTAAATTTGATAAGCCTCAAGCAACTTGAAACTTCACTGGAGTGCATTTATATTTGGTAACTTTCCCTCAGGAAATTCAGAATTTAGCATGGAAAGTGACGTTTTTCTAAATTCTTCAAGAGTTTAAGTAGAAGAAATAGCATTTCTGCAAATGGATCTAAGAAAATTCTGTGATTGTTTTATATGCTTACATAAATCTGCTTCGTCTTTTCATTTCCCAGCAATTCTCAGATTAGGAAGTGAAAACAAAACAATTTAATCACATCCACTTTGATTTCTGGGGGACACACAGGTTTATAGTACAAGAGGGCTTGTACTTGTCTACTAAAATGAACCAACAGTGGCTTAAAGGGGATGGAGGGATTAAGAACTTCCACAAAAACTGATAAAGCTGACTGTGTTTACATGACAAATATTGCAGAAAAAATAATGTGAACATGATCTGGCACTTGTTATACATGCAGATTAAGAATTTAACATTTCTGACATTAAAAATTGAATTTTTTTTTTTTTTAGCTCAGATAATAGAAATCTCTGTTTTAATTTCAAAGTCTTATCCTTTTGTATAATCCATGAAGCAGAAAGGCTTTTTATCCACAAAGTGCTGCTTGAATTGAATTGTTTACCTAAAAAATCTGAAAGAGTGAATGCTTCCTTCCAAAGGTGTTCTGGTTCCTGTCAATGTGATGAGGTTTCATGCATAAATTATTTGGTGAAAACTTTATTCTGGAGGCATCAGCATAGATGATTATGAACCTTCCTTGGCCTGTGCAGTTTCTTATTGTTTTTATTGCTTTTATTTCTTTCTTCTCCTTATTAACCCAAGCACTTTTAATCATTAGACAACTTCCGCTATGATTTACATGGTGGGGTTTTATTTATGACCTGTAACATCATCGAGCCCAACCATTCCAAGGCCACCACCAACCCATATCCCCAGGTGCCACATCCATAGGCCTTTCAAATAAAAACCTAATGGGAATCAAATAATGTCTACTCAAATATCTGTGAGTCCAAAGTCATCGAGAAGGAAACAAATGACGCTCGGTTTTCATGGAAGCTTGTGTTAACCAATGGATCAATGGCACAAACATTTCTGATCAAAGGGGTTTGGAAAAAAGAATCAGCTGGGATCACTGCTCTGGAGTCTGCTGTTTGATTTTACAGGTCACCAATAATTCCAGAAAAGCCTCTGTGCTGGGGTGGAGAGCTTTCAAATGAGCACTGATGAAACTCAGATCACCAATAATTCCAGAAAAGCCTCTGTGCTGGGGTGGAGAGCTTTCAAATGAGCACTGATGAAACTCCGCGGTTTTGTTCTGGCTGGGGGATCCGTTGGTTTCCAGAGACACATCCTGGTGAAGCTGTGAAGTAACCAGCAGGTAGATACTAACCCTGTTACTGTTCTGTTCTTCTGGTTATTCACTTTATCCCCCATCTATCCTTATTTGTTCTTCTGCTGGAAAAACAAGGTTCCTCTGGACTGTGTCGGAACCTGCTGTGCTTGGATGAGGAAGGCAGACGGGAAGGGCCAGAAGGTGGTTTGTCCCCTCAGGCTGCCACTTTGATATTTTTCTTTTTTTTCTTTTCTTTCTTTTCTTTTTTTGGTGGGAGAAGCTAGGGAAGTTTTTGTGTGGATCCCCTGCCATCCTGCCACAGGGCTTGTTTCTGTTTCAAGCAAGGAAAAGGATAATAAAGAGTGAAGTAAGCACCTAATGCTGCAGAATAACTTGCCTAGGTTGGAAGGGTCATCCCCCTTCTGCCTTCAGAACTTCATGAGCTGTAATTCATTGCAAGAGCAGGGTCCAGCAGCTAGGTCAGGGCAATCCCAAGCACAAATACAGGTTTTGGGGAGAATGGACTTCTCCTGGGGAGAAGGATTTGGGGCTGTTGGTTGTTGAGAAGCTCCCCATGACCCAGAAATGTGCACTCACTGTTGGGAAGGTAGAATTAGAAAGAAATTATAAATATGACTCTTTAGCCAGAAAGGCTAAGGAAGAAATACAAATGAAAGCACGGTTTGAATAATTCAAAGAAACCGGGCTGGTATGCCAGAACACATTTTTCCCCTGATAAAACTCAGCTGAGACCCCTCTTCCCAGCCTTATAGGGAAAGGTCTAAAGGACCCTGAGATAACTAAAAATATGCAAAAGCAGCAATTTCTATAGGTCGCACACAAATGTTACTCTATTAGTATACTTAGAAAGATTGGTTAGTGAAAGAATAAAATATTCAGTGTATAGGTTATATAAGTAATTGTAAAAGAGAGTTCTCTCTCTTGGTTCTCTTGGTTCTCTTAGCCCTCTTAGCCTTCTTGCTATGCTCTCTTGATCTCTCTCTCTTTTTCCCAGCTCTCTCACTTCTGTTCTGTTACTCTTTCTTAGCAATCTTAAGTCTTGAACTCATGTATTCATATTTTACCCCCTTTTGTATTGTTCTCTCCTAGCCTGCTCTGAGCTCTATCTGCTGGCTCATAGCAGGCTCTCTCTCTCCCCCACACCCTGAAATAAACTACTAACATCTAACTCGACTATAGAGGTCTCTGCCGTGTCTCGGACTGTCCACCCCTGAAGTATCTCTTACACTCACAGCCCAGGAAACTCCCCAGGTCCTGGGATCCATCCTCAGCAGCACAGGGAAGAAAGGGGGAAGCAGGACTAAGACAGGAAAGGCAGGGACATTAAACATGGGACAAAGATTTCAGAACCAGTAAAATGGGAATGGGGTGAAACCCCTATGGGAATATGCAAGGCTTTGTAAAGTACCATGAATATAGAAACTTTCTTGAGAGGAAAGAAAAAAAAATATTTTATTTACTTATCTTGTTTGCTTGACAATGAGGTCAAGGATAAAAATTTTTTTCTTTACACTTTCCAGGAAAACAGCAGAGAATATAAAAGGAGAAGGTTGGCACTAGTACAAAGGTTTAGGCATTTTCCGTGACCCTAGGTAAAGCTGAAAAGAAATTAGAAGGCTCATAGCTCCCAAACTTCTGGGATTCTGAAACAACTTCTCTAAAACAGGGGCATTAAAAAAATCTGTGTTTTAGTACAGGTTCATATAGGGGAAAGGGTTAGAATTTATAGAGGAACCAAGATCAAGAGGGAAAAAATATTTTCAGGAATTTTGTGGACAGCTCAGAATGACACAGGAATCTGCCTGATCCACACAGATGTTCACTATTCTCTAAAACATCTTGAGCGGTACCAAACCCCGCTTAGACAGCTGAATCTCTCTTCTCCAAGGCAGACACCTCCATGGGAGCAAACACCTTGTGGCTCTGTGTGTCATCAACGGAGAATTAAAGAGCTGTGTGTCTGCCTGAAAGCTCCAGAAATGTGTCTGAGAGCTCCAGAAATGTCTGTCTGAGAACTCCAGAGATGTGTCTGCCTGAGAGCTCCAGAAATGTCTGTCCAAGAGCTCCAGAGATGTCTGACAGCTCCAGAAATGTCTGTCTGTCTGAGAGCTCTAGAGCTGTGTCTGCCTGAGAGGTCCAGAAATGTGTCTGAGAGTTCCAGAAATGTCTGAGAGCTCCAGAAATGTCTGTCTGTCTGAGAACTACAGAGCTGTGTCTGCCCAAGAGCTCCAGAAATTTCTGTCTGAGAGCTCCAGAAATGTCTGAGAGCTCCAGAAATGTGTCTGAGAGCTCCAGAAATGTGTCTGAGAGCTCCAGAAATGTGTCTGAGAGCTCCAGAGATGTCTGTCTGTCCGAGAGCTCCAGAAATGTCTGTCTGAGAGCTCCAGAAATGTGTCTGAGAGTTCCAGAAATGTCTGAGAGCTCCAGAAATGTGTCTGAGAGCTCCAGAGATGTCTGAGAGCTCCAGAAATGTGTCTGAGAGCTCCAGAAATGTCTGTCTGTCTGAGAGTTCCAGAGCTGTGTCTGTCTCCCTTGACTACCAACAGGGATGAGAGTAATGAGCTGAAGTGCAGATGTTATTGTGAATGAGATGAGCTACGTTTGGGCTGTACATGCTGTCTCAAGCATTTTAAAAATCAGTGCAAGCATCTACAAAGTCACCCCAAAGCCCTGGTTATTGAAGGAGATGGAGAGAAGTGTCTCCCACTGAGTTAAAGGTAGCAGAGATAGAAACACGATCTTCGTGTTCACTACATATGGGGAAAGAGAAATGGTTTAAATTACAGCAAGAGGGATTTGTTCTACCTACCCAGGAGGCTTTTCTTAGAGGGAGAGTTGAGCCCTAGAAAAGGCTGTGGTGGTGCAAAATTGCTCTTTTGCCCACCAAAAGCAAACTGTGAGAGTGTTTCTCTCAGGTTTGTCTAAAAACCAGCTTGGCAGCTTTAAGGAAGTGGTTGGGATGACCTCTGGAACCTCTGCCAGCACTGTATTCTACTGCTTATCTGATTAAAATGGTAGCAGACTTTAAAATCATTGTTTAACATATTGCTGCATGTTTTTCCTCTGTTTTTTGAAAAGGTATGTAGCTTATTCCTCCAGAATCTTGTGTATTTTCATGCCCCTGAACACATAAAATGAGGTCAAAACCAGCAGAACAATGAAGGCAGCATATATTAATTATTCCTACTTTGCATTTGCATCCAAAGTTTTCCATCCCTTTCCCTTCCCTAACACCTTTGATTTTGTTTACACAACAAAAAATTTCCTTTTTATTAATCCAGAAATTCCCTCTTTTCCAATATAATATCCCTTCCTCTCTTTCCATAGCTAAATCACCTGTTGTGACTAAACTCAGCTGTCTTCAGCATTGCTGACTATGAAAACAGTCTTTGTTTCACTCAGATGTTCAGCATTTTTAACAAGAAACCACGAATGCCAGGGAGATTTCTGCTCAGAGGGCAGATTTTCATGTGTTTGCAAGCAGAATTTTGGTTACAGAGGAGCCTGTGGTTTTTACTTCCTGTGTTTAATGAAAACTCTTCACCGCATCATCCTCACCTTGTTTGGAATTTGCATCAAGTTGTTTAACACAGGCTTAGGAACTTGAGTAAGGATTGGTTTATTTTCTACAGTAAAGATGAAATATGGGGGGATAAAGTATTCATGTTTGCTTTCTTTAAAGCTCTTCTCTTGCTCTTTGTGTTGATAAAGGCAACAGTGATTCCAAAAGAGTTTTCTGCTCAAGGTTGGGTCCTCCATCAGCCAAAGGGGTGAGAAAATGTTCATTCAACCCTTTAACCAGAGTTGCAGCCCCATAGAACTGTTCTGGCAGCTCAGATGGAGGAATGATTCGAGCTCTGGCACCCTGCTCCTCCTGGGTAAAACACCAAAATCAGAGTCCAAAGAGGGGCAGCAAATTATTCTTTGAACTGGTTTGTTCAGATCTGGACCAGGGGGATTGTTCATCCTCCCCTGTAAGCTGTAAAGGCCTGGCCAATCCTTTCATTGTATCCCTCTAGATCACTCATCTGGGAGGTTCTAAGAGTGGCTCCAGAGGTGGGGATGGGAACTTCTGGCCATAGATTTACAATAAATGAGGAACTGTAGTTTGTAAGCTGTACTTGTAGGCTTTTCCTGAGTGCCACCATGTGCTGTGTGTTTGACTTCTCATCTGGGGCTTTTTCCAGCTCTGGGGAGGATTCTGTGTCTCTGTGCCTGTTTGTACTTGAGCAGAGGAAGCTCCTGGCACTGCCTGGAGCCCCTGTGTGGCCCTAAGTCACATATCCTGAGTTTTGAACAGCGCCGTGTTTCAGCTCCTCTCATTTATTTCCCCCTCTCTGTACTCCTGGCTTTTGAAGCCTGTGGTGCTCTCCGAGGTTTGACTCCTCAGTGCTGTCACTGACAGCTCTCAGGGACACTCAGAATTACGGCATTTTCTCTGGCAGTGGCTCTGTGCCACCACAGACCTCGAGGGAGGAAGAGGCAACACAACACATTGGTGAAAACTGGTGTATTCCCAAAGCTTTCCAAAAGCTGCTGTGTTTCACACTGTGTTGTCACAATCAGCTCTCCATGCTCCCTTTTATTTCTTTGTGCTCTCTTTGAGAGGGCTGTAAGCCTCTCATGGACATCATGATACTTTTTTAATTTAAATGTCACCAGATCTGGCTGTAAGGACCTCATGAACTCACGGCTCATATATCCAAAAGGTGATTATGGCAATTCTGTGCACCTGGAAAAGGGGTGTCTGAGTTTCTGTACCTAGAGACCTGGCAGGAGCTGCTGTCAGAACAATCTGCTGCCTCCCCCAGCGTTTCTGTCTCCCAAAGATGGTGAAAAGCTGCAATGTGGAGCTCTGCAGAAGAGCAGGCTGATCTTCGTTGCACAGCAACTGGTAAACTCTTTCTGAGATAAGGCAGTTTAGAAGGGGAAGACAGATGTAGCTGTTCCTAATGTCAGAAAAACTAATCCACAAACACCAGAGGTTTATGTGTAAAAAGGAGACAGAGGAGACCTTTAATAAAGGGAGAGGCCATGGGGCATTCCTTTGGGCTTTCTCAAATTTTTGGAGGATGCAGCCTCCTTTTTCTCCTAATTTCTTTTTATCTTTCCCCATTGGCTGAGGTACTTGAGAGGTACAGACTTCCTGAAACTCTTGATACTTAAGATTCCTCTCTAATGTATAACCTTCTCTGTTAATTTTTAATTCTTATGGCATTTATGTTTTCTTTTCCCTGTTGTTTCTTTCATCTTTCAATATCCAATTTCATTTATCAGCAAACTTATGGTTTGTTTGTAAAATCAAATATCTTTTTCCATTCATCAACCAGTGGAATCCTTCCCATTGTTTCTTTTATCTCTCAGTGCTAGTTTTATCTAGCAGCAGACCCACAGCTTGTTTGTAAAGACAAATCCATCATTCCTCTCACTAACTCTGGAGTATGATTTATCTAACCTTTCAGGGCTCTTCTTGCACCTTTTTCCCTCACATGTTGCAGTAGTTTCCCTGCTTGTAATGTCTGTAAGAATTTCTAATCCTTCTTGGAATTCTGCAAAAATGTGGGAGCTAGAGCTGTTCTGAGGGACTATTTCCACTTATCTGTTATTTTCTAAATTCTTTGCTTTCCTTCCTTCTCCTTGGTGTATGGAAAGGGGCACACAGGAGTGGTTTGACTCCATTTGATAAATAATTTATTGGTTTGTGCACCTCTTTTTTATGCTCCACTTCTTCAAAACCACATTAACAAATATAATGACAGCATTTAAGGATTGGAAAGTTCCTCTCATTTTACCTGCCCCTCAATATTAGCCTAATCACCTTCTAATCCATCCCCTTTTGGCTCTCTATGACTCAGTTGTCCAAATCCAATTGCATTTATTTCCACTTAATCAGTTATTTTATGGTCCTATCCAAGAATGTCACTTCTGATAGCTGGTTTTGCAAAGTGTTTTAAATCATTTTAATTAATTTTCATCTAATCTCTCCAGGAACTTTTGGGATGGTGCTTTCTACACCAATTAGCCTCTCAAATTACTGGCATGTGCTTGTTAAGAAGTTTCTTCTTCTCTTTGCTGTAGCTGTGTGGCCCCTGTGGTACCAGAGGGAGGCTGAAATTCCCTTCTCTCCCTTTTTGCTAGTGGAATTCTGAATGTTGTTTGCAGAACAAAGAGGACCTCAAAGACCCATTTGGCACCTAATATCTTGGAGATAAATATCAGCTTCACCCTCACTTTTAGTTTTAAATAGGGTAAATGCAAGCAACACGCCTTGAAACACATCCTCAGTCTCAACAGGTTTATTTTGCTTCGAATCCTATTTGGATACTTAGCAGGTTAATGTATAATATATAAAAAAATCAGAAATATACGTACATAAAATATATCTAAATATATTCTCATCTTTCCTTAATATTTGCAAAACTATTACTTGCAAACTGTAACTATAAAGCTAAAAGTTTTCCATCTGTTTATGATGTCGCGATTTGGAGATTTATTTTGGATTATCAGCTAACCTGATGAATTCGGTAGAACTTGAGCTTCTTGTTACAATTATTTGAGGGGAAAAGAGGAGTCCAGCAGAGCACAGAGGAGTGAGGATGGAGCAGGTTTCAATCCTACCTGGGGATGGAAAACAGGGAAGGAGAGAAGCCTCCCTTGGCTGGGGGAGCAGCCAGCAGAGCAGAGGTCACGGTGCTAAGTCAGTGTGGTGACTCAGTGCTGTGTTTATGCACCTCCAGTGATCCTGTGTGATTAAATATGAACTGCATTTAACTCATTGCTCGCAGGAAATTATTTCACTTCAGTCTTCTGAGAAGTCTTTGGAAGGAAAAGGACAGACACTCCCTCTAGTGTCCTATTTAAAGCAAACTAAAGTTCAGTTTCCTTATTTTTTGGCCATTGTCACCTTCCTTGATTTCTCACACACATGCTGATTCCAACCCGGCTTTTAAAATTCCTTCCACCACAATTGCTCCCAACTGATTGCACTGAGATGAAAGAAGAACTTCTCTGTGAAAGTCCCTTTGAATCAGGAATGGCAGTAGTGGGAACAATCACCTGCAGTGCTGTAGGACTTGAGCAGCCTACTCAGAAACCAGGGGTGCCCAGCACCGTGAAAACCAGGATCAAAAATACCAACCCTGCTGGAAGAAACTTGTATTTTCTACATGAAGATGAAGGGAAGTTTCCCAGAGTTCAAGAGAAATAATGTTTGACTACACATTCATATCAGGCTCTGAAATAAAAACACATTTACAGGATTCAGTGGGCTTAAGAGGTCCTTTATTGTTGGTGCCAGTGGGCAGCAAATGCCTGGTGCTTTACCCTGCACAATGCCCTGGCTCAGGAAAAAGTTATTTTGTCCTGGGTCTTGGAGCTCCAGAGTTGATTTTGGATTGCTTTTTACACTGCCTGCTTCTGTGGAAAAGCTAAGCAAATTCTTGGGCCATAGATCCAACCCCTGTGTCACTGGAAATGTCTTTGAAGCTCCCAGTAAAGCCTGCTTGTGTTTCTCTTTGACACAAAATCTGGGACAAATAAGAGTGCTTTGCATGCCTTGATTGCAAATATCCAAAGGAACATTTTCTCCTAACAGGTGCTCAGGTCAAACTTGCTTGTTTTTGGTAATCTGCTGTTTCACTTTGTGCAGATGATTGTTTTGTTAGGCCAGGGGGTTAAGGAGCAATTGTTCTTCGTACAAACACTCCTGTTCAGATGTGGATGGACTGATTTAGCTGGAAACAAGGAAAGTCTTTGTCCATTACTATTCACTGTGTTTCCATGTAGAAGTCCAGGGAATTGAAACATTGCTTTAGGTGACTAATACCCAATTATCCAGGACAGGTGTGTGAAATGCTGCAGCTGAACAATTGATAGAATTGGACACTTCTGCCTTAGTTTGTCTCTGAGTGGGTGACAACATAGGTAGAGGTTGGAAAGCAGAAAATCCCTGAACAAATGGATTGTTGACACAAATCAGACAAATCTACAACTTCAAAAACTATAGCATAACTCTCAGAGGAATAAAAGAGGAGTAAGTACAGACACTGTCATGTTAGTGACAACCAACCAGCCCTTTTCTGTAAGATGTGCTCAGAACTCAACTGAAAAATGATAATAAACATGAAATAGTGAGAGTTTAACTGTCTCCAAAGTGTTGCAAAAATCAGAAAGTTTTAACTTTCTGATCATCTTTGTGTCAGAGTCTTTTTCCTTGCTTTCCTGAGGACATTGACACGTTCCTTCTTCCAGTAATACTTCACTTGTGTGACCTGTGCCTGTGTGCAGTCACATTGGGGTGGGGGGTGTGTTAAATGACCCTTAAGGTCCCTTCCAACCCAAAGCATTCCATGATTCTGAATTGATTCCCTCTCCTGTCTGCTCTGGAATTTGGATGAGCTTTTCCATTCTCTCTCATCCTTTGCTCATCTGATTGGCCCAGTAGAGGAGAGGGAGAGTGGTGATTTCCAGAGCAGCCTTTACCATCACTGGGCACCAGCAGAGATGGGGTTGACACTCTTCAGAAGAGGATCTCAAGTAGCAGCAGCTCTCCAGCCCTTTTCAAAAACCTGCTCCTCTCTCCACTGGCACAGGACCAGGAGCTGGCCCACCTGCAGCTCCTCTGGTGGTGTTGGGCACACCCAATTCGTGGAGGCAGGAAATGGTTTGGGTTGGACGGGACCGAAAAAATCATCCAGTTCCACCTTCCACTATCCCAGATTGCTCCAAGCCCCGTCCAACCTGGCCTTGGACAGAGATCCAAGGACAACCACAGCTCCTCTGGACAGACTCATCCCAACACAGGAGATGTGGTCTTGTGGCCCTTTTACAGCACTGAGCCACGCAGGGATCAAATAAGTCCCCAAACTGGAAACCAGGGTGGGGGAAGGAATACCTAGAGCAGATGAGGGGCTTTGTTTCTCAAGAATTTCTGTTCTTCAAGTCAGTGTGCGATGGAAAACATTTGCACACTCCTGGGTGGTGGATAAAAGAGGCAAGAAAGCATCAGCAGAGTGACTAAGAGGGTAGAAATAGCACAAACCAGGGGCTGCAGGGAGAGAAACCACCTGAGGGGGTGTAGGAAGAGGCAAAATGAGCACACTGAAATAGAGAAGGAACGAAGAAATGGAATGGAGCAGACAAGAGGTGGGTGTTGAGATGGATTAAATATTTAGTTCTATTAAATATTTAAATTTATATCTTCCTGGCTGACTTTCCAGGACAGAGAGTACTGGAAGAGGGATTACGTTCTGCAGGAATGAGGAGCTTTGCTGCCAGGAGTCAATCGACCTCCCCATGCTTTGGTTCCTCAGGCAGAGAACAAAACAGAAACTGGTCTTGTGGGGGCATGGAGAGGTCCAGCGTGCTGAAACCCTTCCAATACCCCCAGGTGAGAACAGCCAGTCAATGCCAGGAGAAGGAGGCTGATGGATCCTTTCCCTCCCATCTCCCTGGGGAGGAGCAGCAGAGCCCAGGGTGCTCAGCAGATTCTGCTCCCAGGTTCATCTGCTTTCAGTTTGCTTTGAAGATGAGCTGGCTCAGAGAAGTAGGACAGTTGTGCTGCCACGAAGCTTTCATCTTCCCACTTCCCCGGCCTTCATTTGTTTCTGTTTTGCTCTCATCTGGCCGCAGCTAATTCTCAGTGCTTTGTTTGCAGCCTTTCTGGATGAAATCCTACAGCAAGAGCACACTCTGGGCACCAGAGTCATAATAATGCCTTCATTTACTTACCCAAATTATTCTTTAATAATACTGCTTTTGTTTATCAGACATCCACTGCTGCAAAACACTTGAAATCCGTGTCATGCAGAGGCCCAGTGAAGTGTTATTTTAAAGTGGCACAACTAGCTTTTTGGATTTTTAAGTTTAAATTTGCAGTGCCCTTTCTTTCCTGTGCTTCCCCAGGAGGGGTTCTTTGGGCACAGAGCCACTTAGGGGATTTTGTCATGTGGGTACAGCAAAGGGAATCCCACCATGCTACCCTTGTGTAATCTAAACAAACTCTAGTTTAGAAGTATTTAAGGCTTTTGGGTTTGCAATTTGGAGTTGTATTTAAACAGCCACACATTGACACCCATTTTTTCTCGCAAGTCAGTGATGTGCAAAATTCTAATTTCCATTTTGGATCCTTGCTCTTCATTTGGATCACCTCCTCAAACACTGTGAGCATCTCCCACGTCTTGTTCATCATCCCAAACCCCCTTCATACATCCCTGCCCACCTGTGCTACGATTCTTTCCTCATCATTTACCACGTTCATCAAAGGCTTTGAAAAATATACTGAAGAGAGGTAAATTTTCAGCCCAAATTTTAACTTTGCAGCAAAAACATAGGTAAGAGGTTTTCCTGACAGGTTTAAACTGGATGTGTTCAGGTTGGATGAGGCTTTGAAAAACATGTAACGGGTGGCATCGCTGCCATGGTAGAACTGGATGGTCTTTAAGGTCCCTTCCAACCCAAACCGTTCTGTGATTCCATGAAATTTTCTTGTACTGTGTATCTGAATGCTCTTTGTAAGAACTGAGTAATGGTATCCTCTAGAAATTACTTTCTTTGCCCATAAGATAGAAAAATGGAGCAAAAAATACCTGTTGAAACCTCTCTAAGTTTCTTTTTTTTTTTTTTTAATGGAGTGCATTAATATTTTAATTTAATAACTCTCCACTTTAGTGCTTGGATGGACAAGAGGAGCCAAGTGTGCACAAGGGACACTTCCTCTTGTGTCAAGAAATGAACAGGGCCCAAGTGAGAATAATGCTGTGCACAAAATAAATCTCCAGGAAAGAGTTTTTCTACCTTTCAGCTTTAATGCCTCAGAGATCAGCGTGTGTGACCAAGCCACCTGTTGGCATCGTGTGTTTGCCTCTTTCTCACTTTATTGATTATCTCTGCTCACCCCTCAGAAACACACATTCATGCTCTCTGGATTGGGAAGAAAGTCAATTTTTTGCAAAGATGATCTGAAGTCCTGTCCCTCTGAGGGACATTGGGATCTTTAAATCATTACAAACTTTCCCTGCAGCCTCCCTATTGCTCAGTTTTGCAGTCCCTGGCTCAGATGGCAACAACACAGCTCAATGGCAAAAATTTATTATTTTCTGAGGTTTTAATCTGATAATTATAAGGTTTTTCCCCCTTTTCTTTGCTTTAACTTATGATTTTATGTCCTTTCTGTTTTTCCTTTTGGTGGTTGCATTTTGCTGTGAGTCTTCACTTAGTGTAAAGATAGTTTTGATGCTGAGCTTCTGTTCCTTGCTTCCATTATCCACTGCAATAGCAGTTTGGGAAATCTGGGAAAAGTTACCACAGCACTGAAATGGGGACACTAATACCTTTATCTATGACCTGGATTAGGGGACAAAATGTTGTTATTTCTTATCAGCTGTGGACAGAAGAGGGTTCACACAAACCACATGTTCAGCTGGAAATTTTGCCCTTGTTACTGTATTTCTGTGTTGTTTTATTTTTGTCCAGAAATTGAAACTATTAGGCCAAAAATTCAAGGAATCTCTAGTTAATCTTCCCAGATTTACTCTGTCAGGATTTTTTTTCCCTACAATTTTTGTTACAAGCTGGAAACATCATAGTTAGCGTTTTAGATACAGCGATGGCACACAAACCAAGTTTTTATCAGGACAGCTACAATGGGTTTATTGCAGGATAACAGAAAACAGAGTTTGGGTCATTTATTTCTAAACAAAAAGTTTATTCAAGATGCCCCAAGGCATTTTTTATAGCCATAAGGCTCCTTCCTGGGGCACTCAGCAATCCCCTAAGAGACACTCATTTTGATTTACTTGGAGCATAAAGTCTTCAGGGCAGGTGGCAGATCTTAATCTGTGGCCTCTTGACATAAATCCACATTTTCCACTTTGAACTGCAGTTCAAGCTTCAGTTGAAGCCAACTTGCAACCTTAAGGTCCTTTCTTTTTGATTTATCTTTTTGTTTTGGATTTTGATTCCATTAACTGTTGGGTAGGTCTTCTGTAGTTTTTTATTTCTTCACATGTCTAACTTGGATATTTGTTCTTATTTTAAAGGTAAACCTTCCTTCCAGATTCGGGACAGCACCACTGTGGCTTTTTATTTCTATTGCTACCATTACTACTACTAACAATTTTTCTTGCTCTTTTCTCATCGAGAATCTCATCTCTGTCAGCAAAACCAACAGCCTTTCCCAAGACTGAATCTGTTTTCACTACGAGGACTTCTGCATCATGTTTACAGCAATCTGTCTTGCAGCTTCTCCTGCAGCAAAAACAACTTAGAGCTTTCTTTATTGGCTCTCAATAGTGGATTGATTTTCTTACTGCTACTGCTTTTGAGAGTTCTGTGATATGAAACTTTTCTGCATCAGAAGGTTTTTCACAGGGGAAAAAAACCAGGTGGCTCAGAAAAGAGACACAAAAATGATTTTGAAGGTCTCACAGTGAGAGGGGGATAAAGATCAGAGTTTATCAGAGCAGAAGATGGAGACTTGCTTTTTAAAATATTTAAGTTCCTGCACTGGGATGTGGTAAAAGGGAATAAAATACTTTTTGACTAACCAGAGAAAATCTGGACAGAGTAAACTAGAGACAAACCGAGAGGAGAATTAGAGCACCCATTGTAACAGCAACTAGAACAAGGTGAACAGTAGCTGTACCAATTTCAGGTGGAGACTGGCTGTGTTTTGGGAAGAGGAAAATCGGGGGATCTTTTCAGGCAGATGTGCCCAAGTGATCTCTTGTGGTGGGGTCATGAGGCTTTTGAGCAGTCTGAAGCACAGCCCTGCTCCAGGACTCTGGAGACAGATGGTGACACGAGGCTTTTGGTAATTCTTGCTGAGAGAAGGAGATCCTTCAGATCCAGGAGGAGCTCCTGGGACAGTGGAAATCCAGACCCACTGACATACAAGTTTTAGCTCTCATGGTCACTGGGAAAATTCATCTGGCTTAGATGATCAAATGGCCCTTTTGAAAAGAAAAGCTCTCTGTGTAAATCTGTTAACCCCAAAAGATTAGGACGGATATCCAGATGAAAATAAGAATGGGAAAAAGTTGGAAACAAACCCCCAAATGGAAGCAGAGATGGAAATTAATTTGTATTTACAGTGCATCCAGAGGTACATAGTAGAAAAGTAGGGGAGGACCATCAAAGCAGCTTTAGTACTGTTGTTTCAGGATCTTCTTTTGCCTCACACATACACAAACCCATCACCTAAAATCCTAACCTTCATTAAGTCTGATATCCTGGATTACTTTAAGCAGGTATAAAGCAGCAACATTATTTCAATTTTATTTAATCTTTCTGGTCTAGTCAGCTTTAAACCCTTGGAAATTATGACCAGCTGAATTGGATTAATGTGATCATTCTGAGTTGGGCTAATATTTGCACAATCATGTTTTCAATTTTGCTTTCCAATTTGAAGACCTTCTGTAGTTGTAAATTTATATTTCTTGTAAGATGCCCTCTAACCCTAGCAGTGTTCATTCACATACTTAGCCTGAATTTCCAAGGATCCTAATTAAGAAGCAGAAATATGTTTTATGTACATATAAGTCTTATTGAAAGGCAGGAACCCTCAAGCTTTTTCTTTGTAAATATAAATATAAATATACTCTTCAAGAAAATACATTTTCTTTTCCTGAGCCATATATTATAGATGTGGAAAAGAAAGGCAGAAATTACTAGAAGTACTGGAAACCCATATAAACTCTTTTCCATTTCCTATTCCATCTTGTTGAAATCCATGTCTAGAAAATCCTGTTGTTGTAATATTTGATAGAAAAATATAATCCCATTCCTGTGTCATAAGTTTGCAAGAATAACTGCACAAGCACTTCCGAAGCTGAAAGCCAAACTCTGTTATTTGGAAGAGAATAAGATATGAAGAAATGGACTCTGCAGGTGAATAGTCTGAATTAACTCCTTGGGCTGCAGGTAAAAATAAACACTGAAATCTTAATATGGAAAAAGAGGAGGATAAACTGAGGAAAAATATAGTGTTGGGAAAGATAATGTGAAATATTATGCATTGACATTCAGCCACAAATTACCTGTTTGCTCCAGTAGTGGAAACTGGGATAGAAAGGCCCAGGATGAGGGAGATGGTGGATGAATTTGCTAGAATGAAACCCAGCAGATGTTTGCCCAGATGTTTGTGTGCTTTTATGCTGTTTTCCCGTTGGATGAAAGCTCAGGTGTGGCTCATCCTGGGCACCGAATTCTCAATCTGAGAACGCATTTTCAAGGAGTCATTTTCCACTCCTCAAGTCAAATGGCAGCAGGTGCTAAGGAAAATAATCCCTTTGGGAAAACACACTTCCATGTCTTGTCCCTTGAAAAGTGGCTATAGCAGTTTAGAAAACATAAAAAAGCTCTATGGCACATTAAGTTTTAAAAGTATTAAGTCTTAAAATGTATTAAGTCTTAAAAACATATGCACAGGTGGTCCCCTTGCATTTAACTGTAAAGTTAAGCACATGTTTCTGTCTCCCCAGAAGCAGAGTTTGCACATTGCTGAAATATTTAAGGGGGAAAAAGTATCATTAAATATTTTATAATTCATGTAATAAATAAGATAAGCAGATCTTTGGCTCTGCACTATGTAATAAAGGAAAATAAATAATTCTCTGTACTCTGTGGAAAAAGCTAGAAGGTATCCAGGGAAATAAAGGAGCTTCAATAAAAAAAAAAAAATCCATATAAATTAACATAATATTGCCTGAAAAAATGATGTGAAGAAGGGAGAACCTGAGTGTGTTTTTAGGATAAAAGCTGAAGAACCTCTCTAGAGAACTTAAGTGATCCAGACAGCATCATAAGAGTGCAAACATGAGTCACCTGGTCATGTACCAGTGACAAAATTTAGGGGACTTTCTGTCCCTTAGGTGACCTTTTCTTCAGAACTTACAACACAATCTGCACTATCCTAATTGGCAAAATAGAAATAATTAGTTAGATTTATAGTCCTAGAGCAAAATAATTACAAGAAGCAGTCTCAATGTCTTTCTGTGGGAAAGAAAACATTTTGGATTTATTACAACCCATAAAAACCATCAGTTAGCCAGAACTGTACCACATTATCTGTGGGCATACCAATAACCACAAATAAAGGATTTTGCTCCACAAGTCACTATTTTGTCAATGAAGATGCTCAGCGTTGCTCTACACCTGAGCCAATGATGCTTTCTTTGAGTTCAACTTCTTTTAAATATACCTGAGACTGCATTATTTCATGTCCAGTCAGCAGGGAAATGTTTCAGTTTGGATGGGGTGATGTCAATATTTCAGATGTAGTATTT
Organism: Cyanistes caeruleus; assembly: GCF_971803275.1. Lineage (NCBI taxonomy): Eukaryota > Metazoa > Chordata > Aves > Passeriformes > Paridae > Cyanistes > Cyanistes caeruleus. The sequence goes on from NC_141705.1 coordinate 3,658,353, forward strand.
CAGATGTAACTTGTTTTGACTAATTTGACTTACCTGGGCATTTATCTGTTTGAGAAAAAAATGAGTTTGAAAGGAAAAGCCACCTCCAGAGACATTTAAGAGAAGCTTCAGAAGCCTTGTCCAGCTTCAAGAAGGCTGGATGTTAATTCATTAATGCTGGATGTTAATTCATAAATGCTGGATGTTAATTCATTAATGCTAGGTGTTATTCTGTGGACATTTATACAGCTGGACGAATTGAGCAGAACCATAGGAAATATGTCTCAAATAAGGGCATCAAAGATTAGCCCTAAACAGATTAGGGTTAATCACTTTACTTAAAGACATACAGGAGCTCTCCTGTTCTTGGTTATAACAACACAACCACAACATGGAAATAACTAAAGCTAGAAGTCTATCTTTGTATTTAGGATGTGTGCAAGAGCATATACAGCATACAGAGAAGCCCAGAATGCCAGATGGGTCAGGCTGGAAGGGAGCACAGTGGGTCACTGGTGCCACCTCCCTGCTCAGGCAGGGCCATCCAGAGCACAGGGCTCAGGGCTGTGTCCAGCCAGCTCTGGAATATCCCCAGGGAGGAGACTCCACAGCCTCTCTGGACAATCTGTCCAGTGCTTGGGCACTGCACAGTGAAGAAGTTCTGCCTCATGTGCAGGTGGAACTCCCTGGGCTCAGCCCCTGCCCGTGGCTCTGGTGCCATTGCTGGGCCTGGAGCAGAACCTGGGCCCTGCTCTGCCCCTCCTGCACCCAGGGACAGGCAGGGACACACAGGGACAGGCAGGGACAGGCAGGGACACACAGGGACAGGCAGGGACACACAGGGACAGCCAGGGACAGGCAGGGACAGGCAGGGACACACAGGGACAGCCAGGGACACACAGGGACAGGCAGGGACAGCCAGGGACAGCCAGGGACACTCAGGGGCAGCCAGGGACAGCCAGGGACAGCCAGGGACACATAGGGACAGTCAGGGACACCCAGGGATATCCAAGGACAGCCAGGGACAGCCAGGGACAGGCAGGGACATCCAGGGACACACAGGGACAGGCAGGGACAGGCAGGGACACACAGGGACACACAGGGACACACAGGGACAGCCAGGGACACACAGGGACAGTCAGGGACACCCAGGGATATCCAAGGACAGCCAGAGACAGCCAGGGACAGGCAGGGAGATCCAGGGACACACAGGGACAGTGAGGGACACACAGGGACAGCCAGGGATACCCAGGGACACCCAAGGACACCCAGGGCTGAGGGCCTCTCTCAGCTGGGGCTCCTCTCCAGACTGAGCAGCCCCAGCTCCCTCAGCCTTTCCTGGGCACGGAGATGTTTCAGTCCCTTCATCACCTTTTTAGCCTCTGCTGGACCCACTCCAGGAGCTCCATGTCACACTTAAAGATTTCTGTTGACTTTTGGTGATACTTGTTTCATCTGCCAGACTTTATCCCTCTGCTGTTTTCCCTTGCTCTCTACAGCCAATGGTTGATGTCTGTGGCGCCGATCTTGATTCCGACCTCTGAACCTGAGGATGAACCAATTCCCTGGCAGAATTTCTGGAACAGCTGTGATAAGCAATCCTTCTCCTCTCTCTGAATACAACATACTGCCCAAGACCTGCATACTCCTGGCAGGTGACAAGAGATGTCCCTTTTCTTCAGCTGTCATCTCAGGACATGTCCTTCTTCAAGGTTTCATAAATGAACAAAGATTTTCTGGGGTTAAATTTGCTCTGTCCTGGAACACCAGCTGACTTTTATCTGCTGCAATTTGTGCTCCAGCTCTCTCTGTGTTGTTTTGCCTTTGTTCTCCCCTCTGCCCACTGAAAGGATAGAATCAGGTCTCATTATATTCTTTGCTGATTGGGAAGTATCTTTCACTTGCAAAAAGTCAAACCTGATGTTAGCTAAAGCCCTGAAGGCCAGCAGAGCTGTGGAGCCTATTCAAAGAGGACAAATTTAATAGTAATTATAGATGAAAGCTTTGTTATGCTTATGTAACCCATAATAGCACAATTTTCCCATGACTCGCTGCTTACAAGACAGCTGACCTTCCACCAGTTAGCCACTTTCTTACAAATCTGCACAATGTGCTTTTAATTAAAACTTGCCTTTGAAACCAGGTCCAAATGAGTTATCCCTTTAAAAATCCCAGTGAAAGAGGCCCCATCTCTCTGGTTTTACTCCAACCAAATCCTGCATTTTTTACACCCACCATAAACAACGCTCCTCTCAGTGTCATCCTGCTGAAACAAAGCTGTAAGGAAGTCTCACCTGGAATAACATTGACAAGGGAGGGTTCTTGCTCTGCTAAAGTCAGTCAGAAATTATGCCAGGCCCTCCTCCAAAGATGGAGAGAAAGATTGAAACAGGATCATGTTTGCTGAGGTTTTTTACTTTCTTATCCTGCCTCAAATAATTCTGATTTTTCCCACAAGATGTGGGTACGAGAGCAGGGTTTGAGATGGTTAAATGAGGAAATAATGATGAAAAAAGAGATGGTTCCAGAAGAGCATCCCAGCAATGTCTGGAAAGGATACACTGCTCTTTTCACAGGTGCTTGCAAACACTAAGTGTTGTCTTAAAAAACAGGTGATGGGACTTGGGCAGCTCCACAAAAATGGAGGAGGAGCAAAAGATGCAAAATAAATTTGATTGAGAAGGTGTCAGAGAACATTTCATCCACAATCTTCTCACCAGCTGAGAAAAGAAATAGTCCAGATTAATTCTATGTTTCATTGTACATGTTTAAAAGTAATAATAAGATAAAAATCTACACAGTGCTTGTGAGAATCTCCAATATTTCTCCCAAATGCAGAGTACCAGGTTTTGTTCCTTGCCATCAGTGAAGCTTCAAGATCACATCACACAGAGTATTTCTGTGCTGCACACTGAAAGCTGCAGAGACAAGTTTCATTTAAACAGAGAAGAAGAAAAAAAGAAAAAAGAAAAAAAGAAAAAAGAATGAAGAATGGAGAAGGAGAAGGAGAAGGAGAAGGAGAAGGAGAAGGAGAAGGAGAAGGAGAAGGAGAAGGAGAAGGAGAAGGAGAAGGAGAAGGAGAAGGAGAAGGAGAAGGAGAAGGAGAAGGAGAAGGAGAAGGAGAAGGAGAAGGAGAAGGAGAAGGAGGAGAAGGAGAAGTTGTTAAAGTCAGGGGAAGCAACATTTTAAGGAGCAGTGTTTCTGGAAATATAGGGCAATGAGCTTGAACAGAAATACGTTTCCCTTTTCAATTAATTTCATTTCAATCAAATTAACTGAAGTGAGAAAAAAGCCATAATTTTATGAATAAAACCCACTTCCAATATCAGGCAACTCAGATCTGGGCATAAGTGAAATAATACATAGGTGGATTTTTTCCCAGTGGTTAAGAGATCATATGCAACAAATACTAGGGTTTTTTACCAGAAAGGGTCTGAAATTGCAAGATCCTAAAAGTGGAGCAGCACATTTCAGTTTTTTGTGCTGCCCAGAGCTGTAAACATTTGAACTTGAGCAGTTTAGAGAGGAGCTCTCAGTTGGAGAGCACCAATCATGATGTGCCACACAGGACCCCATCAGCATCTCCATCCATCTCCCGGGCTCAGGAGACAGGAGTCTTTTCTCATCATGAACTGCTCTAAGAGGCTAAAAAAGATTTGCAGAGGTGCCATTATTTTCCATGCTGTCATCTGCCAGCAAAGAAATCATCGTTGCATTGCTCTGCAGATTCAGAGATGAGCACTTAGCCAGGAGATAATTTAGCCCAAAATAGAGAATAGTACTTTGCTCAGAAAGAGTATCCTGTGTTCTTGTGAGAGATGGAAACTGAAGTTGAATCCCACATGGCAGCTGTTACAAAACCACTTTTATTTCTCTCTCTTCTATTAAACACTATTCCAAGACTTCACCAGTCCTAAAGTGTGAAATCACAGAATCACAGAATATTCTGAGTTGGAAGGGACCCACAGTGATCATCAAGTCCAGCTCTTAAGTGAATGGCCCATAAATCTTTTTGCTATCAGCTCAAAGGCACTCACTGACAGTTGAAATCAGATGCTCCTGTTCTAAATTTGTTTTTTTAGCTTCAAAAGATCCATTCTGTCCCTGGAGTTTGTTGCACTGGAGTACTGACAGAGGACAATCCCAGCTCTTCTTGGCCTTTTACTTGGCATAGCAAGGTTGCTTTTGCCTCACTCCATCCCAAGGTCACTCCCTGACCAAGAAAATCCCTTCTTACCCCTCCTCAGGGCTCAATAATTGCTGGCCATGAACAGACAGATGTGAACACTGCATTTCCAAAAAGATCTCTTCCATTTCTCATACCAGGCCAACAATTTTTCTTGAGTCTATTGGAAACAGTTTGTGGCTGTTGCATTCACCTTCCTCTTTGCTGGCATCACCCCCTCATTTCCCCCTCACCCTGTTACCAGCTGTGCTGCACCACTGCTCCTCTTTCTCACTCATTTCCAACTTCTGTGTCCCAACTCACAACAGAAATGCCTCTGGTCAGTCTCCAAATATGCAATCTTACTTTTTTTCCCCCTATTAAATTCCTTTCAGCTTTCTTTTAATTTCGGTCTTCGAGGTCATGCAGCTTTTAGGATATAAAGTCTTGATTTTTCTGTTAATAGAAGATGCCCTCTAGCTTTTCATTGGGAAATTGAATTATTGTGTCATTTTGTGCCAGTTTGTAAAAGAAACCATGACATGAGCTGAGGCCTGAGTCCTGTTTCCTCTGCCAGTGAGTTCTTTTCCTGCTGCCTGATGCCACCTCTCCTTTTGCTGGTGTTCCCTCAGCAGAGTTCTGGCTGTGTCCCCAGGTGCTGTACCCTACCCACACTCAGATTTAAATGTGTAACACTATTCATGAGAAATCTCAATTTTTCAGAGAAAGGTACCAAGTTATTTTGTCATTATCACGAGGAGAAGCCTGCATTTTGTCTTCTGTTACATTTCTGACTCTTCACACACAATGCTCCAAAGGCTCCTCAGAAGTTTCACACATTCTAAAATCCAACTTTTCTAGTGTGATAAAACTTTCTGTTTAGGGAAAACTCGGCTTCATATATATCATCAGCCAAATTTTTAGCGAAACTCCTTTCTCACAGGCCTTTGGGTATTTTTCAGAAGACTGGAATGGAGATTATTTGAATCTTCATCTTTGTATGAGCTTTTTTGTACTCCTCAGGATGCTAATTTTCTTCTTTTGTCTGGATTTTTCTGTTTTCCAAGCTGACACTAAACACTTTGAACAGGTTAGTCACTTAGCTCATGACATAAAGTGGGCTGGGAAATGACAGTTCTCCACTGATTGTGAGGTACTTAGAGACACAATAAAATAAAAAAGAAAGAGTTTTAGACATGGAAATTGTTCTGTTCCCTGATGAATCACGGTCTTTTGAAAGAGTTCTGGCTGAAGTGAATGAGTGTTAGATGGATCTGCCGAATATCTGCTTTTAAATTTGCACCGTGCTCCATCTGCAGTGATATGTGAAATAACTTCATATTGTTATGGTCCATACAGTAAGGGGTTTAATGATACATCTTTAAAAAACCCATTGGGGGTTGTCCAAATTGTTATTTTCTAAGTGAAAATAACACTCAGGAAAGTGAAAAAAAACTCCATTACTCTTTTTGAATATCTGCCTCATTCCCACTACACGACAGCAGTGTTTTACAAGGTTATCAGCAGATCCCTCTTTTCCATCAGTGTGTGTTTCTATCCAGAATTAGCAGATAAATATCTCGTTTCCAAGCACATGGCAGGATTCCTGCCTGTTCAGGGTCTGTACCTGCTGCTGTGGCATCTGCAGAGCTGAACATTGCCATTACAGCTCCCAGGGATTTCTTCTTGCTTTTTCTTTCCTTCTGGATGGCCCCAGTTCCCTTTGGGAGCCCCTGAGGCTTCATTTAGCACTGCAAAGACTAAAGATCAAATACTTTATTTACTACTTCTTTATTCCTGCACCTGAGCTACACCAAGTGACACAACAACAACAATGGATTTTAATTTAGTCACATATAACAGTAGATTTCTGCCAAAACTGTTTTCTAGAGCAAAACCTGTTTTTTAGGTGGGGTGGAGGTGAAGGGCTGCCTGTAAAAACTTTTATTATTATCCTTGCATGGATGGTTCTCTCTGGTTTTATGATAGCTTTTAACATCTTTGAAAGCTCAGTCATCACCCATAAGGAGTAAAAAATAACTTCTAATGTCTCTTAGTTCTGCAAGTGTCCTAAAGTGAAGTTAATTTAGCCCAAGTCTTTTGAAGACATTTAATGTACAAAAAACCAGCTGAGTCTCTCCCTTCCTTATCCAAGGCTGGATCTTTCCTGTGTTTCATTGCTCCAGTATAGAACAATACGATTTGATTGCAAAATTATCCTGGAAGTTTTCTCAGAACCTTTTGTCCCACGTATTTAAAAAATATATATAAAAAAAAAAAAATTAAACTTTTTGTTTCAACAGAGTTTGATACATTTGAATTTCCTGTCTGGTATGAGAATTTGGCCAGGGCAGTGATTGTGTCCCTGTGCTGGGCACTGCTGAGGCCACAACTTGAGGGTTCTGGGCCCCTCAGTTCAGGAAAGACATTGAGGGGCTGGAGCTGTCCAGGGAAGAGAATGGAGCTGGGGAAGGGTCTGGAACACCAGGAGAGGCTGAGGGAGCTGGGAAAGGGGCTCAGCCTGAAGAAAAGGAGGCTCAGGGGGCCCTTCTGGCTCTGCACAACTCCCTGCCAGGAGGGGACAGCTGGGGAACAGGGACAGGATGAGAGGGAATGGCCTCAAGCTATGCCTGGTGATGGTCAGATGGACATCAGGAGGAATTTCTCCATGGAAAGGGTGGTCAGGCACTGGAAGGCACTGCCCAGGAAGGTGGTGGGATCACCATCCCTGGAGGTGTTCAAGAAATGCCTGGATGTGGCACTCAGTGCTCTGCTCTGCCCCGTCATCAGGCACAGGTTGGACTCGAGGATCTCGGAGATCTTTTCCAGCATAAATTATTCTGTGTTTCTGTGACTCTGCAATTTGTTCTCCTCTCTGCACTGCTGAGCACAGCTAAGGGACATCCATGTGTTTTCCTGGCTCAGCAGTGTGTCCAAATGCCAGGAATTCTCTGAGCACAGGCCCGAAAGAGTCGGTGTCTCTGCTTGTGATCTCTCAGTGTACACAGCTCTTTCTTCTCAGTCACTTCTGAGCAAAAAGCTTCTATATCACATCAAAAACCACCACCGTTGACCCTGCAAGTTCAAAGCTTTTATTTTTTCCCTCTATGTTCAGTCCTGGTGAGCATGGTACTGTGAGGGTAATTTCAGCTCCCTTCAGTCCAGAGAAGTGAGGATGGAAAGAGAGAATGCAGATCATTACAGCCCAAGATCACTGAATCGGTTTGAATGAGAATTTTGTCATGTCCACTCTTTCAAATAGTGTGATAAACACTGTGCTTTAATCAGGGGAGAATGGTTTTATATTATTCCTGTAATTCCTTAATTTAAATTTCTGTTTAATTATACTCAGGTGGTTTTAAATTCACAGTGACAACAAATTATTAAAGATAAAAAATAAAGGGCTGAAATACATCAAAACCAAATGTGGTCCTCAGATGTGAAGATGAAATCTCAAAATCTGAAAACACAGAGGGTTGGTGTTGAACTGCTTTGCTCTTTCTTTTCGTCTTACACAACAAAGCAAAATTTCTTCATTATGAAAGAAAAATTACAAAAGAAAAAAAGAAGAAAAAAAAGAGAAAAAGAATAAGGAAAAAATAATAGGAAGACAGCCACATGATTGTCCCTTTGGAGTAAGATAAGATTCGTTTAAAGCAGCTCTGAAAATGAATGTTTTCTTGAAATATGCTGGTGGAGAGGAAAGTTCTAGACTCACCTTAAAAGGGAAAAATCCAGCCAGCCCAGACATATATAAATATTACATGTATTTTACTATATTTCACCTAAATACATTCATGAAATGATGTAAATTCATGTGGTGCAAATAATTCCCTGGCAAAGACTCTTGTTTTGACAGTGCTCTCTGCATCAGAGTATTCCCTTCCCTTCCCTTCCCTTCCCTTCCCTTCCCTTCCCTTCCCTTCCCTTCCCTTCCCTTCCCTTCCCTTCCCTTCCCTTCCCTTCCCTTCCCTTCCCTTCCCTTCCCTTCCCTTCCCTTCCCTTCCCTTCCCTTCCCTTCCCTTCCCTTCCCTTCCCTTCCCTTCCCTTCCCTTCCCTTCCCTTCCCTTCCCTTCCCTCTCAGTGCCAATGTGCTGAGTAAGTCAACACAGACTAAAATAAAAGACTGAAAAAGAAAAAGGAAATCCACCCATAATGACAGGCACAGAAGCAAAACAGAATTTCAGCTGACTGAAGGTCACTGGTCCTTTTGCTGCTGCATCCAAACATCCAATCTCTCCTGATCATGGGAAACAGTAATTGAAGCAGTTTTTACTGTGTTTTCTATGCTTCCACATAGAAAACTTGTCACTTTGCATCAATAAGGTGGAAGCACTCAGTGTTTTCTGTGCTGAAGGAGCAGTGGAGGAGCTCACATCAGCCACCAAGATACCATAAAATGTCAGGCAGCAACCTAGAATAAATCAGACAGGCAAAGTAAACAAAAGGAAAAGAAGTGACAAAGGTCTTGGAAGTGCCACTGCAATTATTTAAAAGGAGATAAAAAGTAGAGTTCAGTTCAAGAATGAAAGAATTTAGCTTTAAAAGGATATTTGCTTCCTGAATGCATCTAGAAACAAAATAGAACAAACCTGTGGTAAACTGCTCAGAGCTCCTGGTCAGACCATGTGTGCAACAAGAAGAGGAATTAAAAGGTGCATTGGGTTTGCATGGCAAGGCTTTGGTACAGGGGTGGCTTCTTTGGGAAGCTACTGGAAGCTTCCCCCATGTCCATGAGCCAATCCCAGGCAGATTCAAGGCAAACCCACTGCTGGATGAGGAGCTCAGCAGTGATGCCTCTGGGATCTTAATGTGTGTAAGGAGGAAGAAAAAGCTGCACAGCTGCAGTGAGAGCATGTGAGAGAAACAGCCCTGCAGCCCCCAGGGCAGTGCAGCAGCAGCAGGAGCTGCTCCAGGTGCCAGACCTGACATTCCCCAGACCCTGGAACAGCCCATGGAGAGGCAGCTGTGTCCCTGCAGCCCGGGGAGCTCCATGGGGAGCAGAGATCCACCTGCAGCTGATGGAGGAGCCCACTCTGGAGCAGATGTGCTGGCAGGATTTGTGACCCCGTGGGAGATCCGTGCTGGAGCAGCCTGCTCCTAAAGGATGCACCCAGTGGGAAGGGACCCACCCTGAAGCAGGTCCTGGAGGTCTGAAGCCCTTGTGAAGGACCCGTGTTGGAGAAGTTCTTGAAGGACTCTGGGATGAACCCCAGGCTGGAGCAGGGGAAGAGTGTAAGGAGCCCTCCCCTAAGGAGGAAAGAGCTGCAGAGACAATGTGTGATGGACTGACTGAAACCCCTGCAGGCTGGGAGAAAGAGGAGAACACAAAAGGTCAATTTTGAACCTTGAAAAATCACATTATTGGTGACTTTACTGTTATTTGTCCATTGGTATTATTTTGGTGGGGATGCTGGAAGTGACTGTGAACACATAGGGGTAGATGCCTAAGCAGAATAATCCTCCAAAAACTGAGCTGCAATTTTCTCTTCCATCATCAAAGCTTTTGTGTAAACCCTACTGTTCCCTGAACAACAAGAGATTGGTTAAACATCAGCAAAGGCACATGTAGCAAAGGAAAACATGAAGCTGGTGATTAAATCTGATAGGATGTGAAACTAAAAGCTTCCCCTGTATGGTGTTAATAAAGAGATGTTTAAATGAACAGTTAGGTGTGGAGAGGAGCTGAGAAGAGATGCAGCAAGTGGGAAAACACTCTGCAAGGTGGGAAAGAAACTCAGTGGGATTCTCAAGAACAAGGGAAAGACCTGAGGGATTTTCCCCATGTATTCCAGAAGAATCTGGCTCAGAAACTCCTGATTTATTATGAGATTTCAGAAGTGCCATGGAGGCCAAGTCATGAACGTATTTGTGGGCAGTTCTTTGCAAAAGCAGGCATGGAGCTTACACAACCAGCTATCTGCATTGAATTAATTATCTAATGAATTAGTGATATTGGATCACAAGCTGTGGGGCTGGAGGACACAGAAGCCATGAGGAGTCAATGGCTTCCAGCCTCCCAGCGAGTATCTCTTTCCATCTGTATCCCACATTAATCCAATTTACCCCATGAAATTTTAGATTCTCTTTGCCTTTGTTATCTAGAAAAAAAAAAAAAGATAATTTATCCTGAGGTTTAGCTGTGCTACCCAGGCCTAGAGCTCCAAAATTTTCACCCTTGGGTCTGGAGTTGATTTTTGCTGCCTCTGTGAAGCTGAGCTCAAAGGCAGAAGAGAAGGGAGCAGCAACTGAAAATGCCATAATGCAGAAATACATTTCCCAATAGGAAAGAGGAATTTATCATGTGTAGAGTGATGGTTGGCTGTCACTCTGTTAATAACACCTATAAATGCTCCTGTTCCCTGAGTTTCACACCTCAGCTAATTATTGTTAGTGGGGTGAGTGAAGGGGTCAGAGCAGCTCTGCTGTTTCCATTTCATCCTGGATCTCTGTGATTCAGCAATCTTGGCTCAAATGCTGAAGTGATAAATGTGCATTTTCCTTCTCCCCACTCAAAATTAGTATCAAATGTAGTTTAATGTGTTAGGTAACTATGGCAGGGCTGAGTGTCACAGCAGATATCTAATGTAATTTCTATACACTTGCTGCAGACAATCAAAGCTCAACGTGTTTGAATCTTGATGTGAAAACCAGTGACCAGAGAAATCTTCCAGGGTTTTGTCATACTCCAATTCTATTATTAATTGTAGAAATATAATGCTGAAAAGGGAATATTTTATCTACATATATATTTATCTACATATTTTATCTACATATGTATTTATCTGCCTATCTACACAGTATTTCTTCACATGAAATATGGCATAAAAATTAGAGCACTCTGAAACACTCAGGGTGTTCTTAATGTGAACATTTTTCCATGAGGTTTGAGGAATTTGCTGTTGATATATGTAAATCCTTGATGATGAGTTGAGATTGCTGAGTCCTGTTGACATGAAAGGCAGAGGGAGAGTTCAATAGAGAATATATCTGTACTCCACATAAATTAAAAAAAAAAAGAAGAATTAAGAAGAAAATAGTAAAGTTGCTATTACTGGCATATTAATAAATATTAAATAGTTAGGTCGAATTTAAAGATAGTAATAGTCTGTGATATGAGGAAACGTTACTATGTCTATTGTAGAATTCACATTTTCTAGAAAAAGCTGTTTTGTGATAAGCAGTTTCACTAAAATACCAGACATTTAATGAATTTCTTTTCTAATTCTCTGCATTGATAATATCACTGTACATTCTTCTCTACCCTCTCAAAATTCCCCTAAAGTTATCACTTTCTAAGAGTTTAGCTGACTAAATATTCTAGAGCCTATCCTTTAAATTTAAGGTTAATTAGCCCTTGGAACAGCTCACACCAAAAAAAAATTAAATTGCCTGAATTCTATTTTGTTTTTCCAAAACAGAAAAACAGCCTTGCAGGTGCTGTTTTTCTGTCCCTTGTTTTCTTTGCAGGAGAAGGTCGAGGGGTGTGTGCCCCACTGACCAATGATGGTGATGTAGTAGTTTGCTAACCAATAAGAGTTTCCTTTCTGTACTTTACACGTATCGGTCTATAAAAAAGACCTGAAGCAATAAACTGGGAGAAATTCTCCTGATCAGCTCCAAGAGAGTCTGTGTCGTTCGTCTCGCCAATGAGACACTTGGGTGGCTTTTCTGGGCAGATCTCCTGGGGGATGGACAGAGAAGCTGCTCAGGAGGCAACAGGGTGGGTGTCCATGGAATGCCAGGGGTCTGTCAGCTTCATGCAGACCCAAAAGTGCCCTTCGACCCTTGGGTTATGGGAAGTATCTCCAGATCCCTGATGTTTCAAAGAAGATTTTTGTAACTTTTCTCTAAAAAAAAAAAAAATCCTTTTTCTGTTTCTCTGATTCTGCTGCATTTCTTCTTCTGTATTTTTCTTTCTTTTCCTGGATTTCTCAGCCTCCTTTGGACTGAATTCTTTTGAGATTCTCCCTCATGGGGAGCTCTGCTTGTCTCAGTTCTCTAGCTTTGATGAAAACTCCCGAGCTCGTTAGGATCTTGTTTCTCGTGTTTATTAGAAGGCCATCACAAAACTTGGCAGGTCTTTCCAGACTGACTGCACAAGGTTAATTCTTTTCAATCTGGTTCATTTCTTTCTTCTAATGGTACAAACAAGGCCTTGTGGCTCACACTGTGCCTTGTGCACAAAACAGCCCCGAAATACACAGTTCTTTTATCTTTATACCTATTTTTACCCAATTAACAATAGACACGTATATTATTTTTCTTAATGACCCAATAACCCATCACCTCTGTGCTACATTGTGTCATTTTCTAACCAATCATTCACTATTACCCAAAAACCTCTAGGAGAACAACATGAAGAAGAAAGAAGGGACAAGAGACAACACCCTAAATCCTCCATCTTGTCTTCTGCTCTCTAAACTTTAACTTTTTCACCCAGTGACTAATGAAAACTTTCTAATCTACACACTCAAACTTTTATCTTTTTCTATCTAACTTTAACAGTTGTTTTCATGTATCACCATGAAAACACGCTCATGAATTTCATATTGTATGAAATTCAGTGTTTTTCTGGATCTTAGAACTAAGTATCAGAAAAAAGGGCACACACTCTGTATCCCAGACTCCAACAATTTTTAAAGATTAGATTAGATTAGATTAGATTAGATTAGATTAGATTAGATTAGATTTAGGTCTGTGTTCAGTTGAGGGAAGGCTTTTAAACATCTCCATGAACACATACTGATCCTTGAATATATAAATTGTATTGGTTGGAACTGGTTCCAAATGTTTGTGACTTTACTTTCAATGGTCTAATGCAATGAAAAATTAATTGAGGCAAAAGATTCTTCAATGGGATAGAAAAAATATGTTCTTCACTCGATTCAACTCAAATTTCATGAGCTTTCCTAAAGAAGTCAAGGCAAATTTATTATGTGGAAGGTGAGTAAATAATTAATTTACCACTGTAAACAAGAGTTACTTTTTTTTCTCGGTCAAGCCTTGATATTTCCGATCCTTAGGTTCATGCAGGCAGAATTCAAGGAATAAAGAATTCTTATGAAAAGACTCAAAAGTCTGGGGATAACAACAGCCAGAACTGCTTATTTTCCCTCCCCTCCCTAATTTTAGCTGCCATGATTTTTTAAGACTATTCTGTTTTAAACCTGCTGAGGCTGGACCATCTGAGGTGGGGCCTCACCTGAGCAGGGCAGAGGGGGGTGTGGAGATATTTTTTATTTTGGTTCCTATAACCCGTGGCTCCCATAACACTCCTGTGGTCACTCACTCTTCAAGACCCGAGTGCCACCAGTTTGCTTTATCTCTTTTTAGCAAACTGATTCTGTGCAAAGTGCAACCAGTTTGTCCTTGGGTTACATCTTCCTCCTGGTTGCTGCCAAAAGTATCTCCTGAAGGTTTGGTTCAGACTTTGTTGATGACATTTTGCATTTCTTGGAGTTCAGATTTATTTATCCCCTCCGTTCCCAGACGAGCAGCAGTCAGGCACTTGATGAAAGTCAAGCGTAAGGATCTGTTGGCTTCACTGGTTGAAGGAAAATGTTCCCAGCTAAATCAGCTGGCATGGAAAGGTCTTTTCCTCTAATCTAAGAGCATTAATTTCCCATCAAATGGTGGATTTTGGGAGGCTGGTCACTCTTTACAGAACAGCCTGTTTCAAAACTGGAAACTGGAAAAAACATAAGGTCTGAAGAGAAGCGGTAAGAGCAAATCTGGCCTCTTCCCTGCGTACCAAAGATGCTCATCTTTATTTTAAACAACACTGTTATAGGATAAGCAGGGCAACAGATAAACCCTTCCAGATTCAGGGAAAAAATCTTGATTTTTTGGGGCTATCAGATGAGTGGCTTCAGCTGAAATCAGGATCTGCCTTGGCATCCTGACAAAAGTACAAAGGACAGGACAGGACTGACCATCTTTGAGTCCCACTTTTCTTGTTTCATAACAAAATTCTGATGTTTCAAATGTTTTCCAGAGCTTCAGTATGAAAACAGATCCCCAAAACTTTGTGATTTTATCTAACCTAAGAATTTACTTTTAAAAAGGAGGGAGTTAAAGGTTTAGGTTAAAAGTTAAAGGGAGTTTTAAAAGGGGAGAGTTACTATTTATACTTTAGCATCACTGCCTACATGAATGACTTCAGGATGACTTAAACTTCATTAAAGGCTGTTTTTTTTCTTTTTTTTTCCCATTTAAATCAGGGCTGACTGCCTTGTGCTTGTTCAGAATTCCACTCTGGCTATGACAGTGGCTTTAGTCCACTGTGACTTACTATATCTTGACTCTGAAATGTGACTTTATGTCTCTAATTGTACAAGACTTTAGAGAATTTGGGTAATATCCCACAAGATAAAGATTTTAAAGGCCACAAGAGGCCTTTTCAACTTTTAAATAGTTCACAGCTCTCTTTCCCCACCTTTTCCTAAGGACCAGGAATGTGGGCAGACAGCACCCTCTGCAGTGAACCGTGGGGAAATGAGAGTTTGATTTCTGCCAGGGAATTTTACTTATCTTTGCTGTATCAAATCCATCTGCTGGGAACACTCTTCCACACTCTGCTTTTTCAGTGGATGAGCAAAATAATGGAGTGTGGAGCAGGTGTGAAAGCTGAGACAGGCGGTGGCATCTCGGGATACCTTGAAGCATATGTGATGTGTCAGGGAATGTTGCTGGTGGATAACTCGATTTAAAAATACCCCAAAATTCATGGCATGCCCTGTTTCAGGTGTTATTGTCTCCTTTCCCCCTAGGCTGTTACCTTTTGGTTTACAATGACAATCCTAAATCCTTGGTTTACAATGACAGTCTTATGCTACAGATAGAAGATTTGAGATTTTTTTCCCTAAGTTGCTTCTTTTTGTGAACTTTGTTAAAAGGATCACTGTCAAGGGACACATCTTGTTGCAAAACTGGATCTGATCCAGACTCCAGGAAATCTGTGTTCAACCCTGTTGTCTAATCATATTTCCTACCAACAAGGAGGAGGAAATCCCCACTTTCCTGGAAATGTTCCAGGCCAGTCTGGATGGGGCTTGGATAAACCAGTTGTAGTGGAAGGTGTCCCTGCCCATGACAACAAATGGTTTTTAAGGTCCCTTCCAACCCAAACCATTCTATGACTATGTCACAACATAAGAAAATTTGGAAAATACGCAATAAATGCAATTTTCTACTCTTTTAAAAAATGTTTTGGCTTCCAAATCTTTTCAATGATCTTTTTCAGGTTTTCCAAAATATTCTGGTTTTAAAGTCGTAGAGAAGTCTTATTTCATTGAGACTAGATCAGTCCTAATTAAAGTTAGATTAATAATGGTTTTATCTGGTGGGTTTTTTTACTTGTGGGATGCAAGCACTTCCTCAGAATTCAAAGCACATTGGAAATGTGGATTATTCCTCATTGATCTGAAGTTTGGTTCAACAGTAGGAGATTGAAACAAATGTGGGTTAATGCCCCTTTCTTTATAGGGCCATGTATAAAATTTTATGGTTTAGTGGGTTTCACTCAAGTTGTGACCTGGCACAGAGAATAAAATAAAATTATTCACTCTCAGTGTTTCTCTTCACTCCACCCAAATTAATACAAGGCCAAAGGAGCACCCAGCCCTGAACGTGGGGCATGCAGGGAGTTGCAGGAGGCATAGAACAATTTCTCCTCCAGCCTTCTAAACTTCTGAGCAATTTGGTATTTAAAGCAATCATTTACCATGGTCAATAAATGAGAAAAATCTAGTTGAGGATTTATTTTTTTTTTTTTTAATTGGTCTTTGGTTTGCTGGCTTGAGGTTGATTTCATTTCCTTCCCAGTGTTGGTTGAACAAATCCAGAGTGATTGCTCCACTCATCACGCAAATTCTTTTATTCTTTTTCTTGACATAGCCCTTGAAAAGACTGAGGGATGCTGATGGCCGCTTCAAGACCCTCCAAAAAAATTTTAGCAAACACAGTAAATTCTTCTTCACTGCATTGTAATGAAGAATCTGTTTTCAGTTGACTAAAAATATCCCAATGATCACAGCTAAACATGGAGGGAAATAACTGCATTTCACTGTGCTTCCATTTTCTGAATTACAGTCACCATGTCTTGGGATGATCACACTCAAACTCATTTCTGGGTAAGATGTGGGTGAAGGCTGTTACAAGGTCAAGGAATGATCCCAAAGTGCTGGGAGCAATTCAGACTGGAGAAGAGGGTTCCACTCTACCACATGGAAGGAAAAACCCTCGAAGGAGAAATCTTAAAGCAACCTTGTTGTCTTGCTCTGGAAATGTGTAAAAGCAAAGTTGTTTTCCATGGTTTTGCTCTGATGAGTTGAGCACTGTAGAGAAAAAGAAATGTCACTCACATATTAAAGGGGAAAAGCATCACCTGGTGCAATTTTGCAAAGCTGCTTAGACTTGCAAATACTGCTGATGGGCAAAGGAAGAAACCATCATGAGCAAAATTCAAGATCAGGCTCCAGAGGGATCTCTGCTTTAAAATCCTCTGTCAGGTGAATTTTAGAATCTAAAATAATGCTAATGGTGTTGACATCCTTTGTAAAGTGCTCAGTGATTTTATGGACAGAAAGAATATATGAGTTAGATAATAATAATTATTGTTATTATTATTGAATTAATAATTTTATTCTATAGCTATTGAGTACATCAAGTGGCCACTAAACCCATTATTTCAATATGTAAATTTCTGTATGATATTTATATTTTCTATTCACAAACTAAGAGCTTTTCTGTTGTACTTCTTTTTGTCACTTTTACCTCCCTATACTTGCTCTTGTGTATATATATATAATATATATACAGATAGATAATAATATATAATAATATTATATATATATTATATATAATATATATAATATATAAAGTAAATATATTATATATAATATATATAATAATATAATATATATATATATTATTTTCCTCAAGATTTGGAGTAGTTTTACCACCATCACATTGTTCTCTGTGTCTTTTCAGGCTCAACAATCGATGTGTTGTTTGGGGCAAGGCTCTGGGAAAAAATTGAGGTGTAAAGCAATGTTTAGGTGAATTTCTATGAGCTGAAGTTGGGCGTGGAACACCTTCCAGTATGGAGGACTCCATGAGATAAAACTAAAGTGATGTTTCCCTGCAAAGGATTTCAGTAACTCATACAATAAGACAAATATCTGAGTGCCTTTGAGGATTTATAGCCTTGGTCTTCTAGGATGCTCCGATTTCTGCCAGCTTCTTTTTCAGTTTTGGTTCAAAAGGGATGGACATATGTGTACTTTTTCTCCTAGAAAAATTTTACTGCATTCCTAAAATCGTCGTGTTCTCCTGACCCTCAGCAGTGCCCTCCAACAGGGAACTGGCAGGATGGCTCGCTCTGACATCAATACTGCAGTGTTCATCATTATTGATACAATTACATATGTTCTGGAATAGAACTTGCCGTGGAGGAAAGAGAGGTACAGCCTCCTGTGAGAAATATCAGCTCCCAGAATCTCATGTAAATATCACAGCAAAGCAGTTTTTTAGTGTCCTGTACTCTTCCTCACAGACTTTTTTTCCTCAGTAAAACCCACAAAAACTCAAAGTGAAGTAAAGGAAGATGACAGAATGTGTAACAATAACACTGCCTGGATCCCCCAGACAAACTGATACAGATCCACAACCTAAACCTCTGCTTTAGGCTTGAAGGCGGTATTTGTCTCAAATTTCAGACTCTACTCATGACACAAAGGGTCCAGAAATCTTTTGTCCAAGACTTCATCTCCTTCTTGCAGCACAAGAAATAGACCCATGACCATAGCAAGAATGAAGGAGGCAGATGTTACTGAAAACAGAACTGCTCATCATTCCAAAGACAAGAAAATACTGTCTTTTCAAGTCTACCACCTGAGGGCCATTTTTAGGAATTACCTTTTTATCTCATGCTTCTGCATGGGTAAGGTAAGCATTTCCGTGCTTGGAGTATCTGAGTACATACAACCTGCTACATAGAAATGTGGAAATGAGACTCAAAACAATGAAAATATCGAGATTTGTATCCAGCCTGAGGACTGTGCTGCTGTGCTTGGGCACTGTCTGCCTTTGAAGGCAATATGGAGCTACACAGCTTAAGCAAAATATTGTGAGCAATCATTCCCTGTAAGAACCTCCCTCATAAAACTTAGGACCTTAGTTCAAATACAAGAGAATTAGGCTCTAAAATCCTGTATGATTTTAAATTCTCCAATCTACCCTATCCTGAGTGAAGCAGGCAGGATCACACACTTCATGCATTTTAATCTGAATTTCAAATATCTGCTTTGAAGTCCTTAAGGGAGAAGAACACCTGATGACCACTCTGGGTGTTGTTGACTCGTTTGCCAGCATTGATGATCTCCTCCTTGTTCCTTCATTTACTCTGCCTATCAATTAGGCTGTTATTGTTCTGGAAGTTACTGTAATTGGCAGGTTGTGCAGACACAGCTGACAGTCACTACAGGAAAGGTGGGGGAGGATGAATACATTTAAATACATCTGCATAGTGAAAACGAGCCCCTAACAATAGCAAGTACAGACAGCCTTAACATAATTTTGAAAATACATCACAGTCAAGGAGAGCAGCCTGAAGTATCCCACTGATTGCAATCTGGGAGGCTCAGAAGGAGACAGGAGAAGTGTTCAGCAGCCCAGGATGCAGAGAAATTTGGGTGTATTTGGCTTCTTATCTCATCTATCAAGCACGTTTTGAGTGATTCTGTGCTAGGCAGTTCTGCTGCTATTTTTGAAAGGATATGAGCAAGGCTGAGCACTCAGGTTGATTTTGGTGTCTTAGGTCCTGTCTGTGAAGAGGGAGCATTATTGCAATGCTAGTCTCTGCTCACTGGTGAGCGGTGACAGGACCTGAAGGAACAGCTGGAGATTTGCTAGGGAAGGTTTAGGTGGGATATCAGGAAAAGGTTCCTCACCCAGAGGGTGGCTGGGCAGTGGAAGAGGCTACCCAGAGAAGCTGTCATGGTCCCAAGCCTGACAGAGCTCAAGGAGCATTTGGACAATGCTCTCAGGCACAACAAACCCTGATGTTCCCACGAGATCTACTTTGCTGTCCCGGAAAACTCTCCCTGAACCAAAGAGAGGAGCCAAAGGAAATGTTTTAACACTTTCACCAAACAGGAAGAAGCAGACAGCAATTAAACCCCAGCTCTAGGTAACTTTAAATCCAGAGTTTGTTGGAATTCATATGAAGCTGCTGAGCCCTCAGGTGGGCAGGATGCCCATCACAGCTTTACACATCAGAACTGCAGAAGGCTAAATAAAAGCTGCTTTACAGAGGCAAAGCAGAGCAGTCTGGTTTTACATCAAGAAGTAAATGTAGATGCAATAAAAATGCATAGAACTTGGATCTACCTGGAGAAAAGATAAAAGATGCTAAAGAGTGGGGAAGAATAAAGTCTTTGAGGAGTGGGCATTGAGAGGAAAGAATAAAAATGAAAACAAAATATTGGTGGGTAGGGGTTTGATTGCTCAATTTTAATCTAGGAAATACCTTTTATCTATATTGAGGCTTTATCTTGGACAGATTTGACCATGTTTTAACACTTACAGCTTTTGTGGTAAGAATTGCTGCAAGGGGTGAGAGGCAGCTTCAAATTTAATTCAGTGGTGGGTCTCCTCTCTGGACTAACCCACACTGATCTGACATGAGGGGCACGAAAGGAACTTTAAGAAATAATTCTGATATGAATGAAAATGAGCATTTTGCTGCTTCCTTTGGTACTCCTGCTGTTACAGAGTCAAGGGAGCTGCATCATCTGCTGTGCTGCAGCTGGGGTTCAGAGCAAGGCTCCTGTGAACCAGTTAATATTTATTGTCTTCATAATCACAGTTCTGGGGCTGAGTTATCACTTCATGTCTGCACATCTTGAAAGTTGAATTTTCTTGCCCTGGTTAGAACTAGAGTTTTGAAAAACAGGACTAGGATACCAATTATTTCATCAACAGAAACCCCTGATTTAATTTGGCTGCTGGAATAAACTGATGTTTTGTATACTCACATGTTAAAATTACAGATTTCTAAAAATCATTAAAAATAAAAAATAATGATGGTGCTTGGCATTTTGCTGGATCACTTCTTTACATTCTGGTACAACTAGCACAGCATAAGAAGACTTCAAACCTGGGCCATCTCTATATCTTGTTCTTTCCCCTAAAAACAGTACGTCTTCCCCAGAAATTATAAATTGAAAATCTTATTTCTCAAAGGATAAAAAAATTAATTTAAATGCAGCTTGTGAGAACAAAACTTGAAAAAAAAAGAATGGACTAAAGTTAGGAAAAAGAAAAATAGCTGGGTTTGCACTAAGAAACAAAATTGCATTTGGTGAAAATCTGGAGAACACGTAGTTTAACTAAACAACCCCAACGCTGCATTGCACTGTCAGTATTTATTTACATGAAATCCCTTATTAATACCAAAGCTCTCTAGATGGCAATGTCAACATATGTTTCAGAAAACCGTGCAGCTGCCTGTCTCCATCCATTACCTCTTGTTTCAGACTAAGGAAACTACCTTTCCTAAATTTTAATTTGTTCAATTAAGGTGGATGCCACAAGCAGAAGGTAAAATATTCTTAGAATCACAGAATAGTTGGGGTTGGAAGGAGCATCTGGAGATCATCTCATCCAACCCCCCTGCTAAGGCAGTGTCACCTGGAGCAGGTGACACAGGAACATGCCCAGGTGGGTTTGGAATGTCTCCAGAGAGGGAGACTCCATGGGCAGCTGTTCCAGTGCTCTGCCACCCTCAACATAAAGAAGTTCTTCCTCATGTTGAGGTGGAACTTGTTGTGTTTCCACTTACTACCCTCAGTCCTTGTCCTTTTGCTAATCCCACATCTGGACTCAGCAGAACACACCTTTTTAATCATGTGTTTATCCTGGAAACACAGAATCATTTACATTAGAAAAGCCCTCCAAGATCATTGAGTCCAACTGTTCACCCAGCACGGCCAAGGCCACCATTAAATCCCATCCCCAAATGCCACATTTACATGGGTTTTAAATTCCTCCAGGGCTGGGGACTCCAACCCTGCCTTGGGCAGTCTGTGCCAGTGCTGGACAACTCTGCTTGTAAAGAAATATTTCATAATATCCAATCTCAGTCCTCCCCACTGGCACGTCTTTTGCCCTGCAGGGACAATCTGCTGCATCTTTCAGATTTCTGCAGATCAAGTCCAGCCTTCTTGGACTCCTTTTCCCTTCAGGAATTGCCTCCCAAGGAACTTCACCAACCAAGCTCTAAAACTGACCAAAGTCTGACCTTTGGGAGCCCAAGGCAGCAGTTTACTGACCCCTCTTCCTGCTTCTCTGAGATGTTGTGATTGTTTTGTCCAAAGCGACTTCTAACCACAACATCACCCGAATTCCCTCTCTGGTGCAGACAGCACCAGAGGTCCAGCAGGTGCCTTCCCCAGGGGAATCCTCACCATTTGTGTCTGTGTGTTATATTCCACACACTCCAGCGATCTGCTTAGGTTGGACATCAGGAAAAAATGTTTCACTGGAAAAATGACCGGGCACTGGAACTGTCTGCCCAGGGAGGTGGTGGAGTGACCATCCCTGGACGTGGCACTCGGTGCCATGGTCTGCTTGATGAGGTGGTGTTAGGTCATAGGTAGGACCTGATAATCTGAAAGGCCTTTTCCAACCTAGTTTATTCTGTGATTCTTCAATTCTGTTTTTTTCCATATTGATTAATAATTGTACTGATCCTACCCAGACCTTCATTCCAAAGCCAAGGCTCTTGCACAAGAACTCAAAAATATTGGGACACAGGGGAAGAATGAGGAGTAGATTTGTCAAGAGTGGGCTTTGTTTGCTTGCTTCATTTGCTTTTGTAATGATCAGGAGATTGATAATAGCCAAGAGAAGACTTGGAAATCAAATGTGATTTTAGTGAGTAGGAACTGCATATGTTTTCTTTCCGTTTGGATTGTATTCCTCATAGCTTGGCATAATAATTTGTATTGTCTTCATCTCCCCACTCACATTTTTCTCAACCTATCAAAAAGAAGCATTTCTACTTTACAATTTAACCTGCAGGATTTCCCTGGGATTTCATGTTAGTGCCTTGGAGCTTGCCTGGCTTTTCCCTGTTACAAATCTGTCTTTATTATCCATTATTCTCTGTATGTGAACCAGTGCTCACTATTCAGGAGCCAATTAAACAATCTTTTTTTGGTTAAATATTTTGAAGTGCAGCCTACATACTTTGATTTTTAAGTTTTGATTCTGACATTTTGTGGGGGCAGCCTTGATTCCTTTTTTTCCTTTTTCTCAATGTAACTTCTGCTTTTCTCTCCATGGGGAAATTAGTTTTCTACTCAGGCTTTCATGCAGACAAAGGAAAACTTGGGGATGTTCTCAGCATGACTGGAGGGTTTTTGTCAAATCATCTCTTATTGTATCTGGGACCCAGTGCCAGAACTGCAGTGTGTTAAGTCAACAAAATAGGAAAAAAATCAATTGGGTGTTTGGAGTTAGAGGGGATATTAATCAACAGATCATGTCTTCATGTTTGTCTATATTCCTGCAGCAAAGTTAACTTCTTGTAAATCCTCCTGGTTCATTCAATGCATCAAAAACCAAACTGGACAAGTTGCATTAATTTAAGTCAGTTTAAAATATTACCAGGGACAATATGTTTAAAAGAGCTGTCAAGAAAACACTCCTGGTTAAAATCCTATTCATGTTTCAAATACTCATCACAAGTTTTGCCTGAACTTTTTTTAATTACAGTTAAATATTAGAATGGAGGAAGTTTATATTGAACCAAATCATTACTTTGCAATTACAAGACCATATACACATAATTAAATATTTGCTTCATAAAAATTTATGTTGAATATTTGATGAAGTTCATTCTGGTCAAGGAGAAATTATGTTCTGTGAACATTGTTATTGCTAAACACAGCCCCAGTGACCACAGTGCGTTATTTCTTTGAAGGAAATTATATTAAAATCTCAATAATGCATAAAGTTTAGTATGAAGTTTTAGTACCCTGGAATAATAAACTTGCAGCCATCTTCAATTTTCTTCTTTTTCCTTCCCCAGAGGGAAATCTCTTTAATATTTAAAATGCATACATCTTAATTAATAATAACATAAATGTGTATAATTTATGTAGTGTATATATATATTATAGATAATTTATATGATGTAAGGACATGGTGAGACCAGACTTTGATGGGTTTGCAGTGAAGATGCTACAACATGAAGATCCAGACCAGTTACTGCCAACAATCAAAAAAATATTCCAAATTTATCCAAAGTTCATTTTGATTTGGACAAGTCCCTTTTTTTTTTTTTAATCACAGACTTCCCCAAAATGTGTCTAGATTCAAGCTTTTGAAAGATTTCAGTTTGACCCACAAATAAAGCTTTTTATGATTTTTTTTTAAAATATTGTTTTATTTCTGTTATATTTGCAAATTTGCGCTCTTGTCCCTACTGATAAAACCCAAAATGTTTGAGGTCTCCAGCACTGTGAAGCTGTTCTCAGCTTGTTTCAGTATTTGTATTTTTATGTCCTGTCAGAAACAAAAAGGACTCGCTGAATGCATCTAAAATCAGAATTTTTATGCTCTGAATCCATCAGTTTCCACCTACTCACTCTGGATGTTCCAGAAATTTGGGTTTTAATTAGAAGTTACAACAGTCAAGGGTTATCTTAAAGAAATAAATCTATTCTGTGTATTCTGTGGCAAAATCCTTCTGCTGTCCCTTTATTTCTATTGCTGGGGTCATCATCGTAAATAATCACCTTGGAAAATGGAGATAAATGAGAATGTAAAGTGAGTGCCAATGTTCTCTGGGGAAAGAATCTGGGAAAAAGGAAAGGAGGAGAGAAACAGGAATATCTTAGCAAGGATCCTAAAGACTCAGAAATCCTAACCCGAGCTGTGAGCACTTGTAACAGCACACAGCGCAGACAAATCTAGCTCTGTGTTGTCTGGAAGGCTTCCTTGTCATGCAGTCATTTGATAATTAAAGTGTTCAGATGGTGATTAATGCAATAATTACATTGTGATGTATTATAGGGCTTGTTACGCTTGTCAGGTAACGCAAACAAACATTGAGAAAAGTGTAGGTTAAACTACAGAGAGTTTCATTTAAATGTAGGAGTCAGGTAACAAATTAATGGATTTATCCAGAAAAAAAAATGTCCCCTGAATGATTAAGGATTTAAAGCAACTTCCATATTCTGTGTCTAGGAAAAAGGATTATTTCCTACATTTCTTCATGCAAAGGTCTATGCTGAAGTTATCTTGTGCAGTTTTGTGCAAAACACAGATATTGAGTGTTCCCAAAGCTACCAGATGAAATTAGTGAGTGTCTGTTCACTAGTTCCCAACCTTGCAACACTTCCCCAAGGCTCCAGGGTGGAAAATCCCCCAAAAAACCACTAACTCTGAGCTGGAGAGCTCAGCTAAGCCACGTCACTGACGAGCCTGCAGTCAGGAACAAAGAGTCCTTTGGTGCCAAGTGGTGATTAGATCATTTTCTAAGCTAAATTTTAAATTTCTAATTAATTAGCTGGGATGCAATTATCAGTTTCTCGTATTAATCTACCGATGCATGTCAGTGCCTATCATCCAAAAGCTTTCCATTTGTACATCCCAGTGAGCTGGTGAGGAGAAAGAAAGAAACCTCTCTTCTCTCTTCTTCTGTCACTTTTGGGACATGGAAGATGCATTTAGCTGTAGCTTGAAATTAAAAATCTTATACAGAGCCCATTACATTCAACAGCCTCTTCCCATAGACTTGAGTGAAGATTAGATCAAATATTTGGGTGTGCAAAATGGGCAGATGGATGAATCCATCAATCCTGTTGAGGGCATTTTGGAGATGGAGCATTGCCTACATCTTTGAGCTTACCAGGATTCACAGAGAAGTGATTGTTAATTATTTTTTATGTATCTCACATTGTCTGGTTTTGTTTAGCCACTGGGAGATGCAAAATTAAATTATGTGTAAGTAAATGAGAGTAACTCTGATACTCTGTTCAGCAGCAGTAGGAATACTCCTGATTTCATCTTTACCGATGATATTTTCATGGTCTTGGAACTCGGATTTACATCCTTTATTTCCACACATACAAGAAAGGTGTTTTGTACCATGCTTTCCACCAAAGGGGAAAAAAAAAAAGAGGAAAAGTGAATGGAGGAACTCTTTAACTCTTTTAAAAGAACGAACTGAAAAGGTTTCCTTGGTGCAACCTAGACTTCAAAAATGATTATGAGAAGCTGGAAGTGGAATAATAGAACTTTCTCTCTTTCTTCTGAAGATTGATTTTTTTCCAAAGGTGACAGATCAATTTGGTCTATTTTTAAAAGCATTTCTTCCAGACAGTTTTAAAGCCATTGCTCTTGAGGAAGGTTCTGTCAAATCTCATTTATTCAAAATGTTTTTGTTTGGGTTTTTTGTTCCCCTCTGGATGTTGATAAGGCTAAAAGGTAAATATGATGTTAAGGACTTGTGACAAATGGCGTTAATGGGGAGCTTTCCCTTTTCTTTTTCTGGCAGCTGACTCCATTTAAATTGTAGCTGATGCTGGAGGAAGAGCAGGTTATCCAGGATACACCAGGATATCTCCCACCTTCACTGGACTCCACCATGTGCCAGTGCCCCCACTGTGTTCCCATTAAGTGGAACTAGAGAAAGAAAATTCCAATTTCTCCAGCAGCAGGAAAAACAACGTCTCACAGGAAAAATAAAGTTGCAAACTGTTTGGTTTAGGTCAACTCTCTTCCCAATAACTCAGTGGGTGTGGGATGATGTTGGGGAGATCTCCAGCCAAACCACACACCCTTTGGAAGCATCAAAACCTGGATCAGTCCCATCTAACTTTAGATATCCATCTGAAGCACCTGTATCTGGTGGACCTCCAGAACTGGTCCATCATCAGTGGAGGCAGAGAAGAAATTCTAAAGATTGATATTTTTGGCCTCCATCTCCATCCATGTACTACTGCAAATTCAAGCCTACAGGATCCCTAAATAAGGCACCTTGGAGAAATTACTATTTTTTTTAAATCCACCTGAGACCTCTGGATGCAAAGAGCTGTCTGTAGCATTCAATTCATTTTTTTTTTGCTTTTTCCCCATTTCCTTTCTTCATCCCACAATCCTCCCTTCTCCCTGTGCTTCCCTCCTTCCCTTTCAGTCCCCATCCTTTAGCCTCCTGTTGTTTCTCCCTTTCTGCTTGTCCAGACAGTCAAAAAACATCTTGTCAAAAAAGTGTCGGGCAGGGAGGAGAGCAAATCAGCCTCTGTGTGTTACAACCCTCCTTCCATCCAGTCTGGAACATTCCTACCCAAACTCCAGGCCCTGTGTGCTCCTCTCAGTGCAATGCCAAGCACAACAGGGACCTCGGAGTCCTTGAGTACAAACGTGATAAAAGCAGGAGCAGCAGCAGAGGTGTGGGTGGCTCAGCCAGCTTCCCTTTCCCTTTCATCCCTGTGAGCTGGAGGCTTCACACCGGCACCACGGGAACAGGGATGAACGAGAGCTCCACTTTCATGTGGCAAAATATCTTCAAATCAACTGCAGAGCAGGTGCTGGGAGAAATGGAATTAATCCAAACAATTTACCGTGGCCAGAGCATCAATTTGGGAACTACAAAACCGAGAGTTACCGAAACGCTGTGTTTTATTACATTTTATTTATTACATTTTCAACCAGTGTCAGCTGCTTTATTGGTTTAAACGTCCTATCAGGTGCACTGATAAATTTAGCAAACACACCAGTTGGGTTTTTAATAAGCATGGACTCCTCACCTCAAATATCATTAATTCTGCTTCATTTCTGAGTGCCGTGAAGCTGGAGGAGGATTTTAGGTATAATTTCATCCCCTCCTAATCAGTTCCATAGCAATTTATTACACAGTTTTTCTGTGTCTTGAGCAAAATCTTACTGGTTCATGGAGCATGGAGATAGTTTTATTTCATGTTTAGTTCTATTAACCAAACTCTCTTCACTCAGATCTGGAGGAATATTAGAACAAGCTAACAATTTGCCTTTCAAAGCGAGAAAATAGAAGGGACACCCTCTAAAATCCCTCCAATTTGGCACTAAAAATCATGACCTGGCTAAGCAGTTAATTCAATGCATGATAAATGCCAAAATCAATTAAAAGAACTTCCTGTACAGCTTAAACCTTCTGCTAATCAAAAGGGATTTTTTTTCTTATTGTTAAAAAAGGATGAAAAAGGAATCCATCAGCATGAGCACCCTAAAGGCATTTATTAAGTGTAAAGTAAAAAAATCATGGAGAGAAAACACGAATTTGATGAGGAATGAAAAGGAATCAAGCCGAGGTCACTAAGATGATTTTTATTATCCTGCCAAATCACCTGGTGTCACTTTGCATGGGTTGGGTGTCTGTGCATGAATCCCTCCAGCCCAGGCTGATGTGGAGGTGTCTGCAGAGGGAGGAACCTGCTCGCTTTTCACTTCACAGCATCTCTGTGAGTCAGGCAGGAGCTGCAAGGGGAAAAGGGTTTGCATTGCCCTGGCAGGGAAGGTTTGGGTGAGGTGAATTCAGTGTGGGTGGTGGGTCGACTTAGCAACAAATATGAAAACTTGCCACTGACAACAGGTGGGAAGAAACGATCTTTAATTTCTTTATGTGGGTTGGAGGAGCTGTAGCAAACTCAGAACCTTCCCTCCCTAACCTAAAGGAAGGCTGCCATCTAATGATCACCAGCAGCAATTCCTGCTCTACCACCAACTTGTCCTGCCCTAGAGGAACAAAATTAATTTGTTTCCCTCTGTAGGTTCTGCAGCTCAGCTAATGAACAACAAGGTCAACACCTTGACCTCAGAATAGTTGATGGTGTTGGTACCTGGCTCCTGACACGGCACATGAGGATAAAGGTGCTGCCTATGAGCTGTTAAACATCATCTCTGCCTTTTATTTTTCCCTTCTTGCACCTCAGTGGGTATTGGGAGAGTGGTTTAACTGCCTCATTATGTCACCTTTATCCATAAATATCTCACTGCAACTAAAAAAAAAATAGTGTAATCACTCTAGGGAACAGATTGTTTGCAATTTCCACCTAGTGCTGCACAACAAAGTTATTCTTTTGCTACTCCTGGGACATCAGGAGCTCTCTGCAATGTGGCAGAGGAGAGATCCACAGCTGACATCCCCATTTCATTCATCATCTGGCATTCTGGGTATATATTCCATATATTTTCATATACGGAAATTGTTCCAGTAAAAACAAGGAAGAAATCTGGTTCCATATTTGTGGTATGCAGAAAGTGAGATACATAAACTGCAACAATAGAAAACTTTTTAAAATATTAGATGAAGTTTCTAAAAGCAGAGATAGTGAAATGTTGGAATTATTTGCCTGGGACATTGCTAAAAAAATCTATTAATGGAGTGTTTTGGAAACAGGTTAGACAAGATACCTGATAAGGTCAAAATTATACCTGATCCTACCCTGGGACCAAAAGATGGACTAACTAATCTCTGGAGGCCACACACAATGATTCTAGCTTTAGGGGTATCAAAAATGAAAAATCAGCAGGTTCTAGAGGCTTTATAAATAACTTTCAGATTCTTTACAAAAAAACATAAATCCTTTTCAAAAGCAATCTGATTTATCCCATGCACTTGTGAAAATATGACTGCTTTATCACTAACACTCCATTTTTTATCTGGTAGAGTAAACACTGCTGACCTCTGGAATATTTCCCACCTCCTGGCCCAGTTCTGGCCCAGCTCTCCCATCAAAGGCACACAGCTGTACAAACTGTCCAGCACGGGGGCTGCAGCTCTGAGCTGCCACATTTCACCAGTGCTTTGCAGTTGAAAGTAAGATCATTCCACCCCCTCTCACTCAAATCTACCTAAATTTCATCCTCTGTGCAGCCAAAAGTTAATTTAGGCAGTCATTTTAATGACAGCAGTGCTGTGATGAGGTGACCTCTGAAGGTACGAGATAATATTCCCAGGTGCTTCTGCTGCCACCTTTGCATTACTATTACTATTATTATAATTATCATTACTATTTATTATTATTATTATTATTATTATTATTATTATTATTATTATTATTATTATTATTATTATTATTATTTAATTTTTTCCCCTCAAAAATAAAACTGAAATTAATGTAATTCTTTGGGTGATTCCAGGGGTTGTGATTGGTTTCAGCTCACACAGAGGAATCCCTCTGGAAAAAGCAGAAGATTTTCCTCCAGAACACACCACAATCAGACAGAGCCTTGTGTTTTGTTTTAAAGGAGATATTTTTTTGCCTTCTCACCCAGCAGGGACCAGGGCAGTCCCCAGACTGAGAGATTTGTTTTTCTTCCTGCATGGAATCCTCAGCCAGTGGTCCCAGGCCCTTTCTAGTAGCCCTTGCTGTCCACAGGTGCCTGCCTCAAGCAGTGAGCTTTAAATAGACAAGAATTCATCCACACCAGCCCATTCCAACACATTTTTTCCCAAGCTGGAGCTTTGCTGCACTTAAGGGTGATCAAACACATCCTGCTCCAGCTGCAATGCCTGGCTGGAAGAACACCATGGGGAGGAAGAGCTGCCTGCAGTGAACACAAGCTGGTAAACTCCTAAAATTTTGGATGTTTAAAGTGCAAAGTTTAAGGATCAGCAACAACAAAATTGGTGCTGCCACCACTGAGGGAAGGCTGGTGTCATTCTGTGTAAAACCACAGTTCTGTCACTTTTTTTTTTTGTTTTTTGTCTTACAACCAGATATCTTCACTCTGGACATGTCTCAGCAATTATCAGACCAGGTCAATTGGTTGAAAAATCAGTGTAACCCACAAGAAGCCTGAAAAGCTCGTGCTGGGAACCCCAGTGTTGTTTACAGCACAGCTGATTGTGAACTAGTGAGTGGTGGTGTAAATTCTTGCCTGGCTCTTTCTTCCCGCTGCTGCACTGTGAAACATCTGAATTTCAGCCTGTGCAGGTGAATCTGCACAATTTTCAGCCTACCCCAAGAGATGTGGGCCCAAGGGGGTGTGTGACACCCCAGCCAGCACTGACACTGCTGCTGAAACTGATTCTCTGCAGGAAAAAATGCTGAGCCCCAGCGTTTCTGAGATCACTGATTCATCAAGGCTGGAAAAGACCTCCGAGATCATCGAGTCAGCTTTGTGAACCCAATTAGCTGAGCCAAAAAACTCCCATTTAAACCCAGATCTGGTGAAAAACATCCTACGGGGCATGGCTACGACACCTGGGGCAATTCCAGGATGTTTACAGTACAAATTTACAGAATTTGACCTTGCAGAATTCAGAGTTATTCACAATTGTAAAGCAACAAAGCACCTACAGAGATACCTAAGGATTTCATCTGTGTTTGACCACATATTAGCACTTTTTATTCACTTGCTCAGTGCTTTTTACTACTCAGTGTTTTCTATCTTTGGGCTGTGATATTAAGTCCTCAAAAAAATGACCATGTGGTTTGCCAAGCAAATGAGCACTACATGCAAATGTAGTTTGTTCTTCTCCACTCTGTTTCTGTCATATCTTCTGTTTCTCTGTTACATCTTCAACAGCCAAAAAACCCCCCAGAAAGCTGGTCAGGATAAGCCATCTTCTCCTGTCTGTATTTCTTATTTTTTAACATCATGTGTCCAAAGTAAAAGAGAAACAGATGCTCTCATTTCATTAAAATACGCTTTTTCCTTAAAATGTTAATTCTCATCAAACCAGCCTCATATCATATTAATTCTACAAGCCAGGTAGCAGTGAATGAGCTGTCACTTCTTCTCACTTTCATTTTTATTCCACCTTTGTTCCTGTGACAGTCAAAGCAATTTACTGAAGAAAACCAGGCCTTGGGGGCACATCAAAGGCTGGAGGGCTTGGCTGTTGTCTGTGTGAAGGCTCCTGCAGTTCTGGTACCCCATGAGGAGCCATCACCACAGATTGTCTGCATTGATCTAACGAGCTCTGCAGCCATGGAAAACTCAGCTTACTTCAGGATAAAGTGATTTTTCTGGTGCTGCTTGGGCAGAAAGAATGGTCTTCCATCATCCAGGGAGGATTTCTCTCCTCAAGCCAGCTCTTGCAGTTCCCTGGATGTCCTCATGCTCCACAAGACCCATTTTGCCTTGACTGGCAGGAAGAGTCAGATCTGTCTGGCGACCCCATTTTCTGCTGCTGCTTCTGTGACAGCCACGTGCTCACAGTCAGTCACTTGGGAATGCTGTAAGTGCAGGAGAGATGGGGTTTTATTTCCACCACAAAAGCCCCAGACTTTTTTGTCATCCCCCAAATGGTTCCTGAGTGTGTTATGAAGCATCTCAGAGACCTGAGGATCACAATTATTCTTCAGAGTCTTTCAGAACGGGTTCCTACTAAAGCCTCTTTTCATCTTTCCCAAGTGCTAATGATGGTTAATGACACATCAAAGGATCTATTAGAAACACTTTTATTAATATACTTTTATTAATTTAGAAGGGCTCTTTGCACAGTGCCCTTGTTTGCAGCTACTTGGCATGAAATGTTCTTCAGTGGGTTTGGTAATAAATCATTTTCTGAGATGAGATCAGCTGTGGGACACTCCTCAATTTCTTCCCAATAGCATTCCCTGTTTACCTTCCTTCAGGAAATCTACTGTATTTGATAGAAAAATACAGTTTAATGTTTGAAAAATAATTATTGTAACTCCTTAATGAGCTAATGTGGGTAGTTTGTATTCCACAAAGACCAGATGGAATAGTTCGAGCCAAATGTACTATGGGACAATGTCACTGGAATAAAATCCTCTGATAGCAATCAGGGGAAGATCTACTTGAATTAAACAGTAGCAATTCACAGGATTATTGATAATTTCTATTTTAAAAGGGTCACATATTGAAGGTAATCTTCTGTGGTCTGTCTGTGATCAGGAAAATTATTGAGTAGGAAGACCTTTGAGTTGTGGCAGGGCCGGATGAAAAATAAAATTAAAAGGATTGCTATAGTTACCTTCTGATTGAACTCATGAAAGAATGATCAGCAAAGGTGAGCAGAGGTTTATAGGGCCACAAACCATCACATCAGGGATTGCTGGTGACAGAGGGAGCTAATGAATGACAGAAATTAATTAGAGCTCATGTGTTCAGGAGCTGCTGGGTCACAGGTGTTTACAGTGGCTTGAGACAGTCCTGTCTTTGCAAAAAAAGGAATTTCAGGAAATCACTTGGGGGTTTTGGTGTGGTTTTTTTTGGTTTTTCTTTTGTTTGGTTGGCTTTTTGTTGTATTAAATGAGATAAAGAGTGGTTCCCGTTACTTTTAACAGATTTCTGACACAGTGAGTAATTAGGGGGTTGTGGAATAGCACTCACATTAAAGACATGGAGATATGTGCTCACTTCCATGCTCTCTGCTGCCCTGGATGTTTAACACATATATGTTTAACACAGCCTGGGGGTTGTTTTGCTCTCAGACTAAAGAGGAAGCGATCTGTCATCTTGGCAAGTTTTCAGTATTGATTTATTAGATCAACTAATTCAATTATATTTCAACATTTTTGCTGGCATGTTTCTCAGAGTATAAAATCCAATTATCCCATCTGTTATTTAAATAACACAAACTGTAGTCCTTTATTCTATGTCTCCCTTCAACAAGCCCACAGCATGTGATTTACTTGGAGCCACAAGATTCAATTAAAGATTTCAAGTGACAACAAATTTCCTTACACACTCCTTACTAAGATGATCCCACAGTTAATTGGAACAACTGTAAGAAATATTCAGACTTAATTATAGGCCCGGATTTTCCTAGATTCAGTTTCCAGCCATGAAATCTTCATATGCTAGATAGAAAGATGTGTCTGCATGGCCAACCTCCTGGTTTTTATGTTGATTTTGAATTGAGTTTGCTGCTGTTAATTGGTGTTAATTGTCAGATTGAAGGCAGTCCACTAATAGAACACTATTAAAGAACACTATAAAAGTTCTATTTATAAAAAGTTCTAAAATTATTGAATATTATTTGGTGAAGAAACTCTGAGATCTTTAGGTAGGCTGCTGGAGAAATGCAAAGATTTTCTTGGCTTACGTTTTTTTAACTGCACAACAGGATTTAATCAATGCAAATAAAATCCCTTGTTGAAGCAGTGTAGGATCTGTCACCCTGGGTTGTACAGCCCTGTTTGGGGATGAGTTCTATGGCTCTATCAGGGTTGAAGAATCCAGAAAAAAAACATATTTTGGTCTTGCAGACAAATCAAACACTTTCAGCACTGGCCCCTGGAGGGCACAGCAAAGTCCCCAGTGCAATTCCATCAGCTGCAAAACCCAAATAACTAAAGGCAAAGAAACAGTTAACACTTTAACAAAATTTGCATCTCTTGCAACATTAGCAAGGCTCAGAAATGCATATTTCATTAGATAACACACCAATTCTTCATACCTTTGGAAGGTGCAGGAGTAACATGACTTGATTTGAATAGCTAAACACCATAATTTCAGCAATGCTTTTTTGCAGATGTGAAATTTAAATGTGAAGCGTGAAGCTATTTGCCTTATGACCCATTTTTTATTATTATTTACTTAAAAATATTATTGTTTATTACAAAAAAACCCTACTTTCTACATTTTAAGATTCTTTTCCTCATAAACTCGAGTCACAAATGGGTAGAATCTCCAATTACAGAACCTGAAATTACCTTAACAGATGGAAGGGTAAGGCATTCCCAGACCACCTAAACCCCAAATTTCCTGTATTTGGCTGTGTATTTAGACATATTTGCCTAAAATTGAGATTAATCTGTGCCATGATGTCTGAAAAGTTATTTATATATAATATAGGATGAGAAGGACTAACCACATCTCAAATGTGCATCATGGTTGAGGGTAAAACATCTTTTCTTCATGGATATGGAAGTACATATATATAAAGTGTATTTTTTTCCAAATCCATCTATATAAAGGTGTCATTCACACCACCAATATTTAATATTCTGTGGTTGCCACTTAATCACATGCTCATGGCACCTTCAGCAGCTCTAATTCCTCAGGCTCACCTCAATAAAACTGAATAAATTTGAAGGCCAGGAAAGAGAAGAAAGAGAAGAGAAGAAAGAGAGACCCTGGGAGTCAAACCAGTGCATTTTCTGTGAATATAAGAACTAAGGCAGGTAGTTCTTGTTAAACAATTTCTGAATTCAGGAAAAGAAATGTCATCTTTTTTCTTGTTTCCTGCACTCCTGGTAAGCCTTTCAATTTTGCTTGAATATCTCCCAGACAAGTTTCAATTTTAGTAGATGATCAGGTCTCATATGACTTACAGGAAAAAAAATATATTTAATATCCTCATGTTTATTTTTGGTGAGCAGATGCCTTCTGAAGAAAAGCAGTCACATGGGGAAAAGGGAATTGTTATTGGAAAATGACTGTTTATCTCAATTTTTTTCCATCTGTAAAGAGCTTTCTTTGGTGCATGAAAGATAGGGATAAAGGAGCACATGGAAACATGGAAACAACCCTCTACTTAATTCAGCTGGTGTGGAAGTTTAATTTAATAACAAGAAAAAGAAAGATTTTTTTTCTTCCCCCCCTGACAAATCATAAAGAAGCTGATTTTATCCTTCACTTCAGCTGTGAAAACCAACCAACCAAACATCCAAACCAAATTTCCTTTAGCTTAATTAATTTTACCAGCCCCCAGACAAGAGCACTCCACTTCTGTGCACAGGGAATAAAATGCTGGATCTTTTTGGATGCAGCTCTCTGGGGACACTGTGGAGCACTGCCAAAAGGAA
The DNA here is from genome assembly GCF_971803275.1 of Cyanistes caeruleus. Lineage (NCBI taxonomy): Eukaryota > Metazoa > Chordata > Aves > Passeriformes > Paridae > Cyanistes > Cyanistes caeruleus. The sequence continues at coordinate 3,693,279 of NC_141705.1, forward strand.
AGGTCACACAGTGCCCTTGATGAAGCACAGCTCTGATGCAATACAAGTGAAAGTTGAGGCTGCTTTCTTTCAGGCCACCCCTGGAAATTTGGGATAAGTTCTCAGCAAGTCCCTCCAGCAGTTTAGGATAACTCTGCTCCTAGACCAAAACCTGATTTCAGCATCACTTAGGAGCCATCAGGCCAAAGATCCCACAGCTTTCCACAGGATTCTACAAATATACAACAAACTGGTTATTTCTGCCATTCCAGTGACCTCAGATGCCACAAACAACGCAGGAAGTGACACATTTGGGGGTGAGAACTGCAGAAGAAAGGCGAAGCAAAGCTGCAGATATTTTCAGAGCAGTTTTTAGTATTTCAGAACACATGATAAAGATTATGCAGATGGGGATTCCTTGGGATTCAATGGTGAAAGCCAGAGAGGAAAGAAATGGGAGCAAATTTATCTTCCTGCTTGATCTCTGGTACAGGATTTCCCAGATAATTTCACCTGTTGTTTTCCTGCCTGGCTTTAGGCTGAAATTTACCTTCCATAAAAGCATTTGCTTTTCATATGGGGAGTTCACCACTCTTCTCTGTTGTCATCCTTAAAGCTAAACATGTGCCATTTCTCATCTGCATTTATCTTACCTTCAAAATGGCCCAAAACCACAGAAAACATGGTGGTATCCCAACGAGGTTGTGCTGTTCTGCAAGGGAAGGGGATCTCACTGAAAATTATAATGAGAAAATGGAATTTTGTACTTAAAAGAACAAGAGCACAATATGCAGCAGGTAGGTGTTACAGAGAGAAAAGTCATGAGTTAAAATAATCCTATTTCATAATAATTTAGTCCAAAATACCTTTTTTTTTAACCCCTCCTGGATTCTTAGGTACTTGGTTGCAACCAAGGACATCTGCCCCTAAGGGAAATTAGAGATGTAGGCTGGTTACAGCACACATTGAAATTGAACAAGGCTGAAGTTCTTTAAATAAAGGCCTTTTTCTAACATATACATCATGAAAAACAGAACTGAAACACTCACCCATATAAGAATTAAGAACAGAGCATGCAGGAGTTTAGATTTTGAAGTGGGAATGGTGGAATCTATGAAAAATGAGTCACACATAGAGGAAGGGCAGTCCATTTCTGAAATAAATGTTGTTTGCCATGAGAAAATGACCCAACAATTGGAGCTGGACTAACATTAACATATTAATTGGAAAAGAATCCCTGCAGAAAATATTAGGGTCTCCAGATTCTGCAAGGATTTTAGTTACATTTTCAGAAAAAACTGCATTATTCTTAAAGAATTTCTTGTTATGAGGATGTGAGTCCTTGAATATCTTTTTCAGCCTTTAGGATGTACTGGGATTTTCAGCAAGCACTCAAGCTCTGAGCTAGAAAATTTTCCATTCTTTTTCTTTCCCTTCCCCCCCAAGAATCTCATTTGATAAATAACCAGAAGTTGCTCAAGTCCTAAAGTGGAACATCAAACATTTCTGCAAGAGCTGGCAAAGCTGCTAAAGGCACGATAATTGTAATGAACAGCGCTCACAGAATCACTGCCTGCCTCGACTCACATCCTGTTTCACTCATGCGAGGTATTAACTTTATACAAAGGATTAGTTGGTGGCAAACTTGCTCTTCTATGGATTACAAATGAGGAAGTTGTAAAAATATCAACACACAAACAGTGTTATCAGGTATTACAATTGATTCGCACCGCAGAGCGCAGGATTTCAGGTGTTTCAAATTGCTAAAACCAAATGTTAAGGAAAATGTGGAATTCTGATTACATCTAATGGAGAAAGAGCTGTGTTGTGTGGGAGTTTTTTCATTTCCATTTGAGATATTGTACTGGTGTGGATCACAGGTGATCATTTGATCATGGCATAAAAAGAGATTTATTTATCTAAAACTCTCTGTAAATAAAAATATGTGCTCCTAATACATAAACACATGACCCTAGGGTCATAAAGAGTGGACCAGCTGTGATTTATTCACTAATTTCTTATGAATTGAAGTCCAGAATAATAAAGGAATGAAATACAAGGAGAGGGAGTAAAATACAGGATTCAGATTCTATACTACCTGGAAGGAGAATAACTGCTTTCAGGTATGCAACTATTTTATTTTCTTTGGCAACCTGACACTGTGGGACATCAGAGTGATAGGGCAATGTTTCAAAAAGAGTTTCATACTTGCTAACATTTTCAAGAAATTGTATGTATTTACACTGAATTTTAAATTATGAGCAGATTAAATGGCCTAAACACCAAGGTACTGTAATAATGGATTAAAAAAAAAATTAAAAAAATTCAAAAATCCCAAACAAACAAAATAAAAACCCCCAAAGCTGGAGCAATTTTTACCTGATCAAACTAAACTAAAATTGCAATTCTTGAGCTTTTAATCTGATGTGGTTTTGTACAGAACTGTGTTTAAAAACTGTTAATAAAGTCATTGAGATGGCCAAGCTCCAAAGATCAATAATTGGCTGGCTCTTGAGACAGGCCTGTGGTGTTATCTGCACTTGGTGAAGGACAGAGCACCATCAAGTGACAGTAAAAGCTTGGGCAAACTAAGAAATCAACTTGTAAAAATGTTGGAAAGCAATTCAGGTTTCTCTTATGCTTACAAGTATATGGGTGGAACAGAAAAAGCCAATTTTTTTTTCTTGAAAACAATGTTGAGATCTGAAAATATCCATGATATAGCTGTTGGGAGAAAAAAACGAGGAGAAAAGGTGAAATTTTATGATGAATACTGAAAGAGAATCCACAAATTTGGCAAAACTCCTCAAACACTTTGGAAGTTTAGCTGGGGTAGGTTGGTTTGGATATCTCTGTTTTTCCTAGCTGCTGCCATGGGAGCTGTGATAACTGGTGATGGTAAAAGAATCAAGCTATCATTTTCAGAGAGGCCTGAAAGGCAACTGAGCTAAAAACAAAAGAGATTTTCAGCTTGGAAGGAGAATCTTTTGTCACTGTTAGAAACCTCAGTGAATGTTATTCATGCAGGAACTGCCCTGGTGTGCAGGTTGGCTGGGGAATGTCCTGTTCAGTTCACAGGGACTCTCCTCAGGTGGCAGGAGAACACAAAACTGACTGCTTGGATGTTTGTGATCCACCTGGCAGCACAAGTTTTATGAGGCAATTAGTGTGAAAAATGGGCTCAGACTTTTGAACAATGAGGAGGAACATCTTCTGCTTGTGATTTCTAGACTCACAGGACGGTTTGAGATGGAAGAGACATCAAAGCTCATCTTGTTCCAACCCTGCCATGGGCAGGGACACCTTTCACTATCCCAGGTGGCTCCAAGCTCCATCCAACCTGGCCTTGGACACTTCCAGGGATCCAGGGACAGCCACAGCTTCTCTGGGCACCCTGTGCCAGGGCCTCACACCCTCACAGGGAAGAATTTCTTCCCAATATCCCATCTAACCCTGTTCTCTGGCACTGGGAGCCATTCCCCTTGTCCTGTCCCTCCATCCCTTATCCCCAGTCCCTCTCCAGCTCTCCTGGAGCCCCTTTAGGCCTTGGAAGGGGCTCTGAGGTCTCTCTGGAGCCTTCTCTTATCCAGATGAACACCCCCAGCTCTCCCTGGCTCCAGACCTCTCCCTCACTCCTGGCTCCTGAGAACAATTAAATCCAAGCCAGTTCTTCAATCTCTACCCAACTGCAGCTATTTCTGAATGTTTTTGAAGAGTGTGTTCGTGCACCACATGTACCTGTAGACACATGGGTAGAGAAGTTTTGACAAATTAATTGTTTAGGTGAATGTTTAAAGCCACAGGACACAAAGTAATAAAAAGTCCAGGCTGTCCAGTTCTCAGAATGTCACAGAATCACCCCACAGTTTTTGAAAAGGAAGATGGCCAGAATAAAAGAGGTTTTTACCCCTCATCCCTCTGGCTGATGGTGACTACTTTTGAGTGCAACCATATCCTAACCAAAAAAAGGAAAGTAATTTTATAAAATTAGATTAAGATTAGATCAATTTGAGTTTAAAAAGACGTTAATTACTCATTCTTGGGAGGGAAGAATGTGTTTGCCAGGAGATGCAGCAATTTTAAATCTGTTTACATTTTTATTCATCGATCCATCGGATTTTGCATCACATTGGGAGAAAAATCACACAAATGATTCTCTGGAGACCCTAAATTTCTGTGAGCAAGTAATTGACTTGCAGAAGAGTTTCATGCATTGGTTGCCCCCAAGGAGCTCATGTCCTGGCCTTTCAGGCTGTGACTGGCACAAGTCTAAATATTTCTGTGATTTCTGGACAAGTGTTATGATTCAATGAGCTGCTGGTTTCTTGGAATAGCATAAAAAAGTCCCTGGTAAAGTAAGGCTTTTATTTCTCAATTTTAGCTAAAGGAACTTCAATTGCTTGCATGGTATGAAAAAAAAAAAAAAAAAAAAAAAGAGCAAGCAAGACATTCCTCTTAATTTCACAGAATTGATGCCTGTAGGCTGCAAATTAGAAGTGTGACCACTTGAAAATATCCTGGAAATATTACTTTGATGGCTTTTTTCAGCACCTCAGTATCAGTGACATGTTTGCAGCATGCTTTAAGCTACTTATGAACTGCAGTGACCCGTTTCCTCTGACAAGCTCGTAACAATGTTTGTGAGTTATATAAAAAAAAAAAAAAAAAAAGGATGGAAAATACAGATATTCATGGAATTTGGAGCCAGAAGGAACTTTCCTTATGCTCTTGTTCTTAATCAAGTAAAATTCCTTCTGCCCAGGAAAGAATTAGAAGTTATTATTATCAAAGTCCAGCTTTTGATGGGTCAGAATGTTAAAATCGGTGTCAGCATAAGAAGTTGTCTAACAGAGAGTAGCAAGAAAAAAAATTCAAGCTATTAAGTATCGGAAGGGGGCTTTAAGGATAACATTGAAAGGAAATCTGTTTTTTAAATTTGGTCAAATATCCTCAGTTGTGTTTGTGAAAATGACAATCCCTCCTCTAAAACATTTATGGAAGAAAATTGTTGGGTAGGACCTGCCTCAAGTCATCAGAGGGAGAGGAGTGGGCACCTCAGAGACCTTCACAACTTGCTGGATTCCCCAGTGAGACCCTTCTGGCTGGGCTCTGGCAGGGGCTAAAGCTGGGACAAGGACAAGGGAGGGTAAGGAAATTGTTTCTCCTGAAGAAAAATGTTGGGAGGGACCTTAAAACCATTCAGTTCCTACCCCCTGCATGGGCAGGGACACCTTCCACTATCCCAGGCTGCTCCAAGCTCCATCCAACCTTGGACACTTCCAGGGATGGGGTGTCAGCCCATAAATCACCTTGTTTCAAATAAAAATAAAAACCTCAGGCTTACAAAAGTGAAAATGAAATTACTACAATTAATATTACATTTCCAGAGAGAGTTGTGGCACCCAGAGTTTCACTCATGCTACAAAGAAACACTAAACTGAAACTAAACTAAACACTAAACTAAACTGAGTCCTTCTGCCCTCCTACTCTTGCTTCCAACAGCCACAGAAAAACAGATATTCCTGAATGTTCCTGAATTGTGAATTTTTGAAAAATGGCAGGAGAAAAACAGGAAAAAGTTCTTTGTACTTCCCCATTTTCTAGAGTATTTTCAATAGAATAATGTCCCCTGAGACTTTCTCCAAACTAAACAGCCCCAGCTCCTCTTCATAGGACTTTTGTTCCAGACCCAGCTCCGTGCCCATCTCTGGACACACTCCAGCCCCTCAATCCTTCTTCAAGTGATGGGCCCAGAAGTGGGCAGAGGACTCAAAGTAACTGCACACAGTACTCAGGGTGGTTTTTAAGCACTTGTTAATGCTCTTTTCAAAACAAGAAAATAGCTGAATCCATCTAAATATTTTATTGGTGGGAGGAAGAAAAATGAACAACTTTCATATCCTGAAATTTTAGTCAAATGGAGAAACTCCTAGGCTCCAACAGCCCAGGTTTTAACTCATTTTCATTCCCTAGCTCTTTGATGTGCAACCAGAGAATGCTGTTAATTAAAGCAGGTCCCCAAAGGCAAAAATTGTTGTGTTAAAAGCGAGGGAGAGAAAAAAAACCAACCTGCATCATTTCACATTGTGAGGGACCAAAGCAACACCCTTAAAAATTCATTTCCACAGAGTGCTCTGAAGCCTGATCACTTGCCCCCAGAAAACACAACCCCTGGGCCAAATATTCAGGTGGTGTTGATCAGTGTGGCTCACTCAGGCACGGAGGAGGGGGTGATTCATGTGAACACTTTGTGCCGCTTCTGACGGTGCCTTGGCGCTGTGGAAAACCACCACACCACACCAGGGGTCATCAGGCGTCCCAGTCACAGCCCCAGCAACTTGTTTTTCATTCTTGTTGACTAAAAAAACTTAACTAGTTTCTGATTGACTTAATGTGTGTTTCCTACTTTCATTCCAAAGCTGCCTGAGCTGTTGTTTTATAACACAGCTTCATGCTACAGCAGGAGCTCTGTGGTTTTCTCCTGTTCTTACCCCTAGTGCTGTATGTAGTTCATCCTTTTCAGCCCAAGTCCCCTCTGCTTTGCCATCATCCCTCAGCCCCAATGTGGTGGCAGCTCCCATCACTCCTGGCAGACTGATGTGGATGAGCCTGGAGGTGACCCCAGCTGAGCAGAAAGGACCTTGACGCTGTACAAGCACAGCTCAGCAATGACATCTCTCTTTATTTTCAAGTTTTAGGCACCAAGTGAAAATATAACCCCACATGAGCCTGAGCCCTTACCAGTCTGACTCTCCCCCAGTTAAACCAGCACACTGGGAAAGCTGGCTCCTTTCTCCCCTAGGATCAGCCTGTGCTGCCTTCCTGCACTGCCAAAACCATCTGAGAGCAGCTCTGCTCCTCGGAGGGGCTGCTCAGCAGGAGCTCACAGGAGCAGGGCAGCAGCATCAGAGCCACTGAGGCAAACACAGCCAGCCTGAAAACAGCAAGTTTTTCACCCAGCTGGAGATTTGCTCCAGGTGAAGGTAGGAGCCTGTGCAGAGCGTTTCTAGCAGCACTGAGCTCTGATCCTGAGGCAGCTCAATGTCCCAGAAGTGGAGAAAACACAAGGGAAAACTCACCCCATCAGATGCTCCATGGAGAGCTCCAGCAGCACACGGATGTCAGAGCACCTCCCTGGGATCTGCCCCACGGTGTCCTGCTCCAGGATGGAAGAGTGACCAGGGGTGGCTGCAGGAACACGAGCAGCTGGTAGGAGATTCAGTTCTTGTGGACCCTTCAGGATCCACAGGTGCCATTCATCTCAGTGTGTGTGGGGAAATCTCTGGTGTCAGAGTGCTCTGTGAAAAGTCTTTGTTGATCAAGAAGTCACCCAGAAGCTGCTTCAGATTCCTGCTCAGGTCAGGCAGTTCCTGCACTGGAAATAAGGTGGGCCAAGCCAAAGAGCTGGCAGCATTTTGTGCTCCATTGTCTTCATCCCCCTCACTATCATCCTCCTCCTCTCTGCTGCTGCAGTTTTCCTGCTCAGGGCAGCTGCTGGAGCCAAGCTGCTTTTGCATGCAGAATTCAAAGGAGCACAGCTGCCACAGCAGCCCAAAAGAACCAGTAAAACATGGAGTGGAGGAAAGCTTTTTCCAGGGCGCTGCGCTCAACCTCCCGCCGCAGCCGCGACATCTCCTGCTGCAGAAACTCCTCACGCTGCTGCATCTGCTGGGCCGTGGCCATATCAGTCTGTGGGTCTTGTGTCTGCCCAGGCAGGATGGCCAGCACAGCCAGGAGAAGCGTGATTGCCACAGCCATGGCCTGGAGGAGATGGGAGAAAGGTTCATCAGCAGGCCTGGGTGAACAGGCCTGAAGGGACCACTGACCCTGGCTGGAGACAGCACAGGGCCAGTCCTGCCCAAGCCACTCTGATGGTCATCCCCTGGCTGGGCTGTGCCCCATGAAAGGGCAAGAGACACTTGAGCTGTCTCCTGAGGCCCCATCCCTGCCATGCTGGAGCATTCCATGGAGCCAGGGGATCCCCAAAGCCTCTCTGGCAGCTGCCACCCCTGGGAGCCCCAAACCTCTGTCCCCAGCCCCAAGGACAAGATCATGCCCTGCCCCAGGGACACAGTTCTTGCTCTGGGTTAGAAACAGCCCTGGGCACCTGCCCCACCCAGCCCAGCCTTGCTCAGAGTATCTTGCAACATCTAAAGGCTGTCCAAAATAGGAACTGTAGCCACTTTGGGCTGAAGTTTCCCATCCTGGCATTCTCCAGCAGGCTCTTTCTAGTCTATTTAGCTTTCTTTAGGGTGAAATAACAATAAGATGAGGAGGGGCAGTTGGTTCTTTTTTCTCCTTAATTTTCTCTGAAGTGCTTTATGTGCTTCAGGAGATGTTAATTAAAGAAATTATGTTGTTTGCCTCGCCTGAAACAGTATTAAAAAAAAATCAGAACCAAATCCACATCTACTTTATTGTTACTCAGCTCATCCTTTGATGCAAAGACTCAAAATCTATCAGACTGTTTCTTCTTTTTTATTTTCCTGCAATTCACATTATTACAAGCATCTGAAAAGTCTTTGTCTGTTCAATGAAGAGTTATTGAATGATGCAATGAAGCACAGAGCCTGCAGTGAACATCCTGTATCTCCTCTTTGAAAATAGTTATTCTACAAGTACAACACACACCTCCCAGATCTCTTCTGGTGTTACAAGGTTGAGAATGATTTTCTCTCACAGCTGGATTTCAGGCTGCAAAGGCACTAATAGCTTCAAGGAAAATATATTGAATTGGAGATTCTGTAGTTAATTCAGTAATGCTGTAGTACTTTGGGCCTGAAACAAGACTTGCACAGCACATTGAGTTGGGCCCCTTGGAAATTATAATTTCATTTTACAAAAAGTCCTCATATTTTATCTAGTGGATGCTTTTGTGCCTTATTTTGCAGGAAGGTAGAGAGGATTAGAGAGTAGAAGGTATCATTTTCTGGACTAGCAGGAAAATAAATAAATGCCTAAACACTTCAGTGTTCCCCAGTGCCTCTTCTGCTGCTTAGGAACTCTCAGTTACATGCTTTAAACTTGCAAGTTTTTTACCTTAATTTTGGTTACTTTTTTCCACTGCATGGTGGAAATTCACAGAAACTGATGCTTTTAAAAGTACAAATCCAAACCTTTACTTTTGAAAAGCTGTGCATGAATCAGCTCCTGCTGCCAATCCAATCTGTCCTTCCTAAACTGTGGAATAATAATCCCTTACCAGCAAATCTCCTTTCCAGGAGACCACAATATGACTGTTTGTTCTTTCCCATCCTAGCTGTTATTTGATTTTAAATCTGTTTCATGGGAATGCTCTCTTTACTGGGAATGTTGAGATATACCCCAGTGGATATCAAAGTAGGATCCAGCAGCAAGAGCATAATTTTTTTTTTTGTTCTAATAACTTTCAGATATAAATATCTACTTTCTCCTACTCTTTTCTGGATGATATTTTTTTTATGGAAGAAAGTTGCCACGGAGGGGAAAAGTTTTTCTCTTTGCTGACATGAGTTCTGCACTACTTCTGATGCTTGAATGAAAACTGAGGATGAGCATTTCAAAAGGCAAAAATATGAGTATTTTATACCAGACCCTAAAATATAAGGCATCTCTTACTCCTGAGGAATTAATGCTTCAGAAAAAACCCCAAAACTATTCCTCTGGTAGATTAGTTTTATTTTTTATTTGTATTTTACACTTTGGTTTGAGTACACTGGCACCCAAGCCAGGTTATCTTTAATGTTTTAACCATATTATTAACATGTTTTCCAATCAGCCAATACAGCTGAAAAAGGTAATATTGCCTGGCATTAATCCTTTCCTGCTTTTTTAAAGCCAAACAAACAAATCCTGAATAATAATGTGGGATTTTCCGGTTTGGCTACAACCAGTTTCTTGCCATTCTCCTCTTTAAAAAATTTCCATCTGACATGCCAGCAGTGCTGTCTTGTTTTTGTTCTCATATATAATTAGAATGTCAGGAAAAATAAAAGCTTGCATCAGTTTAGTGCTGAGACCAGAGCTTTTTCTTCTGGAGGAGCAGAACATCAAGTTCTCATTAGGATTAAAATCATTAGTGTATAAATACTCACTTGAAAATCCTTGATATAAAGTGTTCTCTTAATGCTAAGGAAGGATTTCCTTAATCAGGGCACTTTCACTTTTAAATTCAAGGGTTTAATTACAGCTATAGCCAGTGAATGTGGAAAAGTTACTCAGCACATGAAACTGTGCAAAGGGAAAGTTATGGATTATATAGGGTAAATATGATTGTTAGGACTTGGCCTCAAGAGTTCAAAGGAGTGGATGTATAAAAGAAAACCAAATTATATTTTTGTTTTAAAGTAACATTTGTGAGAGAGAAAAAAGCTGAGAATTATTGGACACTCCCAGAGATGGGGCAGACACAATTTCTCTGGGCAACCCGTGCCAGGGTCTCACCACCCTCACAGGGAAGAATTTTCATATACAGGGAAGAAATCTCATATTTCCATTTGACTTTTTTTTCAAACATCAGGGCCTTCTGAATGAAGGGAAGGTGAAGGTATATTACTTTTACATTTTCCAATTCATTTCAATTTTCATAATTCTCACAAGAGACTCCAACAATTGAAGCTCATCAGCTGACATTTAACAGCTTAGTTGAAATTATCAACAGATTTGACAAATGTTTTTAAAATCCTACTTAGTGAATTCTCTCACTTCATGAAGGGGAGGGGACAGTAGAGCCCCAAATACTTTCTAATTCTGTTTCAAACAAAAATAATGCACCATTTTGTTTCAAACAAAAATGCACCAGTGCACGCATAAGCAAAAAGCAGGTATTTCCTTAAGAAAGGAGAAGATTGAGAGCTTGAATTCTCTCCTCTGACAGTCCCATCTTTTCTGTTCCTGAGTCGTGAGAGCCCTCTAGGGTTGGTTCAGACACTTGGTGCTGCACTAATTAAACCTCAGAAGTTCCCAAGGAACAGCAGACAAGCTGTGCCACATCACATGGCTGGGCATCCTCACTTCTGCCCACAGATACAGCTGCCCACACATCTGCTTCTGTAAATTTACACACCATTTACATCCCTGTGCTCCTAAATCCTCAGATTAAAGAGTTTCTGGTGTTAAAGCCAACTTTCCCCTTCCCTAAGAAATTTCAATCCATTTTCAATCTTGCTACAGTTATTTTTCCCCCTATATTTCTAATTTATAATATTGCCAGCTTTAATCTGTGCTGCAGCAAAGAGAAATTCCTTTAGCTGGGTAAGAGAGTTAAAGAGTTGGGAAAGTCATGATATTTAAGCTCCAGTGGGAAACTACCTTTAGGAACTGGTGGCTTACACCTTGTCAAGTTTAAGATGCTATTCTCATTTTAAAATTCTTAATTTTAATAGGATTAAGACTTTTTGTCTTCTCTTATTTGTCATTATTATTGTTATTAAAGCCTAATCTTGGCATTACAAAAGTTTTCCACGTGTGCCACCTGACTCCCCAAAGGAAATATTGGTACAAAGCCAGAAAACAAAGATGGGCAATTCAAAGACCAACATAACCAGAACAAGCTCTTTTCCAAACTTCAGAAATCTTGTTTTGACTTCACACATAAATCATCAGTGAGGAGACACGCAATGAAGAAAAATCAAAAGCAGCAAAATCAGCAAAAACAAATCCAGCTTTTCTGACATTGTTTTTGTACATATAGACAGGGGTTTCTTCATTAAATTTCAAGTTAAAAGTCCCAAAAGTGTCAGGAACAGGATCATATACATCCAAAGAGTGGGTTATAATTCCCTGTTATCCTGAGGCAAACCATTTCTCCCGTGGTTTCTTCCTGTGTTTCAGAGCTTACACTTCCAGCTAACACTCATTTTTTTAATTTTCTCTTGCCAAATTCCCTCCTAAATGTCACATATTGTGACACATATGTAAGCCAGGTGTGGGGAAAAGGAAGCCAATTCAAGTGGTGATGTTGTTACTCACAGTTTAATGCCCAGCTTCAAAATACACAAAATCCCTGTTATTGTGAAATACAGAGGTCTAATATTGCATTTTTTTAAAGTCAGATGTTAACAACTGTAACCACCACTTCATTTTATAAGAAAACCAAAACTACTTACAGGCCAGTTTATGGCAGACTCAGAAAGCCAAAGGCAAAGAGAAAGAATAAAAAATGTGCTCTTTACATCAAAATCCCTTTAGAAGAAACTCAAATTACCACCTGATTTCTCTGACAGGATGGCTTAGAGACTCATGGAAACATTTAGGTTGGAAAAGACATCTAAAATGAGAGTCCAACCATTAATCCAGCACGGCCAAGGCCACTAGTGACCGTGTCCCCAAGTGCCACATCCACACAGCTTCTAAATCCTGCCAGGGATGGGGACTCCAGCACTGCCCTGGGCAGCTGTGCCAGGGCTGGACAACCGTTTCTGTGAAGAAATTTTCCCAATATACAACTCAAAGCTCCTTTGGCACAACTTGAGGCTGTTTCCTCTTGTCCTGTTACTTGGGAAGAGAGACCAAGCTCCACTTGGCTACACTCTTCTTTCAAGGGGTTGTGCAGAGCCAGAAGGGCCCCCTGAGCCTCCTTTTCTCCAGGCTGAGCTCCCTCAGCCCCTCCTGGTGTTCCAGAGCCTTCCCCAGCTCTGTTCCCTTCCCTGGACAGCTCCAGCCCCTCAATGTCTCATCCTGAGGGGCCCCAAACTGACCCCAAGATTTGAGGTAGCTCTGCCATGCCCAGCACAGGGGACAGTCACTGCCCTGGTCCTGCTGAGACAAAACTTGGACCAGTATAAAAATACACAAAAAACCATATTTTTTGATATTTTGATGATATTTTAACTTAGTGACCGAGTTTTAGAGTTTCTAAACCTCTAATACCATCCATCAGGAGAAACATGGGAGCCAGAGCTCAGCAGTAACAGCTGAGTCACAACCTGAATATATTTCCCCACTCATATTTCCACATCTCCTTCATCCCTTCCCCCCACTCCATGGGTGCAGTACTCAAGATTTTCTCCAAGTTTGTGGTTAATGCACTAAAACATGAGAGAAATGACTGGAAATCCCCACTGCTCTGTTCTCTGTGCTGGTACCTGCAGGCACATGCTGGAAAAAAGCTTCTCGACCTGTTCTCTTCACCAGTGTCCCTTCAGCTCCTGGCAGGAGGGGGATGCTGAGCTGCAGCACATCCTGGATGGAGCAGCTCCTTCCAGCTGAGCCAGAAGAGGGAGACCAAGGATGCACTAAGCCAGATGCCAGCTCCTTTCGCTGCTCACTCTCCCTTTCAGGAGAACCAGACTGCAATTTTGGCACCTGCGTGAACACCAATTGATGAAATGTAAAATCTACAGACCAGGGTGTTGGAGCTGTGCAACCACACTGTAAAACAACCTGACAAGGGCTAACAGTGTTTTGAAACGAGATAAAACACCCCTACAACCTGCTAGAAATTCAGCTAAACAGCCTTAATAAATATTTATTTTTAAAGTTGGGAAACTTACATGCTAGTACAAGAAACCTGTTTGATGTGTTTGTGGGCAAGCTCACACCCACAGCTGCCTGCATTCCTAGAAAATAGACCACAGCAAGCCAGGATATTCCTGATATTTCTGTGCCCTGAATATTTGGGATTCTCTGTGTCCAAAGTGGTTGGCAAGAGAACCACTTTACTGGTTCTCTTGATTTGAATGTGCTTTCATGTGCAGTCTCATTCTTTTGCTTACCGTATCATCTTTTTATTTACACAGCCATTTGGAGGAATCCTAGAAGCCACAAAAAGGGATCAAAGCCCCTCTGTAGTGATTGGTGGAAAAACACAAAAAGAAATCCCTTGTCACTTAAATCCTGCAGTCTAAGCAGATTTGAATCCAGGGCAGATGAAAAGATGGGTGCTGGGAAGGGCTGGAAGTAACAGCAAAAAATCTAGTGACTTCTGTAGTAAGGGAACCTAATGGGATATTTCTCTGAATTCAATTGATTGAATCAGAGCACTCAATTGCTCTAAGAACATTTAGGATTTTTTGTGGGGGTGTCTGGAGGTATCTTGTAGGAAAGAACTCATAATTTCCCTGCCCCTTACACAGGATCTCATAAATGAACATTGTTAAAAAGAAAAATCTCCAAAGGATACACAGAATTTCATTCACTTGTCATGGACAAAAAAACCCAGGAGTGCTCTCAGATGAATGAAAACTAACAAATAAACATCCATTTCCCCATAACTCTGCTCCAAACTTCAGCCAAAATTTACCAGACCATTTCTACCAACAAAAAATTGCTTCAAGTTTTGAGACAATGCTGGCAAACGTTTTATAACCTCATTGAGAGTAAAATTTGCAAGAAACAACATTGCCAAATGTCAACATAAATGTTTTATGGTAATTCTAACTATGAATTTCCTTCACCCTATTCAATTACACTCTTTGCAAATGCTTGGATTTTGCATTCTAAAATTCTTACCCAAAGCTATACAAACACCCCCTTTGTGGCTTAGTGGATTTTGGATCTGGTCAGTTCCAAACTGTGTTTCCAGCTGATCAGAAAAGGTAATTTAATAAATTCATTTAGCCATGAGCATACCAAAGAGAACAGCTCTAGCTCCTTCCCGATTAAACTTGGAAGATACTTCAAAAAGATCAGTTTATTTCTGTTTTCCTCATTTTCCAGCCTGTCAGTGCAACAATTTGAGGGATTATGGGATGTGGACAAGAGGACCCGAGGGAAGGAGAGGAAATGTCTGCTGAGCAGAGAGGAGCAGGACTGTGCAGGTGATCCCTGCAAACAGCAGCCTTCCAACAAAAGCAAAGCCCGAGGCAACATCAAATTCTCTCTGTAACGGGAACAACAAGGCTGAATATGAACAAAATCTGCTCAGATAACATGCAGAAAATCATTCTTTGGATCACCAGCCCAGGGTCAGGAGCATCCCAATGTCAAGTCCAAGGCATTGATGCAAACACCACAAGAACTGCACCAGCTGTGAGTGGAGACAGCAAAGGGAGAGAGAACCTGCAGCTCTTTTAGATGCTGAAGCCTGATGCTGCCTGGTGCAGCCAAGACTTCCAAATCTCACTTTTTCCCCCCACAGAACCTCACTGTAATTAATATTAAATACAGTACCTAATTTTCTGTCTGCCAGTAGGCCCAAACTGCTCATCCAGCTGCTCACAAAACTTCAGTGACATCCCAGGTTCCTTGGGATTTATCTTCTGGAGTTTTCCAAAGGTGCTGCTGAGACATCACTGTGCATCAAGAGGAAATCTGGGATTAACCCTTTACACAGAGTTTTTATCTGACTTTGCCCCACTGTTAGGGGACTCTGGGATTTGGAAACCCTGTTTTTGTTTCCCACTGGTGTGGGATTGGAAGCAGAAGACAAACTGTAGGTTTCCTTCAAAGATGCTGCTGCAAACATGAGGTTTGGATAAATTAATCACACTGAAGTTGCTTTATTTTGTGCAAATAATTCAACTTCCAATGCACATAAGACCCAAAAAGCCAGAAAATTAGTTATTGTTTGGTCATTATATTTTCCCAATATCCTTGGCAAGGACACAAGGTCAAACACTTCTTCCAATGAGTATTTATTTATCCAAAATGGAATTTCTTCAGGTGAATATTTTAAGAGATGTGTTTGCAGGAATGCCTGAGACTCATAATTCTTTTCTGGGATTTAAAAAACATCTTCCAGAGTTGATCAGAGGGGAGATTTGAGACCATGTCTTCTGTTTTCCACATGGTCTCTCTCTTCTTCCTTCTCCTCCTGCCTGGTTATCTTCTCAAAGGGGTAAAGGCAAGTCTGGCTTTAGCATTCAGCACAATCTGAGAGCTCACAGATGAAAATCTGAATCAAAGATAGGTCCTAGATAAACTTTCTCTCTTTTTTTTTTTAATTTACTGGAGATCAGTTGCCTAAATGCCTTTAAATCTGGACCTAAAGCTTCAAGGATTAGAACACTGATAACTGAAATGTCATCTAAGAGCTGAGTCACCTTCCTAAATGTCTTTGAGACATTTATCATGGATTATATGGCACAGCATTAATTTATTTTCTTTTTACTGCAACATTAAATGATAGAAACGATGGAAAAAAAAAAATTATCAAGCAGTTGCACCGCCTAATAAAGCAAGGAACCATCTCAGTGAGCAGAGAGAAACACAAATGAGCACTAATGAAAGAAATTACAGCAAAAAGGGGCAGGCACAGACTGCATTACACCCACGTCAGGAGGCGATTTAACAGCTGAGTAACCAGAACCAAATCATTGAGACTTGATCCCGGCAGGAATGAAATATTGTGCTGTGCTGACACCTGCTGCACAAATCCACTCGCTCAGGAAACCACAGCTCCCCACCAAGCATTCCAAAATGCAGCTTTCCAGCCCAGAGAAGTTACCCTGAGGCCTTTTGGAATTATCTGATTGCAAACACTCAGAGACATCCAGAGTCTGGGAGTGACACCTTCCTGAGCAATCCAGCACAGTAAATTTTCATCTCTTTTTACAAGAATTACCCTGATACATCAAAGATGTGATTAGAGGCTTAGGAGGAGTTTTTTTGCAAGGAAACAAATGAAAGTGCTGATCTGAGGAATATACCTTAAAACTAATTCCTGTTGTTTAGTATTTAATTTTGAGGCTTTGAATGTCAGAAACTTGTGATGCACAGGGCCATAGACCCACAGAATCATTTAGCATGGAAAAGACCTGCAGGAATATCGAGTCCAACTCTTAATCCAGCACTGCCAAGGACACCACTAAATCACATCCCCAAATGCCACACCCACACAGCTTTTAAATTCCTCCAGAAATTTAAAATTCCTCCACCTCTACCCTGGGCATTTCATTCCACGAAGAATTTTTCCCTAACATCCAACCTAAACCTCCCCTGGCACAACTTGAAGCTCTTTCCTTAGGGCAAATGACCAACAACCACCTGGCTCCAGCAGTTCTAGTTGCAAAGAGCAATAAAGTCCTTAGGTTTTGTTGGCCCAGGTCACTCCCTTGGGTTAAACCCAGAAATGTTTCTTATCATCTTCCTGTGCCCCATAGAGCACCCAGGAGTTCACAGCAGGTGAGGAAGCAGCTTTCTCCATAAACACAGCCACATGCAGTTCTCTCTTTTAGCACGTTGATCCTTTCATACAACACTTTTTTTTTTAAAAAAAAAAGAGAAACCCAAAATATCACAAACCCTGCATTTCCTTACTTGTGCCTTAGAGACTCCTCTACTCAGGGACCATAAAGTTTCACATAGGTGAAACTGTCCCACCAACAAGCCTGTGATGTGGAAAGAGCCATTTCCACATAGAGGCTGCATCTTCCTCTTACATCAATTACAATTAGAAAAAGACTACTGCATTTTTCAATTTCCTTTAGACCTGCTGTAAAATGTACACCTGGCACTCAGTTTGGGAAGAACAGATTCACCCAGATGTGATTCTTTCCTCTGCTATGGGAATCAGGTGTGTTGTCGCCAAATTAATCACATGGCCTTGATTTTTAATTAAGGATGTCCTTATTTGTCCTTATTCAGTCTTTTCTTTTAACCCCCCCCCAGTTTTCACCAGCCTTTTGTTATTTAAGGTTCTGTGCAGGACAGGCATGCTGCTAAAAGAGCAGTTCCCTGGAATCACTTATGCAGACATGGTGACCTAAAAGACACATTACACCGAGCAAACAATCCCCAACAGACAGCAGTGGCCTTATTTACTTCCCCTGGAACTTGTTAGGTTTAATCCTTTCAGGGTTATTTTTTTTTCAGCTAACTGATTTGCACCATCGTTTTCAAAACTGAAGCTCCTTATTTCCATTTTCCCATTACTCCACACCTCAGAGTTCTTTGGCTTGTATTCAATTTTGGGCTGAGATAGCACATATAGAAGAAAAACAACTGCCTGTTAAGACTATGGTGTGCCTCATTTGATACAGAATTGGAGGCAGCCAAAACACCACAATAACCTCACTCAGTTACCTCTTGCTTTCTCTGCCTGATCATTACACACTAAACACATTTAACTCAAAATCTTCACCTTGGAGCTCTTCAGCCAAATTTTTTCCCTGCTAATCCCTCAGAAACTTCTATTTGTTACCTGAGGCACCTTGGCTCAGCATTTCCTGGAGCAGCACAGGGGGAGCTGACAAGAGAGGTTGCAAACCACCCCTCAAGCACCTTCAAATGAGGTGGCTCAGCTGTCAGGAGCATCAGACTGGATAAAGGAAGGCAAAACACCTGGGGGTGAGTCTCTGATGAGCCTTGTGCCCTGTTAACTCTTTTACAGCTGTTTCTCATTGCCTGGAAATGCTGTAAACAGTTGCAGGTGACAAAGCCTGTGGGCTTTTATCTGGGCTTCAGTGTCAGCCCAGGTCACATCTGACACTTGCTGTGCTTTCAAATAATCTTTTGGAATTATTTTGTCATCTCTGCTAGAGAGCTACAGCTCTCCTGATTTCATGTCCTGGCTGTTGTGAAGTGTGAAGGTTGCAGATTGTCACATCTGTAGAATTTTCCCTTCCCACGCTTTGCTGGACTTGGGGAAGTTCATCTGAGCACGTCACTTCTCATTTGTGCCTTTTCCCCTTTACTGTTATATGAAACAAACCATTTGTCTTCCTTACATGCTGAGCAATACCCTCGTAGTGTTTTCTCCTTCTTGACTTGCCTGCTGTTTATTGTCATATGGTTAGGCTGGGAAAGAAGATAATCCTTTCATTTTGTAGTTTTACAGCTCAGCACAGTGGGACTATGCCCCGAGCCAGAGGCTGCAAAGCTGTAAAACAATCCAAGCCAGCAGCATGGATATGGCAGTATTTTACCCCAGTTTTCATGAAAATTGTGGAAGGTATTTAATGCCCATCACCCTCCAAGTTTGGGCAGGGTCATAAGATTTAAGAGTTGTGGGTTTTCCTGTGAGGATTAGAGGAATGCACCTCCCCTCTCCATCCCAGCAGGGAAAATGCCTGCTCCTGTCTCTCCTTGTGCGTTGCCACTCGCCAGGCTGCTGTGCATCCCCAAATTCACTCTTCTCCCTGTCCAGAGAGAAGCCAGTTGTACAATAAGGTCCTCATTAAGTGTTGCTTCCCGTGACTCCTGGATATTTAAAGGACATGTGCACAGCTGCTTGTGGTACTGACTCCAGGTTTTAGGCAAAAAATTGACAGAAGGAAGCAGAGGGGATGGTGGTTATGGCTCATTTGTACATGGATAGACCCAGAGGAAGGCAAGTTCCTGCCTCTTAATCCATCAGTCAAACATAATTTGCCTTAAAAATATGAACTGTCTCACTAAAAGATGATGGGGCTTGGAGCAACCAGGTCCAGTGAAAGGTGCCCCACGGCAGGGTTTGGGATGGGATGGCCTTTCAAGTCCCTTCCAACCCAAACCGTTCCATGATTCTGTAAAAACAAAGGATGCTCCCTACCCCGTCTGCCGTGCACGTGCATGGAAACACATATTTCCTGTGTTGAATCTTGCACACTGCACAGCAATTAATATCAGGAGAGAGCTCAATATTTCCAGAGAGGCTGGTTGGCACTGTGGGAAAAGGAGTGCAAGAGCGGGTAAGGGGTGAGATAAATGAAATACACAAACTCGCTCTGGGTCACAGACAGGGTCAAGCAAGCAGCTCATTAACATCCCAAAGTGACCTTGTCCCTGCCTGGCTCTGCCCTCCCTGGTGTTACTGAAATCACATTTTAGTGGCTTCATCCTGTGCTTTAACACTTGTTTTTGTAATGCAGGGAGAGAAAAGCAGTAGATTTTTGAGGGGACCATAAGCTGGTTACTTTTTCTTCCCTCAGCTGCCAGTAACTGGAGCTGTTTTTGCAGGAAGTGGATTGAAATGTGGACATTTTCGCATTTAAGAACCCTCAGAGAAGTGAATAATTGCTTAGTGAGTGGTTCACATCCATCTCTGAGTCCAAGGATTAAGAACGTGCATCTTTTATGGCCAGTGCTCATGAGATTCTGTCCTTCAGCTCATGCAGAAATGGACTGAGCTCAGTGATAATCCCAGCTAAAGTCTTTCAGTAAACACAAGTCAAGAGATTTTCCATATAATATTTGTAGAAAGTTTGGCTGATCTCTCCCCCCTGTTGCCCACAGCTGCAGCCTTTCCCAGGTTAGCAGTGCCTCCCCCTCCCACCAGCCCAGCTCACCAGTCTCTGCGCTGGGGAAAGCCAAGTCAGAATTCTTGAACGGGGAATACATTTCTGCAATTAATAAATCTTCAGTTAGAGATAAGCTCTCTGGATCTTTCTCTTTAGATGCCTCTAGGTCTGAGCTCAGCAGGGAAACTGGTGACTTCTGGCCTTTGCCCCTTCTAGGGTCACTGGGGAGTGGAGTCAGTAAAAACAAAACCAGAGAGTTACAACTGGCAGTGCTTTCCTCACTCCCAGGAGCTTCAGAATAGACCTCGGGGGGCAGAGGACCTATTCAAGGTCTCAAAAGTGTGTGGAGCCACACTCCAGCACATGGTGGGCACCCAAGACGTGTGGAAAGAGCTGGAAGGATTCAGTCAGTGGGAATGATGGGATGTGATACCTGCAGATCCACAGCTTCAGGAGGATGTGGAGCTGCTGGAGAGAGTCCAGAGGAGGCCACGGAGATGCTCCAAGGGCTGGAGCCAGGCTGGGAGAGCTGGGGGTGCTCACCTGGACAAGAGAAGCTCCAGGGAGACCTCAGAGCCCCTGCCAGGGCCTAAAGGGGCTCCAGGAGAGCTGGAGAGGGACTGGGGACAAGGGATGGAGGGACAGGACACAGGGAATGGCTTCCACTTCCAGAGGGCAGGGTTAGATGGGATATTGGGGAGAAATTCTCCCCTGTGAGGGTGTGAGGCCCTGGCACAGGGTGCCCAGAGAAGCTGTGGCTGCCCCTGGATCCCTGGAAGTGCCCAAGACCAGGCTGGATGGGGCTTGGAGCCACCTGGGATGGTGGAAAGTGTCCCTGGCCATGGCAGGGAGTGAAACAAGATGATCTTTAATGTCCCTTCCACCTCAAACCATTTTGGGATTCTGTGATTTTGCCTGTCTTGTGTAAGACACACCTGGAGTAGAGTTGTTCAGGTCCACAACTCTTCAGATGTGAGTAAAAAGAGACAGCTAAATAGAAGGGAGGCAAATCTCATCCAAAATTTCCAGTTGGTTTACATGTCTCCATGAAGTGTTTCATCTGTGCTCAATCCTAAAAGCAACTTCTATGTTGAAGGAAAAACTAAATTCCAGAGTAATCAAAATTCGTATCATTGGGCTTGGATCCTCAACTGCAAACCTTCCACCTTATCATTTTGTTTGTTTTCAATGGTATGTTCTATTAGGCTGTGTCTGTGTCTGTGATTAAAAATTATTGCTTATTGTCATGCCTCATTTCATATTTCCTGCATAGACATCCCATTCTTGGAAAAAAAACCACAGATCACCCCCAAAATTTTCACTGACTTACTCTGGTGAGCAAGGATCATATTTGTTTATTGTCCTCATGTTCTCTTTCAAGCAGAAAAATATGAGTTATCATAAGGAAGACACAAGGGAGTCCTGAAAACAACAACAGTTCTTTACTGGCTCAAGGTATTTGTTGCACTTGAAATAAAATTGTCAGTGATGCTTTCTCAGGGAAAGTGATTTTTTTTTTTGTTTTGTTTCTCAGGCATGTTTAATCTATTTAGTCACTGGGGGGTTTTTTTGGGGTTTTTTGTCTGATTTTTTTTTTTTTTTTTTTTCCTTCCAAATATAGAATTACAAAATCACATAATGGTTTGGGTTGAGAGGGACCTTAAGGATCATCTTGTTCCAACCCCCTGCCAAGGGCAAGAACAACTTCCACTCAACCAAATTGCTCCAAGCTGGTCTTGAGTCCTTATGAGGATGAGGGAATATCCTACTAAAAGCTCTCAGTCTGGATACCAGCAATAGGAAAAAAAGGCCTAGATCTATGTAGAATTAGAAAGATTTAAAATTATTTTTGTCAATCTGGTGAGATTCATTATTAATAAAATAAAAATAAAAGTTCAGCCTTTCTCTTTGCAAATGAATTTAAAAATAGCTAAGATTTTAATTTATTCCCCTTTCTTTACCTGTCATCCCATATGACTCAAAATAAAGGGTCAGACTTCACACTCAGGTTTTAGTTTGAATGCCTTCACAGAAGCTTCAGAACAGAATGAGAGAGATGTCAGGTATGGATCAGGGCTGACCTTTTCATCAAGACCTCATTCTGTTTGTTGTTCCCAAAAGTCTCACAGCCAGTTGCATGCACTGATTTTGTTTGCAAAGGGATCTGGAGGGTGATAATTGGAAAAGAGATTGACATGGGCAGAACAAATGCGTGCTGCAGCTGAAACCAGCTCTTTGGGGTTTGTAAATGTGGCTCTGAAAGCAAAATTACATTATATCAGAATTAATAAAATTTTTATTCAAGCACAGAGATAATCAAATGCTGGAAGATGACTAAATTATTTATTCTTTCTGTGACCAGGCTCTTTTTGGTTCATCTGCCTTTTTCTCTTGCTGCCCCATAACCTCTAGGGTAGAGGAAGATGTGCTTCTGGTTGGCTCCTACTCTCAGTGCATGTTTCTACAAACTTCAGGAAATTAAATTTGCCATCAAGCTATGGAACATGCAAAGAGTTTCTTGTTTAAAAGCCTAAATAAATCCTTTCATCCCAGAATGCTGGGGAGGAAGAGAAAGCAGCCTTTCAACAATCGTGGCAGACCTGTGGTTCTCAGCTCCCACCACAGACCCTGTCATTAGTGCATTTGAATTAATCCATTCCTATTTTATATGCATGCATTATTAAACTGGAGCTGAAGGGACCTTGGAAGGTCAATTTGTCCATCCTCCTGCTTCAGGACAAACACAACCCTGTGTAAACCCATCCTGTCTGCTCTGAGAAACCTCTGAGGCTGAAAATGTTCCTGCTGTCTCAGCGAATCTGCTTCAGCCCTTCTTTCCTTCTGTGACCATCCTAAACTCCAGTTGAACTATTTCATTGTTCTGGATGATTAAATGCAAGACTTTAAACTGATAATTTGATTAGATTTTCCCATAATGTGAAGTATCCTGAGACTAAACATCGTCCTTCTGAATAATGAATATTCTTGTCTCCTCTCCTTTCTGAGAGGAAGCATCTCTCCATCCTCCTGGATTTTTGGGTCTGCCCAGTGCAGGAGCTGGCCTGCATGATCCTTGTGTGTCCCTTGGAACTCTGGATATTCCATGATTCTGTGTGAGGTGGGCTTCCATTGCCATTTCTGTGCTGTCCAAGAGCCTTTGGAGCAAGCCTGGCTCTGAAATCCCATTTGAACCTGGAAGCCCAAACCTGGGGCTTGCAGTAAAAGCCAACCATGGCCCAATTAATGTGTAATGTGAATAAAATTCTGGACCTGTGGGACACCTAAGTACTTCAACAAATCTCTAAATATCATTCTTCTTAGGACAGAATTAGCCATAAAGTTGAGAATTTCTGAGTTCCCAAATAATGCTTTGACAACATGACTGCTTCTGACCAACAAATGTATTGGTCTGACCTCATTTTCTTGCAAGATACTGAGCAAAACCCCTTGAACACAAAAAATACAAAATCCAGCCAGGTTATCTTTTTCCCACCAGGAATTTAAACTCTTTGCAGAAGGAAATTCTAATCTATTCAGGTTTAAAATTAGCCTGTTTTAAATAAGTGTGAAGTAATATAAATTGGAATTTCTATTTTGGTTTAAATCACCTTTATCTTTAGTTCCATGTCTTTCAATTGCTTTAATAGTTCTGTGCAAAAAAAATAGAGTTATTTTTTATGGTGAAACCCAACAAAGTGCAAAAAAAATATAATGGATTCAACAGAACAGTTCTGGGTAAACAATTTTGGGTTTGGTCATGTGGGTGGTTTGGGTTTGGTCATGTGGGTGAGCAACCCTGTAAGTTTCAATGACAAGTAAACCTCCAAAGGGCAATTTTTTCTTCAGATTTATAGCAAAATTCTGCAAAATAACCCTATTCCATTGTGTTTGCTCAAAAGGATTGTGAAATTGTGAGTTGAGCCTGGCATTTGGAGAGGATGCAGCCTGTAACAAGATGCAGGGGATTCTTTTGGGCAGGGGCTCAATGCCAAAAGCCTTAATTTAGTCTAATACAGACACATGATCCAGTGTCATGTGCATGAATGGTTTAGTGAAAGTAATTATTTGAGTCACGGGGGCTTTTCAGGGGCTTTAGGGTAAAAAGGGAGAGAAAAATGAAGGTAAATAAGTCTAGAGATGTGACCAAAGTAAATACGTAGAGCTCAGTATCTGAACTCCTTGAGCACATCAAGATAGCACTGGAAAAAAACAGATGCTGCAGCTTCAGAGTACAACAGATTTAGGTGGCTAAAAGGCTTTGGAAATCCTTGCCATAAAAACATCCCAACAACAAAGTCCAATCACAAATTCAAAGAGGAAAACATGGTAGCTTTTTCTTCATTGTTAACGTTTAGTAGGAGTGATTTTATTAAGGAAATTAATAAAATGCTACTTGAAAGTTGAAAGAGTGGAAATTTAGGTTACATAGATGGAATAAATTCTTCCCTGTGAGGGTGGGGAGGGCCTGGCACAGGGTGCCCAGAGAAGCTGTGTCTGCCCCTGGATCCCTGCAAGTGTCCAAGTCCAGGTTGGGTGGCCAAGTTGGATCAACCTGGGACAGTGGGAGTTGTCCCTGCCCATGGCAGGGGTGGAATGAGATGATCTTTATGTCCCTTCCCTCCCAAATCATTCTGTAACTCTGGGATTCTCTGTAAATATTTGGGAGGGTTTTGATGCAAGTGACAACATCTCCTCTCTGATTAATATGTGTGCATCACACATACATATTTATTTTTTTTTAATAAATAAAATGTCTATCTCAAATTTTGAAACTTCTTTAGTTCATTTTCCTCCTCTCCACAGACAGTTACCAAACCTGTGGGTGTTGCTGTCTGATTCTCCTCTCACTGTCACCTTTTTGGCATTGGCTCACAGTGCTGAAAAGAGAAGTGTCTTCTTCACTGAGGGCACAATGGGATTTGATGAATCCCATGAGAAAATTGCAGAGGGGAAGGAATCAGATTCAGATTGCCTCATTTTCACAAAATGCAGACAGACAGAATGCATCTGAATAAAATATTACTGATAATTTTTAGCCAGATGATGACAAAGCAAAAGCGAGAACAGTGTGTTTCTTATGACATGTGAAACCATTTCTGGCAGACAGAGCAGGCCAAGGAAACAGCTCTGTGGGACATTGTCCCAATTTTGGCTGGGATAGAGATTATTTTCTTCCCAGTAGCTGGCACAGTGCTGTGTTTTGGATTCAGGACTGGAATAATGTTGATAACACACTGCTGTTTTACTTGTTACGAGTCATGCTTAGTCTACATCAAGGACTCTTCAGTTTTCCTTGTTCTGGGAGGGAGCATGGCCAGGACAGCTGGATAAATTGGCCAAGGGAATATTGCAGCCCATAGAACATCATTCCCAATATTTAACTGGAGGACTTGCCCAGGATGGGACAATCACTGCTGGGGGATGGGCTGGGCATTGGTCTGCAGGTGGTGAGCAATTGTGTGGGGCATCTCTCGCTTCCCTTGGGTTTTGTTCCTTTCATCATCTCCTCCTTCTCCTTCTCCTTCTCCTTCTCCTTCTCCTTCTCCTTCTCCTTCTCCTTCTCCTTCTCCTTCTCCTTCTCCTTCTCCTTCTCCTTCTCCTTCTCCTTCTCCTTCTCCTTCTCCTTCTCCTCCTTCTCCTCCTCCTCCTCCTTCTCCTCCTTCTCCTCTTTCTCCTTCTCCTTCTCCCTTTATCATTATTATTATTTCAATTATTAAACTGTTCCTCTCTCAACCTATGGGTTTTTGATTTTTTTTCGGATTCTGCTCCCCATCCCACCAGGGAGGAGCAGGGGTGGGGTGGCCAAGGGCCTGTGTGGTACTTGTTTGCTGGAGTTCAGCCTCCACAGACATCTCAGGCTGGGCTATCAGTCACGTTCACATCCACAGGGTATTTAAATTTCCATGAAAGGTTTCATGGTTCAGGCCACCATCAGCGTGACAAACTCTTAAAATGAGAACTGTGATTGCAGGGTGAGGAGTGAGCTCTAAATCAGAAAGTACAGCAGCCTCTCCTCGAGGAAGATGATGTGATCAGTAAATTCATGTTGAACAGCCAAGGTGGAAGGCAGAGGACTGAACCAGATCTGACCTCCTTTGGAATGATTGCCTGGTGCAACTTTACAGGTGCAATTCAAGTGGATAAATACATCCCATCACCTCTTTAAATTACCAGCTGAATTGAAATGATGTGGTAGTTTTTAAAATTTTATTAGGTTTTTGCATGTCAGACATTACATTTGGCCACATGAAATCAGAAAGTAAAGAAATAGTAAAATGTGCAATGTAATGCTCATTACAACACTGACTATGTGAAAAGATCAGCATTTTGCCTTGGGAGAATGAAGAAACCTTCAAACAAGAAGCTGAAATTTGTCAATATCTACCTAATATATTCATTTGGAGCATTACTGGGCTGGTGTCCATATTATGCAAACTCTCCCAGGATTATCCTGAAGAAATAAAGAAATGAGATGCAAAGGTTTTTGGGGGTTGTGAGAAATGCCGTACACTGATAAACTCTTATCAAAAAGAAACATGAGGAAGAAAACTTGATTATCAGCATTATTTAGAACAATAATAAACTATAATTATTATTAGATAATAATTACAACAATGTTACTTTTCCTGTGAGGAGATAATGCAAATGCAGAACAGTTTTTTTAGGTTGGAAAGGAAAATATTAGTGAGAAACAACAGCTGGAAAAGTTAAACTAGGGGTGTTCCAGTGTCCAGGACAGAGATTTTACAGAGTGAAACAAGGTCCCAAAGGAGACAGCAGAATTTCCATCTTTGGCTCTCTGCAGATGAAGGCTGGATGTTTTTCTGGAAGCAGTGCAGGACAAGTGGGAGAGCTCTCAAGAGCTTTGTTCTGCAAGATGTCACCATGATTGATCTGCTGGTCCCTTCTGCCCATTAACTCGGTGTTTATTAATCACACAGAAGGGACTCAATTCCCAGAGCCCCATCCCAGAAATGCACAGAGCTCAATTAAAAACCTCTGCTGGATCATTCTTGCCCCATGATTAGTCTGGGTCTATGGGCCAAAAGCAATATATTTTCACAGCTTGCTCTTCTCTAAACACTGGAGCAGCATTTCAATGTGAAGTTTCACGTTGACCTTCATATTACCCTCATGGTTTTTATTTTTCAATTCACTTCTTGTCATTAAGGGCTATTAAAAGTTGTTTTCAATTGAGTTGTGGATGAACTTTGTCTCCAAGAGTCAGATTATCTTTTTTATTCCTATTTTGACAGTTAAAGACTTTTAAAACAAGTGTCTGTACATTGGCAGACAGAAAAAAGAGTTCATAAAATCATAGGCTGGTTTGGACTGGAAGGAACCTTAAAGATCATCATGTTCCAACATATTGACCAGGAGCCCAAATAAAATCTTGTGTAGTGCTTTGTGCAGTGAAGTGTCCAATTGAAAGTTAAAGAATATTTTTAGACCTTTCCCATTGTAATCAGCTATTTTTTAGTAGTGAGGAGCAGATGGATAAATCCTTTCTGGTTAAGCACATACCATTTTCTCCATCAGCAGCTACAATTTTCTGTCAGATATCATCGCACTGTGGGAAAGATTTCCTGAGCAACTCTTGCTGGAAGGTGAAGTTTGCTAAAGAAGTGTGAAATGCCACATGCACAATCTTCTCTGTCAGCACCTTCCTCCCTCTAGCAGGTAAAATCAACTTCCTCAGCAGCTGCAAGTCTATCCCAAAGCTCTGTGAACTGTCTCCTGATATCTCTGCATGCTTTCCCCAAGCCAGCTTAGTTATCTTTCTTAAAAAAGATGTTGGAAATTAATTCAGTGGCCCTTCACTGAAAAATGGTTTAGCTTCCATGTAGGCAGAGCTGTAAAACAGAGGAGCTGTTGAGTTAAGCCCCCCAAACCCCATTCACTTCTCCTGCACAACTTTCCATCCTTTTATTGCTGCCCATTGCCCTCTTTCTACCCAAACCAAAACCAAAATTGTGCTCTTCAGGACAATGCTGACCTACAGACACTTCCTTCAGGCCCAGAGTCTCCTTCGTAAAGGACAAGAGGAAACAGCTTCAAGTTGCACCAGAGGAGGCTCAGATCAATAATAGAAAAAATTTCTTTGTGGAAAGGGTTGTTGAGCACTGGAACAAGATTCCCAGAGCAGTGTTGGAGTCACCACCCCCACAAGTGTTGGAAAAAAAAATCCCAAATATGAGAATATGGCACATAAGGACATGATTTAGTGATGAACATGGTGGTGGTGCTGGCTTGACAGTTGGACTTGGTGATCTCAGAGGTCTTTCCCGACCTTAATGAATCTCTGAGTCCTTGAGAAGCCCATCTGGATTGTTTCAGAACTGGAGGGTGAGCACAAGGTGCTGTTCCCCATCAGCACTACAGTCTCTCATGGCTGGCAGGGCGCTGCTGCAGCCAAAGTTCCTGAAATTCCCACAGAGAAGGGTGTTTGGTTTGTGGTGTGCAGCAGCTGGGTCACAGTGACACGAGAATTAAAACAGGACAGTCAACTAAAGGGAATCTTCCTTAGAACACCTTTCTTTACATTGAATGTGTTCTGAATCTATTTTATTTTATTTTTTTAAGGTGTTTGTTGTTGAAAGAGGGGCTTTGAGTCACGAAATTCAGTAGGTGCAGCAAAAAGCCTCTAAAGGTATTTTGCTTTCTCTGTCCTTTTTCACTTATTTCAGAAGGTCTCGCCAAGCAGCTGTCTTTAAAGATTTTATTTTTCTCTTTGGTATAAATGTGGTTACGCAGAAAAGCAGAGGATGTTACTTCTTAACAAGATTTTCTTCTAGTCCTCTCCTGATAATGACTCTGAGAATGAAAGTAATTCAGACTGACAGGTCCTCACTGCCTGTACTTCAGCATGCAGAGAAACAGCATAAGGCTCCTTAAAAGTAAAGTGATGAAAGCCACAACTGCTTCAGAAACACACAGGGCAGAGGAACATGATGGTGCTTTGAGCAGAACCTATTTCTTGAAATAACCTGACTCCAACAAGTGGATGAAAGTTTATGTCATTTCTGTTGCAAAATTCCATCGTATCATGTATAAGACTCTTGGAAGTTTTATTCCTGGAAAGTTCAGCTGTGACTGAAAGACTTGAGAGAGAAGGATTAAAAAAACATCCCCCAAAACCTCTGATCCAAAGATGTGGTACAGAATTTAAATTGAGTTTTTAGAGAGGATCACATTTAGATGCATTGCAGAGAGATGTATTTATTTTTTGAATAACCACATTACTCAAAGCAGTTTAGCAACTGCCTCAAGACGTTGGAGATGCTTGTTACAACCCTGCAATGCATTTGGAAGGCTATAAAAATAATAATAAAGCTTCCCAATAGCTGGCACAGCTAAGAAAAATGGAAAAGCTAAATCAAATGAAACAGAACAATTATGAAATAAAATCT
The DNA here is from genome assembly GCF_971803275.1 of Cyanistes caeruleus. Classification (NCBI taxonomy): domain Eukaryota; kingdom Metazoa; phylum Chordata; class Aves; order Passeriformes; family Paridae; genus Cyanistes; species Cyanistes caeruleus. Next base: position 3,722,746 of record NC_141705.1, read on the forward strand.
GGACATCTCAGGCTGCACCCTGCAGCGTCTACTTTGGGGAAAAAAAATAAAAATGTGATTGAATAAAAATAAAAATGATTGAAATAATGGTTTCACTTGAGTGAAAGCTGCCAGGTTGATTGCCAAATTCACTTCCTGTGAAGTTTTCAATGCTAAAAGTGTCTCTGAGGTGCTCCTCGCTGTGGTAGGGAGACTGGCACATCCTCACACGTTGATAACACACTGTTCTCCACCTCTGGTAAGAAATTCCAATGACACCGAGGTAAGACTCCCACCATGGGCAGCCTCATCCCCTCTCAGCCTTGGCAGAGCATTCAGCACACAGAGATCATGTGTGATGGTCACAAAAAGAAACCCAGACATAAAATGCACCTCAACAAAGCTCATCAACTCTGCTTCTGTTCCAGCAGAGAGAGAAAAAGAGACTTATCAGAAGATAAAGTCTTTGGCATCCATTCATCCAACAGGTTTTGTTGTTTTTTTTTTTTGTTCTTAAAGCATTATTTCTTCATTGTTTCTTTCCTGTCCCAAGAAGCTGATTCCTGAGAAAACAGTGATTTAAGAGACCTTTCTGTCATCTTGTGTAGATGGCTGGCAACCCTCAGTACTTATAAAAATGGAATAAAATTTCATGTATAAGTTAGCACATACATGTATGTGTTAACATGTATAACTTACACAAGATTATAGTTAAGTTTATGTAGACAGAAGTATTTTCAACCACAGAAGATTTTTCCTTTGATCCATTTTACCATTTCCCACCATTACCAGAGATTTTACTGCATCTCTCAATCAGGACCTGGGACTGTGGAAATGACTGACACATGGAAGGATCTTCCACAAGGCTCTGCAAAGCCTGGGAAAAGAATAAAGTGTCTGAAACTGCTCCCATATGTGGCTTTTTTCCTGGCGTGTTTCTTGACCTGAATAATGTCTTATCCCTGAGGTGATAGACATTCATGTGAGAAAAGCTACATCTCCCCAGAAGAAAGTGTATTAGCATTGTATCCATGAAAAGTGTTGAAGCAAAAGATGTTTTAACAGAACAGCTGAACACAGACAGCAATTAGTTTCCTTCCCTTCTTCAGGGGCTTTTTATATAAATCCCATGAGGTTTTTGCGTTTACCTATTTTGTTACAGACCATTTTGCCGCATTTAAAATGGCCTTGGAGGCATTTTTGGAAAGCTATTACTCAGTGTCAGGCTGGCAGGGGTATTACAGCCTCTGAGCACTGAGCACCCACAATGAAGATTGCAGCAAGTAGGGCTGAGCTCTTCAGAGACACAAAGAGGAAGCATTAGCAAAGGGAAAGCTGCCAGGCTTTTCAGAGAAGCAGAAGTAATTCTTTCATCACTTGCTCTTGCTGATTCCCAGTCTGGGATGTGTTTATAATAAACAGGGGAGTTGATTTACAAGAAATCCAAAGGGCTCTTTGCTATTCAGTCTCTGAGTTTGAACATGTGAAATATAACTGCAGCCACCAGGACAGTGGCACTTATTATATTTGGGTTATTCCACCTTCATTTCTTGCAAAGCATCTCCCTTTCAGTACCTCTTTTCCCTCTTTAATGCTCACCCTTCTCTTTGAATCTAGTAGATTCCACGTAAAGATTGATTTTTCACCTTGAAAGTTAATTTGTTCTCAAGCTTCTTCATCATCTTGGTGTGCTCATAACTTGTGCACATCCCATGGATGAATTCAAATTGGCTCTTTGGAGAGCTCCTGAGGTTCATTTCCCACCAAGAGGGACCCATTCAGTCTTTCTCTCCACGAAAAACCAAAATGAGTAGAGGCTGCTGTCCTCCTCTTGAGGCTTCTTTCCTGCCAGGATGCAAAGAAATTTGTAAAATAACAGCAATGTGTTATAGCACTGAGTTAGGAACCAGGAGAGAGAGTTTGAGTTGGAGTGTTAGAGGGAAAAACGTGTAAACCTTGTACCTGGGACTCCTGACTCTTCCTCATTCCTGGGCTCCATCAGTAATAAAACTAGAAATAGACAAAAATATTTTGGATTAGACAGTTTTATGGTGAACCTCAGGGAATAACATGAACATACATAAAATGCCAGGTTTGCCTCTTGGTATCTGAGAAAGCATTTGGGGGGAAAGAGTGAAGATGCCATTGTCATCTACAAAGGCCAAATCTGAAGTGTTTAGGCTCAGTGCCATGGATTTTAGCAGTACTTCAGAAGATTTCCAGGCTCTATTTTTTAATACATCTGAGCTCTTGCTTCCATTTCTCTCAAAAAGGACAGAACAAACCATTTTTACCACTTGGAGGTTCTGTTTAGAGATGGCAAAATTGATGTTTTCAAACTCTCTGTGGAAGAAAGGGAAAATCAGACAAGGTTGTTTAACAAAAACAAATGAGGGCTTGGAATCAGTGTAGAGGGCAGTTATTTCTAGCTCTTGCCAAATCATTTTCATTCAGATTTCTTGTCTCAAAGAATTTCTGACCACAAATATTTGTGGCATTTTTTATCAGATAAATATGATATACATTATCTATCATAGGTCACATAAAGGGTTGTGATTGTTAGGTAAAAGCTGCCAGGGAGCAGCCAAGTAACTCAGTACTTTTCATGTTGTTTTTTTTCCCAATCACATCACATTGAAAAGCTTGAAAAAAACTAAAAGATGAAATAAACTTTTTTTTTTTTTCTAGAATGGATGTTGCTATTTTGCTCTTCTTTTCAGAAAATTTTGAATCCATCATCCAAGTAAAGCTTATCAGAACACAGTCTTTAGACTATGAATAAAAATAGGAGTAACTGCAGAACTGGCCCACTGGAAGAAAAGAGTGCACACTAAAACTGGGTGAATTTATCTAAGTGATGAATTTTATTTTTGCTTTCTTGTGATTTAGGAGTAATTACTTCCATTAAGTCCAAATACTGAGAACCAAAGGGTAGCTAATGGGGCTTTGAAACCAGCCAATCCAAACCCATAGCAGGAGGAAGGAGCTCATAACCCTTTCCTTACTCCCTCCCTAAGTCAGGTCACAGTTTTTTTTTAAATGTGCCACGTTTCAATAACCAGGCTCCTGCATGTCCCACATCCACCTCAATCCTGTAGCTGCTCCAAATCCTCTGCTGCTTATTACAAAATAATAGAGTTGTGTCCCTCTGGAGTGAGGTGTGCCACCCTTTCCAAGTGACTTCAGGACATTTATTTGCATGGCCAAGGGATTTCTTTGGCTGCACAGAGATTTTGGCCCCCTCCTCCTCTGCAGCACAGCTGCCACCACGCCGAGACTGGGGAGCCGTGATCCAATTCCATTTGTGATTCTGAGTGCAAACTCCCAAACGAGCTCTAATGCAATCCAATTAGGTGAGGCTGGAAAGCAGAGCAGGAATCTTGATTAGCATCTACATGCATTAGCATCTGCAGCAGACCAGACAAAGTAATAAGCTGTTCCCAAAATAAGAGAGTGGCGTGCGTGGCACACGTAAAACAGTGATTAAAACCTTGCAGCTTTGTTGTCAGTGTCTACATGTTAAAATCCATCTCCCAAGGTGCCCTACTCCATCCTTGGCCACTCTGGTGTGGTATGTGTCCCCTCCTTGCTGCAAGGACAGCTGTGACAGTGCTTTGGCCACATCCTTGCAGACTTGAGTGGAGCTGGATGGTTGTACAAAAGGCTGGAATATGCTTTTATGTGGTTTCTGTTATTATGGAAATGTTCTATATTATAATATTTATATATATATATAATATAATATTTATAATATTTTATATATTATATTTATAGTATTATGGAAAATCATGGAATGGTTTGGGTTAGAAGGGACTTTGAGGACCATCCAGTTTTGATCCCTGCCTTCCATGGGCAGGGACACCTTCTACTAGCCCCAGGTGCTCCAAGCCTCAGCCAACCTGGTCTTGGACACTTCCAGGGATCCAGGGGCTGCCACATCTTCTCTGGGCACCTTGTGCCAGGGCCTCCCCACCCTCACAGGGAAGAATTTTTTTTTCTAATATCTAATCTAAATCTGTTGTCTTCCAGTCTGAAGCCATTTCCCCTTGCCCTGTCAAGTTCCTGATGAAGTGTCCTTCTCCAAAGACTGAAAGCCTGCAATGAGGTGTCCATACAACCTCCACAACAGGAAAGGTGTTTTTTGTATTTACATGGAATTTATTTTATTTCAATTTCTGCCTGTTGCTTCTTGTCCATTCAGTGGGCACTGAGAAAAATCGGGGTCCCCACATCAGGTACTCATCAGCTACCAACTCATGTTGGTAAGATCTTCTCTCCTGGAGGATGAACTGCCCTAGCTGACTCTGCATCTCCTCATGTGACAGATGCCCCAAGCCTTTAATCACCTTCAGGGGCCTTCACAGGATCCTCTCTCATGGGTTCCTCTTGCTTTTGTTCTTGGGATCCCAAACTGGCTAAGCAGGGAGATCTCACCAGTGCTGAGGAGTGAGGAACCTCCCTGTTAAGGGTACTGGACCATTTTAAGGGCAGGATGAAGCCACCACACCTTCACATACATATCCCTCAAACTGCCCCACAGCCAGGCCATCAGCTCACAGAAAGGAAAATCCTCACCCTGCAGTGGGCCTTGCATGGGCCCTTGGATCTGCCAAGCTGTGCTAGACTGGGCTTGCTTTTATTCTCAATCCAGCTGGTTTTCACAAGGAAATTTTCATCCCACATATTGATTTCTACTAAACATGAGTCAAGAATTCTGCAGCTGTCCCCTGTGCTTGGAACATGTTAAACACTGTCCTCTATGTTTAGTCTAAACAGGATGAGATTTCTTAGATATCAGCTGAGGGAAAAGCCCTCCAAGGAGATTTACTTGCCCACCTTTGATACATCATTGTCATTCCCACAGCAAAATCCCTTGGAAAGAAATTGAATCTCTAGCCTGAGGCAAATTTTTCAGCTCAGAGTTGTGCCAACCTAAAATATTTTCTTGTAGCTTGGTCGCAGAGGAAAGTCAACCCAGCCCAAATTCATGCAGGCTCAGGCTGTTCCACTTGTGAAACTCTAATACCTCTGCCACAAGGCTTTCCCCCACAGTCATCCCAAGGCTTTTAATTTTACCAAATAGCACAGAATCTGTTCATGTTTTCCCTCTTGGCCTAAATATAGCACTGGTTGTGTCCATGAGTAGGGGGAGGACACACTGTTAATATTGCATTGCTCCTACTGGGGATGAGCCAAACAATTAAAACTAATCAGTTTCCAGAATATTTGTTCATTTCTATGACTGAAAATTTAATATTTCTGGGGAAATTCTGATGTGTCTAGATGAAGAAATTGTTGTTTGGTAATGTCAGCCAAGAACTGGGTTCTGGCACAAACAATTTCAGTCTTGCATGTTTATTTTTAAAAGTCCAAACCTGGATATCTCTTAGGGAATCTTAGAGGAGCCAAATCAAAACCAGATCCTTGACAAATGCTTGAGTGGACAATATGTAGATATATATTTTGCAAGTTCAATCATTCCCTTCCTTCCATCTTTTTTCCCCCTCTCTCCAGTGAGAAAAAACCCATAAAGTCAAAATTAGGGGTGAATCTTTTCTCGTTGTTTTACCTCACGGCTGTGGCTTTTGGGAGACCAAGATTCAGATATGATCCAGATAGTAAAGGTTGCTTTTCTTAACCTAAAGGACTTAAAGGTGAGAAATATCAAAAATTTTCTATTGAGGTATTAAGTTTCAGGTATTATTCCTTCTTCTTTTCTAAACAAATGAAAAAGTGAGTCTGTCTCTGTATGGGGTTTACAGAAATGCTGACTTTCCCATCAATGTTATCCCAAAATTTCACTCCTAACCAACCAAAGAGCTCTTCCTAAATCCCCAGAACCTTCTGCCCCAAAATGCAACTTGCAGCTCACAAAATCTGCTTGCACCATGTTTCTTCTCCCAGAAACACTGGAAAAATCAACAATATTTTATCTCTGAGTATATTTTCTGACTCAAAGTCGTGTCTGCTGGGAAGGGAATGGGGGCCTTGGCCGCTGTGGGGCACTTTGGTTAATTTGAGTACTGGAAAAGACATTTGATTTGCAAGTGAGAGTGAAACCAGCCCTGATATTCCCAAGTGGATGAATCATACACAAGTTCTGAGCATCTGAAATTTCCATGTTGCTCCCATTATTAGAAGCCCATTTATATTTAACAAAATAGAAGATTAGAATTCCACTGAAATGGGCTCAGAAAAGCATTATAGGGAGACTCAGGTTGAAATGGCTGGGGCACCGTTTTCTATTCACTTCTATCTTCCTCTTTCTTTTATTTCTAGGAAAGAGTCTTGTAAAGTGGTTTATGTTTACTCTGGAAGGTAATTGAATATGCTGGTCATGCAGCTTGACAAGGACTCTTTTGTGGAAAAAGAATTTATTTACTGATAAATTGACCAGCTAATCTGTTTTTTGTTATAGAGTTTCTTCACAACTACTGCTGACTATGTTGCAATCTCTCTTCTAAAAACTGTGCTTTTCCTGTGCTCGTGAGTCATTTGTAATAGTTACAAAGCCACCACTTGCAGCTACCAGCTGTAAAATTGTTATGAACAACTTAAAAAAAATAAAAAAAAATTATAAAAATCCAGCTGCTTCTTTGTAAAATCTTTTTTTTGTGTCCTTACCCTCCCACACTGAATAAATCAACAGAAGTTCAGTCTCTGTGTACTCCAAAGAACAAGAATATTTCCAAGTTTCACCAAGAGATACTTAGACTGGATGTTAGGAAAGATTTCTTTATGGAAAAGATTGTCCAGCCCTGGCAGAGTTGCCCAGGGCAGTGTTGGAGTCCCCATTCCTGGAGGGATTTAAATGTGTGGATGTGGCACTTGGGGACAGGGGGTAGAGATGGCCTTGGCAGTGCTGGGTTATGGGTTGGACTGGATGATCTTAGAAAGATTCTCCAACTTCGATTCTGTGATTCTGTGAATATCGAGTTCTACCATGGTGTTTGAGCAGGAAGGGAACTTAAGCATCAATCCTACTAATTTCCCCTATTGTCTGTGCAGCTGGGACCTTTCACCAAATTCTGGCCATTGTCTCGTTTAGCAAGTTTGAACTTCCCACCTTCCACCCCTCTTGTCTCCCACTCTGCCCATTTCTAATTGCAGGCTGTCACTTCTCTGTGTCACACCTTGCCCTGCAGTGGAAAAAGGAAGTGATTCATCCAGATGGCTGGACATCCAGGGTCTTGGAAAAGTGGCTGTTCTCTATTACATTTTAATTAAACTACATAATCATACTATCACAGAATGGACAGGGTTGGAAGGGAACTGAAAAACCACCCAGTTGTATCCCCTGCCACGGTCAGGGACACCTCCCACTGTCCCAGGTTGCTCCAAGCCCCATCCAACCTGGCCTTGGACACTTCCAGGGATCCAGGGGCAGCCACAGCTTCTCTGGGCACCCTGTGCCAGGGCCTGCCCACCCTCCCAGGGAACAATTCCTTCCTAATATCCCATCCATCCCTGCCCTCTGGCAGTGTGAATGCAGTCCCCCTTGTCACTATGTGCTTCTGTAAATGATCTTTCTCCATCTTTCTCCTTGTCTGGCACTTCCATCCTCTGTTCTGCGTACTCAAATCAATATTCTGGTCACACACGTATTTTTGCTGGAAAAAAATATCTGTAGGGACCAGTGAGTATCACTCCTGCTTTTTCTAGTGGTGCTGTGTATGGCTTCCGTGGGCACTGTTATACGTCATAACAAAACCATCTTTATCCCTTCCTACTAGGAATACAAATTCCTGGAAGCAGGATGTTTATTCCATGTCTCTGGAAGCCCAAGAAGGGTTGTAAGGCTGTGTATTCAGCACAATGCCTGGGTTAGTGTGTCTCAGGAAACAAATGGGAGAAATGAAGCTTTCTGCCATTTTTCCTTTGCTTAAGGAAACTTGCAGATTTCTCTTTGCTGCCATGCCCTGGTAATGAGAACTGCTGAGCTGTCCCAAGGGAAAAGTGTCTGAGGACAAGTGTTTTCTGTGAGATTGACAAAGCAGAGTTAAACTCAGCACTGCCCCTTAGGCCTCCAATTGTCTGATAGATTCCACAAATCTGAGTGCAGTGCCTGAGCTGCTGGCACTGATGGGGGAGAAGGTGGCAGGTGTCAAACTCCTACAAAGGGCTTGTACTAAAATGCCAGTAAAATTTCCTGCACTGTCACCTTTCAAGATTTTGTTGCAGAGGCAGCACTTCAAATCCCAAAGCTGGCGCAAAGTTTGGTTTGTTTTTTGCTCCTGTAGCTGAGAAAAAGGCTGAAAATTTGTGCTAATGGCTCCTACCAGCTGGGTCTGCACCTTGGCCCGTGAGATGCACAGTGCTGCGAAATGGAGCCTCTTGGTCTTCCCCCTTCCATCTAGAACTAATTAAATATTAGTTGGCAAAAGGACTTGTGTTGGAGTCTCCTGCTGCCTGGGAGAAACACCTGAAGCTGAGTTGCAGAGCAAATCTAGGCCTTGATTTAGCTTAGTAAATACTTAATGCTATAAGGGATGTATCAGAGACCTGGGAGCATGCTCCTGCTTGAAACTGAGCCGAGGCCCCTGGGTTAAAGATAAATTTATTGCCTAATTCAGTTGAAGATGAAAATGCACAGCTCCCTCTGACTGCTGAGCCGTGAGGGTGAGCAGGACCCTGCTGGGGATGGAGGCTGGAGGCAGCACAGAGCTTTAAGTGATGCACTCCCAGATCCATGAAAGGTTAATTGGGTGGGATTTGTGGCACTCTGAGACAAAAATATATTCTTTTGCAAATCCCTGAGGAATCATGAGCCTGAAGCTCTCCATCACAGCTCCAGCTGCTTGGGAATGCCTGGAGAGATGGGATGGTCACTGTGACACAGCCCTTTCTCATCTTTAAATACATGCAGGACTCACCCACCCTCCCACAAGTGTCTGAGCAAAAAGGTGTTTCATGGCACCACAGCTCACATCTCCCCCTGGCAAACTGGGAGCTGGAGCTTCATATCCCTGCAAGCCTCTCTGTGGAGAAAGTGCACGACTACAAAACAGGGAAGCAGAGATTCCAGCAATTATCCCTCAAAACCTCACAGGCTTCAAGTGGCCTGCTAGAACTCCTTGGTCAGCAAAAGTCAGGGCAAGTAATAAATTAGATAATTATAACGTTTTTAAAATTCTTTGTTTCTTTTTTCTCTCTTGATTCTTCTACTGTGCTTCTTCTGCACTTCTTTTCGCTCGTGGATTTCTCAGCTTTTCTGAGCTGAGCTCCTTGGGGATATTCCCTCACAGGGAGTCCCATTTATTTCAGTTCTCTAGGTCAGGACAAAAACTCCAAAGCCTGTTAGGATCTTGTTTCTCACGTTTATTAGGATGTTATCACAAAACTTGGCAGGTCTCTCCAGACTTTCTGCACAAGTTCAGTTCACTGCAACCTGGCACATTTCTTTCTGATGGTACAGAATGGCCTTTTGGCTCAATTGGCTTTTAAAGCACAAAATGAGCCCAAAATACACAGTTCTTTTATCTTTACACTCATTCTTATCTAATTAACAATAGATATGTAAATTATTTTTCTTAATGACCCAATAACCCATCACCTGTGTGCTGCACTGCTGCATTTTCTATCCAATCACTCATTATTACCCGAAACCCTCTAGAAGAAGAACATGAAGAAGAAAGAAGGAAAAGAAACAACATTCTAAATCCTCTATCTTGTCTTCTGCTTTCTAAACTATTTTAAACTCTAAACTCACTTTTTCACTCAGTGCCTTAAGAAAACTCTCTAATCTATACATTCACACTTTTAGTTTTTCTATTAAATTTCATGTTATATGAAATTCAGTGTTCTGGATCTCAGAGCCAGGCATCAGAGACAAGGGCACACACTCTGTGTTTTACACTCCAACAGGTAATAATGAATTGTGATCAGTTCTCTTTGTGTGTTTTGCAGGGTTCTTACTGACATGGGGTCACCTGATTTAGTTTTGTTACCTGGTGAGCAAATGTTTGTTTGATGCATTTGCTTTCTCGTTCTGTGTGTAATGATAAAGTGTGGAGAATCCTCAAAAAGATCCCCTTGCTGTGGCTAAAATAAAAAGTAGCAGAACAATTCCAAATATGCAAATCATGTTAAGGCTTCTTCGGTTTCAGCTAAACAAAGTGTTTCTCTTGACTCACAATAGTCTTGTAAGATCTAATTAATTTTTTTAATCTACATTTCTCTCAAAATTTCAGTCACTTATTTGCCTTCAAATGATGAAAATTATTTTGTTTTGTGTGTTTGGTTTCTATTTCTTTAGTTGAAGTGGATGGATCTTCACTTCTATCCATCCTTTTCATGGTGATGACATTAGGCAATATTTGCCACATAATTAAAATGTTACACATTTATCATATTTTTTTTTTTTTTTTTTTGGTAATTGGAACTCTTCTGAAGTCAGACATTTCCCTTGTTCTTTTTTCACTGCATAAATGGCTATTCAAATCCATATACATTCTGGAATTTATTTTGATCCGTGGTTTTAAAAAGCAGCAGTCATGAATTCTTTGATGTTTATCAAATTCCTTGCCTAATTGCAAACCTCATTTCTGAGTTTCTTCTCTAATTTGCGCATTAGAAATGAATGTCAGCAGTTTTCACAGGAGAAATACAAAGAACAAATTACATTTTAGCAGCAGGGTATAGCAGCAGCTTGTGATATTAATTTGTATTGTGTACAACAGGCAGGGAACATTTGGGTGAGCAACTGAAAAGAAAATGCTATCTGCAAGATATGTCACAAAACATGATGTCAGATTTCCTGAGGAGCCTGGGAGAAATATCACAGCGACATGAAAGCGCCAGATTTCTAAATGCCTTGGCCCATGGGAACAAACATTCAAAACTGCAAGTAAGGCATCTGCAATCTGGTTTCTGCAAGGCTAAGAATAAAATCAGCATTATTTGTGCCCCACGATGCCTGTGGGATGGAATGTGCTGGTTGTGTAACTGCCCTGGCTTTCCTGCTGCTCTAACAACGCATCCCTGTGTCAAATTGCTGGCATTTATGGATTTATTGCAAGCCCTGGGGAAATACACCACAACTTAACAAGTGGGAAAGTGAAAGAATGCCCAAAGTAACAGGCTAATGTAAGGTCCAAAGGAATTACAGCAATAATTTCCCTCATAATTGGAAGAAGCAACATGGGCTCATAAAGGAGCAGCAGAGTGGTGCGGTGTTCATTTTATGTTATACATATGAATATATATATATGACAATTTTCTGTCTAAAATGATCTTCAGAATCATGAAAAAGAAAATAAAAATAAAAAAAATATAGGTTCAAAATATATATAATATATTTTATATATTATATATAATATAAATATATAATATATAAAATTATATAATTTATATGATATATAAATATTAAATATATATAATATTATATATAATATTATATATATATATATATATATATATATATATATATATATAGGTTCAAAACCCCACTCAAAACCAAACCAAACCAAACCAAATTAACAAACAAAAATTTCTGCCCTCTTCTAGGAAGTAGAAATAGAAAATCACATTCAAAGATGTGATGTCTTGTAATAGAAATAAAAAATAAAAATGCATAGGGATCTTAAATGATAATTCAGTTTATCTCTTATCCTCAGGGATCTGCTAGCTGGAAATTATTCTTAATAGCTTGCCTTACTCTGTGTATATTGAATAAAATTTTTTTGCCTTTGTAGTTTCCTCTGGTGTGTCTGAAGATCCTGCCCCAGCCTCACCTGCTGTTGTTTTCTCTAGGCTCAGTCACTGCTGTTTCTTCATTTTTTCCCCTTTGGTGTTGTCCTGGTTTCAGGTGTGGTGTTCAAGCCATGGAATCACAGAACTGTTTGGGTTGGAAGGGACATTAAAGTTCCAACCCTGTCCATGGGCAGGGACAGCTCCCACTATCCCAGGTTGCTCCAAGCTCCATCCAACCTGGCCTTGGGCACTTCCAGGGATCCAGGGGCAGCCACAGCTTCTCTGGGCAACAAAACATGAGCACATTAGTATATCACTATTAGTATATTATTTTATATATATATATATATATATAAAATATTAGCATTTTGCAGCCCAGGATAAGGTTTGTCCTTCTCCAGAAATGTGATTTTGTTTGGTTTACTCTGAGTTTCCATTAACAGTTTTCACTTTGAAGTTCAATAAATCTCTTTTCAGTGGATTTGCTGTTGAACCAGTTTTCCATATTCTGCATTTATAAAGCAGATTACCACTGTCTACATATGGAAAGCTGCACTTGTTTGTAATAAGTAGCACCATGGTTCCCATCTTTATTAATAATACCCAGAATTCAACCTATCCTCTCCAATAGTCCAAAATTTTAGTTTGTCTATAACTCTAAAATCACAATATTTTATTAATCGAGGTTAGAGTATGTGTAATACCACCAAACTCAAGAGAGTTTCAGTGTCATGTGGCTCTGTCTGAACTGAACCTTTTACATCCTGAGGACAGTTTTTCAGCTCTTTCTGAACTCTCTGTAGAGAACTTACACCCTCTGGACACTCTGCTGATGCTTTCACATCTTACCTTGAGGATGTTCTCTACCATAACACAAAAATGTTATCACAGAAGTAAAAAATAAAGTGTTCATAAAAGTAAAGATTTGACATCAACAGTTATTCCTCTTAAAATTATCATTGAAAGGAAAATCGACTGGCCTGAAACATTTCTTGTTGCTGAACAGGTTCATGTTTAGTCCTGATTTCCTCAGTGTCTCTGCTTATCCTGGGATGCTGATAATTCTTTAGTGCTGAACTTAGAGGGTTTTAAGAGGACAGTCAATATGTTTTGGGGTTTGGGTGGGTTTTTTTTATTTGTGTGGTGTTTTGTTTCTTTGTTTGTGGGATTTTTCTGGGTTTGGTTTGAGTTTTTTTGTTTGGAACTTTTATTCATTCAGGTTTCCATTCTATAGAAGAATCACAACCTGTTTGGGAGTTACTAAAACCAGTCCTCTCCATAAAGGTAATTAAACAATATAAAGTTATATGAGAACTTTTAATACCTCCTCCCACACCCACCTGTGTTTTATATGTGATTTTGTTACCTCTTGCCTTATCCAGCTTGGCCTTTTTGCTCTGTGCAAGTTTTACCTGTGTACCTGACCTCAGATAATTATTTTAGTGAAGGCTGAAGCAAAAAAGACATTAAACATTGTGACCTCCTGGCATTAACTTGACAACCCCCACTTTATGTTGAAGCATGATGGAAACTTCCCTTGTTTTTCACTTGCTACTAATGAATCTTAGAGCTGCCAAGAACAGATTTTTTTGCCTCTTGTTAGTTTTCCCTTCTATTTTGTACCAGCTTTGCTGATCTTCATGTTCTGATTCAGTTGTTCAGTTGGGGAAACAAAACACTTTGTTCTAGCAACATATATTAATTAATTTTTAGCTTCAATGCATTCATCTAAGGGTATATGTAAAAGTAATTTTGGAAAAAAATCATTTAATAGAATCATAAAATATCCCAAGTTGGAAGGGCCCCACAAAGATCATCGAGTCCTGACCCTGCACAGACACCCAACAATCCCACCCTGGGCATCCCTGGCAGCGCTGTCCAAACTCTCCTGGAGCTCTGGCAGCCTTGGTGCCCATTCCCTGGGGAGCCTGGGCAGTGCCAGCACCCTCTGGGGAAGGACCTTTCCCTGATCTCCAACCTAAATCTCCTACTAAAGAGATTTTACTTCTTTTTGGAGCAATGCTCTAGCATTTGACCTGGGGGCCTCTGGCTTCTGAATTTCCTCTGTTTAAGGAGAGAGCATGTTTTCATTGTTTATTCTGAGTGGCTGGAATTCTGATCATGTTTGTAATGTTCTCTGCCTAAAGCATTCCATAAACACTTTTCTAGCTGAATAAATATGAAAGGCATCAACATGCAAATTCATCTTTCCCTCTTCTAATCCCAAATTGCAATATGGTGCTTTCAAGTTCTGCATTGAGAGTTTTTCCCCTCCTGCTCTTCTCCTTCACAATCTTTTCTTTAATTAGGCTGTTTTTTTTAAAAAAAAAAAACAGAAAAGAAATTAAAAATAAATGACGTGTGAAAATGTTGTTTTGTCACATTAATTTCACAGATGGTGGAGGCTCCTTCAACGAATGTACCAGCATTAATCCTATTCTCTTCCTTCTGCTAACTAAGACCTATCCTGCTGGAAAGCCAGTCATATTGGGATAAATATTTACAGTGCACATGCAGACAGGCTCATACATTGGGATACAGTGCTTATTTTTTCCTTCTTCATCTTAAATATTGATTATTACTTATTGCATGGGTCATGGCATTCATTGGGTTTTATTCCTAAATGCCTGTTTTTCTACCCAACTCATAAAATCATAGAATCACAGAAAGTTAGGGCTGAAAGGAACCTTCAAGATCATCTTGTTCCAACACTGAAGTCATCCAGCATCATTAGGCTTCAGTTTATTCTTTAGGGAAACAGGGATGAAACTTAATTAGTGGGGAAGTGTTGCACAGGTTTGGTAATTCTAATGGGCATGGTGCTGTGAGTTTGTGTAATTCAGAATAATTTTTTAAAGAAACTCCAGGATAATTTAATAAGCATCAGTTAGAGTGTAGGGTAAGTTTCCAGTCTCATCCACAGTCCCAACAAAGAAAACTTCCTCCATTTTCTCCCCTAAATTTTTGCACTCAGAAGAGCAGATATTTCCTTCTTGCTGGGTTTTTTTTTTTTTGTTTGTTTTTTTTTTTTTTTTGTTTATGCAAGTCAGATGTCTGGCTTGCTCCTGCTTGCACAGTCTGCAATGCAAAACTCTCCCTTCCCTTTTCCACACACACAGAGACAGCCACAAATCTGCTCACCAGAAATCCTTGGCAAATTCCACCAGCCACATAGGAAAAGTCATCTGAAATAAATTTCTATAATGATTTACATAAATGTCGCAAAAATTTTGAAGGTCCTGAACCAGAAGAAAAATAATTAAAGACAGGAAGAAAACACAAAATAAGGAAAGAGGGAAAAGCAAACAAAACTGTGTCATTTAAAGGATTTTAGTCCTTCAGTGAACTTCTACTTGTTTCCAAGCACCCCAAAATTAGGCATTTCTTTACAAAATTCTGTTTGTTTAAAATATTTTTATATCATTCAAAAATGAGAGTTAGGTATTTGATTTTCAGAATGAAGGCTCTAATAGCACTGAATTCCTTTCAACATTTCAAGCCTAAGGAATTCCTGGATTACCTACACATTGCAGACCCACCTTCCATGTAAAAAACAATTCCCAGTTGTACATGACACATGCAAAGTGGAAAATCTGAAACAGGGATGCAAAAGGCCTATTTTAGCTCCTGTGTCATTCTCCTGACTCCCAGTGAGATCCCACTGTCCGTGCTGGTCATGCAGGATGTGCTGGGGAAGGAGATTGCAGCTGGAAATAGAACCATGGAGCCAAGGCACGTGGTGGGGAAGAACTCAGGGCTGTTGGAGCCTGAGACACAGAGTGTGTGCCCTTTTCTCTGATGCCTGGCTCTGAGATCCAGGAGAACACTGAATTTCATATATCATGAAATTTATGGGCATGTTTACATGGTGATACATGAAAACAACTGTTAAAGTTAGATAGAAAAGC
Source organism: Cyanistes caeruleus (assembly GCF_971803275.1). NCBI lineage: Eukaryota > Metazoa > Chordata > Aves > Passeriformes > Paridae > Cyanistes > Cyanistes caeruleus. The sequence continues at coordinate 3,738,324 of NC_141705.1, forward strand.
TAAAAGTGTGAGTGTGTAGAGAGTTTTCTTGAATCACTGGGTGAAAAAGTTAGTTTAGAGTATAAATTAGTTTAGAGAGCAGAAATCAAGATGGAGGATTTAGGGTGTTGTCTCTTTTCCTTCTTTCTTCTTCATGTTCTTCTCCTAGAGGTTTTTGGGTAATAATGAGTGATTGAATAGAAAATGTCGCAGTGCAGCACACAGGCGTTGGCTCACTGGGTCATTAAGAATAATAATTTACATGTCTATTTTTAATTGGATAAGAATGAGTATAAAGATAAAAGAACTGCATGGTTTGGGGCCATTTTGTGCCTTCAGAGCCAAAGTGAGCCAAAGGGCAGGATGAATTAAACTTGTGCAGAAAGTCTGTAAAGACCTGCTAAGTTTTGTGATAACATCCTAATAAATACGAGAAACAAGATCCTAACGAGCTTTGGAGTTTTCCTCCTGACCCGGAGAACTGAGATAAATGGAACTCCCCATGAGGGAGTATTCCAAAAGAGCTCAGCTCAGAGGAGACTGAGAAATCCAGGTGTGAGAAGTAGAGCAGAATCAAAAACAGAAAAAAAAGTTACAAGGGCATTATGGAATGGGTTTGGAGAAACCCCAACCCCTCTTGTGTTGGCTAAAATGTGAGAAATCTTAATTCCTCCAGCTCCAGGCTGAGGGAAGGTTCATTCTGCACAGCACACCCAGCCAGGGGCAGGAATGATATTAATGAAGTGGAAAAGACCAGTCATTTCTACTGAAAATGATAAGAAAATTCCCTGTAAAAGTTGCAAAAACAGTGCTGGGTCAACTGGAGGAAAAGCAAGAGGAAAGTCTGGTTTGTCAGGCTGGCATCCTCCACTGCTGGGACTGATAATTTACAGCATTGTTATATGAGATGAAATAAAGTCAGCTCCAACCCCATTCAACTCTCTGAAGGTTTTTGCTCTTAAGACACTGGGGTTAAGCTACAAGTTTTTATTTCAGAGGGCTGGTTCTGGTTGTAAGTAAAGTAAACACCTGCATAGCAGGGAGCATGGATCTGTCAGCTTTGGATACTCCAGTGCAAAATTTATTGCATGCTAGTTTATTGATATGATTAATGAAATAGTGTGATGCTGGCTGATGGGGAACAGGGATGTGGGGCATGAGCTACAGTGGGTGGAAGGCCCTGCAGAAATTAATTTATTTCTCTACATTCATTTAGGGTTCTCCCATCAGATACTTAATCTGCCTTTGTCTTGACTTTTTGGGAGAGCGTTCCTGGGAACATCAACATTCAGCCCTATACTGAGCTAAGGACCTTTGCAACAAACATTTTTCTTCCTAAATTTTGTTTCCCAAACTTTTCCCCTTTTCCAAATGGGAAGTAACATTTTATACATGAAAAACAAAACTAATGATGTCATGAATTTAGTCGAGAAATGAGGTAGAACTTTAAAAAGGAGATTCTTTGCACACAGGGTGGGCAGGCCCTGGCACAGGGTGCCCAGAGAAGCTGTGGCTGCCCCTGGATCCCTGGAAGTGCCCAAGGGCTTGGAACAACCTGGGATAGTGGAAGGGTCATAGTCAGGCTTGGAACTGGATGTTCTTTAATGTCTTTTCCAACCCAAACCATTCTGTGATTCTATGAGGGGGATGACATTTGAGGTGTCTCTCAAATGATTTTTCCAATGACTCGTTCATAGAATACTTTCTTACAATAGCAGAATTTATATATGGGTAGGAATTAAAAAAAAAAAAAATGAAAAAAAAAAAGAGACTTTCTCCTGTGATTCAAGACAGCAAAAAATGCACATGGATAGGAAGTGAAATGAGAAAACTACACGGATTTTAGGAAAAAGTAAACGTAGCATGGAGCCCAATTATTTCCAAGTATTATCAGGCTTGTTACTGAGGACATTTTGAAGAAGAGTTTCTCAAACATGACAGGAACTCAGCAGAGGTCTTGATGGGGTCAAGCAATAGCAGTTTTTCAGCTACAACATATTCAAGCACATATCTGAAAAGATTTTGACAAAAAACTTAGAGAAGTCAGGAAAGTTTCAAAAGTTCATCTTTTATCCCGACTAAAGAGGAGATTGTTTTCCTCTTCTCTCTTTCTCTCTCTTCCCTCCCCTCCTTCCCCTACCCAAATATCTTTGCACAAGGCTGCTTTCTTTATGTTCTCCTTTGTTCAGAGGCCATCAAGACCTGATCCTGAGGTCTGGTGAAATGAGTGAGAAAAGCAGGACTTCAGGACCTTCCTCTTCATCACTTGGATGAGCCCAGGCAGCTGCACCAGCCCTGGAGAGCAGAGACAATTGCAGGAAATTGGCAGCACAAGGAACTCACGCAGAACTCGGCGGAGAAGCGCCCAAACTTTGGGAGGCAGATTGCCACTGAGGAATCACAGATGCACCAGCTCAAAACAGAATTTTGAAGTGTTTTTCTCATCTTTAGAGCTGTATCTTACTCACACTGAGCTGGAGAAAAGAGAGGGGGATTTCTGAGAGGGCTGATCTGCCGAAAAACTGTATTGGCCTAATTCTGGAACTCGAAATAGGACCCAGATGAACCTGTAAAATTTCACTCCTAGGGGTGAAGTTAAATGTGATAAAATGTGTACAACTACCAAACCTCATTACTTCCTCCATATGTTTTCCTTAGATGTCCCAGCTACTGACAAAAAATTGCTGAGAGCCTCCATCTTGCAGCTTGTTTAAGTAACAAAAGGCTGAGAAGAGAAATATGAAGACTTCTTTAAAACTGAGAGGCAGTTTTAAAGAAGTTTTTCTTTAAAACTGTGAGGCAGGTTAAGATAATGTCCTGGTTCCTATATCAAATGGTGTTTCAGTTTTCTGATATTGCTAAGACAGAAGAGTTTGGAACAGTGTATTAAAAATCAGAATAATTTTCTTATAAAACATCAGGATTTAATGAAAACCAAGTAATATGATTTATAGGAATGAGTCACTGAGTTGCAAGAATTTAACAAGGAAAATATTACCAAGTATCAATATTTTTTTTAAAAAAAATATCTCTGTTAATAAAATTAATAGTATTTTGGGAAACAGAACTCCACAATTACCAAGATGACATAAAAATTGTAGGAAAACTCTTCTTGTAGGAAAATTTAGGAAGCTCCCACATTAATCATTGAATCACAGAATGGTTTGGGTTGGAAGGCACCTTTAACATCATCTGGATTCCACCCCATGCCATGGGAAAGGATGCCACCCCCAAGATCAATTAGTAACTGGATTAATAAAAACAGTCACATGTAAATAAATGTTTATTAAGGAACCTCTCCAGGCTGCATGGGTATCTTTTCCTTGTGGAACACCTTTGGGAAGAGGCTGCCACGTGGGATGGGTGGTAACTGGCACTTGGGTATAAAAGGCGTTCCGTGACATTTTCTGAGCCGTGTCTCAGGTTTCCATGGGAATTTCATACCCAGATGCTTTAAAGAAAACTGCAATAAAAAGCAATGTGCATTTTGTGTCTACAGCTGGCAATCAAACTTGAGGTCAAGCTCACCTGATGGACTTTAGCAGGTGGGAAATGAGAAAGAAAAAACCAGCTTATAAAAGCCCAGCTGCAGCATGGACTGAGTGCTTTAACATGGTGCACCTGCCCAGTTTAACATAAAAAATTACTTTTTTTGTTTGACTAAAATTTGAGAACCACTAGAGTCTAATCCACTAAAAAAAAAATATAGCAGGCTCTTGTGGCTGCATCTATGTAAAAAACTGAGTCTAAAACTCCAGAATTTTGACTAAGGAAAGACTGAAGTTTCTATGCTCAGGCCATAGAGGATGAGAACTTGGCATTTTTTGGATCAGCAATGTTCTTACCCCAACTTCAGCTTACGCCAAAGTTTTTAACTGCTGCAGGAGCAATTCTGGGAAATATCCACACTAATGGTAGCCTTCCATATGTACACACCATCTGAAAATGCTCCTTTTTCCCTTCCCATCAGGACTATTTAGAGACAAGTGGCATTTTAGCTGTCTTTTCTAACAGCCTCTCTGTGTCAAAGTTTTCAGACGTGTCACATTTTCTGTTTATTGGTCTAAAAAAATAAAATAAAAGTAGTTTTGAGGAGCTCAGTGAAGAAGCAATCGAGGTGTTGGAGATTCCTGGGTTCAGCTCTCTCAGCAAGCTCAGGGAGGGAGTGAAGTGCTGTGATTTCAGCTCTGTGGTGAATGAATGCTGGGCCCTCATTCATAAACACAACCAAAAACCCTTCATTTTTACCCATTTCATCAAATCCTTTTAGACTCTCCAAACATGATTATTTCACACAATATGTCAAATATATTCAGACAGTATTCAATAAATAAAGGTCACAAAGAAAAATGGATTTTTACTCTGTCTCTCATGGCAAAATCCACCAGCCTGTGTTCCATATTGGTGGATAGGGAATTTTATGTTTGTAACTCAAATTTGTGAACTCTCCTCCATATATTGGAAGACATAAGTCTATAAATCTTTATATTGATTATAGGTTGCAACTAGAGAGGCAAAAAAAGTAGAGTCCTGCTATAATACATATATCAGAGCTTCATATGATGGATGGACTTAAACCTAATATTTAAAATATGTACTAGACTGAGGTGTGTTTTACAGGACAACTGACTTTCTAAACTTGCTTTATCAAGCAATGCAATTTTTTACTATATTTATTGATTCAGAAACTGTTAAGGAAAGAGGATGGGAGCAGATAAACTGCTAAGGAGCTGCCTCTCTGCAGACTTTCTAGTGCCAGGAGGCTCCAGAACTTAAAGTTGTCAGTTTTCAGTTAATCAGAATTTTATAGAGACTGACCCCATTCTTTTGGAGCCTCCTGGCACTAGAAAGTCTGCAGAGAGGCAGCTCCTTAGCAGTTTATCTGCTCCCCTCAGTATTCCAGCATTAAGGAGGACGAGGGATGTAAGAAGCCACAGCTGAGTTTATTTTATCTTAATGATGCAGCCTGCAGCCTCAGCCCCGTGGAGCCAGTGCCCCCCGAGGCTGACAGCAAACACCGAGCAGAAGCCTATTGTTTGCTGAATGTATCCATCAGGAGATTATTGTGCTTGGCCAAGTTGCTTCACTTTCTCTGTGCTGAAAGTATAAGCCCAGGAATCCTCTGCTCCACTCGAGAGGCATTTTGTGTTTAGTTAAGCAAACATTCATGTAATTGCAAGATTAGTTCTGGAGGGGGATGTTGCTCAGATGGATGAGTGATGCTCTGGAGAAGTGGCATTTGTTACCAGACATGTTTCTATTGCTGATATTTTATTTTATTTTATTTTTACTAATCATTGCCCACTTTCCCATTCATATTCTGTAGCCCACTAGAGACTGCATGTCATACAAAGTGCAGGCCCACTGCACTCTGTCACCAAGGGCAATTCCCTCTGAGGTCAATACTGTGCTGAGAGGAAAAAATCAATGTCTTACTCACTTGATCTACAGCAGAACAGAGACAAATTTCTTTTCCCTCTCCATTGTACTCTACAGAGCTCCTTTATTGATCCGAATTCCCAGTGCCAATCCACTTATTTCACATGCCTTGCTCAGAAGCTGTTTTCAAGTCCTTTCTTGTGCTAACCTACTGTAATGATAAAAGCAACATATGTGGAGGGAAAGAACTGCCTTGGAACTGGGTGGCAGTGCTGGTTTGGGATCTTTGGGTTGAACTGAAGCCATTAGCATGGAGTGCAGCTGGGTGTGTCCCTGCTGTGCAGTGTCCAGGATGGGAATATGAGGATGGGGAGAGCACAGCCTTGCTGGTGAGCCAGTCTGCCTCAGCTCATTCACCCAGAGACTCTTGGAGAGATTTTCACACTGGCTGCAGTCTGATGAACTTGTGCTGTTTGTAGGAAGTTGCCTTAGGTGTTTCTGTGTCTGGTCTCAGGCAAAGGGGTAGGAACATGTTGTATCCTGGCTGAGAAATTCCCTGTTCTCACCTTCAGTCCTCACCTCACTCCACCAACAATCCTGCAGCCAGGGAGAATGATGCTGCCACCCCCTTTCCAAAGAGGGGTGTGAAGTGGTTTGATGGGGCAGGTATTGCTTTTATTCCCTGATCCCCCTTTCCCAAATAGGTGACATATATTGGTGAGTGGAGATGAGGAGGTCTTGATGAGCTCGTGGTGTCTGCAGGAATTTTCTTCTCACTTCTAGTAGAAAAGAGGTCTCAGGCAGCTTTTGAAGAACAGGGCAGGACATGAAAGCAGTTCCCAGGGGATGTTGGTGGAGGTGTGCAGGGGCTGGAGGTCAGGAACAGATGATTTCTGAACCTGGAGATAAAGTTCTCTGGACTATAAATTTCCAGACATGCAGAAATTGTGGCAGTGCTTGGATCTGCTCTGGAAACCAGAGGCTGGTCTGTTCCATTGGGCAGAGCCAGCTGGAATACTATAGAAATATCAGTCACAATACTGCTAAACATACCTAACTTTTGTTTAATTCTGCTTTGATTACTTCCCCAAATTCAAGTGGTGGTCAGTCAGCAGATGTAAGGTGGAGGAATGTCAATACAAACAGAGGTTGGTGCACTTGGGAACTGCAGTTATTGAAATTGGGACCCACAATAGGAGGTTTTATTGTCACAGATAAAGCACAGAAACCTCCAGCTGTTCCCACCTGCTGACCAGAGCAGTGTCCACCCCTGTGTGGGCACTGGTGAGGCCCCACCTCAAATCCTGGGGTCAGCTTTGGGCCCCTCATGACGAAAAAGACATTGAGGGGCTGGAGAGAGTCCAGGGAAGGGAACGGAGCTGGGGAAGAGTCTGGAGCCCCAGGAGAGGCTGAGGGAGCTGGGAAAGGGGCTCAGCCTGGAGAAAAGGAGGCTCAGGGGGCCCTTCTGGCTCTGCACAAGTCCCTGCCAGGAGGGGACAGCCGATGGGGTCGGGCTCTGCTCCCAGGGAACAGGGACAGGAGGAGAGGGAACAGCCTCAGGCTGTACTGAGTGAGGATTAGATTGGAAACTGAGGAAAATTTCTTCCTGGGAAGGGTTGTCAAGCACTAGAGGGTGCCCAAGGGAGTGGTGGAGTCCCCATCCCTGGAGGGATTTAAAACCATGTGAATGTGTCACTTGAGGACAAAGTTTAGTGGTGGCCTTGGCAGTGCTGAGTTAACACTCAGACTTGATCTTGCAGATCTATTTCAACCTGAACAATTCTATGATTTCATGATTTTATTTGATGATGTTAAACCTTTGCCTTCTTTTTTTTCTTTTTTTTCATGTACAAAAGCACAGCATCACAGAAGAGGTTGGATTCAGCAAGACCTCTGTGTGTTGAGTGATCCACCCTCTGCTTTTGCTTTTAAATCTAAGCACACCATATTCCTTGCACCTTTCCCTGTAATTTCTCTGTTCTCCACCATGTTCACCACCCTTCCTTGCACTGGAGAGCCTCAAACTGGGCACAGCACTCACAAATGCCAAATACAAGGCAACATCATAGAAAACACTGCTTAAATTATGTGGGAACAAGACAAGAATTCATTCTGTCTTCTGTCTAAACCACTTTCCCAGCAGATTAATACATCAAGAGCACTAATACACCAAGAGTATTAATACATCTAAAACTGGTATGGCCCTGCTCAGCTCTTGTTTTAACAAAAGAATGAGAAGCAGCAGTTCCAACACTCAAAGTTGGCAGGGAAATGAAGAGCAGCATTAACCCAAGCTCATCTCTGATGTAAAAAAATGCTCCAGCCCTAAGTGTGTGTGATGTGGAAAGCAGAAACTCCCTGGAAGTGAAATGATCTTGATAAGCAAGGGACTGAAAGATAGGAAATCATCACAGGTAACAGATGCAGAGTCTCAGCAGGTTTTGGATCCAAACTTGTCATGAAATTTGACAAAAGTCTTGACAGCTTTTCTCAAGCCCACACCAGTGACACCAGTAATTCTCAGCTATGGAATGCCCATTGTCAGGAAATATTTGGAATACAACAATCATTTCTGCAAAGCACAAGTGGATACATGTGAGGTATGGATTTATATGGATTTATATGGATTTATATGGAGCTGTCTTTAAGGCATTACCCCATGTTTTTTCTTCTGCTTTGGGAAGAGGGCAGGGGCAGGATGGGATATTGGGAACAAATTCTTTGATGTGAAGGTGGGGAGGCCCTGGCACAGGGTGCCCAGAGAAGCTGTGGCTGCCCCTGGATCCCTGCAAGTGCCCAAGGCCAGGTTGGATGGGGCTTGGAGCAGCCTGGGACAATGGGAGCTGTCCCTGCCCATGGCAGGGGGTGGGACTGGGTGATTTTTTGATGTCTCTTCCAATCCAAACCATTCCATAATTCCATGATCATAACCCCTGGATAACTCTTGAAGTATTCCCAACTGAGCCAAACCAAACAATCTTGGGAATTCGTGCTCAGCTCCTCAGGCAAAGCCGTTTACACCGAGACAACACATTAGTAATTATTTTATTTTTTCCCCAAGAAAACTACAGCTGTACTTCACATAAGCAGGTAGGAATGTTCAGGATGGGGTTTTCACAGTGACAGTGAAAATATTTTGCTCTTCTGTATGGAGATCCTGAAATCCTTTAAACAAATTGATAAAATTTCAAATGGGTAATTCAAAAACAACATTATTTTGATTTCAGAGCTAGAGATGCTAAAGCATAAAGACATTAAATATTAGCCAGTATCTATTTCCAGGGACAAGCTGGAAATAGATTAAAAATGTCCCAACATCAAGGTAAGGTTTTATGTCCCAGCATAATTTTAATTTTCAATGCCTTTATGGACAGAATGGTATAAGGGCTTATTTTGATTAAAAATTTTATTAAATTGAATTGTTGTGGGTGTTTTTATTGACTTCTGAGGTAATACTTTTAAAACATTTTTGTTTCACTTTGCACTGCTCAAATTGTTTTTCCTTATTCAGTAATGTTCAAAAATGTTTGTGAATTATTCAGTAGAATGTTTTTATTCTTCATTAACCATGCTTGGGACTGTGCTTTCTACATTTCAGCTAATGCTTTCAAAGTGAAATGCCTGGAACTGGGCAGTGAAATCCATGCTGAAGCAGATAATACAGCATTACAATTTGAAAATGTTTGCTTTAGGTACCATACAAATGTCCTTGCCAGTTTCCAGTTTATGGACACCTTTCCAAATCAAATTTTCTTTGGTTAGCAGGGACTAAGAGTAGAAGCTCTGCTGGAAAACAATCTTTCAGCTTTTCAATATCATATTTTCCCCTTGGAATGCTGTGGAAATTCCAAACGCTTTGTAGGGATTAGGGTGAAATCAATGATCTACATGAGACATGACTATTTTTTAAAATCATTTATGGATATTATAAATATTGTAATAAATCATTGTACTGAATCACTCAATGCATTAATGTTCATTTGTAGAGTTTCTTATTCTTGTATCTCTTTTATTGGTTGAATACAATATAAATTACATTACTGTAATGTAATACAGGTTCTCTCTGTAGCTGTCACATATCCAAAGGTGCCCCATGGAAAAAGCTTTAGGATTATGCACCCCCTCCCTGTCAGCAGGTGCCCATCCACCCCAGTGACCCCACAATTCCTGCTGTTGGCTTTGGCACTAAATTTTGCAGTAGCACCAGCCCTTGATGAAAGTTTCAGAGAGCTGTGGTTAGCCAGGGGCAGCTGAGTCCCACATGCATTTATAGAATCTCAGAACTCTTCAGGCTGGAAAAGACTTTCACTGGACCCTGATCTTTCCACACACTATGGAATCCACCCCAGGCCACCAGCCTTGATTTTCAAGTTGCCAAATGTTTCCAGTGGCTCAGGTGATTGGAAATATCCTCAGCACTCCAAGGTGAGCACAGTGATTAGAATCTTCTTTTCCCTCTCTGGAAATGAAGTTTCTTCCCAAAGGAAGTGCAGACAATTGTGAAGTGGTCTGAATTCTGAAAAGAAAGTGAACAAAAAGCATAAGGACATGAATTCAGTGAGTTTGGCATTGAAATCAGACTGACTGCTGCTTTCACATCAAGGTGAATTATACTGAACACCTGTCATGTTTGAATTCAGTTATAATACAGAATTTAAAAAAAAAATAAAATCCCTATTTTCACATTTAAAGTGTCTGCTTAATACAGTGATGACAATTAAGCTAATTACTGCTGCAAACAGTCAGGAGTCAATGGCATGCACTGAAAAATCAAAATCTCTGTTCCAGAGAATTCACAGCATCCATTGATTTGTCACTGAGTTTTTATGGGGGAAGGAGATGCTGCCATGGGAAGAAGTGCTGGTATTTGTCCTGACACTGAAGAACTTCCCTTGGGAATCCCAGTCTGAACTTTGAGGTTGGTGTAGATTATTTGGGGTTCTGGATCCATTATTTAATCTGCCTCATGTGGTCAGGGTGAAGTGGACAGGCTGCAGGCAGAGAAGTAATTTCATTTGCCCAGGACTATCCTGAATAAATTAGAAAGACAGGCTGGGCCCTGTTGATTGCAAGAAGGTCCCAGTAACAAATCCTCATGTCCATGCTCTCCCCCTGCACTCAGAGATTTCACTCGTGTGGGTTACACTGCATTGCAGGTCACAGCACAAATTTAATTACATCCTGATAAAATCGATTTGCAGTTCTTCTACTGCTTAAGTGGAGAACAGAAAACTACTGAGAAAGGCTCCCAGCTGGAAAAAGTTCTCAAGCATAAAATTACAACTGCATTTTCAAATGTTCTTCTGATTTGGGATGTGGGAAAGGTTGATGGGCTGATCCCAGGCTGTGCAGGACAGGGGAGTTCTGCTGTCAGCAGTAGAACTGTGCTCCCTTCTGCCAGCTGAGTTCCATCTTTTCTCACACAGATCAAGCAGAATTTGTTTTTTTAGGAAAACAGCACTGGCTACAGACTTTAATCCCAGCACCCAACCTCCCCCTTGTCTGCTATATTAAAATTCAACACAATTTGTGGTGACTCAACGTTGTTTCTGTCTCCAGTGGCAACGTGACATCCTTTGGGACATCCAAGAATTATCTCACTGGCATAAGGCACCCACCATTTACATTACAGGAAAAGTCTTGTGACCAGAACTGGGATTTGAAAGGACAATATTTAATTTCAAGGGGAGCCAGACAACATTTCAAAACGTGGCTCAGCACAGCTGGGATGTAGGAGATGTTAAAAAGCAGGTTGTCCCTGATTTCTGGAGCAGAGAACAGGCACTCAGGGGATCCAGCTGTAACAACAGCTGCCTGGGTGATCTGGGACACTTGAATTCCTGGTCCTGCTCCAGTCTGGTTCCAGAAGGGACCAACTGGATCCCATGGAGCAAGAGCCATGGGTGTTGCCAGCTGTAGTGGCAGAGAGCACCCAAGCTGTCATTTAGTGCTGGCTGAGCATCCCAGGGAGGCGCTTCCCAACCCACCTGTGCTGGAAGTGGGCAGCCCTCCCTTTAAATCACTCCTACAAGCCATGCACCCCGTCTGTAACACCCTGCCTGTGCTTATTTTCCTTTTTATTCATTACCTGGCTGCTTGGGCTGCTCTGCCTGGTCCCCACCCGGCCAGAGCTCCATCCCTGCCCGTCCCGGAGGATGCTTGGCGTGGATCCCACCTGGAGCGCTCAGCGGTGCCTCTGACAGCTCCAAACCAGGGGATGCAGCGGCAGCTCCCCATCCTCACACGTTTCCATGACAGCCAAAAGCTTTCCTGACATGCTTCTACCACCCTCTTGTGTTGGCTCGCTATAAGAACAGGATTTATTCCGTTTTACGCTCGTTCTGCGTTTTGGTGGCGTCCCAGTTGACATCTAACAATTTTCCTCCTGGACATCCTTCACAGAGCACAAAGGACTGGAAAAGAGGATAAACCCTTTGTGAGGGTGGGGCTTCTCAGTAATTTTGTTGTAGGCAGAGGTTTGATCAGTAAATGGAACAAAACAATGCTTTTTTGTTGTTTTTTTTATTCACTTTTTCATTTTGGTAGCCTGCATCAACCTCCCAATCCTTGATAAAATTGATCTAATTCACAAAAAATACACACGACCAAGGAAGAAGCATCCATTAGAACATGCAAGCTATAAAAGCATTTATTTAACATCACTGTAAATATGCACAAGGTGTTCTTTCACACCTGGCACATCACTGGCAGGCTCCCCAAGTTCTGATGGATAGTGTTTCATGGGATCTAAGGATCTTTTCCAGTCACTTCTTCTGAGGCAGGCACGTTGCCCAAGTCATTCTCTTTCTTTGCTTTGCACTTTTGCTGGGCAAGGAAGAGATCTTTCAAATAATTATCAATTTTGATACTGCCAGCATAATTCCTTCTTACTGATTTTTTTCTTTTTAACTCCAGTTCTCACAGGCTGAGGCTTTCTAGGGCCATCCAACAGACAGGCAGCTTTGAAAGACCAAAGCTGAATATACCCTTTACTTCTCTGTCATCTTAAATGAAATTTTAAGCTCACCTTTACAAAGCTTTACAAATGATGGCAGATTTTTATTTTTTCCCTTGTTTTGCCTGTGTTGCAATCTCCAGCTCTATAAAATGACCAGGAGAAGATCAGTGTGGGTTTGCTTTGCTGTGGATGGCAGGTGGTGAAATTCCAGGGGGAAGGGAGGACAAGGAAAGATCTCACACCTATTTTTAAGGCAGGTAATGTTATAATGTAAATAATCCACGGTGATGTGATAATGGGAAAGCCTCTGAGCTCCTGTTAAAAATAAGACCTCGATAGAACAAATTCCATAGCAGGAAATGAGAAAACACTGGTAAAAATGCCCTTATAGCCCAAATCTGTGCTGCTGTGGTGTCACAAAAATGTTTTCCCACCTCCTCAGCCCCGTGCTCCTGCTCAGAGGGCTGTGGGGGTGTCAGAACCGGGGTGTCAAACCCCCTGAATCTGGGGGTTCAGCAGGAAAAACCCTTGCACATTTTGTTTATAAAGAACTAAGAGCACTGCTGGATGCATCTAGATAAAAAAGTAAATCTTGGGATTGAAATATTGGTATGGGTGCTTTTATTGAGGCCTGTCAGTGAAAAAAAAGGGTATTTTCAACTGTCTGGGAGCTCGGTGCAGAACTCTGAATTTCATGCACACACATCTACATACATACAAGTAAAAAGTTAGGTGGTAAAAATTCAGATAAAATGAATATCCTGTGGCATGGCTGTTGCTGCTGTTGCCATGGTAACCAAGCATGACAATGTGTCAGACAAGTTAATTTTAGAGAAAGTAAACTGTTTTTTAAAACTGTTGGAGAAACAGATGGATTTTGTCTTAGAATGGACTCTTTAGTGTTTGCTCTTTGGAAATGCTTAGAGGCAGACAAATAAATACACATTCACGTCCCAATAGCTTGCTGAACTGAAAAGCCTTTCCAGATGTTTTGGGACCATCTTTATTAAATACTTCTTGCTAAAGTGTTTTTGTGCACCTCCCTGAACTGATGTGTGGGCCAGTTGAGGAGAAGATTTGATTTATTTGTGCTGTATTTCTGCTGGGTTTGCTTCTATTCTAAGCACTCTTTTTGAGAGCTTCAAACCTCCCCATTTTTATTTTTCTCTGTGAAGTGATGATTTAAACATAGAGAGTTTCTTTCTTGGTGTCTGCTCCTCTGCTGTTCATTTAACACCATCCAGAATACCCTGAATTTTCAGAGAAAATGTGCCACACAGAATGCAAGATAACTCTTTTAGGGATCTGGGTATGATGACTAAAAATGAATTAATCACTGGAATTGAAATCACTAGAAAATGATGGTTGCTAAGGCACCAGAGGTCACAGCCTGATTATATGCAGCATAAATAGAGGACAGGCCTAAGCAGCAATATTTTCACTTAGTCTTGCAACAGATTTACCAGTGCTGAAGGAAATGATGAGCCAACAGAGGCAGGAATAAAAAATAGGGATGGAGAAGTCAAATTTTCTTTTAGCATATAGATTCAAAGTCTGAAAAACTCTCCAAGTCAAGATCAAATAAGAATAAACTGAACACTCATCTCATAGATGAGAAAAAAAAAAAAAACAACAAAAAAAACCCCAAGCCAAAATAAAAATTAGGAAAACTTAAAACTTTAAGAAATGAAAATAAAGAGCAACTTCTATGAGCAAGAAATTCTGAGATTAACTGACAAGAGAAGCTGATGACATGAGGGTAAAAGCCATTGTAAGCAGTGTCACAGAAAATTTAAAATATATTTAGAGCAAAAGAATTCTTATTAGTAGTAGAAACCTTTGCAGGAGACAGGGATAAATTATGAACAATATCACAGAATATCAAGAGTGCTTCCAAACACATCTGTCCTGCAAATTTACAAGGGGCTATTCCGTATTTTTAGTGGTGACAGCACATTTTATAAGTGGTTTAGTGAATGAAGGAAAACAGAACCAAGCCTACCAACATCCCCCCTTTTCATGATCAGCCAGTTCAGGCAACTTTCAGGAGACTCTGATGGATCTGGCAGGGGAGCAGCTGATAAGTTGCTGTGAATGTTAATAAATCATTCCACTGCACTGAAATTCCAGAAGATGGAGAGACGATACGGGAGATAATATTGAGTGAGGCTGGACACCCTGCATCTGTCACTCCCACGCAAAATAATGGAAAACCTCGTAAGAGATTCCCTTGGCAAAGGCTGGAAATATAATTAATGCCAATCAAAACTGTGTCTGGAAAATAGACCTTGCCAAAGAACCTCAATTTTGTTCTTTATATTACTGTTTTACCTGGAAAACCTAGTGCTAGGTGCAGCAATCTTTCCTGAAATGTTTGCCTTTATATTGCACAACTTCCCAGCTAAAAATAAAACACTAAAAAATATCCATACACCCTGCTGTGGCATCCCACCCCTAAGGGGAAGGGAGCAGCCAAAATCTGCACATACCCACGGTTGAAAAGGAACAACAGCAGTCAGAGGGTCTGCAAAAACTGAAAAGTTTTATCAGTAAAGCACACACTTGGCATAGATTTTTTTTAAGGTAGTCTCTTATCTTCCAGTATAAACACACAGGGGTGGATTTTGGGTAAGGGGAAGAGTGAAAGAGGGGTAAAAGAGAGAGGAGAGAGGAGAGAGGAGAGAGGAGAGAGGAGAGAGGAGAGAGGAGAGAGGAGAGAGGAGAGAGGAGAGAGGAGAGAGGAGAGAGGAGAGAGGAGAGAGGAGAGAGGAGAGAGGAGAGAGGAGAGAGGAGAGAGGAGAGAGGAGAGAGGAGAGAGGAGAGAGGAAGGGGAAGGGGAAGGGGAAGGAGAAGGAGAAGGAGAAGGAGAAGGAGAAGGAGAAGGAGAAGGAGAAGGAGAAGGAGAAGGAGAAGGAGAAGGAGAAGGAGAAGGAGAAGGAGAAGGAGAAGGAGAAGGAGAAGGAGAAGGAGAAGGAGAAGGAGAAGGAGAAGGAGAAGGAGAAGGAGAAGGAGAAGGAGAAGGAGAAGGAGAAGGAGAAGGAGAAGGAGAAGGAGAAGGAGAAGGAGAAGGGAAGTTATAGGAGTAAAACTCTGGTAACCATGACGTGTGGTGGTCAGTGTGTCAGGGCATCAGGGAATGCTTTGGGTTGGAAACCTGCTCAAAGTTCACCTAGTTCCATCCCCAAAGGAGGGTTCCAATAGTTGCAATAGTTCCAATCCCCTGTGGTTGGAGCTAGTTGGATTAATTACAGTTATATACTCTATATACTGCTACTGTTAGACATATGCATGCTGTACCATAGTTCTATGCTTTAATTGCAGTCTGACCCCACCCCTCCCAGCCTGAAGTTCCTCAAATACAAATATAATTTACACCTGTAAAGGAAGTCCAAAAATTCTGCCTGCAATGATTCAGCAAAAAAAGAAATAAAGATAATTTAGGGCCCTGCATAGTTAGTGTCAAACAAAATGCTGCCCAAAGCAGTGGTACAAGACAGAGACAGAAAGTGAGATGATTTTGGGTTGTCACCTCCCTTTTTGGACAACACAACCTGGATGCCTGATGGACTGAAGAGAGTTTCCAAACAGTTCTGGCCAGTGTGATTTTAAACTGTGCTCTCAGGATATTTAATAGTGCCCCAGCACTGCTGGCATCTCCCATGGGGTGCTGTAACCAGACTGAGCATCTCACAAGCAGCACTCAGTGACTTTCAGGATCAAGCCTGTGTTTCCCACCAGGAGAAAAGCTCACCCTACTATTGAAGCCTACATTCTCTCTTGCTTAATTTCTTCCAGTTGTTCTTAATTGTGCCCTCAGGAGTAGAGCTCTGTGAATAATTGATTTTTTTGTTTTGTTGCCAAACTGAGGGGAGGGGAATTATTCAAGGTTGATTGGAAAGGAAACACATTTGGTTTTTCTCACCATATAAAAAGCCCTTCTCCCTGACATTTTTCAGGTCAAACAAAACAGTTCAAAAACAATAAAGTGTTTTGTAAACAGTGAAGTGTAACTACGTGAACTCTTAAAGCATCATTTGAAACGTGATAAAGCCAAAACCTGGCATTAAAAACAATGAACTGAGAGGTTTCAAATGCAGTGGTTTAGAGCAAGGGGTCTGATACAGATCAGAGTCAACCAAAATTGATGAGACTCTTTATTTCCACTCTCCTCACACATTCTCTAGTGAGCTCTTTTCCTCATTTTCCTTCACAGATCACCCAATTTTGCTATGATCTGACTCAAAGAACCCTGCCTTTGGTATGGGTTTGGTATTCAGCTTACAGACAGGTAGATTTATGTCCCTTTCCTGAGCTCTCCTTTAGCCAAGCTCTACCTCATTAGTTCTGCTCTTCTCTCAGCAGTCAGTCCCTTCTTCCTACTAATCATTTTTCTCTTTGTCTTTACCTCCAATTTATCCTTTACCTCCAATGTATCAATATGTGCCTGGGCAGGAGGAGTTAAAAATTGATTCCTGTGCTAACCTGCAAGGTTACATTTCACAGATAGCTGGGGTTTTGCTATTTTTCCTGAAATTACCCTTTTTTGGCTCACTTTTTTTCCTTTTTTTTTTTTTTTTTTGCTTTACCAATCTCCTTGAAATGCATTTTAAGACTTTTTTTTTATTATTATTTCCTAGAAAAATTGTAGGTACCTCCTTTGTAAGCTTGGGTTGGGAAAACCTGCACCCTGAATTCTCTAGCACCTTTTCACAGTTCATCATTAATGGATGTTTTAAATGACTGTGTTCACAAAAATACCTGTTTCTTGCCCAATTCAAATATTCCTCAAACCTGCCTGAGGCAAAACCTTAATGCTCATGCTTGGTACTTCCAAGGATTACTTAGGAACACCTGCATGCATGGATGCCTGAGGCTGCAATAAAGCCAAACCTGTCTGGATGAAATATTGCAGGGAAAAAACATTGGAGGGTCACCAAATCAGAGAAAGGGAAGAGAGAGATAAAAACTACCAACCTTTTCCAGCACATTCAAATGTCAGCTGGGCTCTAACCCCCTCCTTCATGGCCCTCTCCAAGCAGAATGATTTGACAAACAGTGAGGGGTGGCTGAGGATTGCTGGCTGGGCAGGGGCAGGCGTGGGGAGAGTGATGAGAACCCTGAGCATGTTTCCATCATTCACCCGAGCAGAGCAGTGTTTGCTGTCCCTCAGGGTGATCCAACACCAAATCCTGCTGCCAGGGTTTATTCCCTTCAGAAACACACAGAGGCTGATGATCAAAGTGCTCGACACTCCAGAATTTTTCTGACTTTTTTCATTAAGAAATGTGTTATCCCTGCTCACGTGGTGGCTCAGCACATGTGCTTCATTGATTTATATTGTGTGAACACACCTTGGCTGTGTCCTCAAGACCTCATTACTGCCTGCTGAATACCCGTTCCAACTGGAATTTTATTCATAAATGCAAATTTGCAAACGTTGGTAATTGTGTGTGGCACATCAGAGTGATCACAACTCCATCTCCTCTGTTTTGACATAATGTGTATTTCATATTTTGCAAACCCACCAGTCTAGAAAATTCATAATAACTTTTCATTCATACAGAAGCAGATGATTCCCATTGTTTCTAGAGCTGGTCAACACCTCCCAAGGAAGGAGACATCTTGCATTTAACAGGAATGAGCTGTGATCCTGTATAAAAGCAGCAAAATATTTAATTTCTAGGAATCAGAAAATATTCTTTTGTTTAGGAAAGAAAATGAAGTAGTACATTCATTTGTTTTGCATTGTCTGTGGAGAATTGATGCTCCAAATGTTTGCAACTGTTATGTAATATTAGATAAAGAGTAAACTAACAATATCCAATTAAAACTAAGGATAAAATATCAAGATTTGTTTGATGTCATGTTTCTGGTCTTCATTTTAACACCTTTCTCTGTCATTTCACCTTTCCCATTCCTCCCATGTTATGTTTTTTTTTCTTTGTCCTATGATAATTTACAATTTCTAATTCTCATCTCCTCTCCTCAGGATTGTCCTTGTTCCAGGTAAACAATGGAACAAAGAATAGCAAGAAATGAAAATTTCCACTTGTTCCAAATGAGGGTGAGGTTCCCTCTGCTGGCTGGGAGATTGCAAATCTGGCAGTCCAAAATGCTGTCAAACCCCTTTTTTCCAGCTTTCCACACCCCTTGCAATGGACCTGGAGCACCAGGATTATTTCTTCACCTGGGAATTGGAGCTTGAACCTGGCACAAAGGTGTGCAGATAAAACCCCGTTGAGTTTTAAATTCTCAGCATTGGATAGGTTGTTCATCAGGGAATAAGCACAGGAACTGGCTGGTTTCCCACATGGAACCTCTGATTTGCTTTGTGAGGTCTGGATTCAAAGATGTTTCTCTCCATGTGGGTATCCTTGGTGGCACAGCACAGAAACAGAGATGCTTTACCTTCTACAAACATCTAAGTGCTTTATTCCATTGGGAAAGCAGCTGCTGATCTACACTGCTGCTGCTTTTGGCACTTAAATAATCAGACTTTTGGGTTTCTGAGTCCCTGCTGTCTTGGAAAAAGGGTTTTGTGGAGTTCTGTCTTTCTGGACAGCCTTGTGGAGCAGATTTCCCTCATCAATACTTGCATGGTTTCCTGCTTCATGGCCATTCAGGACAGAAAGGGATTAAGGACAGGTACTCAGCTGTCTCCCCACTGAAGTAATTTCCTCAAAACTTGCACAGTCCCTTCCCATTAAATGGATTGTTGCTGCGCCACTTCAATCATGACCTTGTTCTTCCCTCAAATTGTCTACTTTTAATTTGCCTCCTTGCTTTTAGGTGAGTGAAGATGTCAGTCAGTTCAAAGGTGGAAAGAGGATTGTACATCATGTGTTTTTGAGAGACATAGAAAACACAATAATAAATTTCTACCTAGGTTGAGCTGTTCCCCATGCTCTGCAGAAATACCCATCTGAAAGGCTGCAATTTAAAGCTGTGTTCTCTGTTTAATAATTAAATAGGAAAAAGGAGACATGATTTCTCAAAATTCACCTATAGATACAAAGTTTGGATTTGTCACTGTTTCCACGCTCCAGACCCCTCAGTTGCCAGTAAAATTCAAGCAATGATCTTGCTTCATTCTCACCTCAGTTCCTCTATGTGAGCTTCAAAAATTAATCCTTTTTTTTTTTTAGTTCTTTCTCTCAGGTTCTCCTCCTGTAGCTCTTTTCCAAATCCTTTCCAAGTTTGCCTTCATGCTCTGTGGAAAGCAGACATCTAAACCTGACACATTATTTCAAGCAGTGCTCCAGACAGAACAGGAAGATGTAGAAGAATGGTACAAGGTAAGAACCCTTTTTCAATAGATCCAGGGAGAAAAAAAAGAAAAGGACAAAATGGAAAAAAAACCAGGATTCTATTACTGGTCAGAGAAGGAATTTGAGCCAGATAGACCTGCATGGGATTCATCAGGACAGCTGAAATGTTCCTCTTGTTATTTTCTCTAATAAATACTTTATTTGGTGATTTATGGTAGATATCTTGTATCTTGCTGTTAGAAACCTATGGAGATTTGACAGTAATTAATCATGATGAAGAGCCTTGCTTCTCAGGAAGGAAGAACATGTAATTCTGCAGGCTGTTAGTCAATAAAGAAACACTTTTCAGGGATTCTTAATTGACTAGCTTCATCACCAATTTACACACAGAAAACGTGTGCTAAGAAAGGAGAGATTGACAAATCAGAATAAAACAAAACTTACACACAAAGTGAGATTCTTGTGATGAATCCCTCAAACCACTTCCCCTCATGGCAGTGGGGTTTTGATGTCTGAATTTATAAATAAAATAAGGTTAGGAGATCTGTGAACTTGTTGTAAATCTCCACCAGGCTAGGGAGAATTTAAGAAACCTTTAAGGAAAAGTGCCAAAGTATGGCAAGGAGGCCTATAAATATATCATGACGGTTTAAAATATGTTGACTCCATAACTGTGAAATTCCCTGTTGCACAGATAAAACTCTTTAGTCTGACTGAAGAGTAGAACATGAAAATTTATCCTGGGAACAGTTATTCTCCTGATGAAAAGGTCTGTGCAGAATCTCACAAGTGATGGGATGTAGCCAGGGAAGCAGGGATCAAGAAAGATGTTCCCACACAGATTGATCTGTGAGACTGCAGAAGATCCTCACAAGGAAACCGAGAGAAATCCCATTGCTCAACATACTTAAAATCAGGCTGGGTACAGCAGCTGTTATGTATATCTAGCACTGCAATAAAAAATAATAGGAAGAAGTCACCCTGGCACAGCTGGGGACATAAATAATGATGTTTAGCTCACAAACAGCTTAGAAAGCTACTGCTCTATTCCAAACATGTTCCTTGGGTCCACAGTGTGGGATGTATCACAGGGACAAATCCAGGAGGGAGCTGGACTCCACATGCTGGTAAATGTGTTCTCTTTGCATGTCTGTGACCTTTATGCCTTGACAAAGATGTACCTTTGTTTTCAGTCTTGAAAAGTTTGTACTTTTATTTTCAGTCTTGAAAAGTCTGTACCTTTATTTTCAGTCTTGAAAAGTCTGTACCTTTATTTTCAGTCTTGAAAAGTCTGTACTTTTATTTTCAGTCTTGCACTTTGTTCCAGTGGATCCTTACCTGTGTCTCCAGCACCTGCAACATCAATTCCCCTTTGTGTGAAATAACAATCAACAGCTTGGCCCTGCAGCCTGTTGCTCCCTTCCCCATTTTCTAAACCCTTGGAAATGTTGGTGCTGTCCAGAAATCCTTTGTCTTGTCACCTGTGAGCTTTAGAACTAAAATATTTCTTCTTTGGTCCCCATATTTTTCTACTGTTATGTGTGCCAAGGAGATAGAGGGCTGACAAAACCAACTATCTTAAGTCTCTGATTTGTCAGGACACTCAAAAGTCACCTGGGAAGGGATCCAGCTGCTTCTTGCAGGATATAATATCTGATTTCCATGGCCTTACCTCCAGACTTCCAGGAAAAGGTCAGAACACAGAATGAGCTCAATTGGTTATGGCATAATGTCGAGATGATGCTTTTCTTTACAAGGCTTAGTCCAGCTCTGGGAGCTCTTTATATTTGCTTTCCTTGTGCAGAGGGGAGAAATTCAAGTTGTCTGGATGTGGGAAAATAACATCTGTTTTTCAGCTGGTACTGAGGGTTGGCCAGGTTTGTGTAAAACATCTCAGCAGCTCTGCTGTTCCTCCTGCCCCTGTGTTTGGAGCTTGGCATTTTACATCAGTGAAGGTGATGCTCCGTGGCTTAAACTGAGGTGATGGAATGGAAATTGGGCTCTCAAACTTAACACCATTCCTTCTATTCCAATGTTCATAAAAACCGATTTTATCCTCAAGATTGCACTGAAGAAGTACTAAAAAAACCAATAAAAAGTTGAAAGGGTGAATCCTTTGAGTTAAAAATCACCAGCACAATTGCTGTCAAGGTAGAGCAAGCTCTGTAGGTAGTAGTAACAGCCTTCCTTTAACTCCACACAGGAAAACAATCTTTAGCATAATGATCTGGAAAGAGTTCTTTGGAAGCAATTGAGGATATGGATGTTTAGCTCTCCTAGGAAAGACAGCCTACAGAAACCTTCAGTGGAAAATGTGTGAAACAGAGGTCTGAGCACAGCAAATATTGTGGGGCGCAGGCAGAGGTCAAACTGCAGGTCCATTGCAAGGCAGGGTTTATTTCTGCATTTAAATTCTGCATTTATTTCTGCATCTGTTGATTTATTCTGGGTTTTTTAAATCATTCCCTTGTGAAAACACAGGCTCTCCTGAGCAGCATTAGGGAGGAAATGCTGCCTGCAAACACAGGGGCTGTCCAGGCTGGCAGGTGATCCATCTTTCAGCCCCAGGATGGCTCAGCTCTGGAGCTCACTCAGCCCTAAATCCTGCCAGCCCTGTGGATTGCCCATGTTCTGCCCAGCTGCCCGAGGGAATTGGAATGGGAAGGATTCACAGAGTTTGGCTGGCTGGAAAAGGGCCCCATGCAGCTCACAGGGATGGAAAAGCTTTCCTTTCTGCCGTGCCTGGGGATGCTGTGAACCCTTCCCTGCCCTTCCCTGGTCTGCAGCTCTCAGCAAGGGCCTGGGAGAAAGAGGCTGAGTGTCCTGTCCTGCCTTGCATGATCTCAAACCCAAATCACAGAGCCTGGGTGGAAAGGAAAAAGAGGAAGAGATATTGAGAACTTTGGCTTTTGACTTCAGAGATGTGGGGGGACCAGAGAGACAGAAAAAGGCAATGCCACCTCCAGCCACAGTCCATGTAATCATGTGAAAAGTGGGTGACCTTGCTCTGGCAGTTGTTTTTCAGGTTGTACAATTGCAAATTTATTTATAATACCGATCTATGTTTGATTTATACATTTAACATTTACTTTATACATTTTGCATTTACACAATACATTTACTACGAGGGTGGGCAGGCCCTGGCACAGGGTGCCCAGAGAAGCTGTGGCTGCTCCTGGATCCCTGGAAGTGTCCAAGGACAGGCTGGACAGGGCTTGGAGCCACCTGGGACAGTGAGAAGTGTCCCTGCCCCATGGCAGTTACATGGATGAGCTTTAAGGCTGCTAAAAAACCTGATCCATTCTTTTATTCCATGATCTGGTCCTTGAAGAGGAGGTCAGTCTTTGTCTCCAGGCTGAATTCAAACCCTAACCCTCCTCTTGAGGAGTGTCCTAATGGCTTCACACCACAATTATCCCCCTTTTTCACCTTTTCTGGGTATTCCACACTCAGTTTGTGTCTGAACAGTGAAAACTTCCAGCAAAATGAATGAGGAGCTGTTCCTTTACCTTGCAGGATACGATTCTGTCCTTGAGCACAGGTTTGGGATCCAGGTGATGAGAAAAGACAAGCACTTGATCTGCTCTGTTTCCTGCAGGTGCTCTGATAACAGAGCTGCCTTGTAAATACAAAGTGGAAACAATCTACTGTGCAGTGGGAAACTGGAAAACCTCTCTGCCAAGCTCTGCAAAGAAAGGTCCTGCTTTTGAGAGAACAGATAATTTCTGTCAGTCCTAAATAAGAATAATTTCCCTACAAAAAATATACTCTGAGGAACGGAAGGAAATTAAACTAAACTGTTGTCTTCTGCCTTTTCCTCCATGAAGAATCTGATGGGTTTTAGCTCAGGATGCTGCTTTTGAGAATCCATTTTTGAAATCCCTTGCTCTGATGTGCATCACAAACAGCACAGCCTGTGGAGCTGTTCCAGAGCCTGGATGCTGCTCTGCCAGGCCAGGCACTGCTCTCCTGCTGTGCATCTTGCTCTGCATCCACATTATTCTGCTACAACAGATGTTTACAGCAACACAGAAGCAGATATTTGCCTTTTCCCCTTTCTTTCTGATTTTTTTTTTTATTTATTTTACCACAAAGAAAAAACATAAGTTGTTTCCAGTTGTTTGGCTTTCTACAAATACATATATGTATTCCCTTATATTTTGTGATTTTGCCTCAAAGTCTTCTAGTGTTTAACAAATTTGGAGCCTTTGCAGTGTCCCCTCCAGTTGGGAGCCAGCTGAGCATCAGTCTGTGTGTGGTGAGGAACTGCATTGTGCACCACTAGTTTAGATTATTTATTATTACTGTTGTTATTTTTATTGTTATAATTATTATTTTCCCTTCTTTTCCTGTCCTGTTGTACTGCCTTTATCTCAACCCACAAATTCCTTTTTTCCTCCCAGTTCTCTCTTCCTCCCCACTGCCGTGAGGGAGTGTGTGAGCAGCAGGACACAGAGCTAACAAGGAATCCAAATTTCTGACCTCCCTTTTCATTAATGTGTTCAACTCTGGCCTGTTATACCTCACACAGAGAGGGAAAGCTCAGTTCCACAGAACCTCTGCATGGCTCGAGGGGAAAAAGTTTCAGCTATCTCAGCTAAATGTCAGAGAGACTGAGCCAAAGTCCACCAACCTCAACGAAAATCTTTTTTTTTCCTTGACTTCAGTGAGCTTTAGAAGGGGAATTAAGCCTACCTGCTAGAAGCAATAGTAAATTTTCAAATCCTTCTTCAAACCCATCACAGGGGAGGAACAAAGCCCCAGAGCATGTTAATGAGGGCTGAGTGCACTTGGAAAAGCTGTTTATATTGGACTCTGCTCTCTTCAGACATCTCCTACCTTCTGTAAGACATTCCCTTTCATTTCCATCTTCAGCTGCAGCTCACTTGTAATATCTGAGGCCCTTTTGCCCCTTGCTCCACTTTTTATGTTCCCATTTCAAAGACAAACTCTGTCTGCACATTTTTATATTAAAGGTCACGGTCCAGGTTTGAAAGTTGGCCTGTAAATTCCTTCTGGTAGAAAGTGGTTCTTTGTTAAGGCAAAGATAGAGAAATAACGAGTTCTGTGATTCGGGAGATGCTTTCAGTGCATCTTTGGGACTTCCACAAAATTCTGGAGTCTGTAACACAGCCATGTGTTGGACAAAACAAGGAAATAAATTAAATTGAAGGCTGGGTGATTGTGAGGGGTGAAAAAAGTCCTATTCCTCAGCTGTCACAAATACCCCAAACCCACAGACATTTAGAATGCTTTTAATCTGAAAATTTTCTAAATATCCAAATTCTCTGTTCATGTTTGTGAGCAAATTACTTCTCTGGAGGGGAAGAGCATGGTTTGCAGTACCTGTTTCACATTTAATTCTCATCTAAATCTCCAAATTACTTGTCAACATTCTTCTTCTGGCTCTGCCCGAGGGCCTGAGTGGTTTACATGAAACACCCAGGAGTGTGTGCTGACTCCAGGTCTGGGAGCTGTTCCCCTGGAGCAGGAAAGCAGAGAGCAACCTCACAGGTTTGCAGTGTGAATAGGAGATCAAAGCACTTGAGCAGAAAAAAGAACCCTACAAAAGACCCTCTTGAACCCAAAATGGAGTTGCTGCAGACCTTCTCCAGGTTCAATTTCATTCTCTGCTTGAAGGGACTCAAACTTTCACCTCCTCTGAGACCACCCTAAAACCACCAGGGTATAAGCAGAGAAAAACAGCAGAGTAAGAAAAAGAACATGCTGATAATTCTTCTCATTCAGCCTTGCCTTCATTGAGTAAAGAGCCCCAAATTATCAGGGTGTGTTTTCCTGAGGGGTTGAAATATTTTTTTTTTTATTGCTGAACTAGTGCTGAACTGCCCTGTGATCCAAAGAAAACTCTAATTTCACAAAACAACTTCAGATCCAGAAGAAATCAGAGAATACCAGAGTGGTTTGGTTTGGAAGGGACCTTCAAGATCAATTCATTCCACCCCCCTGCCATGGCCAGGGACACCTTCCACTATCCCAGGTTGCTCCAAGCCCTGTCCAGTCTGGCCTTGAAGAATGAGTGGCTGCTTTTTCTGAGGTTTTCCAGCAGAGGAAATATGCCAGAATTCTACAATATCCCAAGGATTCAGTGAAAGTTTCAATGACCCAGTGTAGCACCCAGATCTTGCAGGGCAAGATGTAGTGGTTTTAATCTGAAAGAGGGTAGATTTAAAATAGGTAGCAGGAAGAAATTCCTTCCTGGGAGGGTGCTGAGGCTCTGGCACAGGTTGCCCAGAGAAGTTGTGGATGCCCCATCCCAGGAAGTGTCCCAGGCCAGGTTAGATAAAGTTACCTTGATCTTATTATTTTGTGGTTGGCATCTGACCTGAGGGGCATTTTATTCATCTACATTAACTTTAAACCCCTTTTCACAGCCAAAACAGCAAATATGAGCTTGGCATGCTTGAGAGTTGGGCCACGTGGGAAGAAAGAAGATTTTTTTCTAGAGAAGATCCATAACACAGGTCTTGTCCTGGACCCCAACCAAAGCAGCTGCCATGCACCTGGCTGTGCAAGAACCATTCAGGATGAGCCAAAAGACTGTCCACAGGACTAAAGTAAATTGCCAGCATGCTGCTATCCTCACTCTTTTCAGCAGAGTGAAGTGCTCTGCTTAAATTTTTGCAGGGTGAAGGATTACTCAGACACACCTTCCCTGAATTTTTAATTTCTTTGAATGGAGAACTAAGTGAAAATGTGCTTAAAGCAGAAAAAAAATATGATCTGATGAGTAATTCCTGCTCTGAAATGAGAAAGCAGTAGCTGTTCCCACTCTTGTGTTTTACTCTGTGGGTTTCCTCCACAGAGCAGAATTAAACCCCCAGCAGTCCTGTCTAATGATGATAGCCACAAAATGAATTTCTTCAGACTGGCACTTGCAATTACATTCAACTGAAGGTCTGACATGGTTAATGAGACCAGGGAAAAATGCAGCTCTCTGAGTCCTAAACCACACAAACACACTGATGGTATCAGAGGGAAATGAGCCAAATTCCTGATAGGACACACAGAGACACAAACACCATCACACACTTATTTTCCACCGTGGTTTGTGGAATTCTTCAGATCCTAAAACTGGATTTTTCAGATATTCTGCACAGATATTTGAAAATAAATGGAAATTGTGTTTGTGATGTCAGTCATTGTGAGAAAAACAAAATTGCTGAATAATCAACAGAATAATTAAACAGGGAGGCAAAACTGAGCAAGGAGGTATTTTTACCCCTGGAAAACAATGAGATGTGTGTAAGGCCATTGCTGAGTGAGATTATTAGATGAAGAAGTAATAATAAACTCTGTTATCCCACAATGTTATGGATCCAACACAAAGCTTATTAAAGTCTTTGCAAATGTTTCCATTATACTCTGTGACCTCCCTGCTGATCCACGAGAAAATCTGATTACAAGTTCATGAGAATAAAATATTACCTCTCCCAAAAGTAGCTTAAAAATGGAATCATAGAATCATAGAATCATAGAATCATAGAATCATAGAATCATAGAATAATTAATGCTGGAAAAGCCCTCAAAGATCATCAAGTCCAACCATTCCCTCAGCACTGCCAAGGCCACCACTAAACCATGTTCCAGGTGCCACATTTACCCTTCTTTTGAACATTTCCAGCAGCAGTGATTCCTCTACTTCCCTGGGCAACGTGTTCCATCTGAATCTGCCCTGTTTGAGCACATGCACTGGAAAACATAATTCCAGGGCTGGGATAACCCAGGATTTGAATGGATCTGACTGAGATATATTGGCCAATGTGCTCTACACCACAACTTTGAATTTAACTCGTGCAGATGAAGGTAAAAAAATCATTAGCTGTTGACAAATAACTGCAGGTCTACATGAAAATGAGCTCAGGGGTCTCAGTGCAACTCCTGCATCATAATCTGCTAATAATTCTCACACCTTCCTGGTCTCCAAGCACCTTGTAATCTTTAAAATGGGTTTATAATACTTTTGTGAGACAGAGAGGGGCTGTTTCATCCATCTTCACAGGTGGGGAGGATGGCTTATGCTAATAGGTCTCCACAAATCAAGGGATGGCTCTGGAAAAGGCTCTGGGATTCAACCAAGCAGCACCTAATCCTTGTATAACTTGTGCCTAGATTTTCCTGTACATGACAGAGGAACTCCAGCAGACTAAACCAGACAAAACACAAAGCAGAAAATGTGGAGGAGATCTGTTGGTTTAGATGCTTCTTATGTTCAATTGCATTTTTTTTTCCTTGGGTTTTGTCTTAGAGAAACAGGGAGGTCACCAGTGCTCACAAAGGACATAATCCAGCTTCTTCCAAGAAATTCCCAGGGAGTTTCCTGGAATCAAAGCTGATTTTCCAGCTAAAGACATTGTGGCAACCACGTGTCTTTTTGCCTGGGTGACTTTGCTTGGTGCTGGCTCAGCTGTCAATCTGAGGCTGCTCATAATTTTAATTATGAATTGAGGAATAAGGGAAGATCCCTCTGCCATGTTCCCAGAATCTGTGGCCTGACAGGAGCCTGGAGAAATTCAGTGTGTCTGTGTCAGCCTTGTGCACTGAGACAGCAGAATCAGACTTGACAAATCAGCAAGTTGACATATCAAGGCAAAGAAGACTCAAGGACAAGTTTACCACCTTGGAATGTTCAAGGTCAGGCTGGATGGGGCTTGGAGGAATCCAGTTTAGTGGAATATGTCACTTCCCATGGCAGGGGAGTGGAACCAGATGAACTTTAGGTTTTTTTCTACCCAAACCATTCTATGATTCCACTATTTTTATTTTTTTTTTCAACATTTCAATTTTTATTCATGTTATTTTAATTGTTACAGTATTTTTCTACTTTATTGGACAGTGAAAAAGTCCCTGGAAGTCAGCATAGTGCTCTCTCCCACTTGTTGTTACTTATGGATCTATTACTTGAACTGTTCATACAGAGAGATGAATTATTTTTCACTTTCTGAATGGAGATCAGGAGAAATTTCTTGTCTAATGTTAACAGGAACAGGAACAAGGATGCTTTTATTGGGATAGCCATGTCCTGGGAATCCTTCCAGAAAGCAAATCATTTAAAGAAAGTCACATCAGGAGGAATGATATTTAATTTGTACTGAGTATTGTATTGATTGAATATTGTATTGAATATTGTACAGATATTCTATTTGTATTTATTGCAATATTCAAGGCAAGACTCTGAAGGAATGGAAGACTGGTTTAGCAATTTTTCACTGGTACCTGGAATCACACAGAATCTCATCCTGGCTGCAGTGGGATGATCCCTTGTACCATCTCTGGGCCCTTCCACTTTGCACTTCAACAGAGCCTTTCAGCAACTGCACCTGCTAAAAGTGGGGTCTAGGTTAACTCTAAGGTCTGAGTCCATCAAAGGGTCATTTCTGGCCTTGTGGAACCAAAATCTCTCAGTGTTACTTTACAGTTGTGCACCTGACACCTGCTCTGACAAAGGGTGGCCACTTTGTGCATATTTTATGCCACAGTGCTGTCAAATCCTAATAAGAAGTGACAGGATTCCTCTATATAATTTATATTTCAGTTTCCTTCTTCCAGCCCTAGTCCCATCCCCGTTTTTTCCTTCATTCTGAGCTGTGTTAGCCTCTCTTGTCTCTGTGCTATACCTGTTATTTTGAGTTATGTCCATCCTCTGTAATTGCTTCTGAAAGGCTGAAGGTAAACACAGAAGAGCAGACTGATAAACAAATGCTGCAAGAAAGCCAAGTACAATAAAAGATAGCAGCATGAAGCAATATTTGGGAGTAGGATGTAATTTTAAAGGTCAATAATGTGCCAAGAAAATTCTGCCTTGAGCACAACTCTCATTGATAAGAGAGAGCTGCTATCTTAGGATTGCTTGGCTGCTAAATGAGTTTAACAATCTACCTCTGAGTTTATCTTCTTTCCTTCCTTCCTTCCTTCCTTCCTTCCTTCCTTCCTTCCTTCCTTCCTTCCTTCCTTCCTTCCTTCCTTCCTTCCTTCCTTCCTTCCTTCCTTCCTTCCTTCCTTCCTTCCTTCCTTCCTTCCTTCCTTCCTTCCTTCCTTCCTTCCTTCCTTCCTTCCTTCCTTCCTTCCTTCCTTCCTTCCTTCCTTCCTTCCTTCCTTCCTTCCTTCCTTCCTTCCTTCCTTCCTTCCTTCCTTCCTCCCTCCCTCCCTCCCTCCCTCCCTCCCTCCCTCCCTCCCTCCCTCCCTCCCTCCCTCCCTCCCTCCCTCCCTCCCTCCCTCCCTCCCTCCCTCCCTCCCTCCCTCCCTCCCTCCCTCTTTTTCCCCCTCTCCTCTCTCTGTACCAGACTTATCATGGCCAAGAGTTTCCCTTAGAAAATCTTGAAACACTTCTCTACTCCTTATTAAAATAGTTTTCCATGTCAGGCCTTCTGCAGGAAACACTCTCTGACTCAGAACTGCCACAAATGAGAGCAGGTTTTTAATTTCTAGGTGAAGGTCTGGATCACCACAGCTCGAGTTTCCACTGTCTCTGTTTCTCTCTGATCTGAGAACAAACTGCTCTGACTTTCTGTGTTCCCACTGTGGTTCAGCTGAAACCTTGGGCTGAAATGGTCACAGAGAAACCAGTTTCTCCCTGGGGGTTTTGAGTCCCACAGGGATATTACCAACAATCCTAAAAGGAAGTGAAAACATGAATTCAGGAGAACACAGTGACTTTTAAAATGTTGCATTACATTTAGTAAGTTCTAAACTTTTCAGAAAGCAAAGACTGACTTACAGAGTTATGCTTGACCAAATTTTTCAGCAGTCACTAAGGATTTCTGTAATCTTAATTTCTAAGCTGACACCAATTTTGTAACATAAGTGCTCAAATCCCTGTTTTTGCCAATTGAGCTGTTCCGATTACATCTTGGAAATCAGTGATTGCTGCTCCAAATTTGGCATCAAACACCCTGATACAGTAGCATGACTTAAAGGAAATCTACAGATTGATCTAAACTTGTTAAATTTGTAAGATTTTAACATTTAAACATCTAAATTTTGAAACTGTAACTTGAAAGTCCAGTGCAAATACAAGTGAAGGGGGACAATAATCTTGATACACCCCAGTTTTGCTGTCTGCTCTCCTGGTGTCTGTCTGTCTGCATGGACAAACTCCACATTGACAAATGGGAGTAAAAGATGGTTTAGAAGAGCAGGCTCTGCCTCTCCTCCTTCTGTGGTTCAGTGCAGCTTGATTATCATCATGGAATCACAGAATATCTGGAGTTGGAAGGGATTCATTAGGTTAATTGAGTCCAACTCCTGGCCCTGCACTGGACACCCCAGCAAGCCCACCCTGAGAGAACTGAGCTTTTTGTAGGGTATCCTATTCAGTCCCATACAAAACCCATTAATCTTGGCATTTAGAAATGACAGCCCAAGTTGTGTGGCAGTGAGGAACAACCTGTGGAATTTTATCCATGTGGTTATACACTCCAGGACAGAGCAGCTGGAAGCAGAACCTCTCCAGCAGATCTTTGTGTGGCTCAGTGTTTACAGATCCCAAATATATCGAGGTGGTTTTCTTGCCCCTGTTGCATAAAGATAATGGGAAATGATTCGTGGCTTTGGCATTTACAGACCCCTGAGCTGTAATAACACATATTTGGGAGACACAGTCCTGTGACAGACTGTTCCCTGCGCAAGGCTCGCAGCACGAGGCTGTAGGTGGTCACATGCAGATACATCTGGGGCTGAGCAGGGGAACTTGTGCTCCCCTCCCAGCTGCTGTGCAGGACAGGCTCAGCATCACTCACACAGCAGCACATGCCAGCCTTTGTTCCCTGTGAAACGAGTGCTGTCCATGAGCAGATCTGATGCTTTATTACCCCCAAGACAAAATCAGCAGAATCTGCAGCTCCATGGGAAGAATTAGGCATGGTGGGGGGTAGATGTCTTTTTAATGAAGACTTCAGGCAGAATTCTGATCCAATTTAAAAAATCCCTCCATAAAATATTAAACCAAACCCCGTTATTATTACAAAGTTTGAGCACAAAGGCTACAACTCTCCTCGGGGAGATTTGAGAGATTTTTCCTTACACGATGCTGGGATGTCTCTGAGCCTCTTCTCCTCGGTCTTCCCCAACCTTACTTCTGAAAAAGAAGATCAGGAAGAGACTGCATGTGCAATATACAGCTCTTTCCACATTTGACAGACAAATGCAAAAGGCAATTAATACCATTAGCTGCAATTAATAGTGCTTAAAGAACAATGCCCAGGAGGCAGCCACTTATGGATCTCAACACAAGCTGCTGATTTTAACAAAGAAGGACCATTTTCTGGTATTATCCAATTATGTGTCGCTCTAGGTACTTTCACTCTTTCCTTGCAGTGCAACACATATCACAAGGAGGAGGAAAGCCTTTCATTTTTCCCCATCTGGAGCTCTAATATTAAGTCTCAACCACTACTAATAGGCTAATGTTAAACTTTGGCAGTTTTCAATTATCCTCATATTGAAGCCGAAAATTTTCCTGTGCATGCATCTTATTGCCTGGCCAAATTCATTTCATAGTTCCATTTTTAGTTCAATAAAATTCAGCAAAAAAAACCCCTCTGGCTTTATTTGTATTGTTTTTCCCTCTGTTAGTTTCCAAGTAATGGGAATGTGGATGTGACTAAAAGCACTGAATTATCACTCACTGGCAGCTCCCTGACAGCCACCAGTTGGGTTCTCAGCCCATCTCAGTTGCACAATAAAACACACTGGTTTAAACAGCTTTTGGGGTGGCTTTGCTGCATAATTCAGTTTGGCTAAGAATATTCCAGCTATTTGTAAGAGGCTGGGAGTTAAACCAGCATGTTACGCCTGTTCAGGATGCCCTTGTAGGATACATCCCTCTGAAAGGACTGGATTGCTTCATTTCTCTAATATCTCATGGTATAAAATCCTCTCTGTTGAATCCAATCAGTCAGTGCCCCAAACTTTCCACCCAAAGTTCCAGTTAATAACTTTGCCTCTCCCAGGTCACTCCAAGCCCTGTCCAGCCTGGCCTTGGGCACTTCCAGGGATCCAGGGGCAGCCACAGCTT
Source organism: Cyanistes caeruleus (assembly GCF_971803275.1). Taxonomy (NCBI): domain Eukaryota; kingdom Metazoa; phylum Chordata; class Aves; order Passeriformes; family Paridae; genus Cyanistes; species Cyanistes caeruleus. The sequence goes on from NC_141705.1 coordinate 3,770,941, forward strand.
CTCTGGGCACCCTGTGCCAGGGCCTGCCCACCCTCACAGGGAAGAGCTATCTGCATTTAATTAATGAATTGCTCTAAAACAGCCTGCCTCACATCAGACAAGGTTCATCTTTTCCTTCTTTTAAAATCAGTCCCTTCACTTTAATCAGGTCCTTTCCCAGAGGGTGGTTGGGCACTGAACGGGCTCCCCGTGGCAGTGGTCACATCACCGAGCCTGACAGAATTCCAGGAGTTCATTTGGACAATGTTCTCAGGCACAGGGTGGGATTGCTGGGGTTGTCCTTTGCAGGACCAGGAGTCAGGCTCAATGATCTTTGTGAGATCTTTCCAACTCAGTATTCTGTGGTTCTATGATTAAAATCATTATTCAGGCTTGTCTGGGCATGATTTGTTCTACCTCTTCCTAAGACAGGACTATTTATCTTCTCTCATTGTCAATCTGAATAAACAAACTTAACAGCTTTAATAGTTATTGGCAGTTTAAATTCACCTAAACACAGTCACAGCTCTAAAAAGTAGCCAAATACTGTTTTTCTACCTGCCTAGATGTGTTTCTTATCACGAACATTCGAGGCCAGGCTGAAATAAGTGGGTGCTTTGCTATTGAGTCCAAGAACCTTCAGTCTGGCTGTCACTACATCACATTTTCAAAATGTAATGACTTACACATGCCTTTACCACAGGGCTTATCACCCTTCTCCTGCCTCCCTGTACTTGTTGTGTAATAGGTTCTGCACCAGTTCCCAAACCCAAAGAAAGATAAAAAGAGCAGGACTCAACCAACACAAAGAGCAGCTTCCCCTGACAGTGAGCTCGAGGGGGATGCAGAACCCACAGCTCTGGGGAGGTGACTTGGTCCTTCTGCTGGCACACCCAGAGATATTTTCTCTTGACTTTTCACTGCCTTAGGCTGGCTCCCACCACACAGCTTTGCTGCCTTTTTGCCAGGAGCCCACCCAATGAGGCTCTCACCCTGTGCCAAGGACCCTTTCACTCCCCAAAGATTCTTCCTTCTCCTTTTCTGACTGACCTTGCCTGCTCCCTATCCAGCAGAACAAAAACTCCAGCATTTCCTTGCTGTATTTACAGTGCCATAAAAGACACCTTGCTGAGAGACATCCATTCCCTGGTAGGATTGTGTTTAGGGTAATGGGAATCCATTGTGCAAGAATACAACCCTCTGATTTTTATCTTGTGCCCTTGTCTTCCCTTTGTGTCTCACAGCGCCTTAATTAAGCTGCAATTTGGAATCCCTGTAAGACAGGGCTATATCTGTCTTTTGTCCCATAAAGTAGTTTATAGAATGTCATAAAGACAGAAATTTTGCAGATCAATCTGCTGGCGTGTCACCAACACGCCGGAGGTGAGGGAACAGGGAGCTCAGGAAATGCAGAGCTCAGTGAAATCTGATTGGGTTTATTGGGATTTGTTAACATCTCTTAAACCCAGAGCATTCAGTTCACGCCCATCCGAAGGACTTTCTAGGACAGAGCTGGGCAGACTCTGAAAACACATTTTCATTCCTTCCTTATTAATTCCATCAGTGGCTTTGTGCTATTCTCAACAGCAGCTCTGATTAGGTTTATCCCACGTTAATCCAGAAAGGGGGAACCAGACATTAAAAATGTACTAACTTTCTCTTGAGATGATAAGGAAGGAATTACATAAGAAATAAGGCAGCTGGAGAGAGGAAGAAATATAGGAAGGGATATTTTAGCCTAAGGAACAGCTTTAGGACATGTTTAAGACTACATGGGAATAGCAATCTACTGGAAAAGGATAAAGGCAGAAAAAAAGCCAATCTAAATTAGGAATTTAATTCAGACTAATGGCTTTTACTTGACATTTGACAGAAAAACTAACAATTCCTATATACAATTTTTTTTTTTTGCATTCTTATAGGAAAATCACCAGAACTGAGCTGGAGATAATTCAAGGGTGCAGCAAATCCAAGCAACACCACTTCCAAAAAGCTGCTGAGAGGAGACAAAATGTCCCTCACCTTTCTTCTATTTGAATTTTTTGATTTCCAGCGAGACATAACCCCAGTAGTGTGACATTTTGCTTTGGAAAAGGGAAACAGAAAATAAACACAGGAGGCAAGGAAAATCTGGGCATAATCACCACCGCATTGGGCATTTAATTTATCACCTGGGAAATCTCCTCTTAAAAGCCACCATGCTTCAACTCAACCCTACATGCTCTGAGAGCAAAGTAAATCTCACATGGACAGGGAGTAGACCCAAAGTTACTGATGTCCTGAAGGCAAGATTTAAGTTCTGTTACACAAAAGGGAAGGGAATGTTGATTTTCTGATCATCTTTGGCTCCGTAACACTTTTACAGTTTCCTTATCACACAGACTAAAGCTGTCTCATAGGGTTTCTTTTGCCTTATCTGCTGTAAATATCAATATATTTTATCTGTTATCTTAGCCTTGACTTACAATATATCAATGGCAGAACATTTCTTGCCCTTTCTTGAACGATATTTAGCACAGTGTAGAAATAACATGAATTTTTTTGATATTATAGTCACCTCTGTGTCCCTTTTTTTGGGATCCTTTTCTCCAAAACCCTTTCTTTCCTTTCCAAAACTATCTGCCCCATTGGGTGCTACTGAATAGGCACTGATAGCAATTATAAAAAATTTTATTAATCTTGCTTGAAAGAGTCACAGGCAGTGGGAGTGTGGGAAAAAGGGAGGTGAAATTCAGGTTGCAGAAGTGAGATTGCAGCAATTAAAAAGGAGGGGAGAGCACAAAGAAATGAATCTCCAAATAAAGGGAGGAAGGGACACCTTTAAAATTAATTAGCAATTTACAAGTGCCTCCAACTCCTCTAGTAGAATCAAACATGTTTACTTGTTTCCTCAGCATGTGCGTGTTCTGGGGAATGACACATTAATTAATATTAAATATCTAGCCCATGGTCTGCCTCAGCTTTCAAGGCACATTATAAATATTGGCAAGAAAGATCATTAAAAACAACACAGATCGAATGTTCAGCTTGATTTGTAGAAATTGCCTGGTGGCAAAGGTGCTGTGAAGATAAATGAGTTTGTTAAAAGGGGGGAAGATTTCAAATATCAATTTGTAAGGAAACAAATAGCTCCTTCCTCCCTCTGCAATATGGCCACGAACACACACAGAGCAGAGGGGAAAAAAACCCCAAGTTTCTCTCATTACCATGAGGGGCTCACAGGCTACTGAAAAAGAGCATGTAATCTGGTTCTGCTTCTTGACAGGAATTTTTGAAGGGCTGGACCACAATTACCAGCAATTTCTCAGACTCCTCTCTCATCCTTTCTCACCAGCTGCTCTCTGCTCCACCACACTCCGACCTGTTTCTACCTCTTTCCCCTTCTCTGATGGGCAGCATGAAATCCAACAGTAGGGTACAAGAAACGTGAAATTTTCCTTCCCTGGGGCAATGTATCATTAGAACCCTTTTGGTTTAGGATATTTTAAATGAGATGAAAAATCATTTGAAACATTGCAAAGGGAATTTTCAGACTTTTTAGACTTAGAAGAACTTGTACTTCTGACAGATGGGGGGAATCTGTAAAGCCAGATGTTTTTATATCTCTGATCTTATTTTGAAGATCTTTAGTTTCATAAGGCTGAAAGTTATTTAGACTCAGAGACACAGAATTACTGCCTCAGAGAATCAGAAAAAGGCTGATTTTGAAAGGGACCTCTGGAGGTCTTGTCCAGCTTGTCTTGTCACCTAGAGCCAGTTGTCCAAGACTGGGTTGGAATGAGATGGTCTTTATGGTCCCTTCCAACACAAACCATTCCATGACTCTTTAATTTTATGATTCTTTAATTCTATAATGCTTTAATTTTATGATTCTATGATCATAAATTGTGGGGAACTATATTTGGTTTAATTATTATTATTACAGAGATTTCACATTTCTAACATCTTGTAACCCTGACCAAAAATGTTGTCGCTTTAAGACAGACCAACATTCCTTGTTTAAGAAAAAAAATTAAAACCTCCACACCTTTATTTTCTTGATTTATGTGTCATTCCTTACAAACTTCCATTCTTTTCTCCATAAATCTCTCTTCCTATCTTTCCAATAGGTTTTATGAAAGTACCATAGTATGTAAAATATGGATTTTAGTACCATTTGGATGATGTTTCGCCTCTCCTCCCATTCTGGGTCAGATATTTTACCAAGACAAAGTTAAAATAACACAGATCTTCAGATGGCAGTCTGGCAATAGCTCAAAATCTGTGAAGGGAAGACAGAGAATCCTTTGGGAAGACTGATGAGAATGCCAAGGATACAGAAGGAAAAAGATATCATCTTCATTGCTGGAACACACTCTCCAGTTTTGCTGTGGATAGAAATGATTGCACAGATGTTGGACATCACAGAGAAAACGGATGTGCTCGCTCTGGAGTCTCACTGCTTTTAAAAATGATGGAAGTTTTATCACAGACCCAAGATTTTGTCACCAGGGCTATAAATGCTGCCACAAACCCCGCAGTGATCAGGCTGGGAGGTGACCCAATCCTTCACAGCAGCTCCTGCTGTCACCGTCGCTGCCGTGTGCCCACATCCCTGCGCTGCACCTGCAGCGATCCCTGCAGGAAACTTCCCTTTTGGAACACTGAGAAGTCCTGATGGATGCAGGGGCCAGAGCAGAGTCACTCATTCCCCCTGTAACAACATCTTTCATGCTCTGAAAAGTGGAGATCCAGAGGTGGTGAACAGGGCTGTTCTGAAAATCAAACCCAACTTTACTTTTATGGAGCGTCTGGAGGTCTCTTGTGCATAGTGTGGTGTAAATCATAAGTGCAATTACATCTAAATATTTGGGAAGCATTATACTGCTAATACTAATTTTATTTTCCAGAAAGGTTGCAGAATCAAGGCTTTCATTATGTGCAACCACTTAAATTCCAAGTTACTCTTGCTAAAGAGGCAATGATAGCTTTGGTGACTGGGCTAAGATCCAAATGAGTAATTACATTCTGCAAGCCCACATTCCTCCTCAAGTTTTGTATAAGATAAAGTTTTTTTCACTTAGCAATGTTTCTTTTCAAAGACTGAAGATTTCCAAGCCAGAGGCAGCTGCATTTCACTGGTGGGTGAAATAATCCCTGTGTAAACATAATTTGAATAAATCAAGTGCTTTGTGGTTATCAAAATGCCACGTCCACTCCAATTCATGGTTTTCATTTGTTACATGCATGGGATAAAAACCTGTCATTCAAGAAAAACAAAAGTCCATCAAATCCTTGATTTTAGGGAACAGCCTAAGCACAGACAATGGGGAAAAATGCTTTGGGCAACTCACATTTGCTTGCAAGTGTTTTGTTCATAAACAACTTTTAATGAAATGGCATTTAAACTGCATATAGTGCATGTAAAAATAAAAGAGCTCCTCACCTGCTGGAACTTCCATTAACAAAACTTCCAATAGGTTGAACTGAAATTAAAAAAACCATGAAGTTCCTCGAGCTAAATTTTAGCAGTCTCCAGCTTAGTAAATAACTAATGGGTATGACTTTTTGCTTGTGTTCAGAAACATAAACTCAGAAGCATAGATTCAAAATGCTTTACTTGCTAATGATTCTCAATGCATCAAAGCTGAGAGGTGCCAAGGCACAGGAGCTGAAATGAATAAGTAAAAGGCATTGGTGGAATTTCGAGGCATTTTAAGGTGTTTGCAAACCGGAGCTTGAATTTAAAATATAGTTCTGTTCAGAACATGCAGTGCAGAGAGCTGCTGTCTGCAATCTGTGGAACATTACTCAGTGGATGTTGCCATGTCCAATGTTTTATTTCAGGTGAGTAGTTATAGCCAAAGACAGAGCAAATAGTTTCCTTTGGATGTTTTTCCCACAAATGATGCTCTTGTAAAGAATAAAAGGAAAGCTGCTCATCCAGCCCTGCTAGGAACAGGAAACCCCACTGTTTTTTGGGGTAGGATCCACAAGGAAGAAAAGTGAAAAAAATAAAAAAAGGGGATGGGAAACCAGGCATTTCTCTGTGGTTAGAGTGGTGCTGGTTTATCCCTGTTCATCTTGGATGTGCTGGCACCCTCCTCATTCCCTTTCAGCCTCCAGCCAGGCCAGGAGCACGTTGTTTCCTTCTGGCAAAATCCAAAAGACTCAGCCCACCAGCGCTGTTCTGCAACTCTGTTTTGTTCAAACACACAGGTTTGTTGGAATAAAAGCTTGGAAGCTAAGTGCAAATAAATAATAAAAAATGTTTTTACTGCACAACAGTTCTTACCAAGCTAAACCTTGTTATTGCAAGGTATTGATCGGACTGGTCGAAACTCTCATAGCTTAAAGGATTTTACATCATTTACAGTAATTACAGTGTCTTCCTAAATGCAGAAGGTATCTCTGAACTCCCTGAAGGACGTTCTGAACAGCCAAAATTAAGTGATAATTTTCCAGTTACTCCTGTGAAGCCAATATTCTGTATTCTTGGAGCACATTTTATATTCAGGTATCTATTTCTGAGGGTTCTCCTCTCCCAGACCAGCTCAGTGCCCTGGGGAGCAGCAGGTTGGGACACTGGCTCGCTGTCCCCACGTCCCACATTGCATAACCTGGCACCATCTGCTCCCCAGCTGCAGGGAAATCCCACACGTGGTTCCAGTCACATCACATCTGAATCTGGAAAAGTGGAGACACTTCATGTTCCCTCTGAGCTGTGACTGAGATAAAAATACCGCAGCTTCCTTCTGCTGTGCATGTGGGCTCGCTGCTCGGGAATTTCGTGCTGGAATTTTTATTTTCCCGAATGCCTGCCCTGACTGTGAGCCTGCACCCCACTTAGACTGAGGTACACTGAGGTACCACTCAGGAAACGTGCTCGTTTTCCCTCAGTAAACAGGGGTTTTTCATTATCTAATCATTGTATAATAATTACACCCATTTTACAGCCCAGCCAAGGGCTGGCACTCTGGTAGTAAATAAGTTTATCAAAGCAGCAATCACAGCCAGTCATTTCCATTCCTCTCAACGACAGGCACTGACTTTACAATCTACCTTGGGACATTGTTTCACTATTAGCAGAGCAATTGAGAGGAAAGTGCCTTTCAACCATGGGCTTTGCTCACAGCTGGGGATGGCTCAGACTGGCATTAATGGGTTTCTTGTTGGTACCTGCAAGCCTGGATTAATCCTTAGTGACAGGTCCCTCAAATTTGTGCCACTGAGCACCTTCTGACACATGGGGGGTTTTGTGAGGATGTGATGGGAGGCACAGCAACTCTTCAGAATGGGAAAAATGTGCAAAATTCTAAATAATAGGAAAATACTGAGAGTTTAAACTTTAAAAGTTTTTCTTTGGTTGGAGGCATAATCCAAGTCAAGTAAATAACCACCTGGAGCCTTGAATTATAATCCTTGAATTCCTCTCCTCATCCTGGCAGCAATTTGAGGTATGACCTTGGGCAAGGTCAAGTTCAGATTTTCTATTCCTCAGCTTCCCCATTTGCAGAAGGGTAATAATAATTCTAACTCCACAAGAAGACCATGGGGCTTAATTACCAGCCATAAACCACACTGAAACCCTTATATAAAAGGTTCTGTAAAAGGGCAAATGTAATTACTGTTATTACAGTGGTGCAGCTATAAAATATTCATGGTATAAGGCAAGTCCAGTGAACACTCAGAAGCTTGTAAGATCAATTACTGTGCATGAATGCACAAGCACATTAGCAGGTTGTATGAGATGCCAGGCAATTTCCTTTCAGCTCTAAGGTCCTGTCCTGCGAAGGGTCAAGAGCCTCAGTTTCCCACTGAACTCCATGAGAGGCCCTTGAAAACTGCAGGAAAGTTGGGTTTGAGCACTTTGCAGGCTTAGAATCCTGAAAGAGAAGTAGGAATTCATGTCATGGGGAAAAAAAAAAAAAAAAAAGAAAGAAGAAAAAGTATTTTTCTTTTTTTTTTATTGATCCAAAACCTTCTAGCAAAGTTCAATGATGGGTTGTGCTGGTACCCAGCACCCAAGAATGGAGGGTTGGATCCACGGCTGCTACAAATCAAATAAATCACGGCAGCATTTCTAAAGTAAGTGCAGCTACTCTGATTTATGACAGTGATGCTCTTAAGAAAACAATGCATTCTTGAGGGGTTATTTTTAGACATGAATGAGAGCGATTGCACCAAAATAAAACAGTGCTGCTCTGATAAAATAAAATAAATAAGCAAATAATTAAATACAGTTTGGTTTGTTTTTTTCTTTTTTTTCCAGAATCAATGGTTACATATTTAAGCAGAAAAAGTGCCAGGATTGGTTTCTCATTGAAATACACATAAAAAGTTAATACCTTAGGATTTAGAGCAACAACTGGCTATATTGTGGATTTGAATTATTCCTGTTCCTCCTGTTCTTGAATTTGTTGTTACCTAGAGGGTCAGAGAGCCAACTGTTTGGGTTTGAAGCAAGTTGTCATTAATGCTTCTTAACCAATTACCTGACACTCTTAGTAAGTGATGGTGCTGTTATGCAATGTGCTTCTTCCAGGAGTTCTCTCTCAAGGACAACACTGAAATTTTTATGGAGTCTAATCCCTGTTGTCACATTGTCTGGCTGCATCTCCACAGACCTGACACTCCACACAGCACTGCTCTTACACCCCTCCCCTCCTTTCCAGCACACCTGAGCTCGTGCCCATTTCCTCAGGTTGGAGCTGGTGGCAAAACAAGATTTCTTAAAATAATGAATCCCAGTGTTTCAAAGGTCATATCAAAATTTGCTTCTGTAGCCTGCTATGGGATTTTAATGTAATTTTTTTTGGAAGAAGGAAACATTTCTCTTCAGGTCTGTGAGTGTATCTCAGTGATGTATAAAGGGGAAATTTCCCAGTGAAAAAGAAGCAACATTTCCCTTGTTTCCCTGTAAGCCCAGGGAACACTGTGATTTGGAAAGCAGCCCTGAAGCTCTGGAGGGACTCTGCAACTACAGTTAGGAGTTCTCAGAGCAAAATGCTTCTCCATTGGAGCTGAAACTTCAGTTAGAGGATCTGTTTTCAGCCAAGACCAAAAAACTGTGCCTACAAATCGTAGTGAACTTGGGCTCCTTGAGCACTGGGTAGATTTTCAGGAAGCTCTGAGTGTGGGTGCCTCAGGATCAGACCTTTCCAAGCTTCCCAGCAGCACGAGAGCTCATCTGGCCTCTTTTCATAGGAGAGACACACCAGAACTGCAAGTCCTTTGACTAAAACCCAAATTTCCTGGCCCAGCAGGCATTTGACAGCACAGCTGTCCAGGTTCCAAGCTAGCTCCCAGTTCCTGGCAGTCTGTCTCTTTTTCACAGTGGAGAACGTGCAGATTCCCTTTATCCTGCTCATCCCAGTAAAAAGGCGGGGCCAGTGGGAAGCACATTTTTGTTTTGGAGAAACACAGGTGTGATCAGACTACCTCAGTGAATTTGGAATGAAAAGATGGAATATTTAAGTTCTACAGAACAAAAATGCAGTAAGGAAAAACAAAGCAATGCATCCTCTTTGCCATTGATTTAAGATTTAAATTTTTTCGTGGCTTCAGGATCATTTATGGAACCCAAATTTTCCTCTCCAGGTGGCTCTTGTCTAAGGTGTAACAACGACCTTAACAAATCTCTCTTGGAGAACAGGAGCCCAAAGCTGTGCTGTAATTTAGGGAAAATGTCTTGAATTTCTGTTCATGTCCTGCACCCCTATTTCTTCTTACATCTTGGTGTTTGTTCAAATCACATTATTACACAAATGTACTTTGCCCATGTGAGGACTGAGGGAAAACAGATGCACAAAGGGATGAAAAAAGGTATTTTGTGAGAAAATGGTAATCATAGAGGGCTATTCAAAAGAAGAAAATGGCAAATGCTGTGTGCATCAGCAGCTGATAAAAAATGACTGGTGAGGAAGATCTTCCACTGTCCAAAATATTCAACATCCACAGCTTTTGGAATGGAGTTCATGACACAACAATTTTTTTTTTTAATGGGATGTATTTGTGACTATTTTTCAGTCCTGGGCTCTTCATCTCTGTTTGAATAACAGTGCAAGGTCAGAAACTCCATATCCATTAAAACTGCTGCAACCTCCAGAAATTGAAAAATCTAAGATTTAAAAAAAGAATAATCTTTTCAGCAGCCAAGATGAGATAAATTCACAGCTGATGGGTAGAATTACCTACAATTCCTGCCCAAAGAAAGTCCAGCCCATGCAATGGTTTAGGCCAGTCCTTTCCTCCTGCAAGTCACAACCTGTGAGACCGCTGGCAATATTCAGATTAGTTGTCTATAAACCTTTGTAAAACACCAGGTCTGACCAAATAGATGAGCTCAACACCTCCAAATATCATGAGTTTTGCAAGAAAATCCTTCCCATTTCACTTCAAAACCTTCCCATCCTGCGTGTCTTTTGCTGTGTTCCTCAAACTCTGGAGAAATTTCCTCCTGCGGTAACAATTCACAGAACGAGTGTTTGAACTATCAGACTTTGTGAACAATAAGTTTATGCATATTCATTAGTTATCTTAAAACTTCTGTTTAATGAATAATCATTAAGATAATGCCTCTGATTCCCTGACTCAGGCAGGATGTCATTTTGGGTCACATACTTAAAAGATGAGAAAAATTAGGATGTTTCAGTCATGAGAGTGACACCGAAAGTGATGACAATGGAAATATCAAGGCTGGAATGAGTGATGTGATCGATGAGAACACTGAAGAAATTTAAGAAGGGTGGGAAAGAGTAAGAAAGATGAAACTTGTGATGGATTTAATGCCCAAGATATAATATAAGAATACTGGATGTGGTACAGAGGGGAGAAACCAGCTTGCCTCAGATAGATAGAAGGGTGAAGATAAGTTAAAGCATGTTTCCCACAGCAGGCTCTAGAAGGATCTTTGAAAGCAGCAGGGAATAATTTGGGAGCTGCAGTCTGTGCCAGGCAGAGGCAAGGATGGATGGTGTGACCGTGGGATGCAGAACTGGGTGTTTAGGTCACCAACAAGATTTTTATCTTGTCTGGAAAATGCCGGCTCCTGCAGATGTGATGGATGCAGAGCCCAGCAGCCTTGCAGCTAACCTGGCTGATAACAGCAAGCAATGCCCAGCTGCCAGAGTGGATCCTGAAGGAAGGGGGCTGGTGATAGAGGAAAGAAAGGCAAAATCCAGCCAGCTTACAATGGGAAAATGAGGATTTAATAGGGCTTTATTAAGCCATCCCAGAAGAGCTGTCAGGGAGCCAGTCTGATACATGAGAGTCAGGCTGAGGGAGATCCATCACAGGCTGAGAGCTGTGGGGCTTCAGAAAGGAACTAATAGCTCTCCATCTTTCATGTAGGCTGGACATGGGCTGAAGTTCCCTGCACAAAACACGTGCCCTACAAGGGGAATTTCACCCCACATCAAAGCACAGCCACCTCTCTGGTGGCTTGGCCAACTTCATCTTTCCTACTAATACCTGCCAAATAGCTTTGGAAGAGTTAGCAGAGAGCAATTTCCCCTCTTTAAAACTAGTAAAGTAATTTATGTGAATGAAATGTAATTGTCCAAGCTGAAATCCAGACAGCTGATTGGTTTCACATTTCTGCTGATGCAAAACCAGTTGAAATAGGCAGGATCCCTTCTTAAGCTGGAGTGTGGATTGAACCCTGGCTCAAGTGGAATGAGAGGGCCCTGAAGAATTGCTCCTGGAAGGTGCTGAGTTAACAATAGCCCTCCCTCTCTTCAGTGTGACAAAGGTGCTCGACACCTTTTGTCATGGCCTGGTGCAGTACATGGATGAGGGTAATCTGAAAAGCTGACCTTTGTGAAGGCAAAGGGAGATTTACTCACATCTCCTACTGGTGCAGGATTTGGCCAATAAACACGTTCCTTTGTGCTGCCAGAAATAAGCCTTGTGTTGATCAATCCTGACCCTGCAGGGGAATTGGATTTAACAACATCACAGTCCCAAATGGCCTGGCTGGCAGATGGCCAGGACATAATTCAAGGTGGAAAATCTATCAGGCTGGACTCATGGCGTGTGCCTGAGCCCCCTGACACAGGTGGGGATGTGGAGTGCCAAAATCCAGCCTCACATTGCTCAGACAGGAATTCCCTGGTGGGTCTGAGTGTGGGGTCCCCAGGCTCTGGGGGATGAGTGGCTGGAAACAGGAGCAGACCAGCTCAGGGCTGGGAGACTTTCATGTGGTTATTCTCTGCCATGGCAGCTCCTCCTCTGGCACATCCCTGCTGCACAGAAGGGACAGTCTTGCCTTTGTAGTTAGAGATAAAGCAGGAGTCTCAAAGCAGGTCCCCCGAGCATCTGTGTCACTGTACATTTTGCTGTTTCATTTGTTCTCTGCAATGTGCCACTGAAAGAAGTGATTTCTGCTTGCAGTATTACATCACCTCTAGGATTATTTCTTGAAAATGTGTCTTATCTGCCATGTCACAGTTGTTCCTCTTCTATTGAGCTGATACCAATGAGTCCACCTGTGGAATTACTCCATAAAAACAGACAAAAGAAAGAACCAAACAATCCCAAACCAAAAGGAAGAAGAAATTAAATATTTACTGTTATGTCTGCCTAACTGTCCTTTCCAGCTGTCTGCTTCAAGGTTCTTTGAGGATTAATTACTTGATGTTCATGGAATTATCTGAAAACAAAATTAGCTGTACAGCTGGAATTCACTCTTGCAATTCCCACTGTCCATTAAGAATTTTGTCTCATTTATCCACATATTAGTGACCTCTAAACTGGGCTATCACAAAACCCTTGTCTATTCATGGAATCACAGGATGGTTGGGGCTGGAAAACCATCCAACAACTTCCACTACATCCAATTGCTCCAAGCCCCATTCAATCTCACCTTAAACACTTCTTTAAAATCCTTGAAGATTCCACTTAGGGAATCTGCCTTGCTCACTGATCTTGGAGGTAAAAAAGGATCAGTTCCTTTCAAAGTCATCCAGAAGAATTCTGCATGCTGGTTTGTCCATCACACAAGCTAAAAACAGCTCTAAGGCTGCCTTTAATTGGTGAGGTAATTTCCCTTATTCCAGTTTGAGGTAAAGAAAAAAAGTGGTAATTATGAAGAATAGTAGTGCTTTCTTCTAGTTTCATTGTGCTCATGTTTCCCTTGGAGCCCTAGCCCATTAAACAGATTATTTGATAGCCATCTTAGCTTTCCTTTAAAACACAGGTTGGATCCAGCACAGGAGGCCTCTCTCTTTTTTTATATCAGTAATACACATCTCGTGAAATCTCCCTAATAGTCACAACACACTTCTATGAAATCCAGGAGGCAGAATCCCTTCTGTTCTCAGAGCTGGAAATTATTTATGGCCAGACAAGGGGACTGTGGTCTTAAAAAACATAAGAGGAATTTTTTCCTAAGAGCAGGACCCAGCAATGTCTTTCCAAAGCTTGGCACATCTAGGCTTGCTCTTGCTTTCCAAAATTACGTACACAATCTGCACATCAGTGTCTGCCTAGGGCTGCCTCTGCAGTCAGAGCTTTAAGCCATAGAAAATATTTACATTTGAGTGTGGAGTTCAGCCCCAGTCAGAACTCTGTTCCTGAGAAATGCATTGTTTCTAAAAGGACTCCACAACACAGATTTCACTGCCTTTTAGCAGCTGACTTTGTGAAACTGTCTATAAATACATGGAGATGCTTTACAGCTTTTTAAAGTCTTCTAGGTTATCTGCATCTTTAGAGATCCTTCCACATGTCTTAAAATAGCCTGAGTTCTCTTCCAAGGGTGTTGACTGCTCTAATTTTACATTTGGGGATTGTTTTATCCCCAAGATAACACAACACACAGACAGTGTGATGGTTTCCCTGTCTGGGCCCATCAATCCCAGCTCTTCATTTGCCATTGAACAGCAGCTGAAGCATAACAGATGCCATGGGATCGTGCCACAGATTCACAGGACAGTTTGGACTGGAAGGGAACATAAAGATCTTTGAGCTCCAGCCCCCTTCCAATATCCCAGGCTCCTCCAAGCCCATCCAACCTGGTCTTGAACATCAACAGGTAACCCTTCTCATCAGTATCTCATTTCAACCACCCCTAACATTTATATTTTCTATCATTGCCTGTAACTAAGTTCTCCATTGCTTGAAACCCCCTGTGCATCCTCCTTGGGACCCATCCTAATATTTTGTCTTTTCAGGAATGTTCCCTCAGCCTACACACAATGTGCTTAATTTCATGGAGCAGTGATCCCTGTCTCATTGAGCTTCTAATCTAAGAAACAAATTGCACTTGGGTTTCATTTTATGGATACAAGTACTAAGAAACAGAATTAAAGGCAGTTTTTCTTTCTGAGGTTTTCAAGTTTCAAAAGATGATGCACAAAAAGAACTTGCTGGAAACAATTGAAAGATTTCTGCTGTGATATTTGCAGCTCAGCCATTGTTTCCATTCTCAGTTGTTTGAAATAGATTCTTTCTTTCTTTCTTTCTTTATTTTTTTATTTCACTGTAATATACAGAAAGCAGATGGCTAAAATACTGTTGGAATGATTTCCAGTGTTTAATTGGAAAAATTTTCTTTCTTGTTAATAATAACACTGTTTTTTAACACTGTTTCTTTTATATACCTCTATTTAATTTAATTCTCAATTCAAAAAACCCAAAACTCTGGGGGAAAAAATGAAAGGGGGAAAAGATTTTGTCAACTTTTAACGAAACCCAGTGATTTTTCAAGTCTTCTTTTGAAGGAAAACTTTTTTTCTTGAGGTAAACCCTCAACCAGCCATACAGGCAAACTTAACAAAGCAGCAGAGACTTTGTAAATCCATCTTTTAAATGCCAGATCCACTGGGATGAAATGTGGCAACTGTTTAATAATGCACAGCAGCACTATACAATAATTTAAGATGAGAAGACAAGGAGAATGACACGTGGAATTGAAAATGCAGCCTGAGTGTAAGCAGGCAAAATGTAATCATCTGAATGTGAATTTTGCCACGGCAACAGAGCGGGAATTCCTGCACTCACAGCTATTGCCATGAAATCTTTAATGACAACTTGTCAAGGTGTCTTTTATGTCTTCTTCTTAGGAAATTACATCCACAAACACAGAAACCCCCAGCCTTAGTTCTCAACAACTTGGATGAATGAGCTCCTTGTGGTGAATCCTTATTGTAATTTCTTCTGAGTATTCAATGTATTTTTGGAGATGCCCTTAGCTGGATGTCATAAACACTGTTTAGACTTTGGGGCACCTGAGAAGGTCAAAATTGGACCACAGTGAACCCCATTTGGATGGGTGAGGGGAGGGATAAAAAGTCACATTTTCATATTTATTTAGAATGGGTTTGTGTATTTAAAAGTTTTTATTATTCCCTCCCTCTCTCCATCATTCCTCTAATGCTTTGCTATCAAGTCTCATCGATTTCTTCTGATGTGCTTGGGCTTATTTTGCTGCTGAAGGGACAGTTTAAAGCCAAAACAGGATGAAAGATCTGGTGCATTTTTTAACTTCTTCCCTTCTCATTCTCTGCAAAAAAAAAATAGCCCTTTGTCCAGCAAGGAACATCCACACAGAGGATCAAACAACATTTCAACTCATCCTGTCTGGACAGAAAATGAAGCATTTTTGAGGTCTTAATAAGTCAAAAAGAAACACCAATCCAAAGATGATTCATCAGATGAACAATCTGGTCTAGCAGAAGGTGTCCCTTCCCTTTCCCATTTGTGCAGAGCATGAGCCCCCTGCCCCACACAAAACAATTAATCACTGAGCAGGGAAATAAGAGCTGAAGGTGGATAACAAAAGAAACATTCCTCTTGAGGAAGTAATTTTCAATCACAGAAGAAAGAGTGAGCACATTATGGACCTATTTTTGTATCATAATTCCTTTTGCTATGTGATATTGCTCATGGTTCTATGACTATGAAGAGGTAAAGCTCTTTCCATCTTCATTAGCAGGGAGCTGGGAGACAGGGGAGTTGTTCACTAGGCAGGGAGATCAGACAGTCCCGTGAAAAATAAGAGAATTGGGGTAGGAAATCAGCAGTGCAGTGAGCAGCAAGCAGAAGGAAGCACTGTGGTAAAGGCAGGAGACCTGTCTGTAAATCAGAGAATCCTGAAAAAGTCACGGTGAGAGGGAGTGGAGCAGATCAGTGAGATGGTGAGATACTGTGGTCAGGCTGCTGGGATGAAAGATGGCTAAAATAGAAACAAAAGTGTTGGCAACCCTGGTTAAAGTGAGAAGATAAATACCATCTGCAAAGAAACAGAGATATGGATTAAAGTTTCTGATTTCTCACCTTTTCTCCTCTTGTTTATTTTGTTTCTGTTTTCATCTCCTTGACAGCTCACCCTGGAAAGGATCACAGTTTTGGTTGTCCCTCTGATGAGCTGAGCATCTTGCTCTTACTGAACAAAGATACAGTGGTGATAAGAAAGGAAACAAAGTGAAACCCTGACTTTCCTGAAATCCACAGGAATTTTTCAGTGATACCTGAAGACTTCAACCACGAGTTTTGTGAGCTCTTCACTTGGAGTCTGTATCAGTGTAGGTACCTACACACCCTTCACAGTTAATGACCAGAAATAGGGGTTTCAGGGCTGTCATTCAGCTCTTCAAGAGAGAAATGTCCAGAAGAGGTAAAATCCTGAAAGAGCCTATTTCTTGCACAAATTATCAGCCTAGAAGGGCCTGGCTCTTGTGTAGATGTCTCTAATGCACCGAGATGAATCCTGCTGTCGGTGCCTGAAGAAGTGCAGCGTGTGATAAAGCCATGAAATCAGACTTGTGAAGGAAAGGAATGTGCCAGGCTGGGGGTCATTCCTTTCTCACTTCTTCATCAGGCTTCACTGCTTCCCTCTCCGCTTCCCGGGATAAGTCGCTCTCGAGAGTAAAAATGAGAATCCTCCAATCTGTGACTCATTTGAGTGCATAATACTGCCTGCAATGAGGGCTGGTGGAGATGCCTGAGGCAAGTCTTTCCATCAGCTCTGCTGGGACTGGGAAATGATGGAGGTGTTGGATGGAGGAACTGGCTCGAGCTGAGCTGGTAGAGGGAAGGCAGACTCTGAATTAGTCATCTGTCGTGATGAGGAGTAGAAGCTGAGCAGGTAAGTTATGGGGGGAAAAAAAAACCCCACATGCATCATCCTTCAGTCTTCCAGACTCTCATTTCCATTTCCTGATGAAAAATGAACAGGCAGGCAACTAAAAGTTTAAAAAACTTTAAAAGGCCATTCAAAACTGACAGGGGAAAAAAAAAAAATAAATATCTGCAGCTCTTCAGAAAGTGCTGGGATTTCTAAGCAGATGGTCTGCTCACTTTCCTGAAGGATAAAAATTAAATTGATGTTTCTAAAGCAGCATCCAGGCCTTTAAAGGTAATAACCAGACACGATGTCATTTGCACTGAAGTGCAGAAAATTCTGGTAATGAACTGTGGGAGCAGAGTGGGTCCAGTCCACCTCCTGTGAACCAAAAGATGTACAATGCTCGAGGTACAGATGGCACAGGCACACTCAGCTGCTCCTATATGTCTTTTGTTTAGTAAATACTATATTTAATGGCCTGCCTTTAACTGCTGAACGTACTAAGTTAATTTTGCATCTAAATAGTAAAACTTCAAGGAACTTCATAATTGCGTATCTTTTTAGCAAATGACAAGCCATATGCTAGGAAATTTCAAGCCACTAATTAAACAAAACATGCCCAAGCATGTTTTTTAACAAATACTGTACATCGTTATTTAAATTCATGGCAAATACTGTTCTGAGCACTACAAATAGCTAAAATGGTGTTTAATAAGATACACCATCTGCATTTCAAATTGATGCCACCCACATTTAAATCTCTTGAATAATC
Source organism: Cyanistes caeruleus (assembly GCF_971803275.1). NCBI lineage: Eukaryota > Metazoa > Chordata > Aves > Passeriformes > Paridae > Cyanistes > Cyanistes caeruleus. The sequence goes on from NC_141705.1 coordinate 3,788,739, forward strand.
CCACTGAACAGTTACTGGGGAACAGAAATGCATTCATGGCTCGTTCCATGAATCTGATCCCACTGTTCTGGACAATTCTCGTTGGGTTATTAAACTCACTGGGGTAAAACTGCCAAAGTGCTGCCTGCCAGCTCCCAGCTCACACTCATCCAGAAGTGCACCAACCAAACCAAACTGTCCTTTCAGACAGAGCCCTGGAAAGGGAATAATTAGAAATAAATCAAAATAAATGTGAAGGGTTTTTTTTCTCTTTCACCCCCTGCCCCCGTTCTATTTAGCTACTCAGAGCTACCAACATATGGAACCCTACAGATTGTGTAATCTCCAGATAACTGCTGGGGCCATCCCTCCATCAGCTGACAGGCAGCACACTGGAAGAGAATGCACGGAATAAACCTCAAAAAGGGAAAATTACGGCATTTGGGCATATAGATATTTTTCCACTACTCTCCCCCCAGCCTCCCCAAGAGAACAAGCCTGAAATGCAACAGCTGTTTTGTTCAGCATCCAAACATCCACCCTGGGCTGGGTTTGCAGGTGTTCAGAGTCCAAAGCACGTTGTCTTGTCTATGCCAAGACAGCTGGTGCGAAGTCACAGGCTAATTGTGACAATTCTCCTACCAAGGAGCTCCAGGGCGTAGTTGTGACAATTAACATGGCAGAAATGGAGCCAGGGAAGGGAGGGACTTCAGCAAAAACATCTGCTGGGAAAATGAAGTCAGTATGTCCCTTTTCTTTTTTTTTTTTTTTTTTTTTTGTGCTTTTTGTTGTTCAAGGCTTTTAAAATTTTGAGGGGGGCATTTTCTTTTCTGGTCTGCAGCTGATGTTTTCTTGTGGACAATTACTCTCTCCCTGAGATTATTTATCAGTCCACTGTAAAAACTACTTGCAGCAAAAGCTGTGGGATTGTCTTAAAACCTCTGAGAGCTCGGAAATACAGCCAAGTCTCCCGTTCTACCTGGTTGGGTCAGAAATATATTGAATGACACCCAGAAGATTAAGCCAGAGCTGGTCCTGACACTATAAATAGCAAAGCAAAGCAGCAGCTCAGGGATTCTGCCTTTCAGCATTAACTGAATTTACTTTTTAGTGATTTAGAAGGGTGGCATAAAGATGAAATGTATCATTTATATCTGTGCTATGAAAGGCTCTAAAACTTGTGTGCAAAGCCCCATTAAACTGCCTCTCCTCCTGTGTCTGTGGTGGCAAAGGGACCGTATGTTTTCACAGGCATTTGGCCAGTTAGATACAGCCACCAGGTCAGTTCTTTATGTCATGTTCCCCACCTGATCCCCTTGGAAATGAGGCTCTTAACACGTTGTGTCTTTCCCCCTGGCAAGGATAAACAAAACAAAGACAGCAAAGACGCGCAGCTCGGCTTGGAATTTCGCCCCACCAGTCCTGATGCTTTGAATCACAGGGAATTTTAAGACATTTTAAGACTTTGGTTGAACTGTTTAGATTTAGAGTAGGTTTTAGGAGGAAATTATTCCCTGAGAGGGTGGGCAGGCCCTGGCACAGGGTGCCCAGAGAAGCTGTGGCTGCCCCTGGATCCCTGGAAGTGTCCAAGGCGAGGTTGGACAGGGCTTGGAGCAACCTGGGACAGTGGAAGGTGTCCCCGAACATGGCAGGGGGTGGAATGGGATGGGTTTTAAGGTCCCTTCCAACCTAAACCATTCTGTGATTCCATGAACTCTCCTGATGCTGCAGGGTAGCTCCTCTCTCCCAGCTCTGCACCAGGACTCGTCTCTTGTGTTTCGTTCTTCTGAGTTTTCTGGTTTTCACTTTGGATTTCAAGAGGACAGGGGTGTTAAAACTACTGCTGACCTTAGGGACTTGTGGCAGTTGCAAGTAATAAACACATTGAGACTTTCTAAATCCACTCCTGCCACATTTGTGTCGTTTCAGCTTCCAAACACTGCTTCTTGTGGTGTCTCCCAAATCCCTTATGTGTGCTGTTAATGCCCTTTTCTGTGAGCCACTCCAAATTTCTGAACCCAACCACAACAGCTCAAGAGACTCCTCTAGAGTCCACAAAACCTATTTAGGATGTAGATTTTAAACAGCTCCAACCAGTTTTAAGACAATAAATAAATAAATAAATAAACTGAACTTCATGGAAACCACAATGCTGAACCCCTGGCAGTGCTCTCAGAAATGATCCCTCACCACACCCCACTCTGGAAGGGGTTTCAGAAATGCTCAGCTCTCCTCTGTTCTTAATAGGTTCTGGGGGAGTTTTCACCAGTGACTCCATCAAAGTAGAGTTCGGCCAGCATTGAGTACTCCTGAAAATCTCATCCCTCTTCTATCAATCCATCCATTTTTAATTAAGAACAAAGAGGGTTACAGATGGTACTATGGATTAATGGTCTGAAAATTTTCGGTTAAATTTACATAAGCCAAAGAAATTATAATAAAAGTACATTTTGTTTTCTTTCTTTATCCTCCTTTTTCCCTTTTCTAACATTAGTCTCCTTGAAAAGCAGACAAATAGATATTCTTAATTCCCTTTTTTAAAAAGAATCGCTGAGTTCAGCATGGAGTCCATTTTGACTGCTAAGTTAAGAATCTGGGGTTAATTCTAACAAGGTTTTAAATGGACAAAAAGCCTTTAATCTTTACAGTACTGTGAGCCAACACTCATAGCTAAGAAAAAAAAAAAAAGAATTAATTATCTGCAATAAATAGATGTATCTCAAGAAGCAGAAGGGAAGAAAGCTAGGACACAAAAATATTTTATCAGCCCATACAACAATATTTCCTTTCATGATCTATTTGGAGACCTCAGTTATAGAAGCACAGAATGGTTTGACTTGGAAGGGACCTTAAAAACCTTCTAGTTCCAACCCCATGCCATAGGCAGGGACACCTTCCACTAGTACAGGTTGTGCAAACACTATCCAAACTGGCCCATCCAACCATCATTTCCAAATTTTTTCTGGAGCCATTCTGATTCAGGCTGGGTTTTTTTTGTTGAGCTGCCTTCTGAAACCCTGGCTACTGTTTGAAACTGCTCTTCTAAGGACACCAAGGATGACCAGACGGATGGTGCATGTCACCCATAAGGAAAGGTTGTGAGAATTGGAACTGGTCAGCCTGGAGAAGACTCCAGGGAAAGCTTCCAGAACCTTCAGTGCCTAAAGGGTACAAGAAACCTGGAGAGGGACATTTGGAAAGGGCATAGAGCTATACAACAAAGAGGAACACTTTTAAACAGAAAGAGGAAGATTTAGTTGGGATTTGGGGAAGAAATTATTCCCTGTGAGGGTGGTGAGGCCCTGGCACAGGTCCCAGAGAAGCTGTGGCTGATCCTGGATCCCTGGAAGTGCCCAAGGCCAGGCTGGACAGGGCTTGGAGCAACTTGGGATAGTGGAAGGTGTCCCTATTGGTGGAATTATCTTTAAGGTCCCTTCCAACCCAAACCATTCTGTGATTCCAAATACAGAGGGTAGCTGAACAAATCTGACCTATTTCTTCCATACAACATCCTTGTCTCCTGAGAATTTCAGTTATGTCCCATCTGTTCCTGCAATCAGCCCACAATGATTCTTTATTTTCCTCTGATTCTTTCTTTTTTTCCCTTCATCCCTTCTCTCCCCTGTTCCAAAGTCAGTGTAAAAAAATCCAGCTCTAGGAAAACATGGAGAAATCTGGCATTCGCTGTTTCTGTAACCCCAAACAGAAATCATATTAAAGCCTGAAGTTTAGTGAGTCTATGGATGTATGCATGGATAGATATGATTTATTGGATGTGTCAGGGGTTCATTTCGTCTTTAAATAGGAAAACCATGAGGTGTGACTTGATGACTTATTAAAAAAATGTCACACTACCTAGGAAGAGTGACACCATAAAATACTTACACATCCAATTCCTGAGAGGGGCTTGTCAGAAGGATATCCAGCATACCATTTAATGGGAAAAAATAATTATTCATGGATTGTTAGTTTTGCTTTTTACAAACAATGAGTCCAGTTAATTTTGTCATATCACTGGCTTGTGTTCGCAAGCTTCAATCACCCCTTTAAAACAGCCCAGCCTTCCCAGGGCACATGGAGTGAAAAGGCATCATTTTAATGGGCTTGTAGCTAATTAAAATGTGTGACATTCTGAATGTGGCTGGAACGTGGCACAAAAAAGTAATTACAGGACAATACATCATGTCATGGACATGTGGCTAAATATGAGCATGGGCTGGAAAATATCACAGAGGAAAATCCAGCTTGAACCAGGCTCTTCCAAGCACTTGGGACTCTGAAGGTTTCATCCAGAAGTGGTGGATGCTTTTTCACTACAAATAAGTTCCAAGACCTGTTTTGCAATGTTCCAAGGTTCTGCCTTTGATGTCCTGGTGTAGATTGACCTGTCCTCACAGAGGGGTGGCTGCTGTTCAGGACAGTGTGGCAAACAATGTTTGATTCCCAGGGGCAGTGTTTTGTGCAGGGAACAAGAAGGATTTGTGGGTTTTGCCTGATGCTGTCTATTCCAGGCTGCTTGGTCTCCTTCAGTGCACCTGCTAAGGAAATTAATACATTCCATTATCCCAGGTTGCTCCAAGCCCCATCCAGCCTGGCCTTGGACACTTCCAGGGATTCAGGGGCAGCCACAGCTTCTCTGGGCACCCTGTGCCAGGGCCCCACCACCTTCACAGGGAACAATTCCTTCCTAATATCTAATCCACATATATTTTCCTTCATAACATCTCATTGAGTAGGACAATGGATTTTTTCTTAAACAAGCAAACAAAAGAACTCCACCCCTACAAATTTTCTAGTATCATAAACTAAAGATTCAAGATGAAAGTACTTAAGTTTGGGGGTTTGTTTGGAGTTTTTAAGCAGACATTGTGAATTCCCTACAGGAAGGGAATACTTTTCATTAAAAAAATTAAGTTTGATTGACAATAGAGTTTGTCATCAGATGAATTTCTCTGGAAGTGATCTCAGGGGACAGAACTGCTGCCACCACTGTGACTCACAAAAGGAAGTAATGGAGGGGGTACAGGAGAGGGAAAAGGGACCAGAATTCCAGGTGAGTGTCAAGGATTTGTCTGTGCCACAGATCCCAGCAGATATTGCTAACAACAAACAGCCCTGTTAATGTCACAAAGGATGGCAAACTGAACTTTGCCCTGAGGGATCAGCACTGTTGGGGTTTTGTACTGGTGTGGAACTGAGCTGAAGAGAGAGAACCAGCTAACAATTTTCTTTTCTCCTTTTTATTAATAATTTTCTCTTTAGTTACAGTTATCCCTGAACCCCACTGTCACCTTTTGCTCCCTCCCTTTCAGACTGATCATCAGCACTGGATGTATGATCTTATCTAACCCCTTAGCTCCAGCAAAGAGCTGGATTTTGTTGTTAGTTATTTTTAAATACAAAGGGAAAATTGATTTCCCCCTTTAAAGAACTGCATTTCTGTGTCATGGTGATTAGGTGTGAATACTCCAATATCTTTCCCAGATAAAGAGAGCCTCCTGGGGGTGCTTCAAGGGAAATATTGTACTATAATTACTATTAGATGAGTTCCTCCCCCTCAGTATGGAAGTGAGCAGTCTGCAGTGAGGAAGCTTGTTTATGAAAGGGTTGCTTCAAAATAAAACAAACTTACTTTTACAAAAACTTGAGGTGACTCCTCCATGGAAGGAACTTGAGAACTGGATAAGAAATGGAAGGGTGAGAAGCTCATTTACCAACATATATATAATTATAATAACCTATAATTATATAGGTTTTCCCCAAAACTATTCAGGATTTTAGACAACTTACTAAGTAGCTACAGCATAAATAGAAAACCAAAGGGAGAGGAGCATAGGAATTACAGAATAATCACAGCAGGTCATGTTAACCAATTGCCCAGGGCATGTGGTGTCAGCTCATGAATATAAACCTAAATCCAATTCCATCTTCTGCTTGAGGAAATATCAGTCCCAGCTTTCCTGGAGGAGGACCTTGTGTGGCTGCAGTGTGGCATATTCCAAGGGACAGGGAGAATTCCATGCCTCCTGGTGATGCTCTTCCATCTGGCATTGCTAATTACACTTTCACCTGACACGAGGCTTGATTATTAATTGTCCTGGTTGCTAAAACTCATTCTTCTTCCCTGCCTTAGTGAAATGAATCAGAGATTTAGTGAGCCCAGCTCAGACTTGTCTCTACCTCCATGTCAGTATTCCCTGGAGCCTGGAGTCTTTGCTTTACATGGATGAGCTGCTTGTTTCAGAGACTGCTGCCTCAGGTGGGTTCTGTAGTGGTATTTTCTCCCTCAGATCCTTTTGGCAGAGGGGTCACATTCTGTGTTCAGCATTCCCTGAACCAGGTCCTTGTTAAGCTGTGTCCTCCTGTGCCTGCCCTATCCTTCAGTCTTGAAGTCTCCTTGAGGAGACCAATTGAGCCTGGAACAGACTTCCCAGGGCAGTGCTTGAAGCATCAAGCCACATGGTGGGGCACTCACACACAGGAGGTGGGACTCCTGTCTCCAAACAGCTACACCCACAGGGGACAAACAAAGTGGAAAAGCAATAGCAGAAATAATAATACCCCTTGTAGCCAACAACAAAAGGATTAAAGGATGTGGAGATGTGGCTTTTCTACACACCAAAGCAAAATCTGGGGTGAAATATGTACCTCCTCTGCCCAGGGTAAGTGTTTTAGCAATGAAACATCTCCTTTTCTCTACTTAGGAAGTATGGTCCTTTATTTCTTATTTATTTTTCTCCCTTGCGCTCTGAATTAGAAATATTTAAATTTTTTTATTCACCAAGAGGTTTTTTTTCACTTGGCATGAAGTGAACAGGTTCCTGTGGTCATATTTATTTCAGTTTTCACCAAATTGATTATTTTCTCTCCCACATCACTGCCATTCCTCTCTCCACTCTGGTAGCTGGATCTCAGGTCCCTTTGCATTCAGTCCAATGTACTCAGAAACAATTCAGTCTCAAACTAGAAGTTACCTCTTGTACACAGTTTACAGAAAAACAATAATCCTTGTCTTGGATGCAGTATCAGAGCAGCATGGAAACCTCACCTGGGATCCTACACATCCAACAGAGAGCAAGGATCAATCTCCACAGGACATGGCTTGTGTCTGGCAAGATAAGAGATGTGTTGGCATCAGTTCCTCCAGGAGAGGAAAGGCTTGCTTTGGGATTGTTCCACAGTTATTTCTGGCTTGCCCACTGAGTGAACAAGATGGCACTAAATAGCTGATATTCCACAAATATGTCCCAGAGGAGGTGTGGCTGCCAATGCCTGTCACACACGCAGACAGACACAGTCTCACACAGTTTGTGGAAATACAAAGAGCCCAAACTTCAGCTGACTGAAGTGCTACAGATCACCACATAAAGGAGCCCAGCCTCCCATTAAATATGTGTATAATAAATATAAAATTGTGGCTTTAGAAGCCACACAAGCCAGAGGATTTTGTGCAGAATGTGGATTGTCAGTGTTTCCTGTTCCATGGGGCTTTCTCCCTCTCTTAGTGACACTGGTGTCACCTGCTCTTTACCAGTCTGTGGGCACAGCCCAGGCTGGGCTGAAACCCTTCAGGGAGCTCAGAAAGCTTCGTTCTTGGCAGTGGTGTCACTGCTCCTTGGGGTGCCATGGTGGTGGCAGAGGACAACCATGATGACAGGAGCTGTGTGCACGTTGTGCCCCTGAAGTCGAGGCACACCCGAGCCCTGTCCCTGCAGACTCCAGATGTCCTGCCTTTGTGTCTCTGAAGACTTCACCCTTCTGTGCAGCCTCAGGGAGTTTGGTCAGAATCCCTCTCACCAGCTTGGGAATGTCTTTTCCTATTTACCAAGACAAGTGTGAACTCTTGACTGGGTAAAATTCAACTCAAGCGAAGAAATTTTCCTTCTGTTGAAAGCAGGAGGAATTTTGCCCTTCATTTAAATGCAACTTGAGACTAAAATGCAGATCTAATTTAGAGGGGAATGGAGAAGTGGATGTCCTTGGTTCAAGGACACTACATTGAAGTAGAGATTAACTTTTAACTGTGGAGAAAGGAGAATTTTGATGGCCAGGGGAAGTTCCTCCTGCCCTCTTGCATCAACAGGACAGAGCCTTTTCAGCTGATTGATTATGGCAAAGGATATCTGGCTTTTTTAAGATGTGTCATATGCCACATGCCTTTGGAAAGTGGCTGGGACAGGCAGAAATCTGCAGAGGAACAGGGAGCTGTTCCCTTGGGTCTAAGAATCATAAAAAACATAGAAATATTCTTACTTGGGAAGAACCCGTCAGGATCATCGAGTCCAACTCCTGGCCCTGTACAGGACACTCCAAGAATCCCACCCTGTGCCAGGAAGCATTGTCCAAACACTCCTTGAACTCTGACTGGCTTGATGCTTCAACCACTGCCCTGGGAAGTCTGTTCCAGGCTTAATTGTCTCCTCAAGGAGACTTCAAGCCTGAAGGATAGGGCAGGCACAGGAAGACACAGACAGCTTAACAAGGACCTGGAATACCACAGGTCAAGACTGGGAGACTGCTGGAGAGAGCAAAGCAGCCTTTTAGAATTTGCTGAACACCAGAAAACCACTGAGCTGATTGAAATCAAAAGGAGAAACAAGGACATGGTGTCTTCTCTTTCTTCCTCTGCTCTACCAAATTGCTTTGAGCTGTCCTAATTAAAAATGTAATTGTTCTAGTCTGTGTAAAACCCAGATTTTTGAATTTAAAGGGCACTGTGGTCTTCAAGGGGATATTACTGAATTATCCAGGCACATCCTTGGGAAAGTTTTGCTTGATTTGTGGTCCCATCACAGTAATGAACAAAACCCCACAGCAGCGCTTTCCAAACTGAATCCATTCTGTGACCACCAGTAGGATTCAACCTCATTAATCCTGGCTCCAGGCAAGACATCTTTTCTCTAAGCCTCTCTTACAAGAGATTTCACAAGCTGGATTTTGAGGAACACCAGATGCACAGTGACAGGTAGCCACCGTGTCACCCCTTCTGTGAACTGCAGGACAGAGTGGATGTTGCTGCTGTCAGCTGCAGTCTGGGACACAAAAATCACAAAAATGTTCCCCCAAACATTCACCTTTCCCTGGGGACACAAGGAATCACTGCATCCATGGTCAAAATACTGCCACAACATTGGCTCAGGGGCCTCAAAGGTGAATAAGGATTGGAGTATCTCTCAGTGAAGAAAGGCTGAGAGAGTCGAGACTGATTTGATTTGATTTGATTTATCTTTGTGAGGGATCTTTTCAAGGTGTATAAATACCTGATGGCTGAGTAAAGGAGATGGACCAGGTGGTGTCCAGTAACAGGACAAAAGACAATGGTCATAAATGGAAATGCAAGAAACAATTTAAATACAAGGTAAATAGCCATTTTTCTTGTCAGGGTGATTAACTGTGGAGTTTTCATCCTTAGAGATTTTCAAAGCCAGCTTTCCTGGATACTTGCCTGGGGATCTAGCTGGTGTTTCTGTGGTCGTGGGTTTTGGAGCAATCTCCAGAGGTCCCCTCTGAGCTCAGCTGTTCTGTTCCTCTGTGACACTGATCAGCCCCTCCATGTTCCACCCCCAAAGAAATCAGCTGCAATGAATGCATTTGCTAATTACTCTAAATCCCACCTTCCCCCTCCCCACCCCCCCAAAAAAAACCCCTCAAAACAAAGACAGGGACTCTGACCTTCTATGTAATTAAAATTGCTTCCTTAATGGAAGCACTTATGATACTAAACCAGGAAACCTTGACCTCTCTTTCCACTGATAAGGATATTATGGATCTAAAGACCAATCTCTTCTGTCTGATGTTCCACCCTCCCCCATCCCTTCTGCTTATGGAAGAAGATGAATCTTTCCATCTGTGAATTACCCAATATGCATTATTCATGGAACACTTTTATCAGCCCTATTAGCTGCACATGAATCCAGGTAAATGTCAAGTCATCTTTGTTAATCCTTCATTCAGGCTCTTGGAAGTGATACTGCCCTGAGTGGAAATGCATTTGACCTCCCAGAGTATTCACTTTGCCAGAGTCACATTTTGATGAGGAAGTCTAAGTGGTTCTCTGTGGCACAGTCTGGACTTTTCCCTTTCTGAATAATTGGTGGCAGGAGGTGGCCTCACTTTTTGCATGTTTCCTTCTGGATCCATATTTAAAATGGAGGGGAAAAATGACCTTGTAGCTCACCTCATGTCCATTTGTGCAGTGCCTTGCCTGGTGCAGGTGCCCCACTCCCTGATGGGCTTTAAGAGTTGCATGCTTTGCATTTCTCCTCTGTTCTAGGAGATGACTTGCTGTCTTACATCCTGAAGATGTTTCCCAGGAAGCACATATCCAGGGAAACTACCTTTTCACTCTAACCCTCAGATAAATTCCATGACTTGCTCAGTGTAGTGGTTTTAAAATATGCCACTTGCTGTTACTGACACAACTGCTTTACTTCCACAAAGACCCGACTTCTTTGGAAAGGGACTTCACCAAAAAAAAAGAGAATTCATGGACGTTAGTGGGAATTTTCTCATATCTTTGCTAACCTTCAAGCCCATACTCCCACAATTCCAATTATTTTATATTTTGCAGCATGTTTAGTCACAAATATTTTCCCTCCATCCCCATGGATATTGAATTTCTGCCTGGATGCTGACTCTGTTTCCAGGGATGGGCTGGAACATCCTACTGGTGAGGACACTGGCTGTACATATGGGACACTGGAGACTGGGTGCCATCAGATCTGGGCCATGGGATAGGGAATGTGGGAGTGCTCCATTCAGCACACAGCTGGGCTGTAGAACTGATTTTCATGATCATAACTTATGATCTAGGAACCTGTTTTCCATCCTCTGTCTTGTGCCTTGCAATGGAGTCTGATATGGAAAAATCCATATTAATGCCATGTTAAAGTAGCCAACTTTGAGAAGTCCACACCATCTTTCACCCTGCCCAGTCACAAGCTGTGTCTCTATATTGCTTTCTAGTGTCTGTGGAGACACCAAAACTCACCTGATGGTCCCTCCCACAGAGTTTCTGTGCTTGGTGTGTTCACACCTTACTGCTCCAGACCTGGCCATTAACATTTGTCTGTGGTGGAGCAGAGACAGAAATGCTGAGCAGTGCCCAAATCCTTAATCCAGCCTTCCTGTGTGTACTGCAGTTGTCTTGCAGACTCGCACTACACTGAATATAAAAGAATTAAAAGTGCCAGAAAATTTGCCTTCTACTTCCAGGCTTTCCTGGTTTCTCTCTGTGCATCTCCCTTGTTGATCCCACATATAAAGCATAGAGCAAATGGAGGCTGATGCCAGCTGGAGGGTTGCTGCAGTGCAGACATGAAATGATGCTGTCCCTTGGTGTCCTTCTCTTTCATAATCCTTCCCTAATCTGCTGGCAAGGAGGGCAGGGCCATGTTAGAACTCCAGCTGCCCAGCTCGGATGGATGAAGAGAAACAAGTTTGCACATACGTCACTCTGCTTCTGCCAGCTCCACAACAATCACAGAATTTACCATTTGAAATAAGAGTGGTGGAAGCACAACCCTTGGAGAATATGGCAGTGCAAAAAGCTTGCAGATACACAGTGGGCAGCAGAAATGTCTGGAGTGGGTTTGAACTCTTCCTAGCAAAGAGATAATGAAGCAGGCAAACAATGCAAGTATGATAAATGAAATGACTCATTTCATGCTCTTTTCAGCTGGCATTTAAAACTCACCATCTCAGCTTTCCGGCTGCAGGAATCTGGATTAGCTTCTCTGTAAAGTAGCATAGCTTTCTCAGGATGAAACAAAGCCTTTTTTAAAAAAAAATCCATATCCTCTGCACAGCATAAAGCCTCTCCCACATGTTTAAATAAGCATTTAAAAAGCTGTTGTGGAGTGCCCAGCCTGAGTGAGCGCAGGACATAACGGGCCAGCCCTAATTTACATCAGTGCAGAGGTAAACTAAATCCTTGGGGCAGAGTGGCTGGAAAGTGGCCTGGAAGAAAAGGACATGGGAGGCTGGTTGAGAGTGGCTTCACATGTACCAGCTGTGCCCAGGTGGCCAATGGCACCTGGCCTGTGCCAGCTGTGCCCAGGTGGCCAATGGCACCTGGCCTGTGCCAGCAGCCCCAGGACCAGGGCAGTGCCAGCCCCTGTGCTGGGCTCTGCTGGGGCCACACTTGGAGAGCTTTGTCCAGTTTTGGGCCCCTCAGGACAAGAGCGAAGTTGAGGGACTGGAGCATGTCCAGAGAAGGGAACAGAGATGGAGAAGGGTCTGGAGCACCAGGAGCTGCTGAGGAAACTGGGTTTGTTTAGCCTGGGGAAAAGGAAGCTCGGGAGAGACTTTTCCACTCTCTACAGGTCCCTGAAATAAGGCTGTAGCCAGATGAGGATCAGCCTCTTCTCCGGGCAGCCAGTGAGAGGACAAGAGGAAAAGGCCTCAGTCTGTACCAGGAGAGGTTCAGGTTGAGCAACAGATAGAATATTTTCACAGAAAGGATGGACAGGCACTGGAATGGGCTGATCATGGCTGGAGTCCCCATCCCTGGAGGTGCTGAAGGAATGGCTGGACATGGCATTCAGTGCTCTGCTCTGGGTGATAAGGTGGTGTTCTGTCAAAAGTTGGACTCAGTGATGGTGGAGTGGTGATTCTCAAGAGATTCCAGGGGAAAAGTGTCCTGTGTTGAGGACAGCTAAATGTGAAAACACCACCTCTCATTTAGCACAAGCTCACAGAGTGAACAAGCCTGCTGAGGAAGCAGGATGATATGCACACCTCCTCCCAGGTGCTTCCCAGGCATCCAGAGTCAATTGTTGTCTGAAAAAGGATTCTGGACAGGGAGAACTTTTCACCTGATGCAGCACAGTCATTCTCACAGCCTCCTGTTACTGGCAAACTGCAGAAATAGCCAAAGAGCTGGAAAACCTCGATGGCAAGTTTGAGCTTGAGCAGTTGTAGGAAAAAGCACCAAGACCACAACCTTCCAAGTCTTCTGCTTTGCCAAGAACGTCACAGGCATTGCATGGCCCTGAGCTGGGGCAGCTGCTGTGAAGGGGCTCTCACTGGTGTTGTGCTGGAATGTGTCCCTGTCCATGGCTGGGGGTTTGAATTAAGTGAAGGGTAAGGTCCTTTTCAACCCAAACCATTCTGTGGTTGTGTGTCACATGCACAGTGGAAACAGAAAACACCATTAAACTTCTCCCTTGGACAGCCTGGAAATTCTCTGGTGAGAGCTAAAACTACCTTCTCTCAGGAAAGAGAATTTGAGGTAGATTTTCTTACAAGCTTTGTCAACTCTGGGAACCCCCAGATAAAATAAAACAAAAACCAAAACAAACCCAGCACTGGAGTTTCCATCCTTTTTCCACTTAGAAGGGACATGAACGTTTCTCCTGGCTTTCCACTTCTCTCCTGGTCTTGCCTTCTTTTTACTAGCTAAAAAAAACTTACATTAAACAATTTATGATGGAAACTTTCCTTTTCCTTGAAACACATGGACCAGTAAGAGGGTATTTTAAGCCCCCTCTTGCCTTCAGTGGCCCACCAGGAATGTCAGTGCTGCAGTGTTTTGGTGCCAGGAGTTTCAATTTCACACTACAGACAGCCCTATTTTATTATCCATGCTTTATGGATGGGGAAATGAGAATTCTGATAACCAACAACCATGCAGGGATGGGAGAAGGCAAGAAACCAAGTCTCCTTCCCAAGAAAAAAGACCCCCAGAATGAAGCAGCTGAATGTTTCTGGTAGGATACACAGACCACAACCAAAAAGATACACACATGCAATTTTTTAGCTCTGTCAGGATCTAGATAAGCCTATCTGGTAATAGCAGCTGATCCAATGACATGTGCAAAACTCAAATCCACCAAATATGAGATTACATTTTACATTCAGGAAGCATCTTTCCCTGAGGATAGCACAACATTTTGAAAACTATTAAATATTAACTTGATATTAAACTAGCCTGCTGCATGTGTGATATGTAAGGGGGAAGTAACTATATTTTTATGAGACACCTAAAAGCAAGGACAGAGCAAGATCCATGACAGTGGATTATGCTTTCTGTACCTATCTACTGTAAATGCTAAAACCCATCAAATGTGGTTATATTCTGTGTGTCAGCACATACCTGGGGTGACAGAATGTGAACAAACCAAAGTGGAGAATTGCAGAGAAATAGTGAAGAAATTGCGAAAAGACTTGAATATCTCCCACCTCTGACCTCACACCCCATGGTAGTCTGGGCAGATTGCTCAGTCTCTCCATGCCTGAAACAGGAATATAAGTCTTTATCTTCTCTGCCTGACTTACCTGTTCATTCTACAATCTCCCAGGAAGGGAAGTGGTTATTATTTTGAGTTTGCAAACCACACAGTATGGAAAAGCCCCAGGCCCCAAATGCTGCACTGGTGTGAGCAATAATGAGACTCAGACAGTTCTTTGCTTCTCACTGCACAGCCCTGGCCACAACACAGGAAATAATGTCTGTTTGCTACCTCTGACAGGTGGAAAACTCTCCCTTCTTTCCCAAAAGACTTTATCAGGATGGAAAGCTTTCCTGATGGAAGCCTTGCCTGCCTGGCAGAAAGACCCGATTATATCCAATCCTGGAGCCAAACCATCAATACCTGATGGATGAGCCTGTGTCCCTTGGGTGTGGGGAGCTGCAGGAGCTCACACACAGGTCAGCCCATGGAGCAGCCAGGGGATTATCCCAGGACAGCAAACCCAGGGAGAGGAAATGCTTGTTGCAGTCTGGTGTTTAACAGAGATAACGAACACTCGCTGCCTCCAGATTGGGAGGGTTGCAACCTGCTCCACAGAGAGGAAAAAGACCATCTTTCAGCTTGTCAGCAGCATGGAGACAGATGGTCTTTTATGCACTAATCTTTTTCTGCACCCCTAGAAAATCAAGAGATTTTTGTCAGTGAGAAACTACATGGCCAAACTCGCTTAGAAAGACGTACTGCAAAACGATTTGGGTCATTATGGATTAGGCAAGATTCCCACTTCTCTGAGAAACTAAACATCCCTTTAAAAAAGAGCTGTGTCAGACACAATCCTCTTTGATACACTCTGTCCTGCCTTGGCACCTCCTCACAAGGGACTGTGTACAGAGAGCCTGATCCTCCTCTCTCCTCCAACAGTGACCATCAGGGTAATGTTGTATTTGGGAAGACACACTGGAATCAGGCTCAGAGCTCCCTGATGGGATTGTTCTTCAGGAGAAAATACTACTCAAGGGATGCATATTGTACAAAAACTTGACCAGCAGCCTGTAATTTTTCCTTTTTCTTCTGTCTCTTCCTTGCTGGTCTCTAAAAGACATTGGAAGTCAAGTTTCCAGAAGTGAAAAGCTAAAGCACAAGAGTGTGTTGGCCAGCTTGTCTTATTTTCTTTTCCCAGGTGCTCCCTCTTGTAACAGTTTCATTTATTCCACTTGAAATCCCATTGTTGTTAATCCCACCCATAAAGGGAAAGGAAATATTAGAACTGAGCAAATAATTTCATGGTGACTGATGTTATCCAGTGAATTCACTGTACTTCTCAGCCACCTTTTCTGAAATATGATGGCAGAGTCATAGAATCATTAGGGCTGGGAGAGACCTCAAACCTGATTTAGTTCCAGCAGGAACACTTTCCACTAGACCAGGTTGCTCTCAGCCCCATCCAGCCCAACTTTGCCACAGCTTCTGTCATACACTGGTCAGGAATATTAAAATGTAATATCAGCTGTGTATTTATCACTGGCTCTAAAGGTTGCATGGCCTGGATTCACATCTGGATGACCATGGCCAGCCAAACAGCCCATTTCTACCATCCACTGCCACAGATCACTTAGGAGTTCACTTTATTCGTACTTTTGGATCTGTATATTTTTCACAGCTTCACAGAATTTAAAACCAGGGGGTTTTCTGGAGTCATCTAATCTAAGTTTTCCAAATTCCACCTTGTTTCTCCTGAGTAAATTCAGTAACTTCTGTTGAATGAAATGGATGAGGGTCCTGAGAGTGTAATGAAGTGATGATAAAGGAAGTTGTTCTGTGAGCAGAGGAGGTAAAAACCCAGCTTTGTTACAGGTTTGTGCCCGCACAGCATCTTCACAGCATCAATTCCAGCCCTCCCTCTGAGCCTCTCAAGGACTTGCTGGGTGAGAAACAAGGTGTGTTATCCCTGTTTCAGATGCTTGTCAGCCAGTGGGCCAGTGCCTGTGAGGCTGGCCAGCTGCCACCAGATAAATTGTCTAATGTCAGTTCTTCCTGTCTTCTCAATTCAGAGAGTGCTAATTCCCTCCACCACCCTGTGGATATTGAACTCCCTCTGAATCTCCTACCTCCTTCCCTTCAAGTCTCATTTGGGAATGACTGAGTTGCAAAACTCAGAGGATAGAGGGAGGAACAGGAGCAGAGCTGGGTTTGTAGACATAATATCATGTACCTGTGTGTTCTCAGGAAGCTAATAATGAATGCAAACATGACTGAACAGGGAGTGAGGCCAGTTAATGGGAGAATGTTTATCTTTATTCATTAAACTCTAGGGGGAAAAAAAAATCACACAAAGAAATAAAGCCCATCTCTATTATATTCATTTGTATTCTCCAGCAGAAGGGCTTTGGGACTGATCCTCAGCCAGGGTTGGTACCTGGAAATACTTTTATTACATTTATATTTATGTCTCAATACAATAAATGAAGAGGGAATCCTTTCTGAACCACAGATCAAAAAGCCCACAGGTAGGTATTTAAAATCTTTTTTATTCCTCTCTAGGTAAGCATTTGGGAATTCCTAGTTTTAAGCCTTATGTATATAGTTTTATGTATTTTTGAGAGCTCTATGCAGGTATCAGCCACTCCACAGTTCCAGTGTTTCTTACGAGCCCTCCTCTAAGAGGTCAATATTTGCTGTGAATTCATTCCTGTTTTGCCTTCCCCTGTGAAACACCAGCTGCTCTTCCTTCCCACATTCTGCTTTCACACGCCCTGCAGTAGCATTGTCAGAAGAACTTGCACTTCATTGGCATGGAGGAAAGAACTGTGATTATCAAACAATTTTCAGAAAATAATCAGGTGGAGACAAAGCTATTTTACTAGCAAACCACACCCAAATCAGGGCAAGCCTTGCAGAACAGGTAGGGAGGCAGCTGGAAGGAGACACAAAAGTGAGTCCTTATGCAAGGGTAGAAAACAGCTCTGACATCTCTATAAAGTGTTCTTTCTAGAAAGGGGCATTTTGGTGTTGTCTGGCAGTATTGCCCAATGCCTACATGGAAAACAGGGTGTGAATTGGAGGCAGTCTCTCATCTGCAACAGAGGCACTGAATTTGGGACTGTCAGGAGCAGCTCTGTGATCCAATACACTCAATAGGGCAGCAGCATTAAGGTCATAGAAAATCAGAAACTCCAGAACTGGAAGGGACCCACAAGAGTCATTGATCCATCTCCTGGTCCTACACATGACAATCCCAACAATCTCCCCTGGGCATCCCTGGCAGCGCTGTTCAAACTCTCCTGGAGCTCTGGTGACCCCAGGGCTGTGCCCATTCCCTGGGGAGCCTGGGCAGTGCCAGCACCCTCTGGGGAAGAACCTTTCCCTGAGATCCAACCTAAACCTTCCCTGGGACAGCTCCAGCTGTTCCCTGGGCTCCTCTCCCTGGCCAGCAGAGAGAAGCCTGTTGGTGTGAGAGAAAGAGCACAGACATTTTATCAGCTGTGTTTGTGGTACCTCCTTATTCAGAATGCTTCAAGAAGAGTTAAACTCTAACCAGCACTGACTCAAACAGAGGACATGAGTTTTACAGCATCCCTTTCTCTGAGGAACAATGACTTGTGGAGTAAAGAGCTTTTCCTCTGCATTAGGTTGCTGCACTGATGTAACTCTGTTCCCTGCATCTGCGCTGCATAAAGCATAAACCCACGTTACAGACTTGTGCTGCAGCAGTGAGAATGAGGTTCCATTCCAGTGTCTTGATGCCCCCAAGAAATGAGGCTCCTACTGCAACAGCCACACAGGAATAGCTGCATTTTTCTTGAAAAGCCAAATATTTGGTGACCAGCAGTTTTGACCTCTGAAGGACCAAAGGCAGCTCGAACTCAAACATGAGAAGATGAACTGCAGCTGTAGCTGTCCAAGCAGTGACAATCCCAAGATTATTTCAATAAAAAGGCAGGAAATTCTTTCAGGATATGATGGTCTGTAAGCACAGCAGCACATTTCTGCATAGATCAATTCACAGGTGTTTAAAAAGAGGAAATATTTTCCTGTTAATATTTGTTTGAAGCAAGCCAACTATGCAATATGTGATTTATATAATATGCCACCTGTCCAAATTATTTGTTTTATTTTTAAAGGAGTGAGAATACATACCTGAGTTCTCAGCTGAGACCTGGTTTAAAAAAAAAAAAAAGATAGATACAACCTTAATTCCTGCTTTCAGTTCAGAAATAAAGCAGGATTTTTCAATCAGACTTGGTGCAAAATCAGAATAGCAGCAAATGCCCCATTGTGTGGTGTGCATCGACAGGAAAATCCTGGAGATAAAATCCTGCTTTGTGACTTATTCACAAAAAGGAGAAACTGTGAAATCACATGATTTTTAATTTTAAAGTGCTGGAGAATTTGAACAATAAGTATTAGATTATAATGCATCTGAAAAGGTGCTGCTATAAATGAAGGCACTGTGGGAAAATTTCCCTTGACTGCTAGGGAAGGGAATCAGCTCAGAATAAGGTCCACAATCTGTCTGCATTAACTCTCTGTCTGTCACCTCAACTATTCATTTAATAATTTTTTCTGCTTTAACAGTGCTGAGGTTTCTCTTTTACCTTCAAATTGCCCTAGAAACTTTAATCATTGCAGGGATTACAATAACCGTCTCAAATTAATGCTGTAATTCAGAGCACACAGGTTTGCAGAAAACATTATCACTTCTCCTGAAATCAAAACTGCACAGCCTTAAGTGTAATGTTGTTATCATTTTTCTGTAATTACCTGCTGAAAATTTGACTTAAATTTACGAAGACATCGGTCAAGTTAATTGTCTTGTTGCTTAGCAAGAGAGAAGGAGAACTCAATAGGGTTACTGGAGCAGCAGCTACCTATGGTTAATAAAGATTTTGAAATCCTGGTTTGCTGAGACCCATGCAGCTTCAGAAATATGATTTCCCACAGCCTGCAGAGCTGCAGGAACAATGACTTGTTTCCAAAACTTCTGCAGATGAACAATGAAGTCTTGGCAATTAAGTCCAAAGGCGGGTAAAAGCAACAAAAAAAGCAACACAAAAGCTCTGTAGGCTGAAGATTTCCAGTCTGTATCTCCTTTGTTTACTCAGAACAAGGTGCATAAACACCAGATGAGGTTTGGTTTTGGATTGTTGGTTGTTTTTTATTGTTTTTTTTTTTATGAAAGAGGAAATCACATGTTTTAAAATATAAGCTTATTTTCCAAAGGGATCAAAGAGACAATCCCCAAATGGAGCATTATGAGTCAGACATCCAGTGAGTTTTAAGGATTTGGTTCTTGCTGATACAGATATTTTACTGCTTATAGTAGTTTAGCAGTGTCAGTAAAAGAAGGGGGTGTAGGTTTGGGGGTTTTGGCTTGGTTTTAGTTTGGTATGAGTTTATATTTGATTGTTGGTTTTATTATTTGGGGTTTTTTTTAGTATTTTTCAGGTTAGACAAATTCCTTTCCCACTCAGGCAGAAGCAAGGATGTCAGTGTCACTGCCTTGGTGTGAATTTACAGAGGTAACTTGAAGTGTTTAATTTACCCTTTGTCAGCAAGTCCTTGGGAATTTGGGGTTCTGGTCCCTGTGTCAGTGGAATTTAAATTGCTTGAAGACAGATTTGACTACATCTGTGAGAAAACACCTGAGCTTAAAAATCATGTTAACTAATCAATGGAAGGATGGCTTGGTAAATCTGCAACTTGTCAATTATGCAGAAGTGTCATAAAACGTGTCATAGAAAAGTGCCTGGAACACAGAGTCACAGAATGGTGGAATGATGTGGAAGGGATCTTAAATCCCATCCAGTTCCACTGTAACCGGATGGAAGTGCCATGGCAGGGTCACCTTCCACTGTCCCAGGCTGCTCCAAGCCCCGTCCAACCCGGCCTTGGACACTTCCAGGGATCCAGGGGCAGCCACAGCTTCTCTGGGCACCCTGTGCCAGAGCCTCACACCCCCACAGGGAACAATTCCTGCCCAATATCCCATCCATCCCTGCCCTCTGTCAGTGGGAAGCCATTCCCTGTGTCCTGTCCCTCCATCCCTTGTCCCAAGTCCCTCTCCAGCTCTCCTGGAGCCCCTTTAGGCCCTGGAAGGGGCTCTGAACTCCCCTTGGAGCCTTCCCTTTTCCAGGTGAGCACCCCCAGCTCTCCCAGCCTGGCTCCAGCCCTTGGAGCATCTCCTGGACTCCTCCGGACTCTCTCCAGCAGCTCCACATCCTCCTGCTGTTGGCCCCAGGGCTGGGGCAGCTCTGCAGGTGGGGTCTGACCTGAGCAGGGCTCAGGGACAGAATCCCCCTCCCCTGCTGCCCACGCTGGGGGATCAGTCCAAGATAGAAGAAGATAATTAGAGACATACCAATTAGCACCCCAGATTTGCACTGATCAACTTTATTAATGCAAAGAGCAAATAAATTTACCTCCATACACAGAAGAATAAAGAAACCAACCAAAGCTGTAAAACTCATTGCCCTACCAGTCAAGTTATTTCTCCAAGAGACTGTAGAAGAAAAAGAGGAGGATGTTGCTTTGTCAGCCTTGAGAACTGCAGAGGTACCTGACAAGTCAGAGGGAAAAGTCTGGAAACACCTGAAGGCTGGAGTCCTCCTGATTCCTGTCAGATGTCACATTTGCTGAGCTGCAAGTGGGCTTTTGGCCCACCAGCAGCTTCTTCATGGAAAAGAGCATTTAAGTTATTAAAGCTGAAGGAAAAGCTGGCTGGAAATGAAAACTGTATGAGCTGGATTTATTTTTCTGAAGAAAAATTATCTACCCATCACAGACCCCTGCCTCAGGATGAGAAACAAATCCTCCAGAGGTGTTCCTTTCCCCACAACAGCTGTTGAGAGTCCAAATAAACACTTTGAAAGGTGCCAAATTTTCGGAGAGCTGCAAGAGCTCAAGAATAAATCTGATCCCCTGAGCGACCCATGACAACCCTTTAATCTTCATTGTCCTCTGTAGCCCTTTTGCATGGCCACTCAGAGTGAATAATCCTAATACTGGGGGGAATCCCATATATCCAGGAGGACCATTTATCCATAATTTCTTTCTTCTATTCCTAGTTTTCATAATGTTTCTGGAATACACACTGATGGTGTAGTTTTACATTATTTCCCCCTACCAGAAAGTGGCTGCAAACAGGTTTTTCTGTCTGTAATATAACCAAATAAATTAGCATCCAAAAGAAATTTCTATCAAAGACTGCAAGCCTAGAGGCACAGGAAAATTGGTATTCCTGCAGAAGACAATTATTTGGTTTAAGAAGGATAAAGATTCTGCAGGGATTTGATACTAGCTTAAAATTTGCAGGGGTGTTATAGCTATAAATCAGGAGGAAAGTAAAAAGCCTCAGCTGGTCCAATTTGCTGACAATTTTACCTCCACATTTATTTTAGAAAATGTATCTAATAGCAAACAAGGTTTGTTACTGCTGGGTTTGTCTGTGCTGCAGTAGCATCTGAAATACTGCTGGAAGTTTTCCAAGCTCGGCATAAGTTTCACTATCACTCTAAAAATTGTGCATTTCTTCTCTTTCATGCACCTCAGAAGAGTGTGGCATGAGAAGGAAATCTCATCAATGGACCAAATATTGCTCTCCTGACCTGGAGCAATTCCTGGAATCTGGGTCCTCATCCAGGTTTTGGAAAAGCAATTAATTATTGCAGGTGCTTCAGGTGCTCAGCTAGAGACACCTTGAAGAAGGCTGAAGTTCAGGACATGATATGCTCTGAATATAATTAGTGGCTTTCAAAAACCTTGGCTTTCCTCATGCTCTCTGATGAGGAAAGAATTTTAAACTCCCATGGATGGATTTATTTTATCAGTGGCTTAGGTTTTATTTATTTGCTGGACTGCTGTTGTTTGGGTTGGGTTTTTATAGGGACCAAGACTGAAATGTCATTCCTACAAGACTGCATTATATGTTTTTTTTCTAAGCATTTATTCTACTGAACAGTAATATTTACAACATCCAAACACAGAACATTTTGGTTAAGTTAAAATGAAAGCTGAAATGTCACTCTGATCCCTTGAAAGGGGTTTGAGTGTGTTCCCTTTCCCTTTAAACCATTCGTTTTACAGTCCAAAAAATAAAAATCTCTCTCACACATCTGTGATCTGTTCCAGCAGGCTAGATCCATATAATTCACATGTTGGCATCAGAATTATATTTCTCCCATAGAATTAGACACTCAATCACCAAATAATGCAGTGCAACACAATATATCTGACATTTTTAATACCTATCCCTTTTACTTCAGATAAGCCTAATTGAACTCTGCTGTACCCTTTCAAGACACACAGTAGGATTTTATTCTCCTAAGCATGGTGCTCTGAAAGAAGGCTGACCTGAGATCTATAAAATCTCACCAGAATTTCAAAAGGCACACAACTGCCTGCATTCTCCCCTGATACTAAGCTTACCTTTTTTGTACCATTTGTCATCATTTCCTGGTGGGAAAAGAAAGAGAAATCCACTTGGGAATTTATATTAAAAAAAACCCATGGATTTGTATGTCTAAAATTAACTTCTCAGACTGATTTCTATGGTCCTCTGCATGGGTAGATGAAACCAATTGGTCTTTCCTTGTTGACTGTTGAAGTCACTCCCTCCTAGAAGGCAGCAGGCTGGTCAGGCAGGATCTGGTGATGCACTGCTGGCTGTCTCAAATCACCTCCTTGTCTTGCACATGCCTTTATACCCTTCCATGAGGATCTGCTCCGTGATTTTCCCAGCACACAGGTGGGGCCCACTGGCCTGCAGTCCCCTGAGTTTTCCTTTCTACCCTTTCAAAATCACCAGATTGTCCCCTTCTGGGGGCTGCTTTTGACACTTTAGCCCTCAGTACGGATTAGGGATGAGAAAAGAGACCTCAGCCCTGCCTTGAAAGCCCCTGAATCCCTTTCAGGTTATCTCAGGACTGAGCACAACTCATATTCAGAAATCCATGATCCATGCCTCAAAAAATCAACGCTGAACTCTGCAAACATGAATGAACTTGTGCTCTGAAAACCAGCAAAGGATGAGAAGTGCCTCTTCTTTTACAAGTATCTCCCTGTCATTTGGGTTGTGGGGTGGTCTCCACCAGTGACAGAGGGATCCTTCATTTGGGAATCCTTGTGAAGTCTGGGGGGTTGAATCTGTGTCTCTATCAGCTCAACAGCAGCTGAGGATCTGGCTGCTACCCTGCAGTGTTGCAGGGAATGTGGAAAAGGTCACCCCTCACCTCAGTCCTTCTCCACTCTTTTTTGTTTCATCCGGTTTTACCTGTCTTTTTATCTGGATTTCCTTTTATTCCATTTCTACGGCAAAACTCAGCTGCTCTGCTGGCTGCAGTCAGGGAAAATCCTTATGATGACACAGTTAAAGAGATTTGATACTACAGCATTAAGGGCAGCAGCTGGGAAGGGCAGAGTGAGGCAGCACAGATCCTGGATGTCAGACAACACTCACTAAAAGCAAATTTTGACATAATTTTAGCATGTTTTTTGTCTTTCCAAGCAAGCTTTGCCCTACCCTTCAGCCTGTGTTTCACATGGTGACCAATCAGATCTACCTGTGCTTTCAAAGTTTCCACTTAATAAACCCTTGTGATTTTCTCTTTTCTTTTCACTCCAGCCCCCACTTTATCACTCAGAAAAGTAGAGACCAAACTGTTGCTTAACTCTGGAGAACTGTTGCCCTCTTTTCACCTTATTTGTAGTCATATATTAACTCCTACATTCATTAAGATAAGGATTTTAAAACATGCAGACCTAATTGCACCTTCTTTCATTGCTAAGTGTCCAAGTCAGAGCATTTCAGAATGATGAGCCTCTGAGAGTTTAGATCAAGTAGTTACTTATCTTTGTCATTAAACCTTCTTGTTTAGGCTGTTTTTAATCTTGGATTGCATTTTGCATAAGCAATTGTGACCCGAGGCCAAACTTTACAGCAGCGATGCACCAAGCTTGGCACCACTCCTGTGTTTAGCACACAGATAAAATGATCCCTTTTTCCCATGTTGTTGAAGACCCTTAAATCCTAGTGCAGTTTCTGGGATCTCCATATGCTAACTAGAACCAAAATTCATGCAGTGTTTAGATAGACAAAGGTACCTCGTTTCTGTTGCCTAAATCCAAGCCCAAACATTCATTTTAAAACATCCCTTTTTATTTTATAAGTACCTTGCTAGTGCGTAGTGAATAATTTGATGAAAATGGAGGCTTTTATTCAATTACATTCATACAATTTATGAATGTTTTTATCTTTTTCAAGCCTCTGTATAATTGCCTATGCTTTACTCCTTCCCTGCAGCTGTATTCCTGAATGTATTTCATGGATTGTTGAAGTGTGTTCCCAAAATGTCCTCTAAGGATGTTCAATCTTACTTAAGCAATGAATTAAATTTTTTCACTGAGTCATGGTTATATTGGACAAGCAGGTATCTATTTGTCAAGACGTCTTGATTTCTTAACACTTTTGAGCTTTTGGGTCATCCACTTCATCAGCTGTTGACATGTGGACTATACTAAACCCCAGAAAAAGGAAATTACAGTGACATTCACATCTGCTTAGGCCTTGTTAATGCTCTTGAGTACAGTCCTTGCTAAGAGTGCACTTCTGAGACACTCATTTATAAAGAATTATCAGTCCAAAAGCCCTCTCTGCTACCATGACTTTCAAGACACCCACAATGCAGCACATTTTCTTGTCAGATAATCACAGAATTGTGGAATGGTTTGGGGCAGAAGGGATCTTGAAGCCCATCCAGTTCTGGCTCCCTGCCATGGGCAGGGTCACCTTCCACTATCCCAGGTTCAACCCTCGGACCCTTCCAGGGATCCAGGGACAGCCACAGTTATTTTGGGCACCCTGTGCCAGGGCCTCCCCACCCTCACAAGTAAAGAATTTTTTTTTATATCCTATCTAAACCTACTCCCTGTCAGTGTGAGGCCATTCCCCAATGTCTAGTCACTCCAGACTTTTGTCAATGGTGTCTCTGTATTTCCTGAGAGTTCCCTTCAGGACCACAGCGAGGTCACCCCAGAGCCTACTCCAGGCTGAACAATTCCAGCTCTCCCATCCTTTCCACACAGCAGAGCTGCTCCATTCCTCTGATCATCCTTCTGCCTCCTCTGGAGTTGTTCCAGCAGCTCCAGGTACTTCCAGTGCTGGGATCCAAGAGCCAGGGGCAGTTCTGAGGTAGGGTCTTACCTGAGGGGACAGAGGGGCAGAATTCCCCTTTCCTGCTGCCCACGCTGGGAGATCAGCCCAAACCACAGCAGGTCCTGGGCTGTGAGTGCTCATGGCTGGGGCATGTCCAGACTCCTGGCCTACTGTGTCATTTTTTGCTTCAACACACAGAAAAAATTTACCAGTTGTGCCTTTTGGTTTTGATCTTGTTCAGATTTCTTAGCCATAAATTACAAAGGTGCTTCTACTTTTCCAAGGGTCCAATGCACTTTGGGACTTACCCAACCCAGAACCTGTACGTTTGTTATTGGCTGTAGTTAAAACCTGTACATTTGTTATTGGCTGTAGTTAAAACCTGTGCATTTGTCATTGGCTGTAGTTAAAACCTGTACATTTGTCATTGGCTGTAGTTAAAACCTGTACATTTGTCATTGGCTGTAGTTAAAACATCTCTGTCTGAGCTCAAATTAGTAGATAGAAGCCACAATAAATATGTTTAGATATTTTATATAAGGGAAGGTAAAGGAACACTTTGCAAGCATTTAAACCTCCAGCAGCTCTCTTTCAGCCTGACCAGAGCAGTAAATTAAAATCCCAAACCCCAGTCATGGAATAGAAACACTTTTATATCAAAGCCTTTCTGTGTCATGCTTTGTTCTGAAGGAACTTACATCTGTGACTTTCCTAAATGTTCTTGTTCCCTTGGGGCAACTGACTTAGATCAGCCAGCAAA
This sequence comes from Cyanistes caeruleus, assembly GCF_971803275.1. Taxonomy (NCBI): domain Eukaryota; kingdom Metazoa; phylum Chordata; class Aves; order Passeriformes; family Paridae; genus Cyanistes; species Cyanistes caeruleus. The sequence continues at coordinate 3,814,819 of NC_141705.1, forward strand.
GATCCTCAAGGAAGCATTTATCCAGTGAGCTCTGCCTGCGACCTTCTTATCTCACATGGCTTCATGCATCTTCCTGCCACATCCAGCAGTTGAAGGCCATACATCATCCAATATTCCAGCCAGCCACCAGCAGAAGCTTTATATCAGATGGAGACACTGGGCCAACATCCAGGATATTTGCAATGCACCCTCGGTGCAAAGGGATTGTATCAGCAGGGGAATCAGAACATTATTATTGTTTAAAACAACCTGTAAATATTAGGACAGCTTGTTCACCAGCAGCACTGTGCCCCCGTTCCAGTGACAGGTTTTGATCTGCTATCTTTAGATCCCAGCTGGATTTTCAGAGCTGAGTGTTGACAGCATATTAACTTTGTTATGCTTTTCAAGTTAACTGCAGAAAGTCAACAAGGAGAATTTGGAGGGGGGTTAATACAATGTTCTTTGCATTGTCACACTCACATTTATTTTATTATCAGCCTTAAGGAAAGGTTATTTCAATGCACAGCAGTGGAAAGCAGGTTGGCAGACCTAAGAGAGGATCACAATAAACACAAAACAAGAGCACTGGTGGGACAGAGGGGCTCTGAGGTGACTTGTGCTGATCTGAGCCAGGTTTGAGCATACTTCAAAAAATCTTTCATACACTTTTCCAGCCAACCAGGCTGCAAAAATATTTTTTTCTTCACTCAGCAGCCTGGAAAGGATCTGATTGCTTCTGAAATTAGGTGCTCAAGGGCTTTCTCACACCCATCTGAGGCAGTAGATAAGACTCCTCCACAGCAGTGGGACCCCAGTCAGATTTTTTTCTGTGATGTGCTTGAAATCCTTTCTCTGAGTTTTAGCTGCATTAAGGGGAACTGTGGAAATCCTACAGCTCTGACACTTTAGGCACTATTCCAGGTAAGTGTAAAGGAGCCAGAAGTGAAACCCAATCCACAAATCACATTTTCTTATTACAATCCTAACTTATTTTTTGACCACTAATGCATAAAAAAATAAGGTAATATTTTTGCTGTCTGTGAGAATAACCACGAGTCTCTGAGTTCACATTACGCACCTTAATCATCCCAACAGCCAGTGTGATTTAAGAATGACCTGGAGCAGCACAATATTTGAAAATTATGTCCCTGGTAACTAGGATGTTCATCCATACCAGAACCTGACAAATTTTTATCTCCACCGCAGGGGAGAGTTTAACTTTGCATCACTCCCACATGACAGGACATTCTACTGAGTGTTCTTGAACTTCATTTCCTCTCTGCTAAGATCTCCCTGCCTCACCTACTGCACCTTCAAGGGGAAAAAAAAGCAAAGAGGACAACATTTACAGCCCCTCCTGCTCCAGGAATGTAGAAAAAAAATAAATTATCATTTTTTGTCTGTGAAGCAGTATGTGGTTTGATTCACAGGCTGTCCTGCTGAGAGTATCAGAGGAAGGGAAAGCTCTTCTTTGACTACTGAAAGCAGCAGAAAGCCTTGAGAATTTACAGCAAAGACTACTCATTTATGTAGATGCATCTAAAAGCTCAGTGCCTGACCTTAGGTCATTGTCTGGGTTCTCAGTAGTCAATGGAAAAGGATTTTGGCAGCTGTGGAATTGATCCCATCCTTAGATATTGATTTCAAATAGGGGGGATGTTTTCTCATTGACTGCAGATATGGGTTACACAAAAAGCTGCAGAAATGCTATTTCAGTACCTGCATTTCAGTTATCTATGCATCCCTTTGTAGATTACACTCTGTCTGATGGCCTGGCAGGGCAGACTTACATGGTCTGTGAAGGTGGATTAAAAGAAAAGCCTGAAAATCTTTCCACACATTGAATGACTTCTTCTGGCTTCAAGTCAAGCCTTGAGCTTAAATAGAACGGTTTCCTTTTGGAAAAAAAATGAAAATCCAATGTACCATCCAATCAGTAAAGGCAGCAGAACAGACATAGATGGGAAGAGCAGCAACAAATCCTCAGCAATTCCTTTTGCCACACCTAAGGCAGATGAGTAGAATGAGCTGTGAAAAGGGAATCTCAATATTTGTCCTGGTTAGATGAATTTTGAGCTGAGGATGGTCAAGCTTCGTGGGAGGTGTTTTCTTCCCATATGTTTTTAAAATCCCATTGGATTTGATTTTGTGTAGCTCTCCTATTTCTGTACAAGATGCTTGTTTTTTTTTTTTCATTGAAGGTACTTGTGCTTTGGCAGCAAAATTTGTAGAAAACTGGCTCAGCACTGCTCAGTACCTGGCAGGATGAGAAAAACTAAAAGGTGGGTTTGTAATACCTGCATTTACCTTTTTATGTTTGTACCCACACTCCTGCTAAGAAATTATCACCTCAGGAGTAGCTTTAGGACACTCTCAGTGCTCCAATGCCACCACAGGTTTACTCATCCTGGTAGGATTGGTGAGTGATCCACGTCCAGAGTTTCCACATCTTCTGGGCTGCACCTCACCTGTCATCTCTTTCTGTGGCACCTAAAAACTTCTTAATATTCACTTGAAGAAGGAAAGGCAGATGGTGAAGGATGAAAAACAAAATTAAAAGAAGAGCAGTGGTCTCAAACTTCCTCTGGGGCTGTTTTTCCCATTGTGAGGATACATTGGAACAGATGGCTTCATGAAGAGCCTGATCCAAAGATGATGGAAGACTAGAAGCATTTCCTTTGATTTTGATGAACTTTTCACTGGTTCTGGAAGACTGGACCTCAATCAGAAGACCTCCAGGGTGGGTTTCCAGTATGAAATAACTTTTTTCCTGGGGAGGGGAGAGGTTTCCATGGATCTAGATGCGCCCCTATATCCCATAGCCCTAAAGTTATGAGTTAAACATGTGCTGAACTCAGGGAGCTTATAAAGCTTTGTAAATAACTCCTCTGGAAGTGTGACTGTGGCCACAGCACTCACAGCATCTCCGAGCTGGAGGGCAGCCCTTCTCACTGTTGTTCCAATAATTGGAAAATCCCTCACCCGTTGCTATTTCATGGCCACAGCCACAATCCTCCCCTGAGCTGCTGCCTGGGCCGTGGATGCTTCATTTCCATTTAATAGGATGAGAACCATGAGGCTGTGAATCATCTGCTGCTGTCTCTGCTGCCTTCCCACCAGCACGTTCGCTGTGTTCCGTCAGCCACAGCTCAGATTGATGATGGGGCTCACACCTCATTTCCACACAGGTGAACTTTCCCAGATCGGGAATGCTTCCCTTGCCAACCTCCTCTGTTCCAGAGGCCTGCTAATATTTTAATTTTAAGGTTTTTATCTTATTTTTTTTTTTCCTGCCTGTGTGTGCTAGAAACTTTACAGACAGACAAGGTACCATCATTCCCTGAAGCTTTTATTAACTTTTTCTGTCTGTCCAAGGTTTCCTGACACATTTATTTCCACACACGCTCTTGTCTCTGTGTGTGCATGATGTAAATCACTGTACAACCCTAACTGCACTCCAGGGGTGCAGTCCCACCGTGCTTTAGCTCACCCAAACAAGAATTACTGAAGCTACTCACTCTCCTTCATCCCCAGCCTCACGTTCCTGCCTTCATCTTCCAACTGGCACTGCCAGATTTGTTAGAAACATTGATCTTTTATGTAATATGGTGCTGGGAGATAGCTCAGGATGCTGATGCTGATGCATAGAAACCAGATTTTGATCATCATCTAGATTTTGGCCAGCCCATGAGCCATGTCATAAGGATATATCAGGATTAAGGATATAAATCTGTAACACCCCAAAGGGAGGCCACAAAAATGGTGATAAAAAAAGCCATAGGAGGAGTGGCTGAAGGTTTGTTCAGCCTGGAGAAGAGGAAAATGAGGGGAGACTCATCGTGGTCTTCAACATCCTCATGAGGGGCAGCACCAACCTCTTCTCTCTGTGAACCGTGACAGGACTCAGGTAAATGGCATGAAAAGGAGGATTAGGATGGATATTAGGAAAAGGTTCTTCCCCCAGAGGCTGGTTGGGCACTGAACAGGCTCCCCAGAGAGACAGAGCTCAAGGAATGCTTGGACAATGCACCCAGGCACAGGGTGGGGTTGTTAGGGTGTCCTGTGCAGAGCCAGGAGCTGGATTGCTGATCCTTGTGGGTGCCTTCCAGCCCAGGATATTCCATTCTCTGACCCTGTGATTATTTTCTATTGACAAAGCAAGCCAGGAAATGAGACCATGTGGAAAAGAATGGGATTGACAGCAGAAAAGCAAATTTCCAGTGACTTAAAGTGCCCAGTGCCTCTCATCTGCATACACAGGTGCATGCTTGTGTTGTGGATGTTTATTTCTAGCTACACACAAATAAAAATCCATAGATCAAGCATTCCTAGACTGTTATTCATAAGACTGTGAATATTAAAAACCCCACAGTTAATAAATTTAAATTTACACAAGTTCTGGGTTATTGTTTTTTTTTTCTTTTTATGTTTTCTGTTTGAGAGGATTTTGCTCTTTTTCTCCTCAGGGAATAAATTATAAGAGCAGACCAATGCCAGGGAGTGCTCCTCCAGGTTCTTGAACTGTTTGATGTCAAATACAGCAGGGAATTTGGTTAAAGTGATAATCCATGACTGCCCAAACTGTTCCATGGTGCTCTTTTATCATCTCCTGGCTGCCTCGGAGTGGTCTGGGAATGGGGCTGCTCTTGGGACATTGTGTGGAGAACATGTGAACTTTCTTTCCACCTTGTACAGTTCTCCAAAGCTGCCTCAGCAGTCTTTGTGTTCCAAAATACACTTAGATGACCTCATATCAAACCTCAGAAAGGCAGTTCAGGTCTGCAGAATTTTTTTTCTCCCATTTTAATTTAGCAGTAGAGAGGCAGCCTCCAAGAATGAAAGCAAACACTTCACTAAACAGATGAATTTACTCTTAATCTGAGTATCTTCTGCTTGCAAAGAGAGAAGATAATAACATTTGGAAACCACCTGGATTTCCAGGAAGACTTCCCAATATTTGCCTGCTGGAAGCTGCATTAGAGAAGCTCTGAACCCCTCTGCAATGACAAAAAGAGATTACAACAGAATCACTTTAGCTGTAGCCATGGTATCGTCAAGCAAGCCCAGATCAGAAAATAAATTCAGACTCTTGTTTTTACCCTGCCTCCCCCTCCCCTCTGGTAAATATTTTTTTATTTTATATAAGGCCATTTTCCTTGGTCCTACTTGATCTTGATCTGTCAATCACCTGTAGGTAAATCTCAGGAAAAATGTTCATCCTTTCTAAGCAGGAAGCTCAGAGATTGATCTCTCTACTCCAGACTCCCTCCAGGCAAACTCACATCATCTTCTGTGTGATTATGTACCAATTCAAGCTCAGCAAGGTCAGAACCGAGTTTATAATCCTTCCCTGTGATCCCTCTGGGCTGTCTTCATTCTCTTTAGCCATTCTTGTGCTCATCCACAAATTCAGACAGCTTGTGTTGTCCTTCAGGCAAGGGATCATGGTTGAGGACAGGGAAAAGTTTTCTTAACGCACCTTAAAATAAAAAAAAACAAATATCAGCCTTTACTACTTGACTTTGAGGTAAAACTCTCATTCGAATTCCCATCACTTGGGATTCATCTTTCCCATCTTTAGCTGTCTTAGGTGTGTTTAGGCATGCCCAGCATCTGGTTTAAGCTAAAAACCTAAGCTCCATGAGCAGCTGGAAAAGAGGTGCAGGGATGCTCCACAGGTTATGTTTTCCTACCCTTTAGACAGACAGGAAGGCAGGATGCTGTCAGGGCAAATGTAACTGTGACAGGTACATGTGTTCCCAGATGTGTTTCTGTTCTCTGAAAATTCAGAAGTCCTCTTGAGGCTGTATCCTGTGATACTGAACAGTTCTATCCCTTTCTTTTCCTCTGTTTCCCAGAGTGATTGTATTCATTTGGGTTTTTTGTCTCTTTTTACATTTAAATTCTTTAGGGAAGATCTTCCTTTTCAGGTTGTGTTTCCACAGTGCTCAACACAGGCTGACATCCTCTTCTGGCACTGCAGCTTCCTGGTGCAAGGACAAATAGTAAGGAATTAGAATAATAGAAACATTTATATTGAAAAAGAAATTTAAAAAAATATAATATAAATAAATAATTTTTTTAAAAAAATTAAATAAATAAAATAAAATAAAATAAAATAATAACTAACTAACTAAATAAATAAATAAAATTAAATTTTGAAAATAAAAATTGACTTTTAGGATCAAGCCCAACCATTCCCCCAGCACTGCCAAGGCCACCACTAACCTGCATCCCCAAGTGTCACATCCACAGGGCTCTTAAATTCCTTCTGGGTCACCACCACTGCCTTGGACAACCCTTTGGGTGAAGGAATTTTCCCCAATATCCAGTATAAACCTTTTCTGGCACAACTTGAGGCCATTTCCCCTTGTTCTGTCCCTGTTCCCTGGGAGCAGAGCCCTACCCTTGGCTCTACTCTCCTGTCAGGGAGCTGCTGAAATTTATAATATCTCCTTTCTTTTTCCCCAGGCTGAACCTCCCCAGAGCTTCCTCAGCTTCTTCTCACCAGACTTTACTCCAGACCCTTCCCCAGCCCATCTCTGGACATGTAAATGTTTTGGGTATGGCAGTAAGATCAAACAAATGCAATTCCACGTGAGAAACTTTCCTTGGAAAGCCACTGACCTCAGCATGCAGCCAAGATGAATCCAGCTCATGTCTCACTCCTAATTTGCTTGTAGTTCTCTTTGGACTATCAGTGGTTTGTAATGTTTTATTGTAAGAAACAGCTGTTGCAATATTTTCTTTGTAATTCAACTCGTTGAGATGAATAGGTTATTTTGCTATAACAGTTTAAAAACAACATTATCCAATTGAATATAGATAGATTTAGCTTCAAAGTCACTTGTTCCATCATGGTCCTTATAGGCTGTTGCCCAGAGCTGACTTAGTGGTTGCTTTAACTAATTTTATAAATTTTATAAATTACTTCAGTTATCTATGAAGACCTTAAAATATATTTAGCATAATTTACTACAAGTTCACATGGACTGTTTTGTCTAACCAGCTTGAAACTGAGAAAACCAAATCTGTGTCCATCAGATATATTTGCATCCAGAATTTGTTGATATTTGAGTGCTCCTGAAAATACTAAGCGAGCACTTACCTCAATATTGAGTCTGTAGATGTGCTACATACAAAAATACCAAATGGTCTCCTCCTCAAAGTAATTGCCTTTGATGGGGCTCAGAGTTAAGCACATGATTAAATGCATTTTATCAGAAGTAGAAATTAACCATATTTTTATTTACACAGGAAAATTTGAGATTGATTGTCAGGTTATTTGGCTTATCAGATATATTCCTTCCACTTTGACAACTGCTGTAGAGCTAGGAATGGCTAGCAAAGAAATGTGTTTGGTTTATAATTTAATAATAACATTTTTGCAGAGCCCTGGCATGGAAGGCCTGGTAGCATTATCTGTGAAAGTGTCAGGATAAGGGTCATAACTCTTTAATGAGGTTTTTGTGCATTAATTGATTCCCACATTTGGGAAGCAGTTTGCTCATGCAAAGTCAAAGCTGGATGTGATATGCAGTAACAAACTTGTTAGTTAACTTTAGGCCATGGAAAACCTGACTGAATTCTTTGTTCAGTATTCATACATTTTATATTCTCCTGCTTCAAAATTCATCATACACATAATCGAATGGAGAGGACAGAAATGTGTTGCTCACTTGGAGACAATGTGAAGCAAGGGAGAGGAAGCTGAAAAGGAGGAGGGGGATTTAGAAGCAGGCAAAGTTTGATTGCCTCTATAGGAAATTAAGCACTCAGTTTGTCAGACTAGCACTGAACAAAGCTTCCACAGGTTCTTCAGAAGGAGAAAACATGAGCAATTGTTTATTTACTTATATGTGCACACACACACAGAGGAGAGTGGAGGTAATTTATGACATTCAAATGATTCCTGTATTTGTGTCTGAGCTCAGCTTGCAGGAAACGTTAAGGTCATTCCCAATTTTAAAGATTAGTGCAAAGCTAATCCTGGGCTGAACTTGATGCAATTGAAAAAGTTCAACACAAATGTTCTTTGCTGACACTGAGAGAAATTCAAGCAGGGAATTGGCAGACTCAAGTCCATGCCCTTTTTAAAGCCCATTTCTCCCATGTGGCTTAGCAAGTTCAGCTTTTTTTTTTCCCCATCATAAACTATGTGCTTGAGCCATAACTTCTTCCATCTTAGTACCACCAGAAAGAGACTAATTCCACAGGGGCAGTGGTTTGTCACTGAAGTGTTTTTACTCAGAAGTAAAATCACAAATTTTGAAAAAAGAAATTAAAATCCTGGGTTTAAGTGGATGAACACACACAAGACAGTCAAGGAGACTCTTCTGAGTCTGTGGGGAAGGGAAAAGACTCATGAGTGAATCTGTAGCCTGGGATTTCTTTTAGCAGTGTTTTGTTTGTTTGTGATGGGTTGACCCAGGTTGGATGTCAGGCACCCACCAAAGCCACTGTCACTCCCTCCTCAGCTGGACAGGGGAGAGAAAATCTGACAGGGGAAAGTGGTTTGATTTATTGCCAGTTAAATCAGAGTGGGGGTAATGAGATGGAAAGCCAAATCTTAAAACACCTCCCCCTCCAACCCTCACTTCCTCCTGCACTCAACTTCACTCCCAAATTCTGTTAGAAATCTGCTTTTTGGGGAGGAATAGTGTCTTGGAAGGAAACAGGGCCAGACAGTGAGGTCAGGCACTTCAGATTAGCTCCTACACCCACAGTTCTGTCCTTCAAAGTGCCTTGGGTGTGCTTTATCATCAGTAACTCAGTCCTACAGATGGAATGATTGCCCAATCCCTTCCATGGTCTGCACATATGGGAACTTGGGCTCTGATTTTTGGTCTTCTGGACCACACTTCAGGTAAATGGCTAAAATAGCCCAAAGTAGGTAAAAAGGGCTCCCCAACAACCCCCACTCAGACTATTTGACTGTGGGTATTTGCTGAAGTGCCACTATTAGGAACTTCATCACCTAGAGTCAAGAAAAAAGAAGGATTTTTGCCAAAAATGGGTCATCACCTGGAGCAGCTCATGTCTTTGAAAATTCACAGTCCTAGTAGAATACATGCAGTTAGTTTGTCACCTTGTAGAAAGATGTAAGACATGTCTGAGCAGAGGTGGCAAAGAAACAGTTTCTGGTTCAAATTAAACCATGCAGCACCATAACAAAAAAAATCTTAGGTCTTCCCAACAATACAAAAAAAAATCAGCATTTCAGCAGCTATAGGAAGTCCTATTTTTCAGCTGAATTCTGATTTAGCCATATTTCTTCCACCTCACTAGAGAGAGCAGCTTCTGCTGGATCAGACAGGCATGTACTCCACTCCGGTCTGCGAGAAGATAAAGAGCTGTAGGAAACCAAGAATTAAAAACTGCTGGTCCGTGACAAAAGATAAATGGAATACTGAAAGAAAAAGAAATGTCTAATGAATTTTGTATCTGTAAGGGATGGAGATTTGTCATGTCCCTCTGGAGAAGACACCTGTTCAAATACCCTTATTAGGAGGATAATGAGCAAGATGACTCTTATGACTGGGATGCTAATGAGCAAAGCCACACTTTTACTATAAAATGTTCCCATGGATAGCAAGGATAACAAGTGAGCTGAGCTGTTACTTGTCACCACAGGAATCAGAGACTCCCTGACCATGAGAAGCCAAAGCTGAACTCCAGATTTTTGGGTGTTTTCCTGTAGATTCAAAAAGCTTTGGGACACTCTGGGCAAGATCTGTGTTTGGACTGCTTTGTGCCACAAACCTCAGCTGATGATCTGCGAGTCTTTTATTTCTTACAAAAAAAAATTGTAGCCTAATAATCTGAGTTTGTTTACAGGAAATTCTTGATCATTCATCTGACATAATTCTGCATCTGACACAATTCATGTCAGGTTTTCAATCAAAGCCTGGTGCTTTCCTAGAAGGTACAGCCAGTGCCAGGGGCTGAGTCTGCCTTCAGCTACGTGAGAAGCCCTGACTATCACCAACAAAGTCAGCTAGAAATGAGATCGTGTCAGATGGGACATGACAACCACATTTAATAGATCATGCAAGAAATACTGTGAAATCTCAATGGCTGATCTTGCCCTACATTCTTCATAGGCAAATCCCCAGCAGTTCCTTTTTTAAAGCTGCTTTTTTCAAGTTAACGCTTTCATGAGCGTCGCTTCAAACACAAGATTTCTTGTGAAATTCTCTGGATCCCTAGATGGAAGATGCAAACAAAAATATGCTTGTGATTTATTATTACTTACACTCAGGCTTTGTAGTGAAGCTGGAGTCTAGTTTCTTGTTTTAAATTGATTGAATACTCCTATGAAAGAGGGAGAAAGCGATTCTCTGACAGGGATGGTTGGAAACAACAAACATGGAATTAACTCAGTAACTCACCTAAGCATTCCCAGTCCTAAGTAGTGGCAAGGCCTGAAACATTCCCTGCCATACCTTGTGAAGGAGAAGGCATTCCTGTGTGAAATACTCAGGTGAGGTGATGACAGGAAAATCATCTGAAAAAAATTCTGATGCAAGGTCTGCACTGACAGATGTGCAGGAGCCTTTGATTGCAGCAATTAAGATTTTACAGTGATAAAGCATCACTGGGCCACACAGTGCCCTGTGCAGGATCACACTGCTGAGCTGCTGGCACTTGATACCAGCAGGTGAAATCAAGGCATGGTAAATGTGGCACTGAGGAAATGAGAAAAATCTCAGATGAGGAGGAGAATTTGCAAATGTAAGGCAAATGCAGCTGCAGGGAATGAAAGTAAATATCCAGTTTTAAGAGATTATTTATCAACCAGCTTTGTTGTATCTTTGAGCCTGGTTCATGGCTTTTAAACACCAATTTTTGTCAATATTAAAAGTGTGAGCTTTGACTTCAGGTGCTCAGACCCTTCTCTTATCATGAACAGTCCCATAGCCTGGGGCTGGTTCACAGCTTTCAGTTCTTTACCCTGCAGTACAGCCAAGATCCTATCCAATAATTGAAAAGATTAGGAAAAAAAATCTTCTCACCTATGCTCTCCTGTTCAGAGAAATGGGAATTTTTAGGTGACAGCTCATCTTGTTCCACACCCTGACATGGGCAGGGACACCTTCCACTATCTCAGGGTGCTCCAAGCTCCATCCAACCTGGCCTTGGACACTTCCAGGGATCCAGGGGCAGCCACAGCTGCTCTGGGCACCCTGTGCCAGGGCCTGCCCATCCTCACAGGAAAGGATTTCATCCTGAAAGGTCTAAAATTGTTCTAATATGCTAATAAATAACCATGAGAGGAGTGCTTGTGTGAGTCAAGTGAAACTTAAGATGGTTTTGTACCTGAGAAGACATCTGCTCAAATTCCATTTAGAGCATCCTGGAACACCCAGGTCCTGGGACACATTTGCTAGAAAATTATGTCTTAACTATATGCTTAACTATAGCATGTCCAAAGGTTCTGTTTTTGATAAGCAGGATGCTTAGAAAGACAGCAATTCTAAAAAATCCTAAACAACACCCCATTTTCAACATTTATTTTCAATCACCTTATGCAGAAGAGAGAAAAAAAAAGGAACTCTGAAAGTTTTATTTTTAATTCCCATGAGGGCTCACCTGCACCATGGAACTAGAAAAAAAAACAAAAAAGGATTTTTTTAAAGTCAAAATAACAATATATCCTGAATTTTCACAGACACTTTGGGGGTGGGAAGAAGAGTGTTTGGGAATATGCAGGAGAAACATTTGTATAACAACTCTGCCAGGAGACAATGTGCTCTAATTAGATGGCAGCAGGCTTGTGATATCCACACAGCCCTACTCACATTAATATTTTATCCTAACTGGGACCCATCAAGCATTCTTTAACAATCATTTTCTGTGCTTCACAGGTTACAGGTCTTCACTTTCCATGCCTACATGATAATAAATCAAGGTCTTTAGCAAACATTTTACAAAAGAAAATTGGAGGGTTTTTGTTTCTTTCTTTTTTTTTTTTTTACCACAGAAAGATAAGGATTATGATTTACCCACTGCTGGGACATTTACTCCTACTGTGAATGATAGCAGAGATAGAAAATTGCCTTGAAAATTGCTTTGAATTATATGTACACCAAATTCTTATATTTTTCTGTGTGGGGAGGGTGGTTGTAATGCATTTATTTTACATCAGGTTTAGTTGGGAAGGTCACTGGGTAGGATTCCTCATTTCAAATTCAAAGAAGAAATGTGCCCAGCTATCTCTGGCCTATATTTCAGGACAGTGTGCCCAGCTTTCCTTCAGCTGCTCTTTCAAGCTGGCATTTTTAAATGGATTTCAGTCTATTGCTGAGCAGCTGCTGGTGTGGGGTCACCACTCAAATGAGCTCTGCTTTGAAAATGCATTTCCTGCACAGATGTTGCTGTCTGGATTTCCTTGGTCAGGAATGGACCATGGGGTTTCATCATTTTGGAAATGAATGGGAGGGGAAGTGAGGACAAAACATCTATGGGCAGCACAGCTGCCAGTTAAAATCACAGAGCAAATACGTCAAAAACCAGCTGAAACTTCATACCAAGTATTTCCAGCAAGCTTCAAGGAGCTAGAGATGTCTCTTGAAAATAATATTCTGCTGTGCTGCCTTCTGAGCCTACAAATGCTCTTCCTTTCCTCTTAGTTCCCATTTGCTTTACATCTCTGTATCCTAGCACTGTTTTTTTGTTGAATTAGAATTCCCTCCAGCTCTCTCTCTATCTTTCATATTAAGTCTAATTGTTTCTCCCCTTTACTGCTTTAGAACAAAATCATGTTGGACTTCTGTTTGGGTAGTGCTTTTTGATGTTAAAGATCAGTTGCCTTTCATCTTTCATCTCCTTTAAAGAGGAATATTCTTTCAAATATGGTATTTCTTCAGCTTCTTATTTATCTTTTGAATTTTCTTCCTTTGCAGATTGATATTTTTTTGCTCAGTTTTCTTTTTTTACAGTTAGTTAAATTGCTCTTTCTCCATTAGGCCTCTGACCTCATAAATCTGTGTCTGCTTTATCTATGAAAAAGATCAGAGGAAAAGGAGAAAAGAAAGGAGAAGCTCACTAAGTGGGAAAAAAATCAATACATTATATGCACAATACTCATTTGTGGGAACTGAGGTGATTCTGCACTATCTGAATTATTGAAGAATCCATGAACTTTACCAGGATCAAGGTCCCATTGTGCTTCACCAAAGACCATCTTTAAGGAGTTCAAGTAAACAGGGTGTACAAAAAGTAGAGGAAAAGATAATTCTCAGTCTGTATGATGGAGAATTAAGATTCAAGACAAGGTTTTCCAAAGAACTTGACAACCATTTAGGAAACAAGCCCAAATTCCCCTTGTCAAGGTTTTGTCTTCATCTTGATGCATCCTTGGGCAGGCCTGGGGCCTCCAGGGATCTCTAACATGGACTGGAGTGAAAATCATCAAGGAAAATAACTTCAAAGGCTTAGACTTTCCTCAGGACATTGAGCATGAGGCAGTGAACGAAGCTGGAAAATCTGGTTGTGAATGCCAGGGGAAGAATGGAGCACTTCTGAATTTGTGTTTTGCTGCCCACAGAGCAGAGCAGAGGCCCCAGCACCTCCCTGGGCGCTTTCACCAGGGCCTCATCTTTCCTTGGCATCCTTGGGGAGGCTGTGCCTGCTTGGGGAAGCGTGTCCTGCAGGATTTGTGCTCCTGCTGCTTTGCTGGGAGAAGCAAAGTTTGTTTCTTGTGCATTTATAGCATTTAAAGGGACTGGAGGGGGAGGAAGGAAAGCAGGAGGAAGGGACAGTGGGAGGGAAGGAAGGTTGGTTTGCCCAGAGGCCCAAACAATGAATGCAGCAGTGCTGAAATGAGTCTTCTAAATATTCATGGCAACTATAAAAAAAATATCTAAACAAGTCTCATGCAAAGGCTTGCTTCCTTCACACTTCTCCATGACTCCACGCTGGCATTCCCAGTTCTCACTTGCAGAAATGAAACTGGGAAAAATGATAAAGAAAATCGTGAGGATGAGAGTTTATTCACACACAGAATCACACAGAATCACTAGGTTGGAAGAGATTTTCAAGATCATCAAGTCCAACCCATCTTTATTGGAGACATAAGTTAAAAAAATAAAAAAAAAAAAAAAAAAAGTGAAAATCAAACCCAGGGCTTTCAATTCGAATCTTCTTTAAATAATTCTCTTCCTACAAGTTATGTTATAGAAGCTTCAGGCTCACTGAATAGGCTTTGATACATCCAGAGTTTGACTTACAAGGTTCCTTGAAGAAATTATTTTCTGTCATCTCTGTTGAAACAATGAAAGAGTTTCAGTCAGGAGGGGAAAAAGCCAATTTAACATTGAGGATTTTGCAGTGCATCACAACATGCTTCTGATTCAGAGTGTTTATCACCACGTTTCACTTGAGTAAACACTGTTGATTAGAACCCAAGCCAAATTATCAGACAACATGCTCCATGTCTGCTTTTATGTTGAATTCACACCATAGTTTATTTAAAGACAAAAGCAATGCTATGGGATTTAGCAGCAGCCTCTTCTTGTTGCATAAGAAGTCCAAGCTTCAGCTTCCTTGCAACACTACAAGATGTTGATTTGTTTGGCAGAGCCAGTCTTTAACAAAGCAGATATGTACATTTATGACTGGAGTTAACAAGTCTCTGTCCTTGAATTATTCCAGTCAAAAAGCAATTTGTAAGTGCTTCTGTGCAGCTTCCAAATGTATTTGGAGAGAATCTCTCCCTCATTCTACCATGCTGCACTTCATTCTTGAAAGGGGTGAGCATAACAGCAGGAAAGTTCATACAAAAAAAGGCTAAAAACAGGGCAGCGTTTTCAAATCCCTTCAGAAGCAGAATTTCAAAGATCTCCAGGCTCCTCCAGATGCAATCAGGCACCTTCTGGGATCTTCTGAGCACATTAGGTGTCTGAAGCACTGTGGGAAAAAATAAGTTATAATTGGGCCATTAATTATTTTTATAACTCACATTAAAGATGATTTGTGAGTGATGATGTCGGCGAAGGAGGAAAAGTGGTCTGATTTATACATGTCTTCCTGTCTATGTGAATATTCTTTGTGATGTGGTTTCAGCCTGGCTTTTCAAAATGTTCACTCTGGTAGAATTTATGCCACAGCCAGACGTCAAATACCAACTAATTAAGTCATACTTCATTAAGTAACTCTTTCACTGGGAACAGGTAGGATCCAGGCTCCTGGTTTGGTTATCTATCTCAAGGTAAGATAAATAGACATTTAAAACTCTTCTTCATTTTACTCTTCCTACAGACAGTGCACTGGAATCAAACATTTAACTCTTATGTGGTTAAAGTTCCATTAGAAATCCCCAATGTAATGGTTTCTACCCGAGGTTAAAGCAATTATTTTCCTTCCCCTTTCAGACAACACAACCTCACAAATATTACTGGAGACATAACTTAAATCCTGTTAGAATTACCTTATATCATCTCATTTCTCAGTGGAAGCCAACCAGAGGATTGACAAAGGATTGGCAGATTCTTCCTCTCTTCCATTAAAGAGCAAAGAAACATTAATGGGATTGTACATTTATGTTTTAATGTTTGTGTTTATTTAAACATGAGGGCAGTGTCTTGAAAATAGAGACATCTAAAAATAGGTATTGTATCATTATAGCCAAATTATTCTTTCCTTGAACATGGTTTTAGATGAAAATAAACCTTTTTCTCATCACTGTCAGAAAGAATCATTGCTGTAGCTCCTAGAAATTCAGAGTTAGAGCAGAGTTTTGCAGATTACCAATTTGGAGACCCCAGCTCCTCAAAGTCATAGAGCAAGATAAAATCTAAACCTTTTATTTTCAATTAAAACTGAAGAATAAAGCAAGTTGCCACATAGGTGCTGGACATTAAAAAGGTTGTGTGGATCCCTGTGTATTTAATTAAGTGGGTAATAACTTTGCAGGAAAAACATCCATTTTAGACAGAAATTGGCTCATCTACAAAGGAAGAACCATCCTCCCTTCCTGGTCCTCAATAAGAATATAAAATCTTCAGAGTCTGTAGTTCAGAATGAAATTTTATCCAGGGACTGCTGATATCTATTGATATCCATGGAATGCTTCGAGCATTCTATGAATATTTAAAAAGAGATCTCTAATCTTCAATCTCCTCCTCGCTGAGATAACTGCCCTTGATTCCTTATCTTGGCCCAAGACTTGAGGAGATGGTCCTTTAAATTAAGCAGCCACTCAGTCCTTTGCATTTTGCTGTGCACTGCTTTAAAATGCAGCTCCAGCGCCTGTGTTTATAGATGGGAAGTCACTAAATCTAATTTTTCTCTCTCTCTAATAGTATTTTGTGCCATCAGCTATGAAAACGTGACCCCACAGAAACTTAATGCTTCTGCTTGCATTACCTCACCTCCCCTGTGGATACACAGTCCCTGCCAGCACTCTCCTTGTCAAATCCAGTGATAAACTACCCCTGGTGGGAACAATCTGCTGCCATTCCCTGGTTTTCCCAGTTATATTTACCAGGAGATTGGCTGTAAGCTCCCAGAGCAGCAAGTATTTCTAGAAGAAGCAATTTGGCAGCGAGACCTGAGCATCCTTTTCATCCTTGGTCAGTGGGGATTTGAGGTGAGGGTTGGATGGTGTGGTTAAGGCGATGGATTTGGATAAATATCTGTGACCAGGTATGAAGGTTTTGGTGCAGGAGTTTGTGCTGCTGTCACTGCTGTTATCAGTGGTAAGCTTGTCATGCAATCACCTGAAAAATCTTGGTTTAAGCATCAAGTAGAGGAAATAGACATTGAGCAAATAAGCTGGTCTAGGGGAGGTGTCTCTGCCCACTCCAGGGCTTTGGAATGAGATGTTCTTTAAGGTCCCTCCCAACCCAGACCAGTCTGTTTCTATTATTCCAATTGCATACAGGATTGTTCACCATGTGGCTGAGGAGCCCTTTGTACTCTCCACGACAGCCACAAGCTGCCATGAGTCCTCCAGGCAACTGGCCTGTAATTGTTTCTGGCACTTTCTCTTCTATGAAACCAGAAATAAAACAGAATGAATCAGCATATGAAGAAAAGTGCCTATTGTTTTAATAAAAAACAAATCCATAGCCACGGTACTTAAATCTCAAAAGGAAATCTTTGCATTATTCCACAATGCACCAGGTTGATGTTGGAATGCTGATACCTGTGGTGGTTTAAAAAAAAAATAAAATTAATCCAGTTTTGGAGAGTCCCAAGGAACTGTTATTAGCTGCTTTTACTGCAGCCAGTTTAATATCTCTGAAACTGTGTTACCTCATGGACATGCAGGATGGGTCTAAAGCTTTATGAAACAGCCTTGAGAGACAGAATTGCTTCTCCAGGTGTGGAAGGGCTGGCTGAGGGCAGGGCAGGCAGCAGGATTCCATTAATACAGAACACTTTCCTTAGCATTAGGCAATGCACTGGTCCTTGGATTACTCAGCCAGGATGGAGCTGCTTTGGCTCTGATCATTTTGGGACCATGTTACCCAAAGTTTCTGCCACTAAAGCACTGGCTGGGCAGGCAAACAGACTGCAGCCAAAATAATCTAAGCGTGGTGGGGCTATTCGATGTCCTGTCCCTTGCCCAGTCATTCACATTTAAATGCCAGCTCAAAGCAGGTTTGCTAAATCCACTGGACATCGCTGATTTGTGGGAAAACTGGAAAAGTTGGGGGGTTTGTTTTTTTTTCCCTCTGTAGCCACAGCAACCTCCTGTGCTCTGCTAGTGACCGAGCTGGTGAGTTTGGATCTCCCAGCCCCTGGGCTGGCTGCTCCTGATTTCCACCAGCCTGGGGTTGTCTCCTCAGGAAGGCTCTAATTTACACTGGCAACCTGGGCTAAAGTGCCAAACTGCCTTGTCTTAGCCCGGGTTTTATCTCAAAGTAATGATGTCAAGTCAATTCAAGATAAGAGCAAGTCTTTTTATGGCTTTTTTTTTGTTTTTTTCTTTTCTGGAAGAGTGAAAAGGAAAGTCAGCTCACAAAGATTACTTTTAAAGCAGCATTGTTTTCAAAGCAAGCTGAAAGTGAACTGCAGCCATCCATCAGCCAGACTGTACTGCACAGTAAACTAATTTCCCATTTCCACTTCATTTTGTAATTTGTACATCTCAGAGCAGCTACTGTAAAACCTCAGACGACCAGAAAAAAAAAAAAGAAAGAAATAAAGACAACCTAAAGTAAACCATGAATAAAAAGCCACAAAAACAAAAAAATAGAAGTGTCTGGACTTACCTAGAATATCAATGTGTCTCTGACAAAGGCTCTTTGTAAGGAAACCCAATCTGCATTGCCAGCGCTCCTAATTCTGCAAACTTTTCACATCTTCTTAGTTGTTCTCTCTGTTAAAATGCTCTTTTATATTTTCAACTAAATACATATATAATAAATTAATTATCTGCCTTATCCCTTGAAAGTGATCCATCAAGATGCAAAGATGATGGCTCTTTCATAGATGTTAAGGATTTGCATACACAAGCTGTAGGACTGCCTGACACGTTGTTCAAAAATTAAATCACATGAATTCATCAGACAATGGACTCGTCTTACACATAAGAGAATATTCAATCAGCTGAAACAGATGCTTGCAGGAAATTTCATTCTTGGGGCAACATTGTGATACTGACAGGTGCATAAAAGAGTCTCAACTGTAGAGCAAAGATGAAAAAATCAAATGAAAGTCTTTTTTTTTTTTTTTTTTAATGGCAATGAAAAACAATTACTTTTTAATGAGAAGCTGTAGCCACTTTTGCAGCTGATGCCAGTTTGAATTGTTTGTTATCCAAAAATCTGCCATCAGGAGGGCACTGCTGAGGAGCCACTCACATGCTGTGGAGTGAGGCATTCCCACTCCCAGGGTGTCTCCTACCCACTCAGAGGACCTAAAATATAACTATATGAGAAGAATAATTAAAAAGAGAAGAAAATTTCCTGTGTGCTAATCCATATAGGAAAAGGGCTGCTCTGCTCCCCACATTGCATATAAGGCTCACATGCTAAGTGCTGCAGAGGAAAGGATTTAAATCTACCTGTACTTCATAAGATAAGGCAAAGGATTTTGTTGATGTGGATATATCTCCTTTTTGGTAGCTTCTGGAGACAAATATCTGAGGGCTGAGGTGTGTCCTGGGCAGGAGAACTCGTGGTAGTTACTTCCTCCTGAATTTTCCAGCTAAGTATCAACCTACCAGAAGCAAAATGCATTCCTGATTTCATTTGTTACTTTTAAAATATTACTACAGATCTTCTGCATGGCTCTCCCAAGCATTACACATTTCCAGGCCCCTTTCCCAGCCACACAATTTTGTTGTTGTCTGTAAGGTAAAACTCTGGGCATTAAGAAATATGGATAAACCAGACAGATAAGCCTTCTGAAAGGAGATAAGAAACTTCCAGAAAAATAGTTAATAGCAGGCAAAAAGCATTTTCAAACAGGAGAGCATTCTGTCAGAAAATATCCTTTTGCAAAGGGGAAGGGGAGAAAGCTGTTAGTGAGGTTCACTCACTTTCACATTTTTTTTTTTTCCTAATTCCCTCCAGAATATCAAAGACTTTTTTTCCAGGTCATGAGGAAAGAAAAAAATTCTCACTTGTGTGTTCTCTGATTGCAAGAACTCTCCGTTGCAGGGAGTCGACTTTACTGTCTGTCTTCAAGGGCTCCTTTGGCTTCACAACTGTAGAGTTTGGGTTTGGGGGAGGTTAGTGGGGTTTCTTTTTTCTTTTCTTCTCTTTTTTTTTTTTTTCCCCCTCCCTTTCACACTGTGTTTTACATTTTAAGAATTTCTTGGGTTTAGTCAGAAATGCCTGCTGGTGCTTTCAGTGCCTCTCAGTGTCTCCAGCAACAATTATCCCAGACCAGCTTCTTTCCAGAATCTCATAAAAATATGCTTTGAGATACAGACTCAGTCTCTCTCTCACACACACACACAAGGGTTGCAACTGTCATTCTCTGTCAATTATTTTCTGTGGGAAATGAACTTGCTGCAGGAGATGGGGCGAGTCTCATTGAAGTCATCTGTGCTGAATGGTTTCTCGGGGTGGTTTTTATTTTTGGGCTCCTTTTGGTAACAGATTCAACAGATCAGTAGCCAAGACTGTATTGTCTTGATTTTTGCATGCCATTGGTGAACTTAACACTGTGCCCTGGCACTTGGAGAGCGGTGCCTTTCATAGTCCTGGGCTGAGGATGTTGATGCAGATGTCTTTGCCATCTGAGCAGCTCCGAGTGCTTTTCAGGCTCTCATTTAAATGCGATGCAGCTCCCACCACTCTCCTGGCACAGCTTTGCTCAGAGCTGAGGGGATGCTCGTGCCAAATTGTGAAGCATTGCACTGACCACATCCAGGGGCCTCATCCTCAGCTCTGCTGGGGCTGCTCTGCAGCTCACTGCCAGTGAGAAACAGCCTCAGGGTCACTGTGGTCACCAGGGCCACAATCCTAAAGATCTGCATGCCCACAGTGCTGGCTACACCCTGACCAGGACAAGGGATGTGGCTGAGGACCAAAGATTCTTGGTGGAAATCCTCGTGCCCAGATTTGGCTCGCTGGTCCCCAGCTGCCAGAACAGATTTTGGGGCAGTTGGCACACGTTAAAAACAGGGAGACAAAAAGGAGGTGGAGGTTGTTATTCTCTCTCTCTGCTAAACTGGGGTATTGTCCCCCCCTTTTAAACCTCTTTCAGTGTTACTCTTGGTGTTGTACATTTGAAATCTCCATGGTGAAAAGAGTTGATTGTAATAAAGGTAAAGAATACTCTCATTGAATTAAAAGAGGTATTTGTTCTTGCAAGGTAAAATCATCCAAATTGTTCCTTGTCCAAAAGACAGCTGGGTACAGATGGATGAGCACCTCTTTCGTGGCACTCCCTAAATGCTCACATTTAAGTAAACAAGTAATTAAGAAAAAAGACCTTCTGTTGATAAAAGCCACAGCTTTGCAGCCTCCACCTGCTTTTCCTTATTAAAAAGTAAAATTTTACTCTTTAGTGTGGATCAATACCAAACTGCAGGGGGGTCTTGGCCTCTGGGTGGTTAAAAAGAGAGATGATAATTATCAATCCTCTGGGCAGAGCACACGCTCGGGGCTGGCAGCCTGTCCCCTCTGAGAGCATGTGATGGTCAGCAGGGCCAGGGCTTCAGAGACCTTTTGTCTGCAGTTCCTCTGTGACAGGACTGGGGTGTTGTCAGAAAGCTGCAGCTTGATGCACTCAGCTGGGTGAAAGCATTGAATCCATGCTTCTTTTATCCCTATTCAGCACAGTTTTGTGCATGTTGTCTCCAATCCTTTGAATCTATTGGCTGAAGAAGCACTCCAAGCAGATCAAAGGCACACAGAAATTATATTTTTCCTGCTCCATGTCAGCACATCAATGCTCCTAACTCCTTGTTGTGTGGCTGGCCGTGGCAGCTGGGTGCTCAGGACGCAGCAGCAACATCCTGCAAAAAACTCCTGCTTTGCTCTTTGAAAATGCCACTGACCTTATGAAAAGCAATCTCCTGACACAGGCTGGAGGAGTAAATTACAGCACAAAGGTTCTGTGTGATATTAGGAGTAGAAAGCGAGTGGCAGTCACAGGGCTGGTCCCTGTGGGCACCACCACAGGGTCAGGAGATAAATCCTTCACCATCTGATCCACTGATGTGGTGAGAGTGCCAAGCACACTGGGCAAAATGCTGGTGATGGGGCAGTGTAACTGCTTGGCTGGGTGGAACACCAGGGTTCTAATAAATAAATAAATACCTTTCCCACCTGCAGGGCTCCATTCTCCTGCTGTGACACAGCCTCCTGTGCTGCCGTGACAGCCGAGCACAAGGGTGAAGGGCACAAACACCTCCAAGTGGTTTTACTCTTCTCATGGCTAAGCTGCTCCTTTCATTCCTTTTGTCTTTTGCTGACTCTGTTCCTCCTTCCCCCTTGCTGGCTGATTTTACCTTATCTCCAGTAGTCTGTGTAATGGTGCCATAGCCTCTAAATCCTCCCTCATCCTCCTTGGCATCAGCTGCTGCTGTCACCAGCTACTTCTTGTCAACATTACTTGATCCCCTTTGTGCATAGCCCTGTCTTAACTCATTCTACCTGAAATTCATCAGTATATTCAGGGAAGAGATATGTAGGGAAAGAGAACTCTGCCTTTCAATCCTCCTTTATTTGGAAAAAAAAGAAATCTCTCCCTACATGCAGAGCTGTAAAAGGATTTGATTTATGTTACCGCGACTCTACCGATTCCACCTGAAGTTTCTCTAATTTTCACTGGTGTAAGGCAGATTAAAATCCATCTCAGAGTATAGTACCTTGCTGCTGTGGAATTACTTTTGACTTAGGAAGCATTTTTCCAGTCTGAAATGCATTTTCATCGTTATCTCTTGCACAGGGCTCAGTGAGAGACTGTTACTGGAATTCTCTGCAAATCACCTGAATTACAGATAATCCTTTAGCAGCCCAGGAGCAATAAAAAACTGTGTGGCATGGGAGGGAATGTTTCTGCATGCCCTGGATGCAGTGGAAGCACAAAACCTGGCTGCCAGCTGCACATCCAGTCTAGGGGTGAAAAAGAGCTGCCTTACCTTGCCCAAGGAGGGGTGAACATGGCCCCAGCATTTCTAATGGGCTGCCCTGTGGTTATCTCACTGATTTGCAGCCAGTCTGGCTTCAGGTTATCTTCTAGAAGTGCTTCTTTTAGCAGAAAATGTTTTATTTAAGGCTGGGAGTACATTTGCAAGTTTCTGTAGTGTCCTGGTTTGTCTTGCTGCATATCCTCCACATATTGTGGAACTTCTCTCTGCTCCCCCTGACCTCCCCTTATCTCTGCAGATGCTTTGCTGCTCACACACCTGGGAAGGGGCAACACTGTTTTTTTTCTCCACCACTCCATTCAGTGGAAAGATAGGAAAAGTGCAACAGGTCCAACTCCCAGTTCAGTGCCCCAGGAAATCCAGTTTGCACCGGTTAAAGATACAGCTCAAATCTTACTGGTTCCCTGGAATATTCATTTATATCTCTTTAATCACAGATTCTTCAGCACTTCTCTCTTTGTGAGGAGTTTGGGCAAGGTTGTCCATCTGTTTCACTGCCTTGCCAGGAGTTTCTGCACTCCTGTCTTTTAACCAGTTCATGGCCAAACAGATCACACCAATCTCTAAGCCTTCGTCTTACCCGAAGCAAACCATTTTTTTCCTCCCTTTCACACCTTTGCTCACCATTATGACACCAGATAACCAGAAGCAAGCAATATTTAGCTGGAATTTTTTCCTCCTAAATCAGGGGAAAATGTATAAAATGTATATTTTATATACACACCTTGGGTGAGTGAATTAATTTTATTCATGGTTTCAGGCATGCTGGAGGTCTGCAGTCTCCATTAGATAATGTGATGTCCCAGCTTCTGAGCAGCTTAGGAAGAACTGAACTTCTGGAAACTTCTGTGATTTCTTGCTAGGAGAGAATTGAGCCAGCAAAAAGCTTGGTTCTTGTATAATTGATCTCATCATTATTTATGTGAAAGACAGCAGGCAGGTGAATTCTGCTCCCACTCTCATGCTCAGTCCTGAGCTGAAGTTCTTTGTGCCCTAATAGACATGGTGATGGGATTTAATAATAACCCAAATAGGGTTGCATCAGGCCCAGGCTTCAAGTCAGCCTCTGATTCTGGTTTGTTTTTTTATTCTTTTTTATATAAAGCAAAGTGTTAGCATCCAATTCTCCCATCACAGCACTGCTAGCAGGGCTTTCCTTTTACGCAGTAAATATTTCAGTGTTAAATGGTCTTGCCAATCAGACATCCATCCCTAAGACAAGCAGTGGACTCTGTGTTTCTCCTGCAGTTTTGGCCATCGATATTTGATGAATAAACCATGACATTTATGCAATACACACAGATTCTCCGATGGGGAAGCATAAGGAAACCAGGAGTCCATCAGAAGGGTTGGTGAAGGCTCTGGAGGTCTGTGAAAGTGCACAAGTGTTTTGTGCTGAATCCTGTGCAGATTTCCAATGAAGGAATGCAAATAAAAATAATAAAAAAAAAAGTGGGGTGGTAAAGTGCCTTATTCCCTTAAATGATGAACTGCAGGAAGAGTCATTTCACCTCTGTTTGAAAAGGATTTACATGGATGAAGAAGAGGCTGTCAGGGGAAAGAGCAAATGAGGGTGTGAGATGAGAATGACCTGAACAAGAGATTTCTTCAATTCTGAAGTCATTGCATCACCCAAAATTATATATAGCCTAGATCTGGCTATGCCAGGAGTGCTCAGAGATGAGTCAGAGTCAAGCCAAACCCATCCAGCAGAGAGCCAGAGAATAGCACACAAGTTGCCAGTCTGAAGAACTCGGGTGAGTGGATGTTTGATAGAGAAAGGAATAAAAATTCAGTTTTGACCACACTGATTTTAGCTCTGTGAGGAACTTTCAGGTGGACAGCGCCACAGATTAAGGTAGGAAATATTGAAGATGCTGCCTAGGCTGAGCCTAATCCAAGGGAGGGTCCAAGAGACCCCAAAGCTGCAGCTCAGGCATCCCAGCAGCATTCCTGAGCTTTCCAGAAGCTTAAGCAAAACAAGCTAAATTAGATTAATGCAGTTAAGCAAAAGGCTGAGGTTTAAATCCTGGTAAAGCTGATTCATTCTCTTCTACTTTGTATTTTAAAGGGCAGACTGACCCTGTCTCTGTTCACTTGGGCTCCCCTTCCCCTCACAAACCTTGCCTGCTGGTGTTTGGTTTGAAAATCTGCAGGAGTAAATGTACAGGACTACGTGACTTGCATAATCCTGCAGCACAGCCAGCTCAGAGCCCCATAACTCACTGTTTACAAACACATTCACGAGCCTTTTAGCTTGGTGATGGGAGTAAATGAGCAAACAGGCTCAGCAGGCACTTACCTGATTTCCCCAGCACAGAAAAGCCATTTAGTTTATTCCAAAAAGCTATAGGGGATGAGATGGGAGGAGAAGCTCTTCCTAATTCTAATTTCTAAATATATGGAGTGCAAAAACTTCACTTTTATGAGAAAGTTTAACATTTAGCTCTATGAATATGAATCTTTGTTATCAGCTCAGATGAAGATTGTCACCTTTCAAACTCATCACTTCTGCCACATCTATTAGATAAGGTCCTTTTCTGTCATTTTTCCATCCAGCTCTGTGTCTTATAGTAGGAAATTAGCACAGGGCTATAAATTCTCCCTGCTGTCTGATTTTGTCTTCAGCAGATAGATTTTTCTCATTCAATTCCATTTCTTATTTTGTCGGTGCATTGTATTTCAGAAATAGCTTGCTGGGGTTTTTTTTTTTTTGTTGGGATTTTTGTTGTTGTTCTTCAAACAATTACCATGCTACAGCTACAAAAAGTCATTTGCTTTCATTCAGGAAGGCTTCTCTCTCAGTGCCAATATAGAATATTGTAATATGCTGCAAATCCTTCATTTCTATTTAGGTTTGGAGTGTGTCTATTAGTTTCTAGGGAATAAATCATCACTGTCTGATGTCTGAAATGACCTTAAATCTCTACAGTAATTTTAAATGAAGCTAAGTTGATTCTCGTTGAACACACGTAATTTTGCCAAGCATTTCAGTTATTTATTTTATTTGTTGATGCTCTGTATCCTTTCAAATCCTTTTCTGCAGCTAATTATCAAACTATCCTTCATTCTAAGTCTGATTGATATGGCCATGCCTCTTTAGAAGCTACAGATGCAATAGCAAAATGTGCTCTTGTCAAAGCACCAAGAATTTTCTGGGAATTGAATTTCACCTTGAATCTCTCCAGCTTAGCCACGTTATCTTTTATTAGCTTTACCTTAAAACCTCTTTCTCCAGAATTTCGTGTGTGGTTATCTCTCAAGACACTTTCTGATATCATTGTGTGTGATATTTCACCTCACCCTGCTATCCAGACCGCACATTGATTTACCACGTTCCTGATACTGATTTCCTATCACCAATGCCCATTCCAGCTACTTTGAGCACATTCAGCAAGAAGACACCTGAAATACCCACATTGCAGAAATTTTATGGTTTGAGAGCCAAGATTTTTTATAACTCTTTAAGTGCACCTTCACTTTCTTTATTGCACCGAGTATGAAGTTAAATTTACCAAGTAGCATAAATCTCTTCCACCTCTGAGATGTGTGAAACAGAAATCATTAAAGGTGCATTGCTGTATCGTATGTTAAAAGTGGGGAAAGGAGAAAGACTGAAGCAAAATGTTCACAGGATGGTGCCTGGATTTTAGTATCCAGGACAAGATGTAACTTCAAATTTCAGACATCTGTGGTGTCGACACCCATCCCACACTCCTGGGAGAGGAATGTGCCCTTGGAGGGGAAGATTCATGTGACCGGGTTTAGAGAATTGCTCCAGGATGAGGTGATTCATTCCCTCTTCTCTCCATTGCCTGGAGGCAAAGTGGACAACCAAATCCAACAGAAATATCCATACTGGATGCTTGGAGCTCAACGGGATGGATCCCACAAGCACATCTGTGTACATTTAAAAATCTGACATTCAACCCAGCTCAAAACATCCCATCTTGTCCTTTTAGGCTTATGTGATCTAAAATATCTGGTTTTCAGGAGGTCTGAGCGCTCCTGGTTCCCGTTAAAAAAACACAGGAGCTCTTTAAAAAATTTTAAGTTGGCTCTTGAAATCAATCTAATTCTGCCTCCACTCAGGACAGTTTTAAAATATGGTTTTAACAGGAAAATTTCCCTGGCTCTGACGCTTTAAATAGTCACTTATGTATGCTTTCCTAAACCCATATTTTTAGGCATCATCCTTAAAAGTCCCCACTTTCAAAAATCTCTGTTGGCATTAGTCAGAAGCCTTTGTAACAACTGCCTTTGGTTATGATGATTATGCTTCTTTTTTGTTACTTCTCTCATTTTTCTCTGTTAACAAAATTAAATAGACCTGCCTGAAATATAAGCCTTCCTGAATTACCAGGCTTGTGGGCTGTTTTGGGATTCTAATACTGCAAAGAATGTTGAAAGTAACAAGAAAATCACGAAACCAGATGTATGCATAATAAATTGGAAAAACCTAATTTTATTTTTTTTTTTTCAGGCTCCATTTTGGTGACCTGCCTATTTGGCAAAGTTCTTCTAATAGCTGAGTTATTTTATCCTCAGAGGAATTTTAAATTTAAGTCCATACGTTTTGGCCAAAATGAGCCTGCAAAATTAACACTATTTTGGATAGCAGGGAAAAAAAAAAACCAACCTGGAATCATCATCTAAAAGCATTTGAAAATGTTCCAGGAACATCATTACATATGTATTTTTAGTCTTCCTACTGGCAGCAAGAGCAGTGTAAGACAAATTTGCATTTCAAGGCTGGAACCAACTGCATTTTGCATGGATCTGATAAAAACATCAGAAGAACAACGAGCTACTTTGGCACACACATACATTTCCTAAAATGACCAAGAAAAAAAAATAAATTAGTATTTCAAGGATGCATTTCTACACCACCCACTTCAAAGTTTTGCTACTTAGCCTCCCTTGAATAAGTTGCAAATAGGTCTGACCTCTTAGTAAAGCTCATTCATCTCTATGGGTTTTTCCACTGGACTGCCTCAGTGAGTTTACAGATACCGTACAGATACTCAGGAAGAGCAGAGACATCTTTAAATTTATCCTAGTGGTAACAAAGAGGAATTTTTCATGGAATTTGTACTTGCTGGAGCCCCACAATATCTGTCTCAAAACTTATTTGAGCACCTGATCTTTTGCTGCCTCCCAAGAGTGAAGGCAGATTGAGAAGTTACAACCCGGCCTTGCAGAGTCAGCTCCTGAGTTTGTTTCAGTGTAGGCTTCAGGAGCTCTAGTGGAAAAGTTTTCAAGGCAAACCAGAGGTTGCAGAGATCAAAATGTACCACTGAATCTTTCACCACTGCTCTCTGGCAGCAACAGCAGGGTACAGGTAAAATCTGGGCTACTTGCACAGGATGCTTCACAGCTCAGAAAACTCTGCTTTTTATTGCACTTCATGACTTTGAAGAATCTCTAGCTGCATGTGATGGCAGAAGGAATTTTATTTTCCAAACAGTGTTTGTACAGAAGAGATGTGTAGGGACAACAAAATGTCTCTTGGAGACATTTTATTCCTGCACACAGTTTTGTCTGATCCCAGGTAGGTGATGTTGGGCTCAGTGCTCACTCTTCACTCTCTTGAAGCAGCATCTGCTCTTTTAGTGCTGCAAGCTGAAAAAGGAGTATCAGAAACAAGACATCCTTATTTCTCAGGGAAAATGTCAGAGAAAATAAAAGGCTTATCTGAGTATAAAATAAATATCCACAATTACTAGAAAATGTATCTCTTGCAGCTAGGGAGGAAATAAAATCCTGGCTTGACGCACAATCTTTCCAGCAAACAGAAATAGATTGGCAAAGTTTCCTGATCAAGCTGCTCTGCAACTTCTTCAAGTTCTGCTGTGTCAAATTTGGGCTTCAGCCCTGGCTCTCCCCCAGCAAACCTCCTGCTCCTCTGCCCCTGGCCAGCTCCATCCTGCCTCTCCTTTGGAGCTGGCCAGGGGGGAAGAGAAGAGCCACCCTCACCAGCGGCACATTCCTGGCTCCCTGTCCAGAGGAGGCTTTGTCCAACTCCAGTGCTCAGCCAACCCTGGAAACACTCACAGAATCTTCTGCAATTCCCCAGACCTGGTGGCATTCTGGGATCAGTCTCCTTAGAAGCTGCTCCAGGATGAAAATTGAACTGCAGCCTAGAGCAAATTATATTTCTCTAGGGACAAGCAGGACTCTTTTATCCTCATTTCTTTTGATCTGATAACCTTTCTATCTCTTTCTCTTTTGAACATCTTTCTCAGTTTCAACCAGGGAAGTCTCTGAGCTGCCAAGCTCCACCAGCCTTTAGGAAGAAAGAAGGAAGAGGGAAGGTTTTAACACATTAATCTCGTCCCTCAGAGAAATACCCATGAACTCCTCAGTGTGTGTGTCCTGTCCCTAATCCAGCAGGTAGGAGAGGTGGCAGTGAGGCCAGGAAAGAAGAGTGACTTAAGATACAAACCCTGGGATTCCCAGGTTTTTACTTGCTATTAAACAGCATCTTTAAGCTTTTATGATCACCACAATATCATGTAGCAATGCAGTCCAAAGGCTTATCATGATTTTACTGCAAAAATTTACTCCTCTTTCCTGTTAAAAAAAATGTTGCCTTTCTATTTCAGGTAGTATTATTTGTTTTAAAAAGTTAAGAAAGTGCTAAACAGAACTCTGCAGCTACATCATCTCTATAGCTTATTTCTTTATACATATTTATAATGGTGTAGATCATTTTTTCCTCTCTAAGACAAATTATCTCATTTTTGAATAGTTGTTGCTACAAATCACAGAATCAATTCCATTTCTCCCCTGTCCACTTTTGAGTTTAGGTGCCTGTAATTACACACGGCATTCAAGGTGAAAAGACATTTTGATTTACATGGTTTTGTATCATTTTCTTTATTATTCTCTATTGTGGTTTTCATTGCACACTAACAATTCTGTTCCACTGACCTTGCCTCCACAGTAAACACTTTCATTAAGTTATTTATAATAAGACCTACTAGAGCTGAAACAATGTAGAATTTCCATAGCCAGATGTATAAAATACACATTTGAGTATTTCAAGACACTGTGCATTATTTTTGCATCTCAACATTGAATTTCCTCTGCTGTTTATACAGTTTGGAAGGCTCCTTTTGTCAGGATTTCTCCTGCTTCAGAAACCACGGGAGTTACCTGAAAATTCCCCTTTTTCCCTGCTCGCTGTCTCCTGTAGATTATTAAAGCATCCTTTAAACACCGCCGTGTTTGGAGGGCACCTCTCAGCTTCCCCACTGATAGCTTTCCCTTGAGGAAAAATGAGCTTGTCCCTACCCTTCAATGAAATACTGAAGGGTTTCAGCAAATTGACATCTTTATGCCAGCACTCCTCTGCTTGCAGCAGTACACCTGGAAGCTGGAACTTGTTCCCAGAGCAGGAATCAGAATTCTGTGCCTGCTTTGCTTTGCTCTGCTGATGCAGAGCAGATGTAAGCCCAGCTCAGCTCAAGGCAGGGCAGGAGAACACTGGGATTGATGTAGAGCTCATGTCTTTGAGAATCCAAAACAGCCCAGCACTGAGCTATTTCAGAGCATGCAGCACATTTGGGGGTTGGAACTAGGTGGGCTTTAAGATCCCTTCCAACCCAAGCTAAACTACAGCTCTGTGATTTAGTTCTTACTCTTGTAATGTAAACTCTGGGTTTAAGATAAATATTCATCCTGGTGTCATGACCAATTCATCCCTAATATTCTGAGCTGAACTTTTATGCCAGCAAGAAGCTCCTGTGGTAGCCTGAATGACTTCACAGCACTTTTAAAAAACCAATCTCCACGCTCCCCAAGCACAAAATAACAAAATCCCACCCACAAAATAACACCTACAATTATGCAACACCCATCCTAAGGTCCAGGCAGGAATGTGATGTGTTTATTCCCACCCTCCCCTCTAAACTCTCTGTGTTTAGAGCAGAGGGGTCTGCTGAGCCTGTGCTGATGCAGCAGTGACTCCAGGGCTGCCCAGAGCTGAATTCCCAGGGAGGAAATGATGTTTGAGCTGTGCAGATGAGTGGCCTGTGCCAGCAGCTGCTCAGCTCTCCAGCATCTCACAACCACACAGCAAAACCAGAACAGATTCAGGAGGTGACCCAGCCACGGGGTCATTTGTGTCCGGTTATCAAACCATGCAGTTGCTGTATTTTTTCTTTAAAATTACTGTCCAAGATAACCAAAACCCAGGACAATGCATTGGCTGTTAGCCTGTGTAAAATAGTGTCAAATTCAGCTACAACTGTCTTGGTATTTTGGGGGTATTTACTTAACTTAATGAGGGATGTGATCAGCACTAATGGGGAAAGCACCGTGTTTTCAGATGTGTATGCAAATGTAAGTAATTACAATGTGCAAATGAGGAGTAGGTGTCCAGGGGAAGGTTGCTGTTTGCTTTCTATTGCTTGTGCATGATAATTATCAAAATAAAATTTGAAAATGGTCCTCTCTTCTTTTACACCAAGGTTAATAATACAATTCAGTGGGCTTTAAAAAGGCCAGGCTTGCATTACAGCTTTGGCACGCTTCCCAAAGTGTAATACAAATTCAAAAGCTGCTCTAGAGCCTTTAAATTCCTCCCCTGACAAGACATTGTCCTTTTCATGACATGAGCAGCTGATCTGGACATGGGCATGGATGATATGGATATTATTATTGCCAAGCTGAGGTTTAAATTTAAGGTGTCAGTAAAATCAGCCCCGGTTTTCAAACAAGGAATAGAATTGCAGAGAATTTATTAATATTTGTACATCTGATATTAAATGAATCAGCTGCTTGTGAGGGAGGAGTTTGTTGGACATTTTTAGAAAAAAACAGCCCCCATGGAGTCATTGTTCTTGAAATCATCTCCTTGAATATTTGTACATAATAGCTTAAATTAAAATTATTAGAAAATCTCAGTCATGGAAAGTTGGGAAGTTTTATTTGTGAACAAGCATTTGCCTCCTAAGGACTCTGATTCCATCAGTCCTGAGCACACAGATCCTATACAGAAATTGGAATTATTGGACAGGATTCAGCTTAGAGCCTGCAGCCTGCCACACGCACTGGAGATGCAAGGTGTCAGTCACAGGGAGACAGCTCAAATATTACAGTAAAATGAAAGGAAAATCCCACAAAGTTCTGCTATTTCCTCTCTAAACTCTCCCTGGTTTTTGATTTTTGGTTTCATTTTTTTCCCTTTTCAATCTATGAGTTTTTTTTTATTTACACATTAGCCTTTAAAATTATGATTAGATACAATAAAGCCTTTTGAAAGTAAGGCTTAAATCTGGCCAGTGCTTATAATTTGAAAAAAATTTCACCGCTTTGAATGACAAATACACCAAAAACAAGCCTTAAAACAAAAAATACTGAAGCTTTTTATTTTTTTGAAGATAGGGAAACATTCATAAACCTCTAGCTGTTGACCAGCTTCAAGGAACTGCTCCAAACCAAATCTCCCAACAGCTCCCAAAGTGTTCAGCACACATTTAACATTCTAATATCTGACATGGGGAGTCTGAGTTCACCCCTCCTTTCACACCTCAGCACATTGCAGCTCCCTACACTGAGGCAGGGAATATATCCCCATGACACTATAATATAATAAATATAATATAATATAATATAATATAATAAATATAATATAATAAATATAATATAATATAATATAATATAATATAATAAATATAATATAATATAATATAATATAATATAATATAATATAATATAATATAATATAATATAATATAATATAATATAATATAATATAATATAATATAATATAATATAATATAATATAATATAATACAATACAATATAATACAACACAACATAATACAACACAACATAATACAACACAATATAATACAACACAATATAATATAATACAATATAACACAATATAATATAATACAATACAACACAATATAATACAACACAATATAATATAATACAATATAACACAATATAATATAATACAATACAACACAATATAATATAATACAATATAATTAATATAATATAAATAACCCAGAAGGGAGTGGCCAGAGATGGTGCCAGGTTTCCTTTGCTGCACCTGAGAGCAGCAGGGGATGGGGGACTCTGATCTGATCGATGCCAGCTCAAGTGACCCCTCTATTCAGTTGTCCTAGTGACCTAAAACTTCAAAAAAATCATAAGCAAATTCCCCTTTACCCAGAGCAAAGCTTTGCTAAACATTTGTATCCTGCTGTTCGCTAAGCAAACATTTTGCCTTTTGGCTGGAACCCCGGGATTAGTGAAGGACTTAGAGATGAGAAAGGCTCTTGCAGAGACAAAAACCCTCAGGGAGGCAAAAACTGGACTTGCAGCTCCACTGAACACTCTGTCCAGCTATGGCCACCACGGCTGAAGGAAAATATGGTCCAGCTGGAGGGAATCCAGCAAGGAGGAGTGAGGATGATCAAGCTGTTGAGTGAACTGTGAAGCTGAAGTGGAGGCTGGGACCAGGAGTGTCTGCAGGACACGAGCATTGAGGGATACAGTGAAAACACCACTGCAGGATACTTTTGTAGAATGAAGGAGATCAAATCTGTCCGAAATGGTACAGAAATAATTGTCCTAGTCTGGGGAAAGAGGGACAAGCCCTCCTGTGGAGACCCCTTCCATCAGTCCCACTCTTTTCATGTATTCCTGTGACTTCCTACAGGTGAGCACTTTGTCTGTATTTCAGTCTGTCTCTTGCATGGCTGAGGACAAACCTCCATGGGCTGCAGCTACAGAACTGTGCATTATTATGGATCTAAAGAGCAGTAAACCATTTCAGTCACTTAATTCATAATTTTCCCCATAAATTTTGACTGAGATAATTATTAGGATAGAGAAACACCGAGGAAAAGCAGAAGGAAAATCAACCTGCCTTCCTTACCCATTCCTACACATCCCAGCCAGGAGGCTACGAGCCACAGCTCCTTCCTCAGAAATCCAGCAGTCCTTTTTGGCTGCACTGGGGCTCTGCTTGAGGACACTTCTCACCGAGGTCATCTGTGCAAAAAGTGCACATCAGCAGCCTTCCAAAGGCAGCAGGGTTGTGATCAATACCCCAGGAGACAGCTAACATAACTTTAATTTCCACCTCAGTCCGAGGAAATAAAAAGCTGTGTCTTTCCACTGTCAGGGTCTAAGTGCCAGTTTATCAGATATTTTGCAAGGAAGCAATTTCCTGCTTCCTGCTTGTGTTCATGCCAGGAGGATAAAGGGAGAACCTTTGAAGAAAGACCTTTTTTTCCTGCTGCTTAGCACAGGTGGAAGAAGGGAAGGAAAAGCAGTTGTGTGAATTACCTGCTTCTGGTGAAGCAGAAATATGTCCTAGAGGATAACAGGAATATATGATATCTAAAGAAAACGGCAATCGCCCTTTCTGGCTCAAAATTAAAAGTGAGGCACTGCACTGCATTGCACCAATCTGCCTCAAAGGTAACACAGGTTTTCCAGGAGCTCAGACCTTGTGTGGCACCTCTGTGTCCCTCAGCTCCTGTTTAGCCAGTGGAAAAGTAAGATAAGTTAGTCCTGTGAAGCAGGAGCTGGGCTTAGCTGTCATCACCAACAATTTTGGCAAATAACTGAAGTATAAAGTTTGCACATTGCACCTAAGAAGGGACATATCCTTGAGGTGACATCTAAACTGTCTGCAAAACAGGGATCACATCCCAAGAAAGGGATTTTCAAACAAAGGCATTTTAGCCAAATATCTTCACTAGTGACAGATCTTACTCCCCTTGAAGTGAGTGGACTTCTGCCATTCCTTCAACAGGAAAAGGATTCAGGCAAAAAGCCTCCTTCCAGGCTGTTGGAATTTAAAACTGCAGCAGGGCTCAAGCCAGCAAAAGAATGGCCTGAGAATAATGTATTACATATGTTAAAAATGGGCTTGCTTAACTAAATTGACTTTCAACAATTGTTTCAACAATTGATATGTTGAAAAGAAATTGCAAAGCTACAGGAGTTGGACTCAATGATCCTTGTGGGTCCCTTCCAACTCAGGATATTCTGTAATTCCTTGATCCTATGACTTTATGGACAAATTTGCATTTTTTCTTAATGGATCTAAAGGAAATTAGACCTTTCCAGGGAATGTGACCCTGTTCATGCCATTCTTGTCACTTCCCATGTGCAAGTGAATGGGTTAGGTAAGTCACACTCAGAATTGTTTCAGATAACCTGGTTTTACCTCAAAATGTAAGTGACACTAAGCTCAAACCATGTCCAGACACCCTATCTCAGAGAATAGGTGGGGATTTCTCAATGAGTATTAGGTCTGTTGCTTTCAATTTTTCACATATTCTTCCTACATAGCTTGATTTTGTTCAACTCAGCAGTTTGAAAATTAAGTCAGACCTATTGTGGCCTGTATTCAAATATTTCAGGGTATAAAACTGGTGAATACACCCTAGAAAGGACAGTTGTGGTATTGGATACGCTGAAGAGCTCTATGGAAAAAACTGGGAAACTCATGAACAGGATCAATGCAGCGGTTCACTTTTAAAAATAATACATTCTAAAAGTATTACTTTCTCAAATACTTTCTAAAATCATCAGAATTATTGCACATGCCCATATGCTCAAGATGGAAATACAGGAGCTCCAGCTTGCTGCCATATATCCACCAATCTTAACTATGAAGCAGCTCCAAATGTGGGACCATGCACAAAGTCTCTAGTTTTAGCTAATGATTTCCCCATAGAAGTGATCAGCAGCTTGAAAAATAATTTTTAGGACTGTTAAATGTTCCAAAATTCCAGGTAAATTTTAAAAGGCTTCCCATGCTGACCAATTTTTTTTCCCTAGGAAGAGTTCAAGGACACATACCAGGAAACATGAAGTAGTCCCAAAATTAAATTCTTAGGGCTTTTACCATCTCATTCATAAATCAGCAAAGCTTGGAAGCCAAGTAGGATCTGTGCCATTTCTTCTTTCGGAAGGCTCTGACACACAGCCGTGGACTTCTTGAATTTGGAAACTTCATTTTGATTTCCATCCTGGGTTTATTCAGGTTTGGGAAACTGCTTGTGACTTTCAGCCCACGATCTGCAGGCACTGGGTGGTCCTCAGGGAGCATCCAGAGGCCTCTTGGCCAGCACAGAGTCAGCAGATGTGCATTAACTTCACAGGATCCACACTTCCACTGGGGACACATTTAGTTGTCTGCCAATGAGGTAAAGAATGAAAATTTTTAATTCCTGTGTCAGGCATCAACTTTGTCGCAGCTCAAATCGCTGTTTGCACATCCCACTGCCTCACCACCAACCAGCGGAGTGCTGTGTCATTGTGGGGCTGTGAAGATGTTTTAATGCCCTGTTCTGTGTCCCACTCAGAGCCAGCCCCCTGCCCTCACAGGATAATTGTGAGGTGTCAAACACCTCCGTGGTGAGGAGTTTCACCCTGGCTGGGTGTGATGCCCAGTGCTGGCATTACTTCCAGCCAGGAATGAACTTTCCCTGGGGAACACTCACACAAGCACCACTTGGGTTCTTCCATCTTCATGAATGTGAGCTGCAGCAGGATGCAGGGAAGCATTTCAGGTCATATTGGTATTTGGCTGCATCTTTTAATAATTATTGCTTGAGTGCACAGCAACTATTAAACACAATACAGACAGATAAATTTTCCTCTCTCTCTCTGCAAAAACAAAAGGCCATAAAATGCTCATGACTACCCATTCATTACTTTGACTTTGCAATGGTTTAGGGCAAAAAAGCCCAGTAGTATTTAGAACAAAAGCAAACAGGCTTCAGCCAGTGTTGTCAACACCATCTTAAAGCTCTTCACTCTGCTCTGGCTAAATACAACCAGCAAAGTGCCTGACAGTGTCCACCCAAAACTCTCACAAAATGGTTTCAAATTCTGATGTGTTGAAGGGCTCTTTTTTTTTTTGAAAGCAATTTAAGTTTGTATTCTTAAATAAGAAGCCAAATCCACATCAAGAAACATGTTCAAATGTTCATTTTTAGAAGAATGTCTTGTAGAACTGGTCTAAACCAATTTTTCTAATGAGAACTTCTGGTGAAAAAAAAAAAAGTTGCTTGAGTTTTATGTGTATGATCTGGCTGTTTATCAGAAAAAAAGAATCAAAAAAAGGAAGCCTCTGAAGTAAAATGTAATTCTTCAGAAGAACAAAGCATTTCAGGTGTGTTCAACTGCTGATCTCTGTTTTGGTAACCAGTTTCAAAGTATGGTACACTCCAGTGAGGATCTGAAAGGTGGTTTGATGGCTATTTCTCCTCATGGGGAAATAAATTTTTAAAAACCCCAGCAAAAAAACCAAGCATCAAACCTTAACAAGGAATTGATATTCTTTAAGACTACTGTTCATTTTATGGAAAAGCAGGATTTTCAGAACTCACAGTCTCTGAAGATTAAAACCTGACTAGTTTTAGTGCATTAAGTTAAGCAGGTGATAACATCTCACAGATAAAATCCTGCATTGATAAAGTGCTTTTACCTTGGTCTCTACAAGATTTTTCAGGGGCATTTTAACAAAGTCAAACCTTCTGAATCACAGCAGAGATTTGGATGTTTCTTATTTGCCTCCACACTTAATCCAAACCTTCAGAAGTTGTTGTTATGGATCCTATCTATGGAAAAATACTTTAAAAGAATATCTGAGGAACGTTGAGAAAGATAAGCACTTTCTGAAGGTATTACCAGCCCAAAGCTTGGCCCCTACTGCAGGAAGTTTCTAGAACAGATAAATTTGATATTCCTTTTATGTATGTCTGAGAATTGATGTAATTGCCAGCTTATTTCTTCAGGCTTTTCTTCAGTTACTATGAGAACAGCAGTTCCTTCCTACATGGAAGCAGAGATTATTTCAAAAACTTCATTACATTACACAATTTGGTGTTCTAAGAAAAACCAATAACTTGTGATGGGACTCAAAGAACAACTCATAACTTGGCCTCAGTAAACCTTTTGAACCAATAAAGAAACTCCCAAGGTACCTGTGCTCTGGAACAAGAGTCTCTTGTTAACAAAGTGTGAAAAACAGGCAAACTGCCACAAACAATTAATCCCCAGCACTTCTGGGCTTCTCTTTTTACAGGGACTTTCTTTTTCCTGATATCCCAAAGGTGGTCAGGTGTGTTAGACAAAGCTAAATGACTTCAAATTAAAAAAAAAACCAAAAAAAAACCCTCAAAGATTTATGATTAGTTTTATGTCTTGCTATTTTACCTGAGGATTTAAATTGCATTTTTTCTTTCTAATTTTTAGCAGCTTTTTATTTGAAATAAATAAATTTTAAGGTAGGTTTTACCTCTTCCATCTCCAGCTTTCTGGAATTTTGAGGTCTAGCTGAGACCTTGCTCAGTCACTGCCCAGAGAGAAAGCAACTCCAGCAGCCTCCTGGGGTAGAATCTGTAAGGACTCACTGATTTCATGGTTTCATTGACTGTGAGGAAACCCAGACTAAGCATCCCATGATGTGGAGCTCCTGGAGTGAGACCAGAGGAGGCCACAGAGCTGCTCTGAGGGCTGGAGCCCCTCTGCTCTGGAGCCAGGCTGGGACAGCTGGGAATGTTCACCTGGAGAAGAGAAGGCTCCAAGGGGATTTCAGAGGCCCTTCCAGGGCCTAAAGAGGCTCCAGGAGAGCTGGAGAGGGACTGGGGACAAGGAGAAGCTGTGGCTGCCTTGTGCCTGGGAGTGTCCAAGGCCAGGCTGGACAGGGCTTGGAGCAGCCTGGTCCAGTGGAAGGTGTCCCTGCCCATGGCAGGGGATGGAACTCGATGGTCTTGGAGGTCCCTTCCAACCCAAACCATTCTGTTATTCTGTGATACCACAATTTCCATCTGTTCAGCAGGTTGAATCTCATCCTTAAATTTCTTTTTCTTGAGTGAAAACCGAGATTCCTCCACAATAACAAGAATCCCAGAGTTGTGGCATTAACAATGCTCACACTTCACGAGCTGGCAAAAGCAATTTAGTACCTTGTCACACCTGATGAATAAACTGCTTCTGTTTTCCAGGAGCAATAATCAGCTCTGAAATGTGTGACCCTGGGCTCCATCCTGCTCCCAAAGCCAGCATAAAGGGATGTGTTGCTTTATTTTGTGACAGGA
This sequence comes from Cyanistes caeruleus, assembly GCF_971803275.1. Taxonomy (NCBI): domain Eukaryota; kingdom Metazoa; phylum Chordata; class Aves; order Passeriformes; family Paridae; genus Cyanistes; species Cyanistes caeruleus. The sequence goes on from NC_141705.1 coordinate 3,853,447, forward strand.
ATGCTCCAGCTGCTCACATTCATCACCCCAACCACAGGACAGCAAGGACAGTTGCAGATTCAGGTGTGGATGCAGAATCTCCCTGAAAAGATGCAGGATGAGGGTGAAGTGGATCAATAACTGGATGCATCCTGCTACAATTATTGCTGAAAATTGACCCTCCCCACCTCTACAGTCTCTCTCAGCTGGACATTCTTTTGTAGATTTATATGCTTTCTTAAGCTTTTCAGAACAGACTTCCCCTCCCACAGGCTATAAAACTTAATTAATCAAACATATTTTTCCAGGGCTGGAATTCATAAACCCAAAAATAAAGTAAGAAAAGAATTTATAAACAACTGTGTAGAGTGAGATAGAAAATTCATCAAGGCTAATTCCTTACCTCTGATATTATCCAGTGGCAGATCTTCAGGGAAAGTAGATAATTAAGAAGACATTTACAATGAAATCTTTTTCCTGGCAAGTCCTTCAGGCAGATGGTGGCACAAGGACTTGCCACTGCAGTTAATGGTTCCAAACTTATGTGTACTCCTTGAAAGAGTCTTGTCCGGTTTTGAGCACAATCATTTAAATTTTGACAGCTTTCTGGTGTAATTTAATTATGTTCCATATGAAATACTGTTTCAGTTTGTTTGTTTTGAGCTGCTTGACTGATAATTGAATGGATGTCCTCTATTCTCTGGATTTCAAGAAAGGAAGAGTAATGATACCCTGCTCACTTTTTCAATGTCTCTCATTGTTTTCTGTGTGTCTGATCATGTCCATCCTGGTTGCTGCTAAGCTAAAGGGAGTATTTTATAGGCTTGTTCCTTATTGCAGAAGTTGTTACACACCTCTGGCCATCTTTGCCACCTTTTTTTTCTCTCCTTTTGAGGTGAATTATTCATTCTGAGATAACATAATTCTCAGAAGACATAAAAGATGTGAATTCAAACAGGGTTGTGGTGGTGGTTTGGATCTCCCATCCCATCCTAATGATCCCTAAGACCCCTTCTGCCTGGAAGCAATTCCTAATTGCTGCCCCAGCTTGCAGGGTCTCCAAGATCCCTGCTCTGAGTGGCAATAGTTAATGTAGAGCCTTTCCCTGGGAATAGATATCCATGGTGGATTCTTTCCATCTTTTATTTAGCAATGCTTAATTCCATCTACCTTTCCCATTTCCAGCCACCCATGCCCTAATTCCAATGAAAAACTATCCAAAGGAGCCACATTTGTTTCTTACACTGCTTCTCCCAGTGTCCACTGAGGTCAGCAGAGAGAAATAAATGGGTGTTCAGCTGGACTCAGATGTACTAAGTTGCCATAGATTTTACAATGTTTTCAAAGCAAAAAAACCACTTGTGAAGTAGAAACACTTTCCAACTGTGTTCAGCAGCCGAGCTGCACATTCTGGAGATTAGAAAGGGACTGCTTTACCCACAAAAAGACTTGATGGCAACACCACAAGAAAAGAAAGTGGTACCATAGCATAGCTATTCAGACACATTTTAATTCAAATTGGATGGGATGGTGGGGGAGGAAATGCTGAAAGCCACAGAAATAGAATTTTTCCTCTCTTGCTTCAGTGTAATTTAAAACATCAAACCATTTTTAATGAGTTTTAGTAAACCAAGTCTTGCCTGTGACCTTCTATGCCAAAATTTAGCCTGTAGAAACTTTTCAAAGTGTATTTATAAATCCAATAAAACTGGGAAGTCAATGGTGGAAACAGTGAGCTCTGGACACCAGTACTTTTGCTGCCTTATTTTTAACTTTTAACCTAAAGAAAGGCTCTGTAAGGTGTATTTAACTTGTATCTCAGTGCTGAAATTCCACCTGAGACTTTGTCCTCATAAAACTGTGAGTTTGATTTGTTCCACTTTGTTGGAATCGAGGAGAAAACCACGTTAGCAAAACAAAACATTCAGAGGGAAACATGTACCACCAGGCTCTCACCTTCAATAGAGGACCCTCATTCACAGCAGTAAACAGGACAAAAAGGCCACAAAGCTGCCTGTGTGGAAGGAAGGTGCTGAAAAAGTGGTTTCTGCAGGCATTTCTCATTCTGGTCTAAGGCTGAATAAGGTCTTCAAGGCACAGACTTCGTTCTGTCAATGTGGACAGGGCCTGCTGTGAGTACAGTGTAGGATCTCTAGGAGATAACTGTCCTGCAGATAATTGGTAATGACTAAGTTCATCAGTCATTTTTTTTCCTTGAGAGTTAGTAATTATAGGATTTTGCCATCATCAGGTCTCCTGTGCCGTGCTGCCTTATTGATTTCCTCGTTGACATTTCATATGCTTTGGACCCTCTGCACCAAAATGAAATTTGAAATAAACCAAGGTCCTTCATCTCATAGCCCAGGAGAGTGGTCATGGCCCCAAGGCTGTCAGAGCCCAAGGAGTGTTTGGACAACGCTCTTGGACACAGGGTGGGATTTTTGGGACTGCCCTGTGCAGGGCTGAGACTTGGACTGTGTGATCCCTGTATGTTCCTTCCCACCTTTTCCTCTCCTCAGCCTTTATTTCTTGTAATTGTTTCTCCATCCTAAAGTAAAGACATATAGAGATAATATAAACTCCAGGAAAATAAAATATTTATAACAAACTAAGAAATAAATCAGAGAATCGCAGAATCCTGAAGGTTGGAAAAGACCTCCAAGAGCATCAACTCCAACCTTTGACCAAACACCACCCTAACAACTAAACCACAGCACTGATTGCCACATCCAGTTGTGTAGATAAAATAATTTCATTTGAAAATCACTTTCCTTGTAAATTTTTACTTTAGGCAGTACCAGTGTCCACATGTGAGTTGGCAGTTTACATGGTTCTAAAGGGAATTTACAATACAAACCATCACAGTGTGGGTTTTAGGTGTCTAGGTGTGGTGAGATAAATGAGTTGTTGTAGGAGCATTTCTTTCTCTCGTCTGGGATGCCCAGGAACTGACTCAGAGGAGAACTCCCTGCTCTGTAAACACCTCAAGTCAGAGGAGCTCTTCTCATTTCCTTTCCCCACAAGAACAGGACATGATGCTGTGACTCCATCCTGCACTGACCTCGACTCAGGCAGATTTCTAGATTAACAGCTGAACTCTTTACTAATTAGTTAATAACCACTTGCATTGATCAACTTTGTGATCAGAGAATTTCACGGACTTCAAGTAAATGCTGCGAGCACAAACCTCCTGGCAAAGCACAGATTTTAGCCCCTCAAATAAAGCTTAGAGCCACCACATTGTGATTAGCACTGAGAAAAACAGGAGAAAAGTTCAGCAAGGCTGATGACAAACAGCACTCCAGGGAGCAATGAGAAAAAAGTGGTTTTATTCTGTACTGAGCAGGGTTGGCAGATGGAGATGGTGGTGGTGGCTGGGCTATTTTATGATTCTATTGTTTTCTTGTGCATTTTATATTTCTTTTTTTACTTCATTTCCAAAATAAGTGCATGGGAGCCTGGAGATGTTGTGAATATTCATTGCTAGCTCCATTACTTACTGCACTAAATTAAGTGGTTTCTCAACCTCCCTGCACCTCAGCTATCCCAGCTGTGGAGCAGGACTTGCCCTTTTACATCCATAAAGCACCTTGGAACATAGTGAGGAGTGATCACCATGCTCAACACAAACCCAACAACTCAGAACACACAGTCCTGATCCTGGTGGTCACACTGCAAACTGGGAGGACCATCCCTGCTCAGAGATAAGTCAGAGACTATGAAAAAATCTAGGCTGGTTTTCTCTGGTTTTCCTGCCCACCCAAGAGGAAAAAAAAGAAAGAGAGAGAGGAGGGAAGGGGGAGGGAAAAAAAGGAAGCACTTCAAAAGGCAAAACCCATTGCCCAAGAGCATGAGATCTTAAAGTCTGCTGTTCCATAGGTCTGTGGCTCCCAAGGTAGAGAGAGATCAAAACTGCAGCTCCACCACCTCTTCTTTACAATAACACTAATCACATCAGTCATTTCACAAGAACAGCTCGCTTTGATTTTGCCTTTTCATTTTTTATCTTTAATGGCTAAAGGTTTGAATAAAAAAAAATTTCGGGGGAAGAGCTGGTTGTAAAAGGATGAGGCTGCAGGGTGGAGGCTCTGGAAATGGTCACCATCTACCGGGAAGGTTTAAAATTTGACCCAAGGGTTCATTAATCTGCTTAAGGACATATATCATCTTCTACAGTGTCCTGGCTTGGAGAGAATTTTTTTAATTTCAAAGCTTTGCTCTTCTTTTAGAGGGAAAAACAAAAAGAGGAATAAAAATAAAGCATAAGCAAGAAAATATTTCATTTTTCACTTCCATGAGTTTTGTCATTGCAGAGGAATAAATCTGGTTTTATACTGTCTGAACCCTTCAATAACATTATGTCAAGGAAGAAAAGAGACAACAAACCAAGAAGTCAAAGAACCTCGGGGTGATCTCCCATCCTTAACACCTCAATTCAATTTTCTGTGCCTGGTGCTGTGCCAGGTTACAAACTGAGTCCTCTGAGTTCAGATGTCTCTGAAATTCTCCAGGAGAGCTCAAAGGAGTTCAGATGTCCCCAGAGTCAGACCATCCATTACCTGAGCCTCGCCCTTAGTCCTTTCCACCTCATTTGCAGGGCTTTGCATAATTGAGTGTTACTTTCTTCTCTGTTGTACAGAATCAGGCCCCTGATTTTTGGCTGACTGACTGTGAAGAAGCAGATTAAGATAAATGGAAATGTGCAGAGATGTGACCGGCAGTCATGTCAAGATTTTCTTCTTCACAACAAAAAAATAATCGTAGAATGTCAGAATGGTTTGGGTTGGAAGGGACCTTAAAGATCATTTTGCTCACCCCCTGCCATGGGCAGAGACACCTTCCACTATCCCAAGTTTTTCCAAGCCCCACTCAACCTGGATTTTATGAATATTACCACTTAATTGCTTCAGTAGGTACCACCTCGGTTTCCAAACCCCTGGATTAACTTGGTTGCTTGACTAGGGGTGTGGGAGAAGAGGGATATGACAATCACTCCAGAAAAAGCACCAACTGAATTCCCAAGCTCCACAAATCTTTTCAGCTTCTGGTACGCACAGTACATCAACCCAGTTTGTTGTCCCCTGAAGGAAGCGATTTTGTCATAACAATATTAATCAGTTTTTCCAATTGTTTTCTTATTTTTTTCCCCTCCCAAAATCCTTCTTTCACTACATCTTTCATTTCAAAGGCATTAAACAACATTCAGACCTAAATAGCCAAATTATGCCATCAGTTTCTTACTGTAGTCTACAAATGAATACAGGAGAAAAATTGTGCTTGATTTAAGAGGACTCACTTTATAATCCTTTATCATGGGTAGATGTGTAATAAGCCTGAGTGGAAAAGACCATGGTCTTTCTTTTTCCTTTTTTTCTGGTTTTGTTTTGGTGTTTTCTTTGTTGTTGCAATTGTTTCTACATGTGCAATTGCAGCCCAGGGCCAGAAGCTTGACGTTCATGAAAAATTAGAATGTGCAGCTTGTTGTGGAAAGGGGCTGAATTTTGCAGAGATGTGAAGACCTTTATTATAAATATAAAGGTTTAGGGAAGTGTGTTCTGTTTGAACCCCTGGGACAAGGGATTTACAAAGCCCTTGTCACTGCCAGAAGTCAGGAGGTGATTCCAACAGGGAGCATTAGGATGGAAAATCCTGACTGGCAGAGATTTCGGTCCTGTCATGGCATGAGGGGAGGAGAAGGGGCTCCCAGCTGGATTGCAGCTGCACTAATCAATGAAATTAGAAATGCTCTGGGTAAAGTCAAAATCAGAACAGGCAGAGAAGGAGGAACACGTTTGGATGAGGGTGCTGTGCCCTTCCCGAGTGGGGAGGGAAGGCTCCATGCTCTCCTCACCCACCTCCTCAGGATCTTGAGTCACAGCTGGGGTTAAATGAATCTCGTCTCCTGCATAAATACAGATTTGGCCTTTACTCTACTGTGGATGATGTCTCCAAACTTCTGTTGTTAGCATTTCTACAAGTGAGGAAACTGAGGCACAAAGCTCTTAAGTGACACAGTCTGATTCCTCTCATGGGACATCATTTGTGATCTGCTCCAGTTCCACCCTGTTTCCATCAGAAAGAAAACAAAGTCTATATCAAATGTTTTAAAATTTCAATTTTAAATATTGAAAATTGTTTAAAAACAAACTTAAATTCTACGTTAAAATTTGAAATGTCAAGTGAAAGATGTCCCTGCCCATAGCAGGGGGTGGGAACTGGATGGTATTTAAGGTCCCTCCCAACCCAAACTACTCTGTGATTGCAATCATATTTGAAAAAAACAAAACAAAAAGCATAAACTTTCTTTCTTTGCTTATTTAAAAAATTAATTGAAAAAGCAAACATTCAAGTGTCTGAAGATGACTGGTGGGCATTAACAGGAACAGTTTAAATGGTTTTACACTCCATTCTAAGGAACTCAGCATGGAAATAGCTCCAAAATGACATCAACAAAGTGCAGGTAGTACAAATTGCTAAATACATTGGAGCATCAATGTGCTCTACAATGTGATCTCATGTGTCCAAAAGTGTAAGAGTAAGAACAGTTCTGTCAGCCTGGAGAAATGTGTGACTCAGGCATCAGGCAAAGGATTGCTGCTATGATATGATAGAGCTGTCACCTTTTAATATGGGATGCCAACAAGAAAAAAAATAATACATAGCTCCCTTCTCAGTCAATTTTAATCAGACTGGGGGAGGAGAACACTGTGGAGGGTGAACCACCATATGCTGGGCTTGTATGAACATAAACAGACAAATTACCATTACTATTTCTGTGTCTAGGTCTATCTGCTGCCCTTTTTCCATTAGAGGGTTAATAGATCACTGTGGGGGGAAAAAGAAAAAAAAAAGAGCAAATAATATCTCTATGACAAGTTCTGGACCAGCTGTCTTAGCTGGAAATCTTGGACTTTTATCTAAAACATGAAATATTTTTAGCCAAGAGGTCCGTGCTCCTGCAAATGCAGGCAGGTTTGTTTAGCCTCCCACATACAAATAATTTAATGGATTTCAGGGGGCTGCCTTCACTGTGAGCAGAGAACATCTGCTCAATGCTTGAAGGAGCAGCACCCTAATTTTCCAAATAAACCCCATGACGCATAAAGTAGTAACTGACAGACAATAATTGTGTAAAATTAATTCCCTCCATATGTGTTTACAAGGCCAAGGAAAAAAAAAAACCACTAATGGAGAGAGAAATGTCATTTTCAAAAATCTGTTAGAGGTAGTTTCACGAGAGGTTCATAAATTGTCTTGTGAGAAGGGTAAGGTGATTTGTCGGTGCATTTGTATCCTGCTCATCCCTGGGGTAATCCCAGTGTTTGATGTTTGTGGATTCCCCATTCCTGGAAGTGTCCAAGGCCAGGCTGGACAGGGCTCTGAGCAGCCTGGGACGGTGGGAGCAGTTGCTGCCTGTGGCTGGGGTTGGAGGTGGATTGTCTTCCAGGTCCCATCCAATCCAAACCATTCCATGACTTTATGTTCCTATCAATCTGTGTGGGAATGAAGAAGTGAAGGAATGTGGGAGAATTGGCAGAATGGTCCTGCAATTAAGGAGCTGGGCTGTGATTCAGTGGCTTGTTCCATTCCTGTCTCCACAGTGTCAGAAACCCTTTGTCACCTCGGGGGTTATTTTACCACGGCCCCCAGAGCAGCACTCATTGCTGGAGTTCCAAATCCCTCCCAACAGCACCAGACCCCAGTAATCCGATGGAGAACACTGCTTTTCCCCAATGGAGAACACTGCTTTTTCCCAATGGAAAACACTGCTTTTTCCCAATGGAAAACACTGATTTTTTCAATGGAAAACACTGGCTTTTCCCAATGGAAAACACTGGCTTTTCCCAATGAAAAACACTGCTTTTTTCAATGGAGAACACTGCTTTTTCCCAATGGAGAACACTGCTTTTTTCAATGGAGAACACTGCTTTTTTCAATGGAGAACACTGCTTTTTCCCAATGGAAAACACTGCTTTTTTCAATGGAGAACACTGCTTTTTCCCAATGGAAAACACTGCTTTTTCCCAATGGAAAACACTGTTTATTCCCAATGGAGAACACTGCTTTTTCCCAATGGAGAACACTGCTTTTTTTCCAGAGGACCTGTGGACCGATGTAAAGATTTCTACTGCCACCTTCCACTTAATTCCAAACACAGCTTTCTCACTCAAGGGCCACATAGAAATAAGCAATACCTCTCCTAATTTCACAGCAAAAATATGTGCAAGGGGTACTTTACCCCTACTTTCATTGGTTGGTTTATTGATTCATTTGATTTTATTTCATTTTTGGGGAAGGACAGAAGTTGAGGACAAGAGTGATAAGAAAGCTTGAGGACTCCAAGTGAAAATAAGCAGAGCTTTTTTGGAAATGTGATACTTCTAAGTGGGGGCAGAGGGAAGCAGAATGAAACAGCCTAATCACAACATGTGCCTTTGGAAAATAACATGCAATAACTGCAACCCAGAGCCCAGCCACAACAAAGTCAAGGTCAAGCTGCACGAACAGCTTAAACTGTGGCATTTCCTGAGTTTTACTTGTTTGGCTTTACAGCCTAAGCATATTGTTCTTCTAGTTATTTTCTATTCCATATATGAAACACATTCAACCTGCCCATTATTCATTAGTAGCTGGTGTTTAAAAGGAAATGGAATAAAGCCATGGGGGCTGTGGCAAAAAATCACTGCGGGACTTGTCGCTATATTTCTTTGGCCTTTTGTTTTGAGGAACTGCAGAGTGAAATATTGCCCTCAGGACAGAAGAAAAAAAAAATAGTTGTCTCAGTGTTACATGAAGAAATTCCAGCCCTTAGCTCCAGGCAATCACAGCCTCAGCAACCCCCTATCCCATGGTGATATTTTTCTGTGTTTTCCCTCCACAGTCAGGGTTTATAGGCTGGGAAAGAGCTCAGACACTGTGGTGTGTTATGTGCACACAGTGGTTTGTTCTGGGTGTCTGTGAGGAGCTTGAGGTTTGTTCCCATCAATTCAGGCCACTTTATTTTATGTTCTCTGAACATGTACATGCAGAAAGCTTTTTCATAACAATTCTAGGCAGAGTAGTGAAAGGAGCTTTTAATGTCAAATTATAGTGCGGAAAATAGAAAAAAATAAAAACCAGACAAACAAACCTCTTGTAAAAACAACAGCAGGTATTCAGACACCTTTCCTTTTTATCACATTCTCAGTTCTGCAAATAAGAAAACATATCCATCCAAAAAACCTCAGTGGAGGTCGATTAATTTTAACTGATAGTCTCTATAGAGAAAGCTTCGCCTTTGGAGAACTTTCTGCCAGTGATGTGGATACCCTGGAGATCAGATATAATTTTTAGAAAGATGGTGTTAAGTAACATGAGGGATCATAGGGTGCCAGGAAAATTCAGGCTGGAAGGACTATGAGGAGTCTCTGCTCGAAGCAAGATCAACTCTGAGGTCAGACCAAGTCACGCAAAGCCTTGAGAATGGCTGGAGACTGTGCAGCCCCCAGGAAACCTCATAGCCAGGAATTGGAGCTCTCTTTCCTTGTCTCTCAGGTCTGATCCTTTTTACCATGGAAGTTCCTTTTGGAAAACCTCAGAGATAAAATGTCATCCAATCTTGTCCTCAAAGCTGATTTTCCAAGGGGATAGAGCTCTGCATGGCACTTGTCATCAGTTTGGAATCTTGATATCATAAAGGGAAAAGCATTTCCTTCTTTGTCACTGATATGGATATGAGTTCTTTGTTGTCACAGACACTCATCTCCTGGAAACTGCTGGTTTAGATGTTAGATTAGCTCATTTAAATATAACTGAAATTTTTAATAAGGTGTTCCAAGGAAAAGTCAGAGGAAGAACAAGGGAGAAGCTGCAAGGTAAGAGGATGAGAGGCAGTAAGAGAATGTCAGTGTGCTGGACTGAAGAAGAAAAGTGATTTTCTGAGGGCAATTACAAGTATTGGGTGCTGACAATGATCTTGATAATGCTTTCACTAATAAACTTGGCAAAACTGAGAGTATACTAATTAAAGTGATGACAAGAGGCATCACTGACACAGAGGCATTCAGTCCACTGAAGTAATTGAATGGGGACTGGAATAACAGAAATGGGATGAGATTTAACACTTTGAAGTGATAAGGTCACACATTTGGAGATTAGGAACTATTAATCTAGTAAAGCTTCAAGTTTTCCAGAGCAAACAGCTGAGAGGAAAACATGACAGGGTGTGTTGGTCAGTCAGGGGATGGCTGTGGGGCACTGACATGGCAGAGCCATCAAAAAGACAAATGTGATTCTGGAGGCTTCAGGTAGAATGCTTCAAGGAGCCATCAGAAAATGTTAATTGTGCCTTCCAAAGCAGCTGTTTTATCATCTGGAGCTGCGCACACACTTCCAGTCAGCTCTGTTCGACAAAGATATTAAACAGAAAATATTACATTCTTGTTTGCTAGAAGAAAGAAATTAAAATGAGATGTGAGTGAGGAGACAGAGATTCCACCTTGATTTGTGATATAAAAAAGAGCCAGTGTGGGTCAAACAGGGAACAGAAAGTAATTTCTCCTTACAGGATGTCACCTAATGAACCATTTCACAGGGCAAAGTCAAATGTTCTCAAGCTCTGCCAGGGGAGGCTCAGGTTGGATATTAGAAAAAATTTCTTCACTAAAAGAGTGGTCAAGCACTGGCACAGGCTGCCCAGGGCAGTGGTGGAGTCACCATCCCTGGGGGGGGTTAAAAAGCAAGCAGGTGTGGCACTTCACAGCATGGGAGGGGTGGTACATGGTCAAAACTCAGACTTGGTGATCTTGAGGGTCTTTTCCAACCTCAAGGATTCTGTGATTTGCCAAAAACGTGTTGGTTGGCTATGGGAGACACATCCCACAGTGCAGATTCGCTTCAGATTATCACAGCAACATAAAACTGCTGAGACTTCTGTCTTATTTCCCAGTCAAACCAATTTATAATTTTATCCTAACCAGATGAAATGGTCTGTGAAATCCTGGAAATTAGCTTCTTTTCTGTTTTTCCACAAAGTTTTGTGTCCTTTCTGTCCTCTCAGTTAAATGACAACTGAGAATACAAAAAAAAATATTCATGAAAAGACCCTTTCTAAATGCTGGAGATGTCACTGTGCTCAAGATGAGAGCTGGACTGGTAAAATAAGGGATAAAAGTGTCATAATCTTTCCATCTGGAATTGCATATTTTTAAATCAGAATTCGCCATGTAGGTAATGAGGAAGCTGAAGATGAAGGCAGGGACTGAAAGCAATTAAGTAGCCTGATAAATTAGAGAATTTGCACCTATCCAGGATTTTATTAGGCTTTGTTTAAACAAGGCAAAGAGAAGTGGAAAAAGTATCACTCAAAATAAGAATAAAAACCAACCAGTTCCATGGATGTAGATGAAAGTAATACTTTAATTTGCTTGGATGGGGAGAAGATAAATTTCTACTGAATGTTGCAGCAATCATCAATATCAGGTCAAGAATACCTTCTCAACAGCAGCAATCTGTGCTGATACTCTGTGATTTTTATAACTCAGGTCTTTCCTTGACCATTTTCCACCACATCAGGTTCCACAGTCTAATTTCTACTTTTCAAAAACAGCTCATTCCAGTGGAAGAGATAATTTATCAATAAGCCATTTTTAAAAATCTACATATTTTGCTTAAATTTTAACACATATACCGAAAACAAATTAGCAGATATCCATCAGACTCCTCAAGCATACGTTTCTTGAGAAAAAATCTAGAAGAAAACCTCAGAAAAAGAGCCAAGGCTGAAGAGCTGCAATTCCCATTCATTGTGGCCTTACACAAGAGTAAATCCACTGAATTCCTGACTCTGACCCTGAATGAAAGCTGTGTCAGCAAGCAGGAATTGAATGGCACTGGGATGTTGATATGAAACCTGGAGCTGAGAGAAGAGAATAGAAAAAATGATAATTAAGTTATACTGAAGTTCATATTTAAGACCACCAGAAGTCATCCCTGTGTTGCATAGTCTGTCCTACACATATCCTTATTTTTCTTACTGCTAAATTTTAATTTAATGTGTTGCACGAAGAGCTTGTGACATTGCAAAGTGTCTGGGGACCAAAACAATATTCCTTGCTGTCTCTTGAGGAGCCAAGGCTGTGCACAGCCAACAGAGCAGCGTGCAAGGAAATGCACACACTCCAGAAAAAAGACAGGGAACAAAATCCCCAACCTCACTGCTTCTGCACGTCAAGGAGGATTTCCCTGAAATCACAACTAAGTGGAACTGAAGGCTCTCCATGCACAGAGAAGAACAGCAAACAGAAAATAAAAGGATAGGAACAGGCAGAAAAGAGGACAAATTGAGGACAACAGCAGCCAGCACAATGACCATAATGAGAATGACTGGATTGCACCTTGAAAGGTCACGGTTTTTTGGGTCCTGTGTGGTCCTGGGTGTGTGGATTTGCAGCTGGTGGGAGCCAGCCCCTCCACACACCCCCATCTCCATCCAGGCACTTTCCAAGGGCGCTGTCACCAGAGTTATCCCAGATCTCCCAGGGGAATCCCACCGCCAGCTGCAGGGCATGCAGCCCTTCCTCATGGTGCTGTGCCTCCAACTCTGCCCTGCCTTTCCTAAGTGGGGGCTGAAACATACAGCTCCCAAATCCAGATGTTTCTCTACTTAATAAAGCAGGAACTGGGTGAGGATTTATTGATGGAACACTTTGCAGCCAACTAATGTGAATTGCTGATGGAAACATAAGAAATGCAGCATTAATCGAGTTATGCTGAGGTCTGGGATAGATCACTGCAGGGAAGAAACACAGACCTGGCAGAGATCTGACTTAGCCAACAGGTAAAACAGGTTTTACACAGCATTTTCCACAGTGGATGCTTCTCTGTCACTGAAATTCACAGCGAAAGCTCAGCACAAATAACCACAGATTTAGAGGAGCAAAGAACTGATGTGAGAAGATCATTGGCTACTGATTTCTTCCTAATTTTGAGGCTCATTATTTTTGCAAGCAAAGTATTTAATCAAATGTTAATGGTAATAAAAAAAGCCTAAATTCAGTGGCACACCAGAGCCTTGTGTCACATCTGTGTCCAGCAGCAAAAGTCACCAATGCTTGCCAAAATCTAAAGCTCAAAGTCACTTCACAGATATTTAGGGCAGGTGTTTAGTGAAAGCCAAGTACCTGTGCCTCTTCTATGGCCAATGGAGAGCATTAGCTAACTCCAGATGTGCATTTATTTTACACTTAACAGCACACAGCTTCCTAAGATGGCAAGTTTTGCAAAGGCAAAGCTAGGAAATGATTTCCATCAAGGACAACCACTTACCCATGGGCAAGGTGGTCACCTGGAAGCAGGTTGTGGTCCAGATCCAGAGCATCAATTGATTTTCTGCTTCTGGATTTATCAAAAAAAAAAAAGTTTTTTAACTGATGTGTTACACTGACAACTGAAAGAACATGGAAAATATTCATTTGTGGAAATTACAACCATCTGTACTTCTTTACTATCCTGGAATTAGGAGAATTATGTTAATAATGAGTCATTATTTCCATTTGCATTTGGCTTCCCATGAACGGACCTCTGAATCTTCAGAGGAGCTCAGGATACCCCTAAAAAAATGCACACAAAGAGAATGTGAACCAAGGCAATGTCAGTGGCTGGGAAGGGGATAAAACACAGGGGCTCAGATTTCTCAAACTGAAACATCTCAGGAGCCTTCTGGAAACCCCAAACTAAGGGAAACATCAATATGTGAACATTAGAGGAGAAATTGTGATGATGTTAACACGCAGCAGGACCTGAGTTCCTCTCACTTCTCCCCACCAGAAGTTGCATAACCACATTAGTGCATTAGTGCTCCTGCAGGAGAAGAGCCATGCATGGCCTGGGAGCTTTATGGTTTCCTGACAGGAGCTGGCTCACATCCAGCCAGCTGAGAGCTCGGGCAGGGAGGCTGGGGCTGGCTGCACCCCCAGGCAGGGCCTTGGCTCTGCTTAAATCTGCAGCCAAGCACCTGCCCCCTCTCAAGAGGGGCAATAGATGGTCCTGGTGTTCAGCCAGGCTGCCAGAACAGCTGTGATTTATCCTCTAAAGGGAGTGAGGAGCAGCTGAGGGAGCTGGGAAAGGGGCCCATCCTGGAGAGAAGGAGGCTCAGGCAGCACCTCATGGCTCTCTACAGCTCCCTGACACAAGATCATAACAAGGTGCCTCTGCTCCCAAGTAACAAGCAACAGGACAAAAGGACATGGCCTCAAGATGTGCCTGGGGAGGTTTAGATTGGATATTGGGGAAAATTTCTTCACAGAAAGGGTTGTCCAGCCCCAGAAGAGGCTGCCCATGGCAGTGGTGGAGTCCCCATCCCTGGAGGAATTTAAAAGCCGTGTGGATGTGGCACCTGGGCACATGGGGCAGTGGTGGCCTTGGCAGTGCTGGGTGAAAAATTGGACTCTGTGATCTTAAAAGTATTTTCCAATCTAAATGAATCTATGATTCTAAGGGACTTGGCCAAGTTCCTGCTGTCCAGCACACAATAAAATTCCTGTGTGGGCCTTAAGCACCAGCTCCAGACAGGGAGAGTAGCTCAGAATGCAGGTTGTGCACCCAGGCACAGATTAGGGTAGGTGGTCAAATATGGAAGTAGTGTCAAAAAAACCCAGGTTCTATTATGGTTAATGATCATCTCAGAGCAAAATTCCAAGAGGAGCCGAGCTGTTCCAGGCTGCACAGCTACTGCAGAAATGTCCAGGAAATCACAGGCACGAGGGGATTGGGGGAGCTGCCTGGGACAGTGGCAGAGAGCATCACCTAAAATACTTAGATTTTAATTGCAGTTAAGGGGAGATTTTTAAATGTACCATTAATGTGTTTAAAACTCAGTTCCATCATCTTTAAAACTCAGTCAGACCCTTGGTAATCCCCATTTTGGCCCTCTATAAAGCAGTTTGTGCCTATGGACTTTATGAGGAGGACATTACCCTCCACACACTCTTGGGGGATTCAAGGCACACAGGCATGGGAGATCCTTGGTGACAGAATTAGAAATCAAACAGGAATTTTAGCCTTGTCTTTTCCACTTGTCCTTACCTTTTTGCCAGTTCAGATATCAAACCCAGGCTGTCACACCTGCCACAACCTGCACTGAAACCTCCCCTGTGGGCAATATGCTACTTTTCTGTGTGTGAGCTATACCGATTTCTCCAATATTAATTATAATTTAAAAGTATCTTTTGTCCCTTACTGGTTCTACTGGTCTGTCCTTACAAGGCACAGCATTTCTTTTTATGTTTTTTAATTCAGACTATGATATCAAAGTAATCCCTTCTGGCTCGAAAAAATGTAAGCTCATCAATGTTTCAGACTGGAAGAAATGCTGTCACTAAATATCAGCCAACGTCTCCTTTCCTCTTCCTAGGTTCTTCAATGTTTTTGTCTCGCTGGATCCAGGAAAAACTTGGTCTCTAGCTACAACAACCAGTCCCAGCAATGAGGCTGCATTTCTGCTTGGGGGATGGTTGTGTTTTTTATTTCCAACCACGTGTCCCCGCTGTCAAATTCCATGTCATTTTTATTTAATCTGATTCTCTATCAAGCTGATTCCCTGTCTCCCAAGCCTCCCTGTCTTCCAGCTGGACATTTTTTAAAGCAGTGATTTGCAAAAACATTAAAGAAGGCATATAAATAAATTGCTGTCTGGAGAGTGAGTCATCATTATTTAATAGGACTGTCTCATAAAAAGTGGCTGTTTGTTGGCAAAGCAGACCCATGCTGCCCCAAATTTATCCTGCTGCTCTCCAGTCTCCTGAGGGTTTGTCCTGCTCTATCACTTCCTGATATTTTGCTTCCTGTTAAACAAGGTTTTGATGTGGCAGGGGCTTAGGGGAGGACAGCAAAAGCACTCCAAGAGCTGAGACACGAGAGCTGCCCTGTTGTAGTGTGGCTGCAGCATGATGGATTCACAGGATCATTAAGGTTGGAAAAGACCTTTAAGATCATCAGATCTGATTGTTAAAGGACAAGATGGTCTGCAAATCACATTTACATCTTTATTTCTATGAATTTGGGGCATTTTAAGGAATTTTTCCTGAGGAAAACCTGAGTGTGCTTTTACAGAGTGCAAAAGATGGCAAAAATACAACAGGGATAGGTTTGACCAAGTCTGAGATCCCGCTCTCTGCCACCACCCCCACTCACTTGGGTCTCCCAACATTTCTACAGAGTCTGAGCTTATTTCTTCACGCCCAAAATTCTGCTAAATAAGCAAACAGGGAGGATCCAATTAAAATAAACCTCAGGCACTTCCCCTTCTGTCCCACCTTACACCTGCTGTGGCCTAGTTCCCATTTATATTCCACATATTTAGACCCCACACAGGAGCCATGCAATGACCCCACTTCTCCACTTCCACAAGTTCTCCCTTGTCCCCATCACGGTGTTGAGCTGCTGGCTCCCAGCACTGAAGCTTTCCCAGCACCATCTCACCAGTGGGAGAGCTCCAGATGAGCAGAGGAGCTGCACGTCCCTACCTTGAAAAAATTATGCAGCCAAACCTCCCAAAAAATCCAGTGATGAAGCCAAAATGCTGCTGTTCCTCATTTCCACTTCTTCATCCGTGACTCTTCTGTAAGGACATGGCTTAGATAAACCCACATATGGTGAGGGGGTTTTTGAGGGGTTTTTTATATTGTGATACCTTGCTGACAGGCAGAGTTCCCACTGAGAGTGGCCACAATACAGATAATACAAATAATACAAATTCCTTCTCATTCCCATTCCCTTGAAGTTCCCACCCATTCCTCTCCGTGTGCAGAACAGATGTGACCCCAGTGCTTCTATTTTAGGCCCTCAGTAGCATTTGAACAGGTATGAGAGACTTTTTGATGAGAATTCCAGCTAGAAAAAGGATTAGGTCTATGTCTGGTGCCAAACAGTGCAATTCCTATGAAGCAAAAACCCAAGAAAAATTGAATATTTTAATGACTTCCACTGAGGACCTGATGAGTCCCTGTGCCTTTACATCAGACCTAATACACCTGAAGGTCACCCATACTATTAAAAGAAAAAAAAAAAAAGAGTACTGAATAATAATATCCCACTTTTTAGATAGAAATTTTATTTTCATTTTCTACTAAGAGTGTTTCCAGAGGTCACAGAGCAGGAGGGCAGAGCACCCGAGCTAAGGATCAGCCTCTCTCCATCCACCACATGTGGAATGGAGACTAAACACTACATTTCTAAATAAAGGATCTTAGAGTAAAAATGTCTTTCTTCATTAAAAAGTGACTAAGAAGCACTAGAAAACAGCCCATGAATCCCAAGTTATGGTGCCTTGAGTAACAAAAGGAAATTGGGAAAAGTTCCAACATATGGAAAATTAAATTAAATTAGGCTTGGACAGGAATCTTGTAGTTATTGTGTAGTTATAATATTATGATATTATTATAATCCAGTGGTTATACTGGATCTGTGTCACCAGGTATGGCAACCCTGTTCTTTAGGAAGGTCACTTTTCCTGCCTGAGGAATGCAGAACAAAGGGATAGATAATTATTACACCTTTATGCAATGAAGGCTACAAATAATGATCAAGGTTCTCTCCCCATTTAGCCTCCATCTTCTTTATTTCATTAGCTAAGAGCCAGGACAGAAAATATGTTTATCCTCAGCAAAACCCTGGTAATACTGGCAGAAGAAAATTAAATAATTATCTGTCTTAAAAAAAACCAACAAAACAACAAACTAATTTGGGCTTAATTCTTTTCTACTTACAAAGATAATCGTCCTAATAGGTATTTTGCATTTGGTTATAGTTTATCTAGAAATGGCAATTATTAGCATGCCTTGACAATGGAACAAGCCAAGCTACTAAGGAGGTGTAATTATAACATAAGATATATGCAATTAAACATTATACATTGACAAGCCCTTGACAGCCTGCATTGAGTTAATCTCATGGTATTGCTCACAAGGGCTGGGAGTACCCAGTGCCCCTTCTGAGCTGAATGCACATTTGGATAATACATTCTCCTTTCCTCAGCTCTTCCTGCAACTAGATCACACATTCCTCATTTCCTGGCAGTGTTTAAAATGGCATTTTAAAAGATCCATCCAGACCTATTTGCACAATAGCCCAGAGTAATGCCCATTACTGCAAAATGTGAGTGTATATATTTGATGTACAGGGAAGTGGCACTCTCCTGGACCCTGATGCACTGAGCTACTGTGAAGGCTGATGATGTTTTGCTGGAAAAGATGAGGAATATATGCAAAAAACCCACCTGGTGTTGATATTCATATAACAAACCTCATAAGCAGGTGATAAATTGTCTTTTCATGCCCTCCTCACCTGAACTTTAACTTTTAGTGTTTTTCCCTCCCAGTTCCTTCAGAGTTTCAAAATCTCTGACTGGTTTTAAGCAGAAACTGTGTTATTATACACAAAATCATGGGAAGTCTTTGAGGCTTTTTCTGCATTTGGCCTAAACAAGGAATTTTTCTTGCCTGAGAGCTTGTTTCAGCAAGATGAGCATGGATGCAGCATGAGCAGTAGTGTTTCCATGCAAGCTGAAAATCAAGTATCTAATAATACACAGAGTTTATAAGCAAGTAGAGGAATTCTGTCATTGAAAAACAGATCTCCAGCTCCATTACAGACCCAGCATTTTCCTCTCTGTCCCAAACCATGACATATAACCTGTGATGTCCTCCAATTACAGAAAACACTGGTTTAGCTTATTCCACATTAGAGGGTTTTCAAACATTAGCCTGGATTTCTCCTCTCTCCACATCCCTTCCAGCTGGACTAAGGGTGAGTAAAGCACATGAGTGCACATATGGAATGAAAAATGAGTCACCAAAGGCTCTGAGCCATGCTGAATCTCTTTCCCCTTCTCACAAGTAATTCAGCACTGCAAGTGAGGACAATCCTGCCTCCCTGTGCCACAGAGGTATCCAAAAGCTAAGACATTCTATGAATAAGACAATGTAGCTGGTTTGTTTTTTCTTTTTCTTCTTCTTCTTGTGAATAATTAATAGAGAGCTCTTGTTGCTTCACTTGAATGCCCATTTCCTACTCACTGGCAGGAAAACATCTGTGGTCAGAAGCTCAGCTGCTGCAAAGAGGTGTGTAATGGACAAGGGATGGCTTCTGCCAGCTGATGATTTGAAAGAAGATATTTCAGCACTGAAAGTTCTCCATTCCTGACTAGACAGAGAAGTCTGTATGAAGTATATATATATATATTATATATATAATTATATATATATATAAATTATATATATATAATTATATATATATAAATTATATATATATAAACTCTGTATGAAGTGAGCAGCAGCTACAAAAATTAGTATTTTAAAGTAAAAAAGGGAGGGAAGGTTATCTGTGCTTCACAAGTAAACTTGAAATTTTGGGACCAGTCCAAGATCACTTTTCTTCTTCTTTTGAGTCTTTTATATCAATGTCAAGATCATCTCCACAACATCTGAGCACTTTCCACACAGACCATCATATCATCATTATTTATCACGTTTCTTCTTCTCCTCTCTCTGCAGCAAGATAAACATGTGCCTTTCAAAGGGTTGTGGGGTCAGTTTTGTTTCTATTTTTAATTAGGATAATTTAATTAGGATTATTAATTAGGGGACATGAAGTCTGGCTGTCTTTTAGTACATTTATATATTTTTATGGAGGTGTGGAAAATAGGAAAATAATGCAAGTCCCTTGACAGGAGGGAGGCAAAATTTATGAGGATATTGTCTTGGCCTCAGTAAATCTGCTGCACATTTGACCTTTCACTATATGGAAGAAAGTCACAGTGTGGCAAAGAAATGAACTTTTTGACCATGATATTTACTCTGGAGATTTACAAGGACTTTTAGATATTCTGAGCTTACCTCCCACATCTTGGAGAAAACAAGTGAGTTCATGAATGGCAAAATAATATGTTTTATATTTGTGTACTAGTTTGAAATCAAACCAGTGAGAGATCGCAAGTCAGAATTATAATTTAATAGGAAAATGATAAAAAGAATAAATGCAATAATATCAAAAACACTGACAGAGTCAGAATACAGCCTGGAACCCTGTTAGGGTGATGGTAGTCGTCCAGATGAGGTGGTCTTGTTGAAGCGTGATCCTCTGGAAGAAAGGGGGTAGCTCCTGTCCTCTGGAAGTCCCGTAGGTAAGGGCTGCTGTGGTGTTCGAATTCTCAGCTTATATCCAGTATGGAATGCTTGGCTCCTCCCTCGGGGAGGAGCATCTCACAATGGGATGGTGAGTCATGAGATAAGGCTTTGATGAGCCATTAACAGAAAACAGTCCAGGAGGAAGTTATCTCTGAGTCATGCAGCAAGGCAGTGGTGGGCCCATTAACAGGGGACAATACAGGGGGAAGTTATCTATGAGTCATGGGGCAGGGCATTGATGGGCCCATTAACAGAAGGTAGCCCGGGGGGGGGGGGAGGCAGGGAGCACTGCCTCACCTGGTTTCAACAGTACATGAGGATGGTGATAGAATATACTGCAACCCAGGACATAATCCACCCCTTATTCTATTACCATCTACATAATTCCAAATCAGTACCTTCCTTAAACTCCACACACACACACACACATATATATATATATATATATATAATGGAACCTTACACACAGTTCTCACTTAAAATGAGGTCTCCTTGTGGCACACATCGGGTTTCTCCATCTTTCCGCATTACCCACCAAGTGCAACTAGGTCTTTGAGCGAAGACAATCTCACGGATAGGTTTGCTCTTGCTTGAGGTGGGATTAATCCAAACAGTCTTTCCTAACATACCTCTCATGTGTACCACAGGGACTTTATCTCCATCCACCGTGTGCAAGGGTTCAGACTGGGCAGGACCAGCTCGATTGATGGATCTTCTGGTGTTAACTATCCAGGTGGCCTTTGCTAAGTTCACTTCTCAATTTTTGAAGGTTCCTCCACCAAGTGCTTTTAGGGTAGTCTTGAGTAGTCCATTGCACCGTTCAACTTTCCCAGCAGCTGGTGCATGATAAGGGATATGATAGATCCATTCAATTCCATGTTCTCTGGCCCAAGTACTTACGAGGCTGTTCTTGAAATGCGTCTCGTTGTCTGACTCGATTCTCTCAGGGGTGCCATGTCTCCAAAGGACTTGCTTTTCCAGGCCCAAGATGGTGTTCCGGGCAGTAGCATGAGGCACAGGGTATGTCTCCAGCCATCCAGTGGTTGCTTCCACTATGGTCAACACGTAGTGCTTGCTTTGGCGGGTTTGGGGAAGGGTGATGTAGTCAATTTGCCAGGCTTCCCCATACCTGTACTTGGACCATCTTCCACCGTACCACAGAGGCTTTACCCGCTTGGCCTGTTTGATTGCAGCGCAGGTCTCGCAGTTGTGGATAACCTGTGAGATGCTGTCCATAGTAAGGTCCACCCCTCGCTCACGAGCCCATCGGTACGTTGTATCTCGTCCCTGATGACCAGAGGCATCATGGGCCCAACGAGCTAAAAATAATTCTCCCTTGTGCTGCCAGTCCAGATCCACCTGTGATATTTTCACCTTGGCAGCTCGATCCACCTGCTCATTGTTACGGTGCTCTTCATTAGCCCGACTTTTGGGTACATGAGCATCCACGTGTCGAACCTTCACGATCAGCTTCTCCACCCGAGCGGCGATGTCCTGCCAAATCTCAGCGGCCCAGATGGGTTTCCCTCTGCGCTGCCAGTTGGCTTTTCTCCATCGATCCAGCCATCCCCACAGAGCATTAGCTACCATCCAGGAGTCAGTGTAGAGATAGAGCCTCGGCCACTTCTTTCTTTCAGCAATATCTAAAGCCAGCTGGACAGCTTTAAGTTCTGCGACCTGACTCGATCCACCCTCTCCCTCGGTAGCTTGTGCAACTCGTCGTGTGGGGCTCCATACAGCAGCTTTTCATTTCCGGTTAGTGCTTACAATTCGGCAGGAACCATCGGTGAAGAGGGCATATCGTCTTTCACTCTCCGGTAGCTCATTATATGGTGGGGCTTCTTCAGCACGTGTCACTTGCTCCTCTTCTTCAGAAGATAATCCAAAAGTCTCACCTTCAGGCCAGTTTGTTATAATTTCCAGAATCCCAGGGCGGTTCAGGTTTCTAATACGGGCACGCTGTGTAATGAGGGCAATCCATTTGCTCCAAGTAGCATCGGTGGCATGATGCGTGGAAGGAATCTTTCCCTTGAACATCCACCCCAGCACCGGCAGTCGGGGTGCCAGAAGCAGCTGCACTTCAGTACCAATGACCTCTGAGGCAGCTTGGACTCCTTCATAGGCGGCCAAAATTTCCTTCTCTGTTGGGGTGTAGTTGGCCTCGGATCCTCTGTAGCTTCGGCTCCAGAATCCCAGTGGTCGACCCCGAGTCTCACCAGGCACCTTCTGCCAAAGGCTCCAGGACAGACCATTGTTCCCGGCTGCAGAGTAGAGCACGTTTTTCACTTCTGGCCCCGTTCTGACTGGACCAAGGGCTACCGCATGAGCGATTTCCTGCTTGATCTGGGCGAAAGCTTGTTGCTGTTCAGGGCCCCAATGGAAATTGTTCTTCTTGCGGGTAACCAGGTAGAGAGGGCTCACAATCTGGCTATATTCAGGAATGTGCATTCTCCAAAAGCCTATGGCACCTAGGAAAGCTTGTGTTTCCTTCTTGTTGGTCGGTGGAGACATCGCAGTGATCTTATTGATGACTTCAGTGGGAATCTGACGCCGTCCATCTTGCCACTTTACCCTCAGGAACTGGATCTCTCGGGCAGGTCCCTTGACTTTGCTCTTCTTGATGGCAAAACCAGCCTTCAGGAGAATCTGGATGATCTTCTGTCCCTTCTCAAATACTTCTGCTGCCGTGTTCCCTCACACAATGATGTCATCAATGTACTGCAGGTGTTCTGGAGCCTCACCCTTTTCTAGCACAGTCTGGATCAGTCCATGGCAGATAGTAGGACTGTGCTTCCACCCCTGGGGCAATCGGTTCTAGGTATACTGCACACCCCTCCAGGTGAAGGCAAACTGAGGCCTGCACTCTGCTGCCAGAGGAATGGAGAAAAACGCATTTGCAATATCAATGGTCGCGTACCACTTTGCTGCCTTGGATTCCAGCTCATACTGAAGCTCCAGCATGTCTGGTACAGCTGCACTCAGTGGTGGCGTGACTTTATTCAGTCCACGGTAATCCACCGTCAGTCTCCATTCTCCACTGGACTTACGCACTGGCCATATGGGGCTGTTAAAGGGTGAACGAGCCTTGCTGACCACCCCTTGGCTCTCCAGCTCACGAATCATCGTATGGATGGGGACCACAGAGTCTCTGTCGGTGCGGTATTGCCGACGGTGCACTGTTGCTCTGGCAATTGGTACCTGTTGTTCTTCAACTCTCAGTAGTCCCACAGCAGAAGGGTTGTCTGAGAGACCAGGCAAGGTACTCAGTTGTCTGATGCCTTCTGTCTCTAGAGCAGCTATCCCAAAAGCCCAGCGATAACCTTTTGGGTCTTTGAAGTACCCGTTCCTGAGGTAATCTATGCCGAGGATGCATGGGGCCTCTGGACCAGTCACGATGGGGTGTTTCTGCCACTCATTCTCAGTTAAACTCCCTTCAGCTTCCAGTACCGTGAGCTCCTGGGATCCCCCTGTCACCCCAGAAATAGAAATGGGTTCCGCTCCCACATACCTTGATGGCATTAGAGTGCATTGAGCGCCGGTATCAACCAAAGCCGTATATCTTTGTGGGTCAGATGTGCCAGGCCATCGGATCTACACTGTCCAATAGATCCGGTTGTCCCTCTCCTCTACCTGGCTAGAGGCAGGGACCCTCTAATCCTGGTCATGGTGCACGTTGCTCTCCTCCGGTGAATATGCTCTTGATGTCCCTTCAAGAGGATCACTCATATCATCATTTCTATACCTTCTGATGTTCTGGCCACGAGAGACCGGAGCGGCGCTGGCTCTAGATGAGCTCCTTGTGGTAGTTGTCCCTCTTTTTAGTTCACGTACCCGGGCTGCTAAGGAGGAGGTGGGTTTTCCATCCCACTTCCTCATGTCTTCTCCATGCTCCTGGAGAAAAAACCAGAGGTTACCTCGTGGAGTGTATCCTTTCTCCCTGGCTGGGGAATGCCTACTCCTAATAGCAGAGACTCTTGTTGGTTCTGGGGAGACGTGGTAAATTTCTTCCTTAAGTTCCTTTTTTAGTTTCTGATGGCCCTCTTCAATCAAGCTCCGGACTTGCTCAGCCAGCCTTGTTTCCACAGATGAGACATGGGTGCGAAACGGGGCAGTGACAGTGTCTTCGTAGATTCTTAGTTTATTGGCCAGGACACCCACCCTGTCCTCACCTTCTCTCCATTGCAGTGTTGCCAGGTAACGGGAGTACATCTCTGGTCCAAGCCGTGCAAATCTCAGCCACATCTGTGACGTGCACTGGACACCATCTGGGCTCTTAGGAAATCTCTCATCTTCTGCAAAAAATGATCTCCAGCACAGCCAACTCCCTCAGGCATCGGATACCCTGTTCCATTGTGCTCCATTTTCCCTGGTGCACCTGGAGGTCTTCTTTGCAGAGGTATCTGTCCCTTACACTTGTCAGCAGTCGCCTCCAGAGGCTGAGAGTTTCTTGGGTTCTCCCAATCCCCTGGTCAATGACCACATCCCGGGACAGCGATCCCAGTTGCCTGGCCTCACTTCCATCCAGGATGGTGTCGTTTGCTGCAGCGTCCCAGATGCGGAGCAGCCAGGTTAAGATGGACTCGTTCGTCTGGCGGGTGAATTCCCTCCGCAGGTCACGCAGCTCACCTAGGGATAGAGAGCGAGTGATAATCTCTGGTTCTGTCTCCTCCGCTGCGTGTGAAGGTCCTGCCTCACCCTCATCAGTCACTATGCGGACTGATTTGCTTTTTGATTTCTTTTTCTGAATGGGGGCAACTTCTACCGGTTTAGGCTGCTCTGGTTCGGTGACTGTTTGTGTGGAGGTGCTCATGGCCCTTTTGGTTCCTTTCTCCTCTGTGGTAGTCTGCGTAGACATGGACGCTGTTGTTTTGCTCTTGGTTCCTTTCTCCTCTGTGGCAGTCTGAGTGGACACGGATGCTGTTGCTTTGCTCTTGGTTTCTTTCTCCTCTGTGGCAGTCTGCGTAGACACGGACGCTGTGGCTTTGCTCTTGGTTCCTTTCTCCTCTGTGGCAGTCTGTGTGGTCATGGATGCTGTTGCTCTGCTCTTGGTTCTTTTCTCTTCCTCCTCAAGAAGACGCTGTACCACACCAAACAGTGCTTTGTTTCTAAGCATGGTGTACATGGTGCAGGCCATGCAGAGAAAACAAAACAGCAAGACTAGGCTGTCCTTGGCATCCAGAGAGAACTCAATATTTTTAAAAACTGCTGTGCCTGACCTGAAAGGCTGGAAGAAACCACTCTCCACTCTTCCCACCAAGGGCAGGGTGCGATTGTTGAGAAGGTCCCAGATGTAGCAGCCCAGACTAGGATAAGCAAACAAAATTGAGTATATATTCCGAATGGTATTCATTGCCTCACAGGTTATCATGCCATAAGCATAATAAACCAATAAAGCAATTCTCATACCATTCCCTGGTCTCAACAGGAGCAATACAACAGGCAAGTAGTTCCCCATGTGAGGGAAAATATAGAGAGCAAGATACAGTACCCATATAGACAAGCCAACCACCATGGTGGATAGGTTTCTGTTAATATGAAATTGCAATTCTGACTTTCTCTCAGGTTAATGCCCCACGTTGGGCGCCAAAATATGTACTAGTTTGAAATCAAACCAGTGAGAGATCGCAAGTCAGAATTATAATTTAATAGGAAAATGATAAAAAGAATAAATGCAATAATATCAAAAACACTGACAGAGTCAGAATACAGCCTGGAACCCTGTTAGGGTGATGGTAGTCGTCCAGATGAGGTGGTCTTGTTGAAGCGTGATCCTCTGGAAGAAAGGGGGTAGCTCCTGTCCTCTGGAAGTCCCGTAGGTAAGGGCTGCTGTGGTGTTCGAATTCTCAGCTTATATCCAGTATGGAATGCTTGGCTCCTCCCTCGGGGAGGAGCATCTCACAATGGGATGGTGAGTCATGAGATAAGGCCTTGATGAGCCATTAACAGAAAACAGTCCAGGAGGAAGTTATCTCTGAGTCATGCAGCAAGGCAGTGGTGGGCCCATTAACAGGGGACAATACAGGGGGAAGTTATCTATGAGTCATGGGGAAGGGCATTGATGGGCCCATTAACAGAAGGTAGCCCGGGGGGGGGGGGAGGCAGGGAGCACTGCCTCACCTGGTTTCAACAGTACATGAGGATGGTGATAGAATATACTGCAACCCAGGACAATTTGATTTTAAAAAATAGTAAAGTTATGATGAATCTTGGTAAAAAGTGTGGGAATATAGGACCATAGAACGGTTTTGGTTGGAAAATACCTTAGAATTCCTCTTGTTTCATCCTCCATCATGGGCAGGGACAGCTTCCACTGTCCCAGGCTGCTCCAAGCCCCGTCCAACCTGGCCTTGGACACTTGCAGGGATCCAGGGGCAGCCACAGCTTCTCTGGGCACCCTGCGCCAGGGCCTGCCCACCCTTACAGGGGAGAATTTCTGCCCAACATCCCAGGTAAATCTACTCTCTTTCAGTTTGCAGTCATTCCCTCTTATCCTGTCACCCCATGCCCTTATAGAAAGTCTTCCTCCAGCTTTCTTGTAGTCTCTTTTCAGGTACTGGAAGAGTAAAAAAAAAATGGAGAATTCGTTTGAAAAGATAGACCATGTGGTATTTGTAAGGGAAATTTAAAAAAAACCCACAAAACCAACAAACCTACAGCTTTTATATATTCTTACTTTACTTGCTAAATCTTACTCATAAAAATTAGTAAGGTAAGCTAAAATACTTGCAGAAAAGCAAAATGGTGAAGAGATAAATACATTGTTTGAGAGAGAAATCCACAATGAGAGGGGAGAGGCAAAAGAAAAAGGTGGGCAGCAGACCCAGAAACTCAGTATGAGACTCCTGGGTTCAGAACACCTTCAAAAGTACAAATGCTTTGTTCCCTTAAACTCCTGAGGAGGGAGGTGACAAATATGTTACCCATTAAAAAAAATATGTTTTTTTTTAATGGAAAAGAACCTTGTTTTTCCCCTTGGGCTGACAACACTGGATTGGCAAAGACTGAGACCCCCTCTGTGTTATTCCATGGAGATCTCTCTTTCTGGCATAAAGCCAGAATTTGGGCTGGTACCAAGGGAGAACACCAGACCAAGCATTCACCTGAGATCCTGTTAGAAGCTCTGGCTCTTTGCCACACCTGAATTCCTCATGAGACTTCTTTAAAGCATTATATTTTGCTGTCTGACTAAGAAATTAGGTCAGCATGGCAGAACAGGCGAAGAGTCTTCCTGTGGCGGCTTGTAGGGAAGGACAAAAACACCTGGGCAAGGATTGAACTGCTAAGGAAGAAAAGCAGGTCCAAGAACTCCTTTCCATTTTGTTAGAAAGAGTCACCAATGCAGCAGAAGTAGTTGAATTTCACTTAGAACCTGGGCAAGGGGGACAGAATGTGTGTGGAAAGGAAGGTTTTGGTTATTTGTGCCTATCTGTGTGTCCTTACTGCAAGGAGCTGACTCCTGGCTTCCCTCCAGCAGCTCACAAAAGTCTTGCTGCCTCTTCCAGCACGGTTTCATTCCCTCCTCAGACTTCCCTCTGACACAATTCCCTCCTTCAATTCTCAGAGCCGATTTTTCAATGCCAGAACACCTCCTGCCCAGCCTGCTTTGTGCAGTGGAGCCTTGGGCAGTGACCCCGGGGTGGAGGAGAGACAGCCTTGAACAACAATAAAGAACAAAGGTAGCACTGAGGGGTCCTTAGTGCTGGAATAAAGTTTTTAATTCAATCCTCTTGAAACAGAGGAGGAGGGGTGGATTAGTCCAGACAACTCATTTTCAATCCACTCTTTCAGCATGAGCTGTCATAACTCACACTGACATCTTTGGGACCCAAAGAGCACCAGCCACCTTAAGCCCAGTCAGAAGAAAATAAAGAATGTTGCTATTTTGTTTCCATCCACTGATTCATGTCACCTCCCTTGATTCTGGCTTTCTGCGTTTTTAGTTATCTGCATTCCAGAAAAATAAATAAAAGCTGTATTTATAGCAGAAGTGGGTTTTTGCTTGTATATGTAGGTGGCAATTCCTACACCAGTAAACCCCAACAAGAGCAACTATTAATTTCATTTTACAAATTTGGTTGGTATATATAGCCAGTTCAAACTATTGTACAAGAGTCAAAAATATGCCAAGCACTTCCAAACTTACAGAACTGTGACTAAACTTGGTTAGGATTCAATAAGCTCTGCAGAGGTTAATTAAATTTGTATAGATTTATTCTTCATTCAGTGCTGTAAAAGGCTCTCCTCTTTGGCTGTCATTGCCAAGTTGGTGATGGGGGAAACTGAGAAGCCTGATCTACATCAATCTTCTGTGCTGCCAGATACTGAAATACTTTGCAGAATATTGGTCTGGCATAAATTGAGCAAAGGAGGAAGAAAACAGAGCTGCAGCTAAAAGCTGTTTGGGTGATCTGTGGGCTGCCACGAATGCTAGACTTGCAGGCACAAGTGACACATTGAAACCTTCCCTCGCTGGGAATTAGCTACAGAAAAATGAACATTTTCCATCTTGCTTTCAGACAAAATGGATGGTCACTTCTCCAGCAGGGCTGGGCGAGGGTGGAATGTGGTAATCTCGGTTCCACAGGGATGCTCACAGAACCCCAGCATGGCTCAGGTTGGAAGAGATGTCAGAGATCATCCACTTACAGCTCCTGCCCCGAGCAGGGACACCTTCCACTGTCCCAGGGTACTCCAAGCCCCATCCAGCCCAGCCTTGGACACTTCCAGAGATCCAGGGGCAGCCACAGCTTCTCTGGGCAGCTTCTCTGCCCACCCTCACAGGGAACAATTCCTGCCCAATATCCCATCCATCCCTGTCCTCTGGCAGTGGAAGCCATTCCTTGTGTCCTGTCTGTCCCTCCATCCCTTCTCCCAAGACCTTCCCCAGCTCTTCTGTAGCCTCTTTAGGTACTGCAAGGTCCTGGAAAGTTTCCCTGGAATATTCTCTTCTCCAGGCTGAACAGCCCCATCTCTCATCTCCCATCACTCACAAACAGCACTCAAGCACTCAGGCAAGCTCCCTGACATTCCAAATTACTGCAAAGGCTACTACTCATTTACACCAGGAGTACTACACACATCTACAACATTTCTTTAGGAAACCAAGTGGGGGTGGGTGTTTCCTAGCACAAGGGCTCAGGCAGGCAGGTAGCAAAGCAGGGTGGTCAGTGTCCCAGGAGAATTCCAATCCGTGGATTACACACACAGCAGGTGGCTGGGATGGAATAAAAAAGATGAAGGCAGAAGGCTGAGAGATTAAGATAACGTTTTAAAGAATACTTTGGATGTCCAAGTCCCTGCTCAGCCTAATCTGCTCTGCAAAGCTGCAAACATGGTTAAATCCAGCCCTCTTCCACCAAATTCTGGGACATGTGTTTGGTTTTTAGCTCATGACAAAGTGTTCTGCTAAATATGGATTGACTGCTGGGCCTGAGCCTGAGGATGTTGTTAAAGTAGTGGGGAGAGGAGAAGCAGTTAACATTATTTATTAAAAAGCTTTTAACAGCATTCCTTACAAAAAGCTGCTTAAGAAAGACATCTATCATGGGGAAAGGTTCTGCCTGGGGTTAAAAATGGGTAAAAAGATAAAAAAGGGCCAGACTTGATAGTCACTTATCATGGACAATTGTAGAAAGAGTCCACAAAAGAATGAAACCCTGCAATGTTCCTACAGCAACTCTGAGTAACCTGAAGTGTAGCTATGAACAGCTGGGGCTTTATTACCAAAAGTCATTAAAAAATATATATTTATGCTTTAAAAAACTATTTTATTTTAACAATTTGTAGTTAATGATCATCCTGAATATTTCAGTTGTGGATCCCCTGCATCAAAACTGAACTCCTTGGAGGATGACTTCTGCTTTCTCTTTGACATGAAAAACATCTTGCAAGGTCCAGGTAGCAGCTGAGACAAATATTAAAAAATACTGCAAATATGTGTTAATATTATAATATCAACTTATTAATAATATATAACATATAATTAATATATAATATATTATAATTAATGATAACATATTAACTAAAATATTTTAAATTGAGAAATTTTAACAAATATTAACAAATAATCTGGAGCAAGGCCTTCAGCAGCACTTTTTTTTTGTTTTGTTCCAGGAAAAATGTTGTTTATGTGATATAATATAGATTGGCCAAGACTAAATAAGACTTTGGAGAATTCTAGATGGCCAGACTAAACTCTCTGCAGAACATTCATGACAGATGAAATTCACTGCAGATAAATTTGAGGAGACACATGCTGGAAAGGACAATTCAGCTGCTCATATGCATAGCTGAGTTATAAATTAACTGTAATTATTCAAGAAAAAGATCTTGCTGTCACTGAAGACCATTCCATGAAAACATCTGCTCAGTGCACAGCAGGGATCAAGAAGCAAACAAAATGCCAAGATGTATTCAGAGAGGGTAAAGGTTTAAGGCTGGGAATATTATAAAACCATGGCCTAAGTCAGAGGTGTGCAAACATCTTGATCACTGTCATCAAATGCAATATAGAATTAATTTCTTGTGAAGAGAAAGGATTCAGGAAAAAAAATCGTGAGGGTAACATTGAAATAAGCAAGGGAATATAGATAAATGGAAAATCTCAATTTCCCCTCTCCTGCAGCACAAGTTATGGGGTTGGCCACTGTCCAAAAGACAAACTGAAGGAAGTCAAATTTTGAGTATTTTTTTTTAATAATTAACATGTGAAACGTATTCCTACAAACTCTCAGCTCAAGAGCTTAAACACTTTCAAAATATCTGTCAACATTCAAACTTAGAGATAGGCACCCTAAGAAGTGACAAAACCAAGCAATGACAGAAAATGACATTTGGAGGAAACATCCCCTCTGGCCAGGTTATTGAATATATTTCATAGTCATTAAAGACTTCTGAGGGTTTTACACTGGGGGTTGTCCAGTTTGCATGCAATATTCCATCTTATTTTACAATACTCTAAGGATTTCTGGAATGTTGCCAGATTTCTTCAATGTGTGCTGGACTGCTCAACCCGTGTGAATCAAGGGTTCAAACTTCTTGAGAGAGAAAACATCGAGCCAAAGTGTTGAAATAAAATGTTGAAATAAAAGTTAAAGTACGGCAAACTCGGAAAATAGAAGGAAAAGTAAAATTTAGACTAAAAGACTTGAAAAATGAGACTCCAGTTCATATCCTTCAGCAAGCCAAAAGTATAAGAAAATAGTTCAGTGAAAGGAAAGAAATATTAGCCAAAACCAGCTTTGGGAATTATTTCCTAACAAAAAAACATTTTAAGGATGTGAAACACAAAAATCTATTTTATGCTTCTCTATGCAGTTGATCATGCATTCCTTCAGGCAGGCAAATCCTATTGACTAAACAAGATTTATGTGCAGGGACCAACAACGGGATCAAACCTGAGGAACCCAGCAGTTTATACTGGAGGAGGGCAGGAGCTCTTCTGTCTTGGCAAAAATATGTGAGATTTGAAATATGGAGAAAAAGTCCAAAACAACATTAATTGTGGAAAAAAATGAGAGAGGGAAGGGAAGGGAAGGGAAGGGAAGGGAAGGGAAGGGAAGGGAAGGGAAGGGAAGGGAAGGGAAGGGAAGGGAAGGGAAGGGAAGGGAAGGGAAGGGAAGGGAAGGGAAGGGAAGGGAAGGGAAGGGAAGGGAAGGGAAGGGAAGGGAAGGGAAGGGAAGGGAAGGGAAGGGAAGGGAAGGGAAGGGAAGGGAAGGGAAGGGAAGGGAAGGGAAGGGAAGGGAAGGGAAGGGAAGGGAAGGGAAGGGAAGGGAAGGGAAGGGAAGGGAAGGGAAGGGAAGGGAAGGGAAGGGAAGGGAAGGGAAGGGAAGGGAAGGGAAGGGAAGGGAAGGGAAGGGAAGGGAAGGGAAGGGAAGGGAAGGGAAGGGAAGGGAAGGGAAGGGAAGGGAAGGGAAGGGAAGGGAAGGGAAGGGAAGGGAAGGGAAGGGAAGGGAAGGGAAGGGAAGGGAGTTCTTGGGGTAATCAGTCTTTTCTGACAGTGTGTTTTAGATTTCACACAGCAGCTTCCAGCAGCATCACACCAGAGTAGCTAAGTAACCATGAGACGTTTGCAAAGACCTTGATATTTCATCATTTATAATAAAAAAATAGAGCCAGACTAGTCTGAGAGCCTCCTGCCCAAAAACAGTTTAGGTTTATGCTTTCCCTGGTATTATTTCAGGATCTCAGCTCCTGAGTGTTTCAGACACTTTCTCAAGGGCTGATGGTTGGAGCACAGGTGCCTCTTGAGCTCCCTTTGCAAACTGGTACCAACAAAAGCTGTAGAGCAAGGAAGGCAAATGGCACCCAGACCACTCAGATTTAATTATTTGTGTTAGAAATACAAGATTCAGTGCCTTGTGTCTCTTTCCCACTGAGGTAATAGCTCTTTGAAATAGGGGATGGTGGCTCTGTGTCCCTTATCCCCATCTCTTCAATTCTACAGGAAATTCTGTCTGCACCCAAATGCCTTTTCTGAGAAAATGGATATCTAGTTTCCTTCAAGAAAAATAATAAAAAAAATGTTTTGATGAAACTGCATTTCATCAAAGAAAAGGCAATTTCTTAAAAATGTCCCAAACACCCCAGGGTAATACTTTGTCTTCTTTCTTCAGAGAGACCTACCTTGCCTGGAAAATGTGCACACTACAGAAATACACTGCTGGCAGCTCAGCTTGTAGAAACTTAATCCCTCCATGTCCACATGGAAGCTACTCCTGCACATGTAGCTAAGCAGTAGCGTTGTCTTTTGGTGCATTCAATGGTTACAAGAACATCTCCCTGCAAAAAGGGACTGTGGCACCAATAAAACCTATTTTATACTATTTATGTGGTGATAAAAATTGAAGCTACTCTGCCATCGCAGTTAAAATAGGACAAAATTAATTTGCAGAGGGTAAGAACACTGTAAGAACCTCATTCTAGCCCGTAGGATGCTCAATTATTTACTTCAATTATTGTGGTATGCATTTCCTATTTTTCCAGTAGCATATAAAGGCTGTAATCTGGGTCAACAGCCTCTTCATTTAAATATTGTTTGTACAGGTAGGTCCCTGTGGAAATATTGCAAGCACTGACACTGCTGTGGTTAAAGCAGAGCCATTTATCAGCTAAACTGCACTTGCTGGTCTTTTGCATGCTCTTACTGCAAATACAAGGTGAGACAAGTAAACTGGAAACAATTTATGTGAACACATTTTATTCTGTGCATGCAGCAGAGCTTGGCTATGGGTGGGTATCATCCTTGAAAAGATGAAGGGGTAAAGCCTTGAGCACTCTGGGCTGCCCTCTCAGCTGCCCCTGATCTGAGCAGGAAGTTTGGCTTAGGATCTCCTGAGATCTCTTCCAACCAGGGTGATTTTAGGGACAGTGACTGCTGTGGAGAGAAATTTCCATAACTCATGGGAAATCAGCTACAGGTGGTTGTTTACCCAGACCTCCAGTTCGATTTTTAGGGTAATTTTGTTATGCATCACTGAAAACTGCTACAAATCAACTGTCTCAAGGGTGAACATTTGCCCAGACAGTTCAAGAAGCTGATTAATTCAAATAAACTTAATTACATGGCAGCCAAACATTACTTTCCAAGGGGCTTAGTATGGCACAGCTTTCCCTATGGGCCTGGGTTTGGTGTTCACTTGTCAGTACGTGGTGTAAAAAACAACAGTTGGCAGCTGGTGGTATCTAAAAATAATTTTTAAGATAGTTATTTTTATTCTTTTCTCTGAAATTTTGCATATTTCTTTTGCCTAAATTCTGTCCATTCCATCCTGTGTGATATCTTTGAGCTCAGGTATGAGTGAAGCAGCAAAATTCTGTACTCCAAGCAGGGCTTGCCTCATCCCTACACACAGAGAGTCCTTAAGAGGGCATAAATAATGAATTAAAGAGCACAGGAAGTCAGGGGTTTGCTCTGTAAGGATGGTTTCAAAACTGTATGGCTGGAAAACCTCTCTCCTTCTCTTATTTTGATCATATATCAGCCAAAAAACCATTTGGATTACATTTTAACCTTTGCACCCTTTCTCCTCCTGGTCTCTGATATGCTGGAGATGCTCCTCTGCCCTCTGGTTTATTAATGTGACAAACCAGAAAACTTCCATTAATTATGTACATAACATCCCTTAATGTTGCCTTCATGGGACTCATTCCCCATTGACTGTTGCCACACAGAAGGGAAAGAAAAGAAAGAAGGAAATAAGGGAGGCTGAAAATCAGTTTATGGCTGGAGATTTCTTGACTGTAATCACTTTTTTTTTTTCCTAAACTCTTGGAAATCCTGATTGCTACTGTAAGTACTTAAATAAAGGAAACAGGAAGTTTGAATTGTCCTATCCAGTTGTGATGTTTGTGTGTGGAGAAAATTATTTACATTTATTCATTAATCGATATAATTTAGTCCTGTTACCTTGTTGTTGCCAAAAATGGTTATAATAAGAGGAAATATGTTCCTTAAAAACTTAAATAGAAACCTTTTTTTTATCTTCCTTCCTAATCAAGTGACCAAGATTAATCACACTGCTTTTGAAAACAACCTTCACACCTTTGGCTTTAATTTCAAGATGACAAATTGGGCACCCATTTGTAACTGCTCTTGAGATGTGACATCCACTGAGCTGCCACACAGCCATAAAGGGGCGAGGGAAGCATTCCCTGCTCCATCAGGCATCCAGAGCTGGCAGCAGAGCTGCACAATCCAAAGGGAATTATCCTTCACTGCCTGTCTTGGTTCAGTCTCAAAGCTGTGCTCCCATGCCATCTGAATCCACCTGCATCTCCCATCTCCTGAAATCCCATCTGGAAAACCCTCTGTGGCTCTCATTGTAGGATCTAGTCGTGGAGATAGAGGACAAATTTGTTTTGAGGACAATCTGAGGACAATTTCAGGACAATGTTTTGAGGACAAATTGAGTGTGTTTTAACTGTCCCTGAAAATGACTGATTTAACCATGTCCTTAAAGGATATAGTGATGAAGTGGCAATATAATAAATATAATATAATAAATATAATTAATATAATATAATATAATATAATATAATATAATATAATATAATATAATATAATGTAATATAATATAATATAATATAATATAATATAATATAATATAATATAATATAATATAATATAATATAACATAATATAACATAACATAACATAACATAACATAACATAACATAACATAACATAACATAACATAACATAATATATATAATATTATAATATAGATACAATATAATCAAATATAGTGATGCTCTAATACCAAACTATCTTTAGCTGGCAGAATTTTCTACTTCTAGACCTATTTTCTTGAGGAGAGCAGAGCTGGTGATTATTATTAGCTGTCCCCTGCCCACAGCAGGGAGCTGGAACTAGATGATCTTTAAGGTCCATTCCAACCCAAGCCAAGCTATGATTCTGTGATTCTATCCATGGTCTATGTGTGTAGGATGTGTCACTATCCTCATACGACATTTCTAAATTAAAAAATCCTTTCCCCCCCTCTATTTCCATGTAAGTGATGACTCAGGCATTATTTGCAAACTGAACCACCCTCCAGGCTTTAAGTGTACCCAGCCTCCAGCATGAGGAGCACAAATGAGCAATGCTGTGCAATCATCCTCAAAATACCAAGATATTTCCCTCTGCTCCCCCTCTGACCACCCCGTGATGCAGACAGGGCACAACTCCCACGTGTCCCCAAATCATTTTCACTGACCCACTAAACCACATCACATGCACAGCCACAACATGACACAATCCACTAGCAAAGTGGTTTTTTTTTTTTTGAAAAGAGAGCTTTCCAAAATGTTTGTGAGAGCAGTCCCATTGAGGCTGTCCTGGCAGGCTTACAGCATCCCTGGGCAGCTTTTGTTTTGTGCCCACATTGTGATAACATCAGCGCATCCACCTGAACGTTCTTGAACAAAACACAGAGATTTCAGCAACAAACTGCTCAGCCTTCCATTTCCATCAATGTCCAAAATATTTCTCCCCAACTCTTAGAATTTCTCCAACTCTGCTGCGCAATGCTGCGATTAATTCCTCTGCTATCAAAGGGCTCCAGTGGAACCACTTTAGGGATAAGTGTATATGGGCATTATTTATTCTGTGCACTTCTTGGAACCATTTTACTGAGGCAAAAATCTGATATTTTACCTTGTATTTCTGAAACGAGGCATTATGTTGACTTGTATTTTCAGAGAAGTGCTAAATTGATATTTTTTGAGCCTCCTATAGTTGGAATAAAAAGAGAAAATGGGAACCTTTGCCCCTTGGAAGACAGAACATGATTAATCCAAAGCAGCCTGGTGTTACATTGCAATGTGATATAATGATATGCCAGCACTGCCCTGGTGAACCTGACACAGAGCAGTGCCTGATGTGATGTGAGTTTCCCTCAGCAGAGGAAATGTTGAGCAAATGGACAACAAAATCTACCAATCCTTTGAGCACGGCAAATGGGTAAAAGTGATGGTGCTCCACACACCGCACAGGTGAGGAGGTGTAACACAAGATACAAAAAACAGACACACCCATTGAAAAACTTTTGGGGATTATTCCACAGTGTGGGGTTTGTTCTGGAGCTTGTTTAACCCATTTTAAATGGGTTTCTCTACACCCCATTCTGTTGGTTATTTCACTGTCATGTTCTGGCTCTTCTGGCCAGTTCAGCCTTAGGGCCTCAGGACTACTCATAAAAAGTCAGAACATCCAGCACACCCAGTCCTTGCATGGAGAGTGTACAAATATTTAACCTTTGCATAAAAGGATTCTCTGAAATAGCTTCCTTCTCTTTGAAAGCTGTGATTGGAGTTCACTGCTGTCTTTTCAAAGTGACACTCAGCACCTTTCACGTCATTTGGTGGCGGCTGAAGGGCTCGGCATGAAAGCAGGAGACTCAGCTCCCTGTCTTTTTCATTCTGAAAGGGTTTCAGCCCACTTATTTCACCTTGCAGAAGAGAAATTTCATCTTTTCCAACTTTGGGCTATTCTGGGTACTTTGTACTTCACTTCTTAATGCTACTATTTGATGCACGTGTACAGGACTAAAAAATGGCATAAATACATCTCTCTGTAGCCTGGTGCTCTGGCAGGGGGAAGTCTCTGCTTTTCAGTTGTTTCCTGGGACAGTTCTTGTAATTTAACAGTCATAGAAAGTGTTTAAGCTGTCCAGTTAAGATGTAGAAAATGCAAAATTACCTTTTTGTCTTATCAGCCAGCAAAAATTGGCAGAAACCTGACATTTTTATATTATGGGGTTTTCTCAGTCCCCTGATTTGTTCTTTGCCTGGAAAGAGTAGCAGCTTCAGAAGAGCCCAATGGCAAATACCTCACCTAAACTATTCCTTCACAACCCCATAAATGATCCCTGTGTGTCAGGGGCTGAACATTTTCTTGTTCTCTTGGAAGAGATGAAAGCTCTCAGGCTGAGGAGGAATTTTATCTCAGCACTCACACCTCATGGATGAATGTACCGTTCCCTAAGTCACTGTATTTTAAGGCAGAAATCACAGAAATCTATCCTTGGGTGCCCTGTGAGGGTGTTTGCTATTTGGGACTCCTTCACATCCCTTCACTCTACTCCAGCTTAAATCAAAGCCTTTAACATCTTTAATCAAAGATGTTAAAACTCTTGTTACAGGACAGGAGGGTCTGTACCAGAATGAGCATTTTTGAGATGCTTTTAGGCAGTTAATAACTGTATGGGTTGTATGAATCGTAATTTATGACCTGTGTTCTTTAATTTTACACAGATTCTGGGCTTCTATCCTTTTAAAGGACCTTCTCTCCATCATCTGCATCAGGAATCAGCAGCAGCAGCAGCATCTCAGCTCCTGTGCCAGCCACTGAATATTGGATGTGGGCTTTGCCATGAGGCAGCAGCGAGCAATTAGCTGGAATGCCTGGAGTGGAGAGGGCTTCAATGCCATCCCTGTGGTGTGTCTGTGATTTTCCTCCTCCTGTGCATATTTAAGACTCACAGATTTTCTTTTTATCTGCAAGTCACATCAAGCTCCAGCTGATGCTTCTGGCTTTAAATACCTGTAAAAGAGCATTTTATTTTGCCTTTTGCATTGTGACAGCTGCCATAGGGGGTTTATTATTTCTTTTTGAATACACTCATTCTTTTACATTGTATACCCCAGGACTATTAAAAATTAGCAGTTCAGAAGTGTTGTTTTCATTTGGATAATC
This sequence comes from Cyanistes caeruleus, assembly GCF_971803275.1. Classification (NCBI taxonomy): domain Eukaryota; kingdom Metazoa; phylum Chordata; class Aves; order Passeriformes; family Paridae; genus Cyanistes; species Cyanistes caeruleus. The sequence goes on from NC_141705.1 coordinate 3,891,784, forward strand.
TTAATATCGTACAAGCATCAGATTTTGTCTGACCTCAATTCCTCCCCTTCCTGCATTACATAACCTGGCAGCTCAGACTTCTGATTAGGCTTTGTAATTCCTAAAATGTGCCAGAACATATATTTTACAATCATTTGACATATCTAAGTGCAACAGGTGAACCCACAGGAGAACTATTCTCCTGAAAATTGAAATGGTTTCCATTCTGCTATGTGGAATAAATACATCCCCTTTTTTTGACTTTTCACCTCCTCGTGTGTTTGCACTGCCATGAATTTTGATGCAATAAGATAGCCTTGTATTTGCACTAAAAATATTTGCATTAAAAATATAAGCCACATTGCAAAAGTCAATAATTTCAAAGTGTATTTTTTTTTTTCCCCTCAGAAGAATTTGTGGGTTTGTTTTAAACCAATCATTTTTCAACAAAGATGTTATATCCACAAGGAAATGTAAAAGGATACAAACCCAGTCTGGTTTAAAGCTTTTTGGGATATCTAAGCTTCTCTTAACATTTTGGAACATCATTTTTTAGGAGGAAGAGACAGTCTGGGGTTTTTGCTGTTTTGTTTTTTTTTTCCTTATGCTTTATTTCAGCTGGTTTTAGTCTTATTTTTCTGAGAGGGCTCATCATGCTGGGCAGAAGTGATAACAGCCTGATGGACATTGGACAGGCTCAGGGGAAACTGAGAAAAAAGGAAGTTCTTGAAGTGTGGGAGGTTTTGCCCTGGCTCTTTTATTTATTTTTTTTCCTTTTTTTGTTCTGTGGGGAAGAGCTTTCAGACGAGAAAAACTAGCAGTGATTCAGAAACACGTAGCTGTGTCCCTCTGGAAAGTGGGAACTGCTGATTGCTACAAATCTGTTGAAGGTTGGAAAATCTGCAGGTGGCGGAGGCAGCGCCGGGGCTCTCCCAGGGCTGCCCCGAGGCTCAGCATCCCCTGATGGAGCGATGCTGGGACCACGGGAGCACGTCCAGGTGTCACTCAGCCCCTCTCCCTCACTGTGCTTTAGCCTGGAAATCAGCCCCTAAAATCAGCCACATCACATATGGAGACATGGGGATGAGGGCCTGAAGAAAAGTGGAAGAAATTGCATCTCACACCCAAAGGGAGCCGGACACCACACGAGGACAAACCCCGAATAAATCGATGCCGACTCCAATTCGTTTGTGCAACCACACAAAACCCCATTTTTCATGATGAATTCCCATCCCCCAGCTCTCCAGACACTGCAAGGTTAAAGAGTGGAGGGTTTGGTGGAGATGAGCAGCTCTCAGCTGCTGGTGGGCGAGCTGCAGCCCAATGAGGAGGTGACGTGAGGATAAACCACGGAGAGGAAAATGAAGCGAAAGGGACTGACCACGGGATGCTAATGTGAGCTGCTGCTGTGGAGAGTGCATTCTGCCCATTCCTGGGGCTGTCCTCACCAGTGACTCCCAAGCTTTGGTGAGAAAAAAGCACTTTGTTTAAAATATCACGCTTGCTCTGAAGTGTAAAACTCTTGGAGTTTCAATGAATCAAAGGCAAAGAATTCAGCTTATCCCAGACATGGAGATCTCAATCCTTCAGAGAGATGAAAAAGCACTAATGCTGAGTGGCTGTGTGCACTACCAGTAATTACTAAAGAATAAAGTCTGATATCAGTGGTATAGAAATGTTAGGTTATGTAAAGCTTGCATTGAATGAAGGGAATTTCGGGGAGAGAAGGATGTGCATTCATGGCTTCATTTTCATTTGAAAAGTATTACTACTGGTAATGTAAATATGCTGTCTCCTCATTAAATAAAATAAAAAACGTGCCATTTCCCTGGAAAGCCTTAACAAGCCCCCACTTTTCCCTGTCAAGCCTGACCATTCTTTGATTCTGAGTTTAAATCACAGAACCTGGACTCTGGATTCTTTTTCTTGCCTTGTAATAAAAACACTTATATGTTTCCTTGACTGAATCATTAAATCTATAAAAATCTAGGAAAAAACCTCCTGGCTCTGAATGCCATGAACCACTGACAAGTCTGCCAGTTTCCAAAGGTGCTCAATGCCAGCAAACTGGTTGAAATCAGTAAAGCTTGAAAATATTCATAACTCAGTAAAGACAATGTGTGCCCAAAACCTGAGGCAGTGACAGATAGCAGGGACATGTGGAAATGGATTCCTAGACATGCAGTGCACCCTTGAGTAGAAGTGAACCAGGAGAGGTTTAGGTTGGATACTGGGAAACATTTCTTCACAGAGAGAGTTTTTAAGCCCTGGCATAGGGTGCCCAAGAGAGTGGGGCAGTTCCCATCCCTGGAGGGATTTAAAATCCATGTGGTTGTGGCTCTTGGGGTCAAGGTTTAGGGGTGGCATTAGCAGTGCCAGGGGAAGGGTTGAGCTGGATGATGCTAGAGGGTTTTTCCAACCTAAGTAATTCTGTGATTCTACAAAAGGGAAAGAGCTGAATCAGAAGAAGTGTCCCAACAGATGATTAATTCAGTATCCACCCAAAATGTCATCAATATTGTAGGCAGCTTTTCATTACTGCAAATACCTGGCACTCTGGCAGGTGCCTTTCAATCACTTTTAATTCTCTTTGCATCCTCTGGATCTGAGGATCATCTCCACCTTCTGCATGGAGAATCAAGGTTTCAAAAGGTTGAGCCAGAAATAGATTTGGGCTGTCTGACATCTGCCTTCCTCATGGGACTGGAATAATAGATTAGGATCAGGGAGGGATTCCTTGCTGCTGCTTTATTTGTGCTTCTGCAGAGGTTTTTTTCCTGTCTCCCTGTCATTCAGCAGTGCTCAGGCATAAATTCCTGGCTCTGCCATTGCCAAGAGAGGAGCCTCTCGACACTTGGAGGTGTGAAAGTGGTGAGTGCAGTTTATTTGAGTGCAGGCAGGTGGGTGGTTTGGCTGGAGCCAGAAGCTGTCAAACACACTGGGTGAGGTGTCTTGGGAGGAAAAAAGCTCTGAATCCTTCCTGTGTCAGGCTGACCCTCTTGGTTAAAGGTGGAACATGTCCCTGCCCATGGCAGGGGCTTGGAACAAAATGGTATTTAAGGTCCATTCCACCCAAGCCATTCTGTGATTCTATGATTAAAGATGAAATTCTAAACAATCCTTCCCCACCCCCAACACACACAGATGCAGAACAAAACTGAAAACTTTTCCACTACTGTTTGTTGCAAGAAAGAGAAATCCTGTAGCAGGATGGAGTTTCATTCTTTCTTTAATTCCCCTGATAGATTTAGTCTGTCCCTTAGGACACCAGGGATGCTTTTTGAAGATGCCCATGACAAGCATTAAAGACTTTATTATTTTCTCTGCTTCACAAGGAGTAGAGAAGACATCCAGAATGCCATAAAATCTCAGTGATTTGAACTTTTTAAAATAAAGTAATATAAGAAAAATAGTGATTAAATAAAAAATAAAAAAACTACAACAAGAAAACCTGCAACAAAACAATAAAAAAGTGCAGAAAGCAGGCCTCCTGAATGAGTTACAGATTCAAAATGCCCAAAAGTGAGAGGAGAAATGACTCACCCCCAAGATCATGCAACAGCTTGGGAGCAACATCAGTGAAAGAATGCAAAAATCCCAGTTCGTTGCCTTAGAGAGAGGGACCCCCAGCATTCCTGGGAATCTCTGGAAGCAGCTGGGAAATGAAAGTGACTGTCCCTGCCTGTTTCCTTGGAGATGGAGAGCAATGCAGCAAGCATGAGGGAAGTTCCTCCTCGTGAAGGGAGCCAGGTATCGTCCTGCCCTGGATGGTTGGATCTGTGTGAGCCAAAAGCCTGTGGTGCACAAAAAGACCTTCTTCCAATTTAATGTGTGTCCTGGGGATAGGGGGAGAGGTTATTTCAGAGCAGGACATAGGAAATCCAGAGCCAAAGCTGGCTCTTCCCTCAAAGCCTGTACATTCAATTTGCAGGGAGTGAGGTACATTGAAAATGCAGGAGCCTGGAAAAGGAAGGAGTTTGCCAAGTTATGTAATGCAGCTGGATGTTCTTGCTCTAACTACTGACCTGGATCAAATCTGCTGCCAACTTGTTCGTACAGAAGTCAGCAGCTGGTTCCTGTACTGGCCTGGGACACATTCTGTTCATAACATGCATTTTCTTACCAGAGAACTCCAAGGAAAAACATCCTTCTACAGATTATATATGTAGAGCTATGCACTAGAGCTAAAAATACTCCTTTTCATGCACCTCCTTGTAGTTTCGTGACTTTTGGCATTTTGTGCAAGTGTCTGTGCTTGTTACAGGGTGTTTTGTGGAGGAGTTTGTGTCTTCTGACGTGCAGGAGTGACAGGGAGGGATGTGAGACTTTGCTGGGGGGTGAATGTGCAGCCAGACTCCTGCGCTGGGACCCGGGCTCTGAGCACAGACACCTCTGCAGGACACCCCTCTGGAGAGATCCTTCCCTAACTCCAGGGTGCTGTGGCCAGAAAAGAGGCAGCTTTTATAAAGCATTGCCTGACAGATTTGTGTTGTGTGCTGGTATCACTCTGCACTAAGCCAGCTCAGATTTATGGCTCAGCCTGAGAGCAGCCTCCCAGTTTATCTGAGCTGCCAGGTAACAGCACCCATCTGTTTGCCAGGCAGCACCTTTTAGCTCTTTAATGCTGATCTGTTCTTTCTTTCTTTATTTCCTTTATCATAGAATCATATCATTTTAAGGAATGATAAAATGGTTTGAATTGGAAGGGGCCACAAAGCCCATCTCATTCCAACTCCCTGCCATGTTCAGGGACACCTCCCACTATCCCAGGCTGCTCCAAGCCCCTTCCAGCCTGGCCTTGGACACTTCCAGGGATCCAGGGGCAGCCACAGCTTCTCTGGGTACCCTGTGCCAGGGCCTCCCCACCCTCACAGGGAAAGAATTTTTTTTCCTAATATCCCACCTACCCCTTCCCTCTGTTAATTTGAAGTCGTTTCCCCTTCTCCTGACCCTCCATCCCTTGTCTCAAGTCCCTCTCCAGCTCTCTTGGACCCTGTTTAGCTAGAGAAAGGCCAAATTAATTATTTTCTGTTAGTTTTTCTTCACAAGAATAGATATTTGTGTAGTCACTATTCTGGCAGGCTGGTCTAATTCTTCTCTGGTGTGAAGTAATCGTCCTTTGAAGTGCTGGAAATCTGTGACTTCTCCACCTTCTCACTACCTCCACAATTCAATTTCTTTCAGTCACCTCAGCTGTAGCAGCAACATTATTTTAACATCTTTGCATTGAAGTCAAAGTCATTACTCATGCTTGCAAGCAGTCATAACAACCCCAAAGAATCATTGTCATAGATCAAAGGGCAAATGAATTTATGACAGCCAATTAAGGCACAATTAATAATTAAATGGTGATGTGAATTCTTAACATGAATATTGTTTTTTCTAGCAAGAATGCTGGCATCTGACTCCACATCTCAGTGGAGTCTGTGGCTAAGCATTAAATAACATGGCACACCAACAGAGTGGTGTCACTCCAACAGAGTTAATGAAATATTACACAGGAATCTGGTCCATGTTGCTCAGATTCCAAATAAAGTGCAGAGATTTTAAGAGAATACATTAGATGTGAAAAATAAGTAACATATTTATGCCATGTTTTCAGTTTTGCTGCAGGCCCTGTCTCTGCAGAGATCTCTCTGCTGAACCTCTGCTGGATGAAGGCTTGGCATAAACCTCCCAAAGGGTCATAAATTAAACAAAGAAAGAAAAAAGAGGCAAAGTAGGAATCTGCAATATGGTTAGACTTCCCTTCCTCAAGCATTTAAGTGAGGAAGGCAGATCTGCCCCATCCCTGGGATTGTCCAAGGCCAGGTTGGACAGAGCTTGGAGCATCCTGGGATAGTGGAAGATGTTCCTGCCCATGGAAAAGGCTGGAAAAGACGGGTTTTAAAGTCCCTTCCTACCCAAACTATTCCATGATACATCCAAGACAGAAGCTGCAGGTGGGTTTCTGGCTCTCACAGGAGGGGGAAGGAGGAGATAAACTGGGATATAAAGCCCAGCAAAGCTCCTGTAGCCCCGAAGGGAAATGTAAACATTCCTGCTGTGCAGCTGAGTCCCTGGACACCAATGACTACAGAAGGTCCCAAAAAGGGGTTTGGGCAACATCTTCTACATAAACTTTTCTCATGGCAGATGTAGTGGTTGTCCCTGGCTGCACACCAGGCACCAGCCAAAGCCACTCTGTCACTGCCCTGCACAGCTGGACGGGGGACAGAAAACCTAAAGAAGGTTTTGTGGGTCCAGATAAGCACAGAGGGAGATCCCCCACCAAATACCATCATGGGCAAGGCAAATTCCACTTCTGCACTGGCCTGGGGGCTGCAGGGCTGCTCCTCCTGGAACTGGCTCCATGGACATGGCAGAAGCAGATTCTCACAAAAACCACCCCTGTATCCCCCTCACCACAAAAACCTGGCCATGCAAAGCCAATCTGGTAGGGAAACCTCTACCAGGGACAGGGGTTTGGTTGTTTATTCTTCCCCAAAGCCTCACAGCTCCAAGGATCTGCTGTTATTTTATTATTCCTCTCCATCCCCTGTTATTTTTTTAACAGCTTCACTTTTAAAATTTTTTAAAGTAACAATTGCTCTGCATGCAACCAGTGTGTAAACACAGTTTCCTACCTCAACCCATGTGGTTAGGAAGCCCTTATTTAAAATGCTTTCTCTCTCCTCATCTCCTTCCTGTACAAATACAACCCAAACAAACAGAACAGGGATTTTTTTTTTTATTTTTTTTAAGTTGGCAGCAGTTTTTAGAGCTCCCACTGTCATTTCTTTAAGATCTTCAACTTGTTTGTTTAAATGTTCATGTCTTTAGGCCTTTCTTCCTGCTTTTATTGCTGGAAACCATGAAAGCTGCTATTTGTTCCAGAAAGTAGATTTATTATTTCTCCTCTAGCCCAACTATGACTTTCCTTCCATTTAAAGTAAAAAACTCAATTTACTCTTCCAATACGCACTTTATCTCCTGTGACTTAGAGCCCCAAGCTGTGAAACTGCACATCTTTGGTGGGTTGTGACAATTGAAAATCAAGAGTAGAAGGCACTCTATAAAATTTAGGTGATGCATGCCCCAAACAGCTGCAATCTCATCAGTTCCAGGGTACGGCCTGATGATAGGAGGCGATATGCCATAACAAAATGTTATAAAAACGAGGATAAATATGCATTTTGCATTACACCATATCAAACCTTGTCAGGAGGGAGCTGGCTGGGGAGTTTGCAGTTGATAGCAGTTATGTGGTGGGTATGTGAAATTTTAATGAGGGTTTCTCAGGTTTGGGGATGCATTTTCTGGAAGAACAGGGGGGGTGGGTGTTTGGGAGCCTGGCTGGGGAGTGTGAGAGAGGCCAGAGTGTGAAGAGGGAGGTGCCACTGTGCCAGCACAAGCACAAAGTGACCCCTGGGGTTAGCAGGGAGCAGAGGGTGTGCACAAAGGGGTTGGGAAAAGGGGCACCTTCACTCACAGATGTGCACAAGACCCGAGATCATTTGTCTAAATAAAAACTTTACCTAAGGAGTGCATTGATTTAGTGAAAAAATGCTCCCATCAATTGCAATTTTTCTTAGTTTTCCCCATGATAACGCCCAATATAGAATAATGACAGAAAAATCCAGGAGACTCTGAGAAGGTGAGTGCCTGGGATTACTTCTTCCTATGTCATTTCAACAGAGAAGGAGGAGAAATTTGAATCCAGCCTCCCCACATCTCACAGCAGAGCTCCAGATACCAGACTCTGTGTGTGCTCTAAGGGAGGCAAGGGGTTATTCTGTATTTGTCACCAAAAATGCATTTACAAAACTTCATTTCTGTTCTACATCAGCCTGGAAAATACATTTTGAAACCTGAATTTTCCACTAAACAAAGTTCTGGACTTCTTGCTATTCTGCTTCAGAGATCAGCATCTAAAATGGTGCAATGGTCTTTTGATTCCCTTCAGAGCCCTGGTTCATCTGTATATGTAAAAAGGTAATTCAGGTCATTCAGTTGTAAATAGAAAGATGATTTCTGGCAGGCACTGAAATGCATGTGGGAATTTATTTATTTTCCACACTGAAAGAAGATCTTCCTGTTAACCAGTCCTGCCCTGAACACAGTCACAGCTAGCAGCTGCCAGCCACACTGTTCTTTTGAGACACACAACCACTGCAACAAAGAGGAATACAAAGAAGGATTGGTGATAAGAAAACCTGGGTAAAAAAAGGCTTCTGTGCTGATTGCATTTATAGATTTCTAAATTCAAAGCAAAACTGTTAAAAACTCATGATAAAAGAAATTCTGCTTCTAAAGAAAACTTAGTGGTGCACAACCACTTTGACAGGGAGCATATGGCAGATAATCTGAAATATTTCAGGATCCTTATAAGTGTGTAGTAGTACAGATTGTGATACCAGAGTTCTGGAGTTACACTGGCTCCTGATATTCCTTGTGATTTTTCCTTTCCATGTGAATTATTTTAAGATAAAACCTCACCTTACAGGAATAAATTTATTTTTTCCACCTGTTGATTCTGGGGCAGTTTGGGCACTGTTATAATTTTACAGTGCTGTGAGCATCTTCCAGGGCAAGAGGGGACCAGTGTGGGAGGTAAATTGATAGGATATGAGGATAGCTAAATTGTGCCTCTGCAGGGGCATTTCAGGGAGACATCCAGCTTTACCAGCATTTTCTCCACACATTGAACAGCAGAAAGGACAAATCAAACATCTTTACCACCTGTCACAGATGTAGATGACTAGACATGAGGCAGCAGGAACTTAAGCAGAGATCTGAACAAAAAAAAAAAAATAAAGAACAAGTGATTCAGTCCAATCCATGACTCCAGACTCACCAGGATATTTCCCATAAATAACTACAAGGTTATTTTCATTTCTTTTCATGGAGTTTGACTCCACTCCCACAGGCCTGTCTATTTCCCACAGTGTCTCAATGGAAAAAAATCTGCTTTTAATGGGGAGCAAACTGGCACAGCCCAGCAGCCCCAGCTGCAATCAATTCAAGCTACCCAGTGAGGAGCCAGTGATGCAAGGAACAGAATTCAGCCACTCCCATCCAGGAGAGCAGTGATACCTCAGTAGGGGCTGAATGGGATGAGGAAGAAGAGGATCTGTGTCTTCTTCTTCTTTCTTTTTGTCTATTCATCTTCACTAGAAAAATATTGTATTCATATTGTATTTGCCTTGCCTGCACCCAAAGCACACGTGGGTAAGGGTCTGTTTTCTGTCTCATATTTGCTATTATAAAATTTATAACTGATTATATTATTTCAGCATTTTCTCCCTCTGCATTTTGATCCTTGAATCTAAGGAAATTAGGACTGCACAGCAGAAAATATCAGCATCTGCTGTTGATTTTTCTCCCTCTAAAAGATGTCTTAAGCCTCATGAAATGTAGTTTTAAAAGAGCCTGGCTGAGACAACCATTCAGTACTATCCTATAAGTGAATCCCTATCTTAAAAGTAAATAAAACTGCATTAAGTCTGGGGAGAAGGAAGAAGAGCTTAAGTTAAGAAGGATTTGAAAGCTGTTTCTTCTTTGAAGTAGTTTTATTGCAAATCATCTCACAGTGTAAAACTCAGCATTAAAACTCATGTCTTCTTCTCAGATCACCAGTGTGGAGTTCACCCAGACTTTGTGGGATCAAAAAGCAGACTTTGCACATCACTGAAGTATCACCACGTGATGGGAAGCTTCATAATCCGTGGATGGGATCAGTTTATCCTCTCAGGTCAGGCTGCATGAGGGGTTTGGAAAATCACTAAATTTGGAGTGGTGCACTTAGCACGTGTTGGTTCCCATCATGGGCTGGCTTTGGAGAAGCTGCTGCACCATATTTTTGGTGGACTTGTGAAGTAACCTCCCTTTGTTTGTATTAAATACCATCACTCTTTAATTTGCCCGGGGTGGTCCGAGATTTAAGTGTTTGTTTTTAATTTTGTTTTTTTTCTGGTTGCTTAATGTGTTTTGTTATTGAGTTTTTGGTGCCCCACAAAGCAAAGAGGGTGCTCTGTGGAAGAGGTGAGATTTTCAGGTGTATGTTTGGAAACATTTTAAGCTCCTAATTAAAAAAATAAAATAATAAAAAAAAAAATAATAGAAGAGGAGCAGATGTGGCAGTGTGCCTCAGGGGACACTAAGAGTTACATTGTCCCATCCCAAAGCCCTTGTGAAGGGCAGCCCAGGAGTTCTGGTTGGGTTTGAATCCCTGGGGGGTTTCTCCCCTGTTGTGTTTCTAGTGGTCCCTGACCCTGAACTCCACCCTCAAGGGTGGAGACCCTCAAGAGTTCTGTCCCTCAAAAACCCCTGCTGTGCCTCTGTTCAGGGCTCTTTGTTCTGGACCTGAGTTTGTTCCCGTGCTGAATAAATGGTTTCATGAAAGGGAGCCCGTCTTGTTGGTTTTCCATGCTGGTCTCCAGAACCCTGCTGCTTCTCTGGACGAGATCCTGGAGTTGCTGACTGCAACAGACTTGTGTTACTGCATGTTGTTCTGCACCATGAAAATACCTAAAACATACACATGGTGGGCCAAATATTTCACCCCATAGTTCTGCTCTTACATTACTTGGCCATGAAGCAGCAGCCTCAGAGCATCCCAGAAAGCCCCAGCTGCAGAGGAACCATGGAAAAATGTTCTTTCCATTAGCAAGGCCACCTTTAGAGGGCTGGCAGCAGTGCCAGGACCTGAGTGCTGAGATCCTGAATGCTATTTCCTCTTCTGAGCAAATACAATGAATCCTCACTGATTCTTCATCAGAAGTGGAGCATTAATTGAATTTCTCTGCTCGTTCCTAGCAGGATGATGGTTTGCAATTGTCCTGTAGCTGCATGCCTGACTGCAGCTCTGCTTTATCTCACACACTGTGATTATGAAAACTAGCTGTACAGTGAATCATGCTGTGATTTACTTTGAAGAGGTCAGCTTAAAACAATTCCCCGAGAGGAATTTTATTAGATGCAAACAGCACCAGGACTGAATTAAAATGCAGCCTCGGTAGCCTTATATCCATTTCATCAATATCATTATATTCCTCCCTCTGTTCCACAGTTATAACCTGATTGGAGGTGTTTTTTTGCTTTAAAGTGGACAGGTCAAAAGAAGTTGTCTACAAACACAAGGTCAACTGTGCTCCACTGAAAATTATAATAAATAGCTGCAAAGCCTCAGTTACACTCTGTGATAAGTGGATAGAGGGTGTAATGGGAGGGCAGATGTGGAAAATATAATTTAGTAATCACTCAGCCCAGAGGTTTGCTGCATCTTTACCAATGGGCATGAAATGATGAGGCCACTGGATGATGAAATAACCATTTCCCTCTTCATCTGAGCCAGATCTTCCTAAAACCTGTGTCTGTGCAAGTCCTTCTTGGCTAATTAGAATAAATCATAAGTACTGACGTAACACACAGTACAGAATTAGTGTTCAGTGCTCCACTGGCACCTGATTTCATCAAGCACCTTCTGCTTGAGAGCAAGACCCTGAACTAGAACTCTTGGATCAATCCTGTAGAGTCTTTGTAAGCTGTGAGATCTTTTAGAGAAAGAAATTGTTCCCTGTGAGGGTGGGCAGGCCCTGGCACAGAGAAGCTGTGGCTGCCCCTGGATCCCTGGAAGTGCCCAAGCCAGGTTGGACAGGGTTTGGAGCAACCTGGGACAGCGGAAGGTGTCCCTGCCCCTGGCATGGGGTGGCACTGGGTGATCTTAGGGGTCCCTTCCAACCCAAAACCAATATTCTATGAATATTTGTGTTTGATTTGAATATAGTACAGGAATCCCTCTCTAATGTCCAGAGTAGCCAGGAAAGATGATTATTCTTCTGTGTTACCTAATAGGAAAGGAATAAAGGATGCAAGACAACAGTTCTAAAGGTTTGTCAGTAAATTTGCTGTTCTGTACCAGGAAGGGATGCCTTTTACCAATCTACACACGCTCTTAACAACACAAGTTCTTTTATTATTACTAAGGACACTGCAGAGCTATTAAATAACAAAAACTTCTCTGCAGATTTGCCTGGACTGCCATCTTTAAATCACATTACTCCAAAATGGTTTATGCAAATCCAAGATTGGCTTGGAGCATCCATTAATCTCCCCTTCCCAAGGTGGAAATGGGCAGTGGAAATGCAGAATTTTCTGGCATGGTGGAGCTCTCTGGCAACCTGCCCGTGGATCTGGCAGGGTGGGCATGGACACACCTGGCAGGAGGGCAGAATTAGGGAGCATTTTGAGGATTGGTGCATTTCTGCTCTGGAATAAACAATATTGTATTGTATTGTATACAATTACAATATACAATGTACAATATACAATGTACAATATACAATTGTATTGTATACAATATAGGTAATATTGTATTCAGTGAGTAAATGCTTCTCCACACACAGGGATTTGGGTATAGTTCTACACATACCTCACAAGGATTGTACACAGTCCTGTGCCACCAACATGGAGAAAATACTCAGGTGTCTACTAAAATGATAATAAAAAATAGAGACATTGAAAAAAAAATATAAAAATAATTGTATTTTCTGAATTCTGCCTGCTCCTGTTTCTTGAATTATCCATGTTACGACCTCTTCAGAAACACTATTTGTATCTACAGCTTAATATTTTCTATGGCTCATGAGCCAACTTTTGATTGTAATGATTCTGTATTCAAAGAGCCAGTGGTGCTCAAAGACATCATGTTATATGCCTAAAATCACTTTTTAGATGATTGTGAATCACAAAATTAGGCTTCTAATGAGGTTGTTATCAATTTCTAAGTTGATTTTCAAAATTCTGCTGCTACAGTTGTCTGTGAGAATGGGAATTGTTGAAAAGAAAATACCATTGTGATTTAAAAGCACTTAAAATTAAAATATTCATGCAATCTTTCCCTGATACTGGCCCAATTTAGAATGAAGAGGGCCCAGCTCTCAATTTTTTTTTTCTTTTACAATGCTTAAGCTGATGTAATTCAAGATATATGATTAATTGATTTTAGCTTTGTTAAAACCCGTACTAAACCAGAGCTTTATATCAGAAAGGCACTACTAAAATTCAGGGAAATATTGTCATATGAATTCTTCTAAAGATGTAATTGTATATCATCTGCATATAATTGGAAGCAGGTGCACTCTCAGGCAATAAAGAGGTAACACTAAAAAAATCAGTAAAACAGAAGTCTGAGATACACAGAACGCTTCCAGAAGATAATTAATCATCCTGGGACTCCATAAAGACAAACCAAATGGACTGTCTGATACAGCATGTTGGGAAAGTTCATGTGTAAATTTTCCTGAATGATTTCAAAACTGTGAACTGCCAAGAACTGAGGTGATGATCAAAAAGATGCTACAGGAAAGCGGAGGTGGGGAGAGAATTTTCCCCTGTTAAAATGTAAACCCCAAAGGTGCTTCATACCCTGGGAAGCTTCTACAGGATTCCAGTCCCTGGTACTGGCACCTGTTCTAGCTGTGGGGAGAAATTTGGGATTTATGCCTAAACAAAAAGGGTCCAACTCTTGCCATCACACTTGCCCTGACAGTTCCTTAACACTCTATTGCTTCTTCCCATTTTCCAACTCATTGCTTCCTTTCTTGACCCAAAGTCCCTTCACTTCAAGGGGAATTTTTCCAGCAATGAGTTTGGATTATGTCCTAATTTATCCATTCCCAAGAAAGTGAGTCTAGACCTGTCTGACTGCTGTAAAATCAGCATTCAGGAACATTCATTTAGACTCAGAATGGTTGTTCAGTTCTCATTTCTTACTGAACTCTGTAGAATCAGGTACTTGCCCCACGAGCAGCTGTTCTGCTCCTACATTCTTACATGCACAATATTATACTATTGTTATTTTTCATCTCTTATTCATCATCCTCCTATGAGACATCACTGATTTTTTATTTCCATTTTTTTTAAGAGAATCACCATTTCTCAAGAAATCCTATTTTTCTCTTTGCCCAGTATTTTGCAGTTACTGGTTTTTCAAACAAAACAAAAATCACATGAATATTTTTGGCTACTGTCTTCTTTGCTTTTCCCCATCTTTCTTTTCCCCGTGGCTTTTAATAGATAATGGGGAAGGAGAACGAAAACCCAAACATGTTTTATTTGGTCAATAAACAAAATGGGAGTTCCAAATAAATTATAAACATTTCTTTTTGAATCATGCCCACTTTTATATTTCAGAGATCTATTCAGGGAAGAAAAATACCATGTCTTTAAAAAATACCCCTTAAAATCTAAATAAATAGTGCATGAGCATGTCATGAGCTGAAAAGGGTTCACTTAAATTAGTATTGAACAACTCCAGAGAAGAAATAAACATGCAAGAAATTCTGTGTGATTTGCAAATTATTTGAGAATGGGAAAAGAGCAGCCAAATACACAGGATAACTGATTAATTGTAATTAGAATGTGGGTCCCTGGTCATGCATAGCAAATTTCCCACTGATCTGATTTCACTGAAAATAGAGTTTGGTCCCTGTTAATGAAATCTCTCCTCAGGTCAATTGATTTTTAGCTCTTCTAAGGAAAATATTTGGTTCAGTTCAGCAACAAAAACTATCCCATTACCTAAACAGCTTCATAAAAATAAAACATTATTTCTGTAAAAAGTGAGGAAAAAACCTGTTTCTGTAGGATCTGTTGCTGTTTGACAAAAATATTTGAATCTCTGGTAGCACAACACAGATGAGCATGACAGAAGCACATGCCCCAAATAAATGCATATGGATGGATTTATTTCATTAAATAGAAGTTTTGCACCAACATACTCAAGGGTGTATATTTATAGCAATCTCTTTCTCCATTAGTGCAGAAAACTAGCAGCAAAAGTGGATTTTTCAAGAAAATCCATACTTTTTTTGTACATGGCTTGATTGGTAGATCAGCTGCCAGAGTAGGCGATCTTCAGTGTGGCAATTTTAAAGAAGTAGTAAAGAAAAGAAACTAACCTGAATGCACCAAAATGGCGCCAAAATTCAGATTTTTCTCTTCAAACTATTTAATTCAGTGGTATTTCCACCTTATTTGTCTCATTTGTTCAGTCTCTGAAAAAGTCACACAAGAGTTCTGGCAGGAATTTTGGGGTGCGTGAGGGCAAATGAGACTCAAAAAAAAGGCTGGAGAGAAGGAATATTGGAAATCGTTAGTGTTAAATCTTAAATTAAAAATTACTTTGGCTTCCTAACTGTGAACAAACGGAAATTAAATAAGCAGAAGCAAAAGAAATGCTGCTTGTTTGAAAGCAGTAAGTTACTAATTTTCCAGATTTAAAAATGAAAGGATTTTTTTTGTAAGAAATCAGAAGTAGCATATTTCCATGATTTTGGATCAAGGAATTAACAACCTGAAGTTGTATTAATTATCCAAATGTTATGAGATAATTATTGAGGCACTGAAATCATCCAGGCCATGATCAGTCCAGGAGACTGACACAGTTTAACCTGATAATTTGCAGAGGCAAAGAGGCAGAACCCAGAACTGGGGCATTTGGAGTTCTCACAAGAAGCACGAAGCGGGAAAAGTGCATTAAACCCAAATTTTCTCAGAAAATTTTGGAGAGGCAAAAGATTGTGTGGCTAAAAGTGAAGTGCACTGAAGCAATATAGTGAAAAGAACATTATTGCAGAGCTCTGATGAGTGTCACAGACAGTCAGGCTTGTAGTAAATAAATGTTATTAGGCTGCCACAATTACAGCATCTTCCTGTTTTCAGGCTGGTTGAGCCATCTGGCATGGGCATCCAGATAAAAGTTATGCAATTATTAAAACAAGCTAAATTAAATTAACTTAAATTAATCACAGTGTACAAAAATAACTGGCCAGAAGCACCGAATCACAGTTGTTTTGAACATGATGACCTATTTTTCTGTTTTTCCTGGGCTTTCTCTAATTATGAGATAACATGTTCTCTTTGAAACCAGTGGCAAAAGTCCAGCTGAGTGAAAAGAAAGATGTGCACAGGGTAATATCTCCCTTGTACCCTACAAGTGTGACATGCACAATAAACAACATGCACCTAATGAGGGGCACAGATGGGGATTTTTATTCCTCTATTTCGATGGCACATAGGATGTGAAGATATCACACTGCAGCAAATTCCTCCCCATGCTTATTTGGGAACTTCCAAAAGGTTTTTTCATTCACTTAAAGTTTGCCTCCTTCAAAGGGTTCATAACTAGGCGGTTTTTACTTAGATATTTCCAAGATGATTGTTTAAATGTTTTATTTGCCACAATTTTAGGGGGTTTGTTACACATTCAGCCAATCTTTTGGCGACAATATGTTTAAAAAACAGTGCAAAAAAATGACTAACTGAAAACGGCTTGGCTTAAAGTGCTGAAGAAATTGGGAAGGCATTCAACTAACAACCAGAGCTGCTAGGAATAAGAGCAGTTGAGAAGGAGAATCCCAAAACAGAGAATCCTGAAGAATTTATTTCTGTATTTACCAATCCTGCTTGCTGGAGGGAGAAGCCAGCATCTTGCCTGGCTCCAGATTTAGGCTGTGCCCTACTGATCCAGCAGGATGTGTTTTCCACACGTGAAGCTCCTGAGAGGTGCTTGAACCCCCAGCACTGTGGGCAGAAGGAGAGCAGTTTCCACAGCTCCACTCATGAACATCCCCAGATTTTGCTTCAGTGCCTCCAAACACTTTCCTGCGTCCAAAAACCCAGTAAAAAACACCCAGCAAGGATGGGCAGACCCTCCTACAGCACAAGCAGAAGCTCCAGCTGAGTTCCATTTGGCTTTCAGCTTTTTTCTTCTCTTTTGCCTTTTTCCCCAGTTACACTGGCTTTAGGTAAAGCCTTTTACAGAAGTTCTTCCAGTCTATACCTGCACTGCATAAAGAGCCAGTTCAACCAGTTTAATGCATTGGATTAGAATCTCCACTGCAGATAAGATGTGCTGTTTATTTGGGTTTATGCTCCTGATGTGATATCTCCTCACAGGCAGAACCACATCCGACTTCTTGAAGGGAATTTTGGGGGCCTCAGGGAAAATCTGTACTAGATATTGGAAAGTCTTTTGTTCAGGAGTATTCAGGGAGGAGGTGTTTACAACAAACCATGCCTTGTAATTGGGGTCCATACTTCTCAGAATAAAGGACAGGAATATGCCCAGGGAAGATGGAAAGGTCCTCATCTACCCCGATTTCTGAAAGGCCTTTGAGATGGTCCCACATGACATCCTTCTGTCCAAATGGGAGAGAACCCAAATTGGATGAAAGGAGTACTCAGTGGACCAAGAAGTGGCTGGATGGACACATCAGAGAGCTCTGGCCTGTGCTCCATGCCCAGGTGGAGGCCAGGAATGAGGGGTGTCCCTCAGAGCTGTGCCTTGGGACCAAGGGCTCTTTGTCAGTGACACAGAGTGGGACTGAGGGCACCACAGGTGACACAGGGCTGGGGGGCTGAGGGGTGCAGGTGGTGCAAGAAAAGAACACAGACATCCAGGAGGACCTGGACAAGCTTGGGAAGTGGTCCCAGGAGAACTCCATATCCAAGACAAGGGGCTGCACCTTGGTCAGGGAGATCCCAGTTCTGGGTTCTTCAGCACAGGAAAGTTTTGGACCTGTTAGGGGGGGTCCAGAGGAGGCCACGGAGATGCTCCAAAGGCTGGAGCCCCTCTGCTCTGGAGCCAGGCTGGCAGAGCTGGGGGTGCTCACCTGGAGAAGAGAAGGCTCCAGGGAGAGCTCAGAGCCCCTTGCAGGGCCTAAAGGGGCTCCAGGAGAGCTGGAGAGGGACTTGGGACAAGGGATGGAGACACAGGACACAGGGAATGGCTTCCCACTACCAGAGGGCAGGGAGAGATAGGATTTTGGGAAGAAATTCTTCCCTGTGAGTGTGGTGAGGCCCTGGCACAGGGTGCCCAGAGGAGCTGTGTCTGCCCCTGGATCCCTGCAAATGCCCAAGGCCAGGATGAACAAAGTTTGGAAGGTGGAACATGTCTCTGTCAATGGCAGAGGTTGGAACACAATGGTCTTTGAGGTGTTTTTCCACCAAACCATTCAGGAATTCTTTGGTTCTGTATCTTTCACTGAGGTTTTCAACTTTCTTAAACAGGAACTGTAAAAATACAGTCAGTGGAAAGTTCTATTTAAAAATCAAGCCTAAACTTGCTCTTCAACACCTACCTAACAAAATTAAATTGCAGAGGTGTAACAGTTGTAGAGAAACCCAGCTGTGAAATATGTGACTTGGGCCACTATGAAGTAAAATGTTAGACAGAGGGGATTCTACAGCTGTAATTAGATTTCAAGCATAAGGAGCTGCAATTTTACTAATTTCTTCCCCTTCCAAATTGTAGAGAAACCCTTTGGAGTAAAGCTGATTATCAGCATACCAGTCTACAGAAATGAAAATGAATAAATTACTTGCCCAAAATGACAGAAGCCTTTACAATAGGAATCCTATCTCTAATAGCATTGTTATTACCATTATAATTGTTACAATAATTTTTCTTTTACAATCTCATAAGGTCTGTTTCCCATATGGGCATTTAATCCAGATTCTCTTTCAATTAAATATCATTTTTCTTATGTCTAGGCCTCAGTAGATTTGCTGAAAATATTTTCTTTTATAAGTTCTCTCTTTCTGAGCACGTGGTTGATCCTTTAAGGTACGGTGGTTATCTGTGGGGGAGAGGGATTCAGAGTCTGGAGGTGTGATCCTCCTTGGCCTTCTTGTTTGGGATTTGTGGACTTGAGCAAAGAAGAACTTTGCTCAAGAAGGACTAGAAAAAACAACAAAAAACCCCAAGCAGTACATTGGCCCTCACATTTCTTCTTTGAGGCACTGAGTTTTGCAAAAGGAATGGACTAAATGCACGCCTAACTCTTTTTGTTTTCCACAAATAAAGTTTCAGATCTTCAGCTAGAAGTCCCTAGAAGTGCTAATTATTTTTATTCCAGCATCTCTGTATAAACCATCCTGCTGAACAATCAAACACTGCAGCCTTTTATATATATATATATATATATATTTTTTTTTATCTGGTTTGCTGCACTAGGATTAAAGACAGCAGTTATTAGCAAAAGCCTTAGAGATTCCTCTTGACAGCGAGGAGCAGAGGGTTAAAGTCAGCTATTTGGAAATGTCTGCCTAAAAAATACCCACCAGACACATCAAGTGCCCAGTGTGTGCACCAGGGAGCATCGTGTCAGCCATCTGCATTTGTCAGCTAATAAACCCCTGCACAAATACCTGATTTATATGCACACCTCGAGGTTTGGACTCACAAAAAGTGGCAAGGGCAAATCCCTGTGAACAATTGCACTTCTCTCACTTGGAAAATCTGGATCTCTCTGTTTATTTTGAGAAAGAGCTCGTCTTCCTCTTTCCTCCTGAGTGATTAATGCTGTAATGACCAAGTTAGACAGGAAGCACAGGGAAAGCAGGTGAGGGTTTAAAAAGGGGGCAAGAGAGAGGAGTTCCCATCAGATGATTAATCAGACAAATGAGTTATTTGGAGAGAACTGTTTGTATGCAGCTGAGTTTTCTAAGATGTAATGAAGTAATTGCATTATGAAAATAATCAGCTGCTCTGCATTCTGATCATTAGACGCTGATGATATAATTGTGGTATAATGAAAAGCAGTCTGGTGATTATTCCATAGAGAAGTTCTCTGCAGATAATATTCAAATTTACTTTATTTTGGCATCTTTTCAAAGAAGCTTCAAGTACAATATAAACAGCTGGACGGTGAGGTAATGTTATCAGAACTTCTGAAATATGTCCCCTTTTTAAACTGTAATCTTGAAAAAGTTCTTTGAGCTTATCTGCATAATGCCAACTGAACTTGTTTGTGTTTTATGGCAGCTCATTAAATAACTTTGTTCTCTATTTCCATTGGGAACCAGCAGTTGGTTTTTTTTGGGTTTTCTTTCCCTCTGAATAATTAATTATAAACCATCCCAAAGCCATACAGAATCAATTCTCTCGTACCCTGAATTATATTTTACCACTTACTCTCTTCTACTGCTATGCTGTGATAAATGCCAGCATCGTGTGTGACAGGTGACTGACATTTATGGCCCTTTGCAGGGTAAAACCCCAGTCTGATCTTCCTCCAGATGTAATTTCACTGCTGTTTGAAAGCCAGAATGCTGGATTTTCTCAAGTTAATAATCAATCTCCAAAGCAGGCACCTGGTATCTAAGTTGGGATTGCCTTCCCAATTTTTTGACACAAGTCAGCCCACTGGGCTTTGATGGGACAAACAGTTCTATGCAGAAATCTTCTTTTCTCCTGAACATCTGGCAAGTTGAGAGGAAATTAATCTCCCAGCCAAATAAGAAATCCAAGTTATTTTGCTGTCTTGTTAAAAGTTGTGTTTTTCTGCTATCACCACAGTATTTAAATGCACCTTGAACAGTAAAATGTAGTTTTATGCTCTGCTGACTATATTGCTTGCAGGGAAATGTCTGGGCTACAACATGGACTAATCTTTGACTGGTAACAAGCTCTTTGTTTTCTACTCACAGTTTCTTCATTATCCTTCCCCAGACTGTAACTGCAGCCCTGTTTGATGGGGAATAGTGGTGAGAAAGCAGGGTTGAACATCGTGCTACTCACTAAGACTCATTTGTTTCCCTTTGCTACAGACAAGCATTTCCAACCTTGGAATTTCCCAGCTGATTTAAATCCCCTCCCTGCCTTTCTATCCATGATACACATGGTTGTTTTCTGAATTTGTTCTCTAATGCAAAGAGAAAAAATTGCCAATTCAGTGTGGTGTGAAGCCAGCCAAGTCTAGTAGCAGGAATGGGTAGACGGGGTAGAAAGCAAAATAATAAGTGTTGAACAGGGGATCCTGAGATCTTGACCTCAAAAGTCTTCCTGCTGTACTGAAAATATGCTAGATACAAAGTTCTTGAGTCCTTAAAGAACTTTTTTTTTGTAGTTACAGCCTTGCATAGCCAAGCCTGTACTGTTTGGGAGGTCACTGTGCTCTCAGGGTCAGTCTGTGCTTGTTCCACTTAGACCTGTTGTAAAGCCAGAGTAATCTAATTGTTGTAGCTCTTAATGCACAAAAACAACTCCAACTTCTCTCCTTCTCTGGGCTTCAAAAAATATGTTCACAACTTCACTACCACACCTGTGATGTGCTGAATCAAGTAAGAAGGCTGGAATAAAATGCTCTGTTTCATTTGATGATGTTTTAGGAGGGGAAGTAGAAGCCCACACCTCTCATTGACTCTAATTAGAACAGCAGGTAATTGGCAGGGCTGAAAGTAAAGCACTAAAAAACCCCACAGATGTTTCTTGTTGTCTCAGAAATCTAAAAGAAGGAGGAAAAAAGGCAGGACCGGAACTTGAAAGGGATCTGTGAGCTTTTGAAAGGTGCTTAGTTGCCTAACTGTAAATTGGTTTAGTAAAACTTAAGCACCTGTACCTTAAAGCTGTGTGGGTATATATATATATAAATATTTCTCTCTATAATTACTTAAGACAATAACTCTGTTTTAGACCTTTAGAGCCAGAATTCCATTTCCTGCTTTAACTACTAAATGTCACTGCCAGACAGAAAGAGGTAGAAAAAGCCAACAGGACACAAAAAATTTGCTGTGCTCCAGCCCTTGCATTTCAGCCAACACAAGGAACTTCCACAGAGTCCAAATGCACTAAAGTTGGAGTTGATATATCTTAGTCTATTGGCCTGTGGAGCTGATTGCTGACTTACCTTTTCTGTCTTTCCTGCTGCAAGGGTCTCCAAATGGCATTGTTACTCTAAAGTGCTGTAACAAGGAGTAACGACCGTGACTCCCTCCTCATTACATTTCTTTACAGGGAGCTGGATTTTTCATGGAACTGCAAGGTAAGTTCCTGAGATGTTGCTCTTTCAGTGCTTTTTATTTTACTGCAGTAATCAAAGAGAAAAATCATTTCTTTGACATGTTATGTGAATCCAACAGAGAAATGCCGGAGGGAGATGCTGGGAATTGCTGGCTGTGTATTCTACTGGCAGCAGACAGGAAGGATCGGGATAATTCCTGCACTTTTGATGGGTTGTGCTATCTCCAGATATTGCTGAATCATTGATGCCATAGAACTTCCACCTGGAGCTCATAAAAATGTTGGGGGCAAGCAGCATTTCTGTCTGAAATTCATGTACTGAATTAACTGCTTTTGTTTCCTTTTTAAGTGCTGCCAAGGAGAAAATCGCTGGATATACCTACTGGGTTTTTTCTTACTACCACCCTCAAGTCTATCTAGTACACAAATGGAAGCTCTGGATATGGGGGTCTTGTGGATAAAAATAATGATCTTTTGCAGTTCTTCACTGGTGTATAAATTGATTTATTAAACAGTATGAAGTAAAAGATGATTTCATCACTTACTGGATATTGACTTTACATTGAACAACAGAAGTGAATCTGTGAATGTCCAAGTGACACAGTCAGATGTATCATGGATACAAATGTGGAGGGGGAAAAGTCCAAGGAAACATCAGTGCTGCTGACAGGATGTAATAGAGACAGGTTATTCCTCTGTCATTGATTACATCTATGAGAAGGGTCCTCAGAGAAGCTACAGTAGAATATCTCTTTTTTAAGTATTTTAAGACCAGAGCTCTACTAACAGCTATACTTGGCTGTATTATTATTGCATGTACTGCTGGGGCAGCACAGCTGATAATGTTAAAAATAATAGTCAGAAATATTAAAAAATAAAAACCTACACATCAGCCAAGTTATTTTTTCCTTCCTCCCATGCCCACTGTGCTAAGCAAATCACAGGTGTGTAGTTAAAGAAAGAAATGCTACCCATTCTTACTCCTAATTCACACAGTTTAAACATTCTGCAGAGCAGGGTGTTGGTAACAGATGGATTCTTACAGCGTGTGCCATGAATACCTAGGAAGAATGGAATGTATTTAGTATCAATATTGTGATTGAGAAATAAAAATCCTTGTGAAGACTCATTCCTGTGAGTAAGCAGAATAGTCTGGCAGTGTAAACTGCTGGAGTGGTGGGGAACAACAAAGTAATCATCCCATGTAATGGAATAACTGCCTCCAACAACTCCGTTTCCTTAGGCAGGCAATTCTGATTTGTAAATAGCACACAAGCTAAATTTAGGGAAATATTAATGGCTCACAGATCAAAACTTTACAGAGGAAATTTTTAGCACTTGGTGTACTTTTGCAGCCAATCTAAAAAAGGTGTTGGGGGAAGTTTTGAATGACTTTTAATTAAGATAGATTAAGGGAAGCCTTTGCAGTTCAGACCAACCTGTCTCATAATGCATCATACATGTCCTTGGTACCTGCCTAATGTTATCATTTCCTCTGGTAGTTACAGCCAACTTCTGTGTAGGGAGACTCCCTATCTACAAAGCTTAATGTTTCACACCTCATATTTTGCTCTCCTGCTAAAAGCAATTTTCTACTGCAATTGGATTTTC
The DNA here is from genome assembly GCF_971803275.1 of Cyanistes caeruleus. Lineage (NCBI taxonomy): Eukaryota > Metazoa > Chordata > Aves > Passeriformes > Paridae > Cyanistes > Cyanistes caeruleus. The sequence continues at coordinate 3,915,161 of NC_141705.1, forward strand.
AGTGCATGTCCCGCCCATACTGAATATGGTCTGTTATGGCCCATTTCCTCCTTTTCCCAATCCTAATTGAAAAGCAACCAATTTTTACTGCTTGTAATACACATGTTGCTCAGAGCTGAAATTTTCTGCTTAAGGCCAGCTTTTGGTCTTTGCTGACTGTCTTCATTGAAGCCAGAGGGTTGTGACCATTGGCAGAGTCCAGCTGGAGGCCTGCAGGTAGTGATGTGCCCCAGTGCTGGGCTCAGTCTTGTCCTTACCATTCAGCAGTGACCTGGATGAAGGGACAGTGTTCCCTGAGCACTTCTGCTGATGATACAGAACTGGGAGGAGTGGCTGATCCACTTGAAGGTTGTGGGGCCATTCAGCAGGACTTTGGCCAGGTTGGAGAGTGGGGTGAAGAGAAATCCAGTGAATCTCAAGAAAGGCAAATGCAGGGTCCTATACCTGGGGAAGAATAAACCTGAGCACCAGAAATCCTTCCCTGTGAGGGTGGGCAGGCCCTGGCACAGGGTGCCCAGAGAAGCTGTGGCTGCCCCTGGATCCCTGGAAGTGTCCAAGGACAGGCTGGACATTGGGACTTGGAGCAGCCTGGGACAGTGGAAGGTGTCCCTGCCCATGGCAGGGGGATTGGAAGTGGATGATTTTCAAGTTTCCTTCCAAGCTAAACTATTCTAGAATTTGTGATATTTAAAGAACAAACATAATGTCCAACAAACATCTGGTACTTTTTTTTTTATTTTACCAGTGTAACGTTATCCAAAAAGTAATTGGTGCTTGATTCCTTTGTTAGGACAAAACCAACCAAAGAAATGCCCTGAATTTTAGCAAAGTTCTGTAATTCAAATGCAAATGCAGGGTCCTGCACCCAGTGGGGGAACAACCCCAGGCACCAGCTCAGGCTGGGGGTGACCTGATGAAGCAGCTCTGAGGAGAAGGACTGGGGGCTGTGCTGGACAAGAAGTGTCCATGACAAGTTGTGTTTCTTTGTGCCAATAAGGCAAACAGGATCCTGGGATTTATTAGAGAATTTCCTGGAGGTTAAGGGAGGTGATCCTGCCCCTCTGCTCAGCCCTGGTGAGGCACATCTGGAGTGCTGTGTGCATTTCTGGCCTCCTCGGGACAGGAGGGACATGGAGCTCCTGGAGAGGATCCAGTGGAGGCTACAATGATGAAGAGCAGACTGGAACTAAAGGCTGAGGGAGCTGGGGCTGTTCAGCCACAAGAAGAGACAGCTGAGAGGGGATTTATCAATGCATACAAGTACCTTAATGCTGGGTGTCAAGAGGAAGGGGCCAGACTCTTCTGTGGTGCTCAGCAACAGGACCATGGGCAGTGGGCAGAAATTAAAGCACGGGAAGTTCCACCTAAATATGAAGAAAAACATTTTCCCTATGAGAGTGACAACACTGGAGCAGACTGCCTGGAGATGCTGTGGAGTCTCTTTGGAGATATTCAAAACCTGCTTGAGTGGAGTGGTTGGACTAAATGATCTTAGAGGTTCCTTCCAGCCCCACCATTCTGCAATTCTCTGAAAATTTCCATTCCCATCAATGAAGCCAGGATTTGTCTGCAGCTGTTTATTTGGAAAAGTGGGCTAAGTTTGTGCTCGGAGGCTTTGCTATGTCCTTCCAAGAAGCTGATAACCTTTCCACAAATGCCCTTCCTGAAAGGAAACAATCAGCAGAATGCGAATTAAAATGAGTTGAAGCAGAAAATTAATCAACCAGGAGGCGTTAATGGATTAACTCCTTTCCAGGCAGTGTCCCTTCCAGCATCCCTCCACCTTTCCAAGGACAGGGTGAGCATCAGAAGTGTCCCCTAGCCTGGAGATGTGCTTAGCAAAGCCTGGCTCAGCTGGTCAGGGAAGTGTGCCCAGCCTTCTGCACCACTTGCTGAACAAACCATCATTTAATCTCCAATTAATCAGGTCATTATGCAAATGCTAAACTGACCCCTAATACTTCTTTCTCTGACATCTGCAACAAAGTGCTGAGAAGCCTGAGTTCCTCAGGGCTTTTTTTTTATTATGCTTTCTGCACTAATATCAAAGAAGGCCAATGATTCCACTATACAGTAGAATATCTGACTCACAACTATCTTTAATGTTTTTTGCAAACCCTGGGATTGCTAATGTTTAAATCAACAAGAAACAAAATTAGTTCCATCACTCTTTTTATCAGGAACTCAGCAACTAAAAAAGAAAGTCTCACAGTAAAATTGCTTCCCACTCCTAAATCCTGTGCTGTGTCACAATTTAAATAATTCAAAATTCCCACAAAGTCTCTCTGTTCCTGAAGGAAGTAATCTATCAGCTTTTTTCATCATGTTTGCAGGTTAAATATTCACTAATGGTTTATTAGCACATACATTGTAGATGATCAACTTTGATTAATGTCCAAGTGCTACAAAGTTTCTCATGTTTAATAAATATTTTCTGTACTCCCTTCTTGCTTTATCAACATAAATTACAATAACTGTCTAATAATTGTAAATCAATACAAACCCTGCAGTAAATCATTCTGAAGCAGAGAGCTGTTAAAAAGGGAAATCACAGAATCATTTAGGTTGGAAAAGCCCTCTAAGATCATCCAGTCCAACAATTTTCCCAGCACTGCCCAGGCCACCACTAAACCACGTCCCTAAGTGCCACATCTGTGGTTTTTAACCACCTCCAGAGATGTCTCAGTGATGCCATAGTTTTCCTGTTCCTTTCCTATTGTCATATGAGAATCTAATCCAATGCCAATCTGAACTTCTCTTTCATTCCTTTTTTATACTTTCATTTTTTTTTTTTTCTTTTTCTCTGAACCCTCAGCAACTGGGACAATAGATTGGTTAAATCATCTCATTTGAATGCAATTTTTTTACCTTGTCTCAATTCACTGAGATGAGGAATGTGGGGCATTTGGGGTGGTTTTTTTTGCTACAGGCTGAAGATGCCAAGTGTGATTCTTGAGGTCTTGTGGTTAATTTTACTTTGCCTCTGGCTATCTGTTGATTTCTTTTCTACTTAAATATTTTACTGAGCCTTGTGTATGCACTGAAACCAACACATCTTTGTGCATACACCCTGAAGAGAGTGAATTACAGAGCCTTGGTTTCAGCAGAGTGGGCCTTATGAAGGGACTTCTGAGAATCACAGGATGGTTTGGGTCGGAAGGGACCTAAAAGATCATCTCATTCTACCCCCTGCCATGGGCAGGAACACCTTCCTCTATCCCAGGTTGCTGCAAGCCCCATCCAACCTGTCCTTGGACACTTCCAGGGATGGAACTTCATAAAGTCACCCTAGCACAGACAGCCACAGCTCCTCTGGGCAGCCTAGAGACAGAGCAATCCTGGGTTAAGGTTGGAAGATGTTGCTTTCCAGGCTGTTCCCCTGGGTAGCCTCCATGGCAATGGAGAGAGGGAAATCTTTCTAAATAGCAGCTCCCAAAGTACTTATCTGAGGCAGGCAGGATACATCTTCCTCCACAAGTGACAAAAAAGGAATGACTAACTTTGATCCAACACCTACCTTTTGGATGGCTGAAGTTAAGGAGGATGAATCATGCTGCTGCTGCACTGGTTTCCCTCCTCTTTACAGAACAAGGATTTTATTGTTGCTTCTATCTTTACACAGTCCTTGCCCCAAAATCTCTGCTAGTTTTACGGTCTTGGAAAGACCTGTTTTACAGAGTCATGCTGTTGAGTTGAAATCACAGGCTGGAGTCTGTGCATGAGGAGAGCAAAACCCACTGGATTTAGCTGCAGGATATGCTATTTGGTGAACTGCCTTTCAATAAATTTTCCTATGATTATTTTCTCTGGATTGGCCAATCTGTTTAATGTTTCCTGCTCTTTCAAAGTGGGCCATTATGTCTGGGATGATTTCAGGCTCCTAATGTGAGTGTAAGTACTTTTAACAACAAAGTCTTTACTGTGCTGGAGTGAGTCACTCCCTGCCAGCAGAACTGTTCGTTTAAATTACTGCCAGTTCCTGCATTGTCAAAAATCACTTCTCACCAATTCTATTTACTAGGACTGATGTCAACATTTCTGCTACAAAACCTCTGCTCAAGTCTTCCAGTGCTTGATGAGCACAACTTATGACACCCTCCACACACCCCCTTTATAGCTTGGTATCTACATTTGCTTTGCTGTGTGAAATCAGCCTATCTTATTTTATTTTTTTTTTACTAAACAAACCAACTATAATTTACAGATATTAGAAAATGCTGTCAAGTTCTTCCCTCTTGCTCAATCAACTGGTTTGTTAATATATGTTCTTAGCAATATCCTGTAATATTCCCACAGAGATTGCTCCCACTTGAAACTTTTAAAACCAAATCCAAAACTTCAGCTGCAGCAGTAGGTGCAGAGACAACCCAACATATCACAGAAATGAAGATTATAAGAGTATTTAGGCGCTGCTGGTCTGTAGGAAGTTTTCTGAGTTTCTTAAAAATATCAGGGACAACCAAAAGAAAATATAAAAAAAAGAACAAGTGGCGTGTGTGGGAGAATGATGGACACAAGATATTAATTCTTCGAATCTGTGAGCTGTAGTGTAGAAAATGAAGCCCAGAGACATATGTTTGGGAAGTGTAAAATAACACCAACTCTTCTTTCCAGAAGGCACAAACCAGCCAGCTGGATTGGGAGATGTCATTAAATGAAAAAAAATAATAGAATTATCAACTAGCAACTTTATTTTTCCCCAAAGGACAACGCAACTTATCTCAGAAGCTACAGACATGGATAACTATGGCCTAACATTGAAGATTTTTAGGTTATGAGCTCAGAAGACACAAACATGTTCACTTCATTTGAACTTGGTGCAGTTCATGCACTTTCACAGAGCACTTCTTGCATCAAGGCTCTAACTTTTGACAGCACGAGGACTCTTCCAGAAAAACACCCCCAAAGACTCAAAATTATGGGGAATCAATAAACTGTTTTAGTAATTTGTTACACAGAACCCCCGTGGTTTCAAAATGTGTGTTTCATTTCCAAAATGATTTAAGTGGTTTTGTCCACTGGCTTTTGCTGTCAGCCAGATTAAAGAGCTTTCCATTATCACAAGTCTTCTCTCCATGTCCCTACTTATAGATTAGAAGGTGACTTTATCATAATCTTTCCTCAGACAAACTAAACAAATCAATCTTGTTTAGTCTTTGGCTGTAAAGAAGGCTTTCCAGACCTCTATAAATCCAAACACTCTTTTGGACTCACTACTTTGCAAGGCATATCTGAAATATCTGACATATTTTCTGCTCCTATTTGTATGATTTTCCCTGGTTTTATTGAAGTTTCTGTAGCTTAAATCAGTCCACCTCACCAAAGGGCTCAGAATGTTCTGTGAAATCAGTCTGTTATTTCTATTACTTTTTATCATTGAAAGCTCTTGTTGATAAATGATGTAGAGGTGCTGACTGATCACTTACCCCATTTATAATCCAGATTTTATTTAGGTTTTACAGAGCTCTGATGGATCATGTTCACATTTTGTTTACAGACTCCTCTCAGAAAACCACTAAAACAGTCTTCCTGTATGATCTTAGATGTCTTTTCCACTAAATGATTCTATAACTTATTTTTATCAGAGTTCGATATGCTGCTTCAGCTTTTCACTTCTGGATGACTTTTTGATAGACAACATTTGATGACAAAGCTTGGAAAACACTTTGCTTTGATTGATTGATTTGCTTTTAACTGAATGGGTTTGGGGGTCTTGGTCTGGCTTTAGTGAGCCAATATTTTCCTCTGAAATTTCCCAAAATAACTCGTAGAGTTTACATCCTGGTTGGTCAAAGGCTGCAAATACCACAGGCTACACTCTTTATTTGCACATACAAGAGGTGCTAACAGTATTTGTGACAGCTTGTGGGCTTGTTTCACATCGTTTCTAAAATATTTCCAACTTTACATCATATGGTGGAGCAGCCAGAGATATTTTCATGTGGTTATTCTGCAAATGTACACCAGGAAAGTCTCGTATCTCTGAGCCTAAAGGGGACAATGTAGCGAAGAGTCTCATTATATTGCCAAATATTTCTATATATATACTTTTAAACTTCTCATTTACATGTGTTTCAGCAGTCTTACAGAAGGTGGTAGCAGCTACCCTAAAGAAAGCTTTGAGCCTCTTGCATGACTCCCTTTTCCAGGAAATAAATGTCTTTTTTTTCAGTTGGAGACCTCTTTGCTCTTTAAACCTATCTAGGTTTTAGAGAGGAAGAAGTAGAATCACTCTTTTCAAGGGAAAATATGTTAAAGAATAAGAACATTTCATGTGTTGTTCATGTGTTTACGACCAAAAAGTCAAATTTAAATCAGAATCTCGGCACCATAATCTTTTAGCAAATGTTACCAGCTGTTCAGCTCCACACTTTCTTCCTTCTTGAAGCAAGTAGGAAAGTGAAAATCCATCATATCAGTCAGCTAGAGGTTCTTAGTCCCTTTACCTTGACAGATGATATATCAGAGTGTCTGTCTTTCTGGAAATTTTAGTTTTAATGGGCTGGGATCCATCTTCCTGCAGATACTAAAATAAAAATATGCATCAAGTCATTTGGATGACTTAAGCCTATATATATAGGCTCACTTTTAGATGTTCTTCTGAGAAATAGGACTTGATTTTTCTTCTATGTCTATTTATTATGTCACAGTGTATTTTTCTTCATCGAAATGGCCAATGAAAATGGCATGGCTGCTCTGCTATTATGATATCCTTCCAAATGCTAACAAGTGTGAGATTATTAGAAAAAAACTTTAAAAAGTAGAGGTGTATAATAGGCAGAAAAATTTATCTCAGTGAAAAATTCTGAGAAATTTGCCAAGAAAATTAATGTAAGAGAGGAAAAAAAATCACGAAAGGGCAATAAAAAACAAACAAACAAACCCACCCACCAGGGAAATATTTTCAAAGTGTTACAGTCAATCAGATATCAGGATAATTCCTTCTTCAGACACATAGAATTCTTTATTTCATAGAAACCTAAATCACATGTGTAAAATATAAATATCTTGTTTCCTATATGGTATAATACCTACTCTGCATTCTCTCCTCATATCTGTGCAGAGCCCTGCATGACAGAGTGTGGATGCTAAACACCCTGTTAGATGATACTGTAATAAAGATCAATACACAAATTTACTGCAATAAAGACAGACAAATTAGCCAGGGGTGAGCGTGGCTTTTGAACACTATAATTTTTGTCCACACAGCAGCAAAACAATATCTAACTCTGAATATCTGAAATATGGGAAGTAAAACAGCCTCTTATTCGAGGCCTTTTTCCACATAGGTGTGACCCTGGTGGCAATGGGAAATAGCAATTACACTGTAGATTTCAGGTAGCACAGAAACAGTTCTGGAAATAAGGGTTTTAAACATTTTCTCACCTCTGGAAGATAGGAACTACTTTGAAAAGTGAGCTGAGACCTTGTGCCTCATGTACCATCCAGGGTGACCTAATGCCACTGGGGCTTTTGACAGGAAAACTGGATGAGAAAATGAGGAAAACAAATGAGGAACATTTATATCCTTGATATTTTGTACCAGTACTTCTTATATGGAATCGCTGAGGTTGGAAAAACCCTCCCTAAGATCATCCAGTCCAACCATTCCCCCAGCACTGCCAAGGCCACCACTGACCCATGTCCCCAAGTGCCACATCCACATGGCTTTTAAATCCCTGCAGGGATGGGGACTCCAGCACTGCCCTGGGGCTGGAAAACTCTTTGGGTGAAGAAATTTTCCCCAATATCCAATCTAAACCTCCTGGAACAATCTGAGGCCGTTTCCTCCTGTCGCTCTCTGGTTTTGACAAGAGCCCAATCCCTGAATCTGGGGAAAGTTGCCCAAAACAGGATGGCTCAGCTGGAGCCTCCAGTGCACCTCTCCAGCAAAGAGTGGCTTCTTGCCTTTGTGCTCACACCCCAGCAGTTCCCAGCTTCAGATTTTTGATCCATTAACCCATTAGAACTCCAACCTTTCCCAGCATTCTCAAACATTTTTGTCTGGCTGTCAGTTTATCCTGGATCTCCACACTGTCCCTTGGACTGCTCTTCAAATGTAGCAGTATCACATTTAAATCCAAATATCTGTTACCTTATCATTCTTTAAATCCTGGTTTACAGCTCATTTTTCTCATGTAACCTACTCACGTTTTCCATTTGTTCCTTGTTTACCTCCAACCTCTACCCTGCATTAAAAGCAACAAAAACACTAGAAATGCCTAATTGCCTCATTTCATTTTTGTTATTGTCCGTGGACTGAAATATTTTCTTCTGATAATTCATTTTACTTTCATTTCTAGTCAGCCTGGCAAAGAATGAAAAGAAAGATTAAATTATTTTGACTTGAAAGAGTATTTGTTTGACCTTAAACAAAGTAATTCAAATTCTTTCTTAAATGCTATTTTTTAATATAAACAAATTGACTTTTTAAACCCTGCTTTTAGTTTAAAATTATCTTTTTCAGCTTTATCCTTTATTTTTTTAAACATTATGCACATATTTTGCTTGATATGATTCAGCTTCTTTTTATTTTCATCAAAAAGATTCGATAGAAAAATTTCCCATGCTCAGAGACATAAATGGACCACAAAATGTTTTAATACTTTACTACATTCATTTATGTGCAAATTCAGACTTCACATCCAATTTCATGTGTTTTTTGTCTTAATCTATAAAGTTTGATGGGCAATGATGCCTCTGTTTAGTGTTTGTACAACACCTGTCACAAAAAGGTTTGGATCTTAGCGTGGATGTTTTATTCATAGTCCAAACCAAATGTTAGGAAGGGATGGAAATTATCTACTTTTCCTGTCCTTTCCAGATTTAAACTTGGGTCAGGTATCTCTCAACAAATATGCTGAACAGAAATATTCACATGGATAAAAACCTTATTTATAACCTTATTTAAGCCTTATTTATACAGCCAAGTGGAAGCACTTAAGGGTTGTTTAATGTCTAAGTACAAAACTATTAACAAGAACATAAATTTTGCCAAGAATGTTGGCAAGAGATGATGTATTCCTTCAAGGATTTATCTGTACCCATTAGTTTAGGCCTTTAGCAAGACACTAAACATCAGAAAATTTAGTTAAGGTGTCACTTTAAGGGTCTAAAAAATGTTGGAGAGGGTTTGGACAGGAAAAAATCACATTTTAGTATGTTTGGTGTGTTTTAAATAGCTCCCAAACCCTCTGGGCCACCAGTATGCAATTACTTGAGGAACAGTGAGCTGATTGCACGTGGCTGCTGTTGGGAGATGAGGGAGGGAGAGAAAACCAAACAGAACTGGCTGTAGTTGTGCCACCAGAACAGGAAACTACAAAGGGCCACCTAATTTTGTGAGTTTTCAGTCTCATCCACAAAATAACAATGATCCTGAGTTTTAAGCTATGCTGGAATCAAAGAATGATTTGGTTTGGAAAGGAACTTAAAAATCATCCAGTTCCAGCCCCTGCCATGGGCAGGGACACCTTCCACTAGCCCAGGTTGCTCCAAGCCTCATCCAGCCTGGCCTTGGACACTTCCAGGGATGTTTGGCTTCTTCATGCCATCAGAGCCAAATTATTTAAGAAACAAAAGATAATGGCACATCATTAGCTGTGTCTCCAGAGCTCCTCGGCTGAATTATGACAACTTTTGGAGACTCTGGACTTCCAGCTGTATGGAAATGTCTCATCCAGTGGAAGAAATGCTGGTAGTGAGAAATGATCTAAAATTTCTGGCCTATTTTCAATTGGGATCTGCAGTGTCCTTTTCTGGTATCACACAGAGGACAGTGAGTTTCAGTACATCCTTAGGATATCCTATAAAATAACTTCATTAATTATTCCTAGTTGAATTATGAAATGATACTGTCCATTTTCTGAAATATTTTTATTATCCCTTCTCCCTCTGATCCTGCAGCACTTTGCAGGTTTGGGATTATAATCAGCAATTCTGTGTGAAAACTTATCACACCATTAAACACTGTTGGTTCAAGATGATAGGAAGAATTGCCTAAAAATAAGGACTCAATTTTGAGCCAAGGGTTGTACTTTTAAAACCACTACTTAAAAGGGATACAGTAATGTAATTAGTCAGTGATGTAATTAGAAACATTTCGGTGATGGCTTGAGTGAATGACATTTCTTGCATTGCTGTGCATTTTGGAAATGTTACACCCTGATTCAAGTTCTCAAAGTAACTTCTGTCTTGAACTTTGAACATGAAGTGGAAGTGGAAAAGACAGCTGGCAATTGCTTTGAGGGGATGCTCTTCTGAGGCTCCCCAAAATGCCTTTGCTACAATCTTGCCCCTGTATCTTGGCCTTTATTCAGATTGAAAGGGAATTTCAAGCAACAGTTTCATGTTGGCTTGAGCAAAGACCAGTCAGACTTTGGATCTTGAGGAGATTTAAGGAAGCAGATTCTAGAGACACAGTTAGTGATACTTGGGCTAGGACTAACTTCTGGCTCATGTTCAAAGATTTGACTGTAGGATAATTTAAAGTGACACAGGGGAAGCTTAGATGGGATATTGGGCAGGAATTGTTCCCTGTGAGGGTGGGCAGGCCCTGGCACAGGGTGCCCAGAGAAGCTGTGGCTGCCCCTGGATCCCTGGAAGTGCCCAAGGCCAGGTTGGATGGCACTTGGGGCACCCTGGGCTAGTGGAAGATGTCCCTGCCCCTGGCATGGGGTTGGATTTAGCTGGTCTTTATGGTCCCTTCCAACTCAAAGCATTTCAGAATTCTGTGACAGCTTAAAATTCATGACTGTTACCTTGTAGATGAGACTGAAAACTCCCAGAATTAGCTGCCACTTTGTAATTGCCTGTTCTAGCAGTGGTTTCGTGACCAGATGTTTTCCCCTAATTTCTTTGGTAGAAACCCAGTGAAGAATGGTGCATTTTGAAGGGTTAATAAACATGAACAGAGCAATATGAAAATGTTCATTGATGGTCAGTGTTATGGATTGTTCTGCGTGAACTTTAGGAAGGCAAAACAGTTTGGAATTGAAGTTGGGACTGCAGATCTAAGAAAAGGTTTGAGTTTGACAATGTAAAATATCAAGCCTTTTGTATGTAGGATCTGAATCTGCATTTATATCTTTAATTAAACTATTTTCTTTTTTTAAATAAAACACATTTCCTTGGTATATTTGAAAGCTCTTCATTGTAGGAGAACAACTGATATTTTTAATGACTAGCTGTTCAGAAACAGCCTTGTAACACAAAAATAAAGATGTACTTAAATTTGTTTCTGTGTACACAAAAGAAAAATTGAGTATTTTCAAGGCTGTATAACCTGTTTTTTTTTTCTCCTTCTGTAAAAGCTGAAGGGTTAATCCTCTCTGTAATTTGCCAAGTCAAATGTTCTTACACATAATCAGTGATGGATGGAATGTACAGATGTTTCATCATCATTTAATACTAAGCAAACCCTTCCAGATTTTCTCCCAACCTCCTTATCTGTTATGTAGTACCTGTTTAAAACTATGTCTGATTTATTTATTTTTTTCTGTATTAAATCCTTTCTTCAGAGTGACTTTCTTTAACAGTATGTCATTGATTATTTTTCTGGGTTATTTTTGTTTTGTTTTTTTTTTATGTCTGGCCTTCTGGGTTTGGGGTTGTTTTTTTACTGTTTGGAGGGGGTGTAGGATATTTTGGGATGAACCTATCTTTCACTGAGGGTAGTATCAGTTAAAACCCCTTCTCTCTACCTTAGATTTGGTGTTTCTGGTGGCTCAGCTGAGCACAGGGAAGGGTTAAACATCTGTATTATGGCAACTGCTTGGCACAGGGCAGCGAGTCCCCAGCTCAGATGACACTGTGGGAGAGGGACTGATTAACCACCAATGCCTCAAGGAAAGATTTGCCTTGCACCCTGTAACTTGTTTTTCTTGCTTGTGACATGGTGCAGTCTTTTGTTTAAAATGTGCATAACTTTGTAGCTGCAGTAGTTACAGACTTTAATCAGCAGTAAAGATAAAACAGTATCGCTTTTGTTCCCTTGCTAAAGCTCTTTTCATGTGGTGTCACTGGCTGCTCAACAGCCACATTTATCCTGGATGTTTTGTCCAGCCCGGCCAGTCCATGGGAGCAAGAACATTCCTCTTTTTTTTTTATTCCTACAACAAACATTTTCCACACGTTCTCTCTTCCAAGTTTATGAAGCATGATCCATCCGAGAATAACATCTGTCCTTGCTCATCCCACAGCTGTGCATGACCCCCCAAAAATGTCAGAGCACAATTCCCCCACTATCCCACAACCCTCTCACTTTGCTGATGGACCTGATTTGGATAAAAACTCCCAAATGTGAATGGTGGAGGAGGAGGAGGTCAATTTGATCTCAAATGAGATAGTCCTGACAGAATTAGGTAGGAGGATTTCTTTTCCTTTCCCACAAGCAGATAAGCAGACCAGCAGAACCAGCAAGTGCCAGATTTAAATAATAATTTAATAAAAGCTTATTTGAATAGAGTGACACAGCTCTCCCCCATCTGATGATTTGGCCCTTCAATTCTCATTGGTAAGAAATAAGTACATTTTATTGACAGAATAAAAAAAAAACAACAACATTTCAAGACAGTTCAGTTGTGTAACACCACTTGGATTAAAATGGGAAAACTTTAAATGAAAACCACAAAATTTTAATTTGTCATCAGAAATTAAGAGCAACATGTTTCCTCCTTTCCTCCTATGTGTCTGACCCTTTTGTTGTTGTTAGTTTTTCTCTACACTGGAGATTATGGAAACAAAACTGAGTCAGTGGACTCTGGTTGCACTGTGCTGTTTAGGGACAGTTTTGTGCTCTCCTCATAGCAAGGGACAGGAAAGAACCTGACATTTACCTCTGCTGTTTGCCAAGAGCCAGCTGGTCTGACAACATATGTGTATTAGCAGGAACACTGGCAAAGCCAAGCTTTGTTCAGCGTGTGCTCATTTCTTGCAGTGAGGGGGTCAAAAACCTGGCACAATAAAAGCTGGAGATACTTTAAGATTTTGAGGAGAATGTATAGAAAATATAGGAGAGAAATCCACAGAAAGGTGTTTTAATGCTATTCATAGAGGAGCTTATTCTGTGCATAACTGAATATGGAGGTCCATTAAAATGAGCTTTCCCAGAAAAGCTGCAATACCATGACTGTTTTAGTCTTTCATGCCTAAGTAATTTTGAGTTGATTCTTTTCAGAAAAGTCTATGGCTGAAAGGTTTTTCTTCCCTCTCCTTAAACTTGTGGTGCAAAAAATGATGTCTCTCATTGTCATTAGTATAGTTTTGTCAGGAAAAGGGTGTTTGAACTAACAGGACCAAGATGAATTTGGCAAGAGAAGAGGTAATAAATAATTTGGGTGCCTCAAGTTGATTGTAAGAGAGAGTTCCTAACAGCGGACTATTTTTATAGACTAACTTAAAGGCGTGGAAATTAGGAACCTGATTTTATTGCATTTGCTGGAACCTTCTTGTTCACTGAGCAGGAGGAGAGGGTAAGCAGTGCCCAGACCTCCTGTTTGGCATGAGAAGCCAAGAGCTTGGAAACCATTAATTGCCTGGAACTGTAGTCTGCTGGTCTGCAGTCCACTTTTCCCTTTAGCACTGGAAGATGGCATCTCTAATTTCCATTTTCCTGGCACTGGAATGGTTCTAGGATGAAATGTAAAGGCACAGAAGGCTCGGAGGGCACATCTGAGCCAGCATGCAGGAGGTCTGTGTGACAGCCAGAGCCAGCACCTCCTCTGCTGTCCTGCAGTCCCACATCTAAGCACACATCATTTTCCAAGTCTCTATCATTATGGTCATTTACTTCAGCAATTTAGACTGACTCATTAAAACGCTTCCCCCTTGTCTTCCCAGATGAGGCACATTTAATGGGTGCATTACATAACCTCACACCTACCAGGACTGCTCTGAACTTACATGAAGGGCAGTTCAGTTCTCTTCCACCACCTTTATCTAAGCAGCCAAGTCCCATTTGGAAGATGCCAAATCTTCTTTCAATTACTATTCTGGTCACTTTTTGAATTTCATTACAATTTCTAATGATATGGTTTTCAGAGGGAATCTGGAGATAAAACACGGAAGAGATTAGGCAATTTTTCAAGAGATAACCACTGTCACCTTATAGGGGAAAAAAAAAAGATTTAAAGTAAATGTTCTCAATGTATTAGAATGCCTCGGAATACCTGAATGTTTTCCTACTAAAAAAGCACTCCTGAAACAGTGCTGGAAATAACATCACAAAAAAAGTCCAAGAAGGGAGATCTGAGATGCATAACAGGGTATTATTTAATCTTATTTTCTCAGTGTCTTACTTTTACAGTTTCAACCTGTATCTGATGTCCATGCAGCTGTAACTCCTCAAATTACCTTGTAATTTACAACTTTGTAATTCCCTGCAACTAATGACAGGCACAAAAATTAAGGTCTTGACTGAACAAGTGGAGGATCCTGTGGCAACTTTTGCTCACTCCTTCCCTTTTCACCCCTGCTAATCCCATTAGTTATGTCACATTAAGAGAATGTTGTTCCTTTAATTCTTATACCACCCTGTGTTGTGGGCAGTGACCTCGAGCCTCCCTCCTATAACCTCCTCTTGCTGTTTTAATGGGAAACAGGGAGTTTTTATCAGAAGGCAAAACAAGGAGCCAGTAAAGATCATCATCATCATCATCATCATCATCATCATCATCATCATCATCATCACTGCACTTTCACAACACTGAAGACAAGTTTTCAAGATAATTTGCCATGAATATATATTAGGCCACATCCTGTGGCTGTTGCTCTGGGTTTAGGCAGACCAAGGTCAAAAGATATCACAAAATACAGGATTTGGACCCTTTTGCTGTGTTAGCTCCTTCTGTACCATTGGGATTTTCCTTTTAAGAGGGACCCATGTTGGAAATGCAGACTACGTAAGCCTTGACCCACTTTTGGGGAAGAGATGTTATTATACATTACCTTAAAAGGCTTAAGATATTTTTGGCCACTCAATACATAATGAAAATATGTATTCAATACTTTAAAGCAGCATATTTCTTAATAGTCTAAATGGGTCAAGGCACCACACCCACACTGACTTTAGATAATGCTCGTTCTTTCAGTTGTTTGCATGTCTTTTTCTTAAACCATTAGTAAGATTTTTAAAGCATTTACAGCATAAAAAAAATCACAGGTTTGAATAGTCTAACAGCTTGTTACTGTTGGCTAAGTTATTATCAGTAACACAGAGTTGAGCACCTCCTGGAATGGCCTGTATTGGCCACTCACCTTCAGAAAATCAGACACTGAATGGTAAATTTTGCTTTTTTTTGTTGATTCTTTTTATATCTTCTGGAACATCTTTGTTTTGTCATTTGCTCTTATGATTTCTATGACTCTACTCCCTCAAATGTGATCACACCTAGTGTAGCAGTTACAGATATTCTTAGCATTTGTGTCTTTTTTACTGGTACATTTACACCTGTTGAACCTTGAAACAAATTGAGCTACACAAGCTGATTCCCAGTTTTACACCTGTTTTCCATGCCTAGAACCCAGCTGATTGTCTGATGGCTCAGTGACAGCAGAAGAGTCTGGACACAGAATCCAAACACACGTTGACATTTAGAGAAAAAAAAAACATAATAAAAAGCACCTTTTAGACGTTGTTTTTCCACTCCCAGCACAAAGCAGTGCAATAACAGACACACCTAAATGTGTGCTCCAGCAAGTGTCCTCGAGCCAAATATCCCTTAAGAGAGTCAGAGCCCTCCCATAAAACACTTGTTTTCTCATCAGCTTCATATAAATAAGCAATTTCCCAGGAGCACTTTCCATTTTACTCCCTATTACTCCAAACTCTCCCAAAGCCATATGCATTTATAGCCTGCTAACGGGGAAAAAAACCATTGCAGCATTAAAATAAAAATATAAAATAAGTGTATCTTGGTCCTTCAAGTCAATTGCAAAAGTTGTATTAATGTCAGTGTGTGGGAGGAAAGAGTGAAGTTAAGCTAGAGCTTGAAAGTATAAAAAAATCAACAAACCAGGAGTTTTTCTAAAAATTCATGATTAGAATCACTTTTCATAGGGCTCTGTAATATCTCATCACAGTTCTATTGACTTTTCTCTTCCATTCCCAACTGCTTTATGTCTCTGAGACAGCTCCATGGCTTGGGGTAGAAAAGACCAAGAGAAAAATCTGTGTTCTATTTCTTTGAGCATAAAGCCTTTCACCATGTGCTGAAAAAATGTAGGTACCACTAGCTCCTGCAGTTCTTCATGTCCTTGATCTTAAATCAGCTCTTTTCCAGATATTCTTTTGCAGAATATTCCACCCTCTGTTGCTTTCAATTCACTCTGGCCTCTGCTTGTTTCTTGCTTTTGGGATATTCCCTTTTCCTTCTTTCTCAGCGACTTCACAGCACCAGAAAATAAACTGCCACTAATGAAATGATTTCTAGTTTCCTGACAAAATTCAAGTATTTATTTCTGCCATGTTCCAGTTCTTGAATCACTTTTTGAGAGACCACAGCACAAAGCAACACAGATGTCAGCCCCTCTGAGGAGATACCTTAGGTTGATAAACTGTGATTAAACCCATGCTTAACTGGTGTACAGGACACATCTGGGTTAATTTAAGGGAGGAATATATATGAATTTTAATTTAGGAAATAGCTTTAACTGTAATTCAGCAACTTTATTGCCTCACATAAATAAATTCTATCTTTGGCAACTCCTTCTCCAACTTAAGTATCTTTTCTTCTGAGGTAAAAAAATCACAAATCTGAAAATACCCAGTTCTTTCCATACCTCTGGAGGAAAAGACTCAGCTGCCAACTTGGTAAATATCCCCCACAAAAATACACTTTTTTTACTTAAAGTGGTCCACCTGCAGAAAATGAAATAAGTTCCTTTTGTGGGGTTTCATCAATGTCTGCATGATAAATCTGTGCTATTTTTATGTCTTTGCCTTTGAGATTTCACCTGATTCTTATTTATAAAGGACCAGATGCAATTCCCTGCATCCACTTAGATTTCACTTAGCATTTTACTACTGAAACAAACCCCAAAACCAAAAACATTTTCTGGCAATGGCTTGTACTTATTGACTTCCAGTTCAGAAACCACTAGAAAAGGTTTCACCAATGTTAAAAGTCTTTTATTTTTCAATCATTGTTATACAGAGTAGCAAATGCAGTCAATTAAACTAAGAATACTGTATCTAATGACATTACTTATTTATAAGACTAAAGCTATGTCCTTGTGGGTTTATGGTTATGCAGATCTAAGTTACAGCATTTGAAATTAGCCTTCATCTTGACTTTGGCAAATAAGATATTATTTTTAAAAAGCCTGGAAATTTTTTGTTTGGACAGAAATGGCTTCATTTTGACATATTTATAATACAAAACAAAGCTAAAAGATTTGTAGGAACTGTCATAGCAACACGTTTTGCTTTAAACTGCCAAAATTCTGTTATAGAAATCACTCAGGTTTTATAAAATATTTTATGTTGTTTGCATGAAGAAGTTGTGAAGCGGAATGGATCCTATTTCCTGTCAGAGAAATTCCCCAGTTAAGACAGTGGTAGATGTTTTCCCCCACAACACAGTGTTGTAATTCCTGTGACCACTCTAGTTTTCTGTGTCCCTTCAATATTTCTGAGCAGGTTCACCAATTTAATGAAAAAGCATTTTCTGTTTCCTTTCCTTTTTTATTTTTGGGTATTTTTTTATTTTTTTTTTTGGAGGGGCAGTTAATTCAGTTGTTATTTGAATAGGAAGAATGATTTGAAAATGTCAATATTCCTGCAGTGCCATTCCCATTTGAGGTGTGCTGTATGTAAGACCTGTGAGCCTTTGAGTAACACCTGACCTGACTGACCAAGAGGTGCAACCACTTTCAGAAGTAATAAAGCTGCATTATTCAACTGAAACATTCACAGCATCTCTGACACTGAAATCAAAGTTTTTATCTAAATGTGGCACCCTTGTTTTACAAGCAGCATTCTTCTCACACTTCTCTCACAATCAGCAGGTCCACATGAGATTTTGGAATATCTTTTTCCTTCTGTGTGAAATTACATCTATCTCCAGGCTCCAGTGGATGAGCCTGCTGCTGGATAACTGCATAACCCTGGGATCATTCACACACACAAACACAAAAAGGAATTATTTAATGAGGACAGTGAAAAGGAGTGTGAAACACTCCAAGCTTATTGCTCATGATCCATTAATATGTTCAGAATGAAAAATACCTGAATTTTATGTCGCTGTATAATTCTGTAGATGAGAAAAGATTTCTTAGTTGAAGTACATGACCTTTAGCAGAAAAAAAGGGTTTGACCTTTCTAAAAAAGTTAATTAACAAGAAAGACTCTGTAAATTAGGTCAAAACATCCATTAAGATTCAAGAAAATTCCAGCTTACAACACATTGGTCACCATGTAGCTCTTGTCATCAGATGTTTGTATTTTAGCTTTTTCTTTATTATTCCTCTTCTTTTCCTTACAGAACCTGCTCCATTAGAAAAATTAGCTTTCTATCATTTTCATGACTCATCAAGGCCTGAAGGAAAAAGCCAGAATCATCCACAGTCTTCTCATTTGTGACACAGACTATTAACAACTTCATTAACTTTCTTCAGGCCATGTTTTTGTTCAAAGTCTTGTGTGCATTTTTACAGGAGTTACTGGAAAGATGCATTGTCTTGGGCTTCTGTCAAGAGAAAAAAAAAAAGGAATTAGGAAGTTTGCATCCTTTAAGACGTGGGAAATAATTCCTGTAAATATTTTTGTAACTAAAACAAATCTTGATCACTGCTTTGTGCTCAAAAGATAGAAAATACATTTGATTTCATTTCTTCTCATTAGGAAACATCATATCACAACCATCTGCTTTAACCCTTGATTAAGTACAGAGAATCATTAATGTAGAGCAAACCAAGAAGAGCATGTACAGCATAAACAAGAAGAAAAATTTCTCAACCCAAGTTTCTTGTTCTATATCTGCTTACCTCTGGACTACCAACATGCAATATTATATCAGATTATATCAGATAGAAATAATCCCTGTCAAGTTCTGTCCTCTATAAATCTCATAAAGGCAACAGGAGTTTGTATAATGAGGCCTGAGAAAGGGTCAAAATTTAGCCCAAAGCTCATGACCCTGAAGAATGGTACTGGGATACTGAGGAACCCAGCAATTTTCACTGTGATGAGCAAGTACTGGACAGCTTTCCATCCCACCCATGTGCAGAAAGCACAGGAAGATGTAATAATGGAAAAAGCAGAAGGTTTGAGGGCAGTGACTTCCCTGAAGTGAAGCAAATCCATTGGCTGTTTTCTTCAAAAGTAGAATACTTCCAGAACTGGAAGTGCAGCCATGGCAGCACAGAAACCCTTGTGCCCTCAGACTGACAAGTCTGCAGTCAATCTTACTTTGTGACAGTTATTAAGATCTGGATATTAATCCTTCTCCCTATGCTTTTCTTTGGCTGGGAAAAGAAAAGGATTCTAGGGACAGAGAAGTTCCAGAAGATAACTTTTAACTAGTTCTGCAAGGGCAAAAATACGTCCTGCAGTTCTTAATCTGTGCACCTTCTGCCTCATTCCTCTGACACCTCCTCTGGTGTCTTCCTCTCCTTGCTCTCCCTCCTGGACAAGACTCCCTGAACACAAATTCTCTGCACAGATGGACCACGCTGAATTACAGCTTGCATCATCACTGTTTACCTCTGACAAGTTTCCTTAATTGAGATCCCCAGCAAGAAAAAAAAACTATTCTGGCGTTGCGTGGGCTTCCCAGTCACGGACAGATTTCCTGTTGCTTTGATGCAGTGTGCAAACATAAGAAAATAGAACTTGTTTTCTGGGGAGCTAACAACATCAGCAGCACAAGGCATGAAATGTTTACAAACAACAGATGGGAGACAAACAGCTCGAAGGTGGAAGGTGGCGGTCAACATGGGAAGCAGCACTCTCCGCCTAAGAGCTGCTTGTCTGAACAAGGGGTTTGTAGGAAAGAAGAGCTCTGAGGAGAGATAGAAAATGATTTTTTTTTTCTGATATATGTACAATTAAGAAAGTTTTGAGGTAGAGAAACTGAGGCAGTTTTAAAGAAGTCAAGTCAGTTATTCAGGAAGAGCAGAGAAAATACTTTTTCCTGAGTCTCAGTCTTTGAGACAGAAACACATTCGTTTTATAAACGTGAGAAAAAGAAGTTATGGCATTTGAACTTTATATACCAAAATTTACATCACATTCTCTGATGAATATATGCAAAACTTCTAAAACCTTCTTTCTCTATCCCCCTTCAAAATACAGAGACCCAATGAATCTACTGCAAAGTGCCCTTCTTGCAATTAAAGGCTGAGAGATGATTTCCACAAACACACAACCTCCTGCTCTGACAATTGGTGGCATCAACTGAAGTTCAAAGGAAAATTTTAACAGAATTTAAAACCTCTTCCTATGGTTTTGAGAAGAAACTATTTAAGGAAAGGGCTTTTCAAGAGCCTGCCATGGTGGGCATTGATCCAAATCCAACACCAGCAAAGAGCAGGTGAATTTTTTGTGTTTCTTTCAAATTTTTAAATTAATCTTTCTGAAAGCAATGAAGGTATCTGCCCCATCCTCTCTGGCATTAAAAGGTGAACAGACAGACAGACCCCCTGTGTTTTATTTCCAAACAAACTGCATCTGCTGCTTGCCTGCAAGTTGTTTCAGGGGACTGAGGCAGGGTGGATGCTCTGCCTGGCAGGTTCTTCTGAGCCTGGCACAACCCACCTTACAAGTGACTCTCCATATAATATCCAATTTAAATGTCCTGCAGAATGGGAAGGCTTCACTGTGCTGCTCATGGAATACCCAGCACAGAAGTGTCTTACTGCACAGGAGAGGCAGGAAATATTTTTGACACATTTACTTGGGCAATCCAGTGCTCAAGTAAATGTGTCAAAAATGACACACCCAAACCAAAATACAGATACCCAAATGTGTTCAGGGATAGGGAGTGATGTTGGGCAATCCCTGGATATTTATGTGCACTCAATCAGGTCCAAAAGGAAATGTCTTATTATACAAGGCACTGAAAGATCTTTTGGGAGCTGCTGACAACCTCCCTTCAGCACAGGTAGCCATCTACATTAAGGCAACAAGTTGGCTTGTCTTTAAGGGTCACTGGGCCCAGAAGAAGCTTAAATATTCCAAGTTCCACCAGCAGTTTTCAAAGTCTGTTTGAATTACCTGTGAGATAGATGCTCCTCAATTTCTCTCACTTAGATATTAGTTCAATGATTCTTTTCCTTGAAAACCCACACTAGGTCTTAGTTCCCTGTTTGCCAAAATTCACTTTTTCACAAACAAAGCACAAATGCTGTACAAATAGGAACAGGCATTCAGGATTAGGTGGTGAAAAAAGCCCTTTTAGACACACAGGTATTGAGATAATAACAGAAGATGTAAGAACTCAAAGAAGTTCATGTTCTTGAAGCAAACAATCAAAATGGTTTTCAGCAATAACCTCTCTTGGTAGAAGTAAGTTCTACAACAGAAGAGATGAGTAAAAGGTGTGGAGAGTTTCTTTGTGTGTACACAGACACAATGCTGAGACTTTATGCTGGGGAAAGGGGGGTAATTCCTGCTGTGGTATTCTCACAAGAGTGAGATGTAGAGATAAAAACACAGTTTGTAATACTTCAGGAAGAAGAATAAACTACTGTGAGACTGAAAACGTGTCAAATATTAAGTCTAACTGAAGAAGCTGGTATTGTACACTACTTAGATGCAAGGAAAATACAAGAAAAGAGGAAAAAAGAGATAAATTATGTGACAGATATTATAGCAAAAGCTAAATGTCCAGTTAAGCCAAGTGTGAGGGAAAAAAATAGATAAATTGATTGCTACATTAAAAAGAAAAAAAAATAAAAAAAGGGAAAAAGCTAGAATTAGTATGAAGAAATAATATTGTGATTATATTTATAAATATGCTCAGTTTAATTTTAGATCTATCCTCAATGTAAATTCTTCTGGTGTGCTGGAAAAGATAAAGATTTTAGATTGTTATCCTCATTATCAAACTAACTTTTTCAGAGAACACGTCACATGTAATTCTATGGAGAAAATCTGTATTTGCTGGATTTTAATGGTGCACAGAAGAAAATTATTTATACTACACTACATTGTGTCAAGGTCCCTCCTTTCTAATGTTGTTATTAAAATAAACAAAATTCAAAAGATGATTGAGAAAGACAAGTTCAGATCTTTCTGGGCATCAACAAACTATAGATTAACATCTGAAAACCAGGACTGCTCTGTGCTGAAATTTGCTGTGTGATACCCTTGGAACCAGGAATCTGCCTGTAAAGCCACAATTCCCAGTGCAGAGTTCCTTGAGCAGAGAAACTTAAGCCCTCCTCGATTTTCTTTCCTTGTTATCCCAGGGACCACAGAGCTTTGAGCTCTTCCAAGAACGCACTCAGAGAACCTAAATGCTCATCCTGCCACATAAATCCTGTGAACTGTCCCCAGAGCTCACAAGACGACATGAATTCTCCCATGCAACTTTCTTCTGGCTGATCACTCTGTCCTTACAGATCCACATCCTGCATTGGTGTCTTCCAACAAGGATCCCACTCCTTCCCTGATGGCCTTTTCCACAGCTAAGGACTACTCCACCTGTACGAGGTGACATTCAGAGGGTTCATCTTCCACAAAACCCTCTTAATAGCTGGGTTCTAGATAGTGACAGACAGTTCCACAGTTGACACAGAACAAAAATCCAACAAAAAGCATCTCTGTGTATTTCCCTTAAGCAGAAGAGTCCTTTGCTAATCCAAATGCCCAGAATTTCCAATGGCTGGGTGATGTTTCCTCTCTCTCTGTAGCTGGATGTTGGCAGTGGGAGATCTCATGGAGTCAGGAGAATTTGTTTGGAGCTGCCAGTTGGCCTCTCTTGGCTGCTGTGTGCTACATTCACTCACTGAACAGCTTAGCAGCTTATCACAGTTTTTAGTAAACAGTGGTAAAAAATTCAGGTTTTTTTCCTTTTCTTTGAGGCAGTGATAAAAATAAGGGTGATTTCAAAAATCAGTTAATAACTGAAAGAAAGAAATGACAGAGCCTCTTTCAGGACCATGAAAAAAGAAAGTTCATACAGCTCTTCCAGATCTTCAGGTTGCTTCATGGCATTCTGAGAGATCTCTTATTAACATTCCAGCAATCCATGTTTTCTGTCTCAGATAAAAGTAATCTGGACTAGGTAAGTAATCTCATTTATTTCTGAAATTGACACACTTAAGACAAAAACATACAAAACCAGCTGAATGAGTCCTTAGGTTCAAATTTACAAGAGATTTACTTGAAGCTTTGCTACTGGTGAAGGGGAGAAATACTATTTTTCATAATCATGCTTATTTATTATTTGTGGTCTTACACATACACTATAGCTCATGCTCATTTCAGTCAGATGCCTGGAGGAACATTTAGCTGACATTCAATTAGCAAAGTAATGCATGGTGATAAAGCAGTAGGTAATTTACCATGTTCTGTTTGGGAACATTCCTTGTTGCCATTAATATTCACAACACACCAGCCAGTTCCAAAGGAAGGCACTGCCCCTACCTAGAAGAACCAGGAATTCAAAACACTCAAATTACAAAAATGTAGGCAAGAAACAGAAGGTCTGTAGATAAGAGTTTCCTAACATCACATGGCTCCATTTAACAGGATGGGAAGGACAATAACAGTACCTAGAAAAGGAATTTGGTGCCACCTGGGAGCCCATTAAAGACACAACCTAAATCCCCAGCTTGCCTTGCACCAAGAATTTGCCTCTCATCATAAAGGGGAGGCCAGACTAGCATGGTCTCTGTTCACTTGACCCTGTGAGGTTATAACAATTTGAAGTATTTCTGTAACTGTGACTACGTCCACCTATATGGCTGCACCAAGTATGTGCCACGAAGCATCTGGTCCCATTTAAATTCATATTTAAATGAGTTCTTGACTAAGATTGGCTTTTTTTCCCCCAGCTTCAATCCCTGATAGAAGGTTCCTATGCAGCTCTGCTCCTCACTTATTCACTATAAGCATGAATACAGATCCTGAATATGTTTTTTTATGGGAAGAGAGAATAAAAGACTGGAAACTGCTGCCTCTGCTTGAGGCCTAAGAGGCACCTGTACCACTAACATCGCTCCCATACAGGCTGAGGCAGGGAAATTGTTTTGGCAAGATCCCTGCAAGCCTAAAACTGTCAAGCAAAGGTAAAAGAGTGGGAGGACTCCTTCCCCCTCCCATCCTTGCTGCCTGTGAGTTTATGTAGGAGCCAGGGAAGCAGATGGATGCCACAAGAGGTGCAAAGGATGCCTGGAACAACAGCACGTCAGTGGGATTTGCACTGCATGGGAACGGCAAAATCCCTTTGCAACACCCACGCTGCACAGGGATCCTCCACCCCTGGGGTTTACGGGACTTTGGGCTCAGTGGTTTTGGAGCAGGATGGTGGCAGCACGTTCCATCCAAAAGAGACAGCAGAAAGTGCTGCCAGTGTAGTGAAAAGAAAAAAAAAAAAATAAAGTTGGTAAGATGAGCAATACAGTTAAAATAAGAGGGAAATTAAAGTGCAAGGCTTTGCAGAGAGGACCAAATCAGCAAATCACAGAATCAATTGGGTTGGAAAAGACCTCTGAGATTATCGAGTCCAACCTGCGACCCAACGCCGCCGAGTGCCACGTCCAGTCTTTCCTTAAACACCTCCAGGGATGGTGACTCCACCACCTCTCTGGACAGCCCGACACAACGTCTAATCACCCTTTCTGTTCAGAGATCCTTCCTAATGTCCAACCTGAACGTCCCTTGTGCAGTTTAATGCTGTGACCTGTCATCCTGTCTCTGACTCCCTGGCAGCAGAGCCCGACCCCCACCTGGCTACACCCTCCGGTCAGCTGGGGCTGCCCAACACCCAAGGAAGAAAAACACGGAGTTACTGTAGTTGAAGAGAACAGGAGAACTGAGGCTCTGGCAATCACTCCTGACGGTACATCCAGAAGCCACCGAGCTTCCCCCTGCGAGGCGCCTGAGGCAGCGCACGGGCCCCTCCCCGGAGCGCAGCCGGGGGACGCCGCAGCTCCTGTTCCAGCCCCGCTGCCACAGCTCCCCTGGCCCTGGACAGCCCCCGGCACTGCCTTCAGAGAGACACGGAATGGTTTGGGCTGGAAGAGCACCCCGAAGCCCATCTCGTTCCATCCCCAGCCACGGGCAGGGACACCTCCCACTAGCCCAGGTCACTCCAAGCCAGTCCAACCCGGCCTTGGGCGCTTCCAGGGATGGGGCGACCACAGCTTCTCTAGGCAGCCTGCGCCAGGGCCTCACCCCCTCACAGGGAGGAATTGCGTCCTATTATCTAATCCAAACCCACTCTCTTTCAGCGTGAGCCCGTTCCCGTTGCGCTGTCACAGCCCGCTCTCGTGAGCGGCCTCTCTCCATCGCTCCCGTGCCTCCCCTCCGCCTCCCGCTCCGCACCGGGGCCGCGTCCCCCGGCCCCGCAGCGCCCGCGCCCCGCTCCCAGCGCCCCACCTGCCGCAGCCGTGCCCGCTCCGTACTCACGGCCGGCCCCGGAGCCGGGAGCGGCGGCGGCTCCATCCCTCCCTCCCTCGCCGGCAGCGCCCGGCGGCGCAGGCGCGCTGCCGCCTCCTCCCCCCGTGGCTGTGGCGGGGCGGCCGCGGCGGCAGCGCCCGGCTCCGCTCAGAGCCGAGCGAGCGCGGCTCGGGCCGGCGGCGGGAGGAGGGAGCCAGGCGAGCGGGGAGGCGGGGACCGGGCGAGGGAGCCGCGCCGCACAGCCGGCCCGTCAGTGACCGGCGCTGCTGGGGAGGAGGAGGAGGTGGCGGAGGAGGAGGCGGCGGCGGCGGCGAGAGATTCTCCCACCCCCACCCACCGAGCTGAGGTGAGGCCAGGGCAAAGCATCCTCCTTTCTTCCCCTCATCCCTTCCTCCCTTTCATCCTTCCTCCCGACCTCCTTCCTTTCATCCTTCTTTCCTTATCCTCCTTCCCCCTTATCTCGCCTTCCCCTCATCCTTCCCTGCGCTTCCTGGTCCTCCTTTCCTTTCTTCTCTCCTTAGCCACCTTTCTCCACTCCTCCCCATCCCCCAGGCTCCCTCTCCCCGTGCCCACATTTCGCACCCTCCAGATATAATAATCTTGCCTTCACCTCCCCCCCCTCCCCGCTTTTCCTTTTTTTTTTTTCATTTTTTTTTATTTTTTTTTTAATGCAATTTCAGTTCTCGCGCAGTGAAAGACCGGGAAAGGGAAAGAGACAGAGTCGGTCACAGAGATAATTCCTCCTCCTGTAAAGAATGGATTTGAATTAATGGTCATTTTGTGGCGTGTGTATTATGGAAAGAGGGGGATTATATTTAGGAAAGAAAAGAGAGGGTCAAAGGTGTGTTGTTTCACTTATTCATCTATTTACCCGCCATCACTTCGAGGTGAAACCTGGCTCCGTATTATCTTAAGTCCTTTTTTTTTTTTTTTTTGGTATTGTTTGAAATTATTCTCCTTTCTTCAGGCGTCAGAGGCTCCTTTCTCCCTTTCATCCATCGCCCTGTGCGTGCCTGTGATTTGCAGTGGCTGCTGCTCCGGTTGTGCGCCGGGAGCCGGCGGGGAAGGGTCGCGGGGAGCGGGGCTGGGCGGTGGGGAGGGGGCTGCGGGCACCTCCTCCATCCCTTCCCTCTAGGCCTCTCCCAGGGTCTGAGACCTTCCCAGCCTCCCGCTGCACATCAAACCAGCGGCCAGCCCGAGAGGTGCCAGCTCCCGGCAGAGCATCTGCTCCGGTGGCGAGGAGCGAAAGTTTAAAGCGTGGCTTTGTCTTTGCGTGGAGCGGCGGGGATGGAGAGGAGCCGTGGGGATGCTGGCTGGAAGGAGACGGCAGCCAAAGTGTCCCCTCGTGGGGCTCCTTGGAGTGGAAGAAGTTTTGCTCGGTGGTGGTGGTGGTGGTGGGGAGCTGCCCGGCTCGCCTGGCTGCCGTGCCCGTCTCGGGTGGGGATGCTCGGCGGGACATCCGCGCTCCAGGGCTTCGGGAAAGAAACTTTTATACATATTTACAGCGGGCTGGAGCGGGAGGTGGCAGGCGCTTCCTTCTCTGCAGGCTGGAGGGGTGAATGCCCTCCGTCGTGCCTCGCTGGTAGCGGGTGATGCCTGGGTTCTTTGTAAGGTGATGCTCTGTCACTTGGTGCTTGTGTCTCTCTCCTGGGGAGCATTTATTTGATTGCAAGAGTGCTTCGGACAATTCCAGCCTTTTCAAACTTCGGGTTGCTGAATTTGACGTTAGTTCATACTTCACCAGGATAGAAACGTTTCAACCCCCCTGTTATTTTAGAAATCCACAGATACCACAGCAGCCGATGCTACAGCACAACTCTGTGAGCCTGGATATTTAATGTGTGTTATACATTACCTTGGCTTGTATTCTTGAAAAATGTTGGACTTGTCAAGACTGCCGTGAGTGCTGTGTGTGTTTTGGGGTGCCAGGTAGATGAGGAGCATAAACAGGGGCAGGTTTAAACGATGCTGCTGATGAAAACACCAGATTTTCCTGCCATTGTGGCAATTAAAATGCTGCTGGTTTTCCCTTTTTTACCTGTAGTGCCTGTGATTGATCCAATGCATTGTATCAGCCTTTTCATACCCCAGGTCAAACGGGATTCTTTCTAGAGGAGAAAAAGTACTGATGTGAAGGGTGAAGTTCTGCACTCAATTGTGTAAATGCTTGTTTACAGAAATACCACCTCAGCTGGGTACAAGATAGCTGTAATTCCATTAATGGGCTCTGCTGGTGACAGAAGCCTCAACAGGAAAGCTCCAGTGTCACTCGAGCCCTTACATGGAAATACAACTGTAATTCATGCAGATTTTCTGAGAGCTCTTTTAATATTAATGTTGAGCATCCATGGTACTACTGAAATGCCTTTGAAGCACCGAAAACCAAGAGTATTTGTAGACTGAGGCTTGAAAGCCAAAGGAAGCAATTAGATCTCCTGCTCTGACCCCTTGACTGTTGTAGTCACTTGGATTTCATCCAGTTACTCTTGAATGCAAGAACTTGCATTTGGCTGAAACATATTTTCCAGAAAAATTGGAATTTGGATTGGAAGACAGTAAGAGGTAGAAAATCTGCTGTTTATTAAGTTATTTGGCTTCAGCTTTCAGTCACTGGTTAGTGATGTGCCTTTCTCCACTATGCTAAAGAACTCAAAGTATTTTCATACCATGGAAGTATTTATCTGCTGTAACCCAGTATTCCCTCTCTTTTCTACTTGAAAAACAAAGTGAACTGAAATTCTTTAAATTTTTCACTGCATTTTCCTCACAACTCAGTTTCTGGGGATTGTTTTTTCCAAATCCACTTTTTCAGCATTTTTATGAAAACGTGATCTGGATGCAGCATGCCAGAGCCTTTTCTCAGGAGTGTTTTGTGCTTTGAATATTACCTCTCTGGTTACTCTCCTGCTTCTGCATCACATTTACATATTAAACCTTCATTTGTAGCCCTGCATTTTGATCTCCTTTTCTCTGGGTACTCTCACTGTGGCAAACCCTTTGCAGGATTGTTTCTTTCCACAAGAGTTCATCATTCCATAGACTGGCATGTGTTTTCCTGATTGCAGCTTTATAACTTTGTACGTTGCTTTTTTAAGTAACGTTTTTTTCCCAGCATTGATTGATTATACCAAACACTCCTGATGGCTTTTTGGAACTGATTTATCTTAGTTATGTAGCACTCTATCAATTTCTATTTGTGCAAACTATGTCATGATTTATGGTGTAGAATTACAAATAATTGAAAAGGTGTTTCGTGGTAGTGGCTCCGCCTTTGGGGAACTCCGTGTTAATCTGAGTTATGTTGTGATGAGCTCTTCTCAAAAGCTGTTCTTTTTTTCTTTTTGAGATGTCACTTAACCAGTTCTTCACCAGTTTCACTGATTCTGGTTTGTTGTCAGGCGCTCACAGAACACTGCACCAAGGACAGAGAAGTTTATACATGCAGACAGATATTTCTGCCAACTGGAAGTATCAGTCATATCAAGGAATTAAACCACAATCATTTCAGAAAGTCAGCTTTTGTTATTTTGTGTCCTATTACTTGTTACAGAGCTCTGAGACATCAGAGGAGTCCCATATAATTTTTCTTATTGTTTTGTTCAGGACTGCCATTGTTTTAACCTTCCTATGGCTACAACCACTGTCTCACTGGATCTCTTTGAGAGACGGTTGTAACATAAGTGTTCATTCAGACTTCTGGAATTTCCCAAGGATTTTCATAATTCCTAAAGATCCATGATGGTGGGACAGATAATTTGGACACTTCTGAGAATGCTCCTCCATGGTGATCTTTGACCTGCTGACCAAAAATGTTTACTGCGAAGTAAAACTGGTTTAACATTGTATTTTCAATGAGATGGAAAAATAATCAAAATTCTCATGTGGTACCAGCAAATCATCAACTTCTTTGCACATGCAGAATTACTTTTTGACTGTATCTGCCCTTTTGCACTAGTGGTGTAGCTCAGAATCCCTGTTTAGCACCACACCTGTGTGACAGCTGAGATTTCTTTTGTTCCTGCAGTTCTCCCCCGCTTTTTTTTCCTGCTGCCAAGAAATGTCTTCATCCTCACCTATTAGTTTTTTACACCTACTGTTTCAAAAAGTATGGATTTTTTATCCCTTAACACTTTTCTTCTTGTTATGTATGAATTATAAGCACAGTATTTATTGAAATCTGTTTTGTGGCCAAATTGTAGTAGTTATGACAATGCCTTGCAGGTATTACATGCTGTCTGAACACACCACCATGAGATTTTAAATTTTTTTTCTGTCTACAGTGACAGAACGACGTTTTATTACATTTTATGTGAGTAGGATTTGCTTTTAATACAGCATATTCCAAGGCTTGGCTAAAGAAAGCTGAACTCTATTCACTTGCCCCACAGTTTGTTCATAGGTGGATAAAGCAAAGGAATACTTTAAATTTAGATAAAATATCAAATGGTCATGGAAAGATGAAGAGCAGCTATACAGAAATAAAATCACAGAATGGTTTGGGTTGAAAGAGACCTTTAAGATCATCCAGTCCCATTCCCCTGCCATGGGCAGGGATGTGTTCCATCATCCCAGGTGGCTCCAAGCCCTGTCCAGCCCGGCCTTGGACACTTCCAGGGATCCAGAGACAGCCACAGCTTCTCTGGGCACCCTGTGCCTCACCCAGAGGGAAGAAGAGGTAAATCAAAAATACAATATGCAGTTAGAAATGAGAAGGGCAATGTGCAGAAATAAAGAGTAGCAGCACTTACCTTTTAGGAATTAGAGTGGCATGCTTAGGACATAACTTGTTGGGAGGTTTTGTGGCTCAGGTCTGTAGGAGTTGTTCCCTTAGAGATGCTTTAGCTAAGATGCAAGAGGGAGATACAAAAAAGGCCAGAATGGGAAGATGAAAGTTACAAAAAGAAAGCTGTATTTCACAGGAGGGTGAGAGCTACTCATGACTAAGATGAACTTGTTGATTTTGTATAAACACTACATTTGTTACATTTGTTAGGATTAAGTGCTCTGAAAACATTCCCAAGGCACAGCTTTCCAAGCCAGCAGGCTGCTGCAGGGAGCAGGAGCAGCTGAGGCTCTCAGTCCTCTCTGGAGCTCCAGAACTGATGGGTGAGATCTTCCAGCTGGATCAGCATCATCTGAACCTGACTGGGAGCAAACTGCTGCTGAGTCCAGCCTGCCTTGAGCAGTGTTGGAAAGTAAAAAGACACGATTTTTTTAAGATTACTGTCAGAAAAAAGTTGAAGAAGAGACAACAAATACCAGAAACCTGGTTTTGTCCTGTATAAAAACAGTGGTTGATAACTTGGTTAATAACATCCTAAGTTTGGGTGCCCCCAGTATAAGAAGGACTTGGAACTGCTGGAGGAAGTTCAGAGGAGGGCCAAGAAGATGTTAAGGAGACCAGAGCATCTTTCCCATGGAGACAGCTTGAGAAAGCTGGGGCTGTTCAGCCTGGAGAGGAGAAAGTTGTGGGGAGACCTCACAGCACCTTCCAGTATCTGAAGGCTGCAGGAAATCCAGAGTGGGATTCTTCATCAGGAATTGTAATGACAGGACAACGAGTGATGAAATAAACTGGAAGATGGGAAATTTAGGTTAGAAATACAGAGAAATTTGTCCCTGTGAGGGTGGGGAGGCCCTGGCACAGGGTGCCCAGAGAAGCTGTGGCTGTCCCTGGATCCCTGGAAGTGCCCAAGGCCAGGTTGGATGGGACTTGGAACGCCCTGGGCTGGTGGAAGGTGTCCCTGCCTGTGGCAGAGGAGTGGAACAAAATGGTCTTTTAAGGTCCCTTCCAAGCCAAACCATTCCATGATTCCATTCTGATTCCAGGTTGTTGTATTGTAGCTTCTTCCTGTCTTAGGGGAATCCACTGTAGATCTAAATACATCCCTGAGTGATAATGCTGTTGTATCAAATCTTTGGTTGGGCAGGCTCAGCACTCTACAGCTGTAAATGAATTTTGTATCAGGTTTCTGGATAAGAGCTCTACATCTCAGTTTCCTCATGGCTTCCTCAGCATCACACATAAGCCACTGAGTGAGCAGTGATATCTGGTTCCAGACAGTGGTTGGATACAGAAAGGAATTCATGAATGTTTCCAAACACTAGGATAGGTTGAAGTAATATTTATACAACAAAAGATCAGCTGCTCTGGGGAAAGAAACTGTTGTGACCGTCAGTTAACAGTACAATTGGTTGGAAGGCAGGATTTTTGTGTTCCTTGTGTTTTGAATAATTTTTTGTTTTGGCATGGAATGAGCAGGTGAATTTTAAAAATTGGCAGCAAAATCAACAAACTTTCCCCTAGCAGGACTGTCTCTTCTCCCTTCATCCCATACATGTTTTATTGTTTCAGATGTCTTGTGTTGTCATCAGACAAAGTATTTTTGCGTTGTAAGAGGCAGGAGGAAAGGTTTTCCATAGTTTTTTGTTGTATATGTGGAGAAAGCACACTATTCCTTGAAGTGCTTTAACTCGGCTGAATCAGCATTTTCTGATAGCCAGGCTTTTTTTTTTATTATTATTTTTTTCTCCTTTGGAATATGTTTTGTCTAGCTGTGCTTTTCTGCCACATCACCCCCTGCATTAGTATTCTGGTACAGAGAACAGTGGAGAGACATTTTCAACATTGCAGCAGAGAGTGCCCAAGTTTTCAGGCTTCTTAAGTAATGAGAACTACTCAGTTAAGTGAAGCTGAATCCTGTAACATTAAGAGCATCTCACAGGGATTGCATTTGAGAGGTAAGAAAACCAGTAGATTTTGTAGTTATACAAAAGAACTTCTGTGTTCTGAGTATTTAAAGATATTTTTGTAGCTACTTCAATCTGCTGTTATTACTGGTGTTACAGTCATTATTATGTGACATTTTTCTCCTGTAGACTTGTCCTTTTCTTTGAAGCTTTGTATTAAAAAAAAAAAAAACAACAAGCATATGTTACAATATGCTTAATGCAGACAAGACTATTCAAATGGAAGGCAGTTTAAATGTGAGTGGAAGTTAAATTCTGAATACAAAAAGTGGAAGTGGTTTTGGTTGGGGGAGGCTCCCAGTTGCCCAGGTGACTTCTGCAAATGGGGCTTAAGCTTTTAAGTTACTTAAAGCTTCTAAATGGATTATTCACTTTGCCCTTTTCTACAACTAATCAACCTTAATTTTTAATACGCTGTTATTTACTAACAAAACCCACTCTTCCATATTCCACTGAATCTCTTTTTATGGCAGTTCTCCATTAAAGCCCATTCAGCACAGCAGGAGCAGCTGAATCTCTCAGTTCTCTCAGTTGTGCTTGTAAGGAAAGCATCAATTGGAATTATTCCTTATGTTTTAAATACAGTAGCTGTGTCCGTCCTGTGCAGAGCTGACAAAACCACTTTTATCAGTTCTCTATGTCTTTTCAAACATCAAAAGAAACTCCAAAAGGCTTCTTCCTGCATATTTAACTTTCAAATTAGACTGTGGAGTAAAGCACTTAAAAAATGGAGTAAAATTTTGGTAAGCACTGGTTTTAGTTCTCTCGTAGTGCAATCATGTAGTAGCAATAGTTGTGTCCTTTCCAGAGGATCCACACTAAGAAAAATGAATAAACTCTTTCAAAAAGAGGCATAAGAATTATTTGCAGACAGATAATCTGAGGCAGATTTTTTTTATATAATTCGGTATTTTGCCTTTGGTACTTCTAGAAAAACGTTTTGTCATTTGCTTCTGGGGATAGTGAAATTTCTTCTTCAAGGCTGTTCTATAACTTTGTGCTTTGTTAAGTAATTTGGAGATTTCTGTCAATTAATAGTTTTAAGTAAATGAATGAATATTAATTAACAGAGAATAGGTGTTATGTCTTCTGTCATTAAATATTAATTTTTTGAATGTTGTTGTCAGGTCTTTCTTCAGATATGAAATTACCAGATATAAAATTACCAGTAAATAAGAATTACTTATGGTTAATTCTTCATGATAGTTATGGAGAAACTTTGAATATAGAACCCAAATACTATTTTTTTCTTCTGCATCTCTGTAAAAAGTCATGCGATGAAAATGATTATTTGTTTTTTTTTTACAAAAAATATAACAGGATTGGTTCTAACATTTTTTATTGTGACAGAATGTTTAAGTAAAATCGTGTCATCTGTGCTTGGTTTTGATAGAGAATTTATCAAAGTGCTTCATAAATAGTTATCCCATGGTTACAAATGTTGACTGTTCAGATAAGAGACTGTACAGGCTTATAAGGAAAAGTATAAAATAGATAACAACTAAAATATGAAGTGAGAAAAATGCAGGGCAAGCAGGAGAATAGTTCTCCCATTTGTAAAATACAGCAAAGCTGGTTACTTTAATTCTTGCAATTAAAATCCACAGGTGACTCTTTAAAATGAAGCTATAGAATAGCAAAGGAAAAAACTTCCATAAAACTGCCATTTGTTACCTTTTTTCCCCTCCCTTAATGGGGTCAAAGTGAGATTCATATATTTTTATTGCAGCATATGAGCTCCTTCCTAGTTCTTGTGCAGATAGTCTTCAGTGCTTACTATAATCAAGTCAGAAATGCAAATTCAGAATTACAGCTGCTTAGTCTAATTTTAAACGTCTCTATTATCTCCGTCATCTACATTCCCAGTGCTTGGATGCTCCACAGAAATACTTCCAAGAACAAGAAATCGTCAGGAAGCCTGTGAATGAAGGAGGATGGGGTGGTGTAGGGAGGGAATCAGGGTGAGAATGCTCTGACAAATGTCCTGCTTGGCTGGAGGCTGCAGAGATTGCAGAGCTGTTGCTGGGCTCACATGGGTGGCCCATGCTCCCCCAGAAATTCAAGCTGAATTTCATTTGGTGTGTTTTGGTCTCTTGGCCTTGCTAAGTATTGTTTCTGGGTCACATCTGATACCTAGCAAGAACAGGAAGGTGAAGAGAAGGAAAGAGAACTATTTCTAGCCTGTGATTTCATTTTCCTTGCATGGCTTAGGGAGAGTTCTGTGCTTGGCTAAGGCAGCAAACTGAATCCCTCGACGTGTTAATTTGCTCTCGCACACTAATTGCATCCTTGAACAAAGCTGGGGTTTTTTTCTTTCATACTCAAATTCCAATCCTTGCATTCAGGCCTGAGCCCAGGGGATGCAGGTGAGTGTGGAGGAAGTACTCAGGTGCTTTCTAGGTGCTGAAGAGCAGTGGGGACACAAGTCCTGGGCAGGATTGCAGTGTTTGGATGAAAACCATCATCAAATCTCATACACATTTTATCATTCTTTGTATGCCTTCCTCATCTTCTGAATAACTTATGTGCATTTCCAGAGCATTTTCTGCAAATACTTTATGGTTTGCCTTGTTCTAATTCTGTACTTACTACCAACTGTATTTTGTTTACAAATTCATCCTAAGAACTAGGAAATGTCTGGGGTATTTGTGTTCAGATATTTACCTTCATTTGTCTGGGTAAGAAACAACATTTTATTACTGTTTTAATTATATTTAATATATTTAATTTTAATTTCCTTAATGTGATCAGTGAAACTATCACCTTGTTTCGTGTGGAGTCTTCTTGGAACAGCAGCCAAAGGTATTGAATGGTCCCAGGTGATCTCAAACACTGCAGCACAACCTAATTTACATGACAGAGCAGTATGGAAGCATACATTTTGTGCAAACATAGCCAAAAAGCCTTCAGAATTAATGTCTTGAAGTAGTTGAGGAAGCTGAGTGACTGTAGTAGCCATGGTAACTTTTTTCCCTTTTGCTTTTAAGTAGAAGCCTCGCTGATTACAAGGCTCCGTGTGAGCCTTGAGCTGGGGATCCGCTCAGCAAACTACAAATGTGGTGGCAGCAAAGGAAAAATCCCAGATAACTGGAAAGATTCAACACAGGGAGAGCAGTGTGGAATGGATGCAAAAATAGTAGGCTTGAAAACGCAATTAGGTTGAGAGTGCTAATTGTGGCAGAGATGCCCTTCTGGAGGCTCCACACTCCATGTTCTCCTTTTTGCTTGTTTTGGAACTGTTTTGGCTTGACATGTGCTGAAGCTGCACATCCCCTTTAGCTCAGATGCTGCCAGACACTGACTTTGGACTGAGATCCTTGCAAACTTGGTTGCAATCCTAAGGGTGGAGTCAGCTTAACTTTACTTTAATTGTTTTATGGCTTTTGGGTTCATGAGAGTGATGCTGAGATGCACTGACAACATGAGTGTGTTCAGGTCTCTTGTCAGCTTAATGAGTTTATTTTTGCTGGGTGGTTGACACTCAGCCAAAAGAAACAAACAACAAAAAAAAATATTTACCTAGCCCAAGAACAGCTTCTTGTCTGGTTTTTCGTAAAAAGATCAGGAGGAAGAGGAAAGACTTTTTTTTTTTTTTTTTAATTTTGAATTTTAAATCAGTTTTACATAATGGCATAAAAATGGGGATCTCTTCAGTTTTGCTCTCTCTGAATCATAAACACATTAGAGGTGGTGTGAGGTCTGTTCTGTTGCCATAATATCCAGAGGAAAGGTTTGTGCCACCCTTGGGGTGCTGCAGGATTTGGGATGTCTAAAGCTTTTCTTGGGAGATAATCCACAGTCACTAAATATTTCTTGAAACAGAGTGAGATGGGCTGTGTAATGATTAGGACATGGGTGGATCAGGGAAATTAATGATTGATTACACAATCAAACAAAACAAATCTTTAAGGAAGGACTGAAAACCACATTCTGCAGAGAAATACCATGGGAAGTTTATCAAGGGCAAGTCTTGCGTTCTGCACCTGGGATGGGACAGCCCTGGATGTGTGGACAGACTGGGGAATGATTTCCAGCTCAGGATATTCTGGGATTCTATAAAATAAATAAATATAAAATAAGACATTAGAGTTTAAACACTTCAGGTGTGCTGTGAATTGTACAGACTGATTGTATCTCCAAAAATCACCCCTTGGCTGGGCTGGTTGAGATGTTTCTCTTTCATTGCTGTTTTTCATTAATAAGTTGTTTTTCACTGGGGTGAAAGCAAGCTCGTGTAAATGAGAAAAGAATTTTAAAATCACTCTTTTAAAAAAAAGTGGTTTTAATAATTTCCACCTAACTTTAATTAGAAATTGGAATGGAAGTCACCTCTGGGCCACTGCAGCTCGGGTATGGGAAATACAGGCAGAGCACAGCTGCTGTGGGACAGGTTCAACACAGCAAGAATTTTAACAGCTTCAGGTACTTAGAGTCCTTTTATTAAGAGGCAAGTATATAA
This sequence comes from Cyanistes caeruleus, assembly GCF_971803275.1. Classification (NCBI taxonomy): domain Eukaryota; kingdom Metazoa; phylum Chordata; class Aves; order Passeriformes; family Paridae; genus Cyanistes; species Cyanistes caeruleus. The sequence goes on from NC_141705.1 coordinate 3,951,937, forward strand.
ATACAAAAAAAACCAAGTAGTGTGTCTGAGCAGGTAAACCTCTTTTATGCATTAAAATAAAACTAAAGCACCCATATTGAATCTAAACTCTGGTCTTCACTTAATCCTCCTTTTGCAGTAAATTCAGTGCCTTGAATCTGAAATCCATTTCTCCAATTTCAAGAAACGTGCAAAACATGAGGAACGCTTAACAAGGACTGAGTAGAAAGATTTGTTTTACCAGGAGCCTCTTCCAGCATCGCAGATGGTTTCTGGCTGTCTTGTTTAAGGGACTAGTTTGGGTATTCAGATTATGCAAGATTAAATCCTTGATCCTCTGAAATTAATTACAGAATTTTCATCAGTGTGGCAAAGCTCTTACCCAACACTTCTGGAGCTGGTTCTGCCTTTGGCTGTGAATTGTGTCTGTGTTTTGTGAGTGTAGCTGGAGCCAGTCCTGTGTACTGTTACAGTGATACATAAATTGCTTCTGTCTCTGGAAAATTCAGATGTTTTTCTGTGTTACCTTATAGAGCAGTTGTGAGCACTGATTGTGTCTGTTACATGCTTTAGAAAGCAAATGATTTATGTGAGCAGGATTTTTTTTTTTTGTCATTTTAACGTTAAAAATGTAGCAATAAGTGTCTGGTACATCAGCTCTTCTTTGCATCTGATTTCTGAGCTGCTGCAAATACACAATACATAGTGCTCAATCTTTCATTTTAATGAGCTATTTTTGTGTTGTTGATTTAATCTAAAGACTGCTTTTCCTCTGAAGTGAGAAGCTTCTTTTGTCACGTTGGTAGAAGTAGAAGAAAACATTACAGGTGGATTGAGCTCCCTCAATGTGACAGAGAGAGCTTGTAGTGTTCAGCTTTGCTCTTTGCTTAGGGCACACGTCTCATGCTGGCTGATTCTCTACAATATTTTGGGTTGAAACTCAGTGCCAGAAACAACCCCAGCCATACCAAAGTGCTGAGTTCATTGATAAATTTCACTCTATTTCTCCCCAAAGTGCTGGCGTGGGCGGACAGATGCCCTGGGAGGAACCACAGCTCAGTCTTTAGCGTGGCAGGGTACATGAAATAATGGTGAAATTTCATGAGAGAACCGGCATTTCAGAGAAAATTCAGCAAAGTGGAAATAGAATTTCCAATGTCTTGAATTTCAGGTATTACAGACACGTGTGTCTTAAATTCTGTGTGCTGAACTGGAATTAACTCTGTGCTTGTGTTTCTAAACACAGAGTACTGTGGAAAACATCATGAGAGATACAGGACCTGTCAAGGGCAGTGGTCACAGTCACTGTGTTAGAAAGGTTTCACTATTTGTTTCTCCAAGGAAATTTTGGTGTCTGAAGAAAAACTGTTGTTTTTTCACTTTTGGATCCCACTAAATAAAATGGATTTGGTGGAGGTGTGTAATCACTTGGATTGCTTGTGTGCCAGCAGTGATACCACACTGCCACGTGAAGTCCTCACACATTTAATCACCATTAAAGGAGATGTTGGTGTTTTAGCCATATTTATCAAGGTCCTGTGTCGTGAAAATGCAAAGCAAAAACTCACCACCACTTTTACTGAAAACTTACCACCACTTTTTACTTTTACCTTTTACTGCCCGTGGCAGGGGTTTGGAACTAAATGATCTTTAAAGGTTCCTTCCAACCCAAACCATTGTTTGGTTCTGTGATCCTGGGATTTTATTCTTTTAAAGGAAAAAAATTGTTGAGAGTCATCCCTAAAATTCAATCTACAGACCAAAAAAGTGTGTATATATTTCTAAATAATGGAGTGTAAAATACATGTCAGTAGTATTTTTAAGGCTAAAACCATTTGAATGTGTTAAAATTGATTTCTTTACAATACTTTGAAAAAGCTGAAAAACAGGAAATGTTGTATTTTACTATGATAAATTATTGTGCTTCAGGTGATTTCTAGATATCTTATGTGTTAAAGTAATGAGCACTTCCCGTGCTGAATTAGTTTTTTGCTAAGTTAGGTTCTTAAGCCAAAGGAAAAATTAATTTTTAAGAGCTGCATTTCTGTAAAGGTTGTTACAAAATACAAATCACTGTAGTGAGGCCTCAGTAAAATGCAATCTATTATTCCCTGTGTTTTATTTCAATCCAGCTGGATGTAGGGAGATGCTTTTTTGCTCCACACTGGCTAAGAGCTTCTGCATTCCAATGTTTTCTGTCCTGGTGCTATTTTTGTTGCTGCTGTTTGTGTTGAAGGCTTGTGATTTCATTAACAGTTATTTTAAAACCTGAACAACCTGACAGAGGGCTAAATAGAGCATAATTCTGATTCCCATGTAGATAAGCTCAACAACACATGAATAAAAATCAGGTTGGCCTCTCCTCCACGCTTCGCAATTCTCCTGTGTGGCTTTGGGAAATGGGCCATGTTATCTTTAATTTTTTAAATAATTAGCATTGCTTTAATCCAAAGTGTGTTTCTAGATGAATTTGGGAATAATAATAGTTGTGGTTTTTAAGACTCCTTTTTTCCTGGCTGTTTTTGTCCGTGTTTTTTGGCATGGGGGAGTGGGATCTTATCCCATGAGCCACCTTCCAGGGGTGGGAAGCCATGCACTGAGTGAAGGAGTTAAACAATATTCCCAGACTTTAAACCTGTGTTAGGTTATGATAACCCCTGAAAGCCCAAACTTTTATCTTACATGTTAACTGCACCTATACAAGTCATCCTAAGAGAGTCTTTGTCACTCAGGGTGGCACAACACAGGCTTGTGTTTGTCCTTAGAATTAAGGAACTTTGACTGAATTACACAGGCTCTCCTGATCCTTATTTTTCTGGCCTCAAGAATGCTATGGTGCCCTTCTGCTGGCACTACAGAGAATGTGGCATTTGTTGATGAATTCGAGACCTGCCCCTGAAGTTTCAACCAGAGGTGCTTGTTCTACAACACCAACTTTGTTTTTTGAGGTTATCACTGTGACATTTGTCCCTTCTCCACATTATGTTCCATGTTCTAATACTTGTATTCATTTGATGTGATTTGCTCAATATAAGAAAACAAGCCCTTGCTACATTTATTTTTAAGTGAAGAGAAAAAATGACTTTCTCAGGAATGATGACAATGAGCTGTTTATTACCACAAGCTGTGCATTTTATTTTCTTTTACTTAGAAAGCAGTGATTTGTCTGAATTTTTGGAGTGTTTTTTAAGTGAATAATGATATAAGAGCCTTCTTACTTGAGGCTTCTTATAAATGTAGTTATTTATATGAGGAAAAATTGTTCAAGCGTGGATTATTTATGCGGAGGAGAAAACTGGCTCTGGATTGATATAATTTTTCTTTCCCATCTGCTCTGAGTGAATTTGTTTTCTCTGAGCAATAAGTGCTTGCTTTCAACTTTGGTTTAGATACTTAGGAACTCCTTTTAGTACCTCCCTTAATCAAGTGATCCAATTCCAACTTCACCTTTTGTTCTTCAAGGCAAACCTTGTTCTCTCGTGGCTTCAAAGAAGTGTTGTGGCCTTTCCCCTTTCATTTTTAGCAGACCTGGTTTCATCAGGAGTTTAAAAAGTAGAACTGATTTTTTTTCCTTTGGTCTGGTGATACAGCCATTTTTTTTCCTTAATTTTTTAAAATTTTTTTTTTAAATTTTTTTTTTTTTTTTTTTTGTCTCTACAACAATTACGATTAATTGCACTTTGCCCCCACCCCTTTTTGATTTCACTTTTGATGCCAGTCCCTTCCTAAGATGGCACAGTCTGTGCCTGGAACCTGGGCTTAGCCTCCTGAGGGAACTGTGATGTCAATTTACCCACCAGGTTGTTTCAAAATGGGTAATTCTGCCATTGGGAATGTGCAGTTGTTGGTTAAAAGAGCATCCAAGAAGCCTTCCTAAAGGATTGTTAATTATTGACAGTAAAGAGAGGCATGGAGGGGTTTGTATGAATAAAGATCTCTCCTACCTACAGCCAAGAATGACCTAATTTATTTTTTTTTTTTTAGGTACACCAGCAGGATCTGTCTGTAAACAGTTTCTAAGCAACAGCTCCTTGTCCTCTAGAAAGAATGTCACATTTTATCCCTGACTCCTGGGTTTTACAGCCCTCCTGCCCAAATGTGCCCTGGTTTAGGGGGAGGTTGGAGGAGCCTCTTCAGCAAGGATGATTTTCCTCTTTTGTAGTACCAGCACCCACCTAGGGCTCGCTGACGTGTTGGAAATTAAATCACTGTCTCCTTTAGTGCTGCTTTGCTGTCACAGGCCAGCACTGAATTATTTCTGTGCAGCTTCATAAACATTCTGTAATGATCAAAGAGCCCATATTTCTACTTCCATTTAAATCCAGGAGGTGACAAACCAGAAACTCATAGGTAATTTTTTTCCTTTAAAAGACTACATGGTTTGAACTGGTTTTAAGAGAAAAAAGTGAGTTTTCACCATAGCACAGGACTCTGTTTTCACCAAGACTTGTGTGGCATCTGTCTCAGACTGGGGAAATTCAGAGGTAAAGAAGAGAGCTCTTTGTCACCAGATTTTTATTAATCCCATCCCTGGAAGTAAACATTTAGTTTGTTGAAGATTTGGAAGGAAGAAGAGTAACAACCTCATTAGTTAGCAGAGGATGGTGGGACCTACAGAAATGTTTTGTTCATTTTACTTGGTTATTTTTAATTTGCTCTGTTTTCTGCTACTGCTACGTAGTATTTCAGTTTGAAAAATGGTCTTGGTGCTTTTATTAGCAGAGAAGGCCTGTAGATGTTGGAACTGTTTGGATTTGAGCAGTGGTTGTGATTGATAATATAGGCTGTAGCCTATAGCCTGATTTAAAGGAATTGTACAGTTTATTTCTTCACTAGATGAGGTAAAATGATAGGTCTGGTATCTAAGAAAAACAGAGCTCTCTGTATGTTTCCTCTGCTATTGTGAGGAGCTGTCTGGTTTCTTACAACTCTCTTTGATTTCAAATCAAACAAAGGAAACAGAGATTTCTGCCGTGTACAGAATGGGGAGTGAAAAAGTAATGGAGGCACTTTTCTGCCTTGCATTAAGGAATAAAAATCAGTAGAAGGAATTCTGAGAGAGAGGTTAGGTGTTATGATGTGCAAGTGGAAAGCACAACAAGAAAAGAAGTTTACAATACCTGTCTGTTTAAAACTTAACATCAAAGTCAAAAAATCTGGAGTTAGAAGACGGGTGAAACATGAGCTTTTGAAGAACTTTTTATGAAAACAGCAATAAAACTAAGATTTGTGATGTTCTTACTCTTTAGGGGCTGCTAGGGTGGCTTCCTGTCAAATACCATAAAAACAGGCTGATGAAAGAGCTGAGAGTAAATTCTGGTTTTTACTATTTTCAGCGTTCTCGCCTTCTCCATTACATTTTGACCAAGAGTAGTGTATCATCATAAAATTCAGACTGAAAGTGAGCTTTTGGGGCTTTGTGCCTTTCTATTCATTTCTTAGGTAAAGAAAATGGTAATTTCAGGCAACCCTTACCAATATTTGGCTAATATTTCCCTCTAGCTTTGGGCCAAATTTAACTGATTATTTGTCTGTCATGTAGAATAATTCCTCATTATTATCATTATTTCTCTGTTTATTCTGTGAGACATGGATAAATCCCACTGAAAGAATGTCTCTGTTGCTTAAATATTCCACTGTATACTAAATATTCTTTTGTGTACAAGTCAAATTCTTGCACCTTTGCAGCTTCTGGGTTGATAGAAAAACCTCCCTTTTCATAAGCAAACTATTTCAGCTTTGTTTCCTGCATATATTAACAAAGTGTTTGAAGATTGAAGGGAGTGAACATGCAGTGAGTCATCTCTTATGGAGAATAAAACCTGATAGATTTGTGAATGAAATCCAGCTTTGTGAAGTGGAGCATATAGTTTATTATTGCTGCTTTTTGGGTTTGTTTGGGTTTGGTTTTTTTTTTTAGTATATTTTTGCTTTTAACAGATGTGTGAGCAAAGTTTTAATTAGATTCGGGAAGTGCTGTCTTATACATTTGTAAATCAGCAAAAACTGGGATGAGCTGAATTCAGTAGAACTCTGATATGACTGGGAATATCTGCCTGAGATATTTTGAAGAATTTTTCAAGTGCCTCCATTGACTCTATTTCAGGAGCTTTGATTCCTAAACCTACACACAAACACGTGGATGCCTAAAAGGTTTGAAAGTGAACTGAACACTGCAAGTTTGATGAAGTCCCTTGACTGTTAATGTGTTTGAAGCAGTGTAGGATTTTAGCAGAATTGTGGCTTGGTCTGATGACATCTCTGGAGTGCCAAACTCTTCACAACTCCAAGTGTGTGTTGTACAGGGGTTTCTGCAACTCAGAAAATACTAACCATGCTGATCACAGGGCAAGTTAATAATAAAATCTGTCCTTCTTTCTGTGATGGGGTTTGGAAAGAAGAGGATATATATGGTTTGATTGATCCCTGGATATCCCATCCAGCCTCTAAGAACCAGCTGTTTATGGATTCCCTGAGTCTCAGGGCAGCAACTGGACCAGAGTTTTTAATTGAGGACAGATACGTTACTGTTTTTAGATTCCCTCGTTAAATGTTCCCTTCATTTCTGAAACATCCTGCTGCAATTGGTTCCACGAATCTGAGGGGAGAAATGTTGTGTGTTTGATGGTTTGAAATCTGGTGAGTGAGGAGTTTGAGATGCATTTAAGTTCTTGTGTCGTAGGAACTGTTGTGAGTTCTGTTTGTGTCCGTGCCTTATGTCTTCCCATAGAATCATGGAATGGTTTGGGTTGGAAGGGACCTTAAAGATCATTCAGTTCCCACGCCCTGCCAACCATTTCACAGTAAAGCACAATTACTTTTCCCCATGGTATTCCCACATTGTTCTCCATTACATGTAGTGGTGAAAAATGCATTTTCATCAGCCGTTTTTGGCCCTGGTAGCTGAACTTGGTAAGATCTGCAATCTGAACAGGAAGATTTATGATGTGTTCTGCTTTATTTATTTATATTAATCATTAGAAATAGTCACTTTACTCTTCACCTCTTGTTTTTTCCAAAGAGGTGGCAGGAATTCCTTCGTGGAACTGGTGATACTGTACAAATAGTAGAGGGAAGATGTGAGAATGTGCTTTACCTTCCAGAAAGCGCAAAATCCAATTAAATAAAGGAGTTAATTGTTTTAACAGCCAATATAATCATATTGCACGGACTGAGGTTCTGCAATGAAGTAGGAAAAGCTCAGTGAGGATGAGGCAGAATTTACACTTTACTTAAACTTTTACTTTACTGAAGTGTAATCAGGGATCACAGGAGAGGAAAATTTGGTTTTGGAGGAGCTTGGGTCTGCAATTGCTACTGTTGGAAACATCTGAAACAGTGATGGAAGAAATTTTGGTTCAAAGCCTTGTAGGAGGTGGGGGAAAAAGGAAAATTCACTATGGTGGTGTTTAATCGCCAAAAAGAGCTACACTTGCAGGGAGATAAGATTAAAAGGCAATTAAAAAGAACACTTTGGGATTTTGTTCTTGAGAAACTTCACAGAATCATGGAATCATTTAGGTTGGAAAAGAACCCAACCTGGGACCTGGGAAAATACAGTCTCAGCATTTCAAAGAAGTAAGGAAAATAAATAATATTCATTAAAATAGAAAATTAGGAAAAGACAGTGAGGACTCAGGGCAGCAGTGAAAGCTACTTTTAGATAAGAGAATTTTTTTAAGAGAATTTTTTAAAAAAGGTATCATAATGTGCAAGTATTCAATGCCCAAAATGTTATACTGGAGGCCAAAAATAATTCTGCAAAAACGTTCAAGATGTGAAAACCAATTATGAATCTTTTTCAAATGCTTTGGAAGCGAGAAGTGTTGGAGAGAGTTGGCAGCCAGTAGAAAAGGGAGGTAGGAAAGGTAAAAGGCAAAGAGGATGAGGCCCAAAAGGAAAAACAGGGAGAGTTTGAGCATCCCTGTTGTGAAACAGCCTCTGGAGGGTGTTCCCAGGGAAGCTTCCAGAAAAGATGGCTGAGACTGAAGCGTTGGTTAAAGGTGTTTTAGAGGAAATGGGTACAATGAGTAATATCATGTCACTGAAATTGAATTACTTTCTAGCTCACCATGTACTCATGTTTGGTGTCACCCTTGTTCCCCTGTCTCAGATCCAGCAGCTGCCTCAGGGGTCAGGTTTCACAGCACACAGAGCATTGATTAGATCCTGGACTACATTGGCTGCTTTTTGCCACTTTTTATCACCACTTAATCTATTATTTCATTTGAAAAGGTGCCAGTTTCAACTTCGTTTTGTTTGATTTTTTGCTTTTTGTTTGTTTGTTTTTGTTGTTGTTGATGTTGTTGTTTAAACCCTTTAATTTTCCACCATAATCCTATATGGAAACTCTGTATTCCACCGAGGTGCCTGTAATAATTTATTTACCTGATAGCTTGAAAGTTTCAGTGCCTTTTTTGAGTTTATCTGGGTTCCTTTGTTTTGTTAATCTTCACAGAGATTAGTTTTTCAGAGACACCGATCAAAGATTCACTATCAAGATGAAAACTGTATATGAAAAGTTCCTCTGTGGAAAAATTAATCTGATGTTAGGAAAATTGCTTTTTTTTGAAGGACTAGCATTCCATTGTCACCTATTTGCTTCTCACATTTCCTTTAGCCTGCAAATACTAATCACTTGTTAATTGATCCCATCAGAAAACATCAGTTTTTTATGTATTTATGCAAGAAGTTACTGCATGTTTTAATGTTGGTAAATAATAAAATGCATTTTCTGCCTTTCTCCTTGACTTGGGGGTTTTCAGTTCCGGTAGGAGTCAGACTGGAGAGGTGTTTTGAAGGCTGAAAATCAGATTAGATATCTTGGTGTGGTCAGAGCACAGAGATGGTAATTGCTTGGACAGGTTGCAAGCAGTTCAAAATACAACTCTGCAGTTACTGTACCATTGTGTCTTGGATTTTCTATTAAATATCTCTATATCTATATATTTTTTTTCTGAGTTGCTGCTATTCCCTTCTGTATTGCTTCTCTAGATTCTCCTCAGATCCATTAGTGGTGAAATCAGTTTCCTTCTGAGAATAACGCCATAGCATCAGTAAAAAAAATGCTTTAAACTCTTTAAAATGCCCTTGCACTGAACCTCATGTAATAAGATTGAATTTTTTTGTGTTTAAAATTTCAGTTATTTTTCTAAACAGGTAATCTTTAAAATTTCCATAATAATTTTGAAACAGCCACTTAGAGGACGTGGCAGTGCAGAACCACAAGCATCTCAGATTTATGTCATCTGACCATATGGATCTGGCTGCTGCTTTTCCAGATGAATGAATTCTGAGGATTCTCAGTGAAATACCCGACACAATCTCTCTCTCTCTCTCACTGGAACTGTAACCATGAGTGTTTATAGATGTCTCTTGGTTCAAAAAGTACAGTTGTAGAGTGATGGATATTTTAAGGATCAAGCACTGTTCTTCAGACCTCTTTATGTAAGAGATATAGAAAAAAATCCACATTTAGATGGTGATTTCTTTTTTTTCTGGTGTAGGGATTTTTCTAAGTTTTAGAGGTCAGCCAGGTTTCTTTCCTCTGTGGAGTTAGGACAAAACCAAGTAAAGCTGAGTAACTTCTGTGTATTTGTCTCATACCCTGCTACTCTCCTTTCCAAGAACAGAGATTTATATCTGGAAAGCCAAATATTTTCTCTCTACCATTTCCTAGAGTGCCTTCCCAGGACAAGTGCTGTCCTGCCCTGGGTACAAATGGATACAGTCAGGGCAGTGTCTAATCCACAACAGTTCCAGATTTCTTTGAAGTCCATGGGTGTCCTGAGCATCCTCTTCCAGGCTCAGCAGAGGGGATGTTTGAACAGCTTTCTCAGCATAGCAGACTTCCCACCAACTCCACAAAGTTGCTGCATTTCTCTCAGCTGTTTAAAATTCCTGTGCTCCCAGCTTATTAAGACTGCTTTTCCTCTCCTTTCTCTGTGTTTGTGATTCTTTCACCTTCAGTCAGTAATAGGAAATCCTGTGCAGATTGAAAAGGCTGTAGAACCCAGATGTCAGTCATTATGCCACAGTCTACCTTCAAATCAGTTGTTTTCAAAGGACAAGAAAATTGTTCATTATACATATATTTAATGAAATCACACCGCTCATTGAGTTTTTGCAGCTTTGCCTGGGGGTGGGAATAAAACCATGATCAATTTAAACATAGCATCAGTTTCTGTTCAGCCTTACTGTAAAAAGGATAATAAGGTTTTCATTACAGTCTTCCCTTTTCCAGAGGTTTATATCACCTACTAATTTACTCATTATAAGAACATTACATGGAAGGTTCGTGTACTAATCAAATTCCATTTGCAGAAAAATGCTCTCCAAACAGCCTTTCCACCTGCTCCACAAGACAGGTGGTTTGCAAAAATTGCACTGAAACTTCCAGACACTTTGGTGCAGAGAGAAGGGAATGTCAGATCAGGGTTTTCTCTGTGGTGGTGCAGAAGCTCCCTTCTTTCTATTCCCACGTTTCACCTCATCCCAGGACTTTTGCCATGTGAGAAAATGCTATGAGGGCTGGAGCCCCTCTGCTCTGGAGCCAGGCTGGGAGAGCTGGGGATGCTCACCTGGAGAAGGAAAGGCTTTAGGGAGAGCTCAGAGCCCCTTCCAGTGCTTAAAGGAGAGCTGGAGAGGGATCTGGGACAAGGGATGGAGGGACAGGACACAGGGAATGGCTTCCACTGCCAGAGGGCAGGGATAGATGGGATATTGGGCAGGAATTGTTCCCTGTGAGTGTGGTGAGGCCCTGGTTCAGGGTGCCCAGAGAAGCTGTGGCTGCCCCTGGATCCCTGGAAGTGTCCAAGGCCAGGCTGGATGGGGCTTGGAGCAACCTGGGCTGGTGGAAGGTGTCCCTGCCATGGCAGGGGATTGGAACAGGACAGTCTTTACAGTTCTTTCCAACCCAAACAGCCTGTGATCTGATGAACATTATATCAGCACTTCCAGATTGAATTTCTGTTTCAAGAAAAAAGAGGGAGATGGGAAACAAGAGAACTTGACCTTGTTGTTGTCATGTGGACAGTGGTGGTTTCTGTAATGGTTTTCATGGCTCTTTGAGAGGGAAGGGGAGGCTGGAGTGTCACTTGTTACAGTACCTTTGGTTATGAGTCCTGGGTGGTGTTCCCATTCTGTTTGTGCCAAGTGCAGTGTAAATACCTGGCAAAACCAGACTCAGCCCCTCTGTTCCAAGTGAAATCTGGATTTTTTAGATAGAGTGCAAACACAAAGTTAGAATTGGTCACCAAGGTGAAGTTTAGTGATACCAACCCATCCCAATCCCAACCACTGCTGGGTTTCCTTCTGTGGTGCAGCCAAGTCAAGCCCTGGGAGGATGGGAAGCAAGGAGAGAACAGATCTTTGAAAGAATTCCCTTTTAGGTGTCAAGCCCAGCCTTTGAGAGGGTGCAGTGTTACCTGTTTAACAGTTTAGTCAGCTGCTTTATGGGATGTTTGGAGCTGAACTCAATGTCCTGTTGCAAAAAGCTTATTTTCAGTAATTCCTTAGCTCCAGGCTAAGTCAAGCAGCTGCTGTTGACGGTTCTCATTCTGTGCCAGCTCCTGAGCTGTGCTCTGTCATTTGTGCACAGCTGATGTGCACTAAATTAACTTTCATTTTAGAAATACTTATTCCAAACCTGGATTTTTTTATCTTCTTGGTTTCACTCTGTTCGTTCTGCACCTGAACAAACCCTTGTATGAGCAGAACTGGGAGCAGAGCATGGGGATAGGAAGAAGTGGTGAGGAACAGGTGGATGCTGCTGAAACCATCAGTGCTGCAGGAGGGAAGGCTCATTAAACTGCAGCCCAGTGGGTGTCTGAGTGAAGTTTTGAAAAGCTTTAAAAGTGAAGGTGAGCAGAGTGATGCAGAGGTGATTTACTTTGTGGAAGAAGTTGGAGAAAGCAGTGACTGTACAAAAAACTGAAGTACCTTTGTAGTAGTTTCCTGAGTGCATGTGATGGAATAAGATTGCTGTTAACAGAGAGTGCAGACAGTGAGGTGCAGGATGATAACATCAAGAGGAGCAGGGGGGGAAGCATAGCTCCAGGTATATGGATGAGTCAGAATGTCACAAGAGTAATATCTTGGAAGATTTAGGTGTAGGTTGGATTGGATAACATAAGAAGAAATCCAAAAATAATACCTGTATAACAGGACAGAGAGATAATAATTTCATTTTTGACTGTGAGTGTGATTCTCTAGATAGAAGGTTTAGAGGCCACATGACTTCCTTCTGTACCTCTTGTTTCTTGGTAACTGCTCTAAAAGCTGAGTATCCAGACTGAATGCACCATGGCAGTTCTGTTGCTTTCCATGTAACCTTTAAAACCTTTTAGTCATTCCTTTCCACACAATTCTCATTCCCTTCAGAAGCAGTTAGTTTTGTTCTTTCTTTTTTGTTTTACTTTTGATTTTTTTTATATGGCATCAGTTTTCATGAATAATCCCAATATGCCAAATAACTCAGATTTGGTGGCTGAACTATTTTTAGTGTTCTCTTTATTCTTGGTGATTGCAATTTCCATCACTTTTTTTTTTTTTCTTTTCTTTCTTTTTTAATTCTTTCTTCTGTAGAAAATAGAAGATGCTTGGGAAAACATTTTATTTCAAGTAATGGACAGCCAGCCTGAACAGGCTGAAAATCTTTCTTCTGAGAAACCTTAGCCACATTTAAGCTGATTTTCTGCAGTCAGGTGGATAATGGATTGTGCCAGGAAGATCTTTGTGCTTGTAGCAGGTGGTTAAAGCATTTGATTTGGTCAGTGCTTGTTAGTCCTGGTGAAAGAAAAGTAAAGCAGTAAAACATTATTTGGAGCAGTTATTTTGGTCTCCTGAACGTTGATGCAAGTCTTTGCCAATTGTTCCACATTTAACTTCTGCAGATATTCTTGCATCTCACTTCTGGTTTTTTGTAGCAGTGAACATATTTCTATTGATCTGGGGGGGGACAAATATTGGATGAATATGTTCTATATGGATACTCAGGAACAAGTGAAAATCTACTGAACAGTTTTCTACAAGTTACCTGCAAGGCTAAACATTCTTTCTGCATGGATTAAGGCTGAAGTCATAATAAAATCACAGATGGAATGGAGATGTATATAAAAAGTAATTGATAATTTCAGTGTTTTACTTCAACTGTTTATTGCTGCATTCATAGGTTAGTCAAAAGCTGGACAAAAATATCAATCATCATTAAATCTATTAATTTCTGCCCTCATGCATGCTTTTGAAGAAACTCTAGGTTATACATGGAAGTTGGCACAGAAAGTCATGAGGTGGAACATATTACATTAATATTTGATATTAAACCCTCCCCCTCCCTTAATCAGGGATGCCCTAGGTATAATTTCAAGGAAGATTTCAAGCAGAACATGCTTGTGTGATGGAACTTAAACTCACTGTAGAAATTGAACAAAGGTAGAACACTTCAAATGTTAAACAGGACTTAAAATGCCTCTGTAGTCAAAATTCGTGTTTTAAAAAATGATCATATTTCAGAATAATTCTATGAATTAGCAAATTTAAAAGAGTTAGTTTTCCATTTATAGGGCAATAAAAGTATAGTCAAGCTCTTCCATGGTGCAGTTGTGCTATTAAAGACTTTTCTCAAACACTTTAAAATTCAGCAGTGTGCTCATGATTTACAAAAAATAAGGAAACATCCAAAAAACTAGACAGACAATTTGCAGTATGTTGTAAATGTCTCTTTTTGTAAAATAAATAATTATTGGGTTGAAAAGAACTGCTGATTTGCCTAAATGCTGAATTTCCTGTTTGTACAGCAAACTTTATGTGGTATGAAATCTTAAATTATTGAGAAATCTCATCTGGGACCTGCAAAGGCAAGGATGGAATAAAAAAGACAGCTCTAGAGACAGTGATTTCTTGATTTCCTTTATGGAATTATAGAACTGTTAAAGATGGTAAAGACCTTTGAGATCATCGAACCCAACCATGGATTTGATGGCAAATTTATGGTGAATTTGAACTGTGGGATTGACAAAGGAAAAGCCTGGGCCTGTTATTCCATACAAGAAATAATTGCATCAGAGGTATTAAATTTTTTTAATTTGGAATTAAAAAAAAAAAAAAAAAAGTTGGTTTTCTTTCCCTCTTTCTTGTTATAATAGATCCCTCTAAGCCTTTAGAGTAATAGCACTTAATGTAGCCAGAAATTCAAACCAGCAAGTTCATTAGAGAAGTTCCAGTTCAGTGGCACCTGAAATTTCCTCCCAGCTCTTCCTCCACCAGTATCAGTTCTGACTGCGGCTAATAACAGTCTGTTAATTTGTTCACACCAGAATAAAATAAGAAATTAGAAGCTGCAGTTTGCAGTTAACCTGTTTAGTCCCTGTGTTTCTCTGCCACAATTCAGGTGCTGTTTGTGGTTGATGTGCTGTTGTCCTTGAAGTGTGCAGTGGGAGCAGCTTGGGAGGTGCAGTTTTGTGGTAGCTCCAGGAGGAAAGGGAAGTTCAGGCTGTACCTGGGAAGTGGGGCAGGAGGAGAAGCACTCCCACATTTACAAAACAGCAAAGCACTTTTTTTGGAGCATCTCTGAGATGCAGGAAATGGAGATGTTATGTAGCCCAGCACTGCAGTGCATGAAGAAATGTTGATGGATCGTGGAATGGTGGAATGGTTTGGGGTGGAAGAGACCTTGCAGAACATCCATTGCCAACCCCCTGCATGGCAGGAACACTTTCCACTGTCCCAGGTTGCTCCAATGTCCAGCCTGGCCTTGGACACTTCAGGGATCCAGGGGCAGCCACAGCTTCTCTGGGTGCTCTGGTCCCATGCCTCACAACCATTTAAAAATTTGTTCCTAAAATATTATCTAAACCTTCCCTCTTCCAATTTGAAGCCATTCCCTTTTGCCCTGTCCCTCTATCCCTTGTCCCAAGTCTCTCTCCAGCTCTCTTGGAGCTCCTTTAGGCACTGGAAGGGGTTCTGAGTTCTCCCTGGAGACTTCTCCAGGCTGAACAATCCCAACTTTCCCAGCCTGTCCCTGTATCAGAGGGGCTCCAGCCCTCAGGGCATCTTCTGATATGGCAAAAGACCTGGGATGGGATGAAATGTGGGACAGGATGCCATGGTGACAATTTTTCATCATGATGTTGCTGTGGCAGCACTGCCAGGCTGTGCTGGACAGGTTCTTACTGAGATGCCAGTGTGTAGTGAACTTGGGCTATCAAATGGAATACAAAAAAAATAATTTCAGTTACAGCTCTAATTAGATTTCTGAGTAGCACATCCAGCTGCGTCTGCTTTAAGAAAAAGAAATGGGTTGCAATGGTTATTTTTGGTTTTTATTTATTTGGATTAAGCTTTAGGCTATAGCCAAACCTAGTTGTGTTAAATTTTGTTATTTGACTATGGATATGAAGGTGATGCTCTTGGAGAGTGTAGATCAAAAATCTGTGATGTCACAAATTCTGTTTTTTAAGAGAAATGGACGATAATCACATTTTTTTTAAGTGCTATCACCATTTCCTGTCTAAAATATATAAAAATTTAAAGTATGTATTTTCATGAGACAGCTTTTCTGAGTAATTTGCTTAATCTGCTCCTTTTTTTGTGTGTGTATAATTACCATCATACCATTGCCAGCATTATTTAATTTCTGTAATTATCAGTATTAAAATGAAAAGCCTTGGTTTTTTGTCAGGCATTTCAACTGATTTCTCCTCTGACAGATTTCTCTTTCCTCCTTTGGTCTGTTTATGGAAAAGATTGGCAGTTTTGTAGAATATGGAGTTTGTAGATGCACAGTGATTTTCATATATTCATATATATTTCATATATTAAGGAAAAAATAATTATCACTGTTTTAGTTCTGATTATTCCTGTATCATTCCAGAGTTTCAGAAATGGGATATTGGGTATGTGGTTTGTGAAATTGTGCACATTTATTGATGGGTGCTGTGTTCAGATGCCCTGGAGTGCAACCTGCTCCAGAAATCCACGCTCTTTTCCAATACTCATTTGGAAAATACAGGGGATTTACCATTTCTACAGCCTAGAAATGTGGCTTTAAGATGTTTATTAAAATAGGAGATAAGAAAAACTGGGGCTTGGAGAAATCATATGTGCCTCTTTGTTTAGTAAGAGGTGCTGAGCTGACAATTCCTATCCCAGTAAGTGAAGGTGCTTAAGCTGAAAGTTGGTTGGAGAATTTTAACTTGATGCAGAGGTTGCATTTCCAACCACATTTGTCCCTCAAGTCCAGCTCAGTTTTCAGATCCCAAAAAATTACTTCCCCCTCACTGAATCTACTCACAAAGCTGTCTGAAGGACATCATCCCTACCTTCACCACTTTTGGTCATTATGGATTTTTCTGCTGCAGCCCTTGGAGTTGTTGAATCTCTTACTATTGGAAGTTGGATTGATCGGTCCTTTTCTCCTTCCCCCAGGTTCTTCTTTAGGAATTCACTGAATTATTCCTGTTAAAATGTGTCCCCTCCTTTGTCTCTGAAACAGCAGTGACCCGGGCAGAGATTGCCCACTGTGCTGGGCACTGGTGAGGGCTGTGTCCAGTTCTGGGCCCCTCATGACAAGAGAGACACTGGAGCTGTCCAGGGCAGGGAACGGAGCTGGGGAAGGGTCTGGAGCCCCAGGAGCTGCTGAGGGAGCTGGAAAGGGGCTCAGCCTGGAGAAAAGGAGGCTCAGGGGGCCCTTCTGGCTCTGCACAACTCCCTGCCAGGAGGGGACAGCCGGGGGGGTCGGGCTCTGCTCGCAGGGAACAGGGACAGGAGGAGAGGGAACAGCTCAGGCTGGGCCAGGGGAGGCTCAGGGTGGACATCAGGAATAATTAATTCCCTCATGGAGAAGTTGTTTAGCACTGGGAGGGGCTGCCCAGGGAGGTTGGAGTCCCTATCCCTGGAGGTGTCCAAGGTGACTTGGATGTGGCACTCAGTGCTCTGGGCTAGTGACAAGCTGGGGATTTGCCACAGGTTGGGTTCCATGACCTTGGAGGCCTTTTCCAGACTAAATAATTCTGTAATTTTTGTGATTCCCGTGCAAACCACCCACAATCCACAGTAGGCAAAGCACTAATGTCACCCCAAGGAGCCAAACCCAAATCTACAAGGACTACAAGTAAAGGCCAGCAGGGAGATATTTCATCCCACCTTTCCTCTGGAGGAAATACATGAGAAAGATGCTGAACTGCCCAGTTGGAATCTATTGCTCATCTTTGTCTCAGCTCTGTCTTGCAAGAAGTTCTGTTACATTTAAACTTGTTTAAATCCAGAATGGCTTCAAGTGACTGCTTTAGAGCTACATTTTATTGTTGTAGAGTTGGTTTTTTTTTTCATTGTTTAAAAATAACGATAAAGGTTGAAAATAACTATAGACACTAGCCTAGACTGTTGAATAATGTTTAGACAGAACAGAAATAAATTGTAAACATAATTCTTTTCCTTGAAAATCTCAAAGCTTCATTTAATAGAGATGCTCTTAGGTAGTTAAAGAATAATAAAAAAGTCTTCTCCTATCAGTAAATGGTTACAGCATCATTATTATTTCACTGTATCTTTCTTTCTCACAGTATATTTCCAGATAACACACAGTGGATAAAGCTTTTTAATTTCACTTTGTTTAGATTAGTAATATTCTTACAATCACAGACTACTTGTTTATTTTTGATATGGAACATGATAGCCCATTTGTATGGAAAGGGAAATACCAGATACCTCTGTTCTTTTCTTTTTAATTATTAGATAGTGTAAAAGAGCACAGGAATGCCACATACAAATCTGTGTAACGTATGCACACGCTGCTGGCAGCCACAACTTAAATTTGAAAGGCCATCAGCAATTCTCTGGGATTTTTTGCTGATGTTTTAGGCAGTGGAGCTGTGTCTTAAACACTTTGTGCTCTGTTTTGCTGTGGGGTTATGCGTGATCCAGAAGGCCCAAAACTGAAGCAATTAGAGTGAGAAAAGACCTGTCAGGTTTTATGGCTTATTTTTTTGACAATGCAGGATTCTTACCCCTTAAACAATGTTTCCAAATGTGTGCCTGTTGTAATCACAAGTGATCTTTGCAAAAGTTTTTACCACCGTTCCTAAATGCAGATCACCATAGGAAAGGCATCCTGTATCTCAATTTTTGTTGTTTCCTTGTTGTACTTCTCATTCATATTAAAGAATTGTGATTAGAGAAAAAAATAAATTGAAGTTTGTTCCATTTTTCTCCTCATCAGTTACTTTTCTACAGGCAAATCATTCTTCTTGATCAGTGACCTCTAAAACTAGTTGATTTACATTTAAATACAATCTGTCATTTACATTCCTAATAAAAGGGGAATAAAAGGGACACAATATTCACATTGAAACATTAGTTTTCATCTATCACTGTAAAAACAATTTATTCTAAGCATTATATCTATGGAAAATACTAGCATTAAAATTGAAATTACAAGTCAGTACTTGACAATCTGATTCAATGTCGTTATATTCTACATTTCCTTTGTGGTCTTCCACTTTGTCTGCCTGCTTATGAGCTGTTTAAATTCCTTTGCCTAATTTTAATTTTTTAGAATAATTTCCATTTAAAGAGTGCTGGATACTATTATTGGATAGACTTGATTTTTTTTTTTTTCTGTTTAACTTTAGGATGGAAATTTTAATTAACATACAGAAAATTGGCATTTAAATAGTTCTTATTTTAAGACAATTTATGTGCAAGAAGAGTGTATTATTTTTCTTACTGTTTAATCTGTGAAACAAATGTTATCTGTAGCTGTAAATGATTTTATTTATTTTTTTTGGATATGTATGTATATTATCATATCCTTTCAATTTTAGAAGAGGGAGATTTCTGGTTATTATACCGATTTTTTTTTTTTCTTTAAATGATGAAATGAATAGAAGAAACAAAACTTTCAAATATATGCAGATACCATTTAGAGCCTGAACACTGAATGAAGGTGTGGAATTAGACATGACAGAGATGTGATATAAATTCCAAAGTTGGAACATAAATCCAGCTGTGATTTAGAGTATATGCACAGCACTAAAAAATGCAGATGGAGTTCTGACCACGAGAGCTCCTGCAGAGAATAAAGGGCATTTGTAGATTCTTGCCTCTTTCTATTTTGCATGGGGGTAATAAATATACTGAGGATTGGCTTAAAATTTAATCTATTACTTATTAAAAAACCCAAGCAAACAATAAAATACGATTTTGAAAAGTGATCCTGGGTAAGATTTCTAAAAGCTTGCAAAAAGGAAACTATAAAGAGGTTTTATCTTCATCTTCATTATGAATTGATGAACTTGCAATTTAAATCAGTTTTGCTCATTAATTTTCAAGTTAGTGAGCTGAAGTTCATTGTATTGATCAGAAGTTCTAAACCTGATGTGATTAAAACCCGTAAGTGCTGTAAGAGAACAAACACTGGTGTTGATCTCCGATTTCTGCTTCAAATTAACAGGCTCTTGTTAATTTGCTCTGATGGAAGAGATCTGGGCAGGTTTAATAATTCATCTTCCAGAACAGGTGTCAAGGACACTGAGTGGCACATCCTGATTCTAACTTTTGAGGCTCAATTTAAGACAATATTGGTAACTTGCTAACTTTTATATTATTTTGAAATCATCTCTCGGGAATGTGAAGCCAGGTTTCCCTCCAGAGCTGTGCTGTACAAAAATGAGGAAGGTGGAGCAAATGCTGTTGCAGCTGCCACTCGCCCATGGGCAGATTTTTGTGTTTTGTGTGTAGATGACTGAGTAAAAATGACAGAACCAGCCATATTTCAGTTGCCCCGGGAGAAGTTTTGGAAACTTGCCGGGAAGCTGGAGAACAGCACATTTTTAAATCATTTTTGGGGCAGATTTGGAAAAGGTTTGGTCCCACCTTTCCTCCCCACTCTTTTCAGGAGTCAATGTTTATTTCTGTTTTGTGTTGCTATTAAGTGACCTCTCTCTCTAGAGTAATCAACTTGCTGGTTGATTAAAATTGGATGTTTTGCATAATCAGATGAGATTTTTGGTGTTTCTTGCTTTGATGTTGGTTTTAGTGGAGACCTCAGTGGTGCTGCTGCTGCAGGTATTTGGAGGATTTGGAAGTTCTAGTGAGTAGGATTTTGTTAATTTTGATGGGCATTAATACCTTCCTGTAACTGATAATTTTTTAGAGGTTGATGTGATTAAAGAGAACCTAAGTTATGCTTTCTATACTTAGGCTTTTCACATTCTAATTTTCCTTTTTTTTTTTCTTCATGTCACCATTATTTATAGACCTCTCAGTGTGAATAATTTACAGTTGAAGGCCTTTGGACTTTAATACATTGGGATATATTTGGTTTTCCTGGTTCTGCAATATTTTATTTTAATTTTTAAGTCAGTGGTTAAAGGAGCAGGGGCACACCTTGGAGAACCCTCTTCTCAACGCCCTGATTTTCTCTGCTTTTTGTAAAGCTTCTGAACTCCCTTCAATCAGTAATTTTGATTTTTCTATGACTTTGTGGTCCTCCTTAGATAAACTTACTGTATTCTCCTTTTCCCCTTTCCATCATACCTTTTCTCTTGAAGCTTACATGAGTTTTCTGTTGTGTTTAATCCATCCCCTTTAAATGTGGGAAAACTTCCATAAGGATGAGCCAACCTCAATGAAAGGTTGAGATCTCTGTCACTTGTCTGTCCCTGCCAGTACCTGTGAGGATTATTTCTGAGTCTGTAAACACACCTGTCTGTGTGCTTTTAATCAGTTAGCAGTTTCTGTGAATATATTCAATTATGAAACCACTCTTTGTCTTGGTTTTGATTGAAGACTTCCCTTTTACCATTAACTGTTTCTCAGATGTTGCTGCAACATTGGATGCTTTGATGTCTCTGCATTTGAGTGCTGTTACCTTTTAATGAATTTAATAAGAAACCTCATCCATCAATAACCTTTAGTGCCTTAAACCCAGAAATTTCTTAGACTGGCTGATATGAACTTGGAGGTGGCTTCAGTCACATTGTTTAAGTATCCTTAATTATTATTTTTTCAGATCTGTCATCTGAAGTCCTACAGAATGATAAGAAAATGGGCTGAAGATAGTGTCTGTTCTGTTTCCAGGCACTATTTCACGTGGCATTCTGCTCTCAGTGGGCTAATTTGGAGCTCTGTTGATAACAGATAAAAATATTGATAAATACTGAATAAATACTGATAAATGCTCTACCACTCTACTGTGGGCTTCTTCAGCAAAATTCAGTATTGCATCAAAGAATGAACTTACCCAGGAATAATTCAGTTTTTGACACGAATCTGGTGGCTTCAACAGAAGGACAAGTAGGTCATGTAAAAAGAAGCAACCAAAAAATTGCTTGTGAAGTGTCTGCATTCGTCTGGTTCTGTTCTCCAGTCTGGTTTACCAACTTACCTTGAATTTTCTTGTGTAAATAAAATTATTCTTGGAATGTGCCTTCATTCCTATGTCAGGGGAGTTCCCAGGTAGGACGAGGCAATGAGATTTTGCACTGTTGGATAGGAATTTTCTCCTGAGAAAAGCTATCCCCCTTTTTCCTGTCAGGAAAACCAGTACCAATATATTTTGTAATATACAATAATTTAGCCAGATGTACCTTAAGTAAATAATCTCGCTTAAATAAGCTTATTCTGGAATATCATACATCTTGTCAGCTCTGATGTTATAAGACTAATTATCCCATATTTTGAGACTTAAGATTATAGTAAAAATTTGCACAGAGAATCAAAATCTCTTCTGATATGTTTGGAGCTGATAGTTTGTACTTGTTCATCCAATAAATGATTATACTCTGCACAGTACACTCACAGAAATGTCTTGTCATGAGAGAGCAAAGTGTGCAAATCCCCAAAGATTTTACAAAATTAATCTCCAAACCTTAAAAAAAAACCTAAACGGAAAAAGAAATTAAAAACCCCCCATTGCACTCAACTATTCTTTACTTCTCTATCTTTTTGCTGTGGAAAATTATTTTTTTGATGTAAAAGTCTGTATAAATTCTATTTTTACATGGTGTCACTGTAGATGTTTCAAATATTAAAGCAAATTCTTTCTTGTAATGTCTTTAGAATCACAGTTCCTCTAGGGATCATTCATCTGGTGAAGTTTAGTTTTTAATATTAAGTTTCTATGAAATTCTTTCTGCCCAATATTAATATTTCCACTTCACACAGATAAAGCCAGATTAAAAAAAAAAAAAAAGATAAAGAAAAGCCTCAAAGTCTTTAAAATTTTATGGTACAAATGACTGAACTGTGTTCTTTGGAATAGATGCTGTGGAAATTATTTTTTTTTGCTGCTGGGTTTTTGTTGTGTTTGCAACGAAGCATTTAAATAACAGAAGGGATTACAAAGAAAGTTTGAAAAATAGGAGTTAACCTTTTAGTGCAAGTACTCAGAATAATCATCACATCCTGGGTCACTTAGCACTGTCCCATCCCTTCTGGTTTTAGGGATTCTGCTCAAAAATTGTCTATTCACTTCAGAGTTAGTGGTATAATAGGAAATGGGAAAATCTGGCTAAAGAGAATAAATAGGCCACATTGGATTTTGGCTTTATGATCACTGGTTTTATTTCTGACTAAAAATAAAGTTCAGTTCTGCTAAATCTATCACACTTGATTAGCTTGATATTATAAAGGGAACCAAAAGGAATCCAAATTCGCCCTCCCATTATTTGTCTTTTTGATATGTACACAATTAATTTTATTTCCAAACATTTAAATGCACTGGGCTCACTGTATGTTTGGCTTAAAAACAAACCAGCAAAAATGCAATTATGATCATCAGACACTGTCAACAGAAAAAACACATCTTTGAAATGCTGCATTGATGGAAAAAGGTAGTTGTAGAAAAGTTTTTGACAACTACTGGGAGAAGAAAGAATTGGGACAAGTCATCTGCTACACCAAATATAGAATTATTTTCCAAAGGTTATTAATAAAGCAATAATGTGTGTGTATAATAAAAAGGAAATGAGGAACTGGAAAAAAATAGCTGGCTTTCAAAAAGACCGGGGGTTAAAACACATTTGAGAATTTTTGGTGCTTTTTAAGCACCATGAAGTGATCATCAATCTCATATAATAGCAAGTCAAATCTTTTACTGATTGAAGGCAATAGAGAAAATTACTGATGGTTTCAATAAAGCAGGTTTAGAGCCCATATCATGGTCTGTAAGGGGAGACAGAAATCTCTGCTCTTGTGAGATCCTCTCGTGTCTGACACGCTCCTGAACTGCCAAGCTCCTGCTGAATCCTATCTCAATCTGCAGCACTTGGGGTCATAATTGTAACTTATATTTGGGGATTGACTGTAGTACCAGCAAGTATAGCCTAAAAAGAAAACTATAGTTATTTCAAATAATCTGAAGAATGAGAGGGTATGAGACTTGAGTATCAGGTTTTTCATTAGGTTCATGATAAAAAGTCTGAAAAAAAATCCAATTAGAATCTAGTTTGTCTTTGAAATTCATATAATATGTAAGTAGTTACTGAGTTTTATTTTGCCAAGTTTTTTAATGAATCTACTGAGATAGCATGACTCAAATGAATAATAAATTGTGTGAATTGTTTCAGTTACTGCAATTGGCAATAACAATTCAGTTGTATGCAGCTGGCATTGAGAAGCCCATGGATTGAGCAATGCCGAGTGCAGGGTGCTGCACCTGGCTGAGAGCAATCCCAGGCACAAACACAGCCTGGGGTGGCCCTGCTGTGGAAGCTCTGTGGAAATGGACCTGAAAGAGCTTTTCCAGCAGGCCAGGGAGTGATGCTACCCCTGTGCCCAGCCCTGGGGGCACCTCTGGGCTGCTCTGTCCAGCTCTGGATCCTCAGCACAGCAGGGACAGGAGCTCCTGGAGCTGAGGAAGGGCCTGGAGCATCTCCGTGCCCAGGAAAGGCTGAGGGAGCTGGGGCTGCTCAGCCTGGAGAGGAGCCCCAGCTGAGAGGGGCCCTCAGCCCTGGGTGTCCTTGACTGTCCCTGGCTGTCCCTGGCTGACCCTGGGTGTCCCTGGCTGACCCTGGGTGTCCCTGGCTGTCCCTGGATGTCCCTGGCTGTTCCTGGAGTGTCTCTGACTGTCCCTGACTGTCCCTGGGTGTCCCTTGGTGTCCCTGGCTGTCCCTGGATGTCCCTGACTGTCCCTGTGTGTCCCTGGCTGTCCCTGGCTGTCCCTGTGTGTCCCTGGCTGTCCCTGGATGTCCCTGACTGTCCCTGTGTGTCCCTGGATGTCCCTGGCTATCCCTGTGTGTCCCTGACTGTCCCTGCCTGTCCCTGGGTGCAGGAGGGGCAGAGCAGGGCCCAGGTTCTGCTCCAGGCCCAGCAATGGCACCAGAGCCACGGGCAGGGGCTGAGCCCAGGGAGTTCCACCTGCACATGAGGCAGAACTTCTTCACTGTGCAGTGCCCAAGCACTGGACAGATTGTCCAGAGAGGCTGTGGAGTCTCCTCCCTGGGGATATTCCAGAGCTGGCTGGACACAGCCCTGAGCCCTGTGCTCTGGATGGCCCTGCCTGAGCAGGGAGGTGGCACCAGTGACCCACTGTGCTCCCTTCCAGCCTGACCCATCTGGGATTCTGTGAGTTGAGTTTAAAAATTTGTAGGTATTAAAAAACTCTTGATACATAATGAAAAGTAATGATACTGGAGTCTGTCTTCACTTTTTTTAATTAATGAGCTGCCAGTCGCTTCAACAACCAAGTCCTCTTTTGAGTACAATAAAGTTTCATTCTAAATGTAATATATATTCTCCTTTCTTGCATAACACAATACTTGTATAGCTGACATCATAACATTGAATGTGTCACAAAACCAATTTATTTATTCTCTCCTTTGGCACACTGGAAATGCTGTTTGTCTATTGCGAAGAAAGAGAATGGCACAGATGGGGTGGCATCTTGAAATTAATAAAAAATAACAAAATCTGAGGAAGGATTTGAAACAAAATTCTGTGGCTTCTACTCCACTGTAACACACACCCAGAAGGAAAATTACCTGTGGTAGGGCTGGCTCTCAAAAGGTCTCTGAGGAGAAGAGGTGAGTGTGAGGTGTTGGAGCTGTTCTGATAATAACAGCTCCCTGCAAGCTTCTGGCCTTGGGTAGGATCAGGGATTTTGGACTGGGAGACATCTTTTCACATGGGCACTGCAGAGTTGTAAACTGCAGTCACCACATTTTATTTCTGGCTGCCATCACTTCCATCCACCAGTAGGTTGCTTTCATCTTGCTGTAGCTGGAGCCACCTCGTATTAACAGGCTTAGCTAATGTTCTTCTTGGCTGAAAAATTTGGGCACCATTGAGCTGAAGAGTCATAAAAAAGTGGAGCTATTTTCTTGGAGCAGTCACCACCATTATTGCAAGATTCCCAGTTAATCAACACAATTTAGTGAATTGCATCACTGGCATCCAGAACTGTCACTTTCTGTGGACGGCCAGGCTCACTGGTGTAATCTGTGGGACAGAGACTTCATGGGTTATGGTCCCAGAAGGATTTTATAAATAACTCCAGCTTCACTGGGAGGTGGTATCTGTGACTGGCATTAGTGGTGTAATTCAAAGTTACATATTAGTGTGGAGGTTCTGCACTGAAATAAATGTTCCTAAAAGGTCAAATGGAATGTATGCAGTCAGGTCTGGCCCCGTTCCCAGATTTTATGAATGAAAACATAATATTGGGCTTGTAAAATCATATCCTTTCTCTTTTAGTGGAAAGTAGTCCTTTTAGCATACTTCCTTTAGAATTTGTAACTGCTTGTGTAATCTGGTGTGAAAATTGAGACGCTTTGCTGTTCTGTTTCCTTGGGTACAAGGTTGTCTTCTGTGTGGTCATTTTTTCAGATGATTGCTTCCTCTGTTACAGAGGGAATTCCATTCTCACATTTTGGCATGAGTAAACATCTGTGTATCCATGGCAGGTATTGAAGCTGTTTCCATCTAAACCCTTGTTCAGATGCCTCCTTGATACCCAAGTCTCAGATTTCCAGAGACAGACAAGGAAAACAGCAAGAGCAACAGCAAAAAACAAAACAAAACAAAACAACCCCCCCACTAAACACTTCCCTTCAAAAAAAAAAAAAACCTCAAACCAAACAAAAAAAAACTAGAAAAAAATTAAAGGGGACAAATGAGTGCATTTTTCTGCAGTACAAGAAAATGACTTGGAAGTTTCTGTGGGAGTTACACAGCATGAAGCAAAGCTGAAGTGCTTTATAATACCAGAGTCCTTAGTGATGTATACATATTTTACCTTGATTTGTTCTCCTTATTATTTTATGAAATTCAGCTTTTTCTTTTTTCCCCCTCCCTCAACACTTTTCATGAGAAATCTCAAAGATCAAAATGTGGCTGTCAATGGGAACTTTGCTTTTTGTTTAGATTTCTGAGAGTTGCTGATGTATTTTAACTACTTTTCCCTTCTCATTGTACATTCCAAAGTAAATATTCATTTGAGAATCTGGATCTGTATTTTGCTTATAATCTAGTTTTGGGTATTTTATTATGTATAAACCACCTTAATTACCTGTGGAGTTTCTACCCAGGTTGTAGATAAAATTCCTGCTTAAAAAATCCAAGTGTGGCACCGGTATGAAGGCAAATGTGTGTTCTGTGCCCAGAGGATTTCCCTGTGGTGTGGCTGGTGGTGGAGTCATTAATCAAATATAGCTCCTTATTTTCCTGATAAAGGAGGGAAGAATGGGAGTTCAGTAAATGGAGATTTCAGTGATTTGAAAGTGGGAGAGTGCTCTACCTTTTGTTTTGTTTCCGTGAAATTGAAAGTGCCATTCAGCCTTATCTGGAAGTTCTATCCAGCACTCTCAGGTTCGTGAGTTTTAGTGGTGCACTGAGCAGGAATAATTTTACATTTGGAACAGAATTATTGTGCCCTTCAGTTACTATATGTGAGCCTGGTTCAAATTGTGTAGCATTTCAGCTGAAGCGAAGGAGACCTTGGTGACGCAAATGACAATTTAAATACTTGGTTAAATATCAGGAAACAGAGATCTCTTCAAAGAACTAATAAAATCTTCCAAAACATAAATGCTGTTTTCTGGAGGAGGCTGTGCAGACCAGAAGATATGCAAATATTGGATTTAAAGGTAATTTGTGTAAGCTAACAGTGCTAATAATTGGAATTTACGTATGTGCTGGCATATGGGAAAAACTAATTAACCACTCATGCCTAATGTTGCATAATAAGAAATGGTAACTTGCAGGCAAATGCATGAAAAACTCATCAGGTTCTTGTAAGCAGGAGCCATGATTGAGGTTTTGGGATGCAGGCTGGATGCTGCAGCGTTGTGTGGGATCTGCAGTGTGCAGTGTTGGGCTGGCTGTGAGCTACATTAAAAACAGCCCTGGCACAAATCCCATCTCAGCCCTGGACTGTGTGAGTGGAAAACTCCAAGGGACTCCTGGGAGCTGAGATTGGAAACGAGCTGTGGCACTCTCAGTCCTGGCTGGAAATCCTGTAGGCGCTGGAGGGCTGGGAGTGGGCAGTGGGAAAGGCAGGTAATGCCTGGAACATCCCAAAACTTTGAATTAAAATCAGCTTTGCAACAGAATGGAAATGACTTTGAAATTTCCTCGTCCAGCAGTCACAGGGAATTTCTGATTTTGAATGCAAAATGCAGAGTTATGCATGGGGAAAAAAAAAAAAGAAAAAAAAAAAGATTTCAAACCAGTTATGTACAATTTTTTATTTAAACACTTCAGCAATTGTCACTTTGGAGAAGGAGGTAGAGGGTGTATAGCTGCTGATATACAAGTATACAAGTTAGGGCTCTTTCTTGTTTAACCACGAAAACCACAAAAATGTTGGATTGTCTCCTGTGTTAGAAATCTGGCTTGTACAGTTTTGTGTTCCTAATAATATTTATCCACATATTATGTTCTTCTGTGATGGATGTGGAAATTTAGAATAACTTGTCAAATGGTTCTTTTTAATTTCAGGAAGAACTATAAATGCTTTTCTGTTCCTTTTAACTGGAAGGAATAAGTTGAATTTCCTACTTCTCTTAAAAGTACACATACTTTTTTACTTGTTTGTTTTGCATTTAGGGAGAGTAAGAATAAAGGAAAAAAACCTGAATAATTCCTAAATCAACAACAATTTTTCAGCCACATAAATATATTTAAATTATTTCCCAAGAAGGCAAATTAAATATTTAGTATATAACTGTGGATTTCAGTACATTTTCAGCTATAACTTTAAGCTGAAGTTTACAACAACAGTACAAAATTATACCATTGAGACAGTGTAATTTATGAGATGTGTTGGTAGTTTTGCAGCTGATAAGGACAGGATATGAAAAGGAAAAATCACAGCCACAGTGCAGCAAAGTGACAAAGGAGACAGTTTATGTGATTCAGTTGGGATGGTGCAGAAGATTGTTCAGGGAGCAAGGTCAACTGTGTACAAAGCTGCTCTTGAAATGTTACATTTAAATTAATTAAGTTTATTTTAATGGAACTCAAAGTGACTGGGTCCACACCGGGTATGGCTTTTATCTGCCCAGGATAACTGAGCTACTTTTCATTGCTCTGTCTCTGGCTGGCAAAATGAAACATTATCTTAAGGCATTCTGAGAGAATGGAGCAGTGGATGATGGATTGATAACTCTGAATAAGAGTAAGAAACAGCACTGGTGATTAGAACACTGATTGTATCAAGAACATTTAAGAAATTATCATTTTTCCCCTCCTCTTATGCACTTGTCTCACTGATGGCAGGATCAAAAATTAATTCCACAAAATAATCTCTTCTGATTTCATGCTTGCTTCTCAGGCGTGAATCCTGTGTTTTGAGAGGAAATACAGAGCATCAAAATTATTCATGGGAAGAGATAAGTTTGTGGCTCCCCATCCAAAGAGAATTGTATAGGAAATGCAGAAGGTGACATGAGTGGAGATGAATGCTGAAGGTCTCCTCCCTTTAGGTCATCCCATCCTCAGAGGCTGCCTTTGTCCTGAGATGACTACAAATGAGGGGAAGGCCCAGGACAAGGCATAAATGATGCCAAATAAATGCTATCAATTTGTCTGATAATGAGAAATATTTACAATTAATGGCATTGTTTGGTCTATTTGAACGTAGGCTTTGGGCGTGAGATTTCAGTGGCAATAGAAGTAAAATATTAAACCCTTTATAAATTGTACTTTTTATTATTATTTTGGTAGGAAAAATAATCAGCTGAGTTGTCTTAGTTAAAAATAATGCACACACACATATTGCTGTGATAGTCCTGGCAAAAGCCTCTGACCCATAAATCTGATTTCCCGTATTGTAATTTTTAGCAAATACTACCTTAAATTAGGTTTAGTTGTAGATTTCAGGACTGTGTTTGTGTAAACAAATTTTGCCACATAGAAGTATGCAAGATAACAGTGAAATTCTGGTAGCATTTTGTCTACTTTAGTTAGAAATTTATAATGTGGCTTGGATTCAGCATATATTGAAAGGTTAGATTCATTTTTGGATTTGATTAAACGTGCTCATTGTTGTGAAACATTTTGTTGCAAGACCTGCATCACTAAGTTATTATTTTAATTTACTTAGCTTACTTGCAATAAACTGATGGAATTGTGTAGAACTCATTTTTTTCTTCCAGAATTTTATCAGTTATTACCAATCCTTGCTCAAAAGTTTTCTTATGAGGCCAGCCCTGTGGCAATGTTCCCAAATTTGTATCTAACAAGGAATTTCAAAGTAATGGAAGTTCAACACCTGGGGTTTCATACCTATGACTGCATACATAATTAATTTTTTGCCCACTGTGAGAGTTTAGGAATGTTTTTTTTGTGATGGTAGAAATAGAACAGTAGTAGTT
The DNA here is from genome assembly GCF_971803275.1 of Cyanistes caeruleus. Classification (NCBI taxonomy): domain Eukaryota; kingdom Metazoa; phylum Chordata; class Aves; order Passeriformes; family Paridae; genus Cyanistes; species Cyanistes caeruleus. The sequence goes on from NC_141705.1 coordinate 3,981,729, forward strand.
TATTGATACATTTTTTATTATAGTGTATTTTATATGTTTGGAATTAAATTAAAGTTTCAAAAGGCAAGTGTTTTCTTATTAATATCTGGTTTCAGTTGAGTTTTCTCTGATTATATTAAAAAAATTAATTGCTGGTAGGAATGTTTGATTTCCTTTCTGTGATCTGAGGAAGCAATTAAATGCTGTTAAATAGAATCCTATTTCTTGGAATGAGTTCACTTTCTTTTGAATTTCCTCATTAGCTGCTATCTTACAATTAAGTAATTGTGCAAGATCATCATGGATTAAAAGTAGTGTAGAGGATTTAAATGTGTATTGCTGCTTTTGGGAATGTGTGAACTGTTGAGGGGCTAGGGAAAGGAAGAGGTGCAGAAAAATTTGGGAATATTTGATTTTATATGACTTGTTATTTTCCTGTAAAACTAAAACGATGGTAAGGAGCTGATCAACCTGCAAGGGACTTCAAGGTGGTTTTTGTGTTTCTTTGCTGTCAGGACACACAAGAGCAGAGAAGGGGACAATGGGAAACAGCCTCCAGTTACACCAGGGAAGGTTCAGATGGGATAGTAGAAAAAAATTCTTCACTGACAGCATGGTCAAGCATTGGAAGGGGCTGCCCAGGGCTGTGGTGGGGTCACCATCCCTGGAAGAGTTCAAAAAAATGAGTGTATGTGGTTCTTAATATGGTTTCGTGGGAATGGTGATACTCAGAGGTTGGACTTAATGATCTTGGGGGTCTTTTCCAGCCTTATTGGTTCTGTTAGGAGACAAAAATAAAAAAAGGCTTCTCTTTCTGCCTGATAAATAGATCACATAGAATGTGTATAATCTGCTTTCTCTGTGTGTTTTCTATCCCTTTTGACACCAGTAGCCCATGGAGAGTCCTTGTCAGAGGAGTGTTCTTGTGAGAACAGGGACAGCAGAACAGCTGTGGCACTGCTGTGTAGGTAGTGGAGAAGAAAATGTCACCACCAGTTCAACCCTTGAGGTTTTTTCCGTGCCTGCCCTTCCCAGTAGTGATTCCTCACTTCCAGGAGCACCGTGGGTCTGTGATAAGAAGTAATTTTCATGAGTGCCTCTGTGTGAAGCTGAACGGTTCCTCTGTGCCCCCCTTTTAATAAAGAAGCTGCTGCTGCTTGAAAAGCAAATTGGAGCTGTTGTTTCCCCTCAGATCCGCTGGGTTCCTTCATTCCTGACCCTCCCTGTCAGGGCAAAGCCATTCCTGCTCTAACAGCCTGCCACCACCTGCCCTGCTTGCCTTATCACAAGAAGAGGGAAAGGAGTAGATTTATCTCACTCCTAAGAGCTGGCCCAATCTTTTGTACCCTGGAGGTTTCCTTATCTGCTGGAGATTGTCTCCAAGTGATTTGTCTTGCTCCTCCATACCAGAGTAGGCAGCAGGCTGGGGTGTCAAGTTTTACACTCCATTTAATGAGGGGATGAAGTGGTTGATGTCTCAGAGTAAAAGTGTAGGAAAGCACTCCCCGATAGGTTTCCTGGACTCCTCTCAAGCCTCAGGCAGCCTGCAGCTCAGCAGCTTCAGGGCAGTGTTCTAGAGGTTTTTTTTGTCTGTTTTGTGGGTTTTTCCCTTTCTATTCCCTTTTGTGAATGAATTAAGGCATTTTATGAGCTGATGTAAACTCACATCTGGAGTGCACTGTGACAGGGAGTTCCCAAACCTTTCTGGATAACATCAAAAGGGTTTTGTTAATTATTTTTTCCATTGGGAAAGACAGAAGCAAAACACTGTTTAATTTTATCTGTGACACTACAGGTTATTATTTTTATTATTATTTATTAGGAAAAGCTTCTTCCTCCAGAGGGTGCTGGCACTGCCCAGGCTCCCCAGGGAATGGGTACGGCCCCGAGGCTGCCAGAGCTCCAGGAGAGTTTGGACAACACTCTCAGGGATGCCCAGGGTGGGATTGTTGGGATTCACCTGTGCCAGACCAGCAGTTGGATTTTGATGATCCCTGTGGGAGCCTTCCAACTCAGGATATTCTATGTTTCTATGATTTCAGGTTTTCTTTTGTTTTGCACTATGAAGACTTTTTAATTTCTGTAGGTTTTTCTTGAAGTCCTTGACTGCCCTTGTTGCCAATGTATTCCTCTGTTCTGCAATATTCTTTGTAGGAAAGTGATGGCTAAATTATATTAATGATACGGATTTATAATGGCATAATGGTGTTTTCTGGTTTGTTCTTGTTCCCTTTCAGAATAATTCCTCGCCTTATTTTTGTTGCTGCTCTGTGTTAAGCTGGTGTTCACAGAAAGCTATTATAATTCACAGATTGCATTCCTGGGTTTTAATAACCAATCCAGAGTCCATCATTATGTATGCAGGCAGGATCCTGGTCCTTCCTGGTTTTTATCACTTTGCATCTATCAAAGTTAAATTTAATCTGTCTTTTTCACTGCCATTGTAAGAACTTCAGAGCAATGCTCTGTGGTTCTTGTTTGTTTGGAAGGGAGGAACAGGTAAATGATCAAATTCTGTGGGCTGGCATTCTGCATTTCAGTAATGTATTCAGTCCTGAGATCAGTTAATTTATTGTCAGTAACTAGGTTTCCTGGAAACGTAAGAGGAGAGGGAAAGGACATGAAAGTAAAGAAAAATAATAAATGTTAGCCTCTGTATAGTTTGAATTCTTGGTGTATGGTGGATCAGGGAGGCAGCTTGAGATACAGAAGTGAGACTGGAACCTGTAGTACTCCCAGCAACCTGGTGCCTTCTGAAGAGTAAAGAATAGATAACAGGTGTCCTGCCAATGTGTTATAACAGGGGGGGAAATGGGTTTTCTCAAGCTGTCAAAGACATGGGAAAATGTATTGCTACCCAGCAAACCTCAAAGTGCTAGAGCTGAGAGCATAGCCAAAGGAAGAGCTCAGCCCTGGAAGGATGCAGTTTTGATTCTTTCTTCCTGAATTTTCTTTATTGTAATGACCAAGTTGCGTTCTAATAAAATCTGTTTTTACTAAATCAAAGCGCTTGTAGTGTTTTTGGCTCACTTAGCTGAAGGAAAAGCTACGAGTAGTTGTGGCTCAGAGTAGGGATTGACACAGGGCCCAATTAAAGTCTCAGTGATGAATCTGAGAAATTCTTTCAGTTACCAGTTGCAGATGTAGTCTAGACTGGACACTAATTTATTGAACTGTCTTTTCTTCATTTGTGGCTACATCATAAATATCAGCAGCCAAATTAAAAAAAGAAAATTCTGAAAATTTCTAGAACAGTGACCATAGAAGTTCTAGCTAATAGAATTATCACATCCTTGTGTATGACAGGTAACGGATGGAAACTAAAATACTTCAAATTTAGTTTACCAGTAAGTTTTTTTCCTTGGGTTTTATTTTTTGGGTTGTGGTTTTTGTTTTTGGGTTGTTTTTTTTTTTTTTTTGGTTGCTTTTTGGTTTGGTTTTGGTTTGTTTCTTCATTGTTTTGTTCCTCTTCACTATTTCAGATGTTGAATAACACAATTCTGAGGCAAGAATTTTTTATAAGATACAATGCTGGGCCTTTGTAAAGCACAAAATTATTGAAAAGGGATTTATGTTCTGAAGGTGTTGCAGGTCATGGTTGCTTGGACTGCAAATTAAAGCTAAGAGGACAACACAATTACATCTCAAATAAAAAAAAAACCTCCCTTGTCCTAGGGATGATTGATTTCTTCATGGAATAGGTGGGGGGAAAACATGTTTAGTTCTAAGTACTACACAGAAATCAAAAAAATACGGGCTGCTGCTGATAAATTAGATTTTCTTTTGGAAACTAGAGCATTAATAGACTAGAATAGATGGGAAACAGCCCTGTCAGTCTGCTCTCAGACAGTAGAAAGCTGGAGCCACAGTGATAAGAATTATTTTTGAAGAAATAGTATGGCACAGTGGAATTAACGAGGACAAATGGGGAATTTAAGGAGTGGGATGTAAACATGTATTTAAAACCAAGTCAACAACAACAAAAGAGCCACAAGGGATAACTTGGAGTGCTTTGTACAAGGCAGCAGAACGAGTGATAGGATGCCATGGATTAGTGAGGGCAGCAGGATCACCTATTGACTGCCTACAGGGATACAGGGAACAAAACAAAAAAGAACTTGGGCTTAAAGGCTGAACATCCCTTGATCAGGGACAAATGGTGATTCTGGATACTTTCCATGCCTGTGCAATGAAGAGAAACTGCGATGACATTTGTCACTATTGAATTATCTGCTTCGTTTTCTTTCATTCTGCTGCAAATACCCCACTAAAACCCAGGAACATTCATGCATCGTTGTGATGGCTGGCAGCATACACTGGAGTTATTAAAGACAGGGATGTGAGCCAAATCAAAGAAATTTACTGTCTTGAAAACTGGCTTTGTTCATGGTAAGACGTAAAGGAGGAAACTTTAAAATATTGGTATGGTTTGGAAATTAACGACCGTGATGGCGAGTTTTTCTGCTACTGCTGTGTATGTGCAATGGGAATATCAGCTGCCACTAGATTGTGATTTTTCTGTCTGGAAAGGTGTCCAAAGGTTGGATGGGGCTTGGAGCAACCTCATCTAGTGGAAATGTCCCTATAGCAGAGGGTGGGACAAAATGAGCTTTAAGGTCCCTTCCAACCAAACCATTCTGTGATTCTGTGATTATATCATCTCTAGCTCTGTAAGTAATCCCTTTATTTGGAGAAATACTGCTTAAAACAAGCCACCTCCAACGTGTCCATTGATCAAACAGTTCTCTGTGTTTTATGGGTAGTTTTAAACAAATAGTGGATTGTGCCAGTGCCTTTCTAGCTCTGTGGATTGTGTTGCCATGGAGCATAAATCTCCACATGTCACTGGCCTGTCTGACCCATTCCAGCACATTTATAATTAGTGGGAACTCCTAAATCTATATGCTCCTTATCTTAATGGAAGGTAGTGCTGTAGATTGTGTGGTATTCACTGCTGGAGTTCAAGGGGTCTGGAATTCAGTTGGATAAAAACAGTTTAGCTCTTGCTGGACCATGTGAATTGACTTTTCTGGAAACCTGGTTGTGTTTTGGTGACTGCAAAATGACCTTCACTGTGTTTGCATGGCTGTACAGGACTTTTTGAAATGAAGCCAGAGCCCATCCTTTGCCTTTTTTTTATTTTTTGTTGACAGTGTCCTGCAGGAAGGAAGAGATTTGATTAGTGTAATCACCTCCATATCATGCACCGTATCTTCTAATGAAGTCAGTTCTGTTTAAAGGAATCCTTATCTTGGAGACAGTGAAGTTCTGAATTTAAAATAAGCAGGGATGAAAAATCCATCTCAGGTCTTTGTTCCTCATACATATTTTTTCCCTATGTAAAAATCTTCTAAAAGTTGTTAATTTCTATGAAGAACCTGTTTAATTTCAGCTTTCATTCACTTTGCCTGGACTGGGGAGTCTGTTACAATAATTGGCTATTTTTTGTTTTTATGATTTCTAAAGTTCTCTTACATAAAAATCTGTAAATCTATGATACCAAGTTTAATTTTTTTACTCCCCCATGTAATAATTTTACTTTTTTATTGTTTATTCATTATTTTTAGCTTTATTATCGTTAATTCAATTAAGTCAGTTGAGAATATAATGGTGATGAAGTTCTTATGCCACTTTGTATTTCAGTTGTTCACAGCTAACAGAACTACAGCAAATCCTGTGAACACAACTGGGGAAGATAAAACTTTTTGTATATCACCATGCATTGTGCTTCATTTAATACATCCATCAGCATAAGAATAACATCAGGAAAGTTTTCAATAACAGAATTAAGCAGTTTGGTTCTTATTCTTAATAGTTCCATTGTTGCAGATTTTTTGCTTTGTCCTTTTTTTGCATTGGTAGTAGATAATTATGGAGCAGCACCTGTGGCTTGTCTCAGAATGAGGCCAATTTTGAATAGGTTTTTCTGAGGATAGAGCAACTTTCTGTAAAATGTTTAAAGGAAGAGCAGATTTAATGAACTCAAGGTTAGATGATAAATTTCTCTGAAATTTTTAGGGGTTTCTCAGAGGCAGTTGATGAGCAGCTGGACAAATTCAGATACAGGACAATGTGACATCTGGAAGTTGGTGGGAGTGTTCAGAGAGGTGGTTAATGACCCTGATATTAATTGCTGAGGAAAATGTCAGCTGTGCTTCCACTGGGCATTGTTTGAAGGCAATCCTATTTAATGTGTTAATTATGGAGTTGGAAAATGGCACAGCTCCTTCTCCATAGTGTGGAGGCTCGTGGACTTTCCAAGGGCAAGGGGAGACTCTTGGCATCCAGTGAAATTGTAAAGCTTTGGGCTGGTTCTCTCTGTAGTTCACATAACTAAAAGATTTTGTTCTGTGCAGGAAACCAGTGTTGTACCTGTAGGAACAACAGAAAAAACCCCTTAATTAAAATGATGAATAATTGGATAATTTAAAACTTAGTGAAAGGGAAATGTGTTTAGAGATGCTGCTACAGCCTTGCCATTCTAGTAAAACCAGCAGGGAAACAGTCTTCTGAAAAAGCCAACCAAGCTAAATAAAGCTCCAAACCCCTTAAAGCTTTGACTCTCCATAGGAAAATCTGTTGATTGTTTCATTTGGAGGCAGCAGTGGTTGATCTGCCTGGAATAAAGAGTTCTCTCTCAGAGAAATGAAGAGCAGCTGCAGGGTAATACAGAGGTAAGGTTAATTGTCTTTTCCAAGGATGAGGAATTGTAAATAGGATTCTTTTGGTGAAAGGATGACCTTTACACACAGAAGCAGAGCTTGCAAAGTCATGGTTAGGATTAAGTTCAAGAACTCTCTTTGAAGAACTGTTGGAACTTGAGATACTAATTCTGTGCTGTAAGGGGAGCAAATGTGTTAATTTAAACCAAAGATTCTTAATACTCTTCTGCCTTTGTAAAATGTGAGCTGGTATTACTAATGCCAAGTTCATACAATGAAGAAAAATAAGAGAAATACAAGAAGTAAATAAATGTTTGTCTGGATTTTTTTTTTTCCTGCAAGGTGTATGATTAAAGTTGCCTTATGTAGGTGCAGAAAAAAAGTTTCAAAACTTACGGTTTTATTACTAAAAAGGAAAGTAATTTCTGTAAAGTCAGCATATCTACAGTAATTTATGTGTCTTTTACAGATATTACTTTGCTATATGTAGAAATTTGCATCATTTGGAGGGAAATATGATGGATAGAGAAGGCAGAGTGTAGGATCTGCACTGAGGACCTGATTTAAAATGATTTGGTTTTCCTGGGCTTGCAGCGTGACCCGACATGAACCAGCCTCCTGGCATCGCTGAGCTCAGGGGCTTTGATCACGTCCAGAGCTGTGAGAGGACTTTTATTAGGAGGTGTTGAGGAGCTGTGTGAATGCAGAGTGATCTGTGGGAAAATCTGTGCTTGTGCAGAAGAGACAGGACTGCCTTTTGCTGATGCCTGGGCTGCCATGTGGTACAGATTCCTTAAAATCATCTATTTCACTGAGCTTTTTGGGAAACTCCCCTACCTTGACTGTAAAAGTTACTCAGTGGAAAATGCTTGTACAAATAATGCAAGATTAATTATTTGAATATAGGAATTTTATGTATGGCTGTTCGAAGCAGCTTTCAAGCCCTTTGCTTACTTGTATTGGAATAAATTACTTTTCATGCGGTTCCACTTGTAATATTTATTAAAGCAAAGAATTGTGAACAATCCTATTTTTCAACCTTCCTAGGCATAGCACTCCTTAAATCACCAGGCTCCTCACAGAGAACCAACCATTAGAAATTTAGGTGTTTTAAGGATTGGATATTGGATATAACATCCCCCTGAACTGAAGATCTTTTAAATAATAAACTTCACCTGAGTCCTGAATGATAGGAGAACCCAAACAGGCACTCAGACTGCAGCTGTAGGTGCATAAGCCCTTAAATAGAACTATTTTCTCAGGCACAGAGTAGATAAAAACTGCTTGGGCACTGCACTGAGTTAAGGTTTGCACTGAATTTTGAGGTGCATTCTCCCTTTCTAGTCACAGCAGAGGCAGCATTGGGTGGGTGGGTGGGTGTGGGTGGGACCTCTCTGTTACTCCAACCCTTACACTGATGTTTGCACCTTCCCTGGGAGATTTTCAGGGCCTCTTTGATTTCTGAAGGCAATTTGCCCTCACACCTGATGCATTGGTGTAGGCTGTGGACTCCAGAACTGAGCTGGTTAATGTGACTGAAAACTGAATCACTCCATCATTGCCTTTTTTTAGCTTGCCAGTTCCCATTTCGGGGCTCTCCATGGTCTCTGTCCCACTGGCTCTGTTACCACGGTAATCCTCCCCTTGAAAAGTGCTTTTCCCTCCTTCACTGGTGGTTTATTGGTTACAAATCTGAGTTTGCATCATGGGCTGCTTCCATTTGAGAACTTGGTTTTGTTGAGGCCAAAGCAGAATCTTGCCCCTCTGTGGAGGTGGAGGGTTAGCAGAAGTGGAGAGGGCTGTGAATCCAAAAGGAAACTGAGAGCTTAGAAAAGCTCCAATTAAAAATTCTCTGCGTGGTTAAGCTCGGGAGTGCAGCCTAAAGGTTTAGTTCGGGTTTTTTTTTTTTTTCCCCCCACCCAAGTTTTAGGAAAGAAGAGAGGAATCACATTCATGAAACAAACAAATATGTCAAGAAGTTCTTGTTTAAGTGTGGAGATGGATATTCCCTGTACTCCTCCAAACCATCCTGCTCTGTTTATTATTTTTTTTTCCTTTCCCCTTCATTTTTTTTAAGCAAGGTGATGAGAAGTGCCCGCTTGAACTCTGATTGTTTCAGCCAGATCTGCTGGAGGCTGTACTGGGCTGTCACTGACTAATGATAGGAGCTTTTTATCTGCAGAAAGGCATGTTCTCTATTCCCTTTCCCATTGCACTTTTACTCCTCATTTTAAGTCTCTGTCCTCTTAGAATTCCTCCTTTATTTCCTTTCCCTGCAATTGTTATGCGCTCCTGCTTTTTGTCCCTCTGTCTCTATTTGTATTCTTGTGTGAGTAGAGACAGAGAATGAGCAAATGGGTTGGGAATTGTGCTGGGAACCAGGCTCCCTTGAGGATCAGAGCTCTTGCAGCTGCACTTTCTGCTGCTCAGGTCAGAGCAGAGGTGCAACTGCATTGCTCAATACTGCAGATAAATGTAAGGGAACAGAATCTTGGCTATATATACCACCAGGTTTATATAGATATAAATATATCTATATATATATATCTCAGTGCAGCCCTCTGCCAGCCTGGTCAGCCAGGGATGATCTGTCCAGGGCTGTGTGTGCTGGGAGGATTTCTGATCTCTGAGCTGGTTTGTCCTGTGCTCCTGCCCCCCCTGTACCTGAGCTAATCCAGAGCCAGCTCTGGATCTAAACACTGCTATGCTATGTAGGCAGCCTCAAGGGTACAACCATTCACGTGTTTAGATTTCCACCTCCCAGTGAAGCAAATGTCTGTGAAATCAGTCAGATTTTTTTTTTTCCTCTGTCTGTCTCAAGAGACTGTGTATCCTGCTGGAAGGAATTCCTTACTCCTCGCAGAAGTCTGTCTCTGTGCAGAGAGGTGTTTGTTTTGACGTGGTTCTCAATCTTCAGACACTAACCAAGGGAATGCAGACTGTGTTGTTCAGTTTTTAACTCATCTTAAACCAGTTTTTTGTCTGGAGAGGCTGCCCTCTCCTCCAGCTCTGCCGCTCTTCTCAGAGCTTGGGTTGTTACCTGTGCTGGGAACACAACTTGAAAGGCAGGCATGGAGCTGAGTGCCTGTTTTCCTTCTGTGGGGTTAGTTAGTGTTCAGCCAGCTTCTGTTCTGGTGGAATTCACAGCCCTGTTACCAAGGGAAAAGGGTAGAAACCTGCAGGAAGAGCTGGGCTGGGAGATCAGGTGGGTTTGAAGCATGTGTGGAAGTGCCCCATTGATCTGGACACGGTGACTGCAGTCCAGGGTGGAGACTGGTGGGGGAGGATCAGATGTAAAACACATTTTCTTCACTTGTCCATATAAATACATTAGTTATTAAACACTTAGTATTAAAAAGTTAGTATTTTAACTTGACTATTGGGAAAGATGGGCTAAATGACTTTGCCTTTTGACTCCTCTCACCTTACCGATTTTCCATCTTGCTGGACATCTTTCTTTCACTAATGAATGTAATTTTTTGCCTTCCAGTAGCAAATAGAGTGTTGGAAGTACAGACTTGTATTGCCAGCATTGCCAATCTACTCTTGCCAGCTGATTAATCCTACAGCTTTGCTATGAGTCAGGTAGAAAGGGTTTTCACTTTATTCTGGATGAAATGTTTACCATCTGTCTTTCATGTCTGCATTGCAGATGTCAGCTGGACTAACAGCTGGAGGCCTGCTCGAGACTGGCAATGTTTATATTTCTAAAAAATTATCACTTTGCTTCAGCAAACGTTGCTTTTGCTTATGTAGATATTAAATATTTTTACTCTTACACTGGAGTTGTGGCACAGAAATGAGCTGCACTGTAACTCATGAGCAGCCCTGACCCTCAGAAAGCTCCTCTGTGTAGCTGTGGGTCTGTTGTGGAGGAAAACAGGGAGCTGCAGTGTGACAGACAAACAATTCCACATGCTGAACATTCGTAGGATGTTCCAAAAAGTAAAATTATGCTGTGTGAAGAGGCTGGTGCTAAGGGTGGTGTGGGGTTAGACTTCTGGGCACTGTTGTGGAATGGAGAATTCTACTGATGTGGATTTTGGCTCCACTTGTTCCACTTGTTCAAGTAAATACTTGTTAGTATTTGCTAAAGTAAATACTTATTTTCTTTCCAGATAGGCTTTGAAGACAGGCTGGCTAAACAAATGCTCACACTGAATATTACTGAGCTGGATAGAGACATTTCTGTATTGCTGTATTTAGGGAAAGCTAAAAGCTTAGAGCAAGACATGTTTTGGCACATGCTCAAGGAAGAAGAAACACAGGCAACAGAATTCTTAAAATATATCCTTGAAGGAAGTCTGGAGCTAGTTTCAGGATTAGGACTGCAATGTCTGTATACTTCTATGGCAGTATTATTACAGCACTGTTAACTTGTATTTCCTTTCAGTGAAGTACTTAAAGCTGCTTTTGGGGAATATTTGGTCAAATAGTCATAAAATACTCTTAGCATCCTGTCCTTTATCCAACTGAGCAGTCCCTGTTTGCCTATTTGGTGTAGGAATTGCAATGAAGAAATATTCCATCTATTCTTGCATAAACACTTGGGCAAGTAACTTCTTTTTAGTCTTGTCATTTAAAATTGCTGTTGTGACAGCAGCTGAAGGAGTGTTGAGGAAAAATACATTAATTTTACTTTATTTTTACTTATTTGCTGTTGTGTAGATTTGACTTCAAATGAAAAACTGTCATAAGTTTTTAATAAGGTTTTTTCTTGCATGAGCCCTTTTTATATTTAAAAGCCACACTTACCCTTTTATATTGAGTTTTGAGTGATATTTATTCTCTTTTTTAGTAAAGGTTGAACCTGAGGCTGTATTCTGGCTGTAACAACTGATCACCCAGGTTATTTTTAGTATCACCTGCATGACTTCTATCCACTGAAATTAATTTGCTTTTGTAGGTTCTGGAATATGGTACAGCTTTGAATTTGTTTTTGAATTACGACAAGTTTGAGTTCTCATGTTAATAGTTAGTGAGGAAAAGTGTGCTTAGTGAAAAGAAAGACTGTGACACATTTGAAAGTATCATAACTCATAATTAACCAGTTAGAATAATTGTTTACTTCAGGCTTATTTTTTGAATTCCACAGGCCAACGGGAGTGGCAACCAACTTTATATAAAAAATAAACAGGCTCTGAAAGATAATTAAATATTGAAAAAAATGATGGCTCCCACATCAACCATGTTTACAGCAACTCGAAACTGTCTCACAGTTTTCTTTAATCACGCCTGGGTGTTTTCAGCACTGTAAAATATGAAACTGAATGGGTTTTTGTGGAAGAGTGGAAACTAAACGAGTGATTTTAGCACTCACTAGATATTATCTGATAATTCTGTTACCAAATCTTTGCAAGTGAGAGGAGGCTAATGGTGGTTTTACATGTGATTTATAAATACATTGATTAGGGAGTTCTGATATGCCTCTCTTTTTGAGAAGTATTTTAACCCAGTGAGAACTTTTGCCAGCCTGTTTATATTGATTGATAGTGATTACTCAAGACATTCTCCTGAGTAGAGCAGTAGAATTTATTTTGTATATACTGGATAATGGTGCTAAATCCTGAGTAAGTACCTTACTGAATTCTGCTTCATGAAGTGGATTGTGAATGAAGGAACAATGGCTGAATTTCTTTGGATTTCGTTCCCTTAATTAGGGTGGTGATTCATCTGTTTATTTATTTGTAAATTTTATTACTGAAATTAACTTATTGGTTAAAAATACTAAGATAAAATACCAAAGTTACTAAGTTAAAAATGCTAAAATTCTTTTCTGGAGAAAACAATTTAAAATATTTGGGGTATTGTATACAAAGGGGCTTGACTTGAATCTCACACGATGTCCAATATGATATTAGTGATTATATCCAATATGATATTCTCTTTATCTGCTGAGTTTTCTCATGGTATATGAGACTTCTAATTTTTCATTTTAATTTTAAAATAAAGTGGAGTATTGAAATCAGAATTGTTTAAAATTAAAATTTTCTTATTAGATTTTTTTGTCTTCTTGGGTTTGGTGGATAAGTTAACTTATATGAGGCTTTGCTTGTCACCAAATACTTAAATCACTTTCCAGCTCAATGAGGTGTGTTGGATGTTTCTTACAGCCTGACAGCCGGACTTCTCTGTATCTGGAATTTCCAAAATGAAGTCAACTGTCTAGAAAATTGCATGAAAACCTGAAATGGTGAATAAAATGACAGCAATTTGCTGTTGTCTTCATTTTGGGCTTTGTTTAAGCTCTTCAGCCTAAGGTGGTCTGGAGAATCTGATTTGGCTTTAAATGAGTACTCCTTGATGCAGAATTCAGAAATGCTGAATACTGTGGGGGAAGTTTGATTCAAAAATCTGAACAGAGTTGTTGAATTTGTTTTATTCCACTTCTGACTCTTCAATTCCTTGCCTGTCCCACTCTGAGCGGCGCAGGGTGATGGGAGGGTTGTGGTAAGTTCGTAAAACTCCTGCTCCTTCCTGACATTTTCCTGTGCTCCAGTTTGGGGTCTCTCTGTGGGGTGGAGTCCTTCAGGATAAACCTGCTCCTGCCTGTGCCCTCCATGGGATGTGGTTCCTTCAGGACACACCCATTTGCTGCGGTGTTGGAGGTACAGGAGTAAAAAGAATTCAGAATATAAATGTCTAAGCCCCCATTGGATGTGGCAGTGGCTCACCAGGGAGTTCATGGGAGTAAAGGAACACCTGGAAGATTGTGGAGAACTATGTGGCTATATATATTTATTCTTTAAGTAAAAGCTATGCATGATGTGGGTATTACACTAATAATTTTAATGTAATTTTATCTGTTCCAGGGAGTATGACTTCTGCAACATCACCTATCATTTTGAAATGGGACCCCAAAAGTTTGGAAATCAGGACTCTCACAGTGGAGAGACTATTGGAGCCACTTGTTACCCAGGCAAGTGTCTTTGGTTTGCTTTGTTTCTTCCTTCAGCCTGATGCTGTGTTTGCTCTTTTTACGTAATTATCTTAATAGTATTTGATAATAAAAACATAAGCAGTTTTTGTTCGTGATCTCTGTTGGAAAGCTCTGTTCAAATGTGTTTAGAGACTCTTGTTCTAAATAATTTATAGTCTCAAAATGTGAGCAGGAGTACAGTAGCAACAACTATTTACTTATGTCTGTCTTATAAGGCAATTTAGAAACTTAACACACAGTCAGTCTAAGACAGGGATCTGACTGAGATATGCTACTGGTTTGTTATTTTACCATGAAAGACAGGTTCAAAATAAAAACAAAGCAAAACCAACCATCCAAATTACAGAAACTGTTAAAACCTGTTTCATTCCATGCTGCCATCACTAGGGGTGTATGTAAAGGCCTGGTGCCTTTCTGAGTTGCTGTTAATAATGGAAAGCTGCTTCTTTAAATCCCTCCAAATTATGTCTCTGTATGGTTCCTCTGCTCTCTCAGTGAGTCACTTTCCAAAGAAATGACATCTGGTTGTCTTTCTTTGATCTTGAAAAAAAATTATGTTATTTTTCTACAAATTATTCTGGACATGAAAGTCTCTAACTGTGTACACTGAGTCTGTACTTTACAGACTCAAGGCAGAGAGAGAGATACTTCATTTCACATGGTGAAAACATGGTAATTAACTTCCATTTAAACCCTGATCATTTTGTTTTTGATATGAAAGACAGACTAAAATCCTGAATTCACTGTGAAACCAAGTGGATATGAGGTTGCCAGATCTCTGTTATTCTGGTACTGATGTTGGCCCAGCAAGTGAAGCTGCTGTGCACCAAACTCTGTTGTGAAACTGTCGTTACTGGCTCCTCTCTGAGGGAATTTCCTGATCTCCTTTTGCTTTATTTTCCACTGCTTTGCCCAGAGAAGAGAAAACATCAGCCCAGAAGCTGCATGGTTTCACCAGGTGCTGGGTTAACTTTGGGCTCAGCTACACCTTTGTTTGATAGCACACTTCAGCAAATGTAAATTGAGAAATTACAAGCTGGAGCTACAGGACTGTGGATGTCTTCAATGATAAAAACTCATGTTCCCAAGATTGTGTTTTGATGAGGAACAATGTGTTTCTATTTTAGCAGCATGTCAAGGAAACTAGGGAAAACAAAATGCTGCCAAGAGAGGGTAGAGAAATGCTAGGCTATTGTTTTATTCAACTTTTATGAATATTTCCATTCTTTAGGCTATTGTTTTATTCAACTTTTATGAATATTTTCATTCTGATTTCTTCTTTTCATAGGTTTCTAGAAAATATGAATGAATAAATAAATAAAATAAAACCTCCTTTCTGAGCACGTAATTTGATTTCTTGTATTAGGGAAATAAGTAGTTTTACTTATTTCCCTCTATTTGATTCCAGTGGAGTATGTTTGACTAAAATGTGTTTCATATGAGCCACACAAATGTAATCACAAAAACTCCAAGTGATGAAAAATGTCTTACCTTCGGATTTCACTTATCTTTTGCATTTTTAGCTGAAGCTATTCAGCTGCTCTGTTTTTCTCAGATAGGTTAATGATCATACCAGTTTTAAAGACTTTTTATTTTCTTCTGTGCCTGGAATTGCATTTGCAGTCTGCTCAGGTCAGGAATAGTCTCTGGTTTAGCTCTGTGGGGGCTCTGAACTCAATCTCCCCGTGCAGTGGCAGCCTTCACAAGATGCCACGTGCAAAGACTGGGATCTCCTTGAAAAGTTTCAAAGCAATTTCCCTCCTGAGAGAGAGAGAGAACATCTAATTTGAAACTTTATCTTGGCAAACAAACAAATAAATAAATAAATGTAATAGTTATTTAATCCCATTCACTTTGAGCTCTGAAGTCCACTTGTGGATTCAAATGAGCTGCTTAATGAGAAGATCATAGAGATGGGAAGTTCTGCCATAAATCATTGAAACAGATCACTGGATAGAAGAGAGAGATTTAATGGCCACAAATTGCAGAATAACTTTGCTGCAAAAGTTCCTGAGTGACCTTTGAAGGCCGTCCTACTTCCACAGAGTAATTCAGGTTGGAAAAGTCCTCCGAGTTCATTGAGTCCAACCTGAACCAGTCCCCACCTTGTCGCCAGCCCAGAGCACTGAGTGCATGTCCAGTCCTCCCTTGGACACCTCCAGGGATGGAGCTCCCAACCTCCCTGGGCAGTTCCAATGCCTGACCATCCTTTCAGTGAAGAAATTCCTCCTGGTGTCCAACCTGGCCCTCCCCTGGTACAACCTGAGGCCATGGCCTCCTGTTCTCTTGCTGCTTCTCTGGGGGAACAGGCCCATCCCCACCTTGGCACACCCTCCTTTCAGGGAATTGTAGAGGAGCTTTGACCAGCAGTTTGGAGAAGATGAAATCCTGAGCCCTCTACAGCCAAAATTTTCCTGATCCTGTGACTTCCATCACCACCAGGACAAATTCATGTATTATTTTGGCATTCTGATTTGAATAGTCAGAGTACCCTCTTGTTCTCCAAGCAGTGGATGATCTTGGACAATGCTGGAAAAAGTGGAAATCATTGTACACAGGTTTTAGGGCTCCAAAAATGCTAATTTAGTCCTTTGTGAACTTTGAACTCAGTGTATGTATAGGCACATGACTGACAGATTTCCAAATGATGGCACATCCACTGGTTTCTACCGATAGTTCAGAGGGTAACGCAGAAATGTGATGTGGATTTGACAAAAAACACCTCAGTGGGAGAATGGTGCATTAAAAGTGAATTTTAGACAAGCTCATTAGTGTTCCAGATGAGAAAATATGAATAACCTTGGAATTGATTTAGAAAGAATTATAAGACAAGAAGGTTGTCTGAGCTGGAGGCAAAAAATGAAATAAAAAAAAAATCCAAAAATCTATTAACTGATCATGAGAATGCATTAGAAATGACAGAACTGCATTTATTCTAGGAAGCCCTGAACTAGCAAACTAATTAAAACTTGGTGTGGTTGTCAGAGATGTGAGAGGGTTGGAGCTTGCTGGGGTACCCTTTTCCCAGTGCTTGTTGTTGTGGTGGAAGAGGAGCAGGTAGGGCCTGTCACACCATTTATTAATTTGCCATTACTGAGATTTTCTAAGAAATACGTGCTAGAAAATAAAATGATTAGCGTTGAAATTACTAATTGAGATGTGTTTCTTTTCTCTGGCTTCAGTGTCACAATTAGCTAAAAGCATAAGGTAATTGTATTTATTGCTGCTTTTGTTTTCTGACCTTTTTTTTTTTTTACTATGTCTTAGAATTTTTAATTCCATTGCATGTTTATAAGGAAATATGACTAAAATGAATTCTCAAGGGTTGCTGCCTATTACTGTCACCTTCCTGCATAGTAACCAAGTGGGCTGGAGTTTTATTTGTTAGACTGTGGGTGGTATTCCTAAGAAAAAGAATTCCTTTTTTAAGAAGGTTTTAACTGCAATTACATGATATTTTATGTATAGCTGAAAAATAAGACTTTTGGAGATTGTCCATAAGGAGTCAGGGGATATTTTTTTGTTTCTGGTGGTTTTGAGTGCTAATTAAATAAGAATAGGAATGCAAGATATATATATATATGTGTGTGTGTGTGTGTGTGTTAAGAAGAGAAAAGAAATAAATGCCAACTATAAACCACCAACATCCATGCAATTGTTTTTTGGAAAAACACCAAAAAATAATCATGTATGATTATAATAATAATAATAATCATAGATGAAAAGATGAAGGAGCTGTGTCAAGTTTTTGAAGATAAGATTTGCTCTTTTGCTAAGATTAAAATTTTCTAATGTCAATCTGTGGTACTTTTCATTAGTTTTGCCTAAGAATATTAAATAGCAGTGTGGCTGTTTTATAACTGTGCCTTTATTACCAGAGCCAGGCAGCAGCTGGGCCTTTTAGGATCTTTACATTTTTGGACTGTTACTTATTATTGCAGAGTTTTAACAACAGCACAAATAATGGTGAACGTTCCTGCTGCAGATTGTTCATGAGTGATTTTGTTTTCCTTCAGTATGACACATTTTTGTCCTTCTAGATTTGCTGGGAGGAGACAGTTCTGAATTGCAGTGCATGTTTTGTGGGGTTTTTTTTCCCAATAAATTTAAGATGCCAGTTACAGCATCTTAAAGGAAGCAACAGTATATCATATGGCAGACAAAAATCTAATGATTAATGATTTTGCATTTTTTTAAATAACAGCATCACTCAGTAATTAATTAATTGTCTATACCTATGAAAAAAATAATTTATTGGTTAGAATTCCAAATAGTTTTATTTTGTATAGTATATGTAGAAAATCATAATAATCATGGCTGACGTTATTATTCATGAATTTAGGACTAATCCAACTCCTTGTACTCTGTGTTTCGAAAATGGGAAATTTTCCATATGACCATAAATATAAAAATACAACTATCTTCCCAATTGTTCCAGTTAATTAGATATTACTTATATTTGCTGAACTGGGTTTTACTGCATTTGAACCCTAAATCTGGTGTGCTCTTTTCCATGGGAAATATATTATTTATTAGTCTTGTCATCTGCATTTGAACCACAGCTTTCCTTTTGGAGGGTTGGTGAATGTCTTTGCGTATTTCAGACAAGTTTGGGAGAAGGTGGGTAACAGAGAACTTTATGCCTGATACCTGTTGCACTTGCTTTAGTATTTGCATTGAATTCTCCAGCAATTTCTTTATTTGATAACTGGATTCAGCTGAAGTTGCCTTCAAGACAGACCTAAGGGAAAATGAATCATAAAGGTTTATTTATCATTCAGTCTCAATTCAGTTGTATAATAAGGTAAATATTAGGTAAGTTTTTTTTCTTTTTTTTTCTTTTTTTACCTGAACAGGACTGATCTCCCATTAAACTAATTCTTGTTTAAACTCTTTCTGTCAGAGCAGTCCTAAATCTGTGGTGTTTTTGGGAGTGTGGGAGTGCACCAGCCTTCCCTGGCATGGATGAGATGACGGCTGCTCCATGCTGGGGAGACAAAGTCAAATTGTATCACAAAAGGAATATGGAACTTTTCTCTTTGAAACTGAACTTTAAACATTTTCATGAAGTTATTGTTTTGCATAGGAAGAGAATCCTCCTTTCTCTTTCCAGCATTACAGAATCATAAAATTGTTCAAGTTGGAAAATCCCTCCAAGATCCTCAAGTCCAACTGTTCCCCAGCACTGCCAAGGCCACCACTGCCCCATGTCCCCAAGTGCCACATCCACATGGCTTTTAAATCCCTCCAGGGATTTAAATTTAAATTTTAGATTTTAAATCCCTCCAGATACTCCAGCACTGCCCTGGGCAGCCTGTCCTGGTGCATGACCACGCTTTCATTGAAGAAATTGTTCACATCTAAACCTCCCATGGCACAATTTATGGCCATTTGTTCTTGTCCTAAGTCTGCACTATGTATTGCTTAAAATAATTCCTGAACTGAAAACTACCAGCTGCCTTTTTAATTCAGGATGTTTTTTCAACCATTAGCTTCTGTGAGAGGCATCTGCTGCCCTCTGGCCATCCCTGTTTCTTGTTTGCCATTGGATTCAGTAACATCTGTGCCTTTCTGCCAGCTCTAGTTGGGATCTTCTCAGTGTGGAGACTTTTTGTGCTGTCTGTGAGAACCTTTAGCTCAATTTTGTCTTTTCTATTTTCATTCTCCTGTGCTTGTAAGCTGCATGATATTTATAGCATGCAGTGTCCTGTAAGGTCTGGACCTTGTCAGTCTGTGCCTCCCATTTTATTCAGCGTTTAGAGGTGTTTGTGGGCGTGTTTGTACTTTGGAGTTTATGCGTGTGCAGGTTGGCATTTGCAGAGGGAAGAACGAGGACTCAGAGGGCTTTAGGTCTCAATCATTACTTCCATGGTCTGCTTTTATGGAATGATGGGTCTTAACTCAGAGCAATGCCATATGATGGCTGCTTTTTCTCCTCTCCTGCTGCACAAGCCAGTGTGAAAAGATGGTGAGAAAATTTGTCACTGGTGTGTCGTAGCTGGAAATGCAGATTGTGCTGGGAGTATCTTAGGTGTGCAATAAGCTGTGACTGAGACAAGCTCATGGCTAAAATGAACCTGCTCTAATTTGTAATTGTTTGTAATTAAATGCTAGATTTTCCATGCATTGGCTAACTCCTCAATTTTCTTCATCATTAGACAATTCTTAGTGGCTCAGGGTTAGCAGAAAGTGTTTTTGTCTTTATGTGATACGGATAGAATCATTTTCTTTGCAGAATGGTTTGGTTGGAAGGGACCTGAAAGATCTTTGTTCCAACCCCTGCCATGGGCAGGAACACCTTCCACTATCCCAGGTTGCTCCAAGCCCCATCCAGCCTTGATGATTCTTTCCTGTAAATGTAGGAGAGAATTAATGCAAGCAGTTTCATTGCTGGAGCTCAGGAAGGTCCCTGATCCTGTCTCCATCCTGTATCCTGAAATAGTATCTTTGGAACTCGTCTAGACAGCTTTCTAACTCAGTTCTATTCTTGCAGATGGTTTTCTGGCAGTTTTCATGGAAGACTTCTCAGAAAATGTTCTTGTCTGGGATTTCCAAACTTTAATCAGGGAGATCAAAAAAAATTACTAAAATTACTGAGGTGGTTTGTTTTTGCTTGTGTCCTTGAAGATGTAGAGAGAGACCTAGTGAAACAGAGATGTCCCCAAATGCACAACTCAGCAGGTTCCTAGCAATCCTGTTGATTTAACTCGGGCCATCCCTGTAGAAGGGGAACATCTTTTGAGGGAAAACTGGCTTTGGTTGCATTTTTAGATGATTTTTTCTGTATTTGCTTGAAAAGCTGTTCTGTGTTTTGGGGTTTTTTTCAGAATACCTTGTGAACTACCTGTCACTTCCAGAGTTTCTCAGGGTCAACAAATATATAAGCAAATTATATTTGTCTTCTTTTATGTTAAAAATGCAGGATAGGTATATCACCTTACATTTGACCAGAGTGTAGTTAAAAGGCAGTGGCATTGATAAAAAATAAGAAATTATTTTCATTTTGTCTGATAAGCAAATTCTGGTTGATATCACAAACTTTAATTTACTCAAAGTGTTTGAATAAATTTTTTTTCCAGTTGTTAAATTAAAGACTTTAGAATTACTGCAGGAGATGCAAGTGCAAATATACTAATTTATATAACTGGAATGTTTGTAAATCTAGATACTTTTGTCATACAAATATAATGTTTTAACATGGGGGAAACTTGAAAAAAAATGTTTCTCATATCATTAAATGTGAATCCAGTGTATTAAAATAAATAATTTTAGTCACACACTGTATGAGCAGGGTCTTGGTATGGTTTGTTAAGCAGCAACTTCAAAATAGCTGTTCAAATATCCAGCTGAATGTGAACTCATCATAACATGATAAAATTATCCTTAAGTGCATCAGTTGCTGGGTGTAAAGTAAATTTTATTTAGGCATTATTATTGTTGTAATATAATGTTTGTTAATGAGATTATTATTGGAAGGATTTCCCCTTCTCAAAAAAGCTGTTGACAAATTGGAATGAGATCAGAGAAGAATTATGTGAATTATTATGGTTTTGTCTTTTAATGGAAGCCTAAAGACTTTGGATGCATTTCATCTATACAAAGGCTTATCAATTAAAAAGCAATTGTCTTAGATTTGCTGCCAGTATAGATTTTGAGACTATTTCTGGTAGCACAGTATAAATAATATTTTATTATTCTCATCTAAACTAAACTAGAATATGGGATTCACACCCTGAAACTAAAATATCCAAACACTAAACACCCTCAGCAGGGATTTTGGAGTAGGTATTTGTAGAAATAGTAACTTAGTAAGTTAAGAGGCATTATGATCATAACCAGTGTATTTTTGTCTACCAGCAAGAGGTTGTCTTGTAGTGAAGGTTTTTTATTAATCCTGCAAAATCCTCTGGCTTGAAATGAAATGTTAAGTGAATATAAACTCTGAATAAAGTGTAAATTACATGCAAGCTGGAACAGTACTCCTAAAAAGATGGGAAAATTAATGCTACCTGAATCTTTGATGAAGAATTTGATATATTATTGAAATGTGGCACTCGTGAGGCATTTTAAATCCTGGGGTCAGTTTGGGACCCTCGTGACAAGAGAGACACTGAGGGGCTGGAGAGAGTTTGGGGAAGGGATTGGAGCTGGGGAAGGCTCTGGAGCCCCAGGAGCTGCTGAGGGAGCTGGAAAGGGGCTCAGCCTGGAGAAAAGGAGGCTCAGGGGGCCCTTCTGGCTCTGCACAACTCCCTGCCAGGAGGGGACAGCCGGGGGGGTCGGGCTCTGCTCGCAGGGAACAGGGACAGGAGGAGAGGGAACAGCTCAGGCTGGGCCAGGGGAGGTTTAGATCGGATATTTGGGAAAATTTTTTTCATGGAAAGAGTTGTTAAGGGAATGGAGTCCCCATCCCTGGAAGTGGTCAAAAAACCTGTGGATGTGGCACTTGAGGGTGTGGTTTAGTTGTCCACTGTTAATGGTTGGACTTGTTGATCTTAAAGGTCTTTTCCAACCTTAATGACTCTTGAGGTGAGTGCTTGAGGTCCACCAGGAGTCGTAAAAATGGGAAAATATTACTGGAAGAACAAAACCCTGCAGAAATGGGTCTTTTCTCTTTCTGAATCAGGGAGGAAGAAGGGAGCAGGGTTGCTTATTTTCTGTCATCGATCAGTTTTGCCAGGGAAAAGAGAAAATAGATACACCACCTCTGTGATTAAATATGTATGCTTCTAATGACTTCGGGAGCAATTTGGATATTGAAGTTTGCAATCCATCTTAGCTTCATTCTTCAGAGTGATCTGAAAATCTTACTTTCTTCTTTTCCATTAACTTCATTAGTTAATGTGTCATCAGTCTACAAAAGTTAGAAAGGATAGAAAATAATCCTAATTACTAAAATAATACCCTAATTACAAGATTTTGCTTTGAGGTGTTAATTAACCTAATTCTAATGATCCATGTTCTGAGAAGCAATGGCAGTTTCTGTTCCTTTGCCCTTCAATATGTATTTCTGAAGACTGATTTATTTGCAGTTTAAAGCATTCAGGGCATGGGTACATGGATAATTTTGGTTTGTTTTCTGTTTGTTTCCTGTGTTTATTTCTTTGGAATATTGATTCCATTGGGTATGCACCTTTTAATGGATCCAAGTAGACTTTTTGATAATGTTTGACTGTTTTATGAAATTAATTTCTTTTTTTTTTTTTTGTAACTGGAGAGATCTGAGCTTTTGATGTATTTTAAAAACGACCTTGATTTTCAGCCAGAGAAATTTAGATGCAGTTTTGCATGAAGAAAATGGTGTAATTGTGCCTTAAGCACACGATGTAAATTACCATATTTATTTTCCTGTTTGGTAAATTAATTTTCAGTATCTTTTCTCACAAGCTCATCAATGGTTGGTGTTCTTGAATATTATGTGTCTGAGCAGAAAATGGTCAGATTGAGAAGAAATATCCTCTTCTACTTGTCTATTTCAATGGGTTGATTAATATTTTCCCCGTTATAGCTTGGATTTTCTCTCTTACTTAGTCTATTTCTCTGTACCCCTGCAGTACTTTGGTACTCATTGAGGAGACTTCAGACCTTTTACTAATTTATAACGATGGTATTAAGGATGTATAACTCATGCTTAGCTTATTCAACACAGGTTAATTCAATATTGTGCAGATGACCTTTGATGAATACACAAGGAATATTTCTCTGCTGAGTAGAAATTTTCCTTTGTGTGGTTATCTGTTTTTTAAAATAAGTCTTTTTAATATCCTAAATGAAGTCAGTGCTAGAATTTTCATTCTCATTCAGTTTTTTGGTTCAGTGTGGTACAAGGGACCATCTGCACAAATTTCCTCACTTCCTTCACAAATAAAATGATGTTTAGCAAAAAAAAAAAAAGTGTAGTCATAACAAAGTAACCTTGACACTTAATGTGAGTATTGTTCTTTTCAAACCTGTTTTAAAGATGAAAATAGATGAAATTGATTATGTGAAACATTTTAAACTAAGAAATACAGTTTAATTTTCTCTTAAGAAACTGGTGGAGTGGAAAAGGATAAATCAGAATTATTGGATTTTCATGGCCAGGTTAAGATAGGGACTACCAAATTCTGGTTTATCCTTTTCCACTCTACCGGTTTCTTAAGTGAAAATTAAACTGTATTTCTTAGTTTTAGATGTTTCCCATAATCAATTTCATCTATTTTCATCTTTAAAACAGGTTTGAAAAGAACAATACTCACATTAAGTGTCAAGATAACTTTGCTGGAAGCTTCTCCATGTCCATGGAGCCAATTCCAGCCAGCTCCAGGATGGAGTCACCACTGGACAAGACTGACACCTGTGCATTTTCTTGCTCTAAATCCTTATCTCCTTGTACAAACAATTAATCTGTAAATTTTCAGAGAAAGCTTTCGGAGAAACGAGATTTGCAACGGGAATTAATTTTTCTGATTAATTTCATCTTGCTCCTTGGTAATGAAAATATATTGTATCTGCTTCTGCTAATAATAAACACTTCCACTGGAAGGTGTTCATGTAAAAGCATAATGAATCCAGTGTGCTGAATGCCTCCTGAATATGGAGTTGTTTTCAGGGAATTTGTATTAAAGTATGCAATTTTTTCCCAGGGAATTGCACCTATCTACACCCTTAGTGTGGAATGATTAAGCTTTTACTACCCTGCTTGAAATACTTTAATTGGCAGGTAGTTTTATAATTTTCTGACAAGGATGGAAGAATTTGAGGGAAATGCATGCATATGAAGCATAACATTGTATCTATTTCAATATCTATAGCTATATATCTATCTTCATTTTCTTGTTTCTTTTTTGTCTTCTTGGTCCTTATTCTTTAAATCTGCTTCATTCCTGTGTTTCACCTCGTAAGATCTCTGTGAATGTTTCCATAGCCTGCAATATTCATATTTTTTATTTCTTTTTAAGCTGAGGGACTCAGTCTTTTCATGTATGTGCAGTGTGATATCGTTGGCTGTTGAAATGTGGTGGATTAACAAAGTAGTGGTAGTGTTTTTTTTCCCATCATGGAAAAGCAAATGGTTTTTATTTGAGCAGCTCCTGTCTGACACAATTGAAATACTGGTTAGAGTAGCTGGAAACATGCAGGTGTATCCTTGGTGTAGTGCTGACTTTGATCAGTGAGTTAATTTTATAATGGTCCATGCTCTGTAAATAAGAATTTCTTTATGAGCCACTTCTATGATGATTAAATCCACTGTCAAATAGATATCTTCATTTTGGAGTTTCTGAATTCAGCAGCGTTCCAGCTCATATGTTCAGATGTATCAGGGTCACATTATTTAGTTCCAGCCAGGAATCACTGCCACTTCACACACAGCCCTTCTCATCCACAGCATATTTTTAATGACATTACTGCAACTCTCAAGAATTCCTGAAAGATAATTTAGTTGTGCTTGTGTTTGAGCACAGAAGAAGAAAGTCCAGGCTGTGAGCTGCATCTGTCCCTTCCCCATGTGGCAGGCAGCTCTGGAGACAGAACTTCCTACTTCTTGCTGGTTTGCTTGGCCAATAAGAAGAAATTAAGAATATTATCTTCTGTATTTATGTTTTGGTTGGTACCTTTTTGCTAGAGATTTCAGTCTTTCTTAGGGGCTTTCCTGTGTTCCCACCTTGGTTGTCTGTCAGGTTTTGTTTTACCTTCTCAAAGGGCAGCCTGTGAGTCCATCTATCTACTTGCATTTAATTGTTTTGAATATTGTGTAGAAAGTAGCGTTAGATTTTTGTTAAAGAAAAAGTGGGGAGGATGGTTTTTGACACTGGTAAAAATTACAGCAGTTGTACTGGTCTTTAGGGGATTTGATCTCTTTTAAAAATTAACTTTCTTCTAGCAGTAGACAAGCTGCAAGAGTGGAAATGATTATTGTAATCAACATCCTAGAGCTTTTTCAGGTGCTTAAATTTTTCTGAACAAAAGTTACTAAGCATTTTTTGAAACTGAAGCTTGAAATTTTGAGCTCAGCGTAGCAGAGCATAATATTTTATACATCTTTAATGAGAGATTAGTAATGTATTTGTTCTGCACACCTTTCAGCCTTTTTCACTGAAGTGAAAGTGTCCAAGAATAAAATTGATACAATCAAGTTACACAATTGTGTTTTTTTCTCAAGTGATTGGCCCTGCAGTTTTCTCAGTAGGCATTCGAGTCTGTGAGGGATGCTGGCTGCGGGCTTTGTGCTTTGGTTTTTTTGTGGGTTTTTTTGTGCTTGTTTTGGGTTTTGTGGTTTTTCTGGTTGTTTGATTTCAGTACTTTCTATTTTTTTATTTTCTTTTTTTTTTTTTTTTCTGTGACTGCTTTGGTTTTACAACCCAGCATCAGC
This sequence comes from Cyanistes caeruleus, assembly GCF_971803275.1. Classification (NCBI taxonomy): domain Eukaryota; kingdom Metazoa; phylum Chordata; class Aves; order Passeriformes; family Paridae; genus Cyanistes; species Cyanistes caeruleus. The sequence continues at coordinate 4,007,659 of NC_141705.1, forward strand.
CCTTTAGGCTGGATAAGCCAGCAAAGATATTAAACATGCACAGATCTTTCCTTTTACATCTCACATGGAAATGAGATGGAAAGCCTGGAATATCAGTTTGTACTGAGCTGTGTGAGTTTTGTGTATAACCAAATAGTGGGTTTATACATACAGTATGGGTTTATACATTTTGTCAGCAGAGAAATTAGAAACCAATTATGTTGAAAACTAAGAATAAATTAAGATGCTTTATGAGCTTTCCTTTTCATTAACAGTGATGCTGCTAAAGCTGATTTGGCCTGAAGTGGGATAGATCCTTCAAAAGTCTTCTGCAACCTTTCCTACAAGACTGCTGGGACAGGGAACCCAAAAGATCTTTAAATTTCTGTAACATTTGTCCTCCTGGGCTCTCCTCCAGCCCTTTGCTCTCACAAATCACTTGGGTTTGTCCCCAGGCCCCATCCTGTTCCAAAATACCTATAAAACTTAGGGATTGCATGTCAAGAAAATGCAATTAAATAATTTTTGAACTGGAAGGAAAATGACTGAAAATATTAAAGGTCTCATTCTTTATGGAATGGAATTTTGTGAAGGAAAGCAGTTTTAGAACATTGGAGGCGAGGGTGTGAGAAGTTCAGTTTCAGATTTTAGCTTCCTGTAGTGACTTTTTGAAGGATTATCTTACTGTTCCCATTTGATCATTTTTGTCTATTCTTTCAAACACTTCCCTTGGCCAAAAAACAATTCTAGTTATTAGACAGTCAGCCAAGGTCCTGTGATAGTTTCTTCTCTTTTTTTCTTCCTCTTTATTCTTCCTGGGTATAAGACCTGGGTACTCTTAAATTCTTTTCAGAATCATTGCTTTAAAAAAAACCCCAAATTAAAAATCACTGCAGTTTTAACCCAGAGGTTTTTGTGCCTTTCTTCAGGCCACACTCTGTTGTGGTCCTTGGTTTTCTCTGCCAAACTCTTCTGTAAGTCCTTGTTTTTCCAGTCATTGTGTCAGTGTTCCTTAAGGCTCCCATGGTAACATCTGCTTCCAGGTTCTTCTTTACCCTTGACTCTGACACAGCTTTTGAATTTATGTGTTTTTATTACAGGAAAGGGCAGAAATCAGCAGGGTTGCATTTATTAGTTTGGAATTACCTGTTTTAGAGAAAATCGTTTCAGGTTAACAGCCTGTTGGGTCTGGGTTCATGGGCTGCTTGCAGATTGAGTTTCATGAGGCTTGTTTAAAGAAGTCTTCATTGGAAAGTCACTCATGTTATAATTGTTCTGTGGAACTGGCAGTCTGAGCTGCAAGTTTAGTTGCAAATTTCACATTGAATACAAATACAAAGGTAATGCACACTGTGGATGAGCCAGCTGCAGTGAGTCAGGAGCTGTTCTAAACGAGCCTTTTACTGATGTGGCCATTAGAATGCTGAGGCTTCAAAGGAAGGTATAAATTGAATGCAGTACATCATTTTTTGTAACCCTTCTCTCCATCTCACTGCCCATTGCTGTACAGAACGTGATCCTGTTGATTTCCTCGTTGGTGGCTGCTCCAGGCTTGCAGGAGGCTGTGTCGAGGTGGGGATGTGATGTGCACTCTGTGATGGTGATGGATTTGTCACCACAGCTCCTGAACACTCTGCAAGGAGCTCATTGAGTCAGAAAATGAATCTGTGTAATCAGCATCTCATCTCACAAAAGTCCAGCAGGGAAACCTGTGCTGGGTTCCAGCATTTCCATTTCCATAGGGTGGAACTATCAAAAACTTAATTGTGGCATCAAAATGTGCCTTTTGCTGGAGTCATAAAGTTCCACTTTTGTCCACTGAGAATATGTGGGAAACTTGATATTCATAAAGCCTTTATTAACATTTATAATTTCATTTTATACTCCTGCACAACTCATTTTTACTTTTAATGAGATTTTTATGATGTTGCTTGTCCTTGTAAATTTGTTTATTGTGGTCTTACTTTAGTAAATCTCATACAGGTTACTAAAGAACTTTATATAAAAAAACATGATCTGAGGCTTTTTTATTGTGTTTTATTCTGGTTTGACACATTTTCTTTTGAAGTAACTAAATCTCTGTGTTTCAGATGTTTCTGAGACTTAGTCCAGATTTAGGTTTAATAGATTTTGGATTTAGTTAAGATACTGTCTTGATACAAGGTGCCCATATGAAAAAAAAATAGCATTTTGCATTACATTTTCCATATTGATCAGGTCAACACGTTCTGTTGACCATATTGATCAAGTCTGATTAACCACCTGAATGCTCAATTATTTTATGGCAAGATTCACACATTACTCCAATGTTTTTCCTTTTATAGGAGGTGTTTCAGAGGAGGGTGATCCATCCACACACACAAAAAAAAAGGTGGAGAAGGATGAAGGGGAAAAAAAAAAAAAGTTTTACTGAATCAGATTGTTTGTTGCTGCTTCTAAATGAATTTGGAAAATATATTTTGAATATTTTCCCCCCATGTAAGACTTTTGATGATATTGTATCCCCCAGCTCAGTAAATATTCTAATAATTCCATATTGTAAAATTTCTAATATTCTTAATATTCTTAAATATTCTTAATATTCTAAAATTTCTTCTGCTTGGAGATGAGATACAAATGATGTTTCACTATTTATCAGGCATTTCTGTTTGCTGTATCCTCTTTATTCATTTAGCACACGCCTCTATTTTTGTAAGTCATTCCATGCAGGGAAGCATAAGGCAGCTGATCCATTCCCATGGGAGAACCAGGGAGCCAGTCAGCCCTTCTGCAGCTGGAGGGATGGGAACTGGGTGTCCTGGGGAGCAAATGATGGGAATGTGGGAAATCACAACCCTTCAGGGGCTGAAATGCTCGTGGAATGAGTGCTCACAGAACAGCCTTGTCTGCCTTACTGTGAGCGCTTCATCCAAAACAAAGAAACTGCTTGCAGACTTATCCTCCCAAGGTAAATTTTTTGTGACAACAGTGTTGTCCCTGAGTCTCTTACCAGATGTGGATAAAAGATCAGCAAAATCTAGTCAGAATGAAAATCTGACCTGCTTTTGCCTCGCTTCCGAAGTGGCTGATTGGAATAAAACGTTGCTGGATGAGACAGCTGAGCAGTCATCTCACTCCATGAAGGAAGAAAAATAACTAAAAACTCAAGTATTTGGAGAATGCCGTAGGAAATTTGGAAGTTTTGGAGATCAGAAGAGAGGTTGCTGTTTTGTGACACATGTTTGGGGTGCTGTGGTACTGCAGGGATGATAAACCAGTAGGCTTTGAAAGAAAATGTCTGTAAAACACTGGTGTTTGTTCCACAGGTTTTTGCTAGTATTTGGGTTTTTCCTGGCATGGTTGCCCAGCAGTATGATACAATGAAAATACATTCTTTTTATCCAAACTTTATCAGCTCATCCAAAATTGGAGTATTTGTAAACATAACTAAAACTGGAAGATTTACAAGAATTATGTTGTTATTTTTGGTGAGGCCCTGGCACAGGGTGCCCAGAGAAGCTGTGGCTGCCCCTGGATCTCTGGAAGTGTCCAAGGCCAGGTTGGATGGGGCTTGGAGCAACCTGGGATGGTGGAAGGTGTCCCTGCCATGGCAAGGGGTGAATGGGATGATGTCTAATGTCCCTTCCAACTCAAACCATTCTCTGATTCTCCAATTATACAAGCACTGCTGATTTAAGATCTGCACTACCTAAAACAATGATTTTTTTTTTTAATAGTCTGATATAGGAGAGTGAAATTACAATTTTTTTTAAAAAGTATGTGTCAAAAACTGAGATGTTGAGAAAAGGGTCCTGTGAGCTTTTGAATTGTTCCTGCTTATTGTTCATTTTGAAGTCTGTGAAGGAGAGAGGCATGAAAATCACTTGGCCACGTTTTGGAAAAGGTTCAAGGTGGAATGAAAATCCAAAGCAGCCAATGCCATGCTGGGCAGCCTTTCTCCCTCTGGTGCCTTCCTGACCTGCCCCTCTGCCACTCAAGAGATGGGGACACTGGGTCTGCTCAGCAAACAGGCTGTAGGACACTGGAAAAAAACCCACTTTTAATCGATACTAATCTGGAAATGGTAAAACCACTGTTGATGAGCCTCTTCACAAAAATGTAGTGTAATATCAGCAGCTGGAGCGTGAAACTGCAGCAAGGGGGAAGATATAATTTCATGCAAATCCATAAATACTTGAAAGCAGAGTATTAGTAGCAGATTGTCTCAAGTCTAATATTCTCTACTTATTTGTTTATTAGCTGAGAGGAATTAAATTTTCTACTTTCTCGTCCTTACAAGTTTGTGCTGTGAGAAATACTGTGGCATTTTTAACGTGGTATCTTACAATCCTGTTGCATGACTCTGGGATTTACTGATTCATTTTTATCCATTTGATTTATGAAAGCAATTGAAACTCCTGCTAATTTTACTGCAAGTACTTGTTTAGTGCTAAGGACATACTTAAGTGCTGTGCTGGGTACAGGTTTTCCTTGAAATTCCTCCTTTGTAAGAATTGGAACTTTCAGTCCTCTGTTTCTTTTTAGATGTTGCTTGTTACGAACAAGTGATGGTTAAAAGAAAAAGAGAAAAGAAAAAGAAAAAAGGAAAAAAAAATAGGATCTTATTCCTTTTAGCCTGTGAAATCAATAGGACTGTCCTGGATTGATTTTTGTACTAAATGTCTACTAAAGAGACATTTTTCTTGAGTGATACAATCTTAATTCTTTTTATAGTTGCGTAAAAATATTTTAAACATTTATGTTAACTTTGCTGTTAATGTGTGGCAGGAAATTGCCTGTAAAATACATTTTCAAAAAGCATTAGGACTGATAAAAGTTGTACCTTGTAGATTCCACAAGCATCCCTAGATTTATTTTAAATCATGTATGCTTTTAAATACAGATTCCTACAGGTAAATGTGAAATCAAATTATTCAAAGATGGAAAAAATAGAAGTGCTTTTCCTTGTGAAGGACCATTATAGATAAAACCTTTTTTATAAAAAAAACTGTATTTTGCTGAAGGAGATACTCAAGATTTAAAATTCTTTATTAATATTTAAATTTAAAATTTTTTTAGCTGTTAGAACAAAAAATAGACATCATGGCCTTAACTATGCAGAGGCTGCAGAAAGGTGATTAAACTGATGCTGCAGCAGAGGTGTTTGTGCCATACCCTGGCACGGCACGTGAGCAATATTTTCTGTCGCTCACTCAGCTGCTCTTACACATCTCTGCTTTCAGCACAGAGAGATCTGGGCAGATTTATGACCATCTCTGAACAGATCTGTGGAGTGGAGCAACCCAGTTCCTAAGCAATTCTTTCACCCATTTTTCAGGTGGGACTGAATATGGTTTTTTAGTTCTCTGGTAGCCAAGAAATAATTTTTCGATGACAAAACTTGGTTCTGTTGAAATTTTCTTCCAGCCTTCTGAGAGGATAGCGTACTGACACAGGGATTAGCAGCTGCTGCATCAAGGCAGCCCCTTTCAGAGGCAAAGTCCTGCTCCAAACCAGCAAAACTCCTGAAGGATGGATGCTTTGCTAAGATCTGATGCTGGGAAGGGCTGGCAGGCTGAGCCATGTCTCCTGTCTTTAGCAGGGTCTGGGAGAAGGTGGCTGTGGGAGATTGCTTGCCTCTGTAAATTTTCAGGGATCACTCTCCTTGAACCATTGGCTGTCAGGAGCCAAGACTTCCTCAGCCTCAGATTTGGGCAAAAAAGGAGGTAGAACATGAAATTGGTGGAGGTTTCTCAAAGGGGGTGTGCAGGGAGGAAGGTTTGCTCTCAGTCACTCTCCTCCCTCAGTTTTTTGTTCCAGTTCCACCGCCTGTTTCTTGAGGCAGTGATTCTCAGCTAATTCTTGTCAGCACTTTTTGTGGTGTTTGTACAGGGTGTAAGAAACGTGGATTTTTGCATTTACCTCCTGTAGCATGCATGAAACTTGACTAAGGAGAGCCTGGTGTATCTTGACATGTTTGAAACTTTTAATACTGCCTGAAGTGACATTGCTTGGGGGAGGCCATGGTTCAGGTGCAGCTGCTGTGGAATGGGATTTACTCCTTGGTTTCACTGTCAATAAAGCTGTGTCAACCAAATGGTGTTGGGGTTTTGTCAGTGTTGTAACTAAAGGTGCAGATGATGGAATGGAGAAATGCCTTCAATGCCAAGCTGGAGCTGGAGCTGGAAGCCTGCTGGGAGACAGAATGAGGAGTCAATGAAACCTTGTCAAAGTGCAAATGACAATCTGAAAATATAGAATCTAATTCAGTCCAGACAATTAGAAAGCTCTGCCTTTGGCCAAGTGTAATTAACTGCATAAATACACATCAGTGACCTGCCATTGCAGAGGAGACAAGGAATTGTAGTGGTCATAGATGAGCATGGCAGGAGTGTTGTGATTTACTGAACAGGCCTGCGCTAAATCAGCTGTGGTTCACAGATAAACCATCCTGAAAAATGTTCTTTCCTTGCTTTTCAGCCCTGGTGGGGCTGTACTGGTCAAGCCTGGTCGTAGATTCAGAGAATATCCTGAGCTGGAAGGGACCCCCCAAGATCATTCAGTCCAACCCCTGGCTCTGCACAGACCCCCCAACAATCCCACCCTGGGCATCCCTGGCAGCGCTGTCCAAACTCTCCTGGAGCTCTGGCAGCCTTGGTGCCCATTCCCTGGGGAGCCTGGGCAGTGCCAGCACCCTCTGGGGAAGGACCTTTCCCTGATATCCAACCTAAACCTTCCCTGGGACAGCTCCAGCTGTTCCCTTGGGTTCTGTCACTGTCACAGAGAGCAGCAATCAGTGTCTGTCCCTCCAAGATTTGATGTGATGCCTACTTTAAGCCCTGCATTGAGGAAAGATTTGAGTTACAGGGGGTCTAGATAAGAGTGATAACTAAGATTAGAAACCTTGAAAACATGACTGTGAAAGATGGCACAAAATGGAGCAGTTATTCTAGGGAAAGGTGGGTGAAGTGGAATGGAGCAGTTCTCAAATACATGAGGAGGCAATGGGACAATTTGTTATCTGTGGCAGGAGTGGGTAGGAAGAGAAATAATGGACTTAATTTCCAACTCAGAAGATAGCAAATTGATATCGGAAAGAGCTCTCTTGTAGTAAGACTGGGGAAGCATTAAAACAGATTTCCCAAGGAAGTCATGCAGTGGGTGGTATTCAAAGATTCACAGAATCATTAAAGTTGGAAAAGACTTCCAAGATAATAAAGTCCAACCTTCATCTCAACACCACCACGTTCACTGTGTCCCCAAGTGCCACATCCACACGTTTTTTGAACACTCCCAGGCACGGTGACTCCACCGCTTCCCTGCACAGTCTGTTCCAATGCTGGACAACCCTTCCTTGGCTGAAGGAAAAAGTGAGAAAAGTGTTGAAGGAAAAAGTGGAAAAGGTGAGAAAACTATTCCTGATACGTGATGTAAATCTCCCCTGGTGCAGCCTGGGGTCATTTTCAAGGTCTTTAAAACCAGAGTAGATACTGGTTCTGCCGTGCCAGTGCCTGGAAGGACAGAGAGGAAGAGCTGGTTCTGTTTTGGAGTGAGACAGCCCAAGTATTTTTGCACTCTTTCCATGTAAAAGGTGCCAGAATGACTTTTCTGTCTTTCTGTTTTCCTAAATTTCATTCCTTTGTCTTTCTGACCATCAGTAAGCAGTGCCAATCACAGCATTGCTTTGGAATAGCAATATCTTTATGTAAATCCTTGTTTTTTCCTCTCTGTACTTTTTATTTTAGCATTGAAGTTTGTCTCCCATTTTATCCCTAAATGCAGCAAGTGTCCTCTGTGCTACTTTATGGTCAGCTTTATTTTGATTAATTTCATTAGCATAATAGTGGATTTTATGCATACTGTGCCATCTGTTTCCTTTCCACTTTATTCATATATCAAATGCCAGAATTGGTCTTGAGTTCTCTGATATTTTTCCTCTGTCCTTTTATTCCTATGTCCTTTTATTTATTATGTCCCTTTATTTATTATCCTTCAGCTGAATTTGAAGGTTGAAGTATTTCACTTCCAAGATCTCTATCATGGGCCCAAGAGAAAGTAGGAAAACTGATGGAGACCTTTGATGAGCAGAGGCATTCTGTATTTAAGGTCTTGAGTCCAGGGATCTTAGCTGTTACATTTTAATTACATTTATCATTGAATTATATTATTCTGGGCTTTGGGAAAGGTTATGATTACAGTCTGAGCAATTTCCTGAAAAGAAAAAAACAGATGTGAACAAACACAAAGCATAATATTAAGATTTTTGTCATAGTGAGAGCAGGAAAGGTTATGATGCTTTTTTTGACCTTTCAACCAATGTCAGTTCTCAAGACATTTTTTGTTGAGAAGAAAAAGATTGTCAGATTCTGCTAGTCCAAGAAAGATGTAAGATTTTTATTAAGTGGTGGGATTGAGATCAAGGCCTGGGTGAAGAAGAAACAACCACACTGTGTCTTCACACTTCAATCAGAAATAATGAGAAATGCAACTTTAACTAGTGTGGGAGTCTTCACGGTGTTTTGCCTTTTTCTGGGAAATTTCTCTGCTATCTCTGAAAGGGTGATTCTTTACTCTGTATTAAACAGAAGGAAGGAATGTGCTCCTCTGGAGTGTGTGTATGTGTAGGTTTTCCTTTTTATTATTTTTAGAGACTTGATAGTTTCAGGTCAGCACTGAGACTTCTTATTCTCCTAACAAATCATTCCTTTCCACTTAGTCTGAAAGAGCCTAAATATTCCTGGTGAGGAAGTTCTGGCTTCCCCCTGAGCTGGTGCTCAAGTTTTGAGACTAATAAACAACCTAATGCCTTCTTAAAAATCGGGGAATTCATTGGCTGGAGATAAATCAGCAGCTCCTCTTCTTGTGGCAACAGGATTTTAAATGGGGACTTTATCTGTGAGTGCAAGCTGTGCCCCCGAGTCAGAGCAGAGCAAAGTTGGGATTCATTACTCAGGCAGGAGCATCATGTGCCTAATGAATAATGGGCTTCAGTCCCTTCCCAGCCCCTGCTGGAGCTGCAGAGTTTATCAGAGACGTTGAAATAGCAGGGGGACAACAGCCTTCAGAGCCTCTGTGGCTAAACAGGAAATATTTGGGGTTTTCAAAAGTTAACAGGTGTGAAAGCCTTTGCTTGTGCAATCAAATATTAAAGTAAATCATTTTTCCATTTATAACAGATTGTATTTAAGAGAGCATAAATACTTAATGACTTGAATTCATTTTCTGGCCAAAAATATTTAACAGATGTAAGTGGGTTTCTATGGTAATTGTCTGAGGTTGTCTAACTTAATGTCCTTTCTGTGACTCCTGTTTCATTTATGAATAAAAGTGAATATTTAAGCCTCATGAACATATTACTTCCACCTGCATTTGCCTGTGTGGGAAAACATCAGGTTATTTAGATCTCAAGTTTGCTTGGTGGTGACACATATGGGGAATATTGAAGGTGTTCTGTGTGTGAATTGTGTTTGTAAAACAACATCTGTCACTTAAAGGCAAATCCTGCCTCATTTACAGGCAAGGTTCGTTGTTTGCCCCTTGTTTTCATGTTATGATTTTTTTTTTTTTTACCATCTTATTTAATTTTATCTCACCTACTCTATAGTCAAGATTATTTAAAAAAAAAAATACTCACATTTCCTATGAAACTTGAATTCCCAAGAAAGCCTTTGGGGGAGAATAAACATATCAGTGGTTATTCCACTACTGACCAGCTTCTGATTCTTCTGGAAATCTGAATATATTAATGAAAACAGTTTCTGCTTGTCTAATACTGCATGAATTCTTGGGGTGCTGACTTGGGTTAATTTAGTTGCTTAAGAAAGGAACCTTTCCTCCTGGTTTTATTTTGATTAATTTGTATTCACAGTCATGGGTGAAAATTTTCAAATTATTAAAATCAACAGGAACAACAAATCTTGAATACACAGAGGAATATTAGAAAAGAGAGGGTGACACCCAGGAAATGTAAATCTTTCTAATTATTCTTGTGTGGCACAGCGATGTGTTTGTCTTCCAGAAAACAAACTTTTCCTGCTATTCAATGCGTGTAATCCCATCCTTAATTTCATATAAATACATCCAAAAAAGACACTTGTTGTTTTTAGACTCATCCTTTTTAATTGCTGATGATTTCAAGATGTTTGTTAAGATGGTTGTTAAGCTTTAGAGAGTTTCTTGTCAGCTAAAAGCAATTCCTTCACAAATTAATAACTTTAATAATTCTGTGGGTGTGTTTTTGAGCACTGCCCCTCTCTTGCAGACCTGTGGGACTCTGCTGGGATGAGTGCAGCGAAATTGTTCTTCCAAGTTTCTCTTGAAGCTGAGGATTAGCTTTCAACAATTCTGAATAAATCAATATATTTTTGTTTTCTGGAGACAGTATTTTTCTGTATCAGAAATAATCTGACCAACCAGGTTGAATAAAAATTTACTTAGAAGTTTGTATCAAAAATGCAGATTCTTGGTTTGCAGAGTAAAGTGCAGAGATCTGAGGAATCTCATAATTCCTTAAATTTCGGAGTGCTGATACTTTTATTTATCTGAAATGTATGCACTGAGCAGTCTCTCCTCTTTCTCTTATCATGTAGAACAGGTCAAACCTTTTAAAAGGGTTTTCCACAGGATGTGTTATTTTTTTCTTCCAGTTCAGTATTAAAAACAATTCAACAAAACCTCAAACACCCAACAACCTTTGTTAGGCACATGCTTTTGTATATCCTGCTCCCACACGTATCTCTAAATCCTCTTCCCACCTTTCCAACAGATTGTCAACTCAGCAAGTCACATTTATTTGGCCTAAGATTTATTGCAAAATCAGTTCACTTAACAAAGGCCTTCAAACTTAAAAATAGGCATTTGAAATACTAAATGGTTTACTTAAGAAATAGTAATAAATAAGTGTAATTTGTAAGACTGACATTTTTCACTTCATAGGAAACTCCTTTTAGTCAGTACTCTGTCATCAAAACTTGCATGTACAGGAAATGTTTGACTGTTTATTTTTTAATGAGAAAACTTCAGGTAAAAAGTAGTAGGAGGAAGTAGATAATTGGAATAAAAGAGAAAAACCAGCTTGCAGTACAATCCTGATAGAGTTTTTAAATGTTTCAATACATAGAAATAGTCTAAAATGCGTTGTCCTGCACTGAAAGTAAGAAAGTTCATTTGCTCCTTCTGCCATTGTTTTATTTTAAATGTCAAGAGTCCCAAAGAGAATTGCCTTGAAGAAGTCCAGTATTTACATATTGAGTGGAAAAAGTGCAAGATTGTAATTTTTGATAGCTGAATATTGAACACCATCTAAACACTGAAGTGATACAAGCAGTCTTTGCATAAGGGCTCTTACTTCTGCTAACTCTGTATTATCTCGTGTATTCAATCATTTCAGCAGCTTGGTCTTGTTTTTAAATTCACAATAATTGGCCATGATGGGCTTTGCACAAGTTTAACTCAATCAGTTGGTGAATAAGATAATTTATTTGAGCCAAGTGGAAATCTGGTTGTGGTTGTGGCTGCTGGTGGAGCAGAGCCAGCAGCTGCGAGTTGTTGACTGCTCTTCATGGTGGGCCAGTGCTGCTGCCTAAAAAAGATCCTTGTTGGGGCTGCAGATCACAAAACAAAAGCTGTTCTTGTGGAAGAGGAGGTGCAGTGGCAGCTCTGGCAGGGAATCTTTCCAGCGCGGTTTTACAACAATCAGATTAATAACATTTTATATCTCTCTTATCCTGGTGCACCTCCAAGACTTCATACATTTGCATTAAAGAAAATATTGGTTTCAATTACTCATCATTCTGTCATCCTGGTGGATAATCCCCATAAATAACAAATTATGGAATTTGACAGATAAATCTTAGTGAAGGCTTTGTTCAGTGATGTAGAATTATCTTCTAAAGTGATTTAACAGCAAACTGCCTTCTGTCAACTCACTCCAGAACATACCTGTTTTCCTAAGGACTGAGAACTGTGTTCTTCATAACAAAAACCAAAAACCTAACAAACAAACAAAAAAAAAAGAAAAAAGAAAGAAGGAAAATCAGGTGTTTTCTTCCTTGATAATGATATTCATATAGTTTACAGCAAACAGCAAAAATGAGAATATATCTAGAAACAGTGCAGGAGATGCATTCATATTTAAATTAAACTTTAATCAATTAACACGGTTAATAAAAAGAGGTTCATTATATCTAAGATAAAAGACCACAAACAATACCCAGCCCAAGTATAAACACGCTCCTTGAAGCAGCAGTAGGAGCAGCACTTAGCCTAATGTGCAAGCTTTCAAGTGGCAGACTGGAAGAATTTTTATGTTCAGTTTGACTAAATGCTTGTTCTTTTAATCCTTTTTTTCTGCTTTGACTGTGGTGCTTAACAAACATTTCCACTCATAGATACTAATCTTAATTTTACTATTCCCAGTCTCTGGAGGCTCCTAGGTTATACTATGGATAGTATTTTTACCAGCTGTTACACATTCCCTGTGGTAACTGCCTAAAACTTCTCATATTGTACATTCAGCTGTATTTATTTGCAAACTTTTGGACTTTTTGTGAGTCAAGCCTTGTGGGGTTTTTTTTTGCTACTTAGAGATGTACAGATTTCTACTGATTTTATGCATTGCTCTGGAGGCAGATAAATTAAACTGCTTCCCCAAAGCCTTAATGTTGAGTGGTTTGCAACATTTCTAAGTAGCATTTGTGAAGAACAACCACTCTTTGCTTGAGCAGATTTTAGTGGGAAAGGAAATTTGTGTTACAGGGCTTTGTGTTCTCTAACAGTTGTGTTGGATATTTTTGGCATTTTTTAAAGGCTTTCCTTTTAATAATTAAAGAAAACAGTTTAGACGTGCTGACTGAAAAGATCTGCTCTTTCTTTTTTTCCTTAATATTTAGCAGTAATAGCCTACTGAGATAATTGTTGTTAAAATGTAGTATGGAATTATATGTTGTTAAGGATGACATCTCTGTTAAATAGCTTATTCTTACAAATACAGCCCGAAGTCCATATATTTAGTGCTAATTAATGCATTTGGGTTTTAGTAAAAAGCTTATTTTGTGTCCCTTCGCTTTAGTCAGAATGAGCTGAAAACCAATTTAATGTCACTTTGTGTTTCAGACACACCAACTTCTCCTTGGCACCTGCTGTTCTGTTCTGCCAATTGCCACTTAGTGCTGGGAATATATATCAGATTCTTTTCTTTTACATTTATCAGACTTTTCTTGGCTGCCACTGCCAGTTGAGGTTGTTGCCCTTCAAATTTTGTTGTTTCCCTCACCACAGGGTTACGTTTAATCCAGAGTTACTGGTATTGTGCAGCTATTCCAAAATCAATGCTGATGGTGGCAATGGCAAGAGACAGTGGGTTAGGAAGGAATAATTTGTAGCAGGAGGGGGGAACAGCCAGAACTTTGCCATGGGGGAGAGAAACACAGCCCCAAATCCAGAGATCAGGTAGTGCTGGGGTGATCAGGAAGGTTTAGGTGCCATATGCAGTGGCATAATTATGTGTATTACTCATGGTTCTGTTAAAACAAACAAAGAGAAAAAAAAACATTGATGTCTCCTCAACTAGATCTGTTTATGGAGTGTGTGGGACAGAAGTGGCTGTTAATTCTGTGTGGGATGATGTTGCTGCTCTCTGTTCTTCTGACAAAAAAAATCTAGAACAGCAGGAGGAGGACAGAGATGGATGAGTTCCTGGAGAAGTCTGGGGGAAAGTCAGTTCTTCCTTCAAGTTTGACCAAAGGAGATTTCTGGAAGTGTTCTCTTTTGCCATGTCTGGAATTCATGTCTGAACAACAGGCTGTTTGAATTAGCATCTGTACTGCTTTGGCAGGTCCCCAGTGGTGAAATTCCTAAATAAATGTGCATCCAAAGGAGTGTGCCCTGCAGGTCGAGGGAGGTGACTCTCCTGCTTTACTCTGCTCTTGTGAGACACCACTTGCAGTGCTGGGTACATTTCGGGTGCCTTCAATATACGAAGGACATGGAACTGTTGGAACAAGTCCAGAGGAGACCACAAAGTTGAGAAGGGGACCAGAGAACCTCAGAGAACCTCCCCTATGAAGACAGACTGAGAGAGTTGGGGCTGAAGAGAAGATTGTGTGGAGACATCACAGCACCTTCCAGTATCCAAGGGGCTACAGGGAAGCCAGAGTGGGATTCTTCATCATGAACTGTAGTGGTAGGACCAGAAGTAATGGGTTAGACTGAAAAAGGTGAAATTTAGATTAGGTTTTGGGAAGAAATTCTTCCCTGTGAGATCCTGGCTCAGATTTCTCAGAGAAGCTGTGGCTGCCCCTGGATCCCTGGAAGCGTCCATGGCCAGGCTGGACAGGACTTGGAGCAACTTGGGACAGTGGAAGGTGTCCCTGCCCATGGAAGAAGAGTTGGAATCAGATGGTGTTTGAAGTCCCTTCCACCCCAAACCGTTCCATGATTCCGTGTTTGTGTGCCCCCTTAGCACCATACCCTTGTAATTGATGAAATATGCTGTACTGGAAAGTGATGTGGGACTCCCCAGGCCTAAGTGGATGAGGTGGTTGATGTCCAGTGGCAGACACACCCTGTGTATGACCCTCAAAAGATAGCTCTGAACCTCATTTAGCTGTATAGTAATGACTTGAAAGCCCAGTCAGTTGGTATTAAAAGCAAAGCAACAAAAAAAGATCCTGAGGAACCTTTCCACAGACTCTATCAAATCTCTCACACAAGCTGTTTGTGATAACACAATTCTGTTTTTTTTTTCTGATGGTGTTTTTTTTTAGAATAGGTTTTTTTTTCCCTCCTTGTATTGCTGTGTGAAAGGTACACAATAGAGAGAAACGTAGATGAAATACAGGCTTTGCCTTCTGACTGTAGATGAAATACAGCCTTTGCCTTCTCAGTCTCTCTACAATGTCCAGGGAATACAGGGACTACAAAGGAGGTCAAAAATAGGCTGGACTTCTGGACTTCAGTAGTAGGGGTGGAAGATGGATGGCCACCAAAGGAATTCTGCAGGGTTTGGGGTCAAGCTGACCTTGTTTAATGTCTTGTCATTGGTCTGGGCAGGGGGGTGAAATGCACCCTCAGTGAATTTCCAGACAACACCAATTTGGGAGGAAGGTGGATAAACTCGGGAAGCAGGGCTGGCATAAGGAGTATCTCAGGTGGAGAAGTGGGCTGGCAGAACCAAGGGAAACTCAGCAAAAGCCATTGCAGAGTCCTGCAGGGGGATGGAGTCACCTGGTGTTTTGAGATGGGCTGGAGACTGACTGAGCACTGCTCTGCAGGAGGAATGTCAGAGTCCTGCTCTAAAGCTCAGAACGTGGGGCTGGAGAGCCACATCAACATGGAGATGTTTTGGTGCGTTTAGCATAAGAATAATAAAGAGGAAGGGAAGTGAGACTTCCCCTCTAAGCAGCTCCTCTGAGACCACATCTGCAGTACTGAGTCCTTTCTGAGGCTCCTGAGTAAACCAGTCTGGTTTAGACAGTTCCAGTACTGGAACAAATCCTTACCCTATTTTGAAGGTGACCCTGCTTAGCTGAGGAGCTGGGCTAGAGGTTCCAGAGGTCCCTTCCATCCTAAACTGAGTTATGATGATGTGTGTAACAGTTATGGAGATGGGGAAGGCTCTAGAGGGGCCATGCGAGGAGTGGCTGAGGTCACTGGGCTTGTTCAGCTGGAGAGGAGTCAGGGTCTGCAGCTCCTCCTGAGGGCCACCTCTGATCTCTGCTCCCTGTGACAGTGACAGACCCCAAGGGAACAGCTGGAGCTGTCCCAGGGAAGGTTTAGGTTGGATATCAGGGAAAGGTTCTCCCCAGAGGGTGCTGGCACTGCCCAGGCTCCCCAGGGAATGGGCACCAAGGCTGCCAGAGCTCCAGGAGAGTTTGGACAGCGCTGCCAGGGATGCCCAGGGTGGGATTGTTGGGTGTCTGTGCAGGGCTGGACTGGATGATCCTGGTGGGTCCCTTTCAGCTCAGGATATTCTGTGATTCTGTGCTAATTCTGGAATTTTAAGTTGGCGATGGAGATTTTATACAGTGTGTGAAATGTGCAAAATAAACAACCTAAATAAAGCACCCTTCAGGGAATACTCTCTTCTGCCTTCCTGAGTGAGAATTCATAGGGGCTCTGGATTTGCAATCTTACCAGGATATTCTTTGCTGTTCATAACATATGCCTGAGTGCAATTGAACAGCACGAAGAAGTTAATTCCATTATTATTCTTACTATTCAAAATAAGACCCCCCAGAAAATTAAGTAGTATCCATTCTGGGGGAGTTCTGATTTAATCTGTGTATATATTAAGTGGAAGATTGCTTGCTTCTGTTTTCTGCTGTTCTTTATGGGCAAGTTTTTCATTAAAAAAAGATATATTAGTTGTTACAGAGAAACCAGAGCACTAACTCACCACATATGTCTGAAAGATTTTACTGCCTTCACTTACAGTACTTTACATTAACTGAAACAGAAACTCTTGGGAATCATTTGCCTTTGGTATTTAGTGATGTA
Organism: Cyanistes caeruleus; assembly: GCF_971803275.1. Taxonomy (NCBI): domain Eukaryota; kingdom Metazoa; phylum Chordata; class Aves; order Passeriformes; family Paridae; genus Cyanistes; species Cyanistes caeruleus. The sequence goes on from NC_141705.1 coordinate 4,024,114, forward strand.
TGAGATTGTTTTCAGTGCTGTTCAGGGCAGTTCACAAACAATAACATTACCCTGAGGAAGCAACTCCTGGTGGTTCCGTCAGTCGGAGCGCCAGTGTCTCTCTTTTGGCTGCTGGAAGCCTGGGGAGATCAGCTGCCTGTGAGAAGCTTAAATATTGTTCTACCTGCCTTTGTAGTTGCCTGCTATCTCATTTTGGTATCCAGTTAAGGATTATTTAAATCCTTTTGTGTTATTTCTCCTCGAACAATGTCTGAGTCATTGGAGGAAACACCTAAAGAAAGATAATATTGAAGTTTCTATTCCAGATATGGTATCTAGTAAGGTAGGAAATAAAAGGTGTTTTATGGAAGGTGTTTTATTCCCTCAGTGTAATTATAGAATGGTTTGAGTTGGAAGGGATATTGAAGTCATCCAGTTCCAGCCTCTGCCCTGGGCAGAGACACTTTCCACTATCCCAGGTTGCTCCAAGCCCCCTCCAGCGTGGCCTTGGACACTTCCAGGGATGGAGAGTCCACAACCCCAGAACTGGTTACAGAAAGCTGTAGAACCTCACTAAAGCAATTGCTATCTCACTTTTCCTTTTTGTTTTTTTCCTCCCTAGCCAGTACAACTTGCTGCCTGCTCTGTGGTTGAGTTCCTTTGATAAATACATCTTAAATGCTGCTGCTTTTAAGATTGCCAACAGATTCTTAAACCAACAACAAGTGTCAAGAAAACAGTGCATTAAATATCAGCTAAGAATTTCCTTTTGTCAGGCATATGCCAAGGCTCTTGCTCTCCCAGAGATCCAATAAAACAGCACAAGTACAATGAATCCAGGGATTTCACAGGAGTTTTTCCATTCCTCTAGTGTGGTGTGCCCTCATGTGGTTAAATGCAATATTTTCCTTGAATCAGTCTGACACCCTTTGGATTTATTCTCTGTTCTGCTAAAGAACTGGGAGAAATAAAGGCTTTTGGTGGAATGGGAGGCAGTGTGATGCCAAGTAGGTTTTTTGGTGTCTTTTTTTGTTTTACAGCTGTCAAATGATTTGGTACTTTTGAGATGGGTATAAATACACTTGCATTTGGGTCTAATTCAGCTACAGATGTGTGTGTTTCCCTTGTCTTGTTTAGTTTCTTTTTAGATTTTGAGGATCCACTTTGTAATAATTAGGCCAAGGTGGTGGTTGTTTCTGATTAATTAATCCTGATAACTGAGTATGGAAAGGAAAACTTGCATGTTGTTTTTGTCTCACATAATACATAATACCAGCAATCTTTTATTTTTGATACCCTTTGAGTACCACAAGTCTTAATTTTGTGATGATAATAATGCATGTTATACATATTGACTACATATTTCACATTTTACATGTGATGTGTTTGTTAGCTAGCACAGTATTCAGTTTTGGAAGGAATTTGAGTTATTAGAATTATGAGGTGTTGCTTTATACTTCTTGGTTTGTACTTTTTATTTTATCACTCATGTAGATTGTGGGCAGCTTTTTTGAGGGAGCTTCATATCCTGACAGCAAACCGCAGATGAAGGTGACTTTTCTTCTACATCCAAAAGTAGTGCAACAAAGTTTTGCCCAAAATTAAAAGTTGGTAAAACTGCAGAAAAACACACACTTATGGCATCAGTGACATTTACTGTTTTAATTACCAAGGAAAATAACAGATGTCAGCAGGGGCTTGCAGTAGTAATAACTTATTAACTGTGAGGAATTAAATAAAGTTATTGAATGCAAAAAATTACTTCTTCCTCAATAACTGCTCAGTGGTTGCCAAGATCTTTTAACACAGCACTGGAAGTTGACATTTCTGGCTGCTTTGAGGTCACTGCATTTAATGTATATTTACTGATTATCAGATGGATTCCAGCTTTCTGATTTTTTTGAGCTTGGGGTGAGATAAACTTCATATCTTAGTCTTTAAAGGAATGTTTTGTGCATTGTGGTCTGTTAAACCACTGCTGAGTTGCACAGAGATGATCATTTGGAGCCAAATAACTTTGCCTTTGGTGGTTTCTACATTTTAAGTTCCCACATGGATACATGATGTTGTCTCACTTGGACAATGAGAAACAGAAGGAAGATAGTGACAGGATCACAAGCAGAAAGGATTTGCCAAATGTTGCTCCAATTAAAATTCAATCTATGCTATATAAAACCCAGAAGCATCCTTGATTTAGAGCTTTGGAAGACTCAAAGGTTTGGAGGTGCCAAATCCATTTAGGCACCCAGCTCTGGCAGTGTAATCCATAAACAGAAGTTACATGATTAGTCCTCCTTTTAAACACATGGAGAAGAGAAGAGAGGAGCTGAGGAGTGAGATTTCAAAGATGTTGTGGGAGAGATGTGAAAGGGAGCCTTTTGAAATCCCATCCCTTTCCGGAATTTATATGCTGAACTCTGAGCTTGCAGAGGGGAGCTTGTATCACATGGTGATTAACAGAGCACAAGTTTGCTTGGACTTAATTTGAAATCTTCCTTCAGGGTTAAAAAATGGCTCGTTCTTCTCATTTCAAGCCCAAGCATGCTGGTGTTGCAGCCCACCCTCTTGTAAAATATCCCAGGTGGTCAACCCTGAAGGAAGAAGACCTGGTTCACTTTTCTGCTGAGCCTGAGGAGCTTCAAACCCACATTTCTTACCCCCAGGTCAATGCTGTGCCCCCCAGTTTATGGCCTGGGCCCTAAGGTGGTCATCCTGCCAAAATGAGGCCATTGTGTGGGGAGGAATTCTTGTTCCTCTTTTCATCTTAGTAGGATCATGAACTGCTCTTATGCATAATGAAGGAAGAGCTGAGAGAAAATGCATGTTTAACACAAGCCATAGATATGAATTTTTGAAATGGTACAGCCTAATGTGCTTTGGTGTAACATAAAAAAAAAATATAAATAATGGGAATCTGTGGGTCCTGTGCTGTCTTTGGCTGTTGGACTTGACTGGGATCAAGCCTTTTTGTGCAATTAGAAAATCCACAGTGAATTACACATTGAGAGGAACATCTTAAAATTTGGCTTGCATCTTTTTCTTGCATTTAAAGGCATTGAATACATTTTTTTAGGAGTCAGATTAAGCCAATGGTTTTGCTAAAGAATATGTAGTTGTTCCAATTAAACACCTGCTTCAGTTTTTCTCTCTTGGCAAAAGCTGGAATTGCCAAAATCCTAACAAGATACTGGAAACCTGTGTTCAGGAATGGGATTATTTAGTTCTTAAAAGTGGGATTTTGCAATCCTGCCAGCACAGAGAGGAGATCTTTTAATGGATGTTCCTGCTTTTGCTGCCAGTTCCAAGAGATGGTCAACTCCTGGAGCTACCAGCTGACATCAGGATGGTGTGAGGAACCTCAAGTAATGTACAGGAGCAAGTGAATCCCTGGGAAACCTGAGGAATATAAATCTTCTGTCTTTCATGGGTGGAATATTAACATAATCTCTTTTTCCTGTCTACCAGGTAACTCCTGGAATTCGTATTTGGCTTCTAAATAGCATCACAGCACTTTAGTGCCAATTAACAGGAGAAAATTGTCACAAAAGGAGAATTTAATAATCTTTGCACCTAATTTATTACAAATAAGAGGAAAATTGTACTAAGGGAGACATTTTATTAGCTTCATTTATATTGATTCTTGTTTCATTTATGGGAGAGTCAGTGAAAACACGCTGCAGGTTTTCACGGCTGTTGCATACATCTTTTCATGAAGATTTGTAGGAGGAACATAATCATGATTCTTCATTTAATTGTGTTTTTCTATTCTTCTTTTTCTTAACAATATGTTTTGTGAAAACATATTTCAGGTTTGTATGTCTGTTGTAGAAATTTTCGATAGTTTGTAGGAGGAAAGTAAGTGTGGGGTGGTTAATTTATTTTTTTATTCTTTTTGATAGTATAACAAGTAGTCAGAAATTCCACTGAGAATAAATACTTGCTGAAGAACTTTAAAAGTGCCTTATATAATATTCATTCACATTGGCCAGTATGTAAACCTCTTTCCATGGTGGGAGTACTGATAAGAAAAATATAAATTAGCAGCAACAGTGTTGCTATCTCCAAATTACATCCTAAAGGTGCATCATGTGGGCAGAATAGAAATATGCAGATTTGTTTAGGAATCACAGCAGAAACATGAATTGGAGCTGCTTGCTGTCCTCAAGCTGCACTGGATTAAAATATAAAATATCCTGGCTCTAATCAGTGTTGTCTCAGTTATCTGGGTGCTTCCCAGCCAAAAGGGAGGTGTGGCACTGGCATTTTGTAGCACCCCAGCTAATAATTTATGCATTAGAGAGAAGAGTCTGCTTATTTCTGAATGCCTCCAACCCACAGGTGTTTGCAAACACTGAGAGGAGCTGGAAGGAGGACAAAAAGCTGGGTTAAACCACTGGAATTCAGCGTTGATAGACAAAGTTCTGTTCATCAATGAGAATCCAAATATCTACATACAGTAGAAAGAGAATTTCAGTTCCATGAATTAGGTAGACAGCTGGTGCTAATCGTGCAGAGATAATTACAAGAGTTAATTATGTAAGCTGTTGTGATTTATGGGGTAGGGGCAGGGGCAAATTACTCAAGTTGATAGGGAAAATTGAAGAACAGTTATTATCAAAAAATGGAGTTATGTTAGAGACTGAATCATGCTCAGCAGAACATCTGTGTTCACGCATATTGGTGTAATAGGGAAAAAACCCCTTCTTTTTGTGTGGCACTAGAGACTAAGCACAAATACAGGAAAAAACCCAGCAATTTATCTGCTCTTCTGCACAAATATGGAAAAAATCCAATCTAGCTGCTTTTCTGTTTTGTATGTGAATGCAAAGTAGCTGTTGAAAGCATTTGCTCCTGTATTTTGCTCAGTAACATCTTGCATTGGAGTGGGAACAGCTAATGAGCTGCTGCTGAGAGCCACATCATAACTTAAGTCTTTGGTGTGTAGAGCCAGGAAAAATTCCATCTCTGTTTGCTCTGCTTCTGGATGGTCCAAGGGAAGGTCACAAACACAGTGCTCAGCTCTGTTCTCTACTTCCTTTGGAGCAGGGAATCAAATTAGATTTTTCCCACAGCTGGTGCTGTAACCCCCAGCACAATCTGCTTCTCTCTCCAGGTATTTTCAAAGGTCTCTTCTGCCAAAGGAAACAAAAAAAAAAAAGCAAGCCCAGCCATGAGACAGTTCAGAAAAAAGAGGTTTTGTGTTTCCAGACAGTTGTAATGATTTATTTTTTTTTCCTTTGATGAAACAAACTTCTTTTGAAAGGAGCAGGATTTTGAGTGCTCGAGGGGTGACCATTGTACAACTGGTGAGGCAGTGAGATGGTGCAGTGGAGTGGAAGGGCAGCTGATACCCAAAAGAGAAAGGGCCCTTCCACTGAAATGTCAGGGCTGTCTTTGCTCAGGTCATCGAGTGTTTCCAGCACCTTGGTGATCTATGAGTGCATGAGAAGAGAGGAATAACCTCATAGCTGTTCACATCCACTGGGAAGAACAAATTATATTTGCTTGAAAATACAAGTGCCATAGGGGAGAATAGTGAATTTTTAATTTATTTTTTTAAAAATAATTAGTGATTCTTCAGAGAAACCCTTTTACACTGATTTCAGCTGTCACAACCAGAGCCAAGTATTTGTGTGAATGGTTTTCATAGTGGACACGCTTGCAGAGTTGTATTTGATATGCCTGCTTCGGTTTATTAAAAACAAGAACACATATAAATGCTGTTCACCCTCAGAAAAACTCCCAACAGCCTCTTTGATGAATATTTGCATTTGTAGAATCACAGAATCATCTAATGATGTGTGCTGGAAGAGACCTTTAGAGATCACCTGTTCCAGAGCCCCTGCCATGTGCCACCAGTGTCCTCAAGCCTTTCTCCAAGGGGCTGCTCCCAATCCTTTCATCACCCAGTCTGTGCTGAGAACACAATACCAAGGCATCTGTCCTGTGTGAGGGACCAGAGACATAAGGATAAACAGGATAATTAAAACAAACAAACAAACAAACAAAAACCCCACAAAAAACTACCAATATTTTCCTAAAGAATTGTCAATACATGTTTATTTTTAATGTAGTTATGGAAAGCCTTGGGTAAATAATGCAATTTGAACAGATGCTGAGCAAAGAGAAGGCAAAGGGAGAGAATTGCAGCTCTTAAACGTGTGGTCCACCCCTCTCAGAAATCTGTAGGCAAGACAGTTTAATTCAGAGAGCCAGGAATGTTCTTGTGTGAGCTGGAGCTGCTGACAAGAGATTAATTTGATGAGTGTGTGATCCAGCTCTATCCCCTTTCACTTCTGGCATTCCCCACCCACACATGACCTCTGCCATAGGGAAATCCATGCTAATAGAATTTTCTGCTTTTAGCAAAGCCATCCTCACCTTTTTTTGTGCTGCTGGAGCTGGGTAAGGAGGCCTTAATTCAGGATGGGGCTGAACTATTAATTAGTGAAGTTCTGTTACTCCAGCAGAGATCTGTGCTAGGACTGTGTGAAGCTTCCTTAATAAAATAAGAGAGCAAGGTTCCCTAGTGTGATCACAAAGCCAGGATCATTACAAGGCTGCCAAGTGAGCTTATGGTAATTATCAAGTGATATATTTGATAATTGTACTGAATTTTTGGTGATTTGTGTATTAATTAGTAACAGAAGCTGATAGAGACATTCTTTCCTTTGTACCACTTTAAGTGGGGTAAGATATTTAAAATAAACCAGTTTGCTTTAAAACCCTGCTGAAAAACTGAGCTATTTTAATAAGAGAAAAGGTTAATATTATTAATTTTTCTTCATTTTTTTCCCCATGCAATTTATATAAATTCATAGGTTATTGGCTTTTTAAAAATGGGAAAGAAGCTAATATGGTATAGATTTTTCTGTCACTGGTATCAGAAGCTTTCCTTCCCCTTTGCCCTGTCCCGGTACAGCTGACTTTCTGGAACAGGAATTCTAATTTTGGAAGAGACTTTTTTTTTTAGCCTTTTAACTTGAAATTTAATGTAATTTAAAGAAGCTGACACAAGGTGGGTAAAATGGCCATATTCCAGTTTTTATGAGTGGTTTTATTCCTGTGAGAGCTCTGTATTATCCAGAACCCAACCTGTTGGTGCAGAGACTGGAATGCAGAATTCCCTTTTCCAAGGGAATGTAATAGCCCCACATGGAGAAGGATTTCTCTCCTTGCTTCATCTGAATGCTGTTGAGCAGAGGGTAGTGAGATGTTGCTTTTTTCTTTGGATTTCATCCCAGCAGATCTTGTTTAAAATTTTAAAACCTTTGCTTCAAATTTACAAATCATTGAGGTTCATTGGCAACCAAAGCCTCTAGCACTGTTTGTGATCTTGTGCTCTCTTGCTGGCATTTTTCCATGACTATATTTGAGTGCCAGCTTTTGACTTGATGGAAACTTATTTTTTTAATGGTAGAAACAAAACAAATAAGAAAAAAAAGAGCAGCGAAACATTTATGAAGGAATTAGGCTCAAACAGAACACACCAGCATTTCCTTCTGAAAAAAGAGGATTTGGGGGTGCTCTTCCCTACATGTGTGTTACGAGAAGTGGTAGAAAAAGTCTCCATCTTCTATGGTAATTTGGATTTTCCTATGGACTGTGTTAGTTCTGGTCTCAGCAGCTCAGAGCATTAGCAAAGGTTTTCTGCCAGTGCCAGATTCTCTTCATCTCTAGGAGCTGCACATGTTCATCTGCTCTACGCAGACTGACACAGAAGTTCTTAACTGAGAAGGTTTTGAGGGTTTGCAGACAATTTTAAGTAATTTTTCTCTATTTCTGCATGTTTAGCAGCATGGGACAAAGTAGTTATTTTATTTCAAAAAGGCCTTAAAGAAAAATATCAATAAATATTTTAATTTGTAATTATTTCCACATCAGGGAGTTCTGATAAACTTTTCTTATTGTTCAGTGGTGGGTCAGAATTATTTGCATTTCTGTAGGTGTTCATAACTAGGTGCCAGTGACACTGATCAGCTACAAATGGATCTTCAGGAAATTTCATGAGGAATATTTGCAAGGGAAAGCTAATAAAGAAAATATTATTTCTAGATCTAAATAGTGGGAAAATTTCTTCATATGATGGATGAATATTACATTCCAGTAGCCAGGCAGACTCCTTCCATAAAGAAGGCTCTGGAAAATATTTTTTTTCTCCTAATACACCATGCCTATCGTGTTTTCAAGCCCTGATTATACATAGATAGATATAGATACAGATATGGATATAGATATAGGCACACATATTTATTCATCCACAGTCTGTAGTTTTTAGATGTGATTTGTAAAAAAAACTGACTGAAACAGAAAAAAAGTATAGCAGAAAAAGTATGGTAAAAGGCTTTTTGGTCAAAACTGTTCCTTTTCAGTCTTTTGGTAACAGGGATGAGATGATGCTGGATTTTTATACTTGTTTTAGAATCACTTGGTTTTTAGTGAAATGTCTTTTTTATTAATAAAAGATGACATTTTTTATTTATATCTTACATCAAATTTGTGGCTTAGAACACTGATACAACACTACAAATGCCCTGGTTTGGATCCTGGTTAGGGAGAATTGCATCCCTGAGCATTATTGATCCAGTGCTATTCTTTTGTGCATTTAACACCTGATGGTGTCCAGTTCAATATTCCTGTTTTACAGAGCAGCAGCCTGGTACTGCTGGAGCCATGCAGGATTCCCTCTTTGCCCAGCACTCACCTGTGGGATGTACACACTGTGCTGTGTTTTTAAGCTTCCTAATCAGTTTATTGACAGCTCAATAAAGAATTCCTTCAGGAGATTCTGCCAACACAGAGGCAGAGTTTCCTTCTGTTTAAATACTGGTAGGATCATTTCACTGCCTGCTGTGGTTTTATGACAAAATATTAGGAATACAGTGAAGCAGCACTAAGGCAAAGAGTTTTAACCTGTATGATCTTTGCAGTGGGAGCTCTTTGTACCTTTCACATCTGGAAAACAGCCACAATGTTTTTGTCACCACTTGCATGTCACTGCCAGTACATTATCTCAAGGGACAATTGCTTTTTGAATGGTTTCTGACCCTTGTGTGTTCAGGTCCCATTTTATCAGCAAATTCATTTTTTAAAAAGGAAAGCCAGAGACAAAAACAATGCTTTGGCACCGCAGCCCTGCCATGCTTGGTATTTATCTTTTTCTTTTTGCTTATTGTCTGTGATTTGCTTAGCCCAGACTGAGAAGTTAAAAGGAAAACCCTCTTTTGGGGGACGCGCCGCTGGATTTTATACTTCCAATTTTATCTATTCAAAACACACGGCCACTGCATCCCTTCCAGGGCACAGAAAACAGTGTGAGGATTGAATTAGGTGCTCTTATGAATAGCTGTGGAATTGTTCAAACTGACAAAAACTTGTTTTTCCTGCCCAAAGGTAACGACCCTTGTGAACACGAGCAATAAAGGACCGTCTGGCAAGAAGAAAGGGCGCTCAAAGAAGGCTCATGTTTTGGCTGCCTCAGTGGAGCAGGCCACTCAAAACTTCTTGGAAAAAGGAGACCAGATTGCTAAAGAGAGTCAGGATCTCAAGGAGGAGTTGGTTGCTGCTGTGGAAGATGTTCGAAAACAAGGTATGTGGGAAAAAAATGCTTGATGGGAGTAAAGCTTTGCCCAGTGCCAAAGCTTAATGTTCCATTTTCAGCCTGTTTTTTATTCTGCTCTGTGACAAAATGATGGGATTTTTTTCACCTGGCTAAATCTGAGCAGTGGTTTAAAGCCTGTGGGTGAAAATGTAGAATTAGGATTATGGTATATATGTTTCTGAACAATATCAGAATTATCAGCCAGGTAAAACAGCAATATAGAAGTACTTGTGGTTTCAAATATATGAAAATATAATATCAAAGCCTGAAAATACGGGTATAATAACAATATTAAGACGGTTGTTTTCTGGGTATTGGTGATAAAATAAGTGCATACTCACAATATCTGATAATTTTCTTTCAAAAGATAAAATGGGTATGAGGTGCTTTCAAGTTTACCTGTGTAGTAGGGGAAAAATATGTTTTCAATGTATGCCTAGGACAAAATGTTTCAGTTTTATTTACTTTGATTGTAATTATCTTTATTACAGCAGAATTAAGTACCTTTCAGATTTATTCCATTTTAAGTCCTATAAGCTAAAGATACCATCTGCCAGTATCATCAGCCCTGGTTTTTAGTACAAGAGGAAGAGATTTCCAACTGAGATTTCAAAAGAAGTCTAAAGGATTTGGGTGTAAAATACTGATTTTCAGTGAGTTACTCCCCCAGAAGTCATACTGGTTTTTTTGGGTTTTTTATCTTGTGAAAATTGGACTGAAGTGATCATTTTTTTGTGTATATAAGTACTGATTAGTGAATATTCCAGTCTCTTCTATCCTAAGGATATTTTTTCCTCATCTCCACTCTATGTATATTTGGTTTCATTGTTTTCATGTTCCTGTGTGGCTTGGGTTTTCTTAAATACTCAATTTTCAGTATGTCAGAATAAGTTAAATATTTGCTGTATGCTGGATGTACAATGATATTCCAATATTCCAGTGGGGTTTTATGGGTTTTGTTGATAATTTTTTCTGCTGGGTGTTTGTTGTTGTGATGGTGGGATTTTGGTTGGGTGGTTTTCTTTTAGATTTTTAGTGCTGATGCTGTTCTGGTATTAATTTTAATTTGTCAGCTACTTCAGTTTCCTGTTTCTTACATGGCTTATATTGTGTTGTGTCAAGTTGTAGCTCAGCCTCTTCACTGGTGACATGAGTGCGCATCTTCTTTCTGAATTTATAACATTTTCCCTTTTGGGTATGTGATGCTGACTCAGTTTCTCCCCAGGAGACTTTTCTTGAGTTAGAGGGATAAACCTAAATTTGCACACTTTTTATCTAGACCGAATTTCTGATTTTTTTACATGACAAAAAGACTTTTCTTAACCTATATTTAGAAAAAAACCCAACCCAAACAACAATGAAGAAGCAGAGAGGAGGGAAAAAGATCTTAAGCAGAATTACACAGAATGACACAGACATTCATCTCTTGTCAACACTCCAGGCTGGGAAAAAAGCCTGTCAGAAAAGTGGAGCAGCTTTTTTTGGGGCCTGTTCAACACAATCCCATAATGAGGAGAGCAGGAGACACCACACACCATTATTAGCACCCACGAGCCGTGCAAACGAGCCCAGCCCTGGTGTGCTGTGAAATGATATGTTTAGCTCGGTGCCATAAAGAGCTGGATTAATGAAACGAGGCTGTGTTTTCCTGGCTGATTTCCTGGCAGGGTTCCAGCTGGGATAATTACATCGTCAACCGAAAAATGGCTGCGGCACTTACAGCTGGCTCTTGGTGTGCTCCTCATTTCCTGCCCTGCGTTGCTGGGTGCTGTTGTGTTCTATTAAAGGCAGCAATTCACCTCAGGGACTCTTGATTTCCATTGATAGGTGTGGAAAAAATTCTCTGTATCATTGCAGAATGCTTTGGAATGAAAGAGAGGGTCCGTGATGTTAAGATTCTTGTTCCTTCTGTAGCATGGAAGGGTGAATTCTATTGGCTGTAGAAAACTTTGGTAATAAATGGGTTTGATTTATGAAACACAAAGAGCAAAAAGAAAAGATTTGATGCCTAAAGCTCATCCCTGTGTATCTCTGTATCCCATAACGATTCCATAATAGGGACACTTATAGTTCAAAAGCACCTAAGTGAGATAGATTATCCAGCTGTTGGGCCATTAAATGCTTTGCTGTGTGGGTGTTTATTCTGATGCTGTCAGAGTTGTGTAAAAGATCTCCCAGATGGGGGACAGAGAAGGCCTGGGAAACGTGGAATTTTATCATTCATGTCTTTTTATATTAAATAGAAGGGAAAGCAGACAGGGATGGGACTGGATGATCTGTAAGGTCCCTTCCAACTCAAAACATTCCATGATTCTGTGACCATAAAGAGTGAAGCTGCAAACCCTGAGAAGTGTGGGGAAGAACTCACTGGAATAAAAAGTACAGTATATGCTATACTCACAGCATAAGTGTCTAAATGCAATTGGTCTTTTATTGATCAGCAGAGAAGGAAATTCTGTGTGGGGGAGAAATTCAGGCCGTGATTGACACAAAAATCTATCAAGAACTGCAGGTCCATGGGGCTCAGCTTTGATTAAATTTGTTAAGACACAGCCTGGGATGCTGCACAAAGAAATAAGTAATATTCATGTAAATTTATTCTATCTGGTAAATGGCTTTGGCAATGTCTGTCTGTAGGTAAGTGCTGGTGACTGCCTGATTTTAATGTAATTTTCCTGGATTTTTTCTGGCATATAGCTGAAACTTCCATTAGAAACGTGATTTAGTCCAGCTGCTGGTTGTTGTGTTTTAAATTTTTTTGCTTTTCAAGCATGGTAGATAAAATTTCACACCATAATATGAAATTCATAGTTCAGTCAAGGGAGAGAAAATAGCTGTTGATGTTTTTTAAGTTTGAGGACAGGATAAAATTGAGGTAGACTTAATTTTTTGTTCATGCAGATTTATGGACATTGTAAAAAAGAATGTGACCTGTGTACTCCGTGACTATCTTGACATTGTGGATGAACATCTCTGAGACACAAAAGTGACTTTAACTTTCTTGGCAATTTTTTTTCTGTATCACAGAACACACTAAAAAATACTATTTTTAGTGCTTTAATGCTTTTAGCCACCTAGTTTTGAAAATTTTTTGAATGAAGTTTTAAAACCGAAACTAAATCCTGTGAAAGGTGGTTTCTAGAGAAATCTAGAGAATCCAGACTCTTTTCTCTATAATCTAAACAGTATTTTTTTAGACCAAAAAACACCCTGATCTGTTCACTTAAATGTATGTTCTCCCTAGCTCTCTTTTCACTGAAGTATATGACAACATTTTTTTTGCTCACAGAAGTCAACATGTGCTGGTTCTTGATAGAGGAAAAAGTGTCCATGGAAAGAAATTACTGGAAAACAGGTTTTTTTTAGACAAACTAGAATTTCTATTCATCCTGAAAGGTGAAGTGGAATGTTTAATGGGAGAATGAATCTTGGTCTGCACTTTTGAAGGAACTTGTGTGTACAGTAAACACACTCTCCTTTTTCCAATAATATCTGTGATGAGGTGCTCTGCAACTTGCTTTTTGTCTGGCTCTAAACTCATGCCTGGGCTGAAAACTTTTAGCACAAAGATTTGAAGTCTTTCATTCAGCAAGTCACTGGAGCCGTGGTCTGAAAACCCTTACCTTGTTAATAAAAAATATTCCTTATCTATTTTGAATTGCGTATTACGTATGGAAGCGACTTCAGTTGTTATTTGTGTTTGCAATGCTTCTCCTGAGAAATCTGGCCCTCTAAATGCCATTCCATGCAAATACTCTAATGCTGGCTCTTTCAGACTCTTTTCCATCAATTAATTATCTTTCAGCTCTCTGAGAACTGAGCTGCAGAAAGACATTAAAATTTCTACTCCGAAATGATTTAAACTACTTCTGATGAAAAAGCAGATGTTGTAGAGCATCTCCAAGAGTTGGTATACAGAAAAGTAGGGTCAGGGGTTCCCAAAACCAGGAGTGAGGCTGCTGCAGGTCCATGGCCCCAGTTCAGAGCAGGAATGAGACTGATCCTGTATTTCCAGTAGGCACATGCACACAAACACCCATATACAGCTCATGTAAATATATACGTATATATAATATACATATATATATATATAATTTGTATTTATGGGTGACCACACACGTCAGACACTCAGCACTCACTTTCTGTGATTCTGTGAGATGCTGGAACTGTCTGCCCAAAGAGGTGGTGGATGCCCCATCACTGGAAATATTCAAGCTCAGGCTGGATGGGGCTCTGAGCAACCTGGTCTAGTTAAGATGTCCCTGCTTATTGCAAGGGACGGACTAGGTCACTTTCAGAATCCCTTCTAACTTAAGATATTTTATTTTTCTATGAACCAAACCCAACAGCACCAATGTCTTGTTATACTCCACTCTGTTCTGATCAGGATTGATCCTTAAGGAGAAATGTAAAAGTGGAGAAAAATTGAAATGTATAGAGGTGTCCCTGCTCATGGCAGGGGGGTTGGAATTAGATAATCTTTGAAGGTGCCTTCCAACCCAAACCATCCCATGATTTTATGATTTTCTGTACACATGGTTTAGGCTTTTTGGGATAACTGCTGATGATGCTGGCTCTTGAGGATGCCAGCTGGCTGTCCGAGGATCTTCACTTCTTCTCTATTCTCTGCACCATTTCCAAAAGATTTATTTCTGTTTAGCCTTGGCTGGAGCTTTTCTGATTTGGATTTCACTTTTCTGTGTTTTGTTTAAGCTCATGTTAGTTTAAATTTATGAAAGTGACTTCCCTCTCCAGGGTATGTTTGTTTTAAAGGGTAGTTGGTGTTTGATATATTGCCTGAATATGACAGTTTGAGACAGATTTTGCAAAAGCAGTGATATAAGTTTGAAAAGTAATATGAATTAATACAGATGGTGATTTTTTTATACTATATTTATTTACATTGTCTTTATTGCTGTTGTGGTTTTACATCAGGATAAAATCAAAATAAAATTTCTTTAACATGCCAACTTCTGTCACTTTTCAAAAATAAAATTATATTCAGAAATTGAAAGACTGGGAAGTGCTGTTTCCTCCAGAAATATTTGACTTGAATATTAAAATCAAATCCTAAAATTATTGCTTGTTCTTTTAGAAGAAATATTACTGTTAGTAAAGGTTTTATTTGAGAAAGTATTGCAGAAATGCAGCACTGTTAAAAGAAAAAAAATATCCCTATCAAGGGACTGTAACTAGGCCATGTTTTGCAGTAAATATTTAACTCCACCACCTATTAGTATGCATGAAATTTCTGAATTCGGGTCAGATTTGGAGAATAGTTTCACTAGAATTTAAATTAAGAAAATTATTAAAAGAAAGAAAAAAAAAAAATCTTACAAATTTGAATAGGTACCTCAGGCAGTTATCTTGCCCTGTTCTGTCTTCCAGCAGTAATTCCCAAACCCGGGTAGGCTTAATCCACAGTGAGTAATCCTCAGGAGCACTTAACGTACAGCCTTTTCAATTAAGTTCTGAGTTAACCATGAGCAGTGTTCTGCAAGGAGATTTTCTCCATGCATGAAATCTGTATTTGTGTCCCCTCTGTGCGTAATTCAATGTGGAGATTGGAGCTGAAGTCCCTGACCCCTCAGAACAGTTCTGTGAAGCTGCAGAGCACCACAGGGTGAGCATCTCGACCTCCCTTTTTGAAACTGTTCTGATTTATGTGTTACTGAAACATCCTCTGACTTGCAGCTGAGTGCTGGGAATGAAATCACTGTTGATTCATTAGGCAGAAATTCTGAACTGAAATTCTTTTTCTTCAACATTTTAAAAAAAAAAAGGAAATAAAAAAGGAAAAGTTTGAGTCATCTTTGAACTGGAAAATCAGTTATTTTAGTCTGTCAGATCAAAGTATTTGGAAGGAAATTCCTTTTAGCTTGGTACAGGAGTGACCTCAGATGACTGTGTAGGTCAGTGATGGAAGTTTTTAGCAGAGCAAAGGAACTGAGAATTTCACCAGCTGTCTAATGGTGGATAGGGAAACTGGTGGGAGATCAGGAGTGTTGCAGAGACTTTGTCTGGGGTATTTAAATTGGGAAGTAGCATACTGAAGGGAGAAAGGGTCAAGGAGATGAGCTTGGTTATTGCTTTATGCTTCTGTCACTGAGTGAATTTTCAACCTTTCAAAAACTAAAAAAATTGCAAAAATTATTGTGATGATTGCACTCCCCCCCCAAAAAAAACCCCAAAACCAAAAACCCCCAAAAAACTACTGACAAACTTAGACAAATATCATTCTATTGAGTAAATTCCGCAAAAAAATTTAGTTTCTAAAAGTGGTGTTTTCTGTGTTCAGAATGTAATTGTAAATACTTCTCTGATTCATCTAAAATGTGAAGATCTTGGGTTTGGATCCATGTTACCAGGATTATAAAGAATTTAGTTTCTAAAAGTGGTGTTTTCTGTGTTCAGAATGTAATTGTAAATACTTCTCTGATTCATCTAAAATGTGAAGATCTCGGGTTTGGATCCATGTTACCAGGATTATTTCTGCTTAGTTTAAAGAGGGAATGGCATTAAATTGAAGGAGGTCAGGTTTAGATTAGCTATTAGGGGAGAATCCTCCCTGCAGGGTGGTGAGGCCCTGGCAGAGGTTGCCCAGAGAAGCTGTGGTTGCCACAGCTCCGCTCCAGGCGAGCAGAACTGTGGGAGCAGAGGTTCTTCCTTTCCTGATGGCTTTTGCAGAAGGCGGGAGCTTCGCATCAGAGGTGGTTCTTTACAGTTTGCAGCCATGGCCACTGGCAAAGTTTCATTTTGCAATTAGAAACTGTTTCAAGGTGAATTTCACAAAGTCTGGCAGCAGCCAGAAAAGCGAGGAAGTTCCTGGGGTCAGGCCACCGTGTGTCTGTGCAGACAGACCAGTGCTTTTATCCCCACACCGTGGGAATCACCACTTTTATCACCACAGCGGCCATGGCAGAGCCTGTAAATGGCGGGAACGCGGTGGCAGCAGTGCAGATCCCACATGAGCTGGAAAATTTTTGTCTGCCTCTAGAACTGCTCTGTGGGCTCCTGCCTTTCTGGTACAGGTTGCTGCCATCTCGTCTCTTTGTTCCTGGGGCCCTCCTTCACCCTTTCGGAAGGAAAGGGTGGCGCCATCTTCCCTTTGTCCCTCAGACAAAGGGCCGCCTCAGACGGGCGCCATCTTGGGAAGGCTGATTCCAACATTTGGGTCTCTCTTTGTGTCTGTGAGGTTTGTGAGACTGGGCAGTTTTGTATCTAGCAGTTATTTACTGATATTTTTCATCTGTTCCTGATCCATTTGTTAGTAAGCAGTTGTTTTATCACTTATATCTACTCATAATCTTTCCTTACTGCTGGCAAGGGATTGGTTGGAATGAAGCGGAGGTGACTCATCTTGGAGTGTTCAACTTTTCAAATGGTCTTAAACCAAGACACTGCCCCATCCCTTCAAGGCCAAGGTGGATGTGGCTTGAAGCAACCTGGTGTAGTGAAAGGTCCCCCTGTCCATGACAGGGGATGGAGCAAGATGAGCTCTAAGGTCTCTTCCAAGCCAAACCATTCCATGATTCTGTGATTACCCAGTGTCATTTAATAAGAAGATAAAAGCAGTCCTTGGAGCACTAAACTTTATCTGGGGATCTTCCCTGCCCCCATGCTCAGTCCTCCTATTTGCCTACAGTACGTTTTGTTCTGTGTTCTTTATTTTTGACTGCATTTTCCATGGCAGTCATCCAACTTCAAAAGTTGTATGAAAGCTTCTTTCTCCCATACAGATTAGGCTTTAATTTTGGATATGGTTTCAGAAAGTGGTGTTCGATGAGAGAAGTATTAAACATGACAGCATGAAAATTTGAAATATACTTTCTAATATCTGAGTCCTAAAAGATGCTTAGTCAGTATATAAAAGGCTTTAATTTATTGCCTTTCCATTTACCATTTTGAACATGTCTTTTTCTGAAGTACATTTTTCACATACTACAAAGGCCAGTAATACTTTACAGAGTAAGGGAATATAAAATGTTATAATCAAATAACAGGCACTGATTTCCTCTGAGAAGTGTCAAATTATAGCATTCTGATCTCCAGCTATCTCCTTCTCTCTGTTTTAATCCCTTTATCATAGAAAAATTTTTTTAGACTTCAGATCTGTGAGATATTCCAACTGCTGTTTATATATGAACAAGGGAAAAGGAGCCTGTTTTGTATAGCTGATGGAATTTCGATTTATTTTTATATCTACTAAAAAAGAATTGTAGGCTCTCCACTGATTTTGATTTTGGATGTTTGCAAATTTCATTCAGCTGTAATTGTTCCAATTGACTTTGAGATCTAGGCTTTTTTTTCCCCCTGCTTTTTCTTTTTCCTTTTTTATTTTTTGGTAATTTAGGCGTAGATAAGTCCATTTTTAATCTCTCTTCATATTATGTGATTTCTACAGTATGTGATGAAATACGTGTGTTTTTTCTTCAGAAAATATATCACCTCTACATCCTTTCACCTGTTTGTGGTGGACTTTATGTTTTTAAACTGCTCCTTGTTTTATTTGTTCAACACTGATCTGTCTGAACAAAGCATTTGGGTGGAACTTGGGCAAAAAAGGAGATTTTGTGACCTTTGTGAAAAGGGGACAAGGGACAGGCAGCTCAGGAAAGCTGCAGGGACGTTTGGGGGTCATGCAGGGAGAAAATGGCAAGGTCCAAAGCCCAGCTAGAACTGAAACCTGGCTATTGTCATAGAATACCAACAGAAAAGGATTCTATAAATGAATTAACAATGGGAGTAGAACCAGTTTTGGGGGCTTCATTGTGTTCCCATCTCTGCCCTTCAGCTCAGAGCACTGGGTACCTGAAGGACAGCTCCTCTTACTGGTGGAGGCAAAGAAGGAATTTAGTACCTCAGCGTTTTCCTCATCCTTTGTGACTGAGTTTCGCTCTGTGTCCAGTAAAGGATGGACATCATGGAATCTTGGAATGGTTTGGGATGAAAGGGACCTTAAAGCTCATCTAGTTCCAACGCTCTGCCATGGGCAGGAACACTTTTCACTAGACCAGGTTGCTCAGAGCCACTTCCAGCCTTGATTCTCCTCAGCCTCCCTTCTGCCATGCCCAGGTATTTATAAAGGACAGTCCTAACACTCAATCACAGTTTTTTCTATTACCTATACAGGCTTAGACTAATGGTAATTCCTTTCTGTTCTCATTACAAATTTAATGATAATCGTGTCTTGTTTATGAGCCTTTTCCTGTGCACAACAGCAATCTGCCTTTCTGGGTGTTGATGGAGGGCTACAGATTAATTTTCTGTTTTGATCTCTGCACTGGAATGTGAATTCACACCATGAAGCTCAGTTTTCTCATTATGTCTCTGCACAGAAGCTCTTGCACTCTTTACACATTCAAGCAATGAGTATAGTATATAAAGGAGCTCTTATATTAACATAAGTGTCACGGCATGTATATGAATTCCCATTGAAACTGGCAATAAATTCTTAGGTTACTAAAATGTTGCCAAGTCAAATTCAATTAAAAACTGCTAGTTTTTTTAGTTTTTGAAAATTAATTTTTAAATGTTATTTCCAATTTTGGGAAGATAAACTTAATTTTCATGTAAGCTGATGCTTTGAGCATGATTTTAGAATTTTTGGTAAGTTGTTTTATGGCAAAAAAATAACTGCATTGGATCTCAAATATAGGTAATCATAAACAATATTGTCCATATTATGTGAACTAATAGAAGAAATGACATAAATTTTTAAATGTTCTCTTGTACCTTCTATCTCTTTCTCTGTGTAGACTTGCAGATGCTTTCTCCGTATATTATGTTGTCTTCTTTTTCGTCTTTTTCTTATTGTAGATCTATATCATAGATTTTCCCTGTGCTGATGGCTCTCCCATGTCTACTTTTCTCATTTTGTATGCTCTGTCATACTGGAGTATTTTTGTAAATTTTTGTATTTAAATTTTTCCTGATATTTTTCTCTCTTGGCTGCAAGTCTCTCAATTATCCAACATTAACATGCCTGTCCTCTTAATCCCAGTTGGGATTGTGGGAAGATTTTTTTTTTTACTTTTGTAAAAAAGCCACGTTCCCCAGATTAAACAGTGCTCCCTGCTTCTCTTACTGATCTGTCAAGGCATTCAGGTAGGATCTACATGTAAGGAAAATCATAAATTAGCAGAAACACAAAAGTGACCCTCAAAACAAATAGGGAGTTGATAATCCAGCAGATTGATCAATCTCATCACCAATCCTTCCCCCCTCACAGTGCTTCCCATGTTGTGACATTAGTAACTTGCTGCTCCTTCTTTTTCACAGA
Organism: Cyanistes caeruleus; assembly: GCF_971803275.1. NCBI lineage: Eukaryota > Metazoa > Chordata > Aves > Passeriformes > Paridae > Cyanistes > Cyanistes caeruleus. Next base: position 4,043,976 of record NC_141705.1, read on the forward strand.
TCACTGGGATTTTTTGATAATTTTTTTTTATGAAAACCCATCTTGTTGGGAAATATCAACCCTTTGAACTGAAGCTTATCTCGAAAACTATCTATTTCAAATAAACTCTTCATTGGGTATTTTTTTTTCATACAATAATAGACAGTGATGGAACTGATTCTAATTATGATTTTGAGCTTAGTTCATGGTGCCTTGGGCACAGATAGAATCCACCCTTGAAATTGCTTTCTTATACAGTATTTGTGAGCCTTTTCAAGCCCCAGAATGAAAATAATATCCAGAATGGATCTGTGTGCTTAATGTTGAATGCCACAGCTGTTTTCTTGGAGTACTTCCTTTTCTATGAATTTTGTGTGCTTTTCAAATGTTGTTCCCTTCTATACCTGTTATGTTAAATTTATTAATGACAGTTCTATTTAAATTAATACATTTTTATGCAGAAACCCATTAAATGATCAAATTTAAGATATTAATCACTAGGACTTACAGATTTTTCTTTGTTAGTCCTTTTTTACAATAATGATTTTAATAAATGTACCATGCACAGTTCACCAGAAAGACAGCAACTTTTCCTAACATTTTCCACTGTAGTTTCTTGTTGAGGTGATGAACTATTCTACTTATTTTGAATGTGCTTCTTGATGCAACTCTGCATCATTTGGATAAAGAAGAAAATACTGATTTTAATAAGAGATTTCAAATTTTTTAGTATAAACATAGAAATTGTGGAAAAATTGATGGTTCCTGATAGGACAAGGGAGAAGAGCTTTCAACTTAGAGTAGATGTTGATGGGATGTTGGGAAGAAATTGTTCCCTGTGAGGGTGGGGAGGCCCTGGCACAGGGTGCCCAGAGAAGCTGTGGCTGCCCCTGGATCCCTGGAAGTGTCCAAGGCCAGGTTGGATGGGGCTTGGAGGAACGTGGGACAGTGGAAGGTGTCCCTGCCATGGCAGGGGGTGGAACAAAATGGGCTTTATGGTCCCTTCCATCCCCAACCTTTCTGTGAGCCCATGTTTCTGTCAAACATTGTCGTTGAGCAGCATGACTTTCACCAGGATACAAATAAAGCCACATTATAATTCAGGTGAGCTCGAGTTTTTAAATTTGCCTCTGTATTTATTGATGTCTCAAGAGGTCCAATGTGTTTTCATGTTCCCAAACACAGTGCTGAGCATCTAAAATGTTCATGTTGATGTTCACTGAACTCTCCAGTTCAGTGAAGGCAGATCAGTTTAGTGTGTCCCTGAAGGATGTAAATCCATGGAGTAACTGAGTTGCAGACAAAGAGGGATTAGAAATGCTAATGTATCCTCACATCCCAAACAATTTAATTTTGAATTGAAATTTAATTATGTTTTATTGTACTTAAGTGTATCAGTGATGTTCCAAATGCACTATTAATCTGACTATTAATTAGAAAAGTTCTTTCTAAAACATAACATTCACGGATAAATTGTCTTACATTGTCATAGATATTGGCTAAATATCTTAAAAGTTCTGTATTCTTGGTATTTTTTGTCCCTCAGGAAAGAAGTAGTTGGGTTAATTAAAATTACATATTTTAATGGTCCATGAAGTGAATGATGTGGTGTGTTCTTGGATCTAAAAGAGAACATTGAATCTAAAAAACCTACTAGATTTAAGGATATCCATTGTGCTTTAAAATGCAGAGTGATTCATCTCCCATCACTCTATCTAAATGTCAAATGTAAAGCGAGTGGAATGTAAGTGAACTGGATTGTCTGTACAATCAGTTCCAGAGAGACACAGCTCGAGGAGCTGAAATGTGATGGGAAAAGATTGGGCTTGATCAGAGATGCCTTTTCTGGCCTTGAAATCCCTTAGAATGATGAAAGCAGTAGCCATGCTCGCAGAGATGGAGAACAAAGTCCCAGCTGCAAGTGGAAGAGGAGATGAGTTTAGGGGGCAAAATAGTAAAGATTTAGAAAAAAGGTATTAAGGAAAGGGAAGACTAAACAGCTATTTGTGTGAAGCTTTTAGGATTCTGAACAGAATTTTTAATGCATATTTGTATTTAGTAAGGATGCAGGATGAAAATGGTCTACAAATTACTTCCCACAGTCTGATAATGTCAAATGGATGTTAATACTGAAATGCACAAGGTCAGCTATGGAGACTGGATTTTAAAGTACTGAAATCAAAATACGATGTTGTAAGAGATGTGGTAAATAATCAATGTGATTAATAAGGTAGGAGGAGTATAGACAGTGAGAAACCAACCATCCAAGCCCAGATTAAGGTCATTATTCCTAAAATTTGACTGTTCAGATATATACTGGGATGGAAAGTGAGTGATCCTACTCTATTTGCTGAATTTCTAGACAGATCCAAGGGGGATAAAACTACATATCTTCTTTGTTTCTTAACAAGACAACATCCATGATGCAAAGATTAACAACCTGCTTATATAATTTGAATATACCTTATTAACAATTATGGGCTGTTCAAATCTATCATGTCATCATTTAGTGTAATCCTCACTCTTCTATATGGAATCTGCAGCTTAGTTTGGGTCTATATATTATTATAATTTAGGATAGCTTCATAACAGTGCTTTTGCTCTAATTATGAGAAGAGCACTCTAAAATAGTTCCATTATGTCATGAATCAGTTTTCTGTCTTTTTAATCTAGGACATGTAGAACAAAAGTTAAAATCTGAAAGAAATGGATTCATTAGCCTCTAACTTTATTAATTTCTTCCATTTGAGAACTGCTCAGGAGTGGTGCATGCAATCAATTTGTCATTGTTCTGGTAATTATTTACAGGTGTTTGGTGTATTGTCAGCATCCCCTACTGATCACAGCTGTTTCTAGATTACTGCTCTGTGCCCATCTTCTGTCTCTTAATGAAACACTTCAAGGCTTTGGAAAAAAAATGACATTTCCTCTGTCTATTAACCATTGAAAGCCTTGGTTCAATCCTTTTCTCACAGGTAGAGGTTTTACCTTAAGTTTGCTCATGAAATTCCAGAAGTTTTTTTTCATGGCTTTTGCAATCATGTGTTGATAGATTTTTGCAGTTGTTAAACTCTGGGGAGATGGTGGGATTGTTGGGGTGTCCTGTGTAGGACCAGGAGCTGGACTCAGGGATCCCTGCAGTTCCAACCCAGGATTTTCTGGGATTCTGTGAGTATTTCTCATAGCTGCAAATGGTCCTAGAAACGTGCAGTTCTTATCATTTGTACAGCAGAATCGTTTCATGGGGCTGCTGTAATGATTATAGAAATGGATATTTTGTGCAATTGGAAGGAACAGAAATACTTCCTTAAACCTGTCAGGACTCCTCACAAAAATGCACAAAGCCAAAAAGAGGCAACAGGGATAAGAGTGGAAGAAGAACACGGTGAAACTGAAGGACAAATGGGACATTGAGAAGAAATGGATTTAAATTGTCTACAGATATCTAATAAAAAGAACCTGTCAGATTCTCGAGTTAATTTTGGAGAGAGTTTTCCACTTCGCATAGGATTAATTGGGGTTAAACATCTGAGCTGTTTCTAAGATGGAAGCTTGATAAATTTATGAGTGTAGCTATTATCATATTAAGATTATTATTAATTATATTATCACTTGACTGACTGCAGTGACAAGGAAGCAGACCTGATGACTTCAGATGTCTGTGTTTCTTGCATCGACCCAATTTTCACTGAAAGTAATTTAATATAGATTACAGAGCAACTTGAAATGCATTTGGGAAGAAATGGGTAACTAAATGTAGAGTTGACTTTTTACAGATAAAAAGGTTTCTCTAAGAAATAATTGGGCTAGCTGAAGCTCCACTGTTACCTTTGGCTTAAGAGTGGATTGATACTACTGCTGTAAAAGGATTAAAATATGTTAATTGGCACTGAGACAAAGAAGCCTTCCTTCCCAGAACTGCTAGTTTCTTTGGTTATTAGATTCTAAATGATGAACTACTAAATCTTGTCAAGTTCTAAACAACCTGCTGTGAACTTTCATACTCATACATTTTTTGGGTTGCTTATTTGATTGTGTCTATTTAATAATTTTTTGCTTAATTATTTGGGAGATTTATTTCATCTAATGTGAGCTTTCTAAGGGTAAATATCTAATCCATACTCTTTTAATGGTTTTTTAGTTCTGTTTGTGTTTTGTTTTGTTTTGACCCTCAGTGCATTTTTCCTCTGCCCTTGAGTGTGATTTTCAAATCTTGTTGCTAGAGATATCGCCTTGGATATTCAAGTCTAAGAAAATAATTTTCCTTCTTGCTTTCCTGGTGCCACTGGCCAATTATCAAATATTTTTTCTTTCTTTCATAGTCCAATATAAATATTTATCTGAAGCTACACACTGCTAATTTGGCAGAAAACGATAAAATCTCTTCAGCACCAAAATGGAAGTTAAACAATTTGCAGGCATCTGATTCCAAAATCCAAAGCTTGCTTTGGCTGCCATTTCAGCTTGGATTTCTCTAAAATTCAGTACTTTCACTTACAAGAGTTTTGCTGCTGGATGCTTGGAATCACTTCCATCTCTTCTGAATGTAATTTAGAGCTTAAATAAGGGAAAGCCTTGCTGGGATTTCCTGTGGTTGTTTGTGTCCTCTTGGGTTCAATCAGCTCAGTATGCTCCAAGAGTGCATTTTGGAGCAAACTCTCCACACAAAGCTGGGATTGTTGGTTTCCCTCAATAAATAATTGATGGGAAGATGATGCCTTAACAATGTTACACTGGTTAGATGAAGACAGTCCTGCATTGGGATCAAATTCCCAGTTAGGAAACTCGTATGTAACTCTTGCTTACTTGCTGGGCTCTCAGCTGTTCTGTGGTTGCTCTCAATATCTCCTTTTACATGAAATATTTAAGTCATTGACTAATAATAACAACAACAATAATAATATTAAAGAAGTTTCATTCTCAGTTTTTAACACAGTCTCAGCCAAGACTTGTGGATAAATTTTTCAAACAACTGCTTGAATTAAAGTATGTGTTAGAAAAATCTTTGTGGTGTCAGAATTCCTTACTCCTAGTTTCAGTGTGTTTTGACACACAGGTAAAATACATGGGAAGGTTGGGACAGCAAACTGTGATCCTCCTCCAGAAACCTTGTTTTCTTTTTTAACTTGAATTTCAGCTCTCTGATGCTGAGCAATATAGCATTTAAGTATGTTTAGAAATTTGGTTTGTCCTCTTTTTATCTAGCAATGATTGTTTGTTAATTGTCTCCTAAGAAATCTGGAGAGTTTTGCCAACCTTATGGAAAGCTAAGAGGAGTATGTAGTCTTAGAAATGAACCACTTGAATTGTATTTTGAAATTGTATATTATCATCTTAACATCCAAGATACACTGCTTACAAATTATAATTTGAACACACAGTCCCAATGGTAAATATAATAAGGAAAAGAGTTCTGATGGGAATTAATCACCGTGGCCATCTTAAATCTCTCCCCCACTATTTACACTGTCTTATGGGAAGTTTTGCCATCTGAGATTTTTTTTTTAATGTTGTTGTAATGGTCATAAAAGCAATGTAAATATGCTTTGATTTCATATTAGAAGTACTTTATTTTTGTGATTCTGCCCTGGAGACAAACAGAATTTTTTTTAATGACAGCAAAGGTAATATAAAATCTGTGAATCATAGACAGCCTGGGAGAGGTGGGGTTATTCAGCCTGGAGAAGAGAAGACTCCAGGGAGACCTTCCAGTGCCTAAAGGGACTCCAGGAGAGGTGGAAAGGGTCTTTGGACAAGGAGTAACAGGACAAGGGGGAATGGCTTCAAACTGCCAAGGGTGCAGGGTTGGATGGGATATTGGGCAGGAATTGTTCCCTGTGAGGGTGGTGGGGCCCTAGCACAGATTGCCCAGAGAAGCTGTGGCTGCCCCTGGATCCCTGGAAATATCCAAGGCCAGGCCAGACAGGGCTTGGATTGCCCTGGGACAATGGAAGATATCCCTGGGGTGGAACTGGATGGACTTTAAGTCCCCTTCCAGCCCAAGGGTTTTGTGGTTCCATGATTTTTTTTTCCCAACAGCACTTAATTTAGCTTTTAGTGAGTTAATTATACTTTCTATAAAAAGAAAACCCACAAGGCTGGAAGCTAACCTGAGCGACCCTTTGTGTTCCACTCCCAGGAGAAACGATGCGGATCGCCTCGTCGGAGTTCGCGGATGACCCCTGCTCCTCGGTGAAGAGGGGCACCATGGTGCGCGCTGCCCGCGCCCTGCTCTCGGCCGTCACCCGCCTGCTCATCCTGGCTGACATGGCTGATGTCATGAGGCTCCTCTCACACCTCAAAATCGTAGGCGTTTTTCACCCTCTCTGCTGGGTTTGTGTGCTTTGTGCGTGGGAGAACGGGATAAATCGGTTAGGAGGGTAGCTGTCCACATTCCTTACTCTCCACTTTGTTCTCTTCAAGTGCTGATCAGAGGTAGGGGTTAACACATTTCTGCATTAGTCTCATTCATTTTCATAATTCTGCAGAAATTAATATTTCAACACTTAAAGCAAAATTTGTGAGCTATCTTCATATCTTCTTATGCTGCTGTTAAACAGCTCTCTGACCTGAACTGAAGCATTTGATCTCCTCGCATCTTATCCCAGTTACCTTCCCAGGATTTTTGTCTTCTGGCACAGTTTAGACACTATAGTTGTCTACTTTTTGTTTTTTTCCTCTTTGTGACTTCTGAATATATCTAAAAATTGAATATTTTATTTGGAGAGAGACAATAGTACAACTGTCTAATCAAAGAATAAAGAGGAATTAATGATTTATCATATAAATTATAATTTATATATATAATTCATATATGATATAAATTTATTATATAAATTATTATTATATAATAGTAAATAATGAATTAATTATAGTTTGGACAGATTTATATTCACTTTTGACCACCACCATTCACATTTTTATACAGGAGTATTAAAAAGATTTTCAGTTGAAATTAGGAAATGTATTTTTCCACCCTCCCTATTTGTAGCACTGTTACATTCTTATTGCAGAAACAAACAATCAAAAACCTATGAAACAAAATTGTGCAGAAAATCCTATACAGAATATTTAAAGCCTGCAGAGTGCATGTGTGAGTTTAACAGAGGAGATGGAGAGTTGCTTCTTTTTAGCAACTATTCAAAAATATTTCTTGTTCTTTTTATATTTTTTTTTTTATTTTTCTTTTTGACCGTGTAACTGTGCAACAACCTCATGTTCTGGAAAAACAGTGAGAACTCTTCAACTTGCAAACTGTGCAGATAATCTGAATAGCTGGAAAACAGTTTTCATAAGGAAAGAGGCTGTTTTTTCGGCACAGGTTCTAGTGAGCTCTGCTTTAATGAATTAAATGCTGCTCTCAGAATTGTCAGCACATGGCTCTGGTTACGTGCAGTGTAAGCAGTGTCTCTCTCCAATATGCTTTTAATTTTTCCTCTCCCTAATGCTCCATGTAACTGTAATTCAAACTGTCCTTTCCTAGCAAGGCCAACACTTGAATATCATAAACAACAAGTTTTTTTCTGAACATTATGATGAAAATTTGGATTCAAGCTCTTTCATAGGCAATGAGAAATTCTGTTGTCCCATCTGAGATTTCTTTTGCAGCAGAATACTCTGTTATATAAAATACAAATGTCCAGTGCTGATTTGTAAGTGGGTGTATTTACTTGCACAGTTTGCACCCCAGATTTGCAAGGGCAGTGTGGTTTGTAATCTCTGCATTTATCTAATGGTATTGCAAGTTCTGTTTCAGAAGTCAGTGATCTGTGGTTGTTTTCAGCAAAAATCAACATAAGGAGCTTAATTGTGACTTTTTTCATGTTAAAAAGGGTAATTTATTTCTGAGGATTAAACATGTAAATATCCTTATTTTACCATTTCACAATACCAACTGCTTTTAGACAAATTAATTACTAGGTGAAAAAGTGGTTATACTATACAAAATTGATGAAGGAACAGCTCTTCTATTGACTCAGAGGTAACCTTCAAAGACTTGTGTAAGTTGCCCATAAAATTAATGAACTAAAATAATTCTGCATGTCAGAGTAATGAAGCCTGATTTATGCTGAATTGTGCTGTAATCAGTTTTCTCTGAAAGCATGTCAAAGGCTTCCGAGGAAATGGTGCATTTTAATTAGTGTTTTAGAGGGAATATATGCAGGTGCTTTCTGGAAGGACTCTTGGTCATTGCTTTCAGGTTATCTTTTGCACTCCTAAAATTAGAAATAGTGGTTATTGAAGAAGCTTTTGTAACACATTAAAAAAAACCACATACCATTATAATATGTGGTCATGCACAGAGAGAGTTATAGATCTCTTGTAATTAACTCCAGGCTAGTTAATTAGAGGAACAGATCAATTGAGTGTTTTCTCAAGGATGGAGAACTCACTCCAATGTGAATTTGTAAAACAGAAATTGTAATAATAAAATATCATTAAAAAGGAGCTTGTGCTTCTGTCCTTTCTAGTATTTCTCATAATTGATTTCTTAACTTTGGAATCTGTGCTCTTGAGCCCTCACTGACATGGTAGAGTACAATCATCATCCTTTGAAATCTGATTATCAGAGTGGAATCTCTGACAAAATTTTCAGGAATTCTATTTAATATAGACCAGGACTTAGAAAAATGTGTATCAGTTTGTTGTGCCTGTGCTTGGCATTAAAAACATAATAAAGATCAGGTATTTCAATGTAAATGTTTCTTGATAAAACAGGAAAATGTGTATATTTTGCAAAAAGTTCTGCAAGAGCAAATTATTTAATACAATCATGATTTTGCAATTTGTGTTAATGGTAAAGCAGTCAGTTCATTTTTTGGAAACTCTGTTCTCCTTAGGAGTAAAAGAAGAAATAACTTGGATTTTGAATAAGCTTGTAGCTTGTAAATCAGCAGAACTTGGTTTATAATTTCCAAGGTACCAGCTATGAATTTATGTTTCTGAATTATGCATTTTCCAACAGAAATGTATGAGTTTGCTACTCTGCTGCCCTGTAATTTGTAAATCTGCAGTAAGTAGGTAAAAGCTGAAAATGAAAATACACTTTCTTAGTGGTAGGAAAACACAGAGCAATTCAAGCAATAAAAAGACAGGTTCTGCATATAATTGTGCCTTTCTAAACTATTACACACCGGCTACTGCTGAATTTATTGATTCCCAGCAGTGTCTGGAGAGCTGCAAACCTCTGTCCATGAACAGGAGCTTGTCCATCCCAATAAGCCCTTGCCTTTTGAGGGGAAAATTTGTTTTTCATGTTCATATGAATTGCAGCTTTTAGCTGAACAATAGCTTTTAGCAAGAAGGATCAGTAGCATCTTTTCAGTTCTCAATATTTTTGCTTGGAATTGCATTTTTATCTTTTGAGGGAGAAGTGCAACTTCGAATTCCCATCTAGTCACAGTAATGTTTCCTTTACTTATTGCGTGAAAAGAGCATTTTATCCCTGCAGATATTTTTTCTTGCTTTGCATAAGGAAAAGGTTCACAATATATTTGGTGGATCAACTTGTTGGTATAACTTGGGTTTTATATCTTTGTTAGCTACAGCATCACTGAATAACTGCAGGTGTATTTTCTGGGTAGATTATTTTCTCAGTGTTAAATAACTAAAGAAGGAAAGCTCAGAGCTGAGAAAAAAAATGGAATAATACAAATATTCTGGGTTGAAGCTATCATTTGTTTCACAAAGGTAGACTGTTTAGGATTTATCAGGCTAAATTTAAACCTTAATGGTAAGTTTGAATTTCCCTTTTAAATATTTCTTGTCCAGAAGCGATAACTTTGTTTTCCCATAAAGCCTGTACCACACATTAAGAACATACTTGTGTATTTTGTTTTAAAGCCCTCAGATATTAAATATTTCATCTGATAAGTGTGAGTGGGGAAATTCACACAGTGATATCTTTGACATTAGTTTTACATGATCCCAAAGCACTGTAAATGGACAGTAATGCAGAGTGACAGCTGCTCTATTAAAAATCTAATTAAAGTTCGTGGGACTCTCATAAAGCTTCTGTACAGTGATGGATGTGAAACCTAAATTGGGTCCATGTAAGACAGAGTATTGGGTGGAATAGTCACAGACTTTGTCAAAGAGTGGATTAAAATGCTGACAGAGCTGATTTATTGTGTTGTAGGTAGAGGAGGCACTAGAAGCTGTGAAAAATGCAACAAATGAACAAGATTTAGCCAATCGCTTTAAGGAATTTGGGAAGGAAATGGTAAAACTGAACTATGTCGCTGCAAGGCGACAACAGGTGAGTGCAGGAGTGGTTGGAGAAGTCCATCTTCATTCTAAAGTTCTTGTGTTTTATGTCCAAGTCTGGTTTAAAATGTACAATGGACTATTCATTGCTATGTCATGGCCTATAATGTAATCACACTGATTATTTTTGAATGTGATGAAGTTTTCCAGAAGTGTAGTTTCTTTAAGAGTACCTTCCAAGAGGCTTCAATGAATAACAGATTGAAGGGTGAAGAGGGAAGTGATTCAGGAGGTTAAGGATAGTTTTAATTCAATGATTATTCCCATTTAATTCTAACCTATGCAGATTTCAGGTCACTCTGACAGCTGGTAAAGCACGAGCTCTTTGCTAGTTCAGTATAATTCAAGTTCAGGAGGAACAGAAATCTACTTTGTGCTTAAAACCATTATTAATAATTTTCAGGGTTTTTTTTTTTTAAAAAAAATAAATTATTAATTTATCCATTTATTCATTTCTAAGGCAGCTGAAAAAGAGACCAGAAAGTCATGATAACATTTATTCAAGGCAGGTCATTGTACAACTTTGCAATAAAGATAATTTTTCCCTGAACCCTGTTCTTTTTAAGACACTGTAGAGTTGTATAAGGTCTCTCCAAGTTCAATTATACTTGAATACCACCAGTAATTCAAGGATGTGCCATCTCTGTACTGCATTGCACACTGGATTTGGAAAGCTGGCTTTCCATATTCATCCACCTATTTATTTTCTGAATTGCAGTAATGGAAATTTACTCCTTAATCTTGATTGTGGAGCTTTTTTATGAAAAATAGCATTTTTGAGGTTATACTGAAATTGTATCATTGAATATCTCAAGTTGAAAGACACCTGTAAGGATCATCAAGCCCATCTCTCTGCTCTTTGCAGGACTATAAAAAAAACAATCCATCTGAGTAAGGCAAATAAATTAAAAATGTGGAATCTAGGCACTATATGGAGAGTGCTCTTCTCTCAAAGTGTACATTCAGACACTTCCCCAGTGGAAATAGAGCTCTAAATATGGGAAAAAGAGAAAAATGTGAAAGTTAACGAATGTTTGTATCTTTTAAGTTCTCATTGAAGATACAAGAATATGGCAAAAATATCTCTCTGAAGACTGTTACCTGTCAGCTCCATGTGGTTGAAATTAATCAATGGGTAGAACCTTTAAATCCAGAATATCTGGATCCTTTTTTCAATGTTGGCAATAGATTCCATGTGTGGACATAAATAAACTATTCAGCTCTCCAGACTGGTTTGTTCATAGTTTTAAAGCAGAAGTAATAATGTTTTCTTATTCCTAATGAATATTATGAGGGCTGGCTTAGTGTTTATGAAGTTTCAAGGACATAACTTGATTTATACTGAAAATTTATAACTGAAAGTTATAACTGAATTTATAACTGGAAAAAAAAAATCAAGGGTTAAATAATAATAATAATATGTAATTCTGATAACATGTTGTGCAGTGTCTGATTCTTGTCAAACAAATGTATCTGTCATGATATCCTAAATATACAAACTCAAAATGATATGAGGAATAGAGAGAAATACAAAGGGAAGCAAAATAGAAATATTTATAAGCGTTTTTAGTAGGTCTTTAAAAACTAAAACCATATGGGGTTAGGTCATAGACGGGACATGATGATCTTAAAGGTCTTTTCTAACCTAGTTAATTGTTTGATTCTATGATATTCATTATTTTGATTTTTTAAAACTCTACCTTGTGATAATTTTGTAAAGGACATGGATGTAGCAATTGGAAAAATAAGGAACTTGCTGCAACAGGGAGTGTTGCACTTGCATTGCTGTAATGGAATCAGCAGAAGGAATCCAGATGTTTGGGGAGAGTAATTTTGAATGCTTTACGTACATTTTTTAATGGGTTTTTGCAAAAGAGAAGTGACTCTTTGGTAAGATATTGTGGGTAGGATGTAACAGCTGTGGTGGCACAGTGACTTCCTTGGGCAGGAGGGAAATCGTTTCAGAGACTTGTGCTGGGCTCTGCCATTGATTCCAGCCCTGCCAAACCTCTGCACGGCGTTTGTGCCCGGATGCTCGAGGCAATACATTCTAACACAAAGCCTTTCGTTTCCCTTTCTAAAAGCTGTGTGTTTCCACCCAGGAGCTGAAGGATCCTCACTGCAGGGACGAGATGGCCGCGGCCCGAGGGGCCCTGAAGAAGAACGCCACCATGTTGTACACGGCCTCGCAGGCCTTCCTCCGCCACCCCGACGTCGCAGCCACCAGGGCCAACAGGGACTACGTCTTCAAACAAGTGCAGGAAGCAATTGCTGGCATCTCCAACGCTGCCCAGGCCACCTCTCCCACCGATGAGAACAAGGGCCACACTGGCATAGGAGAGCTCGCCGCTGCCTTGAATGAGTTTGATGTGAGTGTCAGCAGCGTGTGGAAAATGAGGTGTTTCTCCACACGATCTACAGGGCTTTTAACTAAATTGTTCTTGCACAGGACTCAAATTCCCCTTTTCATTTGCATCTGTTTCCTCAGACTGCTGAGGGAAAAGGAAGACATCGATTTGTGTTGGTTTTAGTGAGGAATAGTTGTTTGCTGCTAATGGATTGGAATTACAAGTTATTTATGCTTATATGCAGTGGCTGGGAAAGTGACAAAAATATGTTCTTGTTATCCCTAGTGACAAATCTCACTACATGCTTCTAGGAAATGAAAAGTCTGATTAATCTAGCTGTTTAGTTATATGACCAAGGTCTGGGGTTGCTTGAGTGGTAAAATCATGTTTGTCTAGCAAGTCAGGAAGACATGACAAAAAAATGAAGGTGGTGATGGAGCTCAGTGTCCTGGAAACATTAACATTCAACTTGAATCATGAATTATGTTAATCAAAGGCATGGAAAAAGCATCTTTCAAACAGAGTTGATAGCAATCAGTTCAGCTGTAGGCAAAGTGCTGCAGCCTCTTTCAAGCAATAGATACAGTTTTGCTTAAGCAACTTTCCTGACAGCTAATTGTTTAGCTGTTAATTTCATTAGCAGTCCTCTCTAATGATTTCTCCCTGTCTCACATGTGAGAATTCTTCTTCAGGCAGTGAAGAAAAAGGTTATTGCAGACAGTCTCTGGCAATATTTTCATCTTTCATTTTGACTTAAGGCAAAGATTTGTTGAAGTTATTATTGGGGAATGGTGTCCTTTTCACTTTGATTAAGACACAAGGTTACAATCCCAGCAGCTGTCACAGGGAATCAGGACCTGCTCAGTCCTGCTGCATTTAGGGCTGGAAGTGGAGGTGTAGTGCAGGTGATTCATCTCACAGTGTGTTGGACTGGGCTTGTCTCCTCCATCTACTCTTGCGTGGTTTTTCCTGCACAATTGCAGGGTTAAGATTTAAGGAATTCCTCAGGGTTTCAGGGCCCTCTCAGCTCGCAGGTGCCTGGTTGGTAAGATCCTGGGAATAATATCCCTGTGTGATCAGATTCTGCTCTGGCTTTTGTGTGGGACTTTGCATGGTATGGACAGCAAAGGTTTGACAAACAGGGACAGAAAACATGTGACTTCTCAGTCCCAAACTGATGATGCTGCTGCTGCCTTCTGGAAAAAAGGCTGCTGTTCAATGCAAAGAGAGTCGTTGTGCTTAGTGAAAATAAATGTAGTGAAGACTGTGCGAGACACCAGATATTGTCCCCTGGCCTCTATGAGAATATTCATCCTTTTTCTCCTCAGGTAAAGTCTTTTCTGCTTTCTGTGATGCTGCAGGAGCCATGCATGTGTGTGGGAGATGTGTAGCCATTGTAGGGTGTTCTGTTCATAATTACATGTGGAAAAACAGCAAAACAGCCTTCTTGGGGAATTCTCTCTTTCTCATTTTAGGAAACTAAATGAAAACTTTGACTTACAAGGATGCAGAGACTGAAACAATTGCATTATCCATTCACTGCTTAGCTGTTGGATGAGATTTATTCACACCTAATTTTGCAACAAATATGACATTCCCTAACCTCCAGGGAAAGTGAGAGTTTATAGCTGGTGATGGTGGCATGATTGTGAATTTACCTTTATGTTTTACAAGCAGTATTACCAGACTAGTAAAACTATGAAATGAGTAAAAAGGTGGTAGAGAAAAAGACCTTGCTTTTTATGTTGGCAGTATATTACTTCAGCAAGGGAAAGGAACGTCGTATTTTCTAATGGAAATAATTTTACAGAATATTTATTTTACAGTCTCAGTCATATTAATTGAAATCAGTTTGTGTTTGGTATGAAGTGCTTACTAAACACTGCATTATATGCCAAGATGATTCTTCTGTATTTAAAATAAGTTTGCGGGTTTCTTCCATAATTTTAAACACTTCTCAGCCTTCATTATTTCAAAATTTGGAATCAGTGTTCTGTGGCTTAGTGCTTCAAATAACTGCAGTGTGAATAATTTGAACATTTTCTCAGTCAAAATATCATCACATGGAATACAAATAATTATTCTACCTATTTGAAGCACAACCATTGTGTTTAACTAGGTCTTTTGATAATTGTCACACTCTATGTGTTGGGGGGGGTGTGTAAAGTCACCTGTGAGTTATTAGCAGCAAAGTTTTGAAGATAGTTGTAATTCATTGCTTCTCAGAGATAATTTATGTAGAAATAAGGAGAGCTCACAAATCTATTAGTTAGATTTTTTCCTTTAAAGTCCTATTTGAAGTTGATTGATGACAAAAGAATGTGTTGAATGCCTTGTTGCTTTGTCCTTCAATTTCCATGCTGCTGTTTTAATCTCAGATCATTTAAAAAGGTATTCCTGGTTTTATTAGTAATTTATTATTAAAATTCAGCATATATTTTGTGCTCATGAAATATTTCTGAGCTCTTAATGCAAATGGGGATGCACAGTTTATTTCCCCCTCGTGATGTTTGGCCAAATTTATGGAAGTTGCATGGATAAGTTATTCAAGAACTCTACTGTGAACTCTGAAAAGGCTCTGTTTTAACTCAGGAAATGGTAAGTTTGATCTGGGAAGGTCTCATCTGTTCTGGTTATTGAGGGACTGCTGTGTTGGCACATGTTAAATTTTGGGATGGATTTATCTGGTGTCCTCCCCATAGCCCTCCTGGTGTGTAGCAGAGACAGGACCTACACATCAAACTGGAGAGTGGTGGGGAGGTAGATAAAAAGAGAATGAAATTATTGAGTGAGGAGAAATGCAATGAGAAGGACCAGGAAACTTGAGCTGGGTGAAAGCTGAGGTGGAGATATATGGCATCGACACTGGTGTGGGTTTGGCAACTGCAAAGGGGTAAAAATATATGTGGATATAAAAATATATATTTATATCTGGAAATAAAGTAAAAAAAAATAATTTTGTCCAGAGAAGGGAACAGAGCTGGGGAAGGGGCTGGAGCATCTGGAGTAGCTGAGGGAGCTGGGAAAGGAGCTCAGCCTGGAGAAAAGGAGGCTCAGGGGGCCCTTGTGGCTCTGCACAACTCCCTGCCAGGAGGGGACAGCCGGGGGGTCGGGCTCTGCTCGCAGGGAACAGGGACAGGAGGAGAGGGAACAGCTCAGGCTGGGCCAGGGGAGGTTTAGATTGGATATTTGGGAAAATTTCCTCACCCTAAGGGTGTCTGGTCCTGGTACAGCTGCCCAGGGCAGTGGTGGAGTCCCTGGGGAATTTAAAAGCCATGGGGATGTGGCACTTGGGGACAGGGGTTATTGGTGGCCTTGGCTGGAGTTGGACTCGATGATCTGAGAGGGCTTTACCAATCCAGACAATCCTGTGATTCCATGATTGTACCACAGCAAGGGCCGCACACAGACTGCTGGGGAACATGTTCTCCATGAGGGAATAGAGAGGGGGCAGTGACAAGCAAAAATAGGATTTACTGGGCACTTGGGATCTCTGGCGAGTGGGAGGTGCCTCCTCTCAGAATATGGGCTGGGGTTACATTTCCTGAGTCCCAAGGAGGGTAGCTGTGTCAGTGGGATGTGCTGACAACACCTCACAAGTGCTAATCACATTGGAAATGAAGATTCTAAGGGTTTCAGGCTGGATAACCTAAAGTGTTTTACATTTTAAGCAATTCTAAATAATTTCCTTTAGATTGGGATATGAAAAATGAGGATTATCATTCTTGTACAGTGCTGGGAGGGTGGGTGTAATGGTGTTGTAAATATGAAGCTGTTTACTATGCATGCACCATAACTCCATAGAAAGGATTATTCTTGTGTTTGAAGCAAGGCTTGAATTATCAGCAATAAAATTAAATTGAATTTATAAATCCTTTGACTTAGAGAGGGGAGAAGATATCTAAAGCAAAAAGGGACCAAACCCCCTTTTCTCCACTGATGCCAAAAGCAAATATCTGTTGTTTTCTGTATTGCTCCAGAAAGAATTGATGAGATGGCTTAGTTGACTTTTCTCCCTGCCTTTTGTGTTCGTGTGTGCAAATTCTGCCTCTAGCAATGCAATAAAATGATATTTTATTTGCTAAAAGAAATATATAGTGCTTAGCTTTAATATATGTTAATCCAAACAGGCAAGACCTATAGCTGATGTTGTTTTAGCTGATGTTTTATCATTTATCTTTTTTTAATATTTGATTGTTTCTCTGTATTTTGTCTCTAAAGCTGGTGGTCTAGCAGTGTTGGTCCTTGTTACACGTTGAGCTGCTGAGCCTGTGGGTCACCCCTTTACTCTCTGATTTCTGAGTGTGAAAATAATCTGGTTTATAAAGGAATTTAAAGGAATATAAGGGGAAGTGGTCACAGCACCTAACCTGCCAGAGTTCAAGTAACATTTGGACAATGCTCTCAGGCACAGGGTGGGACTCTTGGTGTTGTCCTGGGAAGGGCCTGGAGTTGGACTGGTTGATCCCTGTGGGTCCCTTCCAACTCAGGCATGATTGTATGATTTGGTATGGTTCAGAATTGAATGAGGTGGTTAAAATGATTTTTAGTACTTGAGGTATTTATGTATTTGGGGTAGGTCCCAGGGTACTGAAATTGTACTATTTTTTGTCATGAGCAGCATTTGAACTGAGAAATTACAGGCAGAGTAACTCAATTTTTAATGAATTTTTGAACAGAGCGAGTCAACTATTTGGGAGATGACTACATTTGATGAGAAAGAAAGTGTCTGGTGACACTGGTCACTGTCCTTCAGGCTGTTAAATGCAGCTCATAATTAATAAATGGGCTATCATAACATATTTTGTGAAAACATTCATGCTCCTTTAGGAATATTTTACATGGCTAGAGAATGCAGTGCACCTTAAATGGAGTGAAAGATCTAATAAGTGTGTAATGAGGGGAAAAAATTACAGAGAAACTGAAAAGACGAAGTATCTGGGTATGGCAATAGCAAAGACTCCTTATTTTTTGTAATAAAATTAAGAGCTGTCAAAATGGGGCAGAAATGCAGCAGACAGAAGAAATGCTGTGCCATTAAGAGACTAGCTTTAAAATGTTCCTTTTTGGACAAATAACTGCTAGATGATCTGAAAATGGATTTTTGCAGAACATTTATGGAATTGCAATTTGCTTGTAAATATGTTCTTTTGAGAAGTGATTTGTGATACTGCAGAGAACAGGACAAAATGTGAGCTTTGAAGGAAGAATTGGAATGTATTTGTTTCACTACTGAAATTCATAAGGAACAATGGCAAAAATATTAGTGCACATCCCACAGCAATTTGAAACCAGACTTGTTGAGCTTGAGTCTCTCTAGCCAGGCAAATGGCAATTTCTGTAAAATAGCAGCTCTATATTGAGTTTAACTAGGAATGCACTGGGGAAAGCGCTGCAAAATCAGATAATGTTATGTATGGATTTGGATGAAGTGTTGTAGAATCTCAGAATGGTTTGGGTAGGAAGGGACATTAAAGATCATCCCATTCCAACCCCCTGCCATCAGCAGGGACACTTTCCACTATCCCAGGTTTCTCCAAGCCCTGTCCAACCTGTCACTCTCCCTTGTCCTGTTACTCCATGCCTTGTCCCCAGCCCCTCTCCAGCTCTCCTGGAGCCCCTTTTCAGGCCCTGTCAGGGGCTCTGAGGTGTCCCTGGAGCCTTCTCCAGGTGAGCACCCCCAGCTCTCCCAGCCTGGCTCCAGAGCAGAGGGGCTCCAGCCCAACTTTGTGGGTCTCATCTGGAATCATTACACCAAGTCCCCAAATTTCTTGTGTTGGGAGCCCCAAAATACAAGTTGGATTTTTTGTCCCTGGTGCAGCTGAAGTGGCTTTTACACTGCAATTGTGTCAAGCCAACCATTTCCTGTGTGAAGGCAGCCAGGCTGTGCCTCAATGTTTCTAAAACTTCTATGAAATAGTGAGATACTTTGGCACTTTCTGCACTCCTCAGATCTCCCCTGAGTGGGGAAACTGGTCATGCTTTGCATATTAAGGAAATAATAACCAACAGCAAAATGTTGCATTTTGCACTAAACCCAAAAGTATCACCTGTTTGCAGAGCTGTGTGTTTGAAGTTACTGAACTGATGTCTCAAATGAGAAAGAATCAGAGTAAATTTTTGGGGTCCTGATGATGCTGGGGGGGGGCAAACAAGCTTTTCCTTTCAGTTATTGCTGTCATTTCCCATTACAACCCCTTCTGTGTATTTTTTATTATTTTTTATTGTTTATATATTACTGTGGACAGGCTCAGCTCCAGAGTACAAGGGGTAGCACTGGAAATGTCAGGATTTTGGTAGCAAATGCATGGCAAAAATGTGATCTCTGTAAAGGGAAGCACCCTGGTTGCCTGTGCATCAGGCTCTCATTGCCTTCATTCCCCTTTAGCAGTGGGAATGGTGCTGCTGAGCTGTATTTGCTGTATAGGAGCACCATCTAGTGGACTTCTAGTTTATTTTTTCATGTCTACAAATTTTATTTTTTTCCCCCTGAAATGCTCTTGTATAATAAAGCAGTATTGTGGAAAGACTTAGCAATCAAAATTACTTGTTGGAGTTTAACCACAGCACTTTTCTGCTGCTTCTTTTGGTGGTAGAAAGAGCCTTTTGCCAGCACAGCAACTGCTGCCTGTGCTTCCCTATCAAAATACATGTAACCTGTTTGAAGCAGGCCAGGTTATTTGCAAAGGAATTTTTGTAATGAACCCTCAAACACAAATTTAGACATAGTTTTTAGTTAGAAATACTAAAAACACAGAAGAGAAACACATTTTAAAAACCTAATTATCACTTCTATAAGGAAATGTGTTTTCTGCAGGAGCACAGTTATTGCATTATTATTCAAATTATTGCAGGTTTCTTATTTTCTTGTTAATGTAAGTATGAATATCTGAAGTGTTAAATCAAAAACATACTGAACTTTCTTTCAGGTTACATATAATAGCTCGAAAAGAGCACTAAGTGAAATGTTCTAATTAGACTACACTTGCTACTATTTTCCCTGTGTTTATTTAGCACCTCTGAGATGCCTCTGCAGCTTAGGTATGTGAGAAGTGAACACCACCACTATTTCAGGGAAGCAGCATCTCCATTTACACTTGGAGAGCAGTCAGGAGAAGGGGCTGGGGAGGTGGGGGCTGTTGTTTCTGCTCGAGGTTGTGCACTCCTGCCTGAGCAGGATGCTCGTGAAGCTGCTGTGGATGCATCCGGCCTGGTGTGCCAGAGGGAAAGGTCAGAGAGTCACAGCATGGTTTGGGTTGAAAAGGAGCTTAAAGACCATCTTGTTCCACCCCCTGCCATGGGCAGGGACACCTTCCACTATCCCAGGTTGCTCCAAACCCCGTCCAACCTGGCCTTGGACACTTCCAGAGATCCAGGGGCAGCCACCAACACCCTCACAGTAGAGAATTTCTTCCCAACGTCCTGTCGCACTGTATTGGGAATGGCGATGGTGACGATACAGACTCTCTAGCTTTAGTTGCAAAAGAGAGCCAGTTTTATTCTTCCAGATCTTCTTTTATAGACAGTTCTGAGAAGGTCCAAAAAGGTAAAGCTTTCATTGGCCATCAAACCAACACATCACCATCACTGGACATTTGGGAACAGCACCCCTTGACTGTTTCTTGCAAGTAAACAACAAGGAACAAACAACACCTGCAAAGGTTGTTTTCCTTCTCTAAGGATTGTTTGGATTCCTCCTTACGATTTCCCAGGCCAGAGTGAAAAAGTCATTTTGATTTTTCCACAGGCTCAATCTAGTGCCTGAAGCCTAAAAGTCTCTTCTTTGACCACTGTCAGTTCCCACAATATCCCATCTAACCCTGTCTCTGGCAGCCGTTCCCCCTGTCCTGTCACTCCATGCCCTTGTCCAAAGTCCCTCTCCAGCTCTCTTGGAGCCCCTGTGAATTATTTCTGTGTTGTTTTATCACTCCAGAGCAGCTCATTGGAAGCTGCAGTGTAGCACTGCACTGTCACACTCTTCCAGCTGTATGGTGTGTGTCTGTAACACAGCACTGTGGCAGGTAGGAACATTTGATTTATTGCTGAACAGGACATCAACAGCCTTGTTAGCATCGCAGGAGACACGGACAAAGGTGCAGAAACAAAACCTGCGAGCGCACAGCATTTGTTTTCATAGTAGTGCAGGCGCTTCTGACAAAGAAACACATCAAACACTCTTATTTATACAGTCCTGTATCTAGGTTACTCAGAAAAACTGAGTCCCTCAGTGTATCATGTGCTGACTTCTACACAAAGGCAGTTTTTCCTGCTGTCTTGTGGTTGTGGCATCGTTTATCTAAAATATCTATCACACTTTGCAGTGGCATTTACCTCGAAAATTGGATTTTCCTTGTGCTAAGGGCAGCTGTGTATTCACTGTCTCAGGAAGTCTTAAAAAGGCCTGTGGATGTGGCACTTGGGGACACGATTTGGTGGTGAACATGATGGTGGTGGGTTTATGGTTTGGCTTGAGGATCCTGGAGGTCTTTTCCAACCTTAACCATTCTGTGGTTCTGAATCATTAAGAACCACGTAAGGAAATGGTCTTTTCCTTGCAGGTTTCACATTCTAAATAGATGAATTAAAATGTCTTTAACAAGTAAACAAGGCAGAGGTTCTGAAGAAGTGCTGAGATTTCCTGAAGACTCCATGTAGACAAACCAGGGGATGAGCAAATTTTTCATGGGCTATAAGGCAATTGCACATAACAATGAGTAATTTAATTGGAAAATGCAGTCAATGATACAGTAATTCCAGTTGTTTTTGATTTCTAAAATTATTTTAAATTATTAATGTAATGTTTGGCTTTTGCTTTGCATTATATTTCTAAAAAGGACTCTAAGGGGTTTTTTGGTAGGGTTGAAAATGAGATTCTAATGCAGATAAATGTCACAAAGTTTCAATAATGATTTGCTCTCTGATCGTACAATCCATTTATGTAAGGTATATGGCTATTTCCAGTATTTTTATTTGAATTATGAATGCTTTACCTATTTTAAATTTTTAGATTTTAAATTTTTGAAATTGTCCTCTAGTTTAGTAGAGTGTGAGATAGTTTATTGCCTTCTGAACAAGAGAAAGGTGGTTTATAGCAGTAATTAGTATGAAGAGTTGTTTTTTCAGAAGTCTAATATTTATTAAAACATGGCAACTTCTCTGTAAACACAGCTTGATATAATTCAAGGAAAAAAGAAGAGTTGAAGAGAAGACAGCTATATTTAAAGAAGATTTTATCACAATTTTTGTCAGTTTTCAAACAAGTCTTCAATTATATTAAAATTAATTTTCTTGGATTTTGTTTCAGCAACTGCAGGCAAAAATGATGTGTGTTTACAGTAATCTGAACATTTATAAAGAGGTTTGAAACACTTAATTATAAGGACTAAATTATGGTATCAGTCCTTGATTTATGGTTCCAATGTTAGTTAACTAATTAGAAATGTAAAGTGTTCCAGTTCATTTACATTCATTGCTCATTAACTGGCTTTTAAGAAGTGACAGGAAATTGCAACTTTTGAAGAAATTTATTTAGCCACATTTCCTGCCAACTATTTTTTATTTCTTTCCAAGAAGACATTATTTCCTTGATAATATATGTGTAAGAGTTTTATAGGTGTCAATAGCATAGTCTGAAATTGAATTTTGGCACCAAATTAACTTTGAAGAGGAGTAATAACTTTTGTAAGCAGAAAATTGTGTTTCTGTGGTAACTGAACATCAGGAGCTGTCATGGAGCTGGTTCTCATCCTGAGTCCTCTTTTTCCTAAAACTCCAAAACCTGTTTTCCTTGTGACATATTTGAGAAGGAGTTTAAAATAAGCACCTATAGACTATCATTTATTTATAACTACCCATCATAAAGTAACTGCATCGTTATTTGTTGTATTTTAAGCAAAACTGATGTTCATGCTGTTGGGATGAGGTACAACTGCCACAAGGTGATTCTGAGAAAATTCTGGATATTGGGAAGGAAAAAATCACCCATGAAAGTGATCAGGCACTCAAACAGTAGGCAGAAAGGTTTGGAAAATCTCCAAGGATAGAAATCTCATCTTTAGTGGATGAAGCCTTGAGCAACCTGGCTTGATGTTAAAGTTGACTGTGTTTTAAGGAGGTGTTTAAAATACAACCTTCAGGAGTTCATTCCAACCTAAATTACTCTGTAATCCTGAATTGTCATTAACAGATATCTCAAACAAATACTTAATAATATTTAAGCCTAAAAAAAATTTACAAGCAAAAGGTTTTATGGAATATGAATGGAAAATTATCGAGTACAACTGAGCGACTTTTATTTTTCATGAGCTAAGTTTTGATCACCATAAAGATTTCTCCTTATTTAGAAATAAACCAGAATATATTCACTTCTTTACAGTTCAAAGTGAGGGAAGCTGGCTTGGGTTAATTATACACCCTCTGCACTACACAATTTATTATTTAAAATCTGAATGGTATTTGTATGTGGTTTGTAAAGGAATTCTTGAATTTATTCATGGAGTACAAGCAGAGTTTCACATCTGCTTGTGAAAACAGTGAGTTGGGTTTCAGTGATCAGAGGTACTGGTGATATTTGATCTGTAAATTTTTCACCTTCAGGGCTTGAAAAGGATGGAAGTATGCACAGAATCCCAGATGGGTCAGGCTGGAAGGGAGCACAGTGGGTCACTGGTGCCACCTCCCTGCTCAGGCAGGGCCATCCAGAGCACAGGGCTCAGGGCTGTGTCCAGCCAGCTCTGGAATATCCCCAGGGAGGAGACTCCACAGCCTCTCTGGACAATCTGTCCAGTGCTTGGGCACTGCACAGTGAAGAAGTTCTGCCTCATGTGCAGGTGGAACTCCCTGGGCTCAGCCCCTGCCCGTGGCTCTGGTGCCATTGCTGGGCCTGGAGCAGAACCTGGGCCCTGCTCTGCCCCTCCTGCACCCAGGGACAGCCAGGGACACACAGGGACAGCCAGGGACAGTCAGGGACACACAGGGATAGCCAGTGACATCCAGGGACAGTCAGGGACAGCCAGGGCTAAGGGCCCCTCTCAGCTGGGGCTCCTCTCCAGGCTGAACAGCCCCAGCTCCTTCAGCATTTCCTCAACAGGGATGCTCCAGATCCTTGACCAATTTCAGATCTTGGCTACCGAGATGCACTCCTGGCTCAGGGACAGCTCCTTGTCCACCAGGATGCCCAGGTCCTCCTCCCCAGAGCTGCTCCATCAGGTCACCCCCAGCCCGTGCAGGGGCCTGGGGTTATTCTTCCCCAGGTGCAGCACCCTGCATTTGCATATGCAAGTAGATATGCACATGCATATTTCCATATTCCAGGCAGGTTCTTGGGTCTCACAGAAGACTTGAGTGCAGGGTCTTCAAATCTAAGGAGAAAAATGTGATTTGTGATTCGCTGAGAGCTGTAAGATCTCTTAGAAAGTTGCTGTGTAGGCAGAGAACCTTACACCTATGGCTCCGAGGAAGAGGAGGAAAAGGGAGGCATTTCTGGAAAGATTGGTTAGGAATTTGAAACAAACAGTTTCAATATCTTTTTCTTGTTAATTCCATAATTTGCTTATAGAGTTTATTTGGTGCAATTGTAATCTTGCTACTGTCACGTGAAATATGAGGTTTTGAACATTTACAGCTGATTTCTGAAAATTCCAAGCATTACCCTTTGGCACAAAAGCCCCATTACATAAATATTCACAGGCTTAACTCTTGGACAAGTAATTTTTAATTTAGGTGCTTGTAAAACTGCTCTGCTCACTGCTGTGAAACACAGACCCCAGAAGATACATGTGAGACATTATTTCATATTCTGGCTAATGCAGCATTTTTTTCTGCCAAGTCAGCAGTTCCTGGAGTTGGAACAATATGTTATCTGGTTAAAATTCTTCTATTTGTCCTTTTATTAAATAATGGATTTTCATAAATTCCTTGTGTTTATTGCTATTTAACTGCCGAGGATTCAGGAAAGTTACAG
Organism: Cyanistes caeruleus; assembly: GCF_971803275.1. Lineage (NCBI taxonomy): Eukaryota > Metazoa > Chordata > Aves > Passeriformes > Paridae > Cyanistes > Cyanistes caeruleus. Next base: position 4,068,531 of record NC_141705.1, read on the forward strand.
ATTTCTCAGGAGTTCCTTTCTCCATATAGTAATGAGAGTTATTCAGTCTGTGTGTGACTTGGAAGTTCTGTTGAGAAATCAGATCTTTTCTAAGAGCTTTGTCCTGCTGAAATTAAGAAAATGTTCAAGTGGAGTCTGTCTTTAGCTTCGAATAAATTCCTTTGAGCATTTTCTGATTAATAATAAACACATGCAATTTTCAGTGGTAAAGGAACATGTTGTTTATGTGTCATAATCCTAAATTCTAATGCACATTTTGATACACTGTGTTGGTTTTGTTGTTTTTTTGGGTTTTTTTTGTAAATTACTTGTATTATTTGGCTTGCACTTGCTGATTGCTCTTGGATATTGAAAGAAATAGACTAATCATAAAGTTATCAGAATATTGTGAAAATTAAAATGGTTCATTAACAAACCTTGTGAGCTTTAAAATAGGTGTGTTTATTAGAAATCAGAATGCTTTTACATTTTCCATTCGTATTTAATGATTATTTTTTTAAAGCTCAAATAACAAGTGCACATCTTGCGTAGCATTTTTAGTCCATGTGCAATTAGGAGATTTCTTTGCATGATTTCAACAAAAGCTTCCTGAATTACATGGTGTTGTAAATGTGCCCAAGATTGGGAGCAGGTGATTATTGCTTCTGTATTTCTTACCTTGAACTGCAAAAGGAGAAAATCAGGTCAAAATATAATCCATCACTGTCTCAAAACTCATAACTTTACCTGAAATTTTCCAGTGAGAAGAGTAGAATCAATGTGGCTTAAACCTATTCGATATTTGGTAATAAGTTTGATAGATACAGTACACAAATGTTTAGCAGTGATCATAATTTAGGAATTAACCTTTCTTAGAAAAGAGTCTTTGAAAATCAATTCTTTTTCTAGTAGAAGATATAGTTTACTAACCAGTAGATTATTTGACAAACTGAAGATGTTTTCAGATTGTCTTAATGTAGTGCTCCCTTTTCAGTTAACTAATCCAGCACTTTTTTCCTGAGTAAAACCAAAAAAAGCTGTTTAAAAATGCTCTACAGAATGAAAATCAGAGATTTTGTATTTTTGTGTAAGACATTATCTAGTAATGTTTTCCTTGCAGTCTTCATTTCCTTAATTTTTTTAAATTCATGAAATATCGAGGCAATATAGTAACATTTCAGCAGTGTCGTTCTGCTTATAAAAATAATCAAAATGAAATTATTATTGGAGAACATCCTACTCTATCTTTGGGAATAAAAAACTTACACCTGAATAAAAATGTCTTGAAAAGCCAAGAAATGTTCAGAATATTTGTGAAAGAATAATACTGATTTAGCACTGTGGAATGGTTTGGGTTGGAAGGAACCTTAAAGATCATCTTGTTCCAGGCCCCATGGGCAGGGACAGTTTCCACTATTGCAGGTTCCTTCAAGCCCTGTCCAACCTGGCTTTGAGACTTCCAGGGATCCAGGGGCAGCCACAGCTGCTCTGGGTAACAAGGTTGTGAATTTTTATATATATACATACACATATACACATATTTATTGAATATTTACTTTCTCAGGAATTTGGTAGATAATTGCTCCAATAAAATTTTGATATCCTTCCAACCTGATATTCTATGATAAATTAATTATAAGAAAAACTAAATAAACCTCTCCAAAGGCACTGAAAATGCTGAAGACCCACGACCACCAACCACTTTCCCATTTTCCTTGCAGAACAAGATCATCCTGGACCCGATGACGTTCAGCGAGGCGCGGTTCCGGCCATCCCTGGAGGAGCGGCTGGAGAGCATCATCAGCGGGGCAGCGCTCATGGCCGACTCCTCGTGCACGCGCGACGACCGGCGCGAGCGCATCGTGGCCGAGTGCAACGCCGTGCGCCAGGCCCTGCAGGACCTGCTCTCCGAGTACATGAACAATGTAAGTCACGACCTCAGCCTCCCTGAGGCCGCAGCTGCTTTAATGTATCTCAAAAGTAGCAACGCCGCTTTGTGCCCAGCGTAGGGGTGGTGCCGTTTGAGTTGTTGAACGTTTGAATATGTTGAAATCGTTTGGCGGGAGTTGGGTACCATCAGAAGCTCAGGGGGGTGGTGTTGTACCTGCCAAGGGACTCCGTGGTCCCCATGAATTTGGCATGACAGTGTCTTCTTATCTAATAACTAGCAATTCCTTTGGAAGTGAAATTTTAAAATGAAAACACTGGTGAGTAATCTAAATGCAAAATGGCCTGAGAATTTTTTTCTTATTGAAGATGAATATGGGTAATTTTCAGCATGCTTGACCCTGTGAGTTGGCCATTGTGTTTGATTTTTAGGATGTTACCTATAGATATTCATAAGAGGTTGACTTTTTGGTGTGTGGGTTAAACCACTGAAGGTTTCACTTTCTGGTGGAGCTATGAAATAATCAGTTGCCATGAAAGCAGTGAGTTCAGCACTAGTGCTGTTCACACAATCTCAGAAACAACTCTCTGGGTAGGGTTTCCAGAGGTGTTGAATTGTTCAATGGGGTGTGAACTGGCGGTGCATTCCCTTTGTTCTGCACAGCCTGCCCCAGAAAATTCTCTCCACCCAACGTTGTGTATTAAAACTCAGATATTCTGTTGCCATGTCCTTTTGAGGATATGGGAAAAACACCAAAGCTACATCAACCTGTTTTAAAATTAAAGTATTTGCCAAGAGTATCTAACTGAGCATCCTCTACTTTGCTGTTTCTTGTCTTTGGTTGCTCCCAGAGTATCAGATGACACATTTTGATCCTGTTTTGCTGGAATCATCAAATTAATGCTGAAGAGAGTGTTCGGTGATAGACCTTTAACTTTCATTGGTACTGTTACAATTGGTAGAGTAATGCAATTCAGTATCACATTGCAAACTTCAGTCCTTTAGTCACTTCATTTTACAGTTCAGACTTAAATGTTGCTTTTCAAACATATTGTTCTGTGTAATAGAATAGCAGTTTGACTGTATTGAAAAGAATTATTTGCTTTTTAGTTTTTCTAACATGATGGTTAACAGGTTCTTGTGGAAGCTTGACTGAACGTGAAGTTTTGCTGATGTGTTACGGGTTAAAAGTTATAAAAGCGAACATTAAATACCAGGTGATGAGGCTGTGGTGGAAAATAACTTGCTGGGTTTCTTCCTACAAAACGTTGCTTTGTAGAAGCAATACTGGTGCAATCCTTAAAGGTTTTTTGAAGAAACTTTGAGAGCTGATAAATGGTGGCTTCTTATTTTATTGTGGTGCCTCTTTTTCAGTTCACAGAGTTTTGGTAACGATGCAATTTACCCCTGGACCAGAAACATTCTTATTTTATTTTTGACTACATTTACAGAGGGAGGAGAATTTTAAATTCCTGCAGGCATTTATGACCACACTGAAGGTTGCTAATATAGTTTCATCATTTTTACTTAACCACATAATGGTATGAGCAGCTGCTTTTATGGTTTCTACAGTATGGTTTTTGAAACAGTCCTTTTTTTTCCTTTTTTGTGTACTTCCAAGTCGGAGCTGCACAACCCCTGCAATTTATTTATTTTTCTGCTTTATACTGAAATGTAGTCAACTTAAGTAAGATTTTTTCATACCTATTGAGTAAACATTATAAAAACTGAACATATACTTAAATTATATTTTAACAGCTCTCGTACGGTAGAATTTGACAACGATAATTTTCAAACTGATATTAGCAGCTACAAGGGATGGGATTAAGATTACATATTACTATGCCTAAATTTAGGTTTTCTGTTCATAGGGACAGATGAAGGAAGGGGTGTCAATTCAGTTCTTTATGGTGGATGCCATTTTAAGATGCCAGGTTAAAAAATTCCAATGCTTGTGTGAGCATTAACTCCTCAATCTGCCCCTCCAAGGCATTTGAATCATCCATGGGTCAGCCTGTAGCTGCCAGCCCCACTTCCATGTAATGTGTGCTCTAAGAAATGACAAATTGCCAGACTCCTTCCTTCATTAAATCATTTGAGCCTCTGTTGCTTATGCTCCAGTTATAATTGTCAGGGACCAGATCAATACTGGAGATCAGATCAATACTGCCAAGAGAGCCTGAGGAGCCATTGAGATGACAACTGTTATCATCTAATATGGGCAGGGGGCTAAGTTAAATATCTCTATAGACTTCTCTGATATATTAATTAAGTCCCCATAGCCAGGACAGAAGATCAGATCCTGAGCTTGTAGGCAGCTCCTGTTACCTAGGAATTGAATTTCATCCATTCTGCCCTGGCAGAATTTGCTTTGCTACTGAACCTATTTCCTTGAAACCTGTGGATTGATTTTCTTGGGCTCTCAATAATTCTGAGCATGTTCAGTATAACAAAAGATCTCATTTGGAAAGTGTTTTAAAGCTTTAATGAGTTTCAAAAGCATAAAAGTGAATGGCACACACCAAACATGACACAGTCCTTAATCTGATCAAGGTTGATTTTGCAAAGATAGACATCTTTAACACCTTCTGCCTGTGTGGCTATAAACCACTGCAATCCTGCTCTTGCTTTAGAGATTGTTTTGAGATTTCTTCTGTTTGATAATAGCTGAAAAATGATGATTTTTTTGGAGATGATGAATGTTGATGGAATGTGCATACAGCAAAGTAAATACTATGTGGTAATATTTAAAGGATGCAGATGATGAAGGGCGGGGTGTTGGCAATGTGCTGTTCAGTCCTCCAGCTTTAAAATAATTCCTTTTCATTAATCTATTTCTATGATTTGGGCTCAGAGGGGTGTTCCTTACAAAACTTATAGAAGTTAAGGGCTATGAGCTGTAGAAAAAGTAGATACTTTCAAAATTTTTGCATCCAAAGAAAAAATTGGAAAAAAAATTTGGTAGAAAGAAGTATAGGGGAGATTTCTACTTAGGTAAGTAAAAACTGTGCTGCTTCTAGAGTTGGATTATTTACTGTTATAAAAGATGTGTTGTGATTTCAGCTTCCTTCTCCTCAGATAAATGTTGGTTTACTCCATTTCCTGCCTGTCAAAAAATGTTTTTAATTAGTCCCTAGGCTTTTTACTAGTTCTGTGGATAATTATATATTTGTATAGCTACTGCATTGACCAGAGTTTCACAGTACCTAAACCCTCTGCAAGGGAAATCCCTGGGAGTTCTCTGCAAGAACTTTTATGGAGATGAGATGAGATGAGATGAGAACTGTTTCATTCCTCTTTGTCTATCCAGAAATATGCATATTCTTCATTTGCTCCATTGGTAACTTTGACAAAATCTTTTCCCAGCATAATATATATTATTTCTCTCATGACCTTATGTGACCTTCAGAATGTGTTACTTCTGGGAAGCAAAGGCAAGAGAGTTCTCAGTCTTCTGTGTTGTAAAACTTTTATTTTGCCATGGTCTCAGAGAAAATTGCTAGGGTGTTTTTCAGCTTCTTATGTATATGTGATAAATCCCGTAATTTATTTCAAAATAAAATTATATTTCTAGATTTCTGTCCTACAGAGAAGACCTAAATGCAGCTCCACAGAAGCTCTTAATGCAATTGTTTTCCATTTGTCTAAATGAAAGCTTTATTTAATGGATGGTTAGCTCTGATTGGGGTCTAGTTTCCTGCTGGTTTTCTCTCCTGGATCCTTCATGATTTACATTGCAGGCTGTCAGGGAGCAAAAATACCAGGAACCTGGGAGTTCCAGCTCTTAAACTCCTGGGTCAGAATTGTGATGCCAAACTCAACCCAGTGCTGGGCACCCTTTCTAGCAAGACTCAGGGTGCTGCTGGGTTGATGTCTGATTAACATAAGAAAGGGAGGAAATTATATCTTTAGAAAAATACACATAGAAAAGGATTCTTTCAATTCCCTCTGTCGTCATCAGATTCAGTGCCAGAAACAGACTGAGTGTTGTGTTGCTGGGGTGTATCAATGATAAATTTGGAAAGCAGTTGACAAGTGAGTAAGCTGTGAGTGTTAAAGACCTCTGTAATCACTCCAGTACTGGCTTGGCATTAATTCAAATCTGCATTTGAAAAGGCATTTCCCAGCTGGTTCAAATATGATTTTCTCCTCTAAAGCCTTTGGGCTCATTATTAAGCCAATGTGCCTTGCTTTCCCTTTTATCCAGTGTTCCTGCTCCCACTCCCTGCTGACATTCCAGAGAAGCTTGTTTGGTTTGTGTTTTGTTTTTTGGTTTTGTTTTTTTTTTTTTAATTATAATTGTTTTTTGGGACAGATAATATTTCTGTGTGTCTGCTGAGTGGTATGATCAGTCCTTAATGGAGTCTTGTATTACTACTGATGATTTAATGTTTAGATGTGAGGATCACATCTGAGTACTGGAACAGATTTCCCAGAGAGGTTGTGGAATGTCCCTCACTGCTCACTCCTGAGTTGCTATAGGCTCTAATTCCTGTTTCCTATCGAGAAGAAAATGTCATTTCTTGAAATGACAAAATAGCAGAAAAACAAATGAGAAAGCACAAGCTTGCTGGCAGCTTCTCTTCACAAATATATCAGTAAAAAATTGGAATAGCTCAAAGGAAAAACAGAGTGCTGCAGTACATGAAGAGGAAATGTCCTTAGCAGACAGCTGGTTATTGTGCTTGATTGGAGAACAAAAAACACGATAGCAACTGAAAAATCTATAAACTCTCAAGATACTTCCAGCTGTCAGATTTAACAGCTTCATCGGAATTCATATTTAAGATAAGCAATAATTGGTGTGTACATTTCAGCTCTGGAGCTGACTTGCCTAAGGTTAATCTGGGTGACAGTGAGCAGTAAATTACAGTTATGAGACAGAGGAATGTCCAGAGCTGTCCTGAGATGAGGAACTGGGGATGAGTGACAAGAGATTGACTGCTGGAGCAGCAGCATCGACTGATTCAGGCATGACTGGCACAGCAGGGCAGTTTTTCCATCAGTACCATCATCAAATTCCTGGCTGGCTGAATAATTTTTAGAGGACAGTAGCTTGTTTAAAGCTTTCCACTGTGTTTCAAGCTGGAGATGAGCTATTTTACTATTCACCTGGCTCTTTCAGAGCAGTTTTGTCTTTGTGTACTTGAAAGAAACAAATAGAAACACAGTAGCTATTGTTGGAGGAATAGGATGTGTTCCCGAATGTTGTATGCATTGATTCTTGGTCAGTTGAAGATTTTTGCACTTTTGGATCCCTCCTGAGTGCCTTGACTGCTCAAGACTGTACACAAATCACTGTCCAAGTATGCAACCTGCAGTGTGACTTCAGACACCTTTTCAGGAACCTTCTGTCTCTTCTATTTTGATGATGTCAGGACCTCATCCTGAGTCACATCCATTATTTTTCAGTAGATTTACAGAAATTCTGCATCATTTACAATTGCACAAGTTAGTTTTGATTTATTTATTCATTCCCAAATTTCCTGGTTTTGTAATTGTATATTCAGAATTTCCTGTGTTTTTCTTCTCAGATCCAGAGAACCACACTGGTGTTTACAATCAGAATTAAATAAAAACGCTCAGAGAAAATGAAGCTTCATGGCTTGGAAATGACAAACATCCTAAAAAGTTGTCCTGACTTCAGGTTCTGGTGGTTGCAGGTTTACACATCCTTGTTGGGATGAGTAGATTTTTAAATTTACTGAAGTAATTTGCTCTTTACAATTACCTGTTACAATCCACTGTAAAAGGGGAGGGCAGCCCAAGTTGTTATTAATAAATCCCTTGGGGTGGATTAGAGTGCAAGGACTGTCAATGAGTGTTTTTTGTAAATATACACTTTGCACTTTGCACTTAGGGTTTATTGTAGAATAATTTGGTTTTCGGGATAAAACAGAGAAGGAGGCATTTTGGTTGTTATCTTTAGTAACATGACAATATAAAAGCATAAAATTCACTTAAGAAAATGTGTAATAAAGAGAAAGAAAGGATAGGAGTAAAAATATATCAGCACCCAAAGGCTTCATGATACGACTTGGTGGTTGCAATTTTAATGGCAGTTGGTCAAAAAGATGGTCACAGACTGCACCCACCAGGTGGTGGAAGAAACTCCTAAAACGCCGCCTCTGTTGGGTTTATGTTGTCTCAGGTTCTTGTAAGAGCTCCCAGGTAAATGGGATTTTCTCCTCTGAAGCTCCTGGGGTGGGGAGCTTCAGCTGGGTGGTGAAATATTGTGGGTCAGGAACACCTGGATGATGGAATGCTGTGGGTCAGGAACACCTGGATGTGGAATGCTGTGGGTCAGGAACACCTGGATGATGGAATGCTGTGGGTCAGGAACACCTGGATGATGGAATGCTGTGGGTCAGGAACACCTGGATGATGGAATGCTGTGGGTCAGGGGACACTTTGGGAGAATTTGATGCTTTCTAATTCAATACAGCTGCCCATTACATGAGTGCAGCTGGGTCTGTCATGGCCATGGTGGCCCATGAGCAGAGTGAGCACCTTCAGTCATGGCCAGGGTGGCCCATGAGCAGAGTGAGCACCTTCAGTCATGGCCAGGGTGGCCCATGAGCAGAGTGAGCACCTTCAGTCATGGCCAGGGTGGCCCATCAGCAGAGTGAGCACCTTCAGTCATGGCCAGGGTGGCCCATCAGCAGAGTGAGCACCTTCAGGCCACTGTGAATGTCCCAGGAGCTCCCAGACAGGGCAGTTACCACAGCAGGGTTCACTGACAAGGACAAGGAGACAATTCCTGCCTCACAGGGTTCCCCTCTTTCCTTATCCCATCCGTCACCAGCTGTCTTACTGATTCTCTGTGATTCTGATATTTGTGAGAGGAAATGGTGGTTTTGAACCACAGTGCTGGATTTTCCTTGATGGTATCAACCAGAGAACATTTTACCTCCTTTTTGCTCTTTGTCTTTAAAGGCAGACCATGATATGTCATTATAAAAGTGTTGTATGTCATGTTAAAGTGAAAATAAATCACAGGAGGTTTTTGGAGTCTAAGACTGAATTGGTGTATTAGGTTGAGTGATGTTTCTAATAAGATACTTCCCTCCCAATTAGCACTGAAATTTTCTAGACTGACAGTAAATCCAAACCTGATTTTCTCGGTTCCTGTAGGACTTAATCTGCCTGGGCCTCTCCTACTAAATATTAAAATTGAGGTCATATCAGTCTTAATTCATTAAAGTTTGAATGCCTTGCCATTTCCACATTTAAAAAGTCTGCATTAATAGTATAATTGCAGTGTTTGCCTTTGCCCATTGAACTGAAAGCTGGGACAAAACCAACACCTGACAGAATGAATAGCACAAGAGTCAAAATGGTGTGGGGTATAATTTTGATGATTTTTTTTCATTGTTTTTGACCAACAACCTAAACTGCCTTCCTATAAAATATTATATTAATTTCTTATGTGTCATAGTTGGGAATAAATGATTCAGTAAGTGGACCCCAATTTTATCAATACTCAGGAAACTTGCTTTTCTTGAGAAATGTTGTTGTTATTCCTCATTATTTTATCTTATATATGTATATATGCATATAAAAGGTCTGACTGTACTGTTCGTACCTTGTCAGAGTATTTGATCATTTTAACCTTGTTCAGAGTATTTGATCATTTTAAACTTAGTGTATTCAGAGAAAATAAAAATATGTTGTTCCCAAAACTGCATTTTCATGCAATGGTTTTCATGTTCAACTCATTTAATTTTCCATTAATTAGTTCATTGTTTTGTTTTTTCTAAGGTGTGTTCTTACAGAAGTAATGACTTGTGCACTGGTGCTTTTTCATATGCTGGAAAACATTGCCTCAATTTCAGAGGCAGTCTGTCTGAAAATGATCTTAAAGCTGTTTGTCCACCTGAAGAATCAATCTGGTCTATGTAGTGTGATTCATAACCTCTCAAATTTTATTTCTACTGAAGCTAGAATTTATGGGCTATTAATTTGTTGTTTTTACATGTCTGCAAGTTAATATCATTATGAGAGAAATTTATCATGTGTTTTATATTACTAACAATATGATTATTAGCTCTGTGTATACCTGCTTTTGGTGTCCAGATCTTATCTTCAAATCTTTCAGTATTTACACAATCCAGATTAACACTGTTGGGTGTTGTATTTTTTAGGTGCAAAGAAAAAGATTCCCAATGCATTTGTAGAACTACTGGGAATTAATCAAAATAAAAGAGGCATGGGCCTACTGCAGTTAGTGAGGGTTCATAAAACCACATCAAAAATCTGTGTCTCCTTGGAGGCTACAGAGCATCTTCTGTTGCACATTAAAAATCCATCAATAATTGCATAAATGTAGTGTCTGAGTGTTGAAGGGGGTGAAAAACATCTGTGTTTTCAAAGATGTGGGATTTCTCTCTTTTTGATTTATTTTCTTTAAAAAACACCTGAATCTCTTCAGCAGTGGGACTGAATTTTTACTATAACTGAGTAAATTCTAAATGGCTTTGGTTTGTCTGTTGCACTGAAAGCTGAGACAAAAATGACACGATTAGATCAGCATTGGGATAGTCAAGGATGAACTTTTCCTCAGGAAAAGTCAAAACTCTTCCTATCAGTAATGTCACTGCAGTATTTACAGTGCCATTAGCAATCTAAACTACAAAAACCATGTGAGTTTTGTGTAAACCTGCAGTTTATCCTCCACTGGTTTGGATTATTTCTGTTTGTTTACACCAGGAATGCTTTTACAAATGAGAGCAAGAGTCTGCAAAGCACTGTTGGAGGAATTTGCTGCAATTTAGGGAATTTTCAGCTGAAATGATGGTGCTGGATATCCAGAAGAGGGCATGCTTGCACATGAGAAATGTTTTGTGCATCACTAAAGATGTGCATGCTGATGTGGTACAGCTGTAATCCAAGAAAATGTCAAAGTACACAAAGAAAAGATGTTACCTTGTTAGTAGCTGTGGGTTCTTCAAAAATAAATAAATTCAAAAGGTTGTTCAGGGGAAAAAAATGTATTTTAATGAAATTAGTATTAAGTGGATGAACTATCAGATAGAAATGAGGTGGTAAGTTCTACTTGCATTTTTTGGTAACTTATTTCAGCTGTAGGTACATGAAAGCTGAAGAACCCATTCATTCTTACACAGAATCAATTCCAAGTTCTACAGCAGTGAAATGTGTCATAATGTGAAACCAGATACATCAGTGTTTGGGGTTTGATATTTGATCTGGAAAATTATCTTACAGCTTCCAAAGGGCAATAGAAATGCAAGAGCATCAGGTCTTGTGACACAGGAACTTGTTGCTTCTTCCAGAGTTATGTGTTAGCCAGATGCTGGGAGCACGTGGAGTTGGTTTTTATATTTTTATATTTTATATTTTATATATATTTTTTCTATTTTCTATTTTCTATTTTATATTTTATATTTTATATTTTTATATTTTATATTTTATATTTTATATTTTATATTTTATATTTTATATTTTATATTTTATATTTTATATTTTCACTTGAGGAATGGAAGACAAAAAAGGCCTCTGCAGTAATCAGTTCCCGTGCTTAGTAAGAGTAGGAGGATTGTTTCTTTTTTTTTTTTAGGATGACTGAGCTGAAGGAATAAGCAATTTTCTTTTTGGATGGGATTGTTTTTTGATTTTGAAGCATTGATTCAATCTTCAAAATATTTGGAAACTTTTTCAGAACCTTTCCTTTTAACAGGTATTGCAACTGTTCACAATATTTTGGTTTACAGTATTTTGGCTACAACAGAATGAAATGAAGCATTTTCTGAAATTATTTTGTCTATAATTTGTCAATTAATTTGTCTCCCTGTCCATATGAAGGGGTTGGAACTTGATGGTCATTAATATCCCTTCCAGCCCAAACTATTCTTGATTCTGTACCAAATCTTTAAGCTTATCTGCTTTATAAAGTAAATTGTGTTTAAGCTTAGGGTAGCATACTGACCTCACATTTTCACAATACCTGTATTATATAGGATTTTTATATCTTTGTCAGATCTTTGCTGCCTTGTCCAATTCTTGCATTTATTTACCAAGAACGAAACAAAGAGAATGGCAACACAGACAGATGCATCATAACTGTAATTGTGCATCAAAGTCACAATAAATTGTTTATGTTTCTGTTTACTGACATCCCTAAAATTCAATTGTGTAGCTCTGTGTGGCCAGAGGCTGAGCTGGCTGTGATGTGCTCCAAAGGTGTGTAATGATGTGGGTACTCTGAGGCTGTCAAATGCATTGCCAGAGATGCCCTTGAATCCTGGGATGAATTACATTTTAATTGGGTTTTAAGGCTAAGCTGAGTAAGTAGATAAGGTAGAATTAAACTGAGACTATTAATGTCATTAAACCTTTGGTGCTCTTAAGCTCTTGCACCAAACCCTGGGTGAGCTCTTGCTGGAAAGAGACATAATCACAGAAAGACATAACCCCGTACCTGGAGCCCCTCAGACCCAGGAAGCTGCAGAAAATCACATTACTTCCATTTTATTATAGCATTTTGGAGGGAAAAGAGACAAAAAGCCCAAAGCTGAGTTTTCCCAAGCTGTGGGACCATTCACACAGGGAATTTCCTAAGATTATTGGATGGTGGGGGGTTTGTTCCTGACAGAGCAGAGAACAGAAGCTGCTGTGATGTCAAATGGCCAAAACATTTGCCTGTGCATTTCTTTTCTCTGTGAAATACCTTATGATGATTTTGCTTTGGAATTTTTATTTTTATTGGATGAATTTTTTTCTTGTAATTTCTTTTTGTCCTTCATGCAGATGCAATCAGATTATTAGAATTTTTCAACAATTACAAAATTCAAGCACTTGAATTCATTTGTTATTCCATTATATTATTTTTAAACACTTTTTAAAATTGTTTGAAGCTGAACAATAGGTCTGATGACTAAAGGCCTTGCAAGGTAAACTTTAATGTGAATAATTTATTATCCAAGACAGAACAGGGGTCGGTGTCATGGCTAGAACAGTAAACATTAATCTTTACTTTTTAAAAATTTCCTATATAAATTAAAAAAAAATAAAAAAGGAAAACAGAAAAAAAAAAAAGAGAAAGTAAGGGAAAGGAGAATTTTGTTGTTGTTGATATCTGTTCATTCAATAGAAAATTATGTCTGATTTTTCAGACTGGGTTGGGGACCATGGAACTTCGTGCTTCATGCAGTATTTTTGATTTCTGCTTATAGGATGAGGATATGGAACCAAATCCCATGGATGTCAGTGAATGTTGTTCATCCTTACATGTCCTTGTAAGAGATTCAGCTGGGGATGTAAGGTGCCTGATTTCAGTATTTCAGTATCCCCAGGAGAGGCAGTAAGGTTAACTCACAAGATTTAAAACTTCACTGTAAATGTTGTGAGAGTCGGGTCCTGTATTTTATGGGGTCTGGTTCCTCCTGGTGTGTTCTGCCTGGAGAGCTGTCACATAATCCTTCCAAATGCTCAATAATTAACATTTTCTCGGGGTGAGTTCTGATTGAAATTATGAAATCTAATTTAAGAAAAAAAGACTAACCAAAAACAAACTAAAAGCAAGCAAAAAAACCCCCAAAAACCAAAACCAAACCAAAAATAAACAGAAAACGAGCAACCCCAAACAATTTAATATTAGGATTTAACTACTGAAATACATGTTGAAGCAGAAATACAAAGGCTTTTAAAAAAATTATCTTTATTTCTGTCCTTTCACTGTGACTAAATAAAATAGTGAGCAAATCCATTAAAGGTGTGCCTGATTTGGAGTGTGCAAGACCAGACTTCCCAAGCAGATTTACATCCATTTGTGTGTACAAAACAATAAAACTTGAAGGCTCATTAGCTTGGAATGACCCAACTGTGTTTTATGTGAAGGGGTCATTTCTTTACTAATGAGCCTCTAAACCAGATGGCCAAGCCCACAGTAGTCTAACTGCATTAGGGTGATTTAGATTTTTAGGTAAATAGCTTTGCTTTTCTGGTCTTTTTCTTTGTGTCTTACAGGCTGGAGCTAGAAGAACAGCTTCTTCTAGAACTCTGTACACACTGTTTTTCCTTAGGAGATAAATGGCTGAGGTGACTCAGCTTCTTAGGGTTTCATATCAATTTCTAATATTTTTTCTGATTTGTAGTGTATCTGTTAGAAATTACCTCCCTAGAAATTCTTACGGGTAGGAAGCTATTGTGCCAATCTTTGCCTACTACTGGATTTGGTTTTCAGTAGAAAATTAAAATCATTCTTATTGCCTCATCTCTGAGCATGTATAAAATGCACATGAAATGCAAAACCACAATGATTTTGCACAGGTGATAGTGCAAGAATGATATGCCCCATTTCTGGAAGTGTCCAGGGTAAGGTTGGATGGGGCTTGAAGCAACCTGAGCTAGTGAAAGGTGTCCCTGCCCATGGCAGGGGGTGGAATTGGATGGGCTTTAAGGTCCTTTCCAACTCAAACCACTTTGTGATTCTATTATTTGCGTTCTAATATAGAACTTTTCTTGTCTTTATGAATTTAGGATGCTTCAGGTGCTTAGGGTGAAGGAGCAGTTGCTCATTTGAGGCTGGATTCATATCACTCTGGCATGTAAGTGAGGAATCGGGTCCTTATGGATACCCTCAAGATTGCTACCTTCAAAATATACTGAATTTTAAGTGTCCTGGATAATTTTTTTTGGAATTATTTTCTCTTACCATTACTAGGTCATACACAAGGGAATCTTGGAAATGACAAAAAAAACTCTGCAGACAACCCAAAAGAGAACTTAAAGAGCGTCAGCTAGTGAAGGGCAACATCATCAAGATGGTTTTGAAAGTGTGTTTCAAGCACATTGTGCCAATGAATAGCCACGATCCTTTCAGCAATCTCACATTTCAGAGAGATTTGGATGTAGCAGATTGTCTGTTACAGTGAATAAAATAACATCATGTGATGATTTGCTCATATCTTCTGGGAGTTTGTCTCAATGATGTTAGATAATTGTGTATAAGTTCTTAGCACTGGGAATCGGTCTTATCTTCAAAGAATGTGGTTATATTTGGGGGAGTAAGAGCATAAAAAGGCTCAGAATAAAGCTTTATCTGGCCTAGTAGCCTATCTCTGATAATAGTCACGGGGGATGACTCAAGAAGAATATAAGAACCTGGCAAACATGCTGTGATTGTGATTCCTCTTTGCAAAATTTATTATCTTAGCCTCCAGCAATTTATGGTTCAGGGAGTTCTTGAACCAAAGGTGATATTTACTGTTTAAAAGTGAATAATCCAGATCCTTACTTAAACAGCCTGTAGTGCATTAAGATTTTAAGAGATTTACACAGGCCTTTGGAATAGCTATTTTTGCATCATTTTGACCCAGTCATCCTTTTATTTTTAACTCTTTTTTTTCCCTCTCCTGTGTTTTGCAAGATGCTTAGTCCAGGATGAGTTGGGAAGGGGAGAAATGCAGCCTGTTATTAAAGGAGGGTTGTGAAAACATCTGTATTTTGGTAAAACCTTTTTGAACCACATTTTCTAGGCATTTACTGCATTTGCTTTTCAAGTACTGAAACAAAACAGAATGTGCTGCATCATTTTAGATGTATCAAGCCTAATACATTGAGATATGATCATTTTATTCCCACCTGCTACAATTTTCCTGCTATAGCCGCCTCTCACTAGCACCAGTGGCTCCTAAAGCAGTGGGAATTCCTACTGGGGAAAATCTGCCTAAAATCAGCTGTGAAGATCTGGAGTGGGGATGGTCTGAAATATCCTGTACTCTCACTGTGTGCTTTTTAAACAAACCTGATAACAAAGGTTTGTGCAGCACTTTCAGGGTGGCTGTGCTGTGTGGAAGAAATGGAGATGCTGCCAATGCACTTTTCTTTGTCACAAAATATTGTAAGATGTGCAGTAAAGCTTTACTTCAGTCAAAGGATTTTCCTCTAAGACAGGTCAGAATCAGTGCCCAAATACCCTCCCTCCAGAGAGGAGGAATAAAAACAGTGTCAGATTGTGAGCAGAGTAAATTAATGTTGGATGTGAGAGTGCACAGAAAGGTTAACACTGTTGTGATTTGCCCATGCTGGTAAATCTTTTGCCTCGAGTATCAGGATGTGGGTCATTTTCTGGTGGAGACACTAATAACAGGGAAAAATAAGATTTTTCTCTTTTGTCCTGATTTCTATGCATTCCCATTTAGCAATGTATTGGGTAGAGGATCTGTATGTCACATTTTCAGCTTCTGTCTGCTTTACCCAAAGGCAAATGAAGTCTCTCCCTGAGTATTAAGTGACAAGGAGGAAGTTATTCAAGTCCATCATTGCTTTTAAAATTTATTTGTGATGATGAAACTTCTGCTTTATAATTGAGAATGGGAATCTGGTCTCCAAATCACACCTTAATCTGTAGTCTGGGAAATGTAAGTGGTATTTTATCTCTTTACTTAGTGTTGCCAGACTAACAGAATGACAATAGTATAACTGGGTTTTGTCAAAGCATATAATTAAATGGCTATGAAAACTAAAGAGCATTCCGTTCACTGAAGAGTGGTTACACTTGTACTGCCATGTAAGCAAAATGGCAATAACAAAATGAGAGAGCATTATGCATTTTGATTTGTTAATAACAAATTAAAAATGATTAATACTTTTGCTACGGTGAAATTCTTACCCAATCCCTTGAGAATTCCATGGCATCATAAATGTAATTTGCAGTTCTTTACAATTGTGGTTTAAATAGATCGAGTCTAAAGGGAGTCTGCCTATTTGATTTCCAAATTTGCATCACTTAAAATCCAATCAGACCAACTGTTTGGATTTTTATTAGATATGAAATACACAAATGGGTTCAAGGCCACGCTATGTATAACAAACACACACCTTGTTGTGCAGCATGGATTATCTAACTCGTTCCTTAGCGTGTGGTTCGACCTTCAGCCCACCCAGACTGCGCAGTGACTCCTTGAATTGTTACTATAATAAACCCTTCGATTTTCAGTAACTGGTGTTTTACAGCCCAGCAGATTGCCTTTGATTTTGTGGATTCTCTGTAACATATTGAGTTTAACGGATTTATGTAGGAATGTAAAACAAAAATAATACAGCAGGCGCTCCGAGTTTTCGAACACAAGGCATTAGGATTGCAGATGGCCGAGTCAGATAATGACATTGAATAATTTAGTGGGGAAGGTAATCTGGTTTTGACAGAATACATTAACATTTAGCTGATAGTACAGGTGTCTGGGTACTGAGCTGTGTGCCCAGATCTGAGGCACAGCAGAGTGATGGTGTGAGGTGCAGCTTTACAGCCTCACTGACTGTGCTTAAAGAAGAAGTATCTTTTCAAAACATACTAAAATAGATTTAAAAGACCCTCAGCATTCCAGTCATTGCAATAACTTCTCACTGTCTGGTGTAATTTTTTATTCTGCTGCTGAGAGAAAAGGAGCAATACTTCTTTAATGGGCTTTGATTAAAATTGTATGTTGGTTACAGGGTGGATCTAAGAAAACAAGGAGGAAGAAAGCACAGCAATTAAGAGATTTCCCTGCAGTTCATGTCTATTATGTCAAAACATGGCCTCTGCCTTTTCTCCCAAGTTGACAGTGAGACACACCAATCTTTTTTTTTTTTTTACGACATTAAACTGTAGTAGACATGATGTTAATATTGGTGGCTGTGCTTTAGAGAGAAACAGTGAGAGTAATAACCTGGGACTGGTTGAGCTCTGTGGACAGGAGCTCTTTGGGCTGGATTTGTCTGTGTGTGCAGCATTCCAGTAACGAGTGGTGCCGTGTTCCTGCAGCTCTCCCTGACACAAGCACAGAGCACATGCAGAGTCACAGACTCATGGGCCATCAAATCCAAATGGTTTGGGATGGAAGGACCTTAAAGGCCATCCCATTTTACCCCCAGCTATGGGCTTCCACCTTCCACTATCCCAGGTTGCTCCAAGCCCTGTCCAACCTGGCCTTGGACACTTCCAGGGATGGGGCAGCTATGGTTTCTCTGGGCAATCTCTGCCAGGACCTCACCATGCTTGCAGGCAAGAATTTCTTCCTAATATCTAATCTAAACCTGCACTCTTTCATTTTAAAGCCATTCCCTTTGTCCTGTCATTCCAGGCCCATGTGCAAAGTCCCTCTCCAGCTCTCCTGCAGCCCCTTCAGGCACTGGAAGGTGCTGGACAGTTCTCCCTGGAGCCTTCTCCTCTCCAGGCTGTACAGCCACGTTAGTTTGTTTTCTTCCAGCCTGAGGTCAGTTTACCATGGCTGTTTTCTTTGTTAACTGATAGGTCTGGAAGAGAGTAACCAGTTCTGCCCAACTTTTCAGTGAAATATGTTGCTCTAACATCTATATTAATAAAGATATCAAGTACATGTACTTCAAGGAGTATTCATAATCTCAGTGGATAATGAATATGTGACTTAAATTATGTACATCATACTTATTCACTTTAAGGCTGATATTTTTTTTCAGGCATATCCCAAATAATTTTTGCCTTGGCAGAGATGAACCTGCCAGTTTGCACATTTTGGAGCTTAAGAAGCAAAACATTTCCACTGTCTGTGTGTAAATGGGAACCTTTTCGTTGCCCAGCTGCAAAGCTTGAGCCGTGCATTCTCTTTTCCAAGCCATGACTGTGTCCCTGATTGTACTGCTTGATCATCAGCAGAGCTCAACTATTCCACATTTCCAGCTTTCAGCATGGGGAGCTTGCTGCAGGAGACATTATGGCTTGATTTCAGATGGAGCCTTGCGCAGGCTGGATCATTTTCAGGACCATTCAAGCACTGCTTGAGTCCCTGGTTGACTGGCAGTATTGAGCCCAAAGAAGAATCTGATGAAAGGAAGTGAGGGAGCTTTCAACAATACATAGCAGAGGGCTTAAATTGAGTTAAACTTGCTGTTTTCTGCATCTTTGGTCCTGCCTATTATAAAAGGCAATAGCTATCAGAGTTTCTGGAAGGAGCTAGCGCTGCATAGCGCCAAACGTGGAGAATTTGTGTTGAGCAGTTGAAGTTTTGCAATATCCTAGAAAACTGGAAACTAGAGGATGTAAGGAAAGAGACCCTAACACAGTTAGCACATGAGTTCTCTAAAGTAACCCATAAGTCTTAGGAATGCCAAAGTAGCTGGACCACGGTATTGATTTTATAATGTTGTTCCTGACTCTCGCCTTGCAGAGCGGTGACATTTCATTACACCCACTGGAGCCATAATAACTGAAGTGCAACACCAGCTGATGGAAATGAAATTAAATCTATCTTCAGTAATAAAGCAGTGATGTCCACCAAGAATAGAATACAAACCTGTTTTTTAGTTTTCTAATGTTCTGTTACAACTAGTTATAAATAAAAAGCAGGTATTTGTTGTAGCAATACTTCTTGTATATCAGCTAACAACCAGATAACCTAATTACTTTGGATTCACAGCCAGATGTTCTTAAAATAAGCACATCTCCATTGTGAAATTTGTATTCTGCAAAATATTTAACAAAGTTTCTTAAATAGCTTCACATTTGTGGTGAAAGACATAAAAAAAGAATCCCCCAAGACACAAAACAACCCTTTGCTGGGAAAGTATAAATCTGGACACAGTTTATCTGGATTTTTCTGTACTTTGAAATACTACACGTTTAATAATTCCATTGGATAGGAAATTCATCCTTCTAATTTCAATCACTGAGCGACTGAACCATCACCAATCTGAGAACTGGAGTTATTTCTTGTTCAGTTTAATGGTTTTCTTAAATAAAATTTGCTGTGTTTCCTCAGGTTCCTCATTGCTTTTCTTTAAACACAGTTTTTACCCTTGATCAACAGCCTGATCTTCCAGGTCAGCACGAGAGGAGGGACCCTTGGCTTCCTTTTTGACCTTTTTTTCTGAATACCAGATAAAAGTAATCAATTATTTAAATCTGGACATGCAAATCATGACTTGAGTTGCAAATTTTGCTTTCATTGTTTTGCTGATACCAAAGGCATTTGCAAGGGTATTATTTATGTCTTGTTGGATTCATGACGTTTTTCTAAGTATTGTTATAACTGGATTTTGTGAATCCAAAGGGAGAAACTTCCACATAGCCTAATGCAGAAGGAATACTTATTTACTCCAGGGTTACTCAAGGATTGGATCTCACGCCAGATATATGGATGATTTCCTGCCCAATTCTTTGGTTCAGGTTTTCAGCATGTTTCCCCAGCTTTCTGTGAGCTGCAAACTTTTAATAAAAGAGAGGCAGGACAGGATATTTTTCATGGTATTTTAGCTAATTGAGTAAGCTTTGGAAAAATAAAATACTAAAATTTTACTTTTTACTTCATTCATTTCTTCTTTGTGGAAGAAGGACCTAAAGTCAGAGCTGCTAAATGACCTTTTCAAAGAAGTTATTAAGAATTCAGAACAATTCTTACCATTTTCATTTTGATCTTGATGTCTGTATTACTCTTACTGGAGTCATTTTCATTTCCCTGTCTTCTTTCCAAATTTCCTGAGACATAGCTGACAAGATTTACCTGGAACATAATGCGTGAAGACCTCAGCTGGAAGAGAGCAGAAGGAGCCTGACACTGGGATATGAAATGCAACCTTCACCTGTCACTTGATGATATTAAAGTGTGTCTGGCTCCTGTGATCCCATTTCTCTGAGAGGGATGGTAAAAACATAGTTGAAAGAAGTTACAAACTTGATCTGGTTTTGCTTTATGATGGTCTCTGTTATTTGCCTTGTATCCTATTTTTTTGGTTTTGGGGGAGTTCTAAATATTTTCAGGTTTTTTTAGCTTGTAGGACTAGTATTTCTTCCTATTGATATATTTATTTTGTTAAATAAATAAAAGTGCAGAAGTGGGTCATGTCTATTGGGAAAATATGCTTTCTTCCTGTCCTTTTTAAAAGTTAAAAAAAATCCAGGACCTAAAGAGGGGACCACAGGAGGGCTGGAGAGAAGAAATTCTTTCTTGTGACAGTGGTGAGGCCCTGGCAGAGATTGCCCAGAGAAGCTGTGGCTGCCCCTGGATCCCTGGAAGTGTCCAAGGTCAGGTTGGACGAGGCTTGGAGCAGCCTGGGCTGGTAGAAGGTGGGCTATAATGGCACTGGATCATCCTTAAGGTCCCTTCCAACCCAAATTCTGGCATTCTGTGATTTTCAGTGAGTTCTTATAAAATACTCTCCTGTGGAAGGAGAGCATTGTGGGGAGGGGAACTCAGGATTTGATTTTCATCACTATTGCTGTTGTATCAGGCTGTCTGGAGGACATGAGTGAGTTTAGTTGTCCATAAACATCTTCTGCTTTGTTGTCCTGACAAAAGGAGCTTCTGTAGATAAAAATGGCTTTAACTTCACTCGTGAAATGCAGGAAGAGGATGCAGGACAAGCCCCCAAGGAAGTCTCTACATCTGTGGGAAGGGTTCATCTTCCTAAAGGTGGTTTCCTTCCTAAATCCCTAACTAGCACTTGTAACTTCCAGGGAACTCCTAGCAGGGAAGTCTGAGGAAATATGGGAACCTTCCCTGTAGTGAAGGGATTCAGCATTTAGCGAGGTCATCAGTTTTTCTCCAAGAGCAGAGTCAGACGTTGGAACAAGTTCAGTCTCCACCTGTGGAGCTTCTCAAGACCTGCCTGGATAAAGCTCTGAGCTCTTTTTTGGCCTCCCAGCTGGCCCTGCTTGGAGCAGCCAGTTGGCTTTGGTGACCTCTGAAATCCCTTCCAGACTGAATTATTTTATGATTCTATGATATTTAAGAGAGTTTGGGCACAGTGCCAGCCTGTTTGACATCCTGAGCTCCTGTCCATTTCCAGCAGACAGAAGTTTGTATTCCTGGCATTTTGCAGAGTGGGAGGAAACTGATATTCCTGCCAGGTGGTGGAGAAACAGAAAAACAGAGTATTAGTTAAAAATAGATAATAATTTCTTATAGAATAACAGGGTGAAGAGATGCATAACTCCCAATCAACCCCCTTATGCCTGTGCAAATTTTTAAGCTAAAAGTTGGGTAATTTTTGCTTCTTAATATAATGGAGAAGGGCCACAGTGTCAGTGTCTTGCTTTTTTTCTGTAATTAGGAAAATTAAAAATGGTCTTTACTACCCTGGCTGTTATTTGTGTTTTAGAACTTCCTGAAGTAAATTCAGTAAAGAAAAAATGTGCATTGGTTCTTTGTGAGAGCCCTAAATTCTACAAGCAAAGTGTATTTCAGGATAATATACATATGATTAAGAAAAAAAAATCAATAAAATATCCTCTTTCTTCTTTTCTTCACTTGAAAATCATGATTTACTTTCCCCAATTAAATTACTCTCTCTTTTTCCCATATTATCACTGTATGTGCTTTATCACAGAGACTTCAACTGCTGAAGCCAACCAGGAATTCCTAGGCAGAACTAGATGTGGTAACTCATCATTTTATTCTCTGCTCCTCAAAAATTTATTTGAATCTTTTTGTGGGATACCAGTAATTAAAATCTACTGTTGAGAAATTGGGAATTAATATTTATGGTATGTTAACTCAATGTTAACATGAGTAGAATTTACTTTGGAGTTTAATGGTCTTACATTCACCTCCACTTGAATTCATCACCTTCCTGGGAATTTATTTTTTTATTTTAAAACATTTACAGAGGAAAAGAACAAAAATGGTGGAAATATGCAATAATAAATATTTTTTAAAGTGCTTATTAGGCTTCTAAAGATTTTTTTAAATTAGATTTTATTTTTTTAGATTTTTGTGGCTTTTTTAACCTAAGTTACATTTCTTCAGTAACTTATTTTCAGAATAATTTTGGTTTTGCATGCTAAGAAATAAAATAATATGTGTAAATGAGACTCAAGCACACTTCACTATCTCAATTTGTAATTACTTCTAAATGATCAATAGATCTGTGTTCCTGCCCAAATACAGGATTGCAGTTTGCAAATAAATTAGCAAAATTTGAAGCTCGAAGGCTCCAAGCCAAGAAAGTAACATGTTATTAACTTCTGCTACCTGTGTCATTATGACTTCAGGATGCTTGCAGAGAAGTTCTTTGCCAGTTCTCATTTCCAATAGCAAGGTTGATTTATGCATATTCTGCCTGAAATGATGTTCTGCAAGTCTTTAATGAAGTAAAAGACTAATGAGGGGCCTCTTTGGTTTAGAGAATAAATGGAGACTCCCAGTGAATGCTGCAGATTTCTCAGTGCCTGTATTTGTTGAGCAAATATGTAAAACAGTGATTTGCATTTGTGGTTGTGCTAATTTATGAGTCAAGAACTCACCTTCAAGTTTCTGTTGCTTGTTTTTCTTGGAATTCTGGCACAGCATCAGCACTTGTGAGCTGTGTTTTCAGTTAATCAAATTAAAACACATTTTGTGTCACATAAACTGTGTTCAAACTATGAAAATGTGATTTACGAGGAAATAGGCTTTTCTTTACCTATTCATTTTTGTGATATAAGCCTTTAAAATATTCAAAAAAACAATCAGAAATGCAGTTTAAAATTAGTGGGCTTTTAAAGGGTCCCATCTAGTCTGGATATCTGGCTGTGATACTTAGGTGGCATTGGCAAGAGTGTCATTTTGGTAAACAATTCATATTTGAGTATTTTAAATATTTTGCTGAAGCTAATTTAATGATATTTTCCTATGCAATCATGCAGGTCATTAGACTGTCACCATTTTTATTTTCATAGAGAAAACCACAGTAATATGACTTTCTATTGTGGTTTTAGTATTTATAGACTTCTTTACTAATAGTATGCATTTAACTAATAAAAGAGACACTCTTAGTAGTAAATAATTTAAATATTAGTATTGTAAAAGTTCTTTTAGGAACAGAAACATCCTGAAACCTTCTTTAGCAGTTGTTCCTGTGCTGGACATTCTGAGAGGTCTCATGTTCCACGGAAGGGTTATAAAAATTAAGACATTTTAAAATACATGCAGAGATGTATAATGGAAATAATCCAGTTGTGCTGCTTCTGTCCTGTGTGACAATCCACACTGATAAGATTTAAATGGAGCCATGTTGTTTATAGAACATTTCCTTTTCAAATAATGCTCAGGCATAAGAACTTTCATAAATTCTGTTTTCATTCCCAAATGCAGAGGATGTTATGATACAGAATTATGCTTCATTCTTCTGCTCACTTTTCTTTTTTGAGAGGGTGAGGATGTGGCTGATCTGTAGAACTGGAATTTAATTGCTCCCCTCTGCCTCTCAGTAGTGAAATGTGTGGCCAGGAGGGGGAAAAGTCAGAGAGGATCTGAATCTCAGCCTCCCTGTGTGCAGTTCTGCTAACCAGGAACACGACTGTTTTGGGGGGTTTGAAAGTATCTTTCACTGGTGTATTGAGACTAATTCAATCCAGTAAAATGTGTGTGTGTTTGGAGATATTTTCCAGCACAATCTGCTTGTTTGTTAACAGATTTTAGACTTCTATTTTCTTTTTCTGTATGTGTTGAGTTCTTAATTGTTATTTAAAAAACCAACTGTTTCACAGAGTTTTAAATACTCATAAATATAAAATTAATATTATGCTCTAGATTGTGAGAGAACCTTTTAAATCCATATTCAGTGTGATAGGAGAAATCTCAGATTGTCTGTTTGCTTCTGTTTTTCTTGGGCTTTGTGGAAAATCAAGTTTTCTTGTGTGGATCTCAGCGTGTCATGCCTCTCACTCTGTGTTAAGACACTAATTGTTCCAGTCTGCTGAGCACTTCAAGTGAGTGTTGAAGGCATAATGATGATGTTGTTCAATAGATAAATTGAAATGTGGGGAAGTCAGAGGAATTGTTCCTTTGTTCTCTGCCTTCACCGAAGTGCTGGTGAGTGACATTCAGCAGGACGTGACTGATCTGTTGCTCACAGTCTTGTCTTTATGCCACACAAGTTTGGAAATATCTGCCTGCCCATTATAAATTTAGTGGGACATTTAGATTCTGCCTGTCTTTAATGAGCAACTAACTCAATTTTTTTTTTTTTCATGTCTAACTAATTTCTCCTTTAAAAATTAGAGATGAGTGTAGAGATTAAAATAAATACAAGCACTGAGGATATTTTTTTTTCCTTCAGGGCTCTAGCATGGAAATGCAATCACCCGGGAAGAGATCTGGGTTCTCAGAAATGAGGTCACCTTGGCAACAAAATCTCCTGTTATTGTCTGAAAGTAGCTAATCAGTGATTTGGCAGAGCAAGAGAATGATAAAAGGGACCTCTGAGCCATTTCCTGTCTTTCTGGTCCTCTTCTGCTGTACAAGGTGATGCTGAGGTGCTTGTACCAGTAGCTGGAGGAGGCTTCTACCTTTCCTCAGTTCTCCAAAGGGAATTAGAGAACCCAAGAGGGATAAGATGTGGTATATAACACCCCAAAGCTGCTTGCTCATTCCTCCCCAGTGGAATGGGGGACAGAAAAAAAATATTAAAAATCTTGGGTTAAGATAAAAACAGTTTAACAGGACAGAAATGGAAGGGAAAATGCTAATATGAATACACTACTACTACCAATGAAGAATGTATAAAAGCAGTGATGCACAATGGGCTGTATCACCACTGCTGATGGATGCCCAGCCAGTCCCAGAGCAGCAGTCGCAGTGCCCTGGGTGACTTCTCCTGGTTTTCCTGCTCAGCATGATGCCCTGGGGTCTGGAATGTCCCTTTGGACACTTGGGGTCAGCATGTCCTGGCTGGGTCCCCTCCCAGCTTCCTGTGCCCCCCAGCCAGCTCTGGCAGGGCAGTGTGAGGGGCTGGAACATCCTTGACTCAGTGCAAACACTGCTCAATAAAAACATCAATTTGTTATCAACATCATTCTCATCCCAATATCTGATCACTTTCCCTGACCAGTCAGGCAGCAATGACTTAAAGTCTCTTCAATTTAAAGTCTTTTTTGTTTCATTTTTGTGTTTTTCCCCTCCTATCAATTTAATTAGGATTTTAAGGTGTCTGGTAAGGTGCAGCTGAGGAGCTCAGCCTGGAGGAAAAGAGGCTCAGGGGGACCTTGTTGCTCTCTACAACTCCTATATCCAGAAGGGTGGATATATTTATGTGGAATTTATAAATTCTTTCATGTATCTATCAAAAGTGACCTGTGTGATGCTGACCGTCTTAGCCTGCAATTCTTTATTACAATTGAGCTTGTAGATGAAATCTTGGCCTTCTGCAGTCAGTGACAGGAAGATTTGGAGCTCACTGCCATAGAATGAACTGTGGAAGAAGCAAACACACGCTGTAATTTGGGTACTGTTCTCTACTGATAAGGATTTCCCGCTGCTAGGCAAACATAAAAGAAATGAATAATCAAACATTTGCATGTTTGTGTGAAAAATCAAATTAAATAGAAGTCCTGTTTCTTCACACTTCTTTTTTTGTGTCAGTGTAACCAGCAGCACTTACAGAAAAATTAGGCTGATATTATATGTTGAAAGAGCAACTCTAAGCATAAAGTGTGCAGGGAATTCAGGGCCTGTTTTCCTTGTTTTCCCCAATTCCTCACTGCCTTAATCTCTTTGTGTCCTCAAAACATTGTTTAGGCATTTTTAGGCTATTTTCTGAACCTTCTAGATTCCTTAAGTTTCATTTGTCAGTAGATACTGCAGCTGATTATATCTTGTTTAGAAGACAACAGAAATTTTCTGAGGGTTTTTTTTGGTCATTTACTAGTATCAAAAATTATGTATTTATTTTATGCTGATTTGCACATATTTTTCAGGGGAAAAACTTTACAAAAAATACCATAAATCCAAGTAAACATGTGAACATAGCACATTTAAGAGAACAAGCTAGAAAATGTTGGTTGCACTGTATTTATTTTTTAAAATGTGATGGGCTATGTAAATTGTTTGTATTTAGTGAGAGTATCCACTGAATGCTGCAAATCAATAAACAGCAGCATCATGGCCTTAAATGCTAATATTCAGATGGACAGAGATCAATGATATTAAGATATACATAAGTCAATTCTGCCATAGTTATTAAATAACAAAATAAAAATCCATTTCTGGAAAAGCACTGCTAAACAGCAAAGGAGTGGAGATTAGAGAGGATTTAGAAAAAAAAAACCCAAAGAGTGTGACAGGTGAAAAGGCAAATTCAAAGCTTTATGCAGCACTGGAGAAAGCAGAAAACTGTTTCTCCACATCAGAACAATATTTCAGCACTTCAAAGTCTTATTTTTATTCTTTTTAGTAGAAGACACAAACTGCCATATTTTTAATGAGGAGCACCTGTAGTTTAATTTTAAAGCATTAATTAAAAATGGTTGTTGTATTAGTTATCTTTGAAATGTATGAAAAGTTGGACAAAATAGCTTCCTTTTCAATCTTAAGCTGCTGAATTCAAGAACAAGGGAAATTTTTTCTTATCAAGTCCAGCAGTAGAATTGTCCTGGAGACTAATCTTCTAAATCTCCAAAATTGGTAAGGAAAGTTAGGTCTAATTTTCAAGTGCTGGGGGTTTTGTATTTAAGGAAATTTGCTTTCTTGTGCCATAAAATATTTATTTGTTTATTTGTTTGTTTGTTTATTTTTGAGAGATTTTTAAATTCAGCTTGACTGTCCCAAAAATTGTTTTGGTATTTTCTTGTGTTTTAATTCCTGCCGTATTCTTATAAATTATATATATATATATATATATGTGTGTGTGTGTGTGTGTGAGTTAACCGTAATGATTATAATATGAATTATGTATTAAAAGGTGGAAAACTTCAAGTTATTTGTAAAAATAAGCAAGTAGAATAAAAAAAAATGATACCACCCTGGCAGAGCATACACCTCTGAAAACAGAAAAAGAGGGGGGAAAGAAAGGAATTTGCCATCACTTGAGCCATCTATAGGTACTGAATGTGGATAATTATGATGATTGCTGTAAGACAAAACAAGGATCCTGCAGGGATCCTGCTCCTGAGGATCCTGCAGGGTTGGATGTGGGGAGAGAGAACAATGCTGTCTTTAACTCAGTATCAAATTGTGGTTGTGCTCAGCAGGGCACAGATGTCACCTGTTGTGAGTGGTTTAAAGTTAATTGTGTTTCACACGCTCTAAAATGATAATTTCTCCTGAGCAATTCACCCAGAGAAGCTGTGGCTGCCTCTGGATCCTTGGAAGTTGGACAGGGCTTGGAGCAAGCTGGAATGGTGGAAGGTGTCCTTGCCCATGTCAGGGGTGGCACTGGATGAGATTCCAGTGTCGCCTTTTTCAACCTAGAAATGAACCTTGAGATTATATTAATTAATTAATTAATTAATATTGGAGGTAATATAAAAATGGATCTTTATTTGGAGGCCTCCAGGGACAGTTATGGGAATGTCCACAAAAGCCCACCCATCTGGGGTGAATACAGTTTGTATGTTTAGCAAATTAGCATAATTGACAAAAAAGCACCAGTTAGGAGGACAAGTGGTGATGGAATTTTTTCCCAGGTGAAGCTTCTTCTCTGAAGTCCCTCCTTTGGTTGTAGCTGTACTTTGTGAAGATGTATCTCAAAGAGTTCTTGACTTTGCTTCTCAGGCAGAACCAAGACAGGATAGGGGCTTGTACCCTCCAGGGCATGGAGATCTGGAATTTGTTTTGTCTTTTTGCCTAGGGAAAGGCCATGGAAAATTACTGGAAAAACCAGTCATGAAAACAATAGGTTACAGAGCTACAAATCTGTGTGTGGAGAATACAGAGACCATGGAAATGGAAAAACAGCAAAACCCAAAATGGCATCGTTAGGTTCCTTCCATCCCAAACCAGTCTGTGAATCCCTGATTCCCAGTACACACAACCCTGATCCTGCTGGATCTCCAGAGCAGGAGTGCTCACACTGCCCTGATAATGTGCATTTATCACTGGTAATCAAGGGAAATGCTGTTGAGATCCCCAGTGACAGACCTTTGACATCCTGTATTATTGTTGGACATTTTCTTAAATTTCACTTTTGCTGAGGGCTGTCTTTTTTCTTTTGTCTTACAAATAACTTGAATTCCAGCTTTTTGACAGTGAGTATATGGGCATAAACTGGAAACTAAAGATTGTCTTTGCAAGGAAATGAAAATTTCTACATTTTTGGCAGGTTTTCTTAAAAATATGAAGTGATTTTCCTTCACATTGGAATGATTGTCTCTTGGAGGTGAAAGGAAAACAAGCCTGTCTCTATTTTATTGTCTAAAAAGAAACTACTTAGAAACATTTCTTTTAAATATTAACTACTCCGATTCCCTTTTTCAAGATGGCAATAATGGATCAAATTGCTCATTACAGAGTGTTAGAAAAAACTGAAATAATATTTTATTGCACTTTTATTTCTGACCTGTTCTCCAGTGAAAAATCAGTTCATGTCTAAAAAGGAGACTTCTTTTTGAAGAATTGTTATTCAGACAAAATCACTTTTATAGCAGACATTCCTTCAGCTTGATTTTTTTTTTCCCCCACAGCATTATCTTGCACAATTTATTTACTGAAGATTGTCCTGAAAGCAGTATGAGATTACTTTACATCTCTTGTT
The DNA here is from genome assembly GCF_971803275.1 of Cyanistes caeruleus. Lineage (NCBI taxonomy): Eukaryota > Metazoa > Chordata > Aves > Passeriformes > Paridae > Cyanistes > Cyanistes caeruleus. The sequence goes on from NC_141705.1 coordinate 4,097,824, forward strand.
CTGTCCTGCCAGGCTGTAGCATCTAATAAATTTCTGTACATAAAGATGGAAACTCTGACTCACTGAATCCCCAAGTCAAAATCACTTGAAGGATTGAGTGCAGATAGTGTTGGAATTTATTTTCCTGCTGATATTCAGATTCATATGAAAGCAAAGGAAACATCTCCTGAATGTCTCACATTGCTTGTTTAATATTAGGCAACACTTTTTTTCTAGGTATGGAAAAATTAACATTTTAGGGACCCTCTGCTTAAAAGGTAGTAGTGCCTACTTAAAAACAGACAAACAGACGTGATTCCCAACAGATCTCCTGAATCCATGATAATCCCTTACTGATCTATGAAATGATGGAAGAAATATTCATGAAATGAAGGGAACAAAGCAAGAAGATCCAGAATATTCATTTGTAAAATTCACTTGTATATTAAAGGGAAAAAAGAATACAAAAAACAAAACTAAAACCAAAATCCAAAAACCTACCCAGGAAAAAACACACCAAGCAAACACAAAATTGGTCATTATTACATTTATTTTATTCCACAATGTAATTCCAAGAGAAGAAGGGAGTGCTGTCAGCTTAGATATATGGCATCAAAGTGAAATACGAATGTAAAATGTCTGAAGAAATAGAAAACAAAATTAATAGGTGCTGGACTTTATCCTTCCATCCCTGAGCTGTTTCAATATCTGTCTGCAGAGGGAAGTGTGTGATTCACTGGGGAATACTGGATCCACATTGGAACTTTTATCCAGGCTTCATTCCTTGGAACGTAATTCCACTCACTCACTGTTTCCAGGTAGTAATTAAAGGGTATTTATACCTGCTCCTTTGTGAGTGGATGCTGGATAGAGCCTCCAAGAATTTATTATGGTTTTGTTAATCCTTTCCAGTGGTATCAAAGCAATAATTTCGTTCTGTGAGGCCCAGTTAATGAGATACTAATGCACTGAGCTGATTAAAGAGGCAGCAATTAGATCCAAGCACTTGTTTGTTAATGAGGAAGCTGCTTCTCAGAGCTAGACAATATAGTGGGCTTGTAATAGTTAACTAATACCTTCAGCTAATGATAAATTCTTAATTAAATATGATTGTGCCTATAGTGGCAGAAAGAGCTCTTACCATGCTTTTCTCTGATTACATCACTTGCTACATTAAATTCATTAGAAACACGAAGCAGCAAATAAAGGCCAAGGGAGATGAATAATTTTTAATGAATGATGAAACCACTCAGTGAGTAAGGAGGAATAATAGTTACAAATAATGCTGTTCTTCCTCTGTCTGTCTACTGAAATACATACATTCCTGGGGTTTGTTTTGGTGGTTTTGTATTGATTCACTAAATGTCTTAGCAAAATAACCTGATAACCAGAGCTCAAGCTCATCTAATATTTTATTTTAATTTTCTTCAGGATTTTGTCACTGCAAGGATAAACACTGATGTGAGCACTTCTCTGACAGTCATGTCATGAAAGAACAAAAGATTGCTTCTAAATTTCTCAGTCTATTCTGAATCCTGTCTCCAGACAAACCTAAGAGCAGAGGGAGAACACAGGGTTGTGAAACCAGGTCAAATCCTGGCTTTGCAAACCAAGAACTTGAGAAAATTCAGTGCTGGTGGTTTTTTTTAATGTACTGGAAAGAAATCTACCATGAAAGCCCAAGAGATCTCAACATAGTCCTCTCAACAGCATAAAAGTGGGAATTATCTCCTGAAACCCAGTTCTTGACAATTTTGGATTCTGGATGTGATTATCAGTGTTCTCATTTCCAAAGAGCTCATTTTGGACGTCAATGGTTTTCACATCAGCTCCAAAAAAAAATCCCCAAATCATCAAAGTTGACTTTATAGCATGAGTTGGGTTAATTCTTCATTCTTCACTGCTAGCACAGAATTGTTGAGATTGGAAGGGCATTTGGACATCCAGTTCAAGCCCTCTGCTCAATCCAGGTTTTCTTGGTCTGTGTCTGATAAATCTGGGATTTCTCCCATATCTCCCCAAATGTTTCTTTCTAAATCCATTTCTCTGTAAACTTTCTGCTGCAAGCTAGGTATAAATTGTTATTTCTGTGTGAGACTGGGTTAACCCTGGTGTGTTACATATGGTCTTCTACTGCCATTCTGCTTGGCTCAGTCTTTTATAGAGTTCTCCATTGCCATTTTTGTTTAGATAGTAATTTCTTAGTAATTTCCTCATTTCTCAGTAACACAGTGATGCTTACATCTGAGGGAGGGAACTGTGTTTTTAAAAACATAAGATTAAATATTTATTAACTATTAAATATTTACTTTGTATTGATTAATAATTCTTGAAACTGTTTCTCTTGCTTCACATTATGCTTTGAATGCTGTTTCTGTCATTTAACTCATGTAAGATTCCTAAGAGTGATAATCTGGTTTTCCAGTACTAATCCTGATGAATAACACCAGAAGTAACAGAGTTCTATGAGCAGATTTAAGGAATCCTGTGGCTTTCTTTGGGAAACTTCAAGACAGGGACTTATGCTTTTTGTATAAAATATTGGCCTTGTCCATCTTGGGTACTGTCAAAGGTTAAATCAATGCTATTTATAGTTGAAAACTATCAGCATTTTAATTATTTTATTTTTTTTCCCCAGATTATTATACTTTTTAGCCCAAGTATATGAAGATGCTGCTAAGATTCTAGCCTGGTTAAAAGCCATTTACATTAAATAAATTACTCTCTCTTAAATATGTAGCTAGAAGCTTTTCTAGTCAAAGAACTGCCACATTGATCAAAGTTTATATTCCTAAGAATACCTAATGCTTCCTCTGGTAACTCAAGAATTTCTCCCCAACATTAACACCTGTCTTCAGCCAAGCTTATATACAGAATTTTAACTCTCAATAGATGGAAAATAATTAAGGATATGTAACTAATAAATTTTCACTTCGATAGTGCATTGAGGAAAAACTTGCTCTCTAACAAGTTTATGGTATTTTGGAGCTTTAATGTTTATGTACAGCTTGTGTGACTCAATATTGGGAAATTCCAGATGATATATTTGCATATTTAAGGGGGAAGATTTTTAGTGACTTGATAAATACATTTTCATTTCAAATTAATGGAGTAGAAAATGTGTAAATAAATTACATCCAGAAACATTCTGATTTTTTTATTGGCTGTGTTGCTCACTTTTCTTTACATGCTTCACTGCTTAATAGTTTTCCCAATAGTTCCAGGATTACGAGCAGGATAAAATACCTTAGTGTTAGACAGTGGGATATATGTGGAGTTTTAGAGGGATTTCTACATTTTTGCATCGGCATCTTCAGTGTTTGCACAATGAAACAGATGAGGCCTTCCTGAGAGGACTTCTGAGGGTAAAAAAATGAAATTACCTGAGATGGTCAAGCCAAGAATCTCAAAGAAACCGTAAGACTCATGACTTAAATTAAAGATAAAAAGGAAAAATAAGAAACAGACTTGAAAGTTTCTGTAAAGTGGCATTGCCAGGATAAAATGAATCTAAGACTCTTTCTCCAAAGATCCCAAAGTCTTAGTTCTCTAAGATTCTTTCTCCAATTTTATGTGATTTTAAAGTCAGAACACCTCCAACAGATAAATACTATTGATTTGTGCATCAGATACTCCAATCATTTTCATGTGCAGGTCTTTTTGAGTACTTTATATTCAAACTATTACAAGTTTTTATGTTGATCACTAGGTATAGCTCACAATCAGAAGTTCTTTGTTTTTCAGATGGGGAAGTTTTAAAAAAAACATAGAAATATATCTAATTTCTCCCTTCATTAAAATCCCTGGTGCCTTTTATTAAAGATTGGCTTGTAGTCACAGAACTCTGTTCTTTGTGTCCTTTCTCTGGCTGTCAGCTTTCTGTCCCCATGAAGGTGGCAATGCCAGAGTTATTACAGGCAAATACATCAAATGGCTTGTCAAATCATGCTGATTCCCTTTCTCATCTCAGAGCAAGCTTTCACCTCTTCAGAGGTCCAGGAAGGTTTTGAAATTAAATCAAATAGTTAAAGGAAAATTCCTGCAAATGCAGAAAAGAGTCTGTGGTTCACAGCCTGTTTGTGCTGCAGGATTTACTATTATTCCAAGGGGAAGGAGTGGAATCACAGAATCACAGAATCACAGAATCACAGAACCACAGAGCCACAGAACCACAGAATCACAGAATCACAGAATCACAGAATCAATCACAGAATCACAGAATCACAGACTGGTTTGGGTTGGTAGGGATCTTAAAGCTCATCCCATTTCACCTCATCATGGACAGGTCTTCCACTATCCCAGGTTGCTCCAAGCCCCATCCAACCTGGCCTTGAACACTTCCAGGGATCCAGGGGCAGCCACAGCTTCCCCACCTTCCCAGGGAAGGATTTATTCCAAATATCCCATCTATCCCTGCCCTCTGGCACTGGGAAGCCATTCCTTGTGTCCTGTCCCTCCATCCCTTATAAATTGTCTCTCTCCATGTTTCTTGCAGGCTCCCTTCAGGTACTGGAAGGCACCAACCAGGTCACCCCAAAACCTTCTCTTCTCCAGGCTGAACCAAATACTAAGTGGTATTAAATAAGGAGATGTAATGTTTTATGCTTTTATTTTAATACAATTACTTCCCAAGAGTAAATATAAAAGCTCTATTAAAATACATAAATCATATTCATTTCCTTCTTTACTATTTTTGATATTTTGAAGGAAAAATAAAATCTAGAGGTATGTGATTCTCAGACATTCACTAAATAATTTTCTTTTCTGAATAAATTCAGACTAGAGAAGGTACTGACCTGCTAATTATAAAACCTGATGCTTCCTTCATTTTTCTGATCCTTTTCTTCTTTTTCTTGCATTCAGTTTAAATGAGTCCTGCCATCTAATTACAGCTAAAAGGATTTGACTTTAATTACTTTCCACTGTAGGTGTGAAAACAAGCAAGCAGTTACCAGAGCCATTACACCAAATGGTGCAACATTAAATTTCTGACCCTACAACTACCAGACAGAGCTTTCAGTTGCAACAGCATCTTAGTCTAGTTGAGTCTAATTATTGCCTTCTGTGAATGCCATCTTTTGAACTTTGTGCTTTGGCATTGCCTCGTTCACAGCTAAGAAATAACAAGTGCCTTCATCAAAGTGCAGTGAATTCTCTGGCATTTTAAAATAACTGCCAGAACCAGCTGGGGGATAGAAAATAATTGCCATTCAAATACACAGTTTTTGGGGTTTTCCTTCCTTTTTGTCTAGTCTCCTGTGCAGCGAGGTTCCTAAGCCATAAACAGTGAGAAATATTTGGGAGGAAATCATTCCAGTTTAATTAGGTCCGTGTTCTGGGTAGTGTCTCCCTGAAGTTTTCTTACCCTGAGAACTTTTTTTTTAAAACAGCAACTGTGGTTCTCTTGTTGGAGAAAGGTCAGTTCTCAAATCAGAGCAGACTCTGTTAGACCCCCCCATGTTCCACTGGGAGCTTGGGCTTGGGGAGAAACGAGGGAGTCGTACCTGCTTTGGGAAGCGTCAGCCAGAGCTCTTCCCAGGACAGCTGTGTGGATTGCAACCACAGTGCAAAGATAACCGAAAATAAGTTGTTTTTTCCATCTCCTGCAGGACAGGATGGGTCAAAACCAATATTAATTTCTTTAGATATATTTGTTGGTTGTTTCTGAACTAAATTTGTCTGAAGTACTTTGTGAATAAGTAGAAACAATTGTACACATAAATATTTCTCTCTTCCTTATGAGAGATTATAATCTTTGTTCAAAACACTGAACTGAACTGAAGAATTTCATACCTGATTTTTTTAGGCTTGAACACCACAAAATGTGATCCAAAATACACCTTCTGCTGTTAACATCTTTAAAGCTGTGAAGAATTTCTAATGTGTGCAAACCCTGCATTTCACTCCATTCACCTTAATGAACTGAAAAGCATTTTTCCCTGTTCTATGGGAAATGGTAATTTTTGTCTTTATCTGTTCATTGTAATAGTATAGGTTTATTTTCTCTTTAAGCTTCATTACACCTTGAGCTTTAATGTAGGCACCACCTATATTTTAATATAATTACAGATTTGTTTAGTGCTCCTATAAATAACTGTGGTAACAATCTCCAGTGATTCAGAAAATTCATGCTCAAATGCCCATGTATGTTATTTTGATTTAATCTCACTGATATTTATTAATATGTACAGCATGAACACATTCTCAAAAGGAAACACAGACATAGCAGTAACTTTGTTCTGTCACCTTTCTCTGAGTTATTCTTTATAATAGTTGGAAAGTTTTATGCACAGTGTAAAAATTTGGAAAGACAGTAAATATTATTCTGCAAATGCTTTCACCACACTGACTTGCAGGCTAGCATTCTGCATTAATTTCTTAGTGTATGTAGCCTGTCTTCTCATGTAAAAGACAAAGATTGTCTTTGCTTGATGAAATTTTCACCAAAAACAGCATTATTCCAACCTTTAAGCTCAGCATGTACAGAAGGCAAATGATTGTGCCTGTGCTGGATAGTCACTAGTACTTAGTTAACTGCATTAATTTTGAATATTATTATTCCACTCTTTACAATTGGAGTGTTTCTAATTTTCTGTGTTTGCCATACAGTCAGTGGGAGACCCTGTAGCTATTGCAGTTGTTCAGTTTTGGCAAAGTCGAGGGAGGAAATGGCAACTTTATCAAAATGGTTCTTTTTAAGGCTTTGCCAGAGATTGCATTGCACCCTTGTTTTGGTGTGCCATGGAAATGACCCATTTCACAAGGCAATCTGTGCTTCACTGCTGAAAGACACAGACTCTCTCTCTGCTCTGTATTTTTCTCTATTTTAATATTTATGTTTCAGTTTGACACAGTGGTGGGAGAGGCAGTAAAGGGAGAAGGGAATGGGAAGCCCAACAGTTGGTGCAGGAGATGCAGGGGGGGTAAAGAAGAGCACAAGCTTCAGCAACCTGCTGAGACAGAGCTGGAAAATCATACAGATCTTAAAATACAATACTGAAAAAAATGGTGCAGGGTGCCTACGTATTTCTTGTCCTTTTCAACTTGTTCAGAAAATAAAATAAAGATTGATCTTCAATTGGATCCAATCTTTGCTTAAATTATTCCACCCTGTCTATAGATGTTGTGAAATCTAAAAGAATTTCACCATGGAAAGAGCTTTTATGTGCAGATGTGGCACTTGGGGACGTGGCTTAGGGGTGGCCTTGGCTGTGCTGGGTAAACCTCAATGATCCTGAAAGGTCTTTTCCAACCTAAATGATTCTGTGATTCTATTTAAATCCTCTTTTTTTTTTTTTTTTTGTGTAGCTGCCTTTTACTGCCTCTGCACAGCCCCAAGAAATCTGGTTGTGGGTCATTGCTGGCAGTTTGCTTTTTTTTCACCAGTATAAACCTTTTTCTCCTGGAAACACACAGAAAGGTGATCATGAAGTTTCTCTGAGGTTTTGTGCTGTCACTGATTCCTCTTGCCAAAGAGAAGACCTGTGAAGACAATTTGCCCTGGTCGTGTCTAAAGCTATAGCCCAGCTCACCTTTATTTTGATAAAAAATAGTAAAAAAATATGATGTTTGGTGATACACCAAGATCTTGTTAATACTGAATAACAAAATCAGAATCGGATTATCCATTTCAGTTTGATGAAAAAGGAAAACAATTAAACTTTGTAAGTTTAATTTGCCTAGTTTTATGCAAATAAATGATAAGATTGATGGAGAAATGAGTTGAGAATATAATTTAAAGAATCTCAGTAATAATTTAGGTCCTCCATGTGTTCTCCAAGCAGAATTTGTCAGAATATTTCTGACAAAGAAAGCAGGGAATTTTCTAGGTTGTGAAAAAGATGCATGAGGAACTGATAGTTCAAATTCGGATGAGGAAAAAGTCAAGAGCTTAACTTTAATAGATTATAAATATACTCTAAAAGTGTTAATTTTCATTTTCCCTTGACCCTGTTAGGCTTCAAGCTACTTTTAGGCAAAAATATAGTTTAAGCTAAGTGTTCAAGAGGCCACTCCTCTGGAAAATCAAATGGTGATATACCCCATATTGGTATATTAATACAATGATTTATTTTTTACCCAATATGGTCATTCCAATTCCATTGTCTAAGACTGTTTCCACATTTATGTTTTATCTATTTGACTTTGACAGAGAATTAGCAAGGAAATCTATATTTAAGATTTTAGCATCTCTGTACATTTTAATAAGGCTTAAATATAACATTCTGCTAAACACTGTGGAGAAAAGGCCAACTGAAATCACTAATTGCCAGCCACTTTTTTTAGAATGGCAGAATTATTTTTGCCTCACAATAATCCTCTGCAGTTTGGAACATGTTTGACTACCAGTTGTTAAATGAGCTTGTATCATTTAAGAGTGGGAGAAGAACATTTGAGAAAGGAATTGGAGTATATTTATTATAAATTGGCAAATTAAGCTGTTTCAAATACCATCAAGAGTAATTTCTGATTGAAAACCTTCACATGGTTTTCAAAAATAGCTGTTTAAACCTGTGTGTAGTTTTGCATTATCAATTTATTTCTGAATTGTATAGGCTTCTCTAAATGTTTTCTTGTATATAGTTTATTGATATATGTTCCCACCTGATCTTTAGCTTGTTTGTTTTTTGGTTTTTCTTTTTTTTTTTTGGTTGCTTTTGCTTTGTTTTGTTTTATTTTTACTTTTAAACCTCTGTTAAATGTGAAAGTATGAGAATTTACAGTTATGGACAATATATTTTAAATGTCTTGACATTAATCACATTTTTATTGCACATTTTTTCCCTTTTTGAAAAATTATCTGGGAAATCATAGAATCTTTGAGGTTGAAGAAGACCTCCAAAACCATCAAACCCAACCTTTGTTCAGGCTCTTACAATACCATAAGGAGAACCAAACTGATACTTTTCTCTGTCAGAGAGTTTCCTCGTGGCCTGTTTTAGTTTGCTGGCCTTTCTGGGTTGAAGTGATCCATCTTGATGATTATCCTGGGTGGAATCATCATCCATCCCTCCATCCATCACTGCTGCCACCACAATGGCCTTAGGAGGTGCCAGGTGGGAATTGGAGCCCTTAAAGCTGCTGGGTGAGCTGGGCTGAGCTCTGCTGCTCTGAGCTCTGCTGCTCTGGCTGTTCCTGGGTGTTTTCCCTTCCCTCACTCCCAGCTGGTTACTCCTTTTCTCAGGAAAATGGATTTCTGTGTCCTGCAGCTCCTTTGGGGAATGGTCTCAGCAGCTGCATTGATAGTAAAAGGTTTTAAAATCATAGAAAATTCGGGGTCTTAGAAAGAAAGTTAGGTTTGGCAAGCCCTGGGAAAAGTAGGCTCTGGGAAATGTTAGGCCTTGTGCTTGCTAAAGATCAGGTGAAACTGCACCTGTGAAATCAGTAGATGATAAATGATACAATTGTTAGGTGTGTTTAAAGAACATGAGGAACAATGTTAGGGGGTTGAGGGGGATCACGAGAAATCCATGCTTGGGTAAAAACAATGCATACAATAGAACAATGTCAGTTTAATAATTAATATGTAAGTTATATAAGGATAGAGTATAAAACATGTTCAGCTCAAAACCAAAATGGGTCAGATTTGGGTCTGTGTACCCCTGACACCCAGAGCTCTTCAATAAAGCACCTTCATCTAATCATTCCATGATTATGTGTGTTCCTGAACACTAACAGCATCGCTGCTGGAGTGTGTGTGTGTTCCCAGCCCTGAAAGTTCTCTGTGCCGTTTGTCTCCTTGGAATTTGGTACAATGATGGTGGGTGAGGAACAGAGTCGCATTGTTGTGGAAAATAGGGTTTTAAAATTAATCTTTAATTAAATGAGAAGACAATGAATGGTCTTGTGTGAGTGAAATACTGACCAGCAAGGGAATGAGAGAATGAGTGTCATAAACCATTGAGTGTCCAGATGAGTGAGGGGATCTGTGTAACACGGGCTCTTGGGTGAAAAAGGGAGAGTTTGGGGACTAAACAGACTTAGAGAAGTTAAGTTGATAAACAGTGGAAACAATACACAGTGGAAAGAGAGAAAAGTGAGAGAAAGGGAGAGAAAGAGAGAGAGGAAAGAAGGGAAGGAAAGGGAAGAAAGGGGAGGAAGGGGAGGGAGGGAGGGAAAGAGAAAATAGAAAATAAAAAAAGAAAAAAGAAAGAAAGAAAGAGAGAGAGAAAGAGAGAAAGAAAGAGAGAAAGAAAGAGAGAAAGAAAGAGAGAAAGAGAGAAAGAGAGAAAGAGAGAAAGAGAAAGAGAGAGAAAGAGAGAAAGAAAGAGAGAGAGAAAGAGAAAGAGAAAGAGAAAGAGAAAGAGAGAAAGAGAGAAAGAAAGAGAGAAAGAAAGAAAGAGAGAAAGAGAGAAAGAGAAAGAGAAAGAGAGAAAGAGAGAAAGAAAGAGAGAAAGAAAGAAAGAGAGAAAGAAAGAAAGAGAGAAAGAAAGAGAGAAAGAAAGAGAGAAAGAAAGAAAGAGAGAAAGAAAGAGAGAAAGAAAGAGAGAAAGAAAGAAAGAAAGAAAGAAAGAAAGAAAGAAAGAAAGAAAGAAAGAAAGAAAGAAAGAAAGAAAGAAAGAAAGAAAGAAAGAAAGAAAGAAAGAAAGAAAGAAAGAAAGAAAGAAAGAAAGAAAGAAAGAAAGAAAGAAAGAAAGAAAGAGAGAAAGAGAGAAAGAAAGAGATTTCTGAGAAATACATTTTCTGAAGTGATGTGCTTTATTTTGGAAATTAACAGCTTCCAGAAGAAAAGAGTTTTGTTTAGTGGAAATTTATTCTGTCATGTGTTTCTAGAGGAAAAGTTTACAGGCCTCCATGCAAACTCTTTATTATAATCTTCCTTCTAACTGGGAAGATTTCCAAATAGTGGGAGAAAGGTGTGGATCCTTCTGCAAAAACACATCATAGGGCAAGGAAGACTGAAAGATTTCAAAATTAAGCTGGCTCTGTAAATTGCAATAACCTTCACAGACAATTAAAATGAAGAAAAACCCCCCCAAATGTGAGAAGAAAGGATGATGTACTTTATTGATGAAGAGCAATACATGGAATCAATAAATCTTTAGATATTTTTTTTTCCATATAAAAGTATGTATTGTCACTTGGCTGAGGATTTAATGGGGGAAACATGAATTAATCACAAAAAAATCTATCAAGATGGATTAGTCAAATTATAAGAACACTGTTTTGAACATGAAATAGGTGGTTAGATATGCAATAAGAGGTCAGTGTGCTTATTTTTCTGGAGACAAGTCAAGTAATACATCATATTAACTTATAAACTCCTTGGCACACACATTCCAGATTTCTTATTAATGGGAAATCTTCATGTCAAAAGGTTAATTGTGTAAGCACTTGCAGACAGGAAATGGAAATCAGTCACAAGTAATGTCCACTTTTCCAACTTTTATTGCTTTCTTACAAAGAGCTGCTTTAAACATCTCATCAGAATTTTGTGGGAATCTTGAAATCTCAAAAAACTCACACCCAAACCTATTGGTCAATATGATTTGCAAGAGTAAAGCTTTGGAGCATTTCACATTGTGTAAGGTGGTGATGGATCCTTTATGGACTAGATGTGAAGAGGAAAAAAATACCCCCAAAGATACTTGAACTTCTCAAGTTAAGATGTATATTCTGCATAGGGAAGAAAAAGCCATTTTTTCATATAATTTCCAACCCATCTGAATTTTTAAAGGATGGTTTAGTTTCTCTTTACATACAATATCTACATGACTAAGTTAGCAGTGCTTCAGAGAAGTATTTCATCTGACTCATGGAACTGTAATTTCTGGGGTTCACATCCTTGTAGATACTGCACAGCCTTGTCATATTTTCAGTACTTGAACTCCCTCAGAAATATAAATATCTCTTTCCTCTGAAAATAGACCAGATCTCTAAATATCAGTGAACCAGCATCTACCAGACTTTGAATACTAAAGCAAGAAATGGAAAGTCCTGCAGCAACTTCAGCTGTCTATAAAAGAGATGAAAGGATTTTAAAATGGATATCTAGAAGAAAAGCCTGAGGCAGAGTTCAATCAGCTTTGGTCTAAACCGTTTTTAAATAAAATTAAAAAGGAACCACTGTAGTGATTTGGATGTTTGTGTTTATTGTAAGACTAAAAGCTGGATTGTGTTTAAAAGTTAAGTAATGACATATAAATTCATAAAAATTTTTGGATAATCCAGTTGCCTTTCCTAGTTAAACATAGTCTTGACACAACTATTTTAGAGTCAGTGTCTTAATCTGGGAAATTGTTCTCCCACAAAAAAAAAAAAAAAAACCAAAAAAAACAAAAAAAAAAACAAACAAAAAAAACCACCAGAACAATTTATTCACTTTTACCTAATTGAGAAATACTTTTGTTAATTAGGTAAAATTTTCTTTTTTCTGCGGAAATACATTCACCAAAATGTATTTTGTTGCAGGGCAGGAGGAGAGAAAAGCTGAGATTTCTCAAGTCCCACAGTTGCGAGTACCAGAGCTGTATTCTGAGTTCCCCACGTGGTTCCTCTCTTTAAACGAGATTGGCACAGACACCTCTATATTTTGGAGGGTTGTGCTGAACATCTCCAGAGTGTAGTTTTTACCATGAAAGAGGTGGAAATGTCTGTTATTGATCCATGGGTGCTTCAGGAAAGGGCTTTAAAAACAGAATGAGTTCTTCCCTGTTACATTCTAAAGTATTTATACAATAAATGGTCTCAGTTGCAGTTTTAGTGCATCTGACAGGTTCTGGGATGCAGCTTGGTTGCAGAATTCCTCCTCCAACAAGTGAACTATTAAAGGAGAACCCTCTGCTCTGAGTAGAGTTCAAAAAATGCAGCTGTTAGATAGGCTCCCCTACTTAATTTTAATTTCAGATGCAAAGATCCCTTTATTCTTAACTGTAGATCTGCAACTTTTTGCTGTAATACAAAGATTTCAATATAAAAATGCAGAATACACTTTGGATGTTATCCAGAAGGAATCCAATAACAGTTATCAGTTCAAGTGAAATACTTCAATTTTCATTCTCTGTTAGATTATACTTTATTCATTTCTCTTCCTCTGTTTTTTTAAACAGATTGTCTTCAGAGCTGTTGTTGTCAGTTTAAATGTTTCTGAAGATGAGCATACAAATAGCTGCTAATTGGTAAATCCTTGTGATTGCATAATGAGTTATTGGCCTGACTCTTGGCATTGCTCTCTGAGGGTATGTGATATTATTTCTTCCCCTTCACCATCCTCCAAAATTTTGTGTAAAAAAAAAGAAATAAATACACAAAGCATATTTAATTTTTTCTTTTTGCTGTCATTGCCATGGAAACATTAAAAGTAAGAGGAATTGTAGGAAAAAGATAAAAAGGTAGAGATAAGGAAGGAGATACAGAGCAGTAAAGAAAAAAGGGAAGGCAAGTGACAGTGATCTACTTGCGAGGCAATATTCATATATCAGTTTATTTGGAGACTGTGCCTTACTTGGAAAAGCTCTACTCTTTAGGTCTGAAATGCAGGTTAGTTTGATCAACTTGTATAAAAATAAGAATATTCTTTCTATTCGGTAGTAATGCTGAAAAACTCACTTCAGTTAATGTCTTTTCTGATGGTTTCATGGTTTTATAGCTCTGTAATGGTGGATATTTACAGCCGAGTTGCATTACAGAAGGTTGAATGTTTCTGGGCTAGCATGTGTTCTGTTTGCTCTTCTATCTTTTTTTGTGTGTCTTGGACCACTGCCCAAACCCTTTGTTAAAAAAAAGTCCTTTCTGGTAAGCGTAGAGAAATCAGTGAAGTCAGGATCCATAAATGTGATTTGGTCTGAACGACTTTGAGAGTGTATTGATGCTCTTTTCTCAGATGCGTGAATCTAATCCAATTTTATCTGCATGCTCTTACTATAAATACCACAATTTCCCTTGTAAGCAGCCACTCCCTCTTGTTTTTCTCCATCCAGCAGTGGCTGATTTTTCGGCCGCTTTCTGGCTGGGCATTGCCGGGTTCCAGCAGGTGGCAGCCCTGCCGCGTTCCTTCGGGCTCTGCAGGGTGGATAAAGCCCTGCAGATGGCTTCTTCTGCAAAACTCAATCCTCATCCCTATCCTGCCTGTGATTTACCACTTGGAGAGAATAATGTCCCCAAATCTACGCCTGTTTTATCCTATCATGATGTCTGCTATCATAGTCCGCAGTAAAATATGTGTACGGCTCTTGTCGTCGTTGCTGCGCTCTTCAATCCCATGTCGTGCTTTAACTCTAAAACACAGACAGTAATTCCACTGCATTAAGCTGATAAAGCCAATACTTTGTACAAAACCCTGTTCCCTGTTGTGTTTTTAATAAATAGATGTTACATGACTCGCCACCACCATTTTATTTAGAGAAACTGGTGCCTTTGCATAGTCCAGCGCTGTGTGGGAATGAAGTAGGATGTTGAGGGGGTGTTGAGTAGGATTGGGCTGGGGTGTACATCTCTGTGTCACCTCTCCAGTCCCCTCTTCATTATCTGATACAGCAACACGACTCCCACTGCATCTATTTTTCCTATTTATTTAGTCTGTTAAGCAAACCTTCAATTTTTCCATTTTAAAATACGTTCTGCTGTTTCATGAGCACAGGGCAGAACTCGGTAATGTAGGAATTTCTCCTGCCAAAAGATAAACGATAAGTTTAATGATAATGCATTTGTTAGAACCGTGGTTTTGAGCATTTAGAAGCCAAAAGTGTGTGATCTGTGTGACATTATCTAAGTCTCCTACTTGCTTTAATCCTTAAAGTCTTGTTTGTGTTCTGGGATGAGAGCCTGGTCCTTGAGAGAGCAAGGACATAAAGCAGAAGAATCCAGCTTTCTGGATAAAGCACTGCTATGGATGTCATGAAGCTGCTATTTTCTGGACCTACTCATACATATGTTATTGTCACAGCCCTTTAAATAGAGTCGGTGTTGCTAAGCAATATTCAAATCATGCAAAGTTCTTCTCAAAGCAGTGAATACCTGTTAACATTCCTTTGGGCTATACTCGATGATTTACTACTAGTAAATCATGAGTACTGAACTGAGTTCATGCATTTTCCCCCTGTTTTCCTTTTCTTTGTTGTTTTGTTTTTACTCCAAGAGTTTAAATGCGCTGCTGCAAAAATCCAACGGAGTGAGTTAGAGCAGGGAGGCAGTGGGGGGAATATGGGAGGAAGGCACCCAAGTGGGAATGCTGGGCTCATTAATGCACTTTTTCTGCCGTTCTGCTCCTTGAATTTCAGGAATTCAGAAAGTGGAGATAAGAATTGCCAGACAGTGTTGTTGCCTGGCAGCTTGCAGAAACCATATGATGCTAAGTGAGGCTGCCTGACCCAAGAGAAACAGATATTTTAGCCCCTTTCTTCTTCCTGCTAATTCTTGAAAGAGCTGTTGGGATACTGCCTGGTTATAGTGCTAAAAATTCCTCCAGTGAAGGGACACATATAGATACCAGTATATTTTTAGAAGTGATGCAATTCATATTTTAGGTAGGGTAGTATATTTTTACATTCTTAGTTGTAGATGAAAGGAGATGTTCTCATAAAGAAAAGCTTTATTGCAATTTAGGATGGGAGTGTAGGCTGCTACTAAGTTGTGAATAATAAGTAACCAATGGATATTGAGCTGTGTGTTGCATAAATTCTGCTTCTCTGTAGAACTAAGATTTGGTGTTAGTATTCTTGCTTTTATTTCAAAAGGCAGTCTTTGCCTTTCAATGAATTAAATCTTTGGGGTGAATCATCCTCTTTAAAGCTTAAGGAGGGTTTTTTTTTTCCTTAATTTTTATATCAAACATAAACGAAGAGCAAAGCAGAGGAATTCTTATTTTGATATGCTGCATATGAATCTCCTGTGTGTCAATGCAGCTTGTTAAAACAAGATTTAAAGAGACACTTTACTGGATAAATATGAGTTTCTCTTTATATGAGCTAGTTCTAGTGAGGAGAGAAAAACAACAGTTTTAAATTTGAAAAACTCATTTATTAACTGACGGAACTTCTTATTTTTTTTTATTTTTTTTTCCTTTTAATTGGATCTTGAAGAAATCATCTCCTAAAAAGATGGCAGTTTTAAAGCCTGGTGTTTTACCAGTGTGTTGTAAAGCATCTAAACTGGGTTGCTGTTAGGAGTAATGATGATGACAGCAGTTTATTACAGAAGTAGGTGACAACAACACAGTTCAGAGCTCTCTTCTGGTGGGTGCCACACATACTAATTGGCTTAGTGCTTTTAGGAGGTGATTAATGAGGTTTCTGAGACACTCTGCAAATACTAGAGTGCTTTAGCAAACAGCAAGTTAACAAACATTAGAGGAAATAGCTAGTGAGGAAAATATTTGAGAGCCTAAAATATGTATTAAATATACATCTTCTCCACATTTGGATTGTTCCTTGGTGCATTTCAAAGCAGTTTGTCTCCTGCTTTTTTCTACCAAAGAGAAATAGGCACAGGGTACCCAGAGAAGCTGTGGCTGCCCCTGGATCCCTGAAAGTGTCCAAGGCCAGGTTGGCTGAGGCTTGGAGTGCCCTGGGATAGTGGAAGGTGTCCCTGCCCATGATGGAACTGGATGATCTTTGATGTCCCTTCTAATCCAAACCATTCTGTCATTCTGGAAGATGTTGAGTGATCAGCTATTGTGTTCTTCACTAATTCTCTGATATAATCTGATTTGTTCTTCTGTGTTTTGAAGTCAAAGATGCTTTATAGCCAAAAGAGCTCCATCTGAGAAATCTGGAAGGAATTTCTCTCTACTGCTGATCTCTGGTTCACTCTCCCCTCTCGGGGTGATTGTCTCCTAAGCTGGAAGCTCCCACTGCTCCTCCTTGGTTGCTGTTAGTCTTGTGGTTGCAAGGACTTTCATTTATGTGACCCTTTATTTAACTTCATTTCCTCTTTGATTTGTTTCATGGTGTTTATAAAAAATTGTGACACTTCTGTTTCTTACTTTTCCAAGTACATGTTTAGATAACCTGGTCCAAGGTTTTTCATTTCACATATTCACAGCATTCTGAGATTCAACGTGTCACCTGGGAATTAAGAAATGCCAAATTATAGCTTGGAAATGCCAAGTTTTTGTGTTGATAGACTTTGCCTTTTAGCACAAAAATCCTGCCTTGAGGTAGTGCTCATTCTTCCATAAGACACTGAAGTCATATTTTTGGCTACTATGTTTCATCATTGCTTTTGTAATTTTCTAACAAGTACACATCAGGTAACATCTTCAGCACTGGTTGCAATGTTCTTTCTTGGATGTGAGAAAAGAAACCCAGAATCAATATCTAATATTTTCCAGGATACAAATCCAAATCCAGCTTTGGAACATAGATCTAAAATGGGATTTTGTTTTTTCATGGCTTTGAGGGACTAATTTGCCTTTTTAAGGACAGTTCTAACCTCTGATCAATTTTTAGTAAAGTTTATAGACGTCAAACTCCAATAAGGTGGTGATATTTCCTCTGATATTATTAATTATATGCTTGTTGTTATATTTATTTTTATTTAGACAAATTTTAACTGCTCAAAAATAAGAAGTTGGGATTTCAAATACCCTGATTTAAAATTCTGACTCTGATCTTGACAGCTCTTGTTTACTCAATTCAGGATTTCACAAACCTTTTAAAATCTTGCCTTTGTCTCAGTTTCTCCCAGTGCTGTGATACTTTGCTGCTTACTAATGTTGATACAGCCAGCAGTGGGCAAAAAACCACCAGAAAACCATCTCAAGAAAAACATGAATCTATTACCTGATGGACAAAACCCATTCTTGTATCTGGAAGAAGTACTTTGTGTTCAGATACAACATTTACATACCCATTATCACATTTAAAAGGTAATTGCAAAAATCA
Organism: Cyanistes caeruleus; assembly: GCF_971803275.1. NCBI lineage: Eukaryota > Metazoa > Chordata > Aves > Passeriformes > Paridae > Cyanistes > Cyanistes caeruleus. The sequence continues at coordinate 4,115,625 of NC_141705.1, forward strand.
GTAGTCAATTGAGGTCAATTCGCATCATTAATCAGGGTCATTACAGGGAAATACAGCTGCCTTTGTAATTAGGTAACTGCTTTAATAACAAACAAGATGATCTCTAAAGACAAGGGGTTGTCTGTGCTAGGAAGAGAAGTAAATGCTACTCCTGCAGTAACCTTGCTATTTTTAGATTCAGGTGCTGGTATCCCAAGATTTGTCCCAGCCTATTTAAATGCCAGCCTTTTCCTGACCTGTGATCTCCCAAACTGTGCAGCCTCAGAGCTCAGTGAGGCAGGGGAAGGTATTTAAAGCTCTGTGTCAGTGAGTGAGTCCCCTCAGTGAGTCAGCCTTTGATGTCAGTATTGTCAATGAATCCCCTTCTTGGCTTTGAAATGCAAAATGTGCCCAGCACTGGGTGCTGATCTTATCCTGTGAACATTCCAGTGCTTCCATCACCCTGCATTTGGAGTTTTCCTGCCAGACCTGGCTGTTATTCCCAGCTGGCTAAGGGAGCAGTCACCTTCCCAATACTTCAGGTTTCCTGAGAGCAGCACAGCTGATGAGTTCTTCCCTTTTATAGCCTTGCACCAACAAAAGAATCCTGACTCCTGACACTATTTTGGGATAAAAGAAGAGGATGTTGTCTTCTTCCACAGACATCTATTTAATCCCATCTATTTAAATCCAGGAAAAACATACTGCAGTACTTGTGACTCTCAGTGACAAAGAAACTTTCTGTAGTGTGTGTGTCTCTGTATCATGGATACTAATGAGCCATGTAAACCCCACATTTGTTACTAACTTCACAGTGATTGATCATTTGCATCGTGTGTGGATAATTACTTCCCCAAATAGAATTCCTAATATCATGACAACTCTCACAGCCCCCTCAAACTGATTCACTTGTGTAACTTCTTGTTGTATTGTGCTGCAAGGATTGTCTGATTAGTAAGAAATTGTAATTTACTTGGATAATCAAACTCAATGTACGTAACAAGGAAACTTAATGACCTCTTAGTAGTTCTCACCGTGAATTTTATTCTCAATAGCATCATAGCATTAGAGTTATTTCCCAACATCAGCACACAGAACTGAAGTTTAAGGCTGCCATTACCGTGCTAATACAGAATCAGAGAATATCTTCTGATGGAAGGAACCAGGGGATGAAATCTGATCAACTCTGCTCAAAGCAAAACTGCCTTATGTACAATGGGGTTGCTCAGGTCCTTGTCCTCTTTGTCTCCAAGGGTGAAAACTCCATGGTCTCTTTGGGATACCTTAGTCCTCTCCAGGGGTGCTTTTCCCCTGTCTATAATGGGAATCTGCAATAAATAAACCACTTTGTTTCATGCATTTTCCAGAAAACAACCCATCTCTTTTTTTTTTTTTTTTAATATATGAAATTTATATAAAGCACACATTTCCATTAAAGTAATTTTTATTCTAAGGTAGTCAATAAAGAGATACTGGAGGGGTAGAATCCATGGGCCTAGAAGAGACGAGGGGAGTTGGGGAGGTTTTGGCACTGGGCTGACTGGATCAGTGAGGTGGGTTTGACACTGGGGGAGAAAGGTCCAAAGTGCTGGTGAAGAAGATGAGGAGTAGTGGGTACATGTCACTGATGGGGAATTTTTTCCCAACAGGATCAGTCAGGGAAATTCCCTGTGATAATCTTCCTGGGGAAGTGGTAGATTCCCCAGTGCTGGACACATTTAAGATACAGCTGGACAGGTTTCTGGGCCATCTTGTCTAGACTGTGCTTTGGCCAAGAAAGGCTGGACCAGATGATCCTTGAGGCCCCTTCCAACCTGGCATTCCATGAGTCTGTGAAAATATTTGCACCTAAACTGAACAAGATACTTTGCCATCAGGTCACACCAGCCATGTGTGAGTATCAGACCCTGCTCTTCCTGGCTGTTCTATGTACCCAATGTGGGTTAGCAATAGTAAACTGATAATATATTTGATTGCTGTAATTAAAGGCATTTGATTACATCAGCTCGGAACATTGTCTATAATATGATTAAAATCTCACTGGGGCACATTCAGCAGTTTCACACTTCAATAATACACAATATGGAATGAAAACCTGGCAGCAGACTGAGGGACTCAATGTTGCATGCAGGAATACAGGGTAAGCACAATTACAGTGTTCAGGAGCAGACAAGTAATGCATTTCAACAAATTTTGCCTTTGTCTTTGCTTACTCTTCAAAATGAAGCTTCAGATTTCACAAGTGCAGCTTGTAACTTGTTCAAGGTTCTATTACTAGGTATTTTTGAAAGTGCTGAAAGACCAGGATGCACGTTCTATTGTTTGTATGTACTTCACATTCTAAATAAAAAGCTTAGCCGTGTTTTTCATTGAAACATCTTGTTTTGTTTGAGTCCTCATTCTTTTCTTTCCTCTCTTGTTTTCAAGAACCTGATGTTTATTACTTATTTTGTGCTTTGACTTTTTTTCCCCATTTTGTCTTTTAAATTACCTGTTCTTCATCTTTTTCATTCTTTGGCTTCCCCCAGTTTACTTCTCCCCAGCACAGAGAACATCCATGCTGATTAGATTTCAGATACATTCATTGAAATGGACTTTGGTATAATTTAGAGGTCTAAGACAGGCTTTCCTCTCTTTATTCTGCAGGATTGCTTTGCTTCCTTCAGTGGCATCATGTCTGTTTTTCTTTATTATATCTAAATTCCCAAAAAGTTAGAGAAGGGATGGAAAAGTAACGGGTGTTGAATTGAACCTTAAAGATACTCAAAAATTGAGACAGGAAAACGGAATGAGAGCACAGAGACAGGGATGTAAGGAAACAAACAGTAGAATGGAGCAGAACTTCATAATAATTTTTGTCTCTGCTTGTTCATCACTATTTTTTTAATACTGTAACATTTTTAAAGCAGTGTGAATGATTTATTGGTACTAATCACCATGGAATTATTTGTTGATTTGGTCTGACACTTGGGAAATCTCTTGCTCATATTATTGTATTTTTGTCAACTGAATTCTTATATATGGAATAAGAGCTGACTTCCCTCTGTAATTTTAGTCGTATACATTCATTTCAATGTGTAAAGTCCCAAATTTGCCAATCTCAAGATTAATTTGAAAAGTCCAATCAAACCCAAAGAATTTCCTTGTGCCTTTCAAGTGACAAAGTCCTGGCACCAAAGAAGTGATAGAACAGGCTCAATGAGAACCTTGAGAAAAAGGAGACAGGAGTTCCCAAATTGTTTTTCTATGGAGTTTTATCTGTAAGAAACCACCTGGGAACATGAATCTCTACCCCCATCCCAGTTTTGGAGTCAAGTACCATAACTCTGTTCCTCTTGTTAAACATTTTTCTCTTCACTGTCATGTTGTGACTGGTAGTTTCCACTTGATGCCTGTGAATCAAATCATCATTATTTTCAAAAGAATTCACACATAATTTGAATTTCTAAGTGCCAGGTGTTGTTGTTATTGTGTTCAAAGAACACAATTGCATTTAAACAAGCTGTCACTACAAAACGAAAATAAAATATGAAAATACTAAATAAAAACCCTCAAAGTCAGTGTTATTGCTCGTAATTTGATTTACTGCATTTTATATCCCTTTTCTGGTAGGTGGTAATCTTCTCCAAAATTAAATGAAATACTGTACTTTGTCACAGGAGTATGCATGCAGAAAAAAGCACTTTCCCGGGCTTGATGAGTAATTATTTTGCCACCTTAACCAGGGAATTTAATCACACAGATAAAGTACTGAAATTTCATGATATTAAAATTTTACTTATAGTACATTGCATTTTGATTGTTATTGTCTCTTGGAAAAAAAGTATTTTGTTCATATAATGGTTTAATTCCTTAAACAAATGGGATTTTGTGAGGATTTTTATCAGCATCACCCGTAGATATTTTCTGTGTCAGTTCCAACATTTAGAAAGATATTTCCATCTCAAGTGATCTTTAGGTCTCTTACAATACAGCAGCACGTGAGCCAGGAGTGTCCCACAGAGGTAAACAAAGCTTTGAAAATTTTGGGGAAATACTGAAGTTTGTATCCACTTGTCAAACCAAGCAGAAAATACTTGCTCCTCTGCTAACTCCAAAGACAAAAACAAAGGCCAATTTATTTTAAGCAGATTTATTTTTAAGAGAGAAACTCAAGGAATGAGTAAGGCCAGGACACAGGTGTCAGAGTGGGTCAGACCAGACCTTCAGCTCCCTGTCCAGTGAGAGTTGTTTAACAGAGTTCAAGGAGCGTGGAAAGTGTGGACTGAGCTTTTCCCTGCTGTAGCTTCCAAGCTTCCACAGGCTGTGATTTAGAAACTTCCTGAGTTGAAATTAGCATCTGAATCACTGCTTTAATAGCCATCTGTGGACCCATAATCCACTCTTTTTGCTAAAGACTTACTGAACCCACTCATATGTTTGAGCTTCCCTGCAACAATGAGTTTCTGAATTTAATTAGATACTGTATGAAACAGTAATTATTGTTGTTCATTTTAAATGTCCAACCTGATTATCCTTTTTTAGATTTCTTAATTTATTGATTACTGGCCAAGCTTCCAAATAACCATCTCTTACTGACCATTGTCTTCATTTAGAACCTGCACTGCTGCATCTACTCATCTCTGAAGAGATGCTAAGCTCTCAAATATATATTTAGCTTTCTCATTTTGTTCTTAAAAAGAGAATACTTTGGTCCTACATTGTGTATATGATTATACTTTTAACCTGTCACTTTACATATAATGTTTAGAAACTTGGTGCAATTTAATAAGTTGATTAAAAAAATGTGGAGGCAGTGCTCATATTCAGCTGAATAATATATTTGAAGGCAGATGTTGTGATAAGTCGTACAGTACAGTGTGTTAAATTTAGGTGGACAGTACAAGAACTGCTTTGCATCTTCCAAAAGCCAAAAAGAATGAGATCAGATTCAAATCCCTACAGAATCATTAAGGTTGGAAGAGACCTCCATGATCAAGTCCAACCTTGACCAAATACCACCATGGCCACTAAATCATCTAAATCTGCTTTTTTTTCTCTGAACACTTCCATAGATGGTGACTCCACCCCTCCCATGGGCAGCTTGTTGCAAGAGCTTATTTACAGCCAAGCATTTTGGTAATTTATTTTCTTAAAATTACCTTAAGATTAGAGAAAATGGTCCTAGACTGGAGTGGTGAGCTTCCACTGAAGGGATCTGCTTTGTTATTGTTATTTGTCAGTCACAGCCCCCCAGCAGCAGCACTAAATACAACAGCAGAGTTTATGCTGGTGTCACCCAGTTTGTTATCTTTGAGTGACCTTTGGCTGAGAGTCAGCTACAGCTGAATAATACTGACAAATCAGGGTGCATAGGTTTAATTTGTTTTTAATACAACTTGCTAATTACTCTTGAAATTAGATTTTGCAGAGGTTTCATTGTGACATTGGTAAAGGATGTCAAGGAAGGAACTGAAAACTTGCAGCAATAAACACAATGCCTGAATTTTACACTATTTCTATGAAACACTACTGCCATTTTAACAACAAACAGTGGGTCAAAATAAGAAGTGGATGCCTGAGAAAAAAATGAGGAAGAGTAATAAAGTTACAGCCAGCAGTTTAATGGGATGTGATGATAGGGAAAATAAGTTTCTGGATTTGATGTGCATTCCCTCCATTTCTCCTACATTCATTAGCAGTGTTATTCCTTAGTACATTCCTTACATTTCCTTAATCCATGTGTACTTTTCTTGAGAGGAAGAACCTTTAATGTGAGCCGTCATATGTTGATTTGTTATGTATTAAGGTAATTTGCTTTGGCTGGCATTAAAGAAATAATTATGGTAGTGTAAAATGAGTTTCTGGTCTTCCCAAATTAATTGAAGAGTAATGAGATTAATCATGAGTAGGAGTGAGTCCAACAGAATTTTAATATGGAGGAGCAAAGTGGGATTATGTGGAACAGACCATCTTTTATCCCCCTTTTGTTAAAAAAGGAAATACTCCATCATGAGAGTGGAATTCCCTGAGGTGCTCTGTGGTTGCTAAGCAGATGACATTAAGGGATGAAAGCTCTGCCAGTGATTACATGATGTAGTGCCTTGAGTTTCAGGCATGCATGAAGACAAGAAATGGAGAGAACAAGGGGAAATTGCCTCAGGGTGATCCAGGAGAGGTGCAGGTTGGATATTAGAAAGAGTTTATTTGCTGAAAGGGTGGTTGAGCAGAGAACAGGCTCCCCAGGAGAGTGGAGTCACCATCCCCACAATGTTCACCTCTGTGAGGTTCAAGTGTCAAGAGCTGAGGGTGGAGGTGACTGTGGCTCCAGTCTGTCCTTAATCCAAATAGGACAGGAAACTCCTTCAACCCCTTTCCTCAAATAGGGTCTGGACCACTCTTCACGAGTGGTCACTGCTGTTTTAACTTGGGCAAACTGATGCAGAGCCATGGATTTGTCATTCCTTTTGTGTGATAAGAAGAGTTCAGGTGAGAAGTACTCAGGTTTTCTCCACTTGCAGCAAGTCAATGTGATGGAAAAGTATGTGGTGATTTAACAATTTTGGAGACCTAATTTTATTTCAAATAATCAAGCAGGCTAATTAGATAGCTGAATTTCACAGAAACGCTCTTTAATCAAGGGCTTGGGCAACAGGGGATTTGCAGAAATGAGCAGATCTTTCCTTGTTTAATATTGTCAAGCTATGAGATATCTCACCATATGGTTTATTAGGGAAGACACTTGTCCAATCACAGACATCATTTTGCCATTTTAAGTAATGCAAATAGAAATGTTGTGGTAGTGTAGAAATTCTTTAGAAAGGCAATAGGTAAAACAAGGAAAGTGGGAAGTTTGACTTTGCAATTAGTTGAACTTTTCCTATTAATGAGGTAGAGCTAAAATCTGAAGAAAAGCCCTGTCATGGGCTGTTTGTTCTGGAGCAGAGTTTGTGTTAGACATGATTCTAGGCTTTTCCTTAAACTCCTTTTTAAAGCATTATAATTTTCTTTTGACAGCAGCACACAGCACAGGATGAAAGCCTGAAGAGTGACCTGATGTTATTCTGTACTTTCAGGCTGTACTTTGAAAAAGAAAAACAGCTTTGGACAAATAAATAATAAGATAATAATAAGATAATAAGACACAGCATATTCGAATATTTGATTTTAAATTGTATTACTTGTGTCTTTAAATGGTTGATCAGCTTGGGTGGTGAGATGTGAAGCAGCTCTAGACATATCACAATTATAATTTTTAACAAGTTCTCTTGTTAAAAAGTAAGTTTCAGAGTACTTTAGCAGCCTCAGAAATGAAACTGTGTATTTCCTAAATTGTCAAAGGATGTCAGGGCTCTGAAAATATTATTTTTAGTACTACTTTGCTGGCCTGTCTCTAGTTTGAGCTCATTATGGAGAATCCCAAGGTGGTTTGCATTTGCCAAGAAATGAAGATGTTGTGCCCTGGGCAGCTGCAGTCTCTATCCCAATTTACAATATCACAGGACTTTATTTTCTTTCCACAAGTGACTCTTGTTGGAGACACTGGGCACCACTGAATGTCCCTTTTTGGGAGACATGTGATCTGCAGTCCACTTTGGGGAGTTTGTGTCTCTTCTGCAGGTTCCTTGGCCTATTCCACCTTGGGAAAACTGGGAATTCTGTGTGTGTATAGGCCATGAGGTGAGTGAGGAGGCTGAGGCAGTGGAGGGAAGGAGAGCTCTGGGACAGACTCACAGACTCACCCAGATGTACTGTCATCTAAGTTGGGTGTATTTTGAATGATTAGATTAAGCTGCCACAAAAACTTGTGGAGAAGCATTCTTTAAGTTATCTCTGTGTGACAAAGTGTTTTGGGATCATGGGAGTCATTTTTGGGATGCACAAATGTCCTTTGGTGGGTGTGCAGCTTGGTTGCTGCTGGGGATGGAGCTTTTGGAAGCAGAAGAACCATCCCTGTGTGAGATGAATTTTGGGTCCAAACTGCAGAGTCTAATAAATGACATCCTGACATTTTTGTTTTATGTTAGTCCTAAAAATGAGGAGTAAGTTACCTTAAATCACTGGTAATTATTCTATGATGTAACTAAATAGTCACAGCTAGGTATTAGATATTAACTACCAGGCCAGACTGAAAGTGCAGATCAGTATGTTCTTTTTCATGCATGAAAACTGTTGACAACAGTAGACCAGAGATTCCCTGTGATTCTTTTCCCCCACAGAAACACGTACCAGAAATAATGGCAAAATCTGTCCTGAAAACCACGGAATATTCTAGAGCAGGAGGGCTGTGTGTGCTACCAGGGGCATCACTGCTCCCACAAACCCCGTGGATTGTGCTGTGCTGGGATTCCTGTCCTTCCTCCCCCTCTCCTCTACTACCAACAGCCCATCTGGTACAGTCAGGGCATTGTGACAGCCTTTCAGTGTTTGCTGGGGGAAGTATTTTGGTGTTTTCTGCAGAAACAGGAGGCTCTCGAAAATCTGCAGAGCTCTCTGCAGTGAAGGGTGTTGTTTCTTCCCTGCATGTGACAGTTGAGAGAGCATCTATCAATATAAATAATATGAGGAGAATGAACAGTAGCAATTGGCTTATTTCTGATTTTTCTTTTTTTTTTCTTTTTTTTTTTTTTTTTTTAAAATACTGCAAAACCCATGATAGGAATTATTGTAAACCATCATCTCTTGTCCAGGGCATGTGGATCTTTTTCACTTTGATTTTTTTTTTTTTTTTTATGAGTGTGGTCAAAATCAGGTTTTTCTTGTTGTCTGAGTATACATTTTGGTCTCACCCTAGACTGCAGGTACCTACAGAGTGACAATTAGATATCAGAGTGAAAACATCTCATTACTCTTTATAAATGATGGTACTTGTTGCACAATTGTACTAGAAATTTGGCCATAATAACTTAAAATTTAGTAAGATGAGTAACTATTATTTATGTTTTGCAAGGTTTCGATTTTTTTTTTTTTCTGCTTAACCACTGGGCTGCTGGTTCACTAAATTGGAAGAGGGTATATTTAGATTAGATATAGGGAAGAAATTCTTCCCTGTGAGGGTGATAAGGTCTTTGCAGAGGGTGCCCAGAGAAGCTGTGGCTGCCCCTGGATCCCTGGAAGTGACCAAGGCCAGGTTCACCCTGGGACAGTGGGAGGTGTCCCCATGGCAGGGGAGGGGACTGGATGGTTCTTACAGTCCTTTCCAACCCAAACCATTCCATGACTCCTTGCAGTGGGGTCGTCCCACACTGGCTGTTCCCACTGAGGGTCTTGGTTCCTGAGGTTGATGTGAAAGTAGCTCCATGAAAGCTCTGAGGCTAGCTGAGGGACACATTTGGGGTTTGAAACCACTTCATGCCCACAATCCCTTCTGTGATACTGCTGGAGTGAGGTAAGATTTGGTAAAGCCCTAATGGAACTAGAAATTCTAAATAATTGTGTTTCTTCTGATTCCTCCCAAATCTCTTTATTTTCCCATCACATACCGAATCATCCCTCAAACAATTTGCTGTAGGTGCCCAGTCATGGTCAGTTTGACATCTCCCAGATGATAAATTAGGAGCAGGATGAATAGTTTTATCATGTTTTGATGATTGTTCTTTTTATCCTTTCTCTATTTCTACTCAGAATATCATTGTTATAAAACAAGCCACATTGTAAACTACCTGCAGTGGTCATCACAGGATAATCTCTCAAGGCAGCATTTTTTTTTGTATTTCTTAATTACCAAAGAGAATTTAAATTACGAAAGACCAAGAAAATGCACAGTGAAAATCTGATTTTATATTTTGAATTTAATCAGAGCAATTCAGTGCTGACCTTCAATGACTCTCCTTAATATCCTGGATGAATTCTATGACTGTGAGATTGCCAAGTCTTTTATGAAGGTCACAGTCATGAAGTTACTGAGGGACTAAAACCCACAGCTGTATTTAATATTTTAAAGGTGGTTTTCTTTCCAATGTCAGTAAAAGACTGAACTGACAAGCTTCCATGGTGACTTTTGCTTTGGCAGCTCTACATGCCATTTTGTAAAGCAAATAGAATATCAAAGTATGTGCTAGATTAACAAAAAATATTTTAAAATTAAAAATGAATTCCTCCTATAATAAGAATTTAAATATTTTGCATGCTCTTCTTTGTTCTTGCGTTGTTTTTTTTTTCAGTAGAAGTCTCTCATGTTACTTTTAGTTGTGCATTGGCAATTCTCTGGGTGATTATGCAGATTTGCAGTCCACTTATAATTAGGGTGGGAAATGAAACCTCTAGATACAGCAGTGCTGATCGATATATGAAATGTGGTGCCTTAGAATCTGCAAAATATTGCAGGAATCCTTGTAATTAATAAGGAATTACAGAATTATTCAGATCAGAATAATTTAGAAAATTTTGAATATGTGAAAGCATTATTATTATTATTATTATTATTATTATTATTATTATTATTATTACTATTTGCCGATAACATTATAGGAAACACTTTATAGATATATACTTTGAAAGAGTCATGTGTTTTGGGATTCTTTCTGTGTTTTTTACATGCATTGATATATATACATTGAAAATCACCCCAACTATTAAACACTTTATTGTGTTGTTTATAAATTGTCATTTATTTGGCTGTAGATTACAGCCCTAAAAGAGTTCAGCTTCCTATTGTTCCCTTCCTTTTTGTCTCTGGAATTATTTTGGACCCTGGTAGTTCATTGTCACTGAGTTTACACATTTGCATAACTGCAGCTCTATCTGCATATTTTTGTTACCTCGTGCAGAAATGTTTCAATGACAGCATCACAAGCTCTAAGACAGCAAGACTCCTTTAAGTCCAGGAGATAAAGATAGTCCTGATTTCCTGCACCATAATCCAAAGGAAACAAAGCAAATTGAAGAGAATGAATTTATAGAGGCTATAAGAAAAATGTCCAGGTATAACCATAAATTTTCTAAACTCTGTTCTGTGTTGAACCTCACTGTGATTTAGAAATACACAGTTGCTACATTTAGCGATCTAAAGCTGGTCCAGTTGAGGAGTTGACACTGTAAAATGTAAAGAAAATGTAAAGAAGATGTAGTTAACTAAAAAAGAAATCAGAAACCCAAATAATGTCGATTTGTGTAGTGTGGCATATTTTACATCAGTGTTGCTGCTGTAAAAGATGATCATGTGTACAATAAAAGCCATGTATTGCTGGTTTAGAAACTAAAAACATCAAAGACTTAAGAATTAGAATTTTATTAAAATAATATGGCCCCCAACAGACTTCAAATTACTTTTTTACTTAGCAATTTGTTTTTGATACTTGCAGCAGAAATATTCCTGTTTGCCACACAAACTCTGTATAGAACCTTCTGTCGTTTCAGGGTGCTTGAATATTAGGGAATCTTTCAGTTTACTTAGAAATTGTCCAGCATTTCAGTTACACAATGGAAATTGATTGATTGATTGATTGGGAAGCTCAGAATGCATTATCAACATCCTGTGCAAAACAGATGAAGCCATGATTTCAGATCTTGGTGGTCTGGATGTTCAAAGTTAGGCTGAACATGATGTTAACAGCCAGGATGAGCAGGGAGGTGGGATTCTCCTAAAGAAAATTTCCTGCATAAATGGTTTACCAATGCTTGAAGTTAATGACTCTCACCAAGTGAGTGAGTGGTACCTAATTAACATTGAATGAGTCTTTCTCTGTTGAGGCAGTCTGAAAATGTTTGGGGGTTTTGGTTTTCCCCCAGCTCTTAATAGGCTGTGTGCACTGAAACCCTCAGATTGAGGCAAAATAGAACAAGGTGCCTCCAAATATTTACAGTTTCTGTGATGTGCTTTTCTGTGATAGTTCTGAGCAGCATGACTAGGAAAGCCTTGTAAATTTATAAATATCAAACTTAAGAATTATAAGTGCTCACTTTGATAGAGTTGTGTTTCACTCAGTGTCCCTGCTGCTTTGAAGTTTAAGATAGATGATAAGAGATTTTTTTTTTTTCTCCTCCTCTAATCACTGTTTCTGACAAATTCAGAGCTGATGGAATATGTCATTAAGAAAGAAAGTAAAAAGAACAAGCAGAACCACTGCTTTGTGCCATTAAGGTGTTGTTTTGTTTCTCTTTTACTTGGGTGACATTTTGGGGATAGGCTGCAATTATTTGTTGAATATTGTGCTTTGGAGTTGAAGAAGAAAGAGATGTTCTCTCATTCTTTTGTTCTCCAGTGTTGATGATAATATTCAGTACATGTTCTTTTATTTCCCTTTGATATCTCGTTATTTGTATACTGCTACATCTCTATTTGATCAGCTAAAGGATTGCTGCTTATTTTATCTCCTTAACCTACTTTTTCTCCAGAAATTCCTATCTGCCCTCACAAGATCCGAACTCCAGGCCACTCTTTGACTTTTCCTCCTTCCTTCCTCTTGATTTTAGCTCTGGTAATCCACATAACAGCTTTGTTACTATTTCTTATTACAATACTAAGACAAATTAGCCCACTGAGATCTACTTTTGTTTATTTGTTTCTGTTGCAGATATTTTGGCTATTTAAGGCTGTAATACTTCTTTGCAGAGTTACAAAATAAATCTTACCCAGTTAACCTTCCCAACACTTCAGCCAAAGGCAATAAAGAGCCCATGTTGTAGAAATGGAAGTACCAAAATAAATGTAAAACACGAGGCTATTAAATACATTAAATTCTGACATAAGGTAATTTACCATTTATTGTTACAAGCTGGGCACACAGTTAATAATAAGAAAGAGTAGAAGAAAAAGTGTTTTTATCTCCTTTAGTGTGTTAGTTGTCTGTGAGAGAACATGAAAGAGACCTTAAATATCATTTGATATATCAAATATCAATTTCTACACCCTGCCATGGGCAGGGACACCTTCCACAATCCCAGGTTGCTCCAAGCCCCATCCAACTTGGACTGAACACTTCCAGGGGTGGGACTTACCTAAAGAAATCCATACTCCTGCATTATTGTATTGGTGCTTTACACTTAAAAAGAAAAGAGAAAAAATACTCAGAAGAGTATAAAAATATTCTTTCTCTTCACTTAGAGCTTTACAGAATTGAAACCCAGTGAAACCACAGAAGTACAAGATGCACATTTGAAAACTGAAGGTGACTGGGGATGTCTGAGATCAGCAGAGCTCCTTGAAGCTGCATTTGTGATCTTTCCCTGGACTGATCCATTTTACATTTGCCCGTGTCCAAGTCTAGCTTGGGAACAGGGAGGAGATTCATGGTGCTTTGCCTTGCTTAAATCACTGAACCAAAATTTTCTTTCAAGCAGGAGGAAGGCTTGAACCAAAATTGCTCCTTTCAGCCATCATTTATCATGATAAAGAGAAATATCACATAACAGAGAGCTCAAATTACCAGTGCTATATGTACAAAGAAGCAAGGGTGAAAGAGAGAGTGTCTATTGAACTCCTTTAATCTTTGTTCAAAAAAAATCCATGCACCTTGCTAGTGCATTTTTAGTTCATCTTTGTGCTCCCTGCTATTCTGCTTCTCTGCTTGAAATTATTTGTACCTTCTATAACAACATAATTGTTTAATTTTGTGATAATTTTTATGCATTCAAAATTGTACTCAAATTTCTCCAGGAACTGGTACACTCATAACAACAGGAGGGTGTGGAAATATTTCAGAAAAAAAACAGAAGAAAATTATTGTTGTTTTTATTTATGACTTTTGAAAGGTTTGTTGGTTTTTTTCCTCCTCTTCTCCCCTTGAACTGGGTACTTGTAGTGGAATGGAAGAAAGATAATTTAATCAAAAAGAACATGCTATGTTGAAAGTAACTTCAAAGCTATGATTAAATGTACTTACAATAATAAGTTTCAAAGCATTCTAATTCCTTGCAGTGTTTGAAGAATTCAGCATCTAATGAAGTAAAATAAATTACACACCACTTTGTTCATTGAATAACCAATTTTCTTCTCCTAACCACCATTTATCAACAGAGCCTTTCACTGAAAGCTCCTCAGCCTTCCTTTAAATAAAGTCAGCCTCAAGCACACTCCTTGTACCCCCTCCCACACACACACAAACACAAAATGGCCTTGATTATAACACCCTGGTTGGATTAAAATGTTATAAAATTATAAATACCCCATAGTTAGCTTTGGATTAAGAGTTGAATCAAGAGAAAGGAAATGTTCTGTGATGCTTTGCTATAAAGAAGTCCTGATAATATCAATGGAAGAAGACAAATCTTTTTGGAATGGAATGAATGAATGGAAGAAGACATTTCCCAAATCCTCGTTTCTGATATTCTCAAGTAATGCTACATTGAGATGTTCTATGTGTTACGTAATTTGAATTGTAATTTTTTTGAGAAGGAAACAGGAAATTTGGTATTTGTCATTGTTGATTTGTACCAGATCAGTGTTTTGGATGACTGAAGCAAAAAATACAGTATTTATGTATCCACAAGTAATCTCTCTGGTACTGAAAATAATCTCACATTTCAGCCAAAGGATATGAACTATCATTTGATTCCCCCACCAGAAAGACATTTCAGCAGTAACAGGAAAATTTAGGGGAGAAATTGAGAAAAATTGAAATGTTTTCGTGTTTGTTTGTGCAGCAGGAAAAGGGATTAGTTGGTGATCTCATAGCCTGGCTAGCTTTTTTTTTTTTCAATATATTTCAAATATAATGAGAAAGTAAATTTGTTTGAAATGGTTGTGGAATAGAGATGATTTTCAGTGATGCAGCAGCTCTTCTGCCTCTTGTCCCTTTGGAAATGCCAAAGACTGATCTAGAAGTGGCCTTCTTGTAGAACTGGGAGAATTCAGCAACAGGAAATCCCTGATGCCACTGGCACCTCAAAAACAGAAGGAAAAAAAGGAAAGCTACTTGGTTGTTCCTAGTGAATCTGAAGTTATTGATGTCCTTCATGTGGGTTTAATTTCTTACTGTCTATTAAGATCATGCTGGATTGTTTTTCCCAAAGTAGGAATATAGTATGATTAGAGTTACTAACTGCCCAGGAATCTAACAAGAAACCATTGTGCCCATTAGTCTTCCTGTTTTTGAATCAAAATCATTTATTAAGTTTATTCTACTGCAGTTTGTAGTATTTCTTAAAGATGTGTACAACTTGAATATCTAGTTTCAAAAAAGGAAAATCTCCCCTTTCTTCCCTCTCCAGTTTTTCTTTCTTGGAGGATTGGACCCAGCATTTACTCTTTCATTTAGTTATTTATTTAGTTATTCAGTACTTTTGTTATTTAGTTATTTAGCTATTTGTGTATATTACAATTTGTCTAGGTGTATTTGTGTCACAGTTCCTACAGGGACTGTCTAATTTGGAGTTTTCATGCTCTGTGTGTGCACACTTGTGAGCAATTTCCGTAACAATTCCTGGATTATTAACTTGAATAACAGAATTTTATGAGTGATAGAGTTGGAGTAAGCATTTACTGTAATAATCAGGTGCTGTAGCAAAATTCAGAATACACCAGCAGATTAATTTAATAGCAATTTTGAGAAACAATATGACTTATTTATTGCTAAAGACCATAACATATCAAAATGAGTTTGCATCCACTTTCAAAATGTTAATTTCCAGTCTCTGCAAAACTGGAGGCAATATTTAAGCAACTTTCCTCATTAATTTTCCATTTATAATGAGTATTTTGCAGGGGCATTTTAAACCCCCAGGAATATTTTGTCATGGATTAGTCTGTGATGTAAGATTTCAGTCAGGTAAAGTAATGAATAAGCAGTGTGTGTATATATATATATATATATATATATATATATATATATGTTTTATTACCAGATGAGGGCAGAAAAGTTAACTGGAGGTAACAGAGCAATAATGGCCCAAATGAATGGAATTTTGGAAATTAAAAACTGGAAGGAGAGGCTCTGTCAGAGGTCTGGATCGCTGATTGTCATTCTGTGTCACTTATTCAGTGTGGATTAGTTATTGAAGAAATCCCAGCAATAAATATGGAGTTTACCTGCTTTTCACTGAAGGCATGAAGAATTAGAGCTTTATTTTCTTATAAAATTGTATTGAATAGTCTTAGAAAACCTCATGATTGTTGTGGTATTAATTGTTACTCTAACTCTGGACAAGGCATTGAATGCATAAGAAGAAAAGTACCCTGTAAATGTTGTTCTTATTTGACTTTGAAAGCTTTGGTTTCTCTGTTGCTGTGCAGAAACTTTAGGACTATTCTTGGCTATGCCATACTTTTGTTTTGATTTTTTTGCTTTCTATATAGAAAATACATTCTGTTCTTCTTGCACTGAATTATCAGACCTAAATATATATATCTATATGTATATACATATATATATATATATATATAATATATGTGCACCCATGGAAGCTGCTGCTTCTGTATTCCCAGCTCTGGAAGAAACCTGGTGAACTAGACTTTCTTTTTTTCTCCAATCTGCCCAATGAATTGCACAGAATCCTTGGAAAACAGTTTCTAATAAGATTCCCACGACTTTCTGAAAACATAGAACAGCAGAGGCAACAGGAGGTGTCTAGGAGGAAAATTTATCCATGGAACAAGTGTGAAGTGATTTTTCCCTAGAATGCTTCCCCAGCCTGAGCTAAATCACAGCTTGTAAAGGAAAAAGAGACTGAAAATGAAAATGCATTTGTTAAAAAGTCAGGGGACAAGTTTTATTTCCATACTTTTTGTGCAGGTGTGAGTACATGATGTACACAGTTCTGCACTGTTGTGGATAACTGGATACTGCTACTCTCTGTTAAGTTTTTGGTAACTAAACCCAGATTTCTATTGGGATACATAAAAAAATGTTTTCATTACTTCACTTATAAGGTGATTCCATACATGTGTTCTTCAAAATGGAGAGAAACATTCATGCTGACTTAATGTCATATTTGGGAAGCTGAAGCAGATTCAGTTTGTTTTTCCTGAAATTTAAAGTTTACTGTTATACCAGCTTTTTTTTTACACTAGAATATACACCTTTATTGAAAGACATAAAAGCACAGAGATGCACAATGAAAAGGGTTTGCAAATGTCTTTAGTTCTTTGTTGCTTTTTAGCATATTAATGTGAATTTTTTTCTGTAGTGAGTCAATGGATTCTTTTATTTCTTTGGGTTATTGAGCAGCATCACAACCAAGTTACAAAGAACTTAAAAAGTTCAA
The DNA here is from genome assembly GCF_971803275.1 of Cyanistes caeruleus. Classification (NCBI taxonomy): domain Eukaryota; kingdom Metazoa; phylum Chordata; class Aves; order Passeriformes; family Paridae; genus Cyanistes; species Cyanistes caeruleus. The sequence goes on from NC_141705.1 coordinate 4,132,725, forward strand.
AGGAGAGTTTTCAGTGTGTCTGATCCCACTTTATGTTCAGAGATGTGTCCAAGGCTATGAGGAGTTTACAACACTGAACCCTTTGGTTTTATATTGTATTTCTACTTTTTGGTATTAAAGCTGAGTTGTGCCATTTAATGCTCCCCTGGAAAGTGCTAAATTGATATTTTGTGGTGATCAGGATTATTTAGAGCATGGCCAGGAAAGGGAATAACATATTCTTAGCCAGGAGCTCTGCTCTTCATGACCTCCTGTCAGATAATTTTCCTCAAAGACTGGGAAAGAAAATTGGAGAGATGGGACTCAGTCAATGTATCCATGATCTCAACACAATCTCTCAGGCTGTGTAAATCTTTACAAATCAGCACTCTCACACAGTGAGAGCTTTCTCACAGAAAACCCAAGTCTTAGACAAATTACGTTATTTTCTTGTTAGTCTTCATGCATGTAATAAACCCTTTTGTTTCTCTACTGGACATAAATAATATATATTATAAGAGAAATGCTTTTATTTCATAAGAATGCAGAATTCTGGGCTCCTAGCTCTACTCTTCCCTTCTCTTCTTTCAAAATATCATTTTGGGGTTTGGTTTGCTTGATTTTATTTTTTCCAAAAGCATTTTGTTCTGTATTGATTTATGTGGCACTGACTTAAGCTTGAGAAAATTTTGGGCACCTCTGCAATAGCCCTTTAACCTGAAATTCCATGGCTCTCAGTCACCTTGAGAGCTCCAAAACATTTCTTTTCCATTTGACTTTTCCTTCTACTCAGTTGCTTCGTCTTACAGCTGCTTCCCTCTCTCCAGATCCACTTCCAGGCTCCAGCTTTTCCCTTTGGAAGTTGGAGGTGATGGTGGTGAGGCTGTTGTTGGGGCTCCTCTTATGGGATTGGGATAAATTACTCCAAGACAAGAAACAGGAATTTACACTTTTTGGTGTACAGCTGGGAAATAGCAACCAGAGGGAAGAGGTTTGTTGGAAGATCTGTTTATTTACAGAACAGTAAAATCAGAGGTAATGATGGAATCGAATAGCTAATAGGTAATGATTCCAAGGAAGATAGATAAATAAATAACTCTTGGTTTAGTGTTTTTTCTTCTTACAATTCTGTTTTTGTACAGAAAAAGAAAGCAGATTGTCCTTGACTGCTTCAGCAGTGTTACAAAAGAAATAATTGTTTTAACATACATAAAAACAAATACAGCAATAAAGCAAATTACTGGCTAGATGAATGAGGGTAGTTTTATGGGATTTTTTTTAAACTTTTTTATGTCAAAGGCAAGCCCTGCTTGTCACTCCACTGCTGGATTTTACAGAAAGGTGATCAGTGTTTGCAGATTACAGATTTAAATCTTAACAACACTGGAGTTGTTCAAGGAAAACTTAGGAAAATTAATAATCTGTGGTGGTTAGGGGCCCTCTTGTTACTGAAAATCAGTGAGGTAACCTGTATTCCTCAAGTTACACTGTAGATCAAAGAAACAAAAATACAATTATTTTCAGAGGTCATCCTAAAGTAAGAACAGATAATAATGCATATATATGCATGACAAATATACTCAGTGATGTGTGAGCCTACAGCATCTCCAGATTGTCTCGTGTAAATGACAGTGTTGCCCTCAGGTTGTTATTGAGCCTAACCTTGGATATTTGGATATAATCACCAAAACTCACAGTACAGCCACTCAGGACTATTGCAAGGTCTAGTGATAACTCAGAATGTCTTTGTGTCTGGAATTCTTTGTTCCCACTTCTGTAAGTCTTTGAACACGTAAGGATGTGGAAAATCTGAAAAACAATGGGCCATAAATGATAGAGGGACATTAATAATTAAATGCATTGCAAGTTGAAAAAAAAAAAAAAAAAGAGTAAAAAAAATCTGCTACAGCAATTCTTAATGATACCTTCCATGGACCATTTAAGTCGATGAATTTCAAGTGCAACCATTTGTGCCAAACAAGGTTAAAATGGCTAAAAGAGTGACTATATTTTAATGTGCTATAAAGGAATTAAAAGCGACCAGCAGTCCATAAAAATATCATCCTTCAGCTCGGAATGCTCTGGCCATTTCCAGGGAAAGGTTTAGTCAATCCCAGGGCAATAACTTTGTGGAGCTGCAGTAAAAGTTGATGTAATTGTAGAACTGAGGCTTTCTCAGTTCAAATTCCAGCGTTGCCCATTCCTTTAGTCAGAAATGAAGTTTTTTCACTCTTTAAAGAGGTATTGTATTTTAAGCTTTTCTGTTTACTTCATTCACTTTATACACAGCTAATTTGTCTAATACTAGGTGACATAATTTTCAGTATTCAGTTTATTGAAAGGGAAATGGCCACATCCATTTACTTTGTTTATCTGCACATTTTAATAATATTTTTGTATTATTAAATAATTGACGATAAATAATGATTAGAGTTATATATTTTATTCTAGTATAGCAATTAACCCCTTGACTGTCAGGATTTTGCTGATGCACAGTATTTTTATGTGTTGCACTGCTTCAATGCTCTGAACTCACCAGTACTTTTTTGTTCCAGTAGTAATTTAATCAGATAAAACCCATCAGCAGCAGTTCAGCCCAGATATTTGATTACCTTTATGTTGAAAGAGAATGTGTTTTTATTTTTATTTTTTTTTTTTCCAAATAAATGGTTTTGGAATTGGATTTAAGTCTCAGATTCAGATGAGTTCCAGCTCTTGGAGTGGGGCAGATTGTGTTATCACAGAGAAATTTACCATTTGGTGTCCCAGCCATCACCTCTCTTACAGACAGAGGGATTGTGCTGTGTGTAGAGCTGGCACAAATGTGATCCCATCCCTCGGGTCAGGGGCCCTGCCAGGTCTTTGCAGCTGAGAAAGCACCTGTGGGGCAATGGGCTTCTCTTGGATGGGAGTCCAGAAAGGGAAAAAACCTCTGCCAGAGCAGAGTAAACATAGAAGTGAAGCTGGGTGATCCGTCCTCCTTCACCTTCCAACCCTCTGATCCTGTCTTTAACTCTCCTCTCCTTTGTGCAGGACCCTGTGCTTGCTTTTGAAAGAGGAATATTCTTCAGTTCTAGTTCTTCCTAATTGTCTCTTTTTATCATCAAATCCTGCCATGTTTGACAAGCAGGAAAGAAAGGAGTTTTCTCACGAGTTTCTTAGGAGCAACAGGGGAGGAGTCAGTCTCAGAAAGTGAGAAAAGTTTTTTATGTGTTTTATTTTTAATTATTTTTAGGGTTTTTTTGTTTGTTTCTTTCTTTCTTTCTTTAACTTCACCATGGCTGCTCAGCATCTTGGCATCTTGCTCTGAGCAGCAGCAGAGGCACTGCATCTGTCAGGCTTAGGAGGCAGCTACAGCATTGATATTCTTGCTTTCATGTTTCAGCAGTTATCTTTGCAACTAGAAATGACAGAACCTCTTTTAAATACCATTTAAAATAAAAGCTACAATTCTGTAGACATTGATGACAATCATGTGGGAAGGATTGCTACTTACTGTGAAAATATGGCTTTGTTAAGCTTCAGATGAGAAATGAATGAGATTATTAAAGACAAAAAAATGGGTTTATTCCTTTTTTTGTTCTTAATGAGTATGATTTGATAAATACATGGTAAGTTTTAGAGTGACAGATCTGCTCCTGACACAGCAGGCTTTATACAAAATGAAGATTAACATCAAAAGTAAAAGAGAACATCACAGAATCATGGAATGGTTTGGGCTGGAAAGGACTTTTAAAGGTCACCAGTTCCAACCCCTGGGGTTGCTCCAAGCCCTTTCCAGCGTGGCCTTGAACCTTTCCAGGGAAAAAGAGGAAAATATCATTTGTTGGTGCCAGGACCCTGGGGTGATGGGTGGGGTGTGCAGCACATGCATTTTCTGACAGTGTGGGGATGGTGGGAGCTGGGCCTTGAAATGGTTGGGAGAGGGGAAGTAGCAGTGCTCCCTGTACCAAAAACAGGAGTTAGAGTTTTTCCAATTAAAATATATTGAGAGGTCATTAATTGAGAGGCAATGACCTTGAGGGTGTTTCAAAGGTGAGAAGCACAAAGAAGAAATATAAACCACACATTTTAGAATCATGGATAAACAGAAGGACCTTTTGAGAGTAATCACCATTTATTAGTGGAGTACAAAAGGAATGAATGAAATGTGTGTTTATTACATGCATTACTTACATTACTATTAAGAAATGTGGAAGAAAAATTAAAAATGCATGGAATCTAAACCAGAGTTTTTCATAATGTGAAAATAAAACTACAGTTGAGCGCATCCTCCTAAATCTAAGAGCAGAAGGAGAGTGGGAACAGAAGAACATGATTAATCTTTAACAGTAAACTTTTTGCTTGTCACTCTGAATCAAAGGCAACCATGCATCAGATGTTGAGTTTGAACTAAATAAATGATAAAAATGCATGATTTGATGGAGTCAGTGAACATTACACCAAAAGCCTCTATTCAGTTCTCTAACATTGACTGGCCAATCCTTCCCTGTTTCTCCTAGCTAAATTTTGAAAATTAATAAAGAAACAAAAAAACACTTGAATTAAAACAGTAGAGAAAGGGAGGGGGTATTTTGAAATGACTTGTCTGTAAAAGTTGGGTAGATCCCATGCAGGAGGATGCTGATTTGCTATATTTGGATTTAGGGTTTTGCCTTTGAGGAACAGACTTGGAGCAGCCATCACTTTGTTCCTACCTGGATGCTGTAACATCACTTGACAGTCACCTGTTAGCACAGATTAAAATATTATTGCCATCAGAAAATGGAGCACAGGAAAAGTCAGTGAAGAGATGAGAATTCATCCAGGCAATGTCAAACAAATGTTAGGTCTTCTGTCCTGTGTCACAGTGATTTAAGAGTTGATTCTTTGATTTTATGAATGTACCTTCAGAAGTTAAAGCTGTCTGAAACAAAAATCTGTGTTTCTAAAACAGTACCTGAAACCTGAAGATTTTAGCTTGGCTTCTTTGTATCCTTCTATCCACTCAACATATCTCATGCCACCAAATTATTAAGGCTTATAAACAAAAGCTGTACTTTATTTTTATGCTATAAAGGTTTGTTTGGGGGGAAAAAAATACCTTGTGTTTCCCATAATACCTCTGTTTTCCTGTGAGCCAAGACAAATGGGAAAAGGATAAAAGCACCCACAAAAAAACCTCTTTCTGCAGTGTCTGTTTAACAAAAATGGAACATAATTATATGTGTGGATTGAAAGAAACTGAACTTCATATCCCATATATGGAGCTGGAGCCCATCTCTGGTGGTAGAGTAAATTAATTCCAGCATTCTCTCAGTTTTTTCCTTTCTGAATTGCTGAGTACTACAGAGAGTTAGTGCCTTGAGCTGTGTTGGCCCAGTAAAATATTTTTGTGTATTTCAAAGGCAACACTAAATTACACTTCCTGTTTGTTGTCTACAAATTCATGGAGTTATACTTAGAAATGCAGTTTTACCCAAGAGGTTAACTGAATTCTGTGAGAATCTATATTCTTCTTGAAGTTCCTAGAGATTTGTTTGTAAGAAGATAACGTGCTGCAGCACATGCTTTGGTTTTTCTGTCTTCTTAGAGTGGAGATAGAGAGTGAAATCAGGGTAAATCCTGTAGCTTGCTTGTAAAGTTCATTGTGAAAGAAAGGCATAAAATTGTGGATACCCTATGGAGTAGAAAACAAGTTTAATGTACTGCAGTAAAGGGCTTGACTGTGGTATGTATTCTGTTTTCTTCAATTGCTTTTATAGGATATTCATTATGACTTCAATAGCTTATTGTGCATGAAAAATTGGCTTAATGAGTAACTGGTAAGGATCTGCCCAGGGTTTCTGGTGCAGCCCAAAGCCCTTGTCACAAGACAAACAGCAATTAAAAAAAAACTCTCCATTCAGGATCATTTATTCATATCCTGCTGCTTAGTAGTAGAGTTGTAACAGTCTACTCCGTTCTGCTTTTGTGATAGATGCCATCATTTCACTCAACAACAGCGGGAATGGGGTAAAAAAAAAATTACTGAAGTGTCTGCACATATGTATCATGTGTCATCTGAAAGTTTCATGCAAATTTCTTAACTAAATAAAACCTCAACAAGCAATGTGAGAACGAGCTGGAGCTACAGCACTTATGCACTGGAGTGTACTTATTTCTAGTTGTGAGATAATAGATAAATGATATCAGGGAGTCACTGGGTGCTTTGGGTTGGAAGGAACCTCAAAGATCATCTTGCTGCAACCCCTCTGCCATGGGCAGGGACACCTTCCACTAGAGCAGGCTGCTCAATAATATCTGCATTTTGAATGAATTGGGGAAGCCACCTTATCCTTATGTCATAGGTAAATCTCTTACTCCAAACTCTGGAATTTGAAGGTATTTCTCCTGAATTCTAAGATTGTGGAATGTGAAGGGGAAAGGAGCATCATGGATGGAGCTGGACTGTGTGTGCCAAGGCAAGGTCGTGTCCTGTAATCACTAACTGTAATGAATATTCATGCAATCATTAATTGTGATTTAGTATTGGCTTTTAATTTGCTTTCACCATGTGCCTTCTGGCAGCAGAGACTGTGCCCGGCCCACCAGGTGTGGAATCTCCTGGAATGTCAGGAATGGGATGGGTTAACATGTCCAGTATGTCCTAATGTCCTCTTCCAGGTGGTTTGTTCCCAGTTCCCTATGGATAGGCAGCATCAACACCTGATGATGGTCGTGACTGTTGATTTCGAAGCAGCCATGGTTGAGCTTCACTGCTTTCCCTGTGTTCTGATCTCTCATGACATTGCTGATTCTCAGTTTCCTACACGTGAAAATAAATAAAAATACTTTTCTTATTAGCTGGCAGGTTCTTTGCATACAAGAAGCTGTTGCTTTCTCCAGACTATGGAAATTTTTCCTTTTCCTTTCAAAGCTGTGAGAATGTTGTCACGCATGGTGGCGTCGTCACAGCTGACTAAAGACACTTAGCATCTCTTTGGGAGATGATGGGGAGAAATGAGGCATTTTCTCCATCATATGTTAGGGAAAACCCATTAATGTCAAAAAGTGAAGCTGTGGTATTTGTGTGCTGTCTGCAGTGTGAGGGATCTGCCATCAGCATTTGGGAAGCTGCCTCTGGGAAGGGGAAATGTTGTTCCTTAAGAACAGTCATAGTATAAAAGGATGTGGGTGGTGAACTGGATTCCTTCAGCCCTCAAAAGTGTGATATTGTTCTTTTAGACAGATGTGTAGATCACGATTTTGGTGTCCCAAATGTTTTGATGCCTCCTGAATCATGGAATGATAAAGTGTAATATTCCTGCTCTTTAGCACAGAGCTATACTCAGAAAAAAAAAATAAAAATCCATGTTTGTTAGGATGGGAGTTGAAATTCTGAAATATAGTCCCCCTCCAAAAAAAAAAAAAAAAAGTATATATCTATATATATGAATATATACATATATAATATCTGAATGGGAAAGTAAAAGCAGGATGATAAATAGCTCTACTTTTAGCATTTAATTTTGTATCCATATTTAGCACACTTATTCTGGTAACTATTAAAGTTTCCATATATTTATCAGTGAATGAGGGTTTTTTTTTAGTGTGACTTTTAATTAGAGGTTGGGGGGAAATTGGGAAAAAAAAAATCACACCTAAATTTTCCAAGTGTGGAATTATTTGGAAATAAAAAGAGGCAAAGTCAGCCACTGTTAACACTGTGTTGCACATGTATATTTCCTCTTCATGAGCCAGATAATTTTAGTATTCTCTTGGTTGTTTTCACTTTCTTTCCCCCCCACAAGACAGAAAAACCCCCAACTGTCAAGTTTTTTGTCTGCTTTTAGTATCTCTCAGGCAGCTTTTTTAAATCTGCAAGTATATTTATTTAATGTACTTTCCCCACCCTTGATCTCTTACAAAGTGAGGTGGTCCTTGGTGATACCTGGGTGATGGAAACAGCTGTGCCCTGTAAATGAGCTGATGGCAGTCAGGTGGACACTGAGACAGAATTTCAGATTCCATATGAATTTATTCAAGTAACTCAATACAGGAATTGAGACACATTCCCACAAAGTTGTTTAAAAACTCAAGCAAAATGGAAAAGTAAATAAAAATTAGATATGCTGAAATCACCTGGTAGATCTGTTCAGCTTTTTGGCAGCATTATGAATCCACCGGGAGACAATTCTGTATTTTTTAGGAATTCTCCATCCCAGATTTTCATGCTCTGTGTCTGAGTTGCTTATTCCTAAGATTTCTATTGCTACATAGGGACTGCTGGCCACCAAGGCATAAAGGTAGCCATGCACTGTGATCCCATAATAAATAGTTTGATCTGAGAGATCCCTGTGTCCCATTTGCAATCAGCAGGAGCAAGCACTGGAATGTTTTTAGTGCACAGTGGCAGGGATGTCAAATTGTTAACAGCAGCTTGCACCAGGAGCAGCAGAACAGGGGATTCATGGCTAAACTGAACCAGAGAGAAAGAAAATGTCAATATAAGCTGAATTTTCAGACAGGGATTGTCTAAGCTCTAGATAAGTTGAATTTTCAGGCAGAGAGTGTCAAAGCTCTAGATCATAGAGTGAAGGGTTGTTTTGAAAAGCTGACAGCACTTAAATTCTTGTCCCCACTGAATTTTCCTATATTCTTTTGGTCCACAACCAAAAACGTATCTTGTTGGGTGTTTTGTTTGTTAATTTGTTTGGGAAATTCAAAGGTTTAGTTTCCAACATTTATTCTTGCACAGGAAGATCTGCAGTTCTGTGACTCACTGTGCTTTTGATCTTGATGTAAGCATCATTATTCAACTTAAAAACATTGTATTCTACATTTTGGTAAAGTGTGGTTATTTTTTCTCTCACCTAATGTGTTTTAGTTTTTTTTCCTCTCACTGTTCTTGATAAGATTGACTGAGAGGTTTGGCCCCTACATCTGCAGATTCCAAGCACCTGCCTGCTGGGCGAGCAGAGAAAGCTGATGGAGAAGGTGAAAGCAGTTTGTTAGAGAAGTAAAGGAGGGTAGATATATATAAAAGAAATATAGATGGTGCAATTCAACTAATATAGAAAAAGATAAATGAGGCAGGAGACTAAAAGGAGGAGGTGAAATGTAGGTGAGAAGAATGTCACACATTGTTTGTAAATCTTCAGCTCTGGCAGCTTTTTGTTTCAAGTATGGGGGAAAAATTAAATACGTGGAATATTGCTCAGAACTGGGCTTATTATCAGGCAGAGAAGAAAGATACTGTTTGGTCCTGCTTGTCCACAATAAGATTGTAAAAATCCATGAAAAATATTTTGAGGGCTTAGTGTAAAATGATCTCCTTATGAACCAGAAAGCAGCAGTGAGAACTGCACAGAAAACAGCCTTGAAACCAGTAGTAGTACCCCAGGTTTTGTGTTCTGTGTGTCACCTATATATAAAATATGTATGACACACTCATGTATATATATATATATATATATATATATATATGCCACTTCTGTATGTAACAGTGTTTGTTAATATATCCTTGATTATCACACTCAGTTCACTTTGCCCTTCATTATTTCAGTGGTCATGGATTTATGGTTTGTTAATTCTCCATTTTTGTTTGGCACTCATCTCTCTTTGCCCAGAAATAGAGCAGGAGAGGGGCAGGTAGCTGGAGTGGTTGGTAACTTTTGATGTCTGCAGATGGTTGTGGAGCCTTTCCAAGGGACAGTGTAGATCAGGAGAGAGACCAGAGCACTTGCAGGCATTCATTTTCAGCACAGAGTTGGAGAGATGAGTAAATGCAATGCTGCTTTGTGGATCTTTCCTTTTGATCTATCATTTTTAGGAGTGGGAAAAGGTATCACCTGTCTAGAGATTCCTGTGTGACTGATACTTTCAATTCTTTCTAATAACAACTGTTCGACCAGCTTTCATCTTTTTAGGTTCAGGTATCTTGAAGGCTGATTCCCAGCTCATCTTCTGCTGGGTTTGACAAGGTGCTGCTGTACTTGGAACATGTCTAAATGATTCCTGGTACTGTTGCTGGAGGTTGTTCTGGAGTTTCTCTGTGTCTGCATCTCCAGCCAGGCTGGTTTGACAGCAGTTCCAGCAGAGCAGGAAGTCACAACCAAATTAAAATGGGCAAGAAGAAAGCAGCAGGATGGTTGTGGAGTGCCATCTTCTACTCCTTTAGCAGCAGGGAAAAAATAGGCCAATTACACCAAATGAAAAAACCAAAAAAACAACAAACCCAAAACAAATGTTTGCTGGTATCACTGATTAGTGTATAAATTCAATTTTTTTTTCTGGAATGATTGATACAGACATTGATTGTGTGTTTTATCACGTTGGGTTTCTCTGCAAGAAGTACTGATAGAGACCAAGGAGACGCTGAGCCATGACCTGTCTGGCAGAAGGGGCAGGACAGGTTCGTGCACAGGGAAAATTGGAGAGGTGGGGGAGAGAGAAAGACAGGAGCTCAGTCAAATTGCAGTTCTAGGATCCCCAGGACTGTTTGAGAGATGAGGCAAATGGTGTGTGCAGCTTTTGCTGCATGGAATTTTTGGGGAATCACTTACTTTGGCTTTTCCAAAGTGGATTTGGGAAGTCATGACCTACCTGCGCACTGAGGCTTGCCTCACTTCTCTGTGTTTTGTTTTTTCCTTAAAAAGTGGCACTTGAACACAATCTAGTTACTATTTTTAGGAAACAAACAAGCCATGAAACATGTTAATGTTCCGTGGATCAATAATGAGGGATTTCAAGCCTAAAAAGACAAGGGTCTGGTTCTCTTTCAAGTTTGAATGGCGTGCGAAGTAGAGGTGACATTTCCTGTGATAATTTGCGTCACAAGGGCTCCTTAGAGCTCAGCCAAACAGAAATTTTATAAAGGGTTGGATGCAGATGATCTTAAATTGCAGTTATTCAGTGATTTTGTAATTAAGCAGAGAGTAAAAATTGTGATTTGAGGTCAGTAGGTCATTAGCTTTCCTAATGGATTTGACTGTAGGTTGTAATATGGCTTCTTTATGATAGGAATATAGGAACTGCCACTTTGCATTAGACTAATGGTCTTTCAGGTCCTCTACTCATGTGACTTTCATTACTTATAACTTTTTTTTTAATCATTTTTTTCCCATACTTTATTCTCTAGTTGTTAGAAATAGCCTTTGAAAATGAAGGCCACTCAAGGTCAAGTTTCAGAAGTTCTGTTAGTGTTTATTTGTGATCTAGAGGAGGAAGCATTCCCTGAAATCTGCTTTTTACCAAGTCCTTTATAGCTGAAGGTTAAAAAATAACCAGGTGATGCCTCAATACTTGTATGTGCTCCTGTCTTAATTGATCAGACAGCCTGATGATAGAAAATATAATTTATCTGATGTATTTCTCAATCTGCAAAAACATTTCAATTGTTGAAGCAGTGGCTCAGTAAAGGCTCTGCTCCTGCATCTCACAGAGATGAACATGAATGGACAATGTGCTGCAGAAGTCATCTGAAAGCAAACACAAATTAAAAATTCAGACAGGTGGTGGATTGTTTTAATTTTTTAAGGGAACTATATTGGCTAATATTGAGTTCCATAAATATTTTTTCATCCAGAAAAGGGTAAACTGACAGCTAAACTCAGACAATTTTTTTAATGCCTGTGCACAAAGCAGTTTTTTTTCAATGTTTAAGCAGTCAATTTGCTGGGAATCAGGGCCCCTGGACTGTGTTCCCACTGTAATTTAGAGATTCATTTACTTAGATAAGGCACTTAATCTCCCTGGGTCTGCTTCCCAATAGTAAAAGAGAAATAATAAACCTCAGTAGTCTTAATTATGGGTGTCTTGTTAGGTTTAATTAATTCGTAAGGGATGTTAATGTCACCATATGAAAACTGGCGTGTGGGTGAAGTGTGTGTGTGTATAATTACATTTAACTCTCACACACACGTTGTTAACAGAGCTCTGTGAGGGCTGCAAGGCCAAGCAGGCAGGAGCAAATTCGAGTTTTGCTTATGGACACTCCCTTGTGACCTCTCATTATGGTAAATATTTAATTACACCATCATCTGCTGTCATCCCAGCAGAAAGCCTGTCTCATTCACTCCACATCAGCTGCAGATTTTCACCTCCTGTAGCCAGGTCGATTCCAATTCCCCATCTCCAAAAGCCTTTGGGAATCTCCTGAAGGAGTAGTTGGGCCAAGGTATTTTTTCTCATTTCAGGAGCATTTCCTTGGCATTCAGCAGATCATTGTGTGTGTGAAAGCAGTGTCCCTGTCTTCCCAATTGCAGATTCATTTCCAGAGGCAGTTTCCAAGCTGGCTGGCAGGAATCCAGCACTGAGGCTGCCAGAAGGGTTTGCCCAGCTGGGGTGTGAGTGGGGCACTGCAGCTCCAGGTGCCTGCAGGTGAATGTTGCAGTAGCAGGTACTGAACAGATGAACCTTGGCTTTGGAAAAGATCATGAACTCACCCATTTTGTGTGGGTCAAAGAACTGTAGGACTCCATCTGTTACAGCAATTGCTGTTAAATTTCAGGAATTTCAGGAATTTTGTGCCAGTGCTCTTTTCCTTCTTACGGTTACTCCTAAGAGAGAATACCTGTCTAGTACAGGAGGGGGTCACATCTACATTTCATGTTCCTAGGAACAACTCTTTTATATTCAGAAAACTGATGAGGGAGATAATTGTTTTCTAAAATTAAGGGATAGGAGATCCATGGAAAAATCACTGAAGGCAATCAAATGAAGTTACAGGATTTATTATTGCAGACTTTGGGTTGTATTTCCTCAAGCTGTTGGGGTTCACTAATTGTTTTGAAATACTCTTTCTAAAGGCTAATTTTGTTTTAAAGACTATTTTCTACTGAGGACTGCCAGTACAGCTAATCCATTATCTAGCACTGAGCTAAAATACAGTATTTGCAGTGTTGGGATGTGCTGTATAGTGCTGAACACCTTGTGGTGTTCAAATGTTTAACTTCAGTGAGGCTCACTGGATAAACCCTGCTTCATTCAGCTGGGAGAATGGGTTATGAAATTAGCAGAAGTGCCATCATTAATACCTATTATTCTTGTGCTTCAATGGAAGATAATCATGCTCATTGCATTTCCAAAAATAGAGGTGTTTTTCCAGGACACAAATTGCAACTTTTTTTTTCTCTCTTGTTTAAAACTATTCATTTTTATGAAAGTAGCAAGGAAAGTACATTAGGACAAAATTGGTATTTCTGTTCCATAGATTTAAACTTCTTCAAAAGCCAGAATTTTTATAGAGGAGCTGTTTTATTAAATTAAAATATTGCTCATTTTACCTTGTGACTGGGACAACTCCCATAGGCTTTTTTTTTTAGCATTATTTAATTTCTAATTTAAATAGTAGCTTTTTCTTAAGACACAGGCTGCATTCTAACTCCCCATCCAAGGCACACCTTGGACTCTGGTAAAGCAGAAATAAATGACAGCAAAGACAGAAGAATTAAAGGAATATCTAAACAGAGGAGTCAGGATTGTTTCCATCCCTCAGATTCAGTTGCATGGAATGAATTTGGTTCCATGTAAAGCCCTTTTCCCAGTCCCAGGCATCTGGGATGTGAGGCATGCCATGAACTTAGAGGATGCACTGCTGCTGTCACACTCAGTTACAGCAGCTCTGTGCTGGTCATCTGAATTTATGTCACTCCCCTGGTTTGGAGCAGCGTCCCCATCATTTCCTGTCCTCTTCAGCTGAATTATAGGTGTTCAGTGAAACTCAAACACTGATTTGTAACCCCAGGTTTCTGTTTCTTGGATTGCCACATACCAGAGTAGCTCCGTGTCTGGGCTGTCACGTACATCACGTGGGTGGTGATGCTGGCCTGCATCCTTCAGCCTTTAATTCTCCCATCAATGTTAGGATCTCCTCCTTAGAAAAATAACACCTGCAAAACAACAAATAGGACAGTAGCATTTGATGCAATTAACGGCTGATATGTCAGCTTAATGTTTGATTTTGCAGCCAGAGATAACAGTGACTTCAAAAGCTTTGTAGCCAAGACTGGTGCTGCTAACTCTGCAGTGTTGATGAAAGCTGTGGAAGTGTCTCTGAATGATGTGAAAAGTGAATTATACAGCACATATTGGCTGAAGTGTTTAGAGTTGTCCAACTGCATTGTGTGTTTTTCTGCTCAAATAGCTCCAGGACTAAGATTTTGAATGCTTACAAAAAAAATAAATAAATCTGAAATGCCAAAACCATAAATGAGCATTTTAGAGCTGACCTTTAGAAGGTACTTGTGTACACTTTGTACGCAGATTGTTTTCAACAATCAGACTCCTATTTTAAATTCTCAAACCAGTGTAATGAGGCAGGCCCTGTGTTAATATGGTGATAAACAGACACTAACCACAGTTACTCATTTTTAAAATCCCTGAAAACCTGTAGCATCCATGTGCTAACAGTCTACAAGAAATTTAAAAGTGTAATCCTCTCAGGTGCTGAATAATTGCCAAGTAATATGAAAGTATTTCTGAGCCTCTCTGTAATGCTGTGAAGTAATTGTGGGTGCACGGGATGTGGTTTGAGTGATGAGAGAAATTTGTCTGAGCCACTGAGCTGGATGCTCGCACGCAGCAAGGTCCACGAGGGATCATGTCTAATCTTGAATGTGCAGATGGTGAGGATTAGGTGTGAAAGGATGTAAAACCCAGCAGCAGCTGGGGACAATGAAGTTCATTATAAATCTATTGAATATTTTGAACTGCTAGGTGAGAGCTGAGCAGAAAATGCAGCGAGAGGTGGCATTTTATTGATTCAGTGGATGTATTATTTAAATAAATCTTGCTTAAAAGCAAACAACTCTTTGATGAGCATCTGTGGCACCACAAAGCTGGAATATATTTATTAAACTGATTGGGTTCACCATGTAACCACTCCTTGAGTTTCCTGGATCTTGGAATTGAATATACACCTTAAAGACTTAATACTGGAACTCAGCATTCTGCCAAACCTGTTTCACTTCCTCCTCCTCTACCAACAAACTTGGAATGAAGAGTGGACCCAAAATAAATTAGAAAATCGTAGTGGTTGGTAATGAAAAGTAAAGAAAAATGAACAAACAAACAAACAAAAGAAAACCCAACAGCAAAATAAAACAGAACAGAACAAAAACACAACTTTTTTTTGGTAGACTTGAAATAGCTTTATGAAAGATTGAATATTTGTATCTCAGGAGGGCAGAAAGGTGGTGTGATCTGCACAGTGTCACTCAAAGGCAAAGGGCAGAGCTGGGAGAGGGGTGCCTCTGCCTTGAGCTGCACTCTCTGGAACCTGCATGGGGTAATTCATATATCCAAATTACCAAATCAACTGCAGCAGGGATTTACCAGTGGGAAATGTCCGTGTTCCTGGTCAGCTCAGTGAGAACTGGGAGAGGCTGGAGAGGGGGATTGAGGAGAGAGAAGAATCCAGGACTTCCATGTGGGGGAGTTACTTGGGAGCTGAGGAGGTGCAATGCAGCAAAGAGTTCCTTTGCTAAACTGTCTTTTCTCCAGAAAAATAAAGATGAAAATTTGCATTGCTCCAAGACTTTGGAAAAGAAAAAGAAACCAGGGGGCAGCATGGCCAGGACAGCTGACCCAAGCTGGCCAGAGGGATTTTCCAAACCCCAGAATATCATCCCAGTTTGTAACCTGGAGTGTGCTGGGAGGGGCTGGTCTGTGCTCAGAGACGGGCTGGGCACTGGGCAGTGGGTGCTGAGCAACTGCATTGTGCATCACTGGTGTTTCTTGGGGTTTGTTTCTCTCTCTTTTCTTCATCATCATCATCATCATCATCATCATCATCATCATCATCATCATCATCATCATCATCGTCGTCATCATCATCGTCATCATCATCATCCTCACCACCACCATCAATTATTATTATTAGTATAAATAATAACAGTAGTAGAATAACAACAACAACAACAATTTATATATAATATATTATTATGTATTTTTATATATATATATATATATATATACACATTTATAAATAATTTTATTTTATTTCAATTCTTCATCTGTTCTCATCCCAGCCCTTGGGTTTTCCATTTTTGGATTCCTCCTCCCCATCCCTGTGGGGCAGGACAGTGAGTGAGAAGTCCCATTGTACCAACCACAAAATTTCCATACAGCTTCTCTTTAAAATAAAACTTGTTTCAAAGTCTTGACAAAAGAAACCCTTTTTTTTTTCCCCTCCTTCCAGCTAAATTCTGTCAATTCAAGGATGAAAATCAAAGATACTTACAGTTTGTTAAATAATGAAAAAATATCATATTTTAAAGCTTTTGAAAATAATGCAAATACTTTGGCTAGTAAGACTTATTTTTTAAAGTAATGCTTTGGTCACTGGAGATGCCAGATTGATGGTCCTGCTAAATAACAAGCTCCAACCACAGATTAAAGGAGTAGAAGCGATGGATTGTGATGCTAATTTCCATACTTTGAGCTTTAAAATTGTTCAGGACTTACTGTTTAAGCACAAAAGAGTTCTTCAGACAATGCTGCTGCCCTGAAATTTTTATTATTTTCTCCTTCAGCTTGAAATGGCAAGTTAAAAATCAGTTCTCCTGACTAACTTCTCTTTGCAGATGGATCTCTGCTGAGGGTTCATACTGTGATTCTCATACATTATCTAAAGACATTTGTTCTTCTTCTTTCCTCGTTTTATGTATTTTTATGTATAACTATTGACTTTAATGGAGCTGCTCCCAGTCTTCTCTGCATGCCTGGCATTTATTTTATTTTATTTTTGCTTTTGCTTAGGCTGTATTGTGAAATGAGAATAAAGCCACCAGTTTGTTCTTTGAAAATATCCAGTATTATTGCTATTTATTAGAACCATTATGAAAACTATGAGCTAAATGGAGATGATGTGAAGAGAATTCTAATTTTAGTGACACACAGAATAGAAGCATTTGGGAAATGGTGGCTCTCACCCTGGGGATCAGTTTGATTGTTCCTACAGATATGTATGGAAGCTGATTCAATTATTCTCATTTTAGTATGTTGATAAATATAATATTTGTGGATAAAACTGATTTTTTTTTTCTTCTTGCAAGAATGCCAGGATAAATTATCAACTTTGTATGTCCTCTTCTTTAATACAAGAAAGAAGTGAGTCCTATTCCAGATCTTTCCTTTTTAGAGCAGTGTTTTTATCCATAGAAATCTTATGCTTTAGGAATTGTATGAAACCTCAGACATAAATCAGGAAAATACCAGGGAAATGTTTGACTTGTTTCTTACATACAGGCACTGCACATCCTCTGTATCAAAGGTGAAGAGAGGCAATTTTTATTTTGTGAGTTGATCTGTATTGCAATCCACGACTCTTTGGCTGTCCCAGAGCTTGTTCTTCATGAGGCCAGCAGAGAACAACAAATGAACTTGTTGGCAGCACCAAAGTGTGGCAGCACTCAGGTACAGCCCTGCTGTTTTAATTGGATGAGAGCTTTAATGAGCAAAGTGAGGTTAATGTGCAGCCCCAGCTTTGCAGCCCATCAGACTGACAGCGTTTCATTGTACTGTCGGTTACCAAAATGTGGTTTTTCTTCCCCACGATCCTCTCTCATCATAACTTTTGCAGCAGTAGGGGGATGCAATTGATATGCAGTCAAATTGTTCCTGACAGAGAGATTTTAAAAGCTTTTAGATTGGATGTAAAGAAGGAAACCTTGTGTTTGCAGAGTCTGCTCAGTCCATCCATCTGCATTAAGCGTCTTAGAGTTGCGCTGAGCAGAAATGACACCTTAAAGAAGACGAAGTGCTGCTTAACTTTTTAATGTCATTCTTGGGAGGTCTGAAGTTGAATATTTTTCTTTTCCTGGTTGTGCTATCACTGCATCATTTTATGAAAAATAAAACAGTACTTGTGTTTTTAATAGTGGACTTTTCTATTGTTCCTCACACACCACGGAGATGGGAGTTTGTGCCTCAGCTTGGGGAATGAAAGCCACACACTGGGAATCAATTGACGTGCCCTTAAATATCTATTTATGAAAGAAGAAATAAAGCCAAAAAGAAGCCTCCTACATTTCTTACCACCAGACCTCCAATATTTCAGATTTGTCTTTTAATCCTGCTTCCAAATCCATGAAGATTGTCATTAAAATTAAGGGTTATTTTGGTCCCAACCCTTCATGATGGGCTTTTTCAGAACCATTGAAACTTGTTACTGTCAGGAATTTTGTATTTTTGGGATTGCATTTATTCCTAGTCAGTTCACACATGATTAATTTTCTGCCAACCATGTCCTTCATTTTAAATCTTAGTCTGCACCATTCTATATCATATCTTTCAGCAGAGAAGTCTTACAGTGGTCCCTTACAGCCTTCCTTTGCTACAGCTGCACAATCTCAGCTCTTTTAGCTTCTTTTTGCAGCCTTCCTAACTCCTTTTTTTTTTCTGCTTTGCTCATTTAGACTCCTCTTTTTGGAACATAAATGACAAGAACTGTTCCAGATGAAAACTCACCACTTTTCTCAATCCCATCAATTATTTCCTCTCTGTTCTTGCCCAACACTCCTGGTATTGCACTTGCCTTATTCACAGGTAGATTAAACTTAGAGTAATAGATCTTCCCTCCAGCACCATTTTCACCTGATGTTTGCCTGACTTAAAACAAATTCTTACCAGTGGTCCCTAGATTAAGCAGCTGAGCTTCACACTCTTTGTTTCTAACCTGTGTCATAGATTTAAACCTTGTGGTTATCCAGCTCTTCACAGTGAGAGGTGTTCAGATTTGTGATTTAGATTCAGTCCAGTTTTTTCCTGCATAATCAAATTTCCTGACTGCCAGTGTGGATGTGTGATTGTACTATCTTCTTAGTCTCATCAGATTTTTCAGTTTCTCCCTTGCCCAAGCTCTGCCCTGCCATTTCTTCCTTAGATATGCTGCAGCATCTTGCAGGCTGGAGCCAACAATCCCCTTTTTCCTAACCCTGACATTACTATTTCATGCTCAAACTTCCCATTTATTCCTGACCCTGTTGCTTGCCTTTTCTTTTTTTTTTTTTTAATATTTTGTTTCAAAAACCATTTTAAACCACAGTTCAACTTGGGCACAGGATATATGAACATGGGTATAACCTTCCTGTACACTTTTCTTTAATGAAATAACTGCAAAATGGAGCATCATTTAAAGACTTTATTTGTATTTAACATTAGCTTCAAAAGCCTCATCTAAATTGACATTTCTGCCTCTGAGTTACACTTAAAAGAAGTACAGAAAAGGTCTATGATCACTTAAAGTGCAGTGCAAATTACAGCTAAGAATAGTGCAAGGAAGTTTTGCTTTGGAGAAAGATTTATTTGAGGGGGAAAGTACTTAGCTATTCACAAGGAGCTAGGTCATGTAAGTATAAAAGTTATTTTCAACACTGTATCAAATTCAAGGTTAAAAGCTCATTCAACTCTTTTATATTAAAGGTAATATTTATAATATTGGTTACATTGGATTGTGCTGCTCGAGACATTTTAATATTAACAACGTAAATGCTACAACAATGGTACCTCTGAGAAATATGTAATATATGTCTGTGCTGCTAATAAAATTCTTACTGCCATTATCTACTTTATCTCATTTCCATTAAAGTGATGGATATTAAGCAATATGGAATAGAAATGGCTATTTGCTCTATTTTCTGCTTTTCTAGCTGGCAGTGGGTAACTGATGAAACTGATTTTATTAAGCACGTTTTAGATTTCAAAACTGGACTGTAATAGATGAATAGCAGGAATAACACTAACGATGACTTTGGTCATTAGTACATCAAGATATTCAAGAGGTTTTCTAAGGGTGTTCAGTAATTTGCTTGACAAACGTGACAATTCTTGTAGCTGTGCATAATTTCAATACTTCTTTGCTGTTTGTAGTCATGTAACAAATAGATAGGAAACTTTGTTTTACGTAACCTAGAAACAAAAGCTGATTTGCTGGCGCAGAATTTAAAAATCCAGATAAAATAGTTCAATAGTTACCTTTTCATCATCATTTTAAAGAACTATAGAATTACCTACAAGACACCTAAAAAATGACCCTGTCCCCTATTCTCATTTGATTGCAGAATACAATAGAATTCTTCCCCCAAAGTTGTTCTGCCAGCCTGCCGAGGTCCTCTCCAGACTGACAGTTCTCATGCTGTGCTTAATGTGCAACTATCCATCTTTCTTCTAAATTATTTTGAAGAATAAAGAATTTTCCCTCACAGGATGTTCCCCATATCCCTTCAAGGTGCTTGCAGTTCAGTTACCTTTTGTCCATTCTCCAAGAAGTTTTCAGTTATCTTAAAATGCCCTGAACAGACTGGATGCTTTATCTGAGGATGCTTTCCCCATCCACTGTCACCTCTCCCTTGGCATAGTTTGTCTCTATTGCTGACTCTCCTAATTCTGCAAAATTCTGGAGTTGATTCTTCCAGTCATGGAAATGGCAGATAATTCCCAAAAGTGCTGCCTCTGAAGGTGTGATGTGAGAGTGTACAGATGTGAGATTCTCCTAAAAGCAAGGAAACAAAAAAAAATAAAAATATTCTTTTAAAATTCATATGTACTTTTTTCCAATAGCCACTTAAAAAAAAAAAAAAAAAGCTGCAATTTCTGTAATTACCACGTTGCAGAGGAAACTTCTAGGGGAAAAAGTAAAATGAATATGATCCATTAGTATGCAAAGCTGTAACTCAATACAGTAAAAAGAATTCATGGGCTTGTAATTACATTTGGTGCAGTTAATTGACTCTCACTTCTTTATTACTTTATAAACTGTGAATAAGATTTGACAAAGGCTCACACACACTCACACATATTTGTTTTATTAATCAGTAACTTTATTTTGTATCACAATTAAGCCCTAAAAACCAATCTGTGTCCTCAGCTCTCTGTTGACATCACCAGCATAACAAAAGTTTTGTGAGGTCAGGAGCCCTGAGACCACCCCAAATACTTTGTGAAGCTGAGACTCAACTCTGTTCACTTCTGCTTACCTGAAAAATACTTAAAACCCTTTTATTCTGAGTCATTTGGCTGCGGTGTTTCTTTGTTTGTAGATGATAAACAGGACTGAGAGGAGCTACAAGCCAAGAATGTCCAACATTGCTGAGCATAAAGCCTTAGGAAATAAGTAATTGAAAATTGTAATTGACTTCACATAATTATATCCCTAATTTTCAGAACATTTGTATGTTAATCCCCAGGCAAAAATTGAAATGCACTCTTCTGGGTTGTTTGCTTGTTGCAAAGGCAGAATATTAAAAAACTTTGTGTTATTCCCTTGCCTGGCTGTGTACTACAGGGTTGAAATTGTACAAATATAATGTGCTGGGACAAATCAACACTGAGCACAGCAGCCTCCCTGCTATTGAAATGCTGGAGAGCTGCCAAACAAACAAAAATAAATCATTTCATGTGACATTATTTTGACTACTTTGACAAAAGGGAAAAGCAACAAGACATCAATTACAGGGCTCTGCCAAACTCTGCCACTGTTAGCAAAGTGTTGTAACTCTCCTTTGCGAGAATTTGGTACTGAAATGGTGCCAAAATCCTCATGTACCTTTTGGGTGCAGGTCAGTGCCATCAATCTGGAAACTGCTTCGGGATCAGTAGTGACACACAAAAAAAAAATCAAAATATTTTTCTTATTTATGAGTCCCAGTGTGTTACGGTTCCACCACTTCCCAAGTTTTGGGAAAGACTGTGGGCAAATTCAAAGAAGGTTAAACTGAGGGATAAAGACAGGAAAGAATTTGCCTGGGTGAATTCTTCTTCCTCAGCTTTTCCCTCTCCTCTGTCCCCGTTCAGCTCTCCTGGAAATGGATTTTAAAAAGAAGCTTTTGCACTGTTTACTTTATGTCTCCTTTGGGTTTTGTCTTAAATGCTTGGAATTGAAAGCTGCTTTTTGTTTGTTGGTTGGTTTGAAGGTTTTTATGTTTTTCTCCCTTTTTTCCATCTTCTTTTTATTACCTTAACCTCTTCTGAAATGCAAGATTTAGTTGTTGGTCAAAGATGAACTCTTTCCTTTACACTGTGTTTTAGCAAAATCTGGGCTAAAATTGGGACAGTTCAGTTCTTAGAAAAACTAATTCTGTCTCTGCCTTGTTAGTGAAGAGGTTATTCTGGGGAAGCTGTCACAATTCCATGAAGTGTTTTAAATACTCCTTCACTCTATAGGCTTTTGGCCAAGTTGTGCTCAGGAATTCCAATGGTGAGGTAGGAGGTAGGGTGTGCTTCTAAATCCAGAGTCTAATTAGGGAAAGGAGAGCTCTTCACCTGAGAAAAAATCGCCCACAAGGGTCTGAAAGGGATGGTAGGAACTCTTAAATGATATTTGAAAATGCAGTTCCCAGGACAGGTCTCAGAGCACATTTATCTGCTTCCTTTTCCTCTTGCTCAAGTGCCCTCCTGTGCCGGGCAGACAAAAGCCAGGCCAGGTGTGTGGTGAGTTTCAGACAATAAAAGCATTTTGTGTGATTTTGTGCTTGCTGTCCTTTCTGCTTGGCCACTTCAGTCCAGTGGGGCTTGAGGTAAATGAGGATGGGAAGGATGTGCCTCTCTGCTGAGCTGAAATCTTCCTCCTGTGGCACCATTCCAGGCACTGTCTCCAACCTTCCCAGCACCAACTGCCTTCAGGATGTCCAAGGATTTGGGTTGTGGTCTCCTTAGGACCATGGAAGGATCTGAGGGAGAGGAAGCCCTTCCTCCAGCCCAGTTTGGTGTCCCTTCAGCTCTCACAGACTGAGAACGGGCTGTTCCAGTGGGATTACAGGAAACCTCAGCAGGTGGGGACGGAAAATATTTGGGCTCAGCAGTCACTCTCACCCTCTGAGCCAGAGAGGCTGCAGTTTGTAACAGGACCAGCACTGATCTATGGGATGTGGAACCACACAGAAATCTCTTTTATCACTTTTTTTTTTTGCCATTGGTGTGGAGGGGTTTAAGTAGAAGGAGTGAAACAGAACCTTGCACTTGGGAAAGCCTCCCAGAATTGGGTGGTGCTTGAAAGTATCTAGCTCAGGGACTGGAGTGGTCTGTGAACAAATGTGAATGTTAAAGGAGCATCAGCTGAAGAAAAGCTGGTGGGTTTGAGCTGATTTTTTGTGTCTCCTTTTAATTTTTTTAGGCTAAAGAGCTCCTGGAACTCCTCTTTCCTAGGTGGGGTCTATATTCAAAATAGGCATTATGAACACACACTAAGGGACTCTGAAATCAAAACCATTTTTTTTTTAACCAGAAAGGAGAAAGGGGCAAACCTCATTCATATATCAAGGAAAAAAAAAACAAAAACAAAACCAGAAAACAACAAAAACAAACAAACAACCCCCAAAAAACAGCACAAAAAAACCCAAACAGTTTAGAGAAAATGAGTAGGAAAAAAAATCCACGGGTATGTTAGAAACTGCAAAATAAAGTCACGTGAACCTCAGGGAATTCACTGCTACTGATTTCTGCAGGTTAGACCCACTGTGGTGGTGAGAGCTGTGCAGAGAGTTATGGCATGGGCAGATAATTGTGAAAGCTCATTTGAAATCCTGATAATAATTGTAGGACTTGGGTAATTTGGATCAAGATATAAAAGAAAATTCAACAAATTTTCAACAAAAAATGGGGTGTGGGACTCCAGCAAAGAATTGTGAGAGGTGATTAAGATGGCAGAAATACACCATTCTTTTAAGTAAGAATGAAGAGATGAGTAGAATTAAAGGAGTTAAACATATTTGAAGGATACAGATTGAGGCACAATAATTGATTTTTTCTTGTAGTCTTGCATTGTGGAACAAAAACAGAGACAAAGCACTTGAGCTTTGTGTAAAGACTTCATGATTTTTTTTTTCATAGGTAAAACTTCAGTCTCTTCCATTCAGAGATCCTGATATTTACTTACAATCAAGACCTAAATTAAAATCTGCAATGGTCTGCATTTCCATAGTATCATGAGTTACATGGTACATCTTAAGACTCACTGTAGCACCAAACCTTTATCTAAAATACTTTTTTTCATATATAAGGTAGAGAAAGAATGCAGTCCTGAGTCAATAAATTCTGTTTGGATTTCCAAAGACAAGGTAGACTGCAGTGTTGAATTGAATTGGCAGTAGTGAAGTTGCATATGTCAGTACTTCCTGCTGTCTAAAAACTAAGAGCTGAAAGACTCCCGTAGTCTTTCAGCCTGTGAAAGTATCTTCAAGGTAGTAAATGGACCACTCATCTTTTAATTAAGAAAAGGGGCATTAAAAAAAGCAGGTATTCCTGCAGCATCTCGGTGTGGTGTGTGGGAGTCTTTGAGACTGACATGTCTCTGCCTGCTGTCTCTGGGAGAGATGTGCCAAACCTTCTCCAGAGTCAGCTCCCTGCAGGGCCCCTGACAGCTCTGATGGCACCCAGCCTTCCTGTCAGCTCCTGTCCATCATGGAAAAGAGTCCTTAAGGAGGAAGGGAATCCCATTCAGAATGGGAAGTGCTGCCCTGTTGTTTATTCAGATTAGCAGAAAGTGTCACTGCAGTTCCATAATGGCTGAGGAAAAACAGATCTCATGGTTGGGTCACCAAAAGGAAGGAAGAAGGTAAGAAGCCTAAAGAGGGGAGCCTTTTCTTCCTGCCTCGGTGGCTTAGTCCCACTGTTGGATACCTGGGGCCAAAGCTCAGAAGAAATTCACCCACACAAGGTATGAACTAAACCTTTTTTTCGTAGATAGAAGCTCACCCTGCAGCCATGTAAATACACTGAGATCCAGCTGGCTGCCCCAGCGTGCCTCAGAGGGGTTGGGGTGAGTCGTGAGCAAATGTGTGGAGATTTCAAGTATTTACCTTAAACTCAGTCTGGATGTGGTGGGCTTGATTTTCATTTCCCTTCAATTACAGTCCTGCCCCCGGACCTGCTTATTAATGAGAGAAGGGGATTCTGACTGATCTCATTCTGGGAAAGTGTTTCCTAGGTTTTAGAGATTTTGTCTCACTGAGGATGGGAAAGGTGGAGGAGATCCAGAGGGGGCAGATTTGGAAACCTGCTAAGGACACTGCCTGATCAACCAGGGCTCTGCTGTTGCCAGAGAAACAGGACAGTGCCTCTGAGATTCCTGCATGTGCAGGATGTGCAGAGCAGCTACTAAAAGCCTCCTGGGTTATTAAGGCATAACTTGAAACAGGAAACAAAATCTCACATCTAAGAGTAAGAAAACTTTGACATAGTTTAATAGAAATGATTAGAATTGTAATCTCCCTGAGACATGTTAATTAAAATAACACAATAAATGGTGCCTCAGTGCAGAGTTTGACATGCACTGTGGCTTTAAGTTGTTTTTAATAAACATAGTAGACAGTAATATCAATTTAGGAAAAAAGATAAGCAGGAATAAAATTCAAATTTAAATGCAAAGGTTAGAGTAGAACAGATGACTCATGCTTTATCTGTATTGAAGTAATTATACAGTGAGAATTCAGAACAGTGGCTTCGGACTTATAAAGAGCAAATCACCATAGTGAGATTTATCTTCTAGCTAATTTCATGGGCAATACAAAAGTTTCTAAAACCTGCTACTTGAAGGGTGGGTACAAAAAGTCATTGCTTCTTGATTTCCACTGGCTTTTTTTTTCCACTGAAGAACTTATCAATCATTCATGTTTACCAAATCATTTTACTTTTTTCCTGAGATTTCTTATTGAGGCAGTTGATTGCTTTTTCTGTGCATTTTTAAACTTTCCAAATGATATTCATGTCTGCTAGAAATGGTTGCCAGTACATTTGCAGTGTAAGAGTCTGCAGGCGCAGTGATAAACAAATGTGTTCTCTGAGGAGATCTGGGAGATTACTGAGCTTTTTATTGTGCCTTAACTCACCTCTGAGCATCCTGAGTGCTTGCTGGGACTGGTGGCTCTGTTTTCAGAAAGGTTTGATCATAAAACAGAACAAAGACATTTTAGTTATGAGGATTATAGAGATGTTGATTGAAGCATTTTTAAAGTCTGACGTCAATAGATGTCAACCTGCAGTGAGGTACAAAGTCAGATTAGTGTGAGGCTGTGAGGTGGTTTGCAGATGGCTGAAATGCTGCACCAAAACATTAAAACATGTGATTTGTAATGTTTATTTCACCCTCAATCAGAATTTATAATTTTGAATGCATTTATATTTTCCTTTAATCATCAAGGTTAGAAAAGTATTGGTGTCCAATCTGTTTTCCCTCTGTGTTCAGGAAAACCAGATGATTAAATGCTGTGATTAAGTGTTTTGCAGATCAGATTCTTCCTCCTTGGACAAAAGGAAGGAAAGATTCCTTTACTTTGGGGAATAAAATAAGTTTTCACTGTTTCAGGGAAGAAAGTTCAGGGGTGCAGGAGGGAAGAAGAGTGGAGAGATCCTAAGGAGTCCATCCTCATTCTTGTGGTTTCTTTCCCCCTCTCCTCTACATCCATTTGAAGTGGGAAGAATCTCAGTGATGGCAGATCAGGCCATAAAGGGAACTGGGATGAGGTTTGGACTTTAATGTCTGAATTGTGCTGTAGGAGATGTTTCTATGAAACCACTCAAAGTAGTTATCAGGCAAATAAAGTCTCTAGCCTAATACCTGATTGTCATATTTACTGGTTTGGAAATAACTGACTCTTTCAAACAGCACTGAGCATTTATTAACTGCTGTCCATCTTCAGATTCTTCAGGAATATTTGTCAGTCTTTTAATGCTGTAAGAAGACTATTTCCTCCCTCCAGCCACTCACAGAATTGTTTCAGTTTTCTTGGGAAATTGCCTTTCATGTTAAATTTTCAATCCACTCCTCTGGTTTATATGAAGCTTAACAGAACTTGCTTTTGCCCTGGTGTGCTGTGGTTATGTTCATAAACCAGTTTCCATGTTCATTTTACCTGAGCCCATTTGGGCTGTCGTGGTGGAAAGGTGTGGGCAAAGCACCAGGAAGAGGGTACGTGGGCAAAGGAGGGGTGGAACAAAATTCTTGCAGGGTGAATCTGCAGACATGGATGTGTCAAAGAAATCAGATCGTTTCTTCACCTTTTGGTGATATTACACTCAAATTATTTCTATAATTTCTCTAGGGGGTTGGTTTATATTTTTTTTTGACATTACAGGAGGAAAGTATGGTGAAACATTGTTTGGAAACCTGAGTTTTCAGCATGAATTCACACTTTTTAACATATCTATATATAGCTGTATGTATCTATATATGTCTGTGCATATATAGATATATACAGACATATATATAGATACATATATATAAATATAGATATATTCAGACACCTGCACTGCATAATATCCTTAACATTTACCATTTCTATACCTGGGTTGTTAAATAATTCATCCATCATAATAAGAGCGCTGTTGTGATTTAATGCAAGAATAACACTGCTTACTCTTACATTGTAAAAAGTTTTTTGAGCTTTTTTTCTCCTCCAAGCTTCTGTGTAACTTGGGATTATGCAGATGGACCTTACCAAAGGGTTCTTTGTTGGGTATGAGTCAGCCAGTTTAAGAAAAGGGATTTATGCATCCAAGCAAAAGATGGCACCTTTGTATCTGAGTGTATTTTACTGTCTGGATGTTCCAGCTTTGTTCCACCCCAGCTCAGATTTTGAGCTGGGCTTTTATTCAGTGCAGAAACACAGAATGTGATATTTTACCTTATGCTGAGGTGCCACAGCTGACCAAATGAAGAGTTTTCTATTAGATGTTTTAGCTACTACCAGAAGTCTTTCTTGTCTAGAAGGTGGATAAAAGCAAGAAGACAAAGTCTCCCATGACTCTTAGTCTAATGTCAGCAGGAAAGTAGTGGGGAGATGAATTTTATGGCAGTTAATAAACCATGCAATGAGAGAAAGGCCAGATAAAAGTCCTTTCAATACGCTATTTATTCCTGAAGTGGGGAGATATAAGATCAACACTTCTTCCTCTTAGTATCACAAAATTCTGCTGTCTTAAACACCTTTCTTAAAACAAAACAAACCAAAACAAAAATTAAATTTATTTAATGAAAAAATAAACAAAACCCAAAACCTTCTGCAATTAACATAAGCAAACCTGCAGGGCCAGAATATAAAACATTAGAGGTGTTGAGATTCTTCTAAAGGATTTCTGTTTTAACTTACAGACTTTTAAGAGTAGAATTGTAGTAATAAACACCTGTATTAAAGTTTAATGTATTTTATGTTAAAAACAAATAGGTGAAAACAGAAGTGGTATTTTTTTTTTTTTCTGTACAATATAGTTTTGTCAGCTAATCAGTTAAGAAAAACTCCAGGCAATAAATAATTTTGCAAAACCTGAAGAATAATAGCCCTTAGAGACTGAGTGTTTTCAAGACTCCAGTGTGAAGGGATGCTGAGGCCCCAGTGCAGTCAGATGGCTGTAATTCCTTGAAGGTGTTTTGTAGTGTATGAAATAACCTTCGAGTTCTAAGGGAAAAGGATAAAGACATGGAAATAGAATTAAATAAAGCCTGAATTCTGCTGTAGTATCAGGAGGTTTCGGTAGGGAGTGGTTAACAGCGTGTTCAGCCACAATGATTGGGTGCATTTCACAGGATTTACCTTCTGTGAGAACCAATATGAAAACATTTAGGCAATTTGGAAGTTCTGCTCCACTTTCCCCATGACTTTGCCCAAACTATCTATTAAAAAATGAGATTGTTAAATGATAGAGCCTCTCACATTCAGCGCTGTTTTCTCTAAAGAGCCACTCGTATAATTTCAGATGGAGTTGTGACAGATGGGCTCCCAGGCAGATCTGGCTGGGTGGAAGTTTAGGTAGTTGCTATGACATCATGAGCCCTGAAATGGTGGTGGGAGGATGATTTTGGAGAACATACTTGGCATGCATGAGCTATCACCTGTACTATGCCATGAATAGTCTTTTGGGAGATCTGACAGCAAAGTGGCAACTTGGGAAAGATACACATTCATTTTATAAAAATACTCCACAAACATGAAAATTTGTGAAGGGCAGGCAGACTGTTCTGAAACTTTTCCCTCTGCTGGTGTGTTCTGGGTTTCTATCTTGAACAAGGAAACAAGGAAGGACACAGAAATAAAACTAGTTCTGGATCTGACCTGTAATGGAGGGAGAAACCCCCCTTTTAAAGGTCAATTCTGAAAGGCAGCTGCTCAGGGATGGAAGAGCTCCATTACCCTGCTCTCCCTTCCCAGGAGAGCTCAAATCCTTTTTGGAAATGTGAAAGGGAGGTAATTTATGATATTAATGTGTTAAATATTTTAACTGCTGTCACTTTGAAAAGATCCCCTCTGCCCTGCTCAGGTGAGACCCCACCTGCAGAGCTGCCCCAGCCCTGGGATTCCCAGCTTCAGGAGGATGTGGAGCTGCTGGAGAGAGTCCAGAGAGACCACAGAGATGCTCCAAGTGCTGGAGCCAGGCTGGGAGAGCTGGGGGCACTCACCTGGAGAAGAGAAGGCTTTGAAGAGCCCTCAGAGCCCCTTCCAGGGTCTAAAGGGGCTCCAGGAGAGCTGAAGAGGGACTGGGGACAAGGGCTGGAGGGACAGGACACAGGGAATGGCTTCCACTGCCAGAGGGCAGGGTTAGATGGGATATTGGGAAGGAATTGTTCCCTTTGAGGGTGTGAAGCCCTGGCACAGGTGCCCAGAGAAGCTGTGGCTGCCCCTGAATCCCTGGAAATGTCCAAGGCCAGGTTGGATGGGGCTTGGAGAAACCTGGGATATTGAGAGGTGTCCCTGCCCATGGCAGGATGTCTTTTCAATCCCTTCCAGCCCAAACTGTGCTATAATTGTCTGTGTGGTTCTCTGAAACAAACCTTACATGTCATAGAATCCCAGAATGTCCTGAGCTGGAAGGGACCTACAAGGTGCTGCAAAATTCATGACATTTCCATGACATAAAGGGATTCAGGTGGACCAGATCAATCTACTAATTATGCAAAATACTTGAAAACCTTTGGGAGATGGCAGTGCAGGGTATTTTTCTTATGTCAGTGAAAGGACAGTTTTGGTAAAGTGGCCTGCACATGACCCACTGCTGTTCAGCAGGGAGCGACCAGAGGAAAGTCACCTTCAAATGTGACACGATCCCTGCTCGCTTGTGCCCCTTCTCTGAAGGATGTTGCATCTTTAGTAGATTCAAGAGAGAGAATGAGTGAAAATTCCTTTACATCAGGACAAATGTCAGTGACAGTGCTTGAGGCTATAGGACAGACCCACTTCTGCCAAATTAACAGGGCCAGTAAGATCTGGCAGAGGGACAGAATGAGCAGCTGGAGAGCAGGAGCATCTTAAATCTCTACAGCTGTTTGCTTCTGTGCAGCTGAGCCAGAACTTCACTCAATTCCCCATTAGCTGGAACTGTAACAAGATAAATGGAAATAAAGCAAGGTTGCATTCAACTAATCAAATTGTGAATGGTTAAATTGAACCAGTGTTCTCACATAGATGAATCCTATGGTGCATTAGAAAAATAATTTAAAATAGAGTTAACTGCAGGAGGACTTCATTTAGGAGGCCAGATTCAGAAAAAACAAGAATAATCTCTTTTTGAATGAGTTTGTTTTATGCTGTATACGACACACAGGAAAGTGTCTGGTTCGAAAAACAGCTTCATTATAATTTAAACAACTTCAGGGGAAAACGGAGACAGGAGTTTATTCCTTTACTCCTACTCACCAGTGTCTCAACTGCCAACATAATGCAAAGGCTTGGTACCCAGGTAGAATAAGGTATTTATTTTGGTGAAGTCAGCCTGGCTTTGGGGCTGGCAGGAAGGGTTTGTGTGCCAGAGGAGAGCAGCAGCTTTGTCTGATGCACAGCGATGCCATTGGAATCCAGTGACAAAGGTCGGGACAGAAAACCAGCCCAGAGGACAGTGAGAGGTGCAGCCCCAGCAG
This sequence comes from Cyanistes caeruleus, assembly GCF_971803275.1. Classification (NCBI taxonomy): domain Eukaryota; kingdom Metazoa; phylum Chordata; class Aves; order Passeriformes; family Paridae; genus Cyanistes; species Cyanistes caeruleus. Next base: position 4,163,509 of record NC_141705.1, read on the forward strand.
ATTCCCAGCCTGAAGTCAGCTGGAATCATCTCCTGCTTTTCTTTTTTTTTCCAGTAATGTGTTTTTAAAAAATAAAAGAAAAAAGGAAAAAAAAATAAAAATGATGGTAGGGGAAGGTGAAAGAGCTGCTGGGAGATGTCAGGGCCTCATTCCAGTGGCTGTGATCTGCTCCATCCAGATTCAGATTTGTAAACTGAATTTTCTTTAATGTCAACATGGTGTAAGCATATTTTTTTTTCCAACCAGCTTCTTCTACTTTCGGCAATTGTGGCTCATTGTTGAAAATCAGGTGGGCTTGTTGGCTTTTTTTTTTTTTTTTTTCCAAATGATAATTCCTTATGGATGTTATAGTTGTGAATTTTGAAACCAGTGCCCTCATGAATAACTATTTTTTCATGTAAATGATACTCATAAAATCAAATTTGAAGTATCAATTATTTTTAAAAGGTCCAGCTATTGAAATCCCTACATTTTCTTACTCTCATGATTATCAGCTTCTTCCATTTCACTGTCACTGTAGTGAAGTATCTTCCAGTAATGAATATTTAGTGACATATCAAGCAGCTGCTATGAACTATTTATCTTTCCTCTAATCTTTTTTCAGAGTAAAAATACTTTTGTCTGTAAGACAGGCATTGCATTATTAATGTTTAATTTCCTTGACACTCGTCTCTAGATCTGCTTCCTCATCTTCCTGTATCTTTTAGCTTTATTTCTGTTTGTGTTTATCTATATCTTTATATATTCTTTAGTCATCTTTTTTTTTATTATTGGACATAGGCATTTGTGTTATTTTCTTTCATTGGTTCTTTCCTCTGTAGTTTGAAGCTGAGAATAAAAACCCTAGGGAAATGCTTCCAGGAAGGTGATGGCTTCCTGCCCAGCAGGATGGGACAAACTCACAGGTTTAAAAAGAGAAAAAAAAAAATCTCACTTCTAAGTTCCTGAGCTAAAATCTACCCATGAGTTTCAGGCTGTGTAACTCACTGGAAAATTAATTGTGTTTAAGTCTAACTGGACAGATATTTTGCTGTTGCTTTAAGATGCTCTTCTGGATTCAGCTGTGGGCAATAATTGAAAGTCAGCCCTTGTTGGCTGGTGGGGAGGAGCTGGGAACAGTTTGAGGTGTTTCACTTGGTTAGCACAGGGCTGAATTACACATTACTTTGTTTTATTTTGACCTAGAAAGGTGTCATTGTGGTAAAGGATCATTGCTTGCACCTGGAGAAAGGCCAGCCCATGGGCTCTGTGGGCTGTTTGCCGTTCTTAGATGAGTCTCAGAGGGAAGTTGTAAACATTATTAATCGTGGAGTAAAGCAGGTGTGGTAAGGATCATAATCAGGTGATTGAAATGAGCCACGGGAGATGATTTGCTAGACCAGATGCAGGTTCCAATACAAAACACTGTATTATTCCTGCCTTTCCCTGCTACACAGATATTTATTTACAGACATGTCTGTATGATCTGTAGTGGGTAAGTTCTTGTGGAGCAAGAACACCTTAAAAAGTAAAAGTTATTGGGCTTTGCATTTTGGTGGAGTGTTTTTTTGGGGGAATGTTCTTTTGTATTTATTTTTTTTTTTTTCCTGAGTACAAACTATCTGATTCACATTTGGGCAGATTTGAGACAGTTAATTATTAGTGAATTATTGCTAAAATTTCAAAACAATCTCTATAGTTGTGGATGAGGTCAATTTTTTCCCCACTTTGAAGCGAGAGGAGATGAGGGAAAAGGGAGATTAATTAAAGTCAACTCTCCAGGCTCCATCACCTCTCTGTGGCAGGCAGCTGCAGAACTTGAAAAATGACTTTGGGCTACTTGACCAAATTCTGGTTATTTGCTTGGCTGCATGATAAAATCATCCACGACCTTCATCACTGGAGAAGACTACAAATCTTTTGTGGTGGAGAAAAACCCAGAAGCAATAGGAGAAACATTACAATTTCTGAAGTGGAAACTTTCAAATCCTCTTTTATACTTATGGGGAAGAATTGTGTAACTATATTCTGTAGGGAGAAAAAAAAAAAAAAATGGAAATTTCCAAGGCAGTTGATGTATAAAGCACAGTTTTAAATTGTTTTATCATAATAAATGTAATATTTTTGGTTATTAGTATTTTGATTTATGCAGATTAATAGGTTTTTTACCTGTTGAAAAATGTCAAGTAGTATATTACAAATATGAAAATAGGCAGTAATGCAATCGAGTACTGATAATTGGTCAATGGCAAATAATGTGGACTGCCAAGCAATGAAAACAAGAAAAAGCTGTAGAAGTGCAAAGTTGTGATTTTTTAGTAGGACTGACTGGGTTTGGTCTGTGATTCAGCTTTTCTGTTATTCCCATCTAATGGACAGATAATGGCTGTCAGGGCAAGTGATGTCAAAACCTCTTTCTGACTTGAAAATGAGATTATGCCAATTACTGATTGCTGTGTTAGTCCACAGAAGGATCCTGCTGTAGGGACCATTTTCCCTTGGCATTATTATGTGTTTTGGGTAAAACTGCTAAACACAGTGAGCAGTGCAGCTACATCTGTCCTTCCTTATGAAAATAAACCTTCCAGTCTCTAGCAAATGTGTATCTCTATAATTCACCTTTCTGATGATGTTGGTGATGGAGATAAGAACAAGAGCTCATAAATTTCCTTTATTTGGGTATTGCTGGCAGCTGCAGCAGTGTTTGCCTATGGATTAAGTGCTGCCAGGCCCAGGGAAGGATGTAACATCAGTGCTGCTCTTGCAGCCAGAAATCTGTAGCTGTGTCCTGGGGGAGCAGCCAGGAGGCTGCAGGGTGGGTACTGCACTGAGCTCAGCCTTGTTAGACCATGCCTGAAGTAGTAGAGAAACATTTCTGCTTATGCAGAGATTCAGAATGGTATGGGTTGAAAGAGACCTTGAAACTCCTTCCCAATATCCCATCCATCCCTGTCCTCTGGCAGCAGAAGCCATTCCCTGTGTCCTGTCCCTTGTCCCCAGTCCCTCTCCAGCTCTCCTGGAGCACCTTTAGGCCCTGGAAGGGGCTCTGAGCTCTCTCTGGAGCCTTCTCTTCTCCAGGTGAGCACCCCCAGCTCTCCCAGCCTGGCTCCAGCCCTTGGAGCATCTCTGTGACTTCCTGTGGACTCTCTCCAGCAGCTCCAAGTCCTCCTGATGTTGTGATTCCCAGGGTTGGGGCAGCTCTGCAGGTGGGGTATGATCTGAGCAGGGCAGAAGGTCAGAATCCCCCTCCCCTGCTGCTCACGCTGGGGGACCAGCCCAGGGCACAACTGGCTTTCTGGGCTACAAGCTCACATTGTCAGTTAATGGATGTTGCACATCTTTGCTTTACATGCACATAAAGAGATACCTGCAATGCTGGTAAATGGCATTTATTACATTTACTGTGTCATTTCAGCATTTATCCCTGCTGTGTCTGGTTGTGTTCCCTTATAATTTATTGATTGTCTCTGCATATGACACTGAGTTACCCCCCAGCTCTGAGAAGGGATTATTCCTGATTGGGATTGGTATGATTAAAATTAGGAGGAGGAAGCTTCCAGAGCTTTTCTGGATGCTCTTCTAGGTATCCCTTCTAGGGAAGGGATGAGAAAGTCAGGACCATCACCAAACACCCAGCCCTGCTGCACTTAACCTTGACTTGTCACCTCCTTGGTCCTTGTGTCAATGACTTGGCTGCACCTGGCAAATTAAGGCATGGATAGGCTCCTTTCAGCATAAAATAGCTTCAACTTAGCCATTTTAATTCCAAATAATCAGTATTGTTTCCTGTAGCCTGTTATTATCAGCTTGAATGCATCCTTTCTGATATAGGATAGAAAATATGATCAGAATATAAATGCTGAATTAATTTGAAATCCATTAGGTTTAATATAGCAATGTCTCTATAACAGCTCAAAATATTGTACAGAAGAAAACAACACATGCTCTTTCTGCAGAACAAATATTGGCTTTAGCTACTTTTGTAATATTAAAATGTCTTTCTTATTTTGAGTAGCTGAACTGTATGGAGAAAGTTATTTATATCAGTTTTTCAGCTTGGAAGGGGAGATAACTAAATTTGGGCAATTATGTATATTCGTAAACGAGTAGAAAAGTATGGTTTATTTATAAAGGAGCCTATATGCATATGTTAGTGCATTGGTTTTACATCCAGGTAGTTCACCTGAACACTCTTTGTTATTTTGTTTTTCTGAATAGTGTGGAATTTCCCATGGGTACTGACCTACATGCAGCTGAATTCATTCAGACTCTAAAGTGTTAAAGAGAAATCACAGAATCAGAGTGGTTTGGATTGCAAGAGACCTTGAAAGCCATCCAGTTCCACCCCCTGCCATGGGCAGGGATACCTTCCACTATTCCAGGTTGCTCAGGACTTTATCCAGCCTGGCCTGGCCTTGGACACTGCCAGGGATGGAGCTTCTCTGAGCAACTTCTGCTCATCCCTCCCCACCCTCACAGGAAATAAAGAATTCCTTCCCAATGTCCCATCTATCCCTGCCCTCTAGCAGTTTGAAGCCATTCTCCCTTGTCCTGTCACTCCATCCCTTGTCCATAGTGCTTCTCCAGCTCTCCTGGAGCCCCTTTAGGCACTGGAATGTGCTGGATGGAAATCCTAATGCTATATATAGAAAGTGAAAAATGTGTTTCTTTTCAAGTTTTTTAAACTTAATTAAAAACATAAAACAATGGGAATTTTTAAGGCTGTGTAATCTGAACTCATAAATAATTACATCAATTTGATTTCTTTTCCCTGATAATGAAGTGACTGTCACATTGATTCCACAGAAATCCTTTGAGCTCAGTAATCACTAAATCCACCAGACAACTAAGAGCAATAACCCATAGCTAAAATAAATTTTTTTCAGTAAACTCTTAAAATACACAAAAACTCTACCTTGTAATCTCCAGTGTGCTTTTATACTGTGAAATTACATCCCAAATCCCGTTTTACTGTGTGGATTGGGTTCTTGCAGCTGTGGAAAAGTTTTGCACATAATGTAAGATAATAATCCTTCTATAGTCAGCCAACGGAGAGACACAGAAGAAAAAAACTCACAAATTACTTAAGACACCTATTTGTGATGGGTTGAATTATCCTTTGGATCTGTCAAGTGTAATGATCTTTTATTCTTTTATTTCTTCTTTTTCTAAAATAATATCACTTCACATAATATAAAGTTGGGTTTTGAAACTCCATGTAACTACTCAATTTTAAAAAAAAAGGCCGTAAAAAGTATATGGATGAAGATAATTGCATTCATCACAAATAAAGAATTTAATATTACTTATCTGTCTTTTTGCCTTTTATCTAGAGATGTCAAAATACATGACAAAGGATAAAAAAGTATCACTTTTGAATTTTGCAGATAGGGAAAATAAGTACTGTCTGTTATTTTCCTCAAAGTCATAGAAGACTACAGCAATATATCCCAAGTTATTTTACCATGTCTAATGCCTTGTCCATTAAAAGATGCTGCATCCAGTAACTTTCCAACCCAAATGGGATTTCCATTACACTCACAACTTTAGGTTGAAACAGATATAAAATCTGTAGCACTATTTAAGGAAAAATAACCCCAACTGAACGACGTTCTCATTCACAGGGTCACATTCAAATGCTTTACAGAATTACCATTTTGTGCTTTTCTTTTAGGGAAAGCAAGAAGGAATTGGCTTTTAGCTCTTCCTCTTCTTGCCAAGAGTACTTTATCTTTTCTTTAAGCAAATACCTCTTGTGCTTATTTCCTGCCCTTAACTTTTCTTCTGATACTCTGCAGCTGAAGGGCAGCTCCTGCAGTGAGCAGAACTTCCTAGGAAGTATTTTACAAAGGCAATTTGGTATTAAAAATGGAAAGGTGCTTTTAAAACAGAAAGAAAAGAAAAACTTTTATTAATGGCTCCCATTTGTTGTGGTCATCATAGTGTTTATTAATGGTTTTATACTTGTTTTGGAACGACAGAATCATTGAATTTGGGAAGGATCTTTAAGATGATTGAGCCCAGTTGGTGCCAAGGCCACCACTGCCCCATGTCCCCAAGTGCCACATACCCATGGCTTTTAAATCCCTCCAGGGATGGAGACTCCAGCACTGCCCTGGGCAGCTGTGCCAGGGCTGGATAATCCTTTCCATGAAGAAATTTTCTCCAATATCCCATCCAAACCTCCCCTGGCCCAGCCTGAGCTGTTCCCTCTCCTCCTGTCCCTGTTCCCTGGGAGCAGAGCCCGACCCCCCCGGCTGTCCCCTCCTGGCAGGGAGTTGTGCAGAGCCAGAAGGGCCCCCTGAGCCTCCTTTTCTCCAGGCTGAGCCCCTTTCCAGCTCCCTCAGCAGCTCCTGGGGCTCCAGACCCTTCCCCAGCTCCATTCCCTGCCCTGGAAACACAAATGCCATAGAAATTGTCATGCTTTCCCCCCATTTTGTTCCTTTTTACCCCCAAGAATTCCAGGTTTTACTGCAAAACCCTCTTTACTTTAATCCCTGGAAACTCTTGACCATTCTTACAAAATTTAATGCTAAATATTCTCACAACAGCCCTGTGTTTTCATGTTTCACGTGACCCAGGTTTATTATGAAGTTATAGTGTCCTTTATCCTTATCCATAAGATTCTTCCATATTCCTGAATCACAGCAGTTGTTCAGCACTTTGTGAATTGTTAGGAATTGTAATACAACCATGGAATTTAAACTCTTCAAGCATTCCAGAGTTCTAAAAGATCACTAGCTTCAGTTTAGGGAGGAGAAAGAAAAGGTTTTATAGTTACTAGGGAAAAAATAACAGTTTTTACAGGCTAATGGGGTTCAGAGATTTCACAACTGGCTTGTCTTAGTTATGGTGAGAACTGACTTCAAGCTGCATCTGAAAAGCATCATTTGAAATGTGTAATTTTGTTTCATTTTGCATAATCAACTGCAGTGAGGGGTGACAATCCATGAAAATTCACAGCCAAGATCAAACTGCTTGAGGGACTGTATGAAAAGTTTTCCCATCTATAAGATTTACACAGGGTATGATATCATGCCAAATTTAAGATCCTTTAATATATATTAAAATAATTACAATAGTATTTTCTCAAGTGTCTGTATTTTATAATAAGAGAAATATTTCAAAGTTGGGTTGCTATTTTTCAATAGATTTTTATTTAATATTAATATTTAATAATAATATTTAATATTTATATTTAAACATATATGGTATTTAAACATTAGATAAACATCTAAATATTGGTTGTGTGCATGGCAAGAAATTGATAACTTCTTTAAACATATATAATATGGTACAAAAACTTATATTAAAAAATAGGAAAAATAAATGTTTGGCAGCAAAGCTGAATATTTACTGCTTAAGGTACCTTTCAACATTATTAAAAAGCAGCATAAATATTGCATTGGTTGTCCTTGGAAAATACCAGAAAATATTCCTGATTTATTATGTGGGAGGAAGAGCATGAAAAAAAAAAAGTGGTGCTGAAAAATAGTATATTGCAGGAGAAAGAATTGACTAAACAGGAATTTGTAAAGCTTAACTTGCTCTGTGCAAAGTTCCACTGGTTTTGGTTTCTGGTGTACAGAACATCCATCTCTTCTCCGTTTGTGTGCTGAGCAGAATTTGGCTTCTTAATAATTTAGTTATTTTCCATACTGAAAGAATGCACCTATGAGGTGGTACAGCCTCCTCCTTACATGGATGAATTCAAATCTGTATTGTGCTATTTTCATTTTTATTGCTGGATTTTACACATCAGGTCTTTGCCTTTGACCTAAAATAGTAATTTTGTCTATTTTATATTTTAGGTGAGTTTAGTAGTTTAATAGCAGATTTCTCAGTTCTATATTGTCTAATATTACATTTAATTTTTTTTTGTCTTGAAAACTGCCTACTTAAGCTGAAAATACACTAAAACAAAAAATCTTTAGTTTTTAATAATCAAATAGTTCTGGTCTTATGAATTTAAAGCAGCACCATTATTTTTAGCATGATCATGTTAAATGATATTAATTAATTCAATCACTATAAAATATAAGCTAGAAAGATCTCAGGGGTTTTTTAGTTCACTCCTCTGCACTACCAAAGTTGAGACACGAAGATTTAGTTGTGAAAAATGGGTATGATGAAAGATGAAATGGAGGGGGGGGGGAACAGGGAGGACCCCAAAAATCAGACCTAGAGAATTCTGAAGTGAATGGCTGAAGATAAAGGGTGAGTTTCAGCTCCCAGCTTGGGAATGGCCTCAGCATAACTTGTCTTTTAATTAAAATTATTTCAGCCTTTGATTATAACTACTGATCACTCACTTATGTTCCAAGATTAATCCTTGTTATATAAGGAATGATTCTCCTTCTTTAGGCTCCTTATTTCATTAATTACACGAGTTGAAAGGCTATAGTTGGAAACAGGAATAGGCAGCAGAAAAGGAAAAATACAAGAACCCTTCTGGGTGAGCTTAGGGGTCTTCCCTTCAGTTTTGGTGCTAAATAATTTGCCTAAATTTTCTTTATGTGGTATTGTCAAGGTGTGCAGCCTTTTCTTGGCGCTCAGACTGAGCCCCTTCACTCCTGACAGCTGCTGTGAGGATTTTCATGTGTGTGGCTGTGAGTTACCTCTGACATTGGAGGCTCTGAAACAAACTTGACTTCAGGATATCTCCCCTTTGCTCTGCAGCGTGCCCAAGCTCTCTGAAAAGCTCTCTGAAATCCAAGCTGATTGGAATTTTCCTTGTATAACTTTTCCCATGGGCAGTATTGATATCCAAAGTCTCAGTTTTGGCTAAATTTGGGTTATATCAGCTGTCAAAGATCCCTGCTCACCTTTCCGGTGTTGGCTCATCATGAGAGTACTCCAGATATTTCATGAACACTGAAAATATTTGATAATTGAGTTGTAGCTTGATTTCCCTAAAAAACTGTAATTTTTACATGACAAACATGATTTTTGTTCAAAAATGTTCTCTTCATCTCCAGGTTTTTGTTGTTGTTGTTTTTTGTTTGGTCGTTTTTTTAGTGTTTTTTTTCTGAATTGGGAATTGCAGTTCCATACAATCCTTAGAGCATCCCTGGCTTGCATGAGACACTACTTTGTTTTTAGAAATATGTTTCTGTTTCCAGTTTATTTCATTTTGGGCCACCAGTAAGTATTTTGACAAGCAAAGTCTAATCAGATCAAGTCAGTAGAAAATTACAATCCTTGTGATAAATCTGAAAGGTTTTAGCAGCATGCTTCTGGCAAGCTCTTGCAGCAAAGGACTCAAATAATGATTTTCTGAAACTTATAATTTGGCCAAGTATAAACAGGTTAGCTTGAGGACATCTTGATGACTGCTAACTCTTAGATAAATTTCAGAGTACCAGTGGAAATTATAAAAATGTTTAGGATTGTTAAGAAAGCAGTTGGTGAAATGAATATCAGGAGGGTTGGTAAATGACTGTAATAAAGGTTAAAAAAATGAAAGTCAACATCATGCAAAGACAAGGTGGGGATTTTAAGTTGTAAGGCCATACTTCCCAAAACAAGAAAAGCTTGAGATTTTTTCCACAGAAGAGGTAAAAAGAAACCAAGCAAGGGTAGTCTAGCAAAAAGTGAGTGAGGATTGTATTTCTTTTCCAAGTGATGTTTGGAGATTCACATGTTTCACACATTTTCCACTTTCAGCCATCTCCTTGGTAATTATTTCATTTAACTTTCTCTTTCTCTCTGTTATTGTCTTTTTCTCCTTCCCCCTGTTTTTGTGCCTTTCCCTCTCTCTTTTCTTCTTCTTAGGTGTAAAACAGCAGCAGAAGAATATCTATCTACATGTGCCTCCTAAGATGCACTTTCTTTTTAAATAACGATGAGTTTATCCACCCCTTTTCTCTTCAAAGCAAAATATTTCACTCGCAGTGTTTTGGTTATTGCCACGTCCTTTAAAAGGCTGTAGCAGTCTCAAAAAGATACAACAGCATTTGGAAAATGTGCAAAAATTGAAGAATATGAATTATATTGGGGCAAAAGTGTGGATTAAAAAAATAATTAAGCAAATTAGAATGTGTTGAAAATAGTGATGTTAGTTGGAATTCTCAGAAATGCTTTGGAGGCTTTGCAGTAGATATCACAAGATCCTAAAGAATGAATTTGTGCTCTAAGCAACTCATGAGTAAAGGGCTTTTATCAGTCTAATTATGAGGAGCTGGGCTACATTAAAGAAGACTTTTTGCTGATGGTGCCATTTAATAACTTTTTATTACTCAAGTAGCCCCATCAGATAGAAAAACAGTTTAATTGAGTAGCACTATCTTTGTTCCAGAAGTCTGGTGCCATATCCCGAGTCAAGCAAGACATCTGTTCATCAGTGGAGTGTCTTAATTTCAACACCACAGTTTTGTCTTTTTTAAATTTTTTTTTCTTGCAACGCTTAAATTGCCAACTTCATTGACCCCAAGCTGCTCAGACTTTGTGTTGGGCCATTTTAAATCCTGCATTTTCAATTCTGCTCTTTTTTTATTTATTATTACTGCTGTTTACTCATTGCCAAGGAAGCTGGGGCACTTTTTCTTTATCCCTAAGTATGCTTTGCTAAAATAATCTGTAGCATGTATATTCTCTTTAGAAAGAGACCTCAGCCATTCCTGAGATAGTTGCTGTATTCAGCAAGTACTGATGGACCTTTTCACTCACCTGGAAGTGAGGTAGTGGATGAAATGGTGTTGAAATTGGAGATGTGATAGAGGAACACTGGCTCCATCTCACGTTCAGCAGAATTGGATGACTCAAGAAAACATCAGTAGCAGCTGGGCTTGTGAAGTCACAGAAGGAGTTGATAAAATAAAATATAAAGGAAAGGCTGTTACATCAGTCAGCAGGAGGCTGAGCTTGTAGAAAAAAAAAAAAGAAAAGGGGAAAAAAAGGCAGAATAAAGCTAGAAGTTGAAATACAAAGGGAGGTAAAGTAGCTGTTGCCTTCTGTAGCCCCAGGGCAGAGTGTGTTTGTACAGATGCTGTGAAGGCTCTGTTTGATGGAGGCTTTTTCCTCCAGCAGTGCAGAAAACAAAGTCCTGTAACATTATTTTTGATGTTCTTTCTTCAGGCCTGCCTTTACTCTCCAGAAAAGATCTCTTAATTTTTCAGGATCAGAATATATGTGTCATATAATTTTAAGTATCCAAGAGGATATTGCAGAAGTGCAAGAACAGATGGAATCCTTTTTTCTCTTGAGCCAAGCCTACCTCTGCTTCACTTCAGCAAATCACCCACTTGAACATTGTTTTTCTTTGGTTTTTTTCATAACATGTTCGACTTTATGGCTGCAACTAAGGGGGTAGAATTCTTTGAGTTATTATAATCAAAATCAACAGTTTCTGAACATTTTCTTCTGCAACTTGAAAGACTCAGCTGTAATTCCTACTATGCATCTGCTAAGTCACGGTGCTTTTTTATTGCTTACCATGAGAATGCTCAAATGGAATAATGGACTTTCTTAAACAAGTAACACCTTTTTTTTCTTATTTTTAAAACTTTTAAAAGTACCGTAAAGTACTTTTTTTATATATAAAAAGTAGTGCTGTAAAAAACAATTTGGGAATACTTTAGTCAGTGGACAGGGATGACTTCTACCATATTTTGAAAGATCTGGGGTAACAGAAGAAATTCTTGAAACCAGAACTTTATAACCGGTATAGATGGGGTCAGGGAAGAAAGAAGAGGAGTAGAGGGGATTCTATGAAAAAGGAAAGGAAAAGAAATGACATTCCATTTTTCTTGATAAGGGATATGTAGCCATAGTCTCAACATTGAAAAAAAGAAAAAAAAAAGTCATGTATTTTTCCATTCAAGTTCCATTATTTTTTCAAACTTTTCAAAACTTTCTTAATATTTGGTTACCATATATAGGAAGCTGGAACTTTTAAGTCACATTTTGTACCCAGTCTCAAAAAAATCATAGAATGTGGGGTACTACCAGCTACAGACAATTTATATACTCAATATCCCATGGCTTGTGCATGGATGACTCTGGGAATTTCATTTCTCTGGGCAGATCAGTGATGTTCTGTGAAGTATCCATGGGGATCACCTGTGGTGTCCACTAAAGTGGCTTTTTTTGGTAACTGAATTGAGTTTCTCCTGTGTGATGGATGCATCATCTGAAATTGAAAGCATTTGAGTCATGTGGATGTCCAGGGAATGTTCTTGTGGTGAAGGGACTCGAGACCAATCTTTGATGATTCTGCCTTTTCCATGTCATCAGGTCTTAGGAAAATCATGGGGAGTAGAATCTGATTCCAAACTCCAATTGTCTCAAATGCAAGGGTCAAATCTGACCTTGTGCTCAGCAGAATTATGTCCTAATCCAGAATATTTGCCCAGCAGGATTGGACTGTATCCTCCAAGGAAGCTGCCTTCTCTCCCATGTAAAGGCAGCCTGAATAATTGTTTAGGCTGGATGTCTCATTTCTACATGGTTATATTTAAATGAAATTAAACCAACCCTTAATCTATCTGCAGATTTTTCATATGCAAATGAATGCATTAATGTTTCATTTTCATCTTTTTTCCCATAGAAGCAATCACTAGGTATGACCCAGAGCTGGTTGTGCTGCGCCATACGAGCACATGGTACTTCAGGAAGCAGAAAGAGGAGAAACAGGATAGGTATCAGTGGCACAGAAGGCAGAACTGGATATGTGTAATCACATTTTGTGTCACTCCTTCAAATGTGTAAAGACCAAAAGTACTCAGCAGAGCATCCATCATTTCCTTAAAGAAGAGAATACCAGATTATCCAATATTATTTATTTTTGTTTTTTAAGGGGAAGGTTTCTAGATTTGTGTTTGTGGTTTCCAGCTCCTCCTCCACACTTCCCTTTGTCAGTCTTCTTTCTAGCAACTCCCAGCTGCCTCTTGTTAACATTCCTGCAGACACTGCTGGTACAGGAGGTCAGTCTGAAAGACTGGGTTTTGAATTAAGTTCTTTTTTATAAGACTCTTTATGCTTATTAATTAGATGAGTCACAGGCTTGATTCACCACAGAGTTTATATTTACAAATAGCTATGAAAGAATTACTCAAAGACCACGAGCTAAATCTCTAAATGGAAGTTGTCTTCTGAACACATAATGCTAAAATTCCAGGATTTTTTGGAAAGAAGTTATTAAAAACAGAAACAACAACAAAAAAAACCACCACTAACAAGAAACTCCAAATGAATTAACCATGAAAAAAGCCCATCACAATTAAGAGCAAGAAAAAATGTACCTTAAAAATATACAACAGCAATGGAAATGCAAGGAAAATGAAAACATGAGTACATCCAAGTTTTGCTTTATAGAATTCCAGTAATCATCAGTTAAATGATAGGTGCAAACAGATAACATCAGTCTTATGTCAGCATTACACATAATTCATAAGATCTCTGAGATTTCCTTTCAAACAATAACATTTGTTAAATTAATAGAAGAGCTTTCATGGGCTCATTATAAAAATGGGAGGACTATAAAGTCACCAGCATTAATAAATCATAGGATATTGTGCAGTTATGCTGAATTAAGAGACTGTTTACATTTACTTAGAAAATATCACTGGATATCATATATCCAGAGAGTTAAAGAATAATGATTATGTTTAATAAATGTATGTTCTGCTGGGGAAAAAAGAAGAAAAGAGTGCTAATAACTGAATATTATACTGGAAAAATATGAGTTCCTTTTGTTTTAACAATATGCATCTTCCCAGAGGAAAGGCAATTTTAAAAGGGTAAGTCTAGACCACAAATTGATTGATCCTTGGGGATAGAAGCTGGATCCCTCTAGAAGGAGTGACATAAATGGATTTATTATTGCTTTTTAAGGCATGGTGGTCTCTGACTGAGCAAAGGCTCAGTTTTCCTCAGTGCTTGTGTACCTTTGGAAAAGAGAAGAGGTTCTCACTGATTAATCCTCCAACCATTTTCACCGTCAAAGGTAGAGAATGGAACAGAATTCTTTTTTCTGCAGACCCTGATTCATCCATCTTGGGACATTTATCACAATCCAGTTGGCATTTGCTTTTTGCAGCTTGACAGAACTCAGCTTTTCAGAGCTGCTGCGCGGTGGCAAAGCCAAGGCCAGCACGGGGGATGGCAGGAACAGTCAGGCACAGGAGCCAGGTGGAATAAGATGTTTTATTTCATGTAACTGTCCTGGGGTGACACAAAACAGGTTTTTTGTTTGTTTGTTTTTTTGTATTTTGTTTTTTTTGTTTCATTTGTTTGTTTTTGCTTTTTTTTTTTCATTTGCTCAGCATTAACAGAACTTGTTAATTCAAAAAGCACCTTGGGAAGGAACGTGGGGTGAGGGCTGCAATTCACTAAAGTTTCTTCTTGTCCTTGACCTTTCCATTTCAGCACTTGTACAGGCTGCTGGGTTTTGTTGTTAAATGCCAGCCTGGAGTTACGAAGGGATGAAAAATTATCAATTATAAAAAGAACTGCCTTTCAAATGAAGATCAATACAAATCCTCCTGTTGAGGCACGCAGAGCTTCATGCAGAAGCATTCAAATGTGGGAGCAGGAGGAGGGATTTGTATTCCTGGCCCTGTTATATATTGCTATAGGCACCTTACATGTCTACCAGAGTAGAAATCTGTATTGAAAATGTATTTCTGTGCTCAGATCAAAATGTTGGGTTTTTTTTTTAATAATTGTTACATTCCCCCGCTCCTTTATTTTCTCATTCCTGGTTTTTGCTCTTCAAGCTGATATTTACTGTGAGCAAAAAACCCCTATTGCATTAACAGACATAAAATTCAGGTGTAAATTTACTTAGGGGAGAAGAGAACTCAAGTGATGGTAGTCTTTACACTCCTTAGAACTTGGAATATACTGCCTGTGCTCCAGGTCCTGTCATGTACAGAGGCTTCGTGCTTGGAAATTGTATTTTCTGCTCCAAATGGAAATACCTTAAATCCTGATCCAATTTGCTCTGGGAAACTGCTTCAAGAGTTCTGGAGCATGGAAAATACTCCCTAAACACTCTGGATTAACAAAATTAGTAATAAGTATTACTTAAGGGTGATAAGGGCTTAGGAAATTTGGAAGAGAACATGAAGAAGGCATGAGATATTTTCACCAAGATGCTGATCTCATATCTGGTAAAAATCTTCATTTTAAAATGTTACAACAAGATTTTAATCCATTCTGAAGTATTTTTCTCAAATGTCTCTGGGGTTGGTTTGAATTTTGTTGTTTTTTTTTTTTACTTTTAAGACTTTTCATTGTGCCAGTCAGGATCCTCCCTCTTGCCCGAGGATCTGCAATCAGTCTTGGATTGCACATCTCTGGCAGGAACCCCTACTAATTGCATGTATTCCAAGTATTTTCTGAATGTAAGAGAAAGAAAAATGTTTTCAGAGAAATCTCATTTATTCTGGGGACAGACATGTATGCAAATACAAAGAAAACACAATTTCTGTTTGTGATTCTTCTAATTAAGCTTGTCAGCATAATCCCTTAATTGAAAAAAAAACCTGGCACACTAGTTTCTTTTTAGAATTGGTAGGTTAATTAATATTTAAAAATAATTTTCTGAAGGTTTTCTATTGCTTTACAATGCTTACAAGAAAATTACATGATTCAAGATAGACTATCCAGAGGTCATGGGTCTGAAACTGTTCATCTGTTTTGATTCTGATTCTCTGTTCATCAAAGATATTTCATGTTGGAAAACAAAAATTAGAAGACTGTATCACAGGCAGAAAAAGTTGCAACAATTGAAGAAATTCCCTCATTTTTTCTCTTCTGACCTGCAAATTACTGCTTGTTATAAAATATGGCCAAAGAACAAAACACGTGAGGACACTTAATTATCTTTAAAACCGTCAGAAATAAAGGCTTCTCTTCAATGCCTGCCTGGTATTATTTTTTTTAAGCACTTCAGAAAATTTTATCTGAGATAAATGCAGCTGCACATTTAAATTAAGATTATCTTCAGGCTAGTAATCTCATTTACTGCTCAGCAATTTGAATTCAAGTCAAGACAGTGCAATTAGTGTCATCATCCTGCTGGGATTTCTCATTGCTTTATGGTTGTATTTACTGTTAGGACCAGACAACTCATATCAAGAATAAGTCAAGATAATACATTATTAGAGGGAGAATATGTCAGTAAATTTTGCTGCTGCAGCCTGATGAGCTGGACTTCCCTTCAGACATCGATTCTGTGTGAGCTCTAACAAGAAAGTCTCGTTAAAAGTCTTGACAAACTTAATAAATTTCCTTTTCAACACAAAGATTAATTTATTTCAAATGACATTCTGGAAAGTGTTTATTTTTTTTTTTTCTTTATTTTTTCCCCTCTTCTTTTAATTGCTGTCTTAAAATTATAGCTGCTTTGAATATTTATATTACAGGTATTACGTTTATAATTTGGAATCATGGCAGCCTAATTTCTTTATTTTATTTAATTTATTTATTTATGTATATAGTTATTATTTTTTTTTTTATGAAGAAGTTGTTAATATGTGTGATTCTGTATGTGACCTGTATCAGTTTCAGTGTCAGTGAACTCTCTGAGTCCTTCAGGTAATGTTCCCTTTGCAAGGGACTGTGAGGAGCCCATTCCAGGAGGAGTAAAGGTTTTCCCTGGGGTTTCTTCCCTGAAGATGCTGCTGCTAAATTCAATAATTCCATGGCAGTAAAGAGGAGATCTCCCCACTGTCCAGCCTGTTAAATCAGAAAAAGTGCAGGCATGGGGGATTTTTTACAAGGGAAAGGTGTGAAGGAATGAATCAAAAGCAGAGGGAGGACACTTTAAACAAAGCAGAAGAATTTGGGTTAGGTTTGAACTGCATGGTAGTTTGGGTTAGGTTTGAATTGCATGGTCAGTGAAAAGTTTAGTTTCAAACTTAGATAATTGTTTAAAAATAAATATGTATAGAGCTGGAGGGGCACAGCTGTGTATCCTTGTTTGGTGAACAATGTAAACTGTGCAAAAATGTGTTGTGCCAGGAGCATTTCCAGTTTCCTGCCATAAAGATATTAAATGTGTACCTGGTTTTAAGCTTTTAAATTGAGTAATGGGATTTATTTGAGAGGACTGTTCATATCCACCAACTGCCTTAATGCTTCAGCAGGCAAAGCAGCTGGTGCTGTCACGACCTTGGAGTGGTTGTGTGTGATACACTCACACCTCTCTCTGTGTCTCTGTATTTCTCTGTGTTTTCATAATTAAGGAAATATTTAGAAAGACTGCCCTGCTCGTCTGTAGATCCTTCTCTATGTGTATTTGTCAACCAACCCTGCATAAGATGACCTTTTACCCTGGCTAATAAATATGCTTCTCAAAAGACGATCCTTTTCTTATTTGTTGTGTCTTCTACTTGGGATATGCAGTATTTAATTGAGGGTATCTGGGTAAAAGGAGGGAATGGTGAAGAGAAAATTCCATGGAGCCTGGAGAATCCCACTACAGCAGAGGTGCTCAGGTCTCTTCTCTGTAGTTTTGAGTGTGTTATGCACCATTCATAAGTTTTGTTATCTTAAATCTGATCATCCAGTTCCAGAGGAGCAGATAAAATATTGGAAAATGTCAGGATTTAGCAGATTGAGTAGAAATTAAAAGATAAAACAGTTTCAAATTGCTTAGCTAGTGTGAGGTTCTAGCACAAATTTTAATCAGGGTTCACCTGTCAGTTGTTTTATTGTAATATAATTTGCTGGTCTAATGCTTGCTACTCTGGCTGTACATCAGATTGTCCACTGAATTCTGTATTTTTCTTTGTATAACTGAATGGCTTGAGCAACAACCCTTCAACAGGAAAAAACATCAGCAGAACTTAAGGTCATTTGAGACTGATTCCAGATGTGCTCAACAAGCTTGGGACCATCTGAAGTTACCCAAGAAAAATAAAATAAAATAAATAAAAAAAAAAAAAAAAAGAATTAATTTTAAAATCCCCTTTTGCTCTAAAAATAAAATCATCAGGTAAAATCAGCACTTGCCAGAGCCATTCAGAGCTATGAAAAGGGCCACATTCTGACTGTGCTGCAAAACTGGAAAGAGAGGGGAAGAAACACCAAAGATACCCTAGTAGTATCTTTTTTTTTTCTTTTTAATTCTTTCAGTGTTTTTTTTTAAATATATAACCATTTTATTTAATGTCTTCAGTTACAAAGTGCGAGAGGAAAATAAAATTGCTGAAAAAATGCAGTGAGGTGAGATTTGATTCTCATAAAGAAACCTAAATTGCAACATTTCAGTTGACACTGGCATCCTTGGGCAGACAAGATTCCATCCCCAAATGGAACAATTTTCCCCTAAATTGAATTTGGAAGTTTTTTGCCATCTCAGCTTTTGTAAACTCCAGTTGTTGTGGGTTTCTCTGCTCTTAAGCCTGGCCTAGCCTGAAGGACACAGAAGCCTCCCGTGGACAGCAGAACCACTGAGGCTGTGTCTTGTGGGACTTGTGGTTGGGTTCCCCAGGTTGACATTGCAGGCTTTTTGTGACAATTAGGATTTGTCCACTGAACTTTCCTGAAAACGAATTTTCAGAATTAGATATTTTCAGATATCACCCATCTGTGAAGTTGTAATGAAGCTGAGAGGGGTTTTTGTGGTCTCTCTTGAGTAGGATCATGTTCAAACTCACACAGGGATGGAAAAGTGTGGAGAAGGGTTCACAGCCACAAACCTCAGGCTGCAAACAGCACAGGACTCATATTCAAGAAATACAAACCTTCTGGTTCAGTTCCCTTAATCTTAAAAGCCCTGTGTTTTAGATTTTAATTAGTAAATAAATATTTGGTTGTGATAAGCACGTTGATTAAAAGTACTCAGATTTATTGAAAAAGACTTTTATTTGGCTAGACATGTTTATCAGCTAGATTTGGACCCTGTGATGCTAAATGCTCTATACTGAAAGAAAATTACATTTCCTGCCCTGAGGCAAAAACTTCATTTGTGTACTTTTCTAAACAGAATATTGGATGCAATTTGCCGCCGCTGCATTTTTTTGACTTCTTAATCAAATGTTGTTATTTATTTCACAGGCATTTCTGCAGTGGGATTATTTGAATTATAAAATGGCCAAGACTGTGACTTTAGGCTTTGGAAGGGATTGCCTGTGTAAACACTGGGAAATTCCTTATTAGAACCCCCAGCTTTAACATGCTCTGGTTCATGAAACTGACAGATATTTCCAGAAAAAAAAAATAAATTAATAGATACTACAGAAAAATAATATTTTTTAAAAATAATATTTTAAATATTTTATTTTTTACATTTTCTATTTTAGGTATTTATAGAGGATTTGGAGGGGAAAATGGTGCAACTGGCTGTGTCATCTCAGAGGTTTGGGAATAGAGATATGAGCAGATGTTAATGCTGGGGCCACCAGCACAGAATTCACTCTGATGTTTCATTAGCTTTTCAGGAGAAATATACTCTGTATTTAGGGAGAGCCAAGGAATGCTGGTTTGCAGATAGTTCATGATGCATAACTTGCTTATGTAATACAGTATTTTTTTTTTCTGCTTACAATTAAGAAAGTAAAAGTTAAAAAATGACAGGAAAATATTAGATTATATTTGATACAAGTGCCCCACAATAATCTGGAAAAGTTCTCTGTATATTCTTAGATTATGAAAGTTAATACAACTTATACATTAATACATTTATACCTTTATACCAGAGTGTGTTTCACCCAGGCTTTGGTCTCCATGTACATTTTAAAAGTATCACAGAATCCCAGAATGGGTGATGGGTTGGGGTTGGAAGGGACCTTAAAGACCTTCTGGTTCCACCTCTGCCATGGGCAGGGACACCTTCCATTATCCCAGGTTCCTCTGAGCTCCATCCAACCTGGCCTTTAAAACTCCCAGGAATGGGAACATCCACACCTTCTGTGGGCAGCAAATGAATTCCAAGTGATCATCTCATATATCTGTGGGCAGCAAATGAATTCCAAGTGATCATCTCATATATTTTTCGTAATTCAGGTACCACAATGCTTAGACCAGCTCTCAGAGCAGGACAGTGCAGTTCAGTTCATGCCACATTCCATCAGGAAAACCTGCCACAATTTTTCCCTGTGTTTGTTTTGAGTCTTGCACCAGAAGAGTGCCAGCCATGAGTGTTTGGGGCAAACTCAGGCCCAAAAAAGAGCAGCTTGTAATTGTGCTACTTCAGGAGTGGTGAAATTTATGTGTTACTCTTTAAATGCATGAGGAAAAGTCATAGAAATCTCTCTTGGAGCCCATTTTATTTCATTTCCCCCCAGTGCTTATTCAGCCACACTGAAGGGCTCTTGCAGGTACAAAGTCAAACCTTCCTGCACTTCCCCTGCTCTTTAGACAATTAAAGTTAAGCATTTCAGTGTTCTCCATGTTGCCAGCAAAATAATTTCATAGACTGCCTTAGGTACTGTGTTAGTGTGGGAGGAATCAGGCTCTGAACATGCATTTCTCTCCTGTCTGATGTAGTTTATAGGCATAACTTTAGGGTGGCTGAGATTGAGTAAAATAAATTTTGTGCTCCTTCCCATTCTCTGCCTTCAGGTCCTGATTTTATTCTCTCTTTTTTTTGGGAATCCAAATTTACACCCCAAATTTACATGACAACTCTTCATTTTCATTCACCCTTACTTAAGTGGAACATTGCCAGTTTGGGCAATAGAATCACAGCCTGGTTTGGGGTGGAAAGAACCTTAAAGACCACCCAGTTCCAACCCCTGCTTCAATTCCTGACAATGTTTTGCAAGATGAGTGAAAAAACCCCACATTTTAGGTCATTCATTCAGTTTTCCTAGAAAATCAAGATTTTTCTCCTATATTTTCCTACTGTGATGTTTTAAAATCTGCCAACTAAAGATCTTCTGCCTTTTATCCTGGAAGCATATTCCTCCTTCAAGCAGGCATCACTTGGCAGAGCTTGGAAGATTTCAGGGTTCTTCTTGAATGGCTTTCAACCAGTATTATGATTACAGTAATAACTTGTGTTAGAGTATTACAGTTATCTCCAGAGAATTCTTAATTGTATACGTGGAAAGCAATATAATATTGCTCATTGAAATTTACTTTTTACTGTTATCTTTAATATGGTCACAATTCTTCCTGCAAAGTGTAAGTACACCTGGGGTGATGGCTCTCATCTTCCATGCTGTGCACACAGAGCCATAATTTTTATTTTGTTAATTATATAATTTAGTTACATAAAATGTGCCCAGAAATCTTGTTTTACAAGTAATAAAATTAAAAATAGTAAACTGTTTTATTTACATTGTGAATATGCAAGTTCTATTAATGTAGCTGTATAAAATAGCTTTAGTTAATATTTATGCACTAATATTTATAGTTAAATGGCATTTGCAATGGAAATTTGCTTGCAGATTCTCCATTATGATATAAAACTGACTTCTGTGGAATATTTAATCAGGCTCACATATTGGCTTCTGATCTTTTTCATCCCTACAATTTATGTCAGCTTCCTCATGAACCAAGTTCTTTATATTAAGAGTTTGGTTTAAGAGAATTCTTATTCTAAGTTACATTTAACAGAACTTAGTGTACCAAATATTGCCATGTTAGAAGTGGGAAGAGCCTTGTATTGTGAATTATCTTCCTTCAAACTTCTGTGGAATTTTATGTCTGGTATGTACAAGGCAAAAATGCCAGAATAATTTTAGGGTTTATATGTTTATAACTCTAGCAGTCACCCCTTTCCTGCCCATAAGTAAATTAATAAATAAATAAATAAATAAAAATTAATAAATATAAATAATAAATATAAATAAAAAAAAACCAGCTTTAGAATTTCTTGATAATTTGCAACCATGTATTTTAAAAGGGGAATAAATTTTGCATAACTCGCATCATAATTCTGTCACTAGGTTAGGCATCCCTATATTTTTATGCCTGCCCCCTAAGGAGTAATTAAAACATCATGCCAAGCTCACTGATGGAAAAACAAAATGGGTTTGGCATCTGAAGCAGGCACAACTGTCTGAAAAACCTTGTGAACCTCCCTGAGGCTGGAGAAGCAGTGGTGCTGCTTTTAACACTGTTTCCAGTGCTCACCTTGACACAGCTTGGGACAAAAAATAGATAACCCATCTTCAAAAAAGTATTAAATACATCACAAACTCACTCTGTTTAAAAGCTTGAAGCTGGAGTATGTGTTCTTTCATTTTTATGTTGTTGTGTTTTGTTTTATTTTTGTGTTACAGAGTTTGGTGCTCTGCCAAAACCCGAAAGGTTTGGGTTTCTTTCTTGGTTAGATGTGACAGGAGATTGATCAGTTTACACTGGTACTGCACTCTCAGCTCTTATTGAGGCTTCTCTTGAGGAGTGGCTGTCCTTCGGCCACTGGAACAATGTGCACAGTCTCCAAGAGATATCACAGCCCCAGACTGCTCCAAATAACTTAAAGGGAGATACTTGGATATGCAATCACAGAATCACAGAGTGGTTTGGGTTTGAAGGGACATTTAAAGCTCATCCCCAGTCCAACCCCGTGCCGTGGGCTGAGGCATCTTCCACTGGGTCAGAGCTCTATCCAACCTGGCCTTGGACACTTCCAGGGATGGGACATCTGAAATATCCACACCATCACAAAAAGTTCCCACTTTGTTCTTTGGTTCACACACCTGTAAGTTTGGCTTTAATTTGATAAAGCACAAAATTTCTGCACCCACCCAAAATGTGTAGGTGGAATTAGTCCAAGTGCCCAATAAAGTGTGTTATTAGAACAGGGCCTAAACTGCAAGCCTTGATAGGAGCCTGATTGCTTCTGCTTTCTCTGAAGATTTACAGCATTCCTTATTTGTGCTGTGCCTTGTTTTCCATGAATTATAATAGCAGAGCTAATCAAAACCTGCAATAAATACTGATATCACTGACATTAGATCAGCAAGGGGCATTAATACTCATTGCAAAATAAAACAACCCCGGAAGATAAATTATTGGAGGAAGGATAGGCATTTCAGCTGATTTTATTGTGACACCAGAAATTAAAATCCAGTGCAATATTGACATTAAAGTATGCCCCCCTTTTTTTGATTTGCTCAGTAATACAATCAGTAACTTTTCAGTGCATTTATCATACTTAGTATGTAATAGCTTTGGCCAAGTTAGAAACCAAAATAATAGTCCCCCTCCAAACCCAGCCCATTTCTAATGCTTAAATCCTTATTTACAAATCCTATTCCACTGAAAAATTCCTCCTTCTGTGTCTAACAATTAAGCAGAGCATAATTTGGCATGCTGACATTGCTGATCAAGCTTTGAGTTGCTCTCAGGGTGCTGTTACCCACTGAGTCTTTCCACAGGGCTCAGTTTGCTGCATTTCCCAGCCAGGACACGGATCCTGCTGGGATCTGCAGTCGTGCATTAACTCAGCAGCTGAAAAATGTTTAACCTACATCTGAACAAACTTAATCTTAAGCCTAGAAGGAATTAGCAGACCTAGGGTAAGGTGAAAAAATGATTCTGTTTAAATTTGGGGGAAGGGAAAGAATAAATGTTTGAGGACAGCTATGGGTCTTGAGTTTCCTTCAGGCTGTAATCTGGAGCCTCCCAACACTTCTGTTTCCATATTCTGGAGGGGATCCATAGTCGAGGGGATTCCCTTAGGCTGTTATAATTTTTGGTGTATTTTATTCTGGAAGGAGGGAGAATTCTGTCTAGGAGACAGGGAAATGAAGCAAATCTCATTTAGAGAAGCTGTGCTGGTGCCTAATTTCTGTATTGTTAAAGCACAAAATTAAATTCTTGGTAGCTCTGCAGTTTTATATAATTGCCACCATTTTTCACCAAGCAAGGGGAAAAAAATGAACAATAGTGCTTGCATTTAAGACCATACAATGATGCTGCAGGGCCATGTGGCCAATGCTTAGGTCCTTGAGAAGTACAAATATGGATGAGTTCACCCCTTGTTGCCAGTAATCTTTTATTTCTGCAGTCTTTCATCTCCCTGACAACATTCCACTCTGAAATTCATGGTGTACAGCACTGGATTCCAAACCAACAACAGCAACTCAGTTCTAACAGTTTTGAGAAAAAAAACAATCCAGCGTTCACATCCAAGATTCATTATCCTGGCTGACCCAACTTTCGTGAGGGAATGAGATTTTACTGCTTTTTCTTCTCTGATGAAAAAAATCCCATGTTTTCTACCATAAAATTTTGATAATTTTCATGAAATGTGCTCACCAGTTCTTCCCTGGCATGTTTGGAAAGTCAAAATACAAAGTCAACAATAATTACTTGAGGAACATAATTTTGGATTTTTTTTGATTTTTTTTTTTTTTATTTTTTAATCTGGTGATAGTTTCTTTTTGTACATAAAGGCTTCCACATTAAAACTAAAGACACCAAAACTTTTCTCTTACCTTCTCTAAGAAAATTCCTGAAGGAATTCCAGTCCTGGTGATTTGGATGCCTCTGAGTCTGCCTTCAGCAATGGGAGTTAAAAAACTGATTTATCCCTAAAAGAGAAGAGTGTGTGTTCCCAAGTATATTGTCCTGAGGAGCTGAGAGATTCACTGATTGATTATTTCTCAAATCATTGCAAGAAGTAAACAGCCTCACAAATTTAATCAAACAGGTATAAAGCTCTTTAAATGTTCAGGACTGGAGAAAGGGGATGCAGGACTTAAACAAAAAGCAGTAGAGGAGATGAAATTGTTACTTAAATACCAGTCTGTGAAGGGAAATATGTTTAGGGAGTGCATTTTGTCTTGTATGTATTGGAAAGGAGACAGCATTAGGAGGAGATTTTTATACCTAGTGGGACTTTTATGTTGTTGTAGACAGGAATAGAAGAGCAGGATTGATGCTCTGAGTGTAGGAAGTGCATCCATTTCAAAATTTCCTTAGATTTAGCAGTGTAACCTGTTCTTCCCCCTTTAACATTTTAGATCTTTATTTTTGTTGGAATTCGTAGCAGTGCCAGTATAAAAATAAATTAAGCTATAATACAAACCTTGGGCTTGATCCAGGTATGATGAAGTCAGTAGGAGTCTTCCTACTCCGTTTGGATGAGACTTCTGGTTGTTCTCCCAGCAATTATTGATGCCTTCTGGAAAAGAAGCCTTTTTAACAAGTCTAACCCATTGATAGGCTTGTCGTAGAGTTCTCAAGAGTTTTATTTAAGCCACTCTAAGATAAGGTAGAACAGTACAGAAATTACTGAGTCTCAGTTTGAATCTCCGTGTATTTTTTATTTTTAAACTGACAGAAAGGAAATAATTTGCTATTATATCCATTTCTAGATATTTGAATGAATTACCTGATTGTTAAAGATACTAAGCATTTACACTTCAGAAGAGCACTTTGTGTTAGTAAGTGATGCAGGATGTTCCCCCCCCAAAAAAAAAACCAACAGAGAACTGAGAAGAGAAGCAAATGTTCTGAAAATCGTTCACTGTGACCCATTCTGCCTGGTGTTCTCCTTTGTGTCCTCCTTTGGCCTCCAGAATCACGTCAATTTGTGAGAACAGCTTTCTGTCCGAGGGGTTTTGCTGGGTTTGATCTTTGTAAAGCAGCAGAAAGGGCTTTGCTTCTCCAGGGATAGTGAAACTTGTAGGAGAACTCAGCATCAGAGAGGAGCCAACACTGGTAGCTGTCAGTGCACAGTTTGGAGTCTCATCAAACAGAACAGAAGCAGCTGTGATGGCCAGAATAGTCTCTCTGGGTTAAGGGATGTGAGGCAGGAGTATGGGAAGAGCTCAGGGTTTTGTGAGGAGGTTGGGTTTGGATGGACCCCACGGCAGACTGGGAATTGGATGGGAAGAGATCTTACGGATGACACAGAGCAACCTGGCTTAGTGGAAAGTGTCCCTGCCCAGGACAGGGGGTTGGAATTAGATGGTCTTCAAGGTCCCTTCCAACCAAAACTATTCTGAGTCCATGATTCTGTGCTTTGGGAACAGCATGGAGTGATGGGTGCACTTTGGAGGGCAGCTGGAGATGTTGGGAAATGTGGGAGTGAAGTGAGGATGTTCACCACAAATGAAGGATGGATTTGTATCTGCAGAGGTAGAGAGGTCAAAGATCTCTAAACTGTTTCTGAGAGTAGCTGGTAACAGCTCCTGAAGTCATCAATAAGTGCTGAGTTATCCTTCTCTTTTAGATTCAAGGCATTTCTGAGATAAAAAGTTGCATCTGTGACATTCTTGTGTAATAATTCTTGAATTTGTTTAACTGCTTTTGGAGTTCTTTAATATATGGCTCCAAGATATCTATGACAAATGTTTGTGCATTAGAAAGTATTTATTTTCCTCTGTCTAATCACTCAGTGCAGTTCTCCCCAAGGCCTTGTATAATGAGAGCAATGAATAATTACCTTCTATTCACCTTTTCCATTAAGTTTATAAATGCATGAGTCTGCCTTTTTTTTTTCTTTTTTTTTTTTTTTTTTTTCCCTCCTTTTTCCACAAAGGTCATTTTGAATGGAAGAATTTTCATACCTTTATGTACTCTTGTCTCTACTACTCTCACTGTTTTCTGTTCTTTGGCTCAGCTGTGGCACTGCAGGCACAGGTGCCCCCCACACCTTAATGGGTAATGGTCACTGTGTTGTTCTCTAAGCCTTTAAAGTAATTCCTTCTGTTCATTTATAAATGTTCTTTTACAGAATAACTCATGTTAGCACAAGATTTGCTTCCTGAGCGAATTGCTAAAATAGGAAATATTGTTGTATATCTACTGTTGGGGTGATGCAATGCTTTAATACCCATTTAGTTTTAACTGTGCTGAATATTGTGGTATATAAGCAGATTTCACTCCTTCACCAGATCTAGATTAATTAGAGACATAAAGATGAGCAAAGAACCAAAGCAGATCCCTGTGGGATTCTGCTCATAACTTCCCCTCATTGGCAAAATTGACTGACTTTGATCTTTTAACAGGATTCAGATCTATGAGGGAATTTTTTCCTTGTTACCAGATAGTTTCTTGAAGGGCTTCTGTTAATGAATCAATCACAAAATTCTACTGATGTGCTGGTACTGTTCAAGCTTTAAAAGCCTTTAAAAAGCTTAATTATATCTTGCTCATCTGCCCTTGCCCAGTGATGTGTCTGTGTGCAGTAGGTGAATCTTAAAATCTCTAACATGGTAACTGTGGAGAGAAAAACACACAACAAATCTTGTACAATTGATTAAGAAAATTTTGATAGTAAATGGAAGAGAAACAGAACCTACATCTGAATAAATTTAATCAAAATTTGAAGAAAACTATAAAGTACTTTACTTACATATTTTCTTAGCAGTGATTATGATGAAAAAGTAAGAAGACTTTTTATTTCCAGACAGCATTTATCTTGAAACTGCAACCTTTGGATATAACTAAGATTTGGAGTGTGTTTATACAATATTTATCACATAATCCAGGGCTTTTCATGATCATTAAGCCTTTATTCTTCTTCCTACTTTGGTTTCATTATTTCTCAGACTCTTTTTGCCTTGCTATGAATTATTGAGGAATCTTACCTGGAGATGGGTCATAGGCAGGATGCTCCTACTGAGATAAAGTTCACCTGCTTAAGGATGTTCAAGTCAGCAGATTTTTGGGGCAGTAAGAATTTTTTCCTTGTTACAAAGATTAACAAGGATATTTGTCTGTTAAACATTTTGGACCTGCCTCATTCCCTGTAATCCTTTTGGTTTGGAGGAGCCAGGACGGTGTGGATGGGTGGAAGGTGTTGTGTTCTCTTCCTGCTCTGAGCTTTACTTGCAACTTTTGTGCTAAGAATTTAGGCAATAACTGAACTATAGGGTGGGTTTCCTTCAAGTATTTTATAATCCCTGCAGGCTGATGACTGGTCCAGTTCAATTTTAAGTTTAGAAGTTCTTCTGAGAGTCCAAGTAGTTTTTAAAATAAATTCTTGCTAGTCCTCAGGTAAGTAAATTACAGAGAAATAAAATTATATTAGCAGTACTTCAGATAAAATTTTAGCTGTAACATCTGGCTTCTGTTACCCACTGTGCATTACCACCCATCCCAGGCATGCTAAATAATAATTTCTCTGGTGTTTTATTATTTTGTTTCTGTTGTCAGTATATTAAGAAAAATGTCAGTATATGATTAAAGTACGTAATTCTATTCTGTCAGTGGGCTACTGCCATTAAAAAAATAAATAATAGGGACAGAGAGACTGTTTTATTCTTATGAATGGGGAAAATAATCACAGAATCATGGTTTGGACTGGAAGGGGCCTTAAAGTCCATCCTGTTCTACCCCCTGCCACTTTCCACTAGCCCAGGTTGCTCCAAGCCCTGTCCAACCTGGCCTTGGACATTCCAGGGATGTGGTTGCCACAGGAAAACCCTTGGTCATATTGAAATGAGAATCTTGAAGATTCCAAAATATGAAAGGTTTATAGCACACATTTTAAGAAAAATCTGTTGATTCTATTGTGATATATCTCTTTTGTCATTAAACTCTAGTCCTGTTCACAGTTAAACCTCATTTCTGCTTATTTAGTTGCATACAAATGCCATACAAATTGAAACTGAACAGGGTAAAAATTAAAACATTGTCAGACAATCTTTATATAAAATCATGTGAATCTGATGTTATTCAGCTTTTGCCTAAGACATTCTTCTGAGTTATTATGTTTATTAAAGTGCATTTTTTTTCCAGACAGAACTCAAAACACAATTTTCTATGCAGATAAAAAATACTGGTTTGTTGGGAAGTGGAAGAATTTAATATCATTTGTCTCTTGAGACAGTAGTAATATTTATTATGTAAAAAAGACATTTTTTCTTAAAGATGCCAGCAAGCATGGGATAGCTTAGAGAAAATTCCTCTGGTGCAAGGTACAGACCATGCTCTCTGCTTTATGTACCTGATAAATGTTGTTCAGGTTTTGTCAATGTCACAAGAGCCATTAGCAGATCGCTTCAAAAGTTCAGTCATTTAAAAATGAACTGAGCTTTCTTTATTGACACCCATTATTAAAAAGAAATATAACCCAGTTGTCATGAATGACTTTCATTTCACATCAGTTTCCCATCCATGTAACTGCACTGCCTTCAAGGGACCTGCTCCTAATCTGTAACCATTATAGATTTTAAAGTCAAAAGGGCCATTCTGATTATGTGTAATCTGACCTTTGGCATAACATATGACATAAATTTCCACTTGCATTATGTCTGGTGATTAAGTCTGTGCTGCTTTGGAAGGTGATGAATAATGAATCTCACACAACTTCATCTCCCCCCAAAAAAAAACCTGTCATAGTCTCAGTTCTCTTAAGTAAGTGGAAAAGAGACAGGAACCTTTTAAGAAAGTCATCCCATGTGTTCAGTTACTTAAAGTGTGACAAACTGAGGTGCTGACTGAGGGTCTTGTCTGTTCCCCTGCCTGTTCTCTGGTTTAGACTGGCCTTGTTTGTTAACTAGATGAGACTAGTTGATGTAGAATCATGGAATCACAGAATGGTTTGAGTTGGAAAAGACCTTAAATAACATTTTCTTCCATCCCCTGCCCTTTGCAGGGACACCTTCCACTATCCCAGGGTGCTCCAAGCCCTGTCCAGCCTGTCCTTGGACACTTCCAGGGATCCAGGGACAGCCACAGCTTCTCTGGGCACCCTGTGCCAGGGCCTGCCCACCCTCACAGGGAACGATTTCTCCCCAAAATCCCACTTATTCCTGCCCTCTGTCAGTGGAAAGCCATTCCTCCTTGTCTCTCCATCCCTTGTCCCAAGTCCCTCTCCAGCTCTCCTGGACTCCCTTTAGGCTTTGGAAGGGGCTCTGAGCTCTCCCTGGAGCCTTCTCCAGATGAACACCCCCAGCTCTCCCAGCCTGGCTCCAGCCCTTGGAGCCTCTCCGTGGCCTCCTCTGGACTCTCTCCAGCAGCTCCACATCCTCCTGCTGTTGGCCCCAGGGCTGGGGCAGCTCTGCAGGTGGGGACTTATCTGAATGGGGCAGAGGGGCAGAATCCCCCTCCCCTGCTGCCTGCACTGCTTTGGATGCAGCCCAGGATGAGGCTGGATTTTGAGACTGCCCAAAATCCAGTACATCCAGTACATCCGTACCTTTCCCCTGCAGCTTTGATCTGAAGATTTCACTGTGCCTTGATCAATTTTCCTCTGGGTTTATTATTCTCACTTAGGAGTTTATTGGTGTTCTGAATTTTTTCAGCTTCAATGCCCAAGTATTGAATCATGGAAATAAATCTCGATCCACCATCACAGGTAGAGTCAGAGTCTTTTCCTCCCGTAGAGAAGGGTAAAACTTCAGATGAAATTGGGTCAGAAGGACACAATATTTGCAGTTCATCTAAAAGTCTGCAAGACATCTGGGATGTCCCAGATGGGATCTCCCATCTGGGAGTCTGTCCATATGCAGGCTTTTACTTTTGAGTCAATCCATCAAAGCAAGCATCCAGAAAGTTCCAACTGAATGTTACAAAATGACTCAGGGAAAGCACTTGGGTTATCAAATCTACTTAGAGCTATTCAGCAGAGCTCTTTTTGGTTTTCCCCTGTATGTGGATATTTGCTGATGTGTGTTTGTTAACCTGCCTCGCCCCAGAGCTAATTTACCAGCAGTCATTAAAATAAACCCAAGGAATTTGTTGCACAGTTACTGTTTTCAATATCATCGGGTGTTACATTTTTGGTGTCAAATTATGGTGGATTTTCCAAATTTTGTTGATGTTAATAGGAGCAGGATGTAACTTTGGGCATAAAGGAGTCCTTAGGTGCAGTTGTACACTATGAGTCAGGCTGAAAACATGTTCAGAGCTCCTGTGATGACTGGGCATAAGATCAGTAAATTGTTCTTAGTTATTGATTTCTGCAGGTATAACAATGTATTCTTCTATATCACAGCATTTTAAGCCAATTAATCTGAAAAAATATTTTAAAATTAATATACTTATGTTTTTAGTGGTTTTTTCTCCCATTATAGGATGTGAAATTTTCTGCTCTGCATGGCGCGTAGTGTCAGGACCAAAGGGAATGGCCTCGAGTCGCAGCAGGGAAGGCTTAGGTTGGAAATTAGGAAAAAATTATTAATGGAAAGGGTGGTCAGGCATTGGAACAAGCTGCCCAGGGTAGTGGTGGAATCACCATCCCTGGAAGTGTTCAAGAAGTGGGTGTGGCACTTGGGAAGTTGGTTTAGTGGTGAACATGGTGGTGTTGGTTTAATGGCTGGACTCTGATCTTAGAGGTATTTTCTGACCTTAGTGATTTATGATTCTACACCTACTGCCTCAATCAGATAAATTCAGACAACTTTCTATGATAATGACCTGGTCACAGGAAGGGACATTCACATTTGGGATGGTTCTTTTTAGTTATTACCTTAAATAGCTCTGATAAGGCATCATGAATGCAACTGAAGGTGCACATTATAAAAACAAGGTGTGAACCACATAAACCTGGTATTTTTGAGATCTTTCCTATTTCTACTCTTCCTGCAGAAGAAAACCCTGGGAAAGCTGACTCTTCACGTTCCTTTATTCACTGATATTGCAGGGTGCAGTTTCTGGGTGCTGGAGGGAGGTAGCTGACCTGCTGACCCAGCTACCCACCAATTCCTGGGAAGTTTGCAGGGCAGTGAAGGCGTAAGAAATTTGAGAAGACCAGACAGAAGAGAAATCTCCTTGATATACAGGATTTCTCTGTGTCCATACTCCATCAAATGCTTATTGAAACAAAAAAAACCCTTAGCACAGAAGAGTCTGGCAGACTTACTTGGAAAGCTGTTAAAACAGAGCTGTGGATGAAGAGAGATACAGAAGTGCTACAACTTGTTTGTTTCATTGATTATATCATACAAAGGCTTTTATTTATTATCTGGGAATAAATTGTGTTGTCAGCTGAGTGAATACAATCTCTGTGAAAGAGTTCTGTGTGGAGGGTAAATTAGATCCAAGATTGGTTTTATCATTTGCATCATTAGCAGTCAAGAGGAAACCTTCCTTTTCCAGATGTTGCCAAAAATTATCTTGTTGCTTGTTTTAAATTAGAAAAATTAGTAAGGTAGTCAGGAAGCAGGTTCTTGATACACTTCAGAAAGGCTTTAGAGGCAGATCCTATCACCTGTGGAATCAGAATTCCTGAATAGTTGCTGAGGTAGGATGTGTTTCTGTGAAAGAGCTCCATAAATTGCCTGGCTAACAGACAGCAGCCCTGCTGGGTCCAACAGAATTGTCACACAGTATAGTTTAATCAGGTTCTTGAATACATTTCAGGATTTTCCAGTTCCTGTGTGGCTCCCCTGTGCAAGTGTGAAGCAAGTCTAAGCCAGAACGTTGAAAAGCATGCCTGGCAGTAGACAATTTACCTTACAGGAGGCTTTTTAGGCAACCACAGATAATCTCTGTTCTTTGCTCCCGTGTCTCCTGTGGCAGCACAGCTTGGGCACAGCTTTGCAGCCATCAGGCTCCATCACCTCCCTGCCCTCCTGCACATTCCTGCTGCACCCTTTGAACCAGCTCCATTCAGCCAGCAGGAGATTATTTTATTAATAAGGCCAGGCGAGCAGGACAACCTTATTACTGGATATGCAGGCTGTGTAATGTCCTTGTTAAATACACAGACAGCAACGGATCGCTAAAGAGAGCGGATCCCATCATTAATGTCCTTCTGTGTCATCCATCACTGTTTTGCAATCAGAGCCTTTCCCTAAGAACCTTTTGTGTCCTGCAGGACTGGTGAAGGGACAATCTCCTTTGTGATGGTAGAAAGAGAACAAAGTGTCTTCAGGTGCTCGGTGCTCTGTGAAGCTGTTTAATGTAGCAGTGGTTTTAATGTGTTTCTTTATGTGTTCATGGCCCACAGCCAGGCAATGCTGCCTACAGGTCACCTGTTAATTGAAGTTTCACAGCCTTCAGCTGGTGAATGTTTTCTGGCAGCAGTTATATTGGAAATAATATTTTTTCTATTTGGGAGATGTAGGTGAAATTTAAGAGTCACATGGATATAATTCTGCTGTTCTTCACAGTGAGCCAGAAGACTGCTCCGAGAGGAGAATAATGCAGGATAAAGAAAACCACAAAGGAAACTTTGTTTATTCGTTTGAACCTTAATAGGAAATGACTGTATACTCGAAAAGCCAGGCCCAGCTGCTCGGTATCTTTTAATGAGGAATTATATTTAATCAGTGTTGCCGTGGAGTGGCTGCTCATGACACTTTCAGTTCTTCTCTAGGAGGTGTTAGTCCTCTTAGCAATAAATGAGAGAGGACTCCTAATGACACCAGTTAATAGATGGGAGGGCCTTGTGCTGCTATTCATGGTCTGATGGGTCAGTTAAAATGAGACAACAAAACATTCAAGTGCAGAAGGGAACAATTTGGGCTCTTTGTGAAAAGATGAATGTCCATGGCTTAACTAGCATGAGGAAGAATGAGCTTGCACAGCCCACCCAATTACAGTTTCTTTCTCCTAAGAAAATGAAATAATTTGGAGACTTTGCAAAGGTTGCTGTGTATTTATGTACAAGGATAAAAAGGGCATTTTAGTGTGAACAGGCGTGCACGCCACGGGCTTTGATCCCTTTGTGCAACTCCTAACATTTCCTGGACCAAATGCCCATTGCCTCCTTATCATTACAGAGACAAAAACCCTGAAATAATGACTGTTTGAACTATTTATACAACTGAAGCTGGCAGGTCTTCGAGGCCAATATTTACAATGCTGACACAGTGGTCTCTTCAGGGCCAGGCAGAAATTCTGCATTTACATCCCTGGCATTGGATATGGAAAGCATTTATAAGAAATCATAGAATTGTAGAACCACAGAATGGTTTGTGTTGCGGTTTTTCTCACTTCTATAATGTGTTACTCCAGGTCTGGTCCAGTCTCAGCATTTTCCATGAAGGATTTGGGTTCAAAGAGGAAGAAGGGAGTGTAAAGAATTCTTGCACTGTGATCATTACACTGGTAGACACTGTACAAAGTGTCTGAAAATTCAACCACGAGGAGATCTTGGCCGTGCAAGATTAATGTCTCATGTTCATCTGATCTCTTCTGATAAAGCTCCATCCTGTCTGCTCCATGTTAGAAAAACCCATCACAGAGTTTGTGTACCTGGTGATGCTTGTTAAAATACCCTAAAATCTGGCATGGAGACATAGAATATCCCGAGTTGGAAGGGACCCAAAAGGATCATCCTGACATGAGAGTTTGTGGAAACATTTCTTTATTAAAACCAGCTCTAAAGTCACACTTTCTCTTCTCTTTTACAAACAATATATAGTATTTAGTGCTAGACATGCTTTTCTGGATTTTTCAAAAATACATGGTCTCAGTCTTGGATATGATGTGAATCCTTCCATACTTAAAGAGCAGGGCATGGAAAACCAAGCCACCAGTGGAGTAAATCTTTGTTTTTAACTGAGAGCATTAGATTTATCTCATAATTTGAATTTTCAGCCGTTTGCTTGAGTTGGTTACAGACCCCTGTGTGCTTCTTCAGTCTCTTTGGAGACTGGGCTCTTCTCACATCCAATTTCCAAATGTCTCTTGAAGAGGGAGGAACTGGTGTTTTGGGGAGTTTGACTGGGAAATGGCAAGGTATTTAGTAAGTTGGGAAATTTCTGGTTAATGCTAATAGTGAGTTGATTGAGTGAGAAAAGGGAGGATGGGAAAAAATCAGCTGTTAATTTCAGGGAGGGTTCCCCATCCTGAGAGGTTTGTGCAGGTATATTGTGGAAAAAAAATGAGGCTTTTAGGGCTGACTTGACTGCTCCTTTTGAAGTCACAGGTGACAGTGCCCAACTGCCCAACAGTTCAGAGCCCAACTACTGCATCTTTTATAAACCACTGTAAGGAAATATTGCAAACAAATGTCCATGGGAGGTGAGGGAGGAGAAGTTTCCCATAACAGTGGGAATTTAAGCTGCTCCAGGTGCTTAGGTATCTATGGTCTGTGTAAAGCTTTTCACTCAGTGACTGTTGAGAGAAGCCATTTGAAAACTCACTTGCAAAGTCAGCATATGGAATCTGAAGTACAGATAGATGGTGTGACACTGCATTATTTGTCTAACACGCCAGCAATTTATGGTCATTGATATAAAGATTGGAATGAAGGAAGTTGTTGTTAGGAAAGGTAAAGAGAAACTGTAGGAATAGAGATACAGTAGAGACCCACATGGGAAGTGACCCAGGCTGCACCATTTTTGTTAATAATAAAGGAAACATTTTCTTTGAAGCTAAACACTGATTACATGGATGAAGTTGCAAAAAAAGTACAAAATATCTACAGGGAGAGCTTTTCTTCTTTTTTTTTTTTTGGTTTTTTTTTTTTTTTTTGGTTTTTTGTTTGTTTTTGGTTTTTGTTTGGTTTGGTTTTTTGTTTGTTTTTGTACTAGTTACCTTAGGTTATTTTGCTAAATATGATTCCCAGAAGTCACCCTGAAGTCGTAAGTTCCCAGAAATTTTCCAGTCTAGCTCTTTTATGACCCACCACAGAAAAATGTGGAACCAAAGAATCATAGAATGGTTTGGGCAGGAAGGACCTTAGAGCCCATCTCATTCCAACCCCTGCCACCCGTGTCCAATGTGTAGCATGAACTCTGTGCAAAATAAAATAACTAATAATTCTACAGTATTTTAAACCAGCATTTTGAAAACTGTAGCTATAGGTCTGAGCTTGGAAACACATTGTAAGTAATGCAGTAAGAAGGAATGAAAATTATTGGCCAGTGCTGTCTGGTTGCTTATCAGAGATAAATGTTTACTACATCATAGTGTGTTGTTTCTTTGAGGTAGAGAATAGATGCCATGTCTTGAGACAGTAAAATGTTGAAGCATAATAAGCTAAAAAGTAAAATCAAATTTAATTTGTGATATATGTTCATTTTCAGGGTTAAATTACAAAGCCAATTAAAAAGTAATATTATCTCAGTTGCTTCAGAGAGCCATTGATTTTTTTTCATAGCCTCTTCCAAAAGGAATTGTATGATGTAAGTTTGATAAGCAAAGAAGTGTCCACCTTAGAAATAGTTGTTCATACTCCTAACTAAGAAGTCATTTCAGAAACCTTAACCTTTTAATGGTTATCTTTCCTGCATTAACTGAAATTAATTGATTGTCATATTTTAATGCTCTTGGGCAGAATTACCTTCTAACTTAACTCAGTCTTTGCTGCTCTTCTAGAGATATTGACTGTTCAAAATATTACATCCTTCTGATTTATTTACTCTTGTAAACAAAAGAATAAGTCCTTCTGGGTCCCATTCCTTGCACAGCCAGCCTTCTGCTGCTGGATGCACTGGCAGCAATTTTCTCTCAGTCCTTGTATTTGGGGTTTATCAGTCTTGAACAGGAGTGATAGAATTTTTAATCACTTTTCAGTATCAGTGTCTCAGACAGCAATAACAATGCCCTTTTATACTGATGTTACATGAACTCCACTCCACATTTGAATCCAGCATTTGTCTTGTAATTTTCTGGTTTGGAATTTCAGCTGAATGTTTGATTTG
This sequence comes from Cyanistes caeruleus, assembly GCF_971803275.1. NCBI lineage: Eukaryota > Metazoa > Chordata > Aves > Passeriformes > Paridae > Cyanistes > Cyanistes caeruleus. Next base: position 4,199,889 of record NC_141705.1, read on the forward strand.
CATCTGTATTGACCAGAGATTGTTTTGAGCTGTACAGGGTGGGTTGTAAAGTCTTAAGATAAGGCAGATCTCTAGAATAGTTTAGGACTGTCGTGGATTTGGTGCAACCTGGCTTCTCTAGCTCTTGCCCAAGGGATGTCAGCCTGTCAGCAATGCAGGTGTGATGGTGCTGTTGGTACATCCAGAATATTCACTGAGCTCGCAGAACCACTGGAGGTTTTTATTACAAGACTGAAATAATCACAGAATCATGGACTACCCTGAGTTGGAAGGAACCCACAAGGATCATCCATTCCAGCTGCTGGCCCTGCACAGGCAGCCCAACAATCCCACCCTGGGCATCCCTGAGAACATTGTCCAAACTCTCCTGGAGCTCTGGCAGCCTTGGTGCCCATTCCCTGGGGAGCCTGGGCAGCGCCAGCACCCTCTGGGGAAGAACCTTTCCCTGAGATCCATCTTGACACAACTTCACACCCTACTCTTGGTTCCTGTGACTGATTGTTTCTAGCTGTATCTCAAAAGTGCTGTGCTCATCCAGAAATAGCAGCATCCAGGCATAAGGGATGCCATATAAAAAGGCGTGGAACAGGTTTTGTTATCCTTTGGAATTAGTTTGATGATTTTTATTTCATTTTTCCTGTGGATGTGGCAGCTTTCCATGCCTGCAAGAATGTGTATTTTCTTAGAAAAGAAACTTAATTAAGAGTAGTGACAGTGGTTGTAATAATAAGATACGTGCATATGTAATATTTAGAATGGGAATTTATAGATACATCCCAAGAACTGAACAGAAGGAAGGACTAATATATAGAAATATTAATGTGAGATGTCTTCAGTACCAGCGTTTTCATATTCCCAGTAGAAATACAGTGGTAGATGACACCTAGTGGAGTTTGGCATCAACTGCTGCAGGAATGGACCTGAGCCTGAAAAACTGGTCATCCTTGGAGTTAAATAAAAAAAAAGGTATTCCTGGAGCTGTTGCATCTCACTGTTCCTCTTGTTCTATTTACAGATAGGAGAATTTTATATCACTGCTGAATTATTCATCCTGTTAAAAAAAAAATTAGTCACAATGGGACAGTAAGAAGAGGGAGCAAAAGCCTTTTTTAGCCTTTAACTAATTAATTTATAAATATTTATCTTATACTCTCAGGCTTTAGGATTTGGAATTATAAATACATTATTATTGGTTATTAAAAATGTATGTTTGTCTTTACATGTCACATGGTGGAATTCTTGGGGATTCCTGGGTAGGACCCGGAGTTGTTCTCGATGATCCTGATGGGTCCCTTCCAACTCAGCATATTTTGTGATTCTAGATGAGAATTATAGAACTAAGCAATACTGTGGAAAAAAGAAAAGCATTTCTTCCTGACAAAAAGCAGAGTATCTGTGGGGTTTTGTTGTTGTTGTTGTTGTATTTTTTTAAAAAAAACAACTTTTTTAGGGATTCTTTTAAGTCATACATTTAATGAGAATCTGAAGCATTGATCCATTGGTGCATCAAAACACCTGGAAAGAAAAATGTTTTCCACCTTTCTGTAGATAGCTCAGGGGTAATGAAATAGGTATCTTACAAAAAAACTCCATTCCTTGGTAAAAATACAATTCAGTACTTAATCTTGAATAAAATTAAAATAATAAATCACTAAATCACTGTTTTCGGTATCAGATTCTCACCAGCATCCATGTGCTTAACTTTCTGGACAATGGTGGTTTGTGTTTACAAGGTGATTTGGGTTCATATTGGAAATTAACTCTTTGAGTGTGTTATTCCTGGATTTTTGGGGTTTTTTTTTCTTTGTTTTTTTTTAAGTATAGTTTGAAGGCAACGCTCTGTTACTCACTTGTTCATGAGCCATATTGAAGAATTTGTCATAAATTTAAAATTTGGGTGTTAATGCCAGGTGAGCAGGGATGTGCCAGGAAGTTTTGTGTTGCTTTAGTTATGTCTCCACTTGTGGACATGAGAGCCAGGGAGCACTGTCACCTCAGGGTCCGCTCGGTGCTGTGACACATTCAGGGCTGTTCCTGACTGTGGGCTCAGGTGGATTTGTCCCAGCAAGAGGCAGCTGCAGCACTGCTGTGCCTTTCACACCTTTTCTGTCTCTGGAGAAACTCCATTTAATAACCCATCTTCCCTGAAAGCTCCAGTGGTTGATGTTGCTCCATGGCAGATGTGCTGAATTGGCTGGAATCCATTTTAATCTCTCATTTACTCGTTCTGATAATGAAGCCTTGACCTCCCAGCAGATGGGACTTGCAGAGCAGTTCTGCTCACTGCTAACAGTGATCTGTGCCCGAGCATGAGGCTTTTCTCTCAGGTGGAGTGGTGTTTATGGTCAGGGATGCAGGGTGCTGGAGTCGCAGTAACTTGGAGTGGTTAGATCAACATGTACACATGCACCATACAGAGTGCTGCAGCGTTCTCTGCTTTGTGGTGCTCTCAACTCCTAAATACTGTGTTCAGTACAAACATGAGCTTCCAAAGCTGCTTAAACCCATTTAGATCAGCAGGCAATGCAGAGAGCAGTCCAGGTTGCCATTCTCTCCATCCCTGGAAGTGTTCCGTGCCAGGCTGAGTGGGGCTTGGGGCAGCCTGGGCTGGTGGAAGGTGTCCAGATTGAAAATGGATGAGCTTTAATGTCCTTTCCAACCCAAACCATTCTCTGATTCTGCTGTTTTTGCATTCAGAGCCAGAGGAGTTGTGTTACACAAACACCTTCATGGGCAAACACCAAGGTGTTACATGTAAGTAAGGCTTTATAAAAGAGAGGCCTGCTCAGGCCTGTAACTTCAGCTAAGTAAAAGAGGACTGTGGGAAAGAATCAGCTGAATCAGGGGTAGAAAAACAAATTCTGTAACCATTTCATGTTCACATGGTGGTGCATGGTGGTTGGTTGAATTATGTTTGTTATATTTTAAAATGATGTAACTGATAATGGGCTAACTGCTGAGAAAGGCCTGGGTTTTGAAACAAAGGGGCTTTTTTGCCCCTTTTTTTGCTCCTTTGCCCTGCCTGAGGACTCTGTGTCACTATGGACCCTCACCCACACCAAGGGACCAGCAAGTTCAGTTCCAAACTTGGAAACACTTCGAGCACTTGTGGCAGCCAGTAATTCCATCTCTGTCCTGAATGGCCTTGTCCATTAACTGCATGAGGAGCCCAAACTACATTATGGACTCTACTACATCAGTTTGGAAATACCCATTTATATGTTCCAGGTGAGGATTTGGTGGTTCCAACCCTATGTAATTAGCACTGATAAAAAAACTATAGCACTTTTAAAGTCCTGCTGGGACTCCAGGAGTAATTTCTGGAAGCTGTTCACTTATCCCATCTCCTGAAGAAGAGGCAGCCATGAATGTTTTCATCATTACAGCGTGTCTGATTTGAAGTTTCCATATGCTTAAAGTTGTGATATGCAGAGTTCTGTGGACTGACACAGAAATGTCTGGATTTCTGTGTCATTTCAGTGGGTGTATATGAGTGTGCCATGCACCAGGAGTGAGTTTGGTGTTTGACATCCGACAGAGGGAGCAGTCTACTTGTCCCACAAGCTGGCAAAATCTAAAACTAGGGGTTTGCATTCAGTCCTCACAAGTCTTCCCAACTTCACTGACATTAGGATCATATTCTTGAGGGGTTCATGTGGTCTGGATGTCACGTTACTTGGTGGGAGACACATTTGCTGACCCTCTCCTGGCTGGGCTCAGGTGAGCTCATTTTGCAGGGCTTGAATCCCAGCCAAGTTAAATTCCAAATTATCGGGGCATGCTAACTCAGCTGTCACCACTGCAAATAAATCTGAGCCCAGTGGTGAGCTCTGAGTTTATTTAGTGTATGCTAAGGACAGACCTTCCTCGAGTCAGTGCTTCAGAGCCCTGTGCACAGTGAATAAACAAAAGCAAAAGATGGAAGTATCACAAAAACACTGATATTAGAAGAAAAACCAGAGAGCCAGTTTCCTGTGCTGATGCTGACTATGATTCCTAGAGTGAAAATAAATTAAAGGCCTTTTTTGTGCTGCCAAAGACTTTCAAATATTAATCTTACAGCAGCCCACATAGCACTGAGGGCTTAAATACTTTATTTACCAAATTGGCGCTCAGAGTCTGTTGCAAAAGCTTGGAAGGACTTGCATCAATTTATCTTTGCTTTCAGTTGTACATCTTTAGGCAAGGCTGGCTCTTTGGGTGTTAATATCAAGCTGCTGGTGTGCATTTAATTTTGTTTGATACAGGCAAGATAAACAACCTGTTGTGATGCCCTGGAAAATCCGTAGGTGGTGAGAACTGTATCTCTTGGTACGGTGCTCAGGTAATACCAGCAGCAATTTTGGATTGTGCTCCACATGTTGTAAAATAAACAGTGGACTTCAGAGCTAAATGTAGCTGGGTAATGAGCCACAGTCTGGAGCTGTATCCAGGTTCTCTGTGCTCCCCATCCCTTTCCCACGGCACTGCAGGTGCTGGAGCAGCAATGATCCCACTAGATGGAGCAGGGGACCAGCACTGCTGGGGAGGTTTGGGCTCAAGGGCAAAACCAAATAACTGTCTGTGAGGAAAAGGAGGAGAGAGGGGAGAGAAAGGGGTGAGAGGCTGAAGAGTGAAAAATGGAATATGTGAAGCAAGGAACACACTTCAGAAGGACAGTTTTAAAAAAGCCAACAGAGGAAACCTACATTTTGTAGTACTACCCATGCAGGAAAATGATGTGAAAACAGCTATTGAGTCTTATTTTTAAACACTAAGTGTATTTACTCTTTTCTTTAATCCATATTTTCCTTCATTTCTGTTTTCTCCATGTTTTCACCATAACTGGAAATAAAATTAAGATTTCTTAAAAGAGGCAAAACTGTATTTTTATGTTGAAAGCATTACTTAAATATGAAGTATCTTCAGGAATGCACCCAATTCAGGAAAATTTTAAAACCATCACTTCCATTGTTAAATTTCAGAAGAGAAGATTTAACTTCATTTAACTATTCCAGAAATAATCTTTAACTACCTCACTTGGTGGATGAACTCTGCTTTTGTTGCTCTGATTCTGTGCCATATTTTCTTGTTGAGGCAAGGAAAATGAAGATATTGAGTGGTGATTTTTCCCCTGCTGCTGTTAAATATTATTGAAAAGAAATATTTTACTTATTTCTTGTAACATGAGCTCTACTTGTTAAAATACATCTCAACAGTCAGGTAGTGAAAGCAGATAACTCTGTTACAGTTTGCCTTCTTGATCATTTTGGGGTATTAATAATACCCCAAGGTATTGTTAGGGGAATAAAAAAATCTGATACAGTAAATCAGGTCTATTTCTGAATGATCTGTATGAAATTAAAGTGAAATAAATCAGCAGAAAGTTGTAACTGAAGGTTTGGATTTTTTAATGGAAGTTACCAAGACGTTCTTTTAACTTATACATGCAGAATAATGGAGAATATTTCCCTCCAGCAAAAAAAAAGAGGAATTTTTATTACAATAAGAAATCATTCAAATCCTATAAAAATCAGTAAAACTCTTTTTAGACATAGCAAGGGTTTTGATCAGACCATCTGGTTCTGAGGTTGCGTCCTTTATATCATCATATATCCTCCATACGTCCCTTACAGCATCGTGACATCAATTTCAGCAGAGTTCTGGGTGATTCTAATTTCTGCAACTGCAGATCCATATTTTAATCCAAGAGCAGCTGGGGCCATGCTGGTAATCCACTCTGGTTTACATAAAAATTTCCTTTAGGGGAGAGCTTCACATTTCTCTGTCTATGTAAAGAAAAGTGATTCAAGACTTTCAGTTAATCCTCTGTTGCTTATTTTCTCTGTGGTGCTGTGGGAAAGCTGCATTCCAGCTGTGCTTCTCAGCAGAATTATTTATGGGACTTCATTAAAAATTCTATTAATGAAGACCAACAAATTAAAAAAAAAAAAAACAAAAAAAACCAATTCCAAAAACCCAAAGAAACAAAGAATAAAAAAGAGGTGTCTTATCAGAGAATTCCAGAATATCTTGGGTTGAAATGGATGTTTAAGACCATCCAGTTCCAACCTCCTGCCATGGATAGGGACAACTTCCACTAGACTAGGTTGTTCCAAGCTCTGTCCATCCTGACCTTGAACATCTTCAGGGATGGAGCAGCCACAGCCTCCCTGGGAAAAAACATCTCTGGTCTTCCCCAAAGACCAGATTTTTCCTTAATCCAAATATTCTGAAGATAAATATGCTTGGGAGTCTTGTCTCTCCAATGTTCCCTGTGCAAACTTTTTACGTCTTTAAAATTCTTCATTTACAATGGTGTGTTTTAAAGCTGGATACGTAGTCAGGTGTAGGAAATAAATGTTTGGAGGAGATAAGGGAAAGTCAGTCTTGAGAACAACCTGCAGTTGCAGAATCTCTGTGTGTGCCCCAGCACGATGCAAGAGTTTTTCTGCACTGGTACAGAGTCTCTTAAATGCTGTTACCTGAAGCCAGCTGCTCTCAGTGATCACTGTCTGGTGAGTCCAAAATGTGGAATAAATTTCCATAGGTGCTGCAGCCAGAGTCACCGGGCATCCCACCAGCATAAAAACACTGGGTTTATAGTGGCAACAGAAATTACAAGTTCAGAATTAAGGATTTCTAACTCTGCTTTGGGAGGAAATAGCTCAAGAAGTTATATAGGCACTAAGGTAAGGAATTATTTGTGTTTTGATGATTCATACCCTTAATGGGTTGTGATCATTGTTCACGAGCTCTCTACATTTTCTCTTGCATGGGATAAAAAATTGAAAGAGTAGACCCTGCAGTGTTAGAACTGTGGTATTTGGGAGTAGCCTTGAAAATGTTAACGAATCTGTAATTAGAAGCAGGAGTGTTCATGGGAATTGTGAATCATTTGCTGAGAAAAGCAGATCTGAGCAAATGAAATGGCTGCAAATAGCGATGACAGAGAGCTATACATGGAATTTGGGTACAGGATTGCATCATCTCAGTACCCATGAAGTAACAAAGGGTGTTGGTGGCAAAGGGAAAAAAAAAAAGGAATCAAGAGTTCCATACAAAGGAAAGGAAGTCAAGAAAATACAGAGCAAAGTGTGGTAGATTTGATGGTGCTATAAAGATTTCATGGGTAATACCCAGCATCAAGACAGAATGAACAATTCGGATCCTCCTCCCCATTTCAAAGGACCTGTGAAAGTCTCTGTTCCAAGCCTGTGGTCATCTTAGATCAGATTGCTCCCAGGTCTTATCCAGGCAAACTTGAATATCCTTAAGGATGGGTATTCCAGAACAACAGAGAAACAGCAATATGAGAATAACAGAAAAGTAGAAAAGAGAATAAAAAGGAGACAGAAGCTACTAAAGAGACTGTGAGGTTGTTTTGGTGGTGCAGTACAGCACAGGAGGCAAGAGATGGACAGTGGGTTGATGGTTCAGAAATTCCTGGGCACTGGGAAAGAAGGAGGCTGAGGCTGTGATGGGTCAGACACCAAATGCAGCAGCTCCAGGTCCAGCAGCAGGGCACGTATAAGTGCAGTGGAGAACCAAAAAAGTACAGCAGGATGGTAGAAAAAGGGGCCAAATTAGAGCCAGGCAGGTGTAATAAAACTTGGTGCAAGAAAGTCAAGAAAAACAAGGAATTCCAAGATGATCTAGGCTGCTTCTGGTGGAGAAAAGTCATCAATGTGAAGTCAAGTCTTATCCAACCACGAAAAAATAAACCAGAATTAACTCTATGTGAGAACCACTCGACTGCTCTTGAAAGCAAATAAATTCAAATATGATGGCAGTCAGTACCATGTCTTTGTGCTGAACTCTGTACTGATACCTCTGCCCCCACAGGTCAGGAAATGCAGCTGTGGGAGGAATATTAACGGTGTAAGTGGATAAAGTAGGGTGCAGTGAGATGTATAGAGCTAAGGGAAAAGTGCTTGAGTTGCAAGTCACTGCAATATGAAAAACAGGCAAGAAAAAAAAATTCTTATTATACACGTGTGTGTATATATATATATATATATTTATGCACTGGGATGCATATAATTGAAATTTAGAGTAGATACATCATCTCAGTATACACTGCATTGTATCCCAGCACTCTCTGTGCCAGTATTTATGTCAGTAATGAACCAGCCTAGGTGTACAATCAAGAAAATGCCCAGTGCAAGGTGTATAGTGCTTAAATAATCAATAATACATATTCTAGAATAAAGCTGGAAAGCAGAAATTTGCAGTTTATTGCTGTAAAATGTACGTTTTGTGTCTGTCAAGTGAAGCTGATAAAGGCTTGCTGTGAAATGGCCAAATGCCTACAGTAGAGTGAAGCAATCCAGAGTTCATGGCCAGCATTTTCAGTGGGAGTAAATGATTTCTCTTTATTTTTCCTTTTGTGTATCCTTCTTCTTCTTTTTTTTTTTTTTTTCTTCCCCCCCCTCTTTTCTCTTTTTTGACTTTCCAGTTTGAGACCATATGGGGCCACTGAGGTGCTCTGCATTTTTAGAAATCCAAGGGAGCTTACCTTCAACTTTTCAGTGAGGATTTGAAGCTTTTTGGTACTCATGTATTCCTTTGGCTGGTGTGAGCTTGGGCAAAGGCACAGAGGAGTCAGCAGTGGGATGTGGAGTTTCTGCCTCTCATTTTGCTCCTCTGTGATTTTACCAAAAGGAGAATTATGTCAATGAGGGGAGTCTGGCTGTTTTCTACAATTCAGATACCTGGAAATTCAAGCACATTCCAGCTCCTGGGAAAATACATGAGAAGCACAGAGCAAGAAAGAAACCAGGTTATTATCACCAGCACATATCCAGTCTGCTTTCTTTTTGACATGTATTTGAGTATATTTCAAGTTGTTCCCTTCCTTCCTTCCTTCCTTCCTTCCTTCCTTCCTTCCTTCCTTCCTTCCTTCCTTCCTTCCTTCCTTCCTTCCTTCCTTCCTTCCTTCCTTCCTTCCTTCCTTCCTTCCTTCCTTCCTTCCTTCCTTCCTTCCTTCCTTCCTTCCTTCCTTCCTTCCTTCCTTCCTTCCTTCCTTCCTTCCTTCCTTCCTTCCTTCCTTCCTTCCTTCCTTCCTTCCTTCCTTCCTTCCTTCCTTCCTTCCTTCCTTCCTTCCTTCCTTCCTTCCTTCCTTCCTTCCTTCCTTCCTTCCTTCCTTCCTTCCTTCCTTCCTTCCTTCCTTCCTTCCTTCCTTCCTTCCTTCCTTCCTTCCTTCCTTCCTTCCTTCCTTCCTTCCTTCCTTCCTTCCTTCCTTCCTTCCTTCCTTCCTTCCTTCCTTCCTTCCTTCCTTCCTTCCTTCCTTCCTTCCTTCCTTCCTTCCTTCCTTCCTTCCTTCCTTCCTTCCTTCCTTCCTTCCTTCCTTCCTTCCTTCCTTCCTTCCTTCCTCCCTCCCTCCCTCCCTCCCTCCCTCCCTCCCTCCCTCCCTCCCTCCCTCCCTCCCTTCCTCTAAAGATATTTCACAGCCCTGAAAAATATTTTCTTCCTGAATTTCTATTGTGAATTCATTGTCTGAGGAGATTGTTTAGGTTTTGAAAACTGTCACATTCAATACAAAGAACAGTTTACACCTCCTCCTTCCCTTAACTCAGTGTGGATGTTGTGCACAAGATAGCTGACAGAGAGTTATGATGTTATCAGCATCATTTAACTTCTTGCACTTAATTTATCTCATTAACATTTTTATTACATTTTGTTACTATTGCATGTTGAGGAAATACAGTTGTGAAGTGACCCAGCTCAGGCTGAGCACCAGCGTGAGGCTCAGGGGTGCCACCATGCCTTAAACTGGATTTAAAGTGAAACTTCCCAGATGCTCCAGTGCCCATCCTGCTGGCTGAGGTGTGGGATAATTTATGACTTGGGGGTTTCCCAATTTTCCAGGTCACATTCCTGCAGTCTGACCAGATGATATGCTGGAAAGAAAAATGGTGTGTTGAGTACGGGACCGGTGTTTGATTTCAAGCCTTGACGCTCCAATTCCTCAGTGGGAAATGGTCTCCACAGGACGGGAGCTGCAGGCTGGCCTCACACACCAAGGAGGCTGTAAATTCCCTCTCCTGGTGCTCACATTTGTTTCCTGCTGATAATGGGTGGGAAATGTGTATTTGTGATAGTTTAGTGGTTGAGTTACTGGAGGCCACAGATACTTAAAAAGACGGGGTGATTTTCTGCAGTGGTGTTACAGACTTTAAAGAATGTCTTTAAAGACATTTATATTACATTCTTTGTAAAAGAATGTTGGTATTAAATATATGAATCTGATAAGTATGCTTTATTTTCATCCAAACTTTTAGATATCCAAGAATTTAGGGTATTAAATTCTTCTGGAGTTCTTGAAAATGCTTTCAGTAGCTTTGTTTTTCTTTTTTCTTTTTTTCTGGGTGGGGAGAGTTTGGTTGTTTTTTTTTTTAGGATTTTTTTATGTGAAATGTGAACACAATCTGGGTATTAGGAGCATGTAATTTCACCTTAATTTCTGTTCAGTGGTAAAGAACTGAAGGTCATGTCATTTATTTCAAAATCTTTTTTCCTTTCAATTTGCAGAATGGTCTTTGTAGCTTATGGACTGAATGTCATGACATTTTAATGATAGAAATTATATAAGCTGCATTTTTTTTTTCCCCAGAGTTTATAACAGAGTCTGTAACTACAATAGAAAGCTCAATTTAACCTTTAAAACTTGAAATAGGTGGTCAAAACCGTTTCTTAGAGTGGTGATGTCTGATGATTTATTATATAAATCATTTCCTCTAAGGCATAATCACATTCACTTTGGATATCTAAAAATAAGTAAAAAGTGTGGAATATCACTTTGTTAAGAGGCTTCTGAAGTGAAAAAGGGTCTCCAACTTCTTTTATAAACCTTGAGTCTTTGCAGAAATTTTGCTAATGACTTTTCTTTCCAATTCTCCTGATTAGGAGGGATTAATTTATTTTTTAATTCCTTCCCCATTGAATCAATGCTAGTATGTTAATTTGTTTCCAGCTGGTATCGTTACTTGTTTGGCAGTGAAACAAAGCCTGTGCATCTGGTGATCTTCATCAGCCCCTCCAGTGATGGTCTCTGTGGTGAGCACCAGGAAACTCCTGGGACTGAGGCTGTCACACCATGCATTTAATATTGAATTTTCTGTTCTACTAATTGCTTATCGTGCTGCTTAGCCTAAAAATAGCTGCTGGTGTCTCTGCTTTATCAGGGCTCAGGTAAACAATGTGGGAAGCCTGAGTAGGGAGAGAGGACTTCCTCCTACAGCCTTCAGTGCAATCCTCAGATTTTCACAATTCTTTCTGAGAATGGCGTTGATGTCACTGATGTTTCACTGCCATGTCTGAGCATCTTCCTCAGCAGCCTCCAGAGTCAACACCCAGGTTTGGTTTTCCCTAAATCATTGTTTATTCATACAGAGAGCTCGGATTTCTTCGAGGAATGCATGCCCATCTGGTTATCACTGCTATGCTGAGAATTAGACTTCTCTCATCCTAAATCAATCACTCCTAGCAGGTGCAAAGCCATAATCCCTTTGGTACCTGGCAGCAGGCAGAATTAAATGGATCAGGTGTGGAGTTTGGAAGACTGCTTAGGGTCTTAAAAATCAATTGAGTCAGATTCTGGTTGGGTTACACATAATCTCAGCTCAGGTACCAGATCAGCATCTGAAAGCTTCAGTGTTTGTGTCTAATGTTAAAATGTCTAGACTTCAAAATGTATACACCTTCCTAAAAAAAACTCCAAAACCGAAACAAACAAGCAAACAAAAAAAGGAAGTTACAATTGGACAATTTTATGGCCTGATTTTCTCAGAATTTCTTCTTCCCATCTACTCAAAATGTGTATTGTCAGTCTTGAGGAAAAAAAATACAGGAGAAGAAAAACCCATGTCTCTGCATGATTTACTGTCCCAGCTTCTCAGCCACAAGAGATCTCAGCCTCGATGGTCTGTAATAGTTTATTGAGAGAATCCAAGAAGAGCTTGCTGCCTGATTAATCAAATAATTAAGCATTGCAGTTATTTAGCCTTAAATTAATATTAATAGAGTGCTGTCTCTAATAATGGATATTATCTGTTTCAATCAAATTATAATTTTACATGTTGCTCCGTGGCTTTCAGTTATGCCTTTCATTTGCCTGTTGCACTTGTAGGTAAATTTGTGTTTATTTACACATATGTGTGCATTTGTGTGTTTATATACCAGAACAAATTACTGAAAATGAGGGTTAAAAAAGCCATTTCTTATGCCATGAAGGTTTTTTTTGTGGAGTGCAGAAGGTATTTTGAAACACAGACCCATGCCAGCCTTTACCACAGAATAACTGAAGTACAGGAAATGCTGCACCTGAATTGTTACAAGAACTTGAACCTGGCAATCAAAACAATAAAAGTGTGGAATTAGTGTCTCCCATTGCAACTTTCAGTTTGCATACACAGTTAAACATTCATTGGTTTGCAACAAGGGGAATTATTTATTCTGCCCTTTGTCTGTTGGAATTATTTTTTGTCTGTCTTCCTCATTTCAGAGAGTAAGTTCAGCAAAGGGAAAATAAAATCTTGACAAAATTGTCCAATATTGATGAATCAGGATTTTTTTATTTAAAAAGAAAGAAAATCCCAAACATTGACTTTCTATGGGGTATTTTATTTTCTGTATGCTGTTTATCTGTAGAGACAAAGAGCTTCCTTTTTCTGTTACGGAGAATCACAGCATCTTTTAAGATAGGATTAGAAAAATATTCAGGTGGAAAAGTTATTGAGTTGTGTGATTTATGTAGGAGTTCCTGGTGCTGTTGTTTATGTGTTCTTTGAAGGAGAAGATTAGTGTGGAAAAAATGTGTGTCTGTGGATCAGTTTATCTTCCTAGAGGAGCTCTGTCACCTGCCAGCTCGAGACACAGAGTATCATAAACAGATCTAGAAAAATTATGTAACCAGGCTAGTGAGTAATGGGTTTATGCCAGAACTATCTGTCCCTTTTAATGAATCAATTCAAGTAATTTGTTTATTCAAGTTTCTGATGGGTGATCCCTGCACATGCCTTTGTAACACTAACTCTGAAATTAGCTCAGGAACAATTTGGAGCTACAGAATATTCCATAGCACTGGAAAAAAACCATGAAGGAGCCACCTCTCTTTCCTCCCTGGTATGATTTCAGTTTATTTCCAAAGCTGTGGTTGTTGCATTCAGAGGAATTCTGTGTTGTGTCCCTGCTGTGTTCACACCAGGCTGATTTACAGACACAAATGCAGATCTGCGTTACACTCATTTTCCAGCTTTGGTCTCATTTTATTTTGTAATTACTTTCCCTGCTCGTATTGGAGCTCTTCATTCCATACAAAGAAGTGGAAATATCTATTTGACAGAAACAAACCTGAGGAGTGTGAAGGTTTGCAGGAGTTTCAGCACAGGGAAGCAGGAATACAGACTGCTCTGCAGTCTGATGTAAAACACTTGCTGTCAAGCACCAAAGGGGCCAGTATTGGTAAGGATATTATTATTATTATTAGCTCATAAAACATATTCTCCTTTATCCCACCATCAGACCCCAGGATTAGAAAGCAGGGAGCTGGAAAGGACTCCCTGATTTAGAGAAACCCATCCCAGTCTAACATCAGTTACCAGCTTACACAGACATTTCCTGAATAGACCAGTTTTTATCCTGAACATTGTCTATTCCAATCCCTCAGCAAGGATATTTCTTTTTTCCTTTGTTATGTCCACTTGTTGATGCATAGTATGAACTGAAATACTCTGACATATATATGGAAAACCAACCCTTAGGAGAAAGCACTTCCTTTTTTTGTCTCATGAAAGACAAAGAGAAATGTTTTTGAAAGATCTGGATGATTCCATAACTCAGGGATGATAAGACCAGAGCTGATGCATGTGTAAATTTGGCACTTGTTAATAGGTAATAGTTCTGATTAACACTGTCTATATATTGTCTCTATATTATCTGGACAAATTACCTCAGAAATTCTGTGATTCTATGAAATTCCATGCTGTTCCTTTTGCACTGATTTTCTGGTAGGTATTTTGAAGTCAAAGACCCAGAGACACAAAACTTTAGGCTTTTGATTATCAACAAGGGCTTTTTGATCTTAGAGTGACCCTCAGAACAGAAAACAAAAGTTTCTTTGCCAAATGTGAACAGAGACATCAAAGGTCTCTGAAATGCAGGGATAATAAGGTCCAGTATGTAGAAATCCCACCTTCAGCCAAAGGGAAGATGTGAGGAGAAGAGTTAAAATGATGTGATTGTACAGAAATGCTTCATGTCTGCCGTGTTTTCTGTCAGGTTTAAATGGGTTTTGTCACTTTGATAAGCTTTTCCAAGGAAAAAAAGTGGAGTCTATGAATAAATAGTATTAGACCATGGCTATCAGGCTATGACAGGTCATTTAGCAACTGAGAGACTCCTTTTTTACTTCTTCTGCTGATCATGTTTTGTCCTGAATTTAATCTATCCTCAAAGAAATAGCAGCCCACAACCAAAACCACTTTTTCCTGTCTGACTTCAAAACTATCCAAAGGAGGAGAATTCATAGCCACCTACTCAAAGATGTGTTTTTGAGCACCTTCTAAGAAATTTCAGTTCCTTAGGAAAATACCAAATGCTACAAGTAAGAAACAGACTATTAAAAATTGCTCCTGAATCCTGGCAATAACGGAGTGTTAGTTGATGACTTCTCCAAAAAAAGCAGGGAAAGGAACCAGGTGATCCATCCTTCAGTGGAGGACTGAAGGATGGATTCTTTGGGGTAGAGGCCAACTATTTGTGTCATGCTGGTTTAATTTGAATGAAAAATCAGCTGCCTCACAGTCTCTGATTGTCTTCCACATTCAGTGCTGTGGCCGAAGCAGAAATGTTTGCTTCTCTGTGGAAGGTTCCAGCACAAAATGGAAGATAAAACAGCATTCATAAAATAAAATTGAGTTGTTAGCCTGCATAAATACACTCAGGTCTTAGAAGGCTGCTGCAAAATGCTGACAATGGCTGTGATTTTTCTTCAGGATGGTGGGATTTTGGCTGGGATTGGATTATTCTTCCAGCAATGTAAGATCATGGGTCACCAGCTCTATCACTGGTAAAATCATTAGGAGAATTTATCCTTGCATCCTTTTTTTTTTGGCACCTTTTGCTGAGTCCAGGGAGGCTCTACAAGCCCTCTACATGCAGTTTAAGGGCACAGACCAGTTATTTACTGGCTGCTACACACAGCAGATTTCTAAGCTAAATACTACTCAGCCAAGCATTGATAGTCTGCCCTGTGCTGCCTTGGAGGTTTTCAGCCAGGTGGGGAAAGGTTCTCCTTCATTGCTCCTTGGAACAGGCTTCCAGCTCGTTGTTGGGACTTTTCCTTAAGATTTTTAGCAAGCTTTTCACAGAAATATTTTTCAGTGCCCAAATCTTTGAGCTGTATCTTCAACTCCAGGGGAGGAGATGAAATCCTGCAAGAGTGCTGGGAAGAGGAGCAGGTAGGGAGGTTGAAGGGCAGAGCTGCTGATGGAGATTTCAGTGGGGGAGAGAAGGGATGTGGGCTTGACAGCAGCAGGAATGGAAGCAGAAAGACAAAAATAGTCAATACAGAGCCAAATACTTGGTGGCTAGATGAATCCTAATGAAATGGAAAAAAATTCAAGGCTTGTTCAAGTGATTCCTTTTTCTTCCCCAGAAGACTAAAGAGTGAGCCCAACAATTAATTGTTTCCCATGCCATCAGGATGCAAATCAAACCAAAACAAGATTAACACCCCTACAACATTATTTTTATGAAATTTTACCTTATGGAGGCTTGGACCATAACAGAATTTCCATTTATCCATTAGGTTTCTGTATTACTGTGATGGGAATTAGCCCAGCTCCTCAGAAGTTAATGAAATTTAGGAGGACTCATTAAGTGTGAATTTGGTCATCTGTGTCTGGTACATGTCACAACATTCTTCTGTGGACTTCACCTCAGGCTTGTGAGGACTTCTCTCCTTATTTCTGAGCACAGTAACTCAGCTTGCAGCTCTGGTCACTCACTCACTCACTCACTCACTCACTCACTCACTCACTCACTCTCCTAATTTTAATTGCTTAAATTGCATCCTAAAATTGCCTAATTTTAAAACTCTGACAACTTTTTGTAAACACTGCATATACACTTCTTTTCACTTCCATGCAGTATCAGTGGATCAGGGAGATGGGGATTTGGATAATTTTTGTCTCTTTAGTATTTTTAAACTGCTTGTTCATCCCCTGCAGCTGCCTTGCATTTTATAGGTGCACTAAATTTGATGACCGTGAAGGGTTGTTAAACAATAGACTGTGATAAAAATAGTTCCCTTTGCTGACATTCACTGTTTTTTTCTAAACTAGCTCCATAAATTACATCAACAAAACTACTTGGACTCGTTAATTTTTTTTCTAGCATTTGAGACAGGTAAACTGAATTGTCTCTGTAGGAGCAAGAGCAAAAAGAAGCACATACAAGTGATGTACCTTGTAGTTATTCAAATTAAATAACCTTTTCCTTGCAAATGTGGTTGTTTAAAGACCCTGCATTTTTCACACCACTGTTCCTAGAACATGTACCCAAGAAACTCTTACACTATATCCTTCTTACAAGGTTATTGTAGAGCTTGACCTCTGAATACAATTAACAAAATCCTGTATGAATTTCAGGCTGCATGAATTAATGTGATGTTTGATAAGTGAACTGGTAACATTAACTGACCCTGGTGTTTCTGTAGAAATTTCCTTTCCTGGCAGGGTTACAGAAACTTGTATCATATGTGGTGTGAAATAAGACCAATATTGAAATGAAACTTTAAATGGTGTCATTTAAACAAGAGATAAGCATTCAATTGCCTTGATCCAAGAGGTCAAAGAGAAAGCACAGTGAGAGATGCTGACAATTTCAGTGGAAGAAAAGTAAAGGAGAAAATATATTCTCCTGAGTCAAGGAAGAGATTACAATAGAGAGAGAAGTATTTAGAGAGCAGGCACTGTAAGGAAGCTGATAATAAACTGTATCATAACAGGCAAGGTCATTTAGAGAAACAACTGCCTGATTATTCAGCTAATCAAAAGAATCAGCCTGGCTCTTACCTGCCTCTTCTGCAGCTCCATACAAGGACACAGACTACCTGATAATAAAAGTACCATAATTGCATGGCTACACTCTTATCTTCCAAGTCTTATCCTTCAGATTGGAGGTGTGAGGTCAAAAAGATGATAGCAGTTGTAAAAGATGAAGGACAGACAAGAAGAACTGGGTGATAACTTTCACTTTGAGAAGTTAAATGCTGGAATTCTTGAAATGTTTGTATACTCAGTGAGGTTTCTCTGCCTAAAATGAAAAGTTGTAAGAATTCCAGCCCCAAAATAACTATATTAGAGAATCCCCTTTGTTCTTTCTGTTTGGTTTGACATCTGAATTGCATTTTTACAGCAATTTTTCTTTGTGTACTTTTCCACCCTAGAGCACTGACCAACTAGATCTGTTAATAGTCTCTATCACAAACCAATTAAACATTCTGATTCAAATCTCCAGCTTCTATTGGAGTTACTCTTTAATATCTTCCTTCTTAACTCTGGAATGTGAAATATTTCATTATCAGCTAATGTTTTATAAATACCTAAATAGATACTCTTTGAGTATTTCTCCTCTTTAAATGATGTCAATGTTAGATGAATTATTACTCATCTTATTAATCATATTCTTAGTAGAAGTGTGCTAATTAATGATCCAACAGCTCATTTGCTTCTCATAAAAGTCCTCCTCTTAAGTAGAATATGAACAAATTATCAGGTTCCATCTGATAGCAAACCAACAACCAATAAATTAAATAAATAAAAAAGCTAAAAACCAAACCAAAATCCAAAACCCTGGAAAAAAGAAAAGATGTTTCAGACATTCAGACTCTGATCATATGGTATTCTTTTAGTTTTGCTTTCTCTTTATGTCCTTTCCTTAGAGTACTTGAGCTGTGGCATCCAGACAAAATCTGCTTAATTTCAAAAGGCAGTTATGGATTTACACAATTTGATAGTTTTTTCTTGAAATGCTGCCCTTTGTTCTGAGGATTAAAAAAATGCCTCAGCTTATGTACATAGTGTGGGAAGGGGGGAAAAGTTGGCAAGATGAGCTCATAAATCAGTGATGATGAGGAGAAATCTGTCATTGACTCAGCTGAATTACAAATTGAAAACAGGAATTTCACAGTTGTCAAAAAGAGTATTAATTATGCCAGATTTCCACTGGTGTGGCCTGGCTTGAATTTTTGTCATTATTTTCTTAAGATGGATGTATGTAAAGATGGTTTAGTGATATATTACAGTAATTTAAAAACTAAATCCATTTTATTTTCATGATTTTGTTTTCCTGCCTGTGTAATACTATCTCTTTATGAGTCAGCCACCTTAACAGTGGTTGTTAAAGTATGCTTGATTCCAAATTTAAAGCCAATTCTGAGCTTTGTATTTATTTTTCAAGAGCCCATGACAATTTCCTTTGAGCTGCACCATCATCTCATTTCCATTACATTTGTGAAGGGAAAGCAGACCACATGTTATTTGTCAAGAGTGTCTTTGCTGTGCCTTGGCTCCACAGCTTTTTCTGCTCCAGTGATGAAAATTGAACATAATTCTCATATGAGCCCTCACAGCAATGAACTGTTTCACCCTTGAGAGCAAAGAAACAGAAACCAATGTTACAGAAAAAAGAGGTTAAAAAGCTATTTTTGGAAAAGTAGGTAAGTGCAGCTGAATCAGACCCTCCTTTCAATCAGCTCTCAACAATTTGCTTGGGAAGATGCTGGAATATTACATTTGGCAATCACTGCCTGTGTTTAAGGCTCAATAAGGCTTGACATTGACATCCTGTCATGAAGAATTAGTTCAAACATTGGATCTGGAGCAGCTCAGGAGGATGTGATATGTATGTAGGTGTTTGAAAAGCATGGATATGGATTAAAAAAAAAAAAAAGGAAAGAGAAATCGGTGAAGCTGATTATGAAACTCTTAAGTTCCATTGGTTTGTGAGAGGATGAAATGAATACAAGGAACATTAAAGCTGAAAATCCACAATGTCTTGACTAAGAGGTTCAAGACAAAACTGGACTTACTCCAGCTCAGTGAACATAATGAGTAAAAGTCCCTTGACCAGTTTGCTTTTAGATAAAAATAATATCTTTGTGCTGGAAGAGGTAGATCTGTAAAGTCAATCAGATATTGTTGCCCTCTCTGAGAATTGTATAAGTACAAGATGACTTTGCAGATGTCTCCTGGTTTGGTTTTTTATGCATCTGTGAAAATTAACTGCTTTAATCAAGACTTCCTTACAGGAAGTAAGGAACATCTTACATCTTGTACCAAATAAATTCCTTACATCTTGTACCAAATAAAACTTCATCATTTTTTAGACAAAGTTTTAAGACAAACTCTGTTTAAAAATCTGACATTCAAAAAAAAACAAACCTCCATCCTCCAGCTGCTACAGGGTCATGGCACAATGACACAGAGAAAGGGAAATATTAAATAGTCTCCAAAAGTCCCAGCTACACCTGTTCTCTTTCACTCATCAACTCATTAAGGACACTTAAAATATGAGGAGATACATGGTTTTTCCAGACTCTACCTCTGAAAGGTAAAAACATACATAATTAGTTTGTTCTACTTATCTAGGGAAATAGCCTCTCAGGAATTTAAGGCAATCTTGCTGTAGATCAGATTTTTATTGTATTCTGTCCATACCTTCTTCTTTTCCCAAGAGCCATCAAACAAAAAGACAAAAACACTGTGGTGAAATGATCTTTTTTGAGGTGCTTCTCCAAATGTTGAGATTGCATCATCACTTTCCTTGAAAGGTGATGTGTCTTTGTCTGGTCCTTCAGACACAGAAATGGAAACAGTCCTAAAAACTAAGTCAGGATTCCTTTCTGGAGGGTTAAACAGATCATTTGTCACTGAAGTCTTGTTAGTTTGGCTGCTGGCAAGTCAGAAAGAAAAATGTTTTAGCAGAGCCGTAAAAAGATCCCAATGAAGGGGCTTTCAGCAGCAGCATTATTGTCTGATAAGGCTGAAATCTCTTTGGGATCTTTGCCACTCCTGACTGGGGATCACTGCTGAGCCTTCACCACGGCTCTGTGTTTGCTAAAGGCAAAACAGCATCAGTTAAATTAAAATAGATAACTAATGAGGGACTAAAGGAAGTATTTTGTCTCCATCCTTATAATAGAAACTTATTTTCTCCTAAAGGCTCTCTTTCTTCACTGGGTCTGTATTTTTAGCAGGGTGGGCACACTCTCTACTGGTAAAATTAGTTCTAAAAGCTCCAGAAGATGCTGATAACCATTAACTACTTGGTAATATTAAATTATTGTAAATTCAATACAAGAAATTCAAGAAAGTCTTAGGATTACTCTTATCTGACTGATAGTGAGTAGCATGGCTGGAACAGAAATATCAGTCAGCATGAATATACATATCCATCTATATATATATATATATTTATATAGTATTTATAATCTTAGATATGCACTTATATATGGGGAGGGAGAGAGAGAGGTGCCAGGGGGAGATTATTTATGCAATTTAGCCTGCCTGTGCTAAATCAAACACCAAAGATTCAAGGCCAGGCAGTGAATTCATTAATTCAGTTGGGGATTGCATTGGAATGAAGAGATGAACTGCTGCTTTTAACAGTCCTGGAGTATCCATGGGAAATACAAGGATGGTTTATCCAAATTACTCATGTGAACTCACAAAGAAACTGATTGGATTTAAACTCTTGGCAGTTCTTACTCTGAAGTCTGAAAATGAGACAGTTAAAAAAGAATGTTCGTAAAAATACATATTTAATCCTGAATATACCTTTTAAAGTTTCTAATGTGTTCTAATCAGCATTTCTGTCTGCTTCCACATGGAAATAATTTTTGGTAATAACTGTAATGGAGATGCAATAAAGCTCAGGACGTACCAGACTGTGGTTACTCAAACACATGTACAAAAAAAGTATCTCAAATCAGATAATCTTTAGCATTAAGTCATATATATATATATATATGTTCTTGTTAATAATATATCTCTAGATTATTTCTCTGGATTCATTTATGTCATGGAAAACTTCCAGTGTTCACAGATCAAAGTGTTACGTCAGTCTGGATTTAGTCAGAGATTTCGTTAAATCCAGGCAATTTTTGCCTGAATTAGGACTGAACAGAAACTTCCTAAAGACCAAACTTTTCCAAATGCTAACTGTGATATAGCTTTAATGCTAAAGTCACAAATGACAACAACAACAACAACAAAATTAACATTTAAAAAAAAATAAAATTATTAAATGATACATTCATAATGCAAATGAAGACACAAAGCATGTCCCAGAGAGATTACAACCCAAGCAGAAACTGGAGCAAATGTCTGAAAACCTGATATTACAGCTGCACTTAGAAATTCAGTATATTTGGAAGGCATTCTACCTTAGTACATGGTTTGAGTAAAAGTGAGGCTTGAGGATACAATGGATTCATAGGAAATGTGTGCATCAGATTAGCTAAAAGAGAAGAAAAAGACTTGAAATAGATAAAGATTAAAAAAAAAATGAGGATATGGCTAGATATGGAGAAATTAATCATAAATTCAGGTCTGTAGGCAAGAGCCGTAGATCTTGAGAGACCCTTTCTGGCCTGGTCCCATGAGGATGTTTTTGCTTGTGATGATGTGGAAGGGGATAAAGCTGCAGGAAAGAGAGAGAGACAAGGAAGAGATGCTGGTGCCAGGTCTGCAAACAGCATGGGATGGAACAAAAAAATTCATACAAAGAAGGTGTGGAGGGAGAGACTGTTTGCAAAGGAAAATGCACAGGAAAGAACAGCCCAAAGTCGAGCCCTGGAGACAAGGAAATGGAGATTTGTGTGCACACAGCTGTTTAAGGCAGAGGGGAAATAAAAACACAGGGAATTTGTGATAGAAATCAGAAGTTTGTGTGAGATACCTTTGTGTGTATTGACAATTAGGGGCTGATCCTTGGCTGATTAATGTCAGGTCTACAGCAAATCTCCTCTGGAGCCAGGCTGGGGCAGCTGAGGATGCTCACCTGAAGAAGAGAAGGCTCCAGGGACACCTCAGAGCCCCTAAAGGGACTCCAGAAGAGCTGGAGAGGGATTTGGGACAAGGGATGGAGGGACAGGACACAGGGAATGGCTTCCACTTCCAGAGGGCAGGGCTGGATGGGATATTGGGCAGGAATTGTTCCCTGTGAGGGTGGACAGGCCCTGGCACAGGGTGCCCAGAGAAGCTGTGGCTGCCCCTGGATCCCTGGAAGTGCCCAAGGCCAGGCTGGATGGGGCTTGGAGTGATTTGGGCTAGGGAGGTGTCCCTCCCAAGGAAGAGGGTGGAATGGGATGGACTTTGTGGTCCCTTCCAACCCAAACCATTTGTGATATGTGAAGTCTCTTTGTTTGCTTCAGTGACCTTTGAATCAGGTCATTAGCTTTAGCTTTCACATCTTCCATCTGAATATTCATAAATCACATTAAAGCATTATTCCTGATATGTTCTTTGTTGTTTATTTTTTCTTGTTTTGTGTTTTTGTTTTTTAAAAATTAAAAATGTTTAATTAAAACCTACAACAAAGATCGGAGCTTGAAATAATATTTGGGTGTAATTGAACCCTGTTTTACACAATACTGAATTATCTGATTTTGTTTGAGGTATTCTGAAGTCAGCTTTGGCTTTTCATAAAAATTAATGTAGTTCCTCTCACCTCTGTGATGTCTCTCAAGTGTCAGCTTACTTGGGGCACATCCAGAGGAAGCACTGCAGTGCTGTCAGGAGAGCTGACATTCCCATTCCCTGGGAGGGAGAAGAAAATGAAACCACTTCTTATGAAAAAAAAAAACCAACCCTCAATATATTTATAAAAATAGCATTGTTTAGTAGTGTCCTGCCCAGTATAGAATGGTTCTGATGAGTAAATTATTTTCTGAAACAAAATTGTCTTCCAATAATTTCCAAAAGTGTTTTCCAATGTGGTGCATTTCCAGACTGCAGGTTGTGAGAGGAAGGACTTATTATTTTATATTGGATGGCTTATTCCCAGTTGAGGTCACTGTAAAGTGTATTTCTGGGTAAGGATATTTCTGGTTAAGTGCCTGGCTGAAGTAGGCATATAAATTAACAGCTCTGCTTGTGCAAATGTATTTATGTGTGATCAGTTTAGATGAATGAGCTGTTTCACTCAAAGAAAAGTGGTTCCTTAGAAGAATGTGGTTTCATGTATACACAGTATTGCCAGAACTGAATTTTATGAATGCAACCGAGGTATTAAACAAAACACAGACTACAGTGAGAAAAAAAAAATAAATATTTTTTTAATTACTAGTAAGTGTGGATATACAGAGCTTCAGTATTTATTCATAAGAAAGCAAAATCATAAAATCACAGAATGGTTTGAGTTGGAAGGACAACAAAGCTCGTCTCATTCCTGCCATGGGCAGGGACGCCTTCCACCATCCCAGGGTGCTCCAAGCCCTGTCCAGCCTGGCCTTGGACACTTCCAGGGATCCAGGGGCAGCCACAGCTTCTCTGGGCATCCTGTGCCAGGGCCTCAGCACCTTCACAAGAAAGGATTCTCTAATATACCAAATAAACCCACCCTCTGGCAGTGGAAGCCATTCCCTGTGTCCTGTCCCTCCATCCCTTGTCCCCAGTCCCTCTCCAGCTCTCCTGGGGCCCCTTCAGGCCCTGGAAGGGGCTCTGGGCTCTTCCTGGAGCTTCTCTTGTCCAGGTGAGCACCCCTGTCCTCATGGCAGAGATGCTTCAGTCCTCTTGTCATCCTAAATATCTCACCTTCATCTTCTTCCTTTATATCTTTACCTAACAAAATATGCATTTTATAAAAAAAAGGATAACAAATCAAGCTTTCAGTGATTCTTTAGGAAGGGATGTCAGTGAGTTACAGGGCACCATTACCTGTTCCTGGGCCACCAGATATTCCAAGCTATTCTAAGCAGAATATGTCACTCCAGCACACTGGTAAGAGCACTGCTAAACACTGTGTCAATTCAGTGTACAGACTTCAAGAAAGATAAAGTCTGATTGAAAAGGAACGTAAAAATAATGATCAAACACCCAGGAAAAAAAAAAAAAATCTATGAGAGGAGATTGAGTGAACTTGTGTTTTGTCTGGAAAAGTGAAAATTGCACCCATTTTTCCTCCAGGTCCTGAACAACAAAAAAACCTGCTGCTGCAAACTGGAATAGAATAAACAGGTTTCATTTTCCTACTGGATGGGAGAAATAATTCTGGAATAACACTGCAGCACGAAATGTTTCCATTAGAATTAAGGACAGTGTAATAGGAGTAATGAGAATACAGCACAGAAGGATTTTGCCTGAGGATGCTGCAAAATCCTTATCAGTGGCGGGTGCGGATAATAGCCACATTTGTCAAGAATGATACAATTGATTTTGACTTTTTGCAGGCAAGTAAGCTAAATAGACTCTTAAAATGCTTTCCATTATTTTTGCTGTCATTTTAGCTTCTGAATAACAATGTTTAATACACTTGTATGCAATATTTTAGAAAATGAATGTATAAAGACATTGCTGAATTAAGCTGTTCCATATCCCTGTCGTCAAACCCATTTGGAATTGTTAAAATTCCTGCTCTGAATATGAACAATCTGAGTTAGTGATGCCCATTCCTTCTTCTGGCAATCTTCCTTCTTTAAACTGAAATAACAAAAAATTTTGAAATAAAAGCAACTGAAAAAAGCAGGGATCAAAAATAGTCCAATTTATAAACTAGGAGCTTAATAAAATAAACCCTGGGATTTACAGCTCTGTCCTGCTCTACCTTTATGTTACATATAAAACAAGGAAATAGAATAAAGCTGACAGCATGTCCTTGCTTCAGTCTCCAATTACACTTTATTTTCACAATCACTAAGCAATGGTCTGCCTGTGCTGTCAATCAACAGGAATTTCCATTACCTTGAAGACCAGTAGTGTTCAGTCTATCCAGAGTGAATTATTGGCAATATATGGATGCACTTCCAAGGAAAAGTGTGAGTTTCTGCCCCTCTGAGTGACACCAACTTTTCTATCAAGCCTTGCTGTGAGGTTCTCACTTACAGCTGCCCCCAGACCTGCTTTGGGGCTGGTGGCCACTCAGGAATTTCACACCTCAGAATCCCAGCAGAGGGATTTTTACACACCAGCTTTAATGTCTAGGTTAGATGTTCCCTGACAATTCCCTTAATCCAATTTAATGATTTAATTATGTGTCAGTTTATGTGCAGTCAGAAACTTGTGAATACACATGAATGCATGTATATATTTCACTTGAATATTTGTGTGTGTAGGCTTCTTTAAATTAAGAAAATATTATGAGTTGACATAAGTGAAGATTGTCTTAATTTTTTCAAAGTAGAATACAAAATGTTCCAGTTCCTAAAAAGTCATATAATATAGCCAGTTATTTGGAATAGTCTTAATTCAGTTAAGTTGCAATAAAGGATTAAAATGCCAAAATTCTGGGCACCAGCAGAACTTCCTTCGTTTTTTATGCTGAACTATATTTACAGTTAGCAAATGCTTTCTAACATGGAATCCAAATCTCTTTTGTTGCAAATTGAGCTGATTGCTTCTTATCTTACTCTGCATAGAAGAGAGGACGATTGAACAGTTTCCCTTACAAAAGACCTGAAAATCTTGTGTCATTTTTCAGAGCCACTTTTGTCTGGAATAGGGTTTCTTATCCCATGAATATCATCTGATGCAGTTCTTTGGGCTGGTGACACCAGCCTAGATTGAAAGGATTCAATTAGCTCTAATTCAGCCATTTGATATGCTGGTGGTAGTACCTTATTACAAGGAGTTCTTTTTTCTGACATTAGGCAAATCTCTATTTTCAGAAGACATTACTTCCCTACTTGAGGAAATTTCTCTGAAGTGGGGTGTGAATTTGAAATGTAACAATTGGTGAGCCTTGCTGGGAAAACTTTTATTGCACAATCAATCAGAGATAAAGGACCTTGCTGGAGGTGATTTCAGTTATTTTAGTGAAATTTACTGCCAAAATTACGGCTGCTCCTGGAAGTAGCTGTTCAAAGTCACATTCAGCAGGCTGCTGTCCTCTCTGGTGGGGTCTGTCCTTGTGTGGCTCAAGACTGTTCCTTCTTGACTTTAAATGTGAGACCACTCATTTCCTATCCATGCAGGGAAATGTGTCCAGAGCCCTGGCTTCACTCCCAAGAATGCCCCAATATCTGGGGGGAGCTGATACTCCCTTGGCAGCATAATTCTGGAGAATCTTCGCTTGCCTTTAAAAAATTTGAAGTCAGCCAGCTGAATACACAAATTTAGCAGAAACTTCCAGAAAAATGAAGGCTGTAACATCACTAGAGGAGTAGAAACCTTCTGGATGAACCAGACTGTGATCTGAGAATCACGTCTCTTAGTTACCATGGCAGAAGTAAAGCTTTTTTTTTTCCTTCTCTGATGGCATTGATATGTTTCAAATCTCTAACCTCTTTCACAGAGTTCTAAGGAAATGGTCTGATCACCAGTTTTATTAGCTATCTAATAAACCAAGGTAGCCCCTGACAGTGAAAGAATACAATAAGGTTATTTAGGAGTGCTGCATTGATAGCTGAGAATTAGAGATTGGTGTGAGATTTAGCCAAGCCCTTGATGGAGTGATGTGTCTGAAGGGAAAAAAAAAATAAATCTGTCTCCAGATCTCTCCAGACGTGCTCCAGTTTAATCAGCATCAGCCACGCTGAGCTCCCATCTGTGGAGTCAGGCAAAGGGAAGAGCACCATAACCAAAGAGGTTCTGGTTTCTCTGTGATCCTGGTGTCATTGTCAGTCTTTTAGATTCCTGTGATAAACTCAGAAATTAACTGAGCTCAGCTACCAAATTCTAAACCTAGGATAGGCCTGGAAATAACCTTTTGGCTGTGAAAACCTACACAGAATGGGAAGATTGCAATTTATGCTCAATTAGCTTGGCTTCCTCCAGGGCTCTTGTGGTAAGGGGTGAAATCAACTCACCTACAGATTTTGTGTTTTTAGACTTTATTGCCACAGCAGTTCTAAGCCAACCTTTATTCCATGAGAAAAAACCAGCACTTGATCCATGTTTGGATTGGGAGACATCCTACTGTTCACTTTAGATGGGAACAGTAATGCCAATGGCACCTTCTCCTCAGTGACCCTGGGTCTGTGCTCTGCCAAAAAGTGTCACATATGAAACAGCAGTGACAGAATCAGCCCATCACTGTGAGCCACCACTTGGTGAAAATCCATTCAAGCTCTGACACTGAGCACTGAATTCAGGTGTAGAGAGTTGGTGCTTTATTAACCACCTCTACTGTATCTAAAACTCTGGTGTCTAAAACTGGGATCCTTGCCTGTGAATCCTCCTACTCCTTGGCAGAGCTACAGAGTCAAGACTGTGTATCTTGATATAGGTTTGTGGCAAATGCCAAATGTGTTCCTGCCTGATTTTGTCATGTCAGCTGCCATTCTGCCTGAAGAACTGTTGAGGAAATGAGGCAGATTTTGACTGTAAAATGATGAAGTATTAATTCAGTTATCATGCCAGCATAGGTATCCTTGTAAGATAAGATTAGCATAATTGAGAGATTAATGCTAATTAAGATCATTAAGATTATTAGAGATATAAAGACATTAAGAGACTGGTATTTATTTCAAAGGAGGCATATGCTTTATGATACATTTATGTTTGCACTTACATTAAGATGGATTCAGTAAAATAAACCTGCTTTACACAGCACAGGAGTTTCCCATTACCCTTCCCTTCCTTCTTGATTCAGTCCTGTGGTGAACTGAGTGCTGAAAATATGATGGGGTTTTTGCTGTCTCAAATAATCTGAAAGTTTTTTTTGGTAAAAATTGTTCATCTATTTTGCTATTGACATTTTTTACCAGCTTTCCAGTGACCTTTCTGGCTTCTGCTGGCTCTGCTCAGAAAGTGTGTGTATGTATGATGATCTTCAAAGGTCTTTCCAGGGATGACAGACCTGACTGTGACATGTTTTCCTGTCCCAGATTTCCTAGGAGGCATCATTTAATTGTTAGCCAAGTTATTATGTCTTGAAGTACACAGCTGTCAGTAGCTCTTTTGTATGGGAGTTAAATATTTTAGGTCTTGCAGTGTGCAGTTTCCTTAATTTTGTGAATGTCACAGCACTCTGGTGTGAGCTAAGCCACTTAGTTCATTTTCTGGTAGTCACAGGAAGAACACAAAAGTGATTTAGGTAAAATCCTATTGCTCTGATCAACCCAAGGCAGGAGGATCAATGGGCAACTTCTGAAGCTGAACATGAAGCTTAACATTTCAGTTAATCTAAGCAAGTCTCCAATCCTGTGCTATAAATAGATGAGCATATATTCCTTAAAAGAAGATAGACTTACTTAAAGAAATATGTGTCCTATGAAGAAAACCAGGGGGAAAGGAGGGATTTGATGCAGGAATGATGTTTTCTAAGTAGCTTAAAACCCTCTACATTATTCTCCTTTGTCCTCCTTGCCAATGTCACTATGAAGAGAGTTTTCCTCAGTATCTTTCCTTCTGGTTGCTTCAGTGTTCTCTTTTTGCTGTGTAGGCTGTTCCTTTGTTGGCTCCCCAGGTTGTCCATATTTGAAATCACAAGCAGACCAATAGGCCAGGCTGAGAACTGCTGCTTCATATGTTTGGTGTCACAGCTATTTAGACACTTACAATTTCTTTCTATTACCCAGTTTTATTGGAATCTGTTACTGTGGTCTGCTAGCCAAAACAAGGACTTCACTAAAAAAATAATAAATTGCTGGCTAATATTATTTGCATGGTAATTGCTTTGCAGTGCCTATTAAATCAATGTTTCTGGCACAGCTCTGTGATCACAGAAGTACAGATATTAATACACTATGACAAAAAGCTTTTCTCATTTTTTGGTTTTTTAAATTAATTACTGTTTTCCCTTGGGTGGGTTGGGTGGGAATTGGATCTGTTGTTACCCTCAGCTCGGTGGGATTATGATGAGGAT
The DNA here is from genome assembly GCF_971803275.1 of Cyanistes caeruleus. Classification (NCBI taxonomy): domain Eukaryota; kingdom Metazoa; phylum Chordata; class Aves; order Passeriformes; family Paridae; genus Cyanistes; species Cyanistes caeruleus. Next base: position 4,228,899 of record NC_141705.1, read on the forward strand.
CATTGTTACATGGGCTGGGACATCAGTGATGTTTGCAGATGTTCAGGGAAGTGTTTAATGGGACAGGGTCGGCTCTGTCACAGAGTTCTCGTACCTTTGTAGCCCAGCTGATGGCACAGGAACAGAAAATCCAGGCTGTTTCCAGCTTGAAAATGCCTGCTGACATGTGCTGTTCATCAAATGCCTGCTGTGCCTCCTCAGCGCAGTTGATCTGCGCGTGTGCTCCAATTCCAGAACCTTCCGGCTGGGCTGGATTCACTCGGTGCCTTCGCTGTGTGTTGAGCACATTCCCAATCACTGACACACATCCTGATGAAATGGACTCTTGGCCATTCCATGCTTTACAAAGGTTACTGGATTTCCTTCTTTGTTGTGCAGGCAGGAAATGAATGAGCCCCAGATAACTCCCAATGCAGGATGGAAAAGCAGTGGTTACCTGGTGGTTTGATATCAGTTTAATTTCTCTCTCCACAGTGGTGGTTACATTGAGGATTTGTTGTCTGGGAGAATCTTGAGAACCTGACTGCATTTGTTAGATCTGCTCACAAGATCGAGTTGGTTTAATAAGCCTTTGATAGCGTTTGGGATTGTGAAAAATAATCTTAAAAGGAACAATTTTTATCTTTAATGGAATCACAGAATGGTTTGGGTTGGAAGGGACCTTAAAACCCATCCCATTCCAACCCTGTCTGTGGGCAGGGACACCTCCCACTATCCCAGATTGCTTCAAGCCCCATCCAACCTGGCCTTGGACATTTGCAGGGATCCAGGGGCAGCCACAGCTTCTCTGGGCACCCTGTGCCAGGGCCTCGCACCCTCAAGGATTTATTCCCAATATCCCATCTAACCCTGCCCTCAGTGGGAAGCCATTCCCCTTGTCCTGTCCCTCCATCCCTTGTCCCCAGTCCCTCTCCAGCTCTCCTGGAGCCCCTTTAGGCCCTGGAAGGGGTTCTGAGCTCTCTCTGGAGCCTTCTCTTCTCTGGGTGAGCACCCCCAGCTCTGCCAGCCTGGCTCCAGAGCAGAGGGGCTCCAGCCCTTGAAGCATCATTGTGGCTTCCTCTGGATTCGTTCCAGCAGTTCCACGTCCTTCTGCTGTTGGGAATCCCAGGGCTGGGGCAGCTCTTCAGGTGGGGTCTCACCTGAGCAGGTGGGGCAGAATCTCCCATCCCTGCTGCCCACACTGGGGGATCAGCCCGTGGGGGCTCTGTGCTGGGGCAGCTCTCATCCCCCAGCACCGTCACATCCTTATCCCCAGGGCTGTTCTCCATCCATTCTCCACTCAGCCTTGTCTTTGTGCCTGGGACTGTCTTATGCTGGGCCAGGACCCTGCACTTGGCCTTGCTGAACTTCCTGAGGCTCTCCCAGGTCCCTCTCTCTGCTCATGGGTCCCTGTTTCACAGTGTCCTGCTTTAGACATTTCTAAGAAGCTTCCTACCAAAGCTCTTTTGTCTGTAGTGCATCATTTCACACCAATATTTTTATCTGCCATGATTTAAAAATGTTACTGGAAAGACACAATCACATATTTTCTATATGAATTTTTTTTTTACGTGCTCACAGGAGTCACTGCAATTTCTGGCTAGTTTAATTACTTATTAGGCATATATAACTGCCAATCAATAATTTAGATACTTTTGGCTCACAAGCTTTTGAAAGGAGCTTGGTTTACGAAGAGTGAACAAATATACCATTCCATCTGTTAGCCAAACCACCTGGCACAAAATCATTTGGGGCATAATTATGTAGTTGGCAAGAATGTAGAAAAAAAAAAGTGATTTCTAGAGTTTTCATCCCAATTGATGCTTTACTTTGTAGTGATGGAAACCTGACTAATGCAGCAAGGACCAGTTCTTTTTGGTTTGGCTTTTTTTTTTTTTGGTTTTTTTTCACACCTATGAATAAAATAACTCGTGTTCACCTTGCAAAAAATGCTTTACATGACAAATATAGGAACCAAGAGACAGGCGTGAAATAATCCTGCGCCTAATCACGGGAAGGGAATGGGAGCTGGCCTGTTCCTGCAAGCAGCTGAAAAGAGTCACGTAGGAGGTGCATCATTGTCCTTTTAATCTCTGTAGGAGGAGACTTGGGACAATTTGGGAAATGATTTTTCCTTCTTGGTGGCATTGCAAATGTTTTTTTTTTTTTCTGAGCTCAGTGTTTTACAAGATTGCTACATCTGCAAATCTATTTTCCTATTCTTTCAGTGACAAAATTCCTTCTTTAATCTTCTGGAATTACAGAATACACACAGAAGAGACTTAGCAAATAATATTTGCCATGTACAGAAACTTTCTCTTTTTAACTCCTGGAAGGGGGAAACAAACTCATCCAAGGTTAGCTATAGGTTAGATAAAACTCTTGAACTGGGGGCAAATGGGAACACTATTTAAAAAGAAAAAATAAGTAGTTCCAACTATTTTCTGGTTGCAAACAATCTTTATGTGTCCAGGTGAACATAATTTCTATTGTAAAGCTGCAGCTGGGGCAGGGCTGATTTGGTGCTGTGAGTGGTTTCACCAGGGGGCTGAAGCAGGTGGTTAGCAGGACATTTAGGGTTTGTTTTTTTTTATTTTTATTTTTTTCTTTCACTAAAAGCAGTGAGAATTTCAAACAGAACTCAGACCTGGCTTGGAGTTTTTACTCTTTGCTGATTTTTCAGAGCACGTGGTCACTCCTGATGTCACTTCTTGTCACTCTGAGTGCTACAGAAAGGTAAATGGCTGTTGAAAATGCAAATAATTGAAGTTGTTGAAGAGGGTCCTTATTTGAGAATGTAAAAAGCCTGCTCAGAATAGTTTGCTCTCTTAAGGTTTTCTTCCTTGTGGCAAATCATTGGCATGCCAGATTTCAGTGTCTGGGGAGAGAGCATCTGTAGCTTTAATTCTTGGAGTGGTTAAAGTAATTCAGTTATTGTTCAGTTTAATTAAATGGCTTTTAAGATTTCATTTTATAGAAAGGAAAAATGATCTGTCATTAAAATTATGATTAAATGTTTTCTGGTTTTGTTGTTGGGTTTTTTGTAGGTTTTTTTTGTTGTTGCTGTTGTTTTTTTAATTGTGGTAAAGCCTTTAAGATAACTTTAATACTAAAAACTGTTTCTGGTACTCCATGAAATGTATTACCTAAAATGAAAAAACATTAATTAATTAATTAATGTTAATTAATAAGTGACAAATTAGTCTGGAACCTGTCATTTGATTTACCCCAGTAATGAGACACAGGGAAAATCCCAGGTTACACTCAGCTGTCATTCTGAAAAACCCTTTCTTTTCCGATGTCTGGAAGCTTATGGCCTTGTAAAAAATCAGGGTTTTCCTTTTGTCAGCTGTGAGGAGGAATATAGGTAAAAAAAAAACCAAAAAACAACTATTTGACAGAGTAAGATGGAGAAGCTGTATGGATGAAAATATTTATTTCTTGTATAAAACTAAGTTTATTATTGCAAAACCCAATGGGTAAAACATCCCCACCCAGTGTGAGGTGCTCAGGTACTCCGAATCTCTCACTTGTAATCACTTTCTGTATCAGCAATATGTACAGGATGCTCTCTAAGTATTCATGGAAACACAGGTGTCATGGGTGGATCACCTGGATTTCTTTCCCTATGAGATTCAGCTTTCTTTAGGATTCCCTGGAAACTTTCCCTGATACTTGTCCCCATCCCCACAGTGCTCGAGAGCATTTTGTTATTTTTTTTAATTGTCTGTGCAGTCCTTTGTGTTCTCATTTTTTAATCTCTCTTGACAGAGGGCATAATATGAATAAAAGAGTTGTCTACAAAGGCAGCAGTAAGAAATGGACTGTCAAATTTGCCCTGATTGCAGCCAATAATGAATTAATTCGGTAATGGAAGAGCAAATTGCTTGCATCATTCTATACAAATCTTTTGAATAATCTGTTGTCTGACTATTTTTAACAAGCTCACATTATCAAGATACATTGAATATGGGTTTGTTCTTTAAATTTATGATGTGAGAAGTCAAAATGTGCCTTGTTTGTGATGTTATTCTTCAGTTTCAGTTGAACAAATTAATTATTCAAATTAAATTAAGGGTGCTCTGAACTCTGTCTGAGCCACCACAGGATACAACAAGGCACCATCTTAGATAATCAACAGGTAATTTCAGAATAATTTATAGAAGGGCAGCAGCCCTGCTTTAATTATTAAAAAGCATATAAGGGTGCATAGTGTCTTACAAGCCTTAATTAAAAATACATTCTTAGGCAATTTCTTAGCAAATCACCAGCAGAAAAGGTTACTATTTCTCCCTATCAAATACATGAATTTACCTGCAGCATCTTAAAAATCACTGGCAAGAGTGGCATTTGAAGCAGGGACTGAGAAAATTGAAGTGATTGAAAGGTTTTCACAAGAGGCAAGTTTAACTCCTTGTGACTTCTCATCTGCCCCACAAGCACAGCCTGGTACACTGGAATTAATCAGCTTGAGGATGCAGTAGATGCAGCTGAAGGATGTTCACTTCTGCTCCAGGGTTCTTCTCTTTTCTTTTTTTGGGGGGTAGAATGTGCAAGTTTAACAAAAGACCTGGTTCTGACAAAGTGTTTGGTGTTACCTCAACCCAAAAGTGGTTCAGCCCCTCTCAGGGCACCCAGCTCAGCATCTCCTCAGTCCACAAAATGTTCTAGGCTAGACTGTTAAACAGCAGCAGAAAATGGTGTGATACATTGAATTATTTGAAAAAAAAATCGTAAAATTGGGGATTCTTCCAGTTTTAGTGTGTGTCCTACAGAAAAGGGAGGAAGGAGTGAGCAAGAATAACCTGTGTGTGTTCAGAATTCAGAATGTGGGGATGTGAAGGGTTCACCCAGCCTCAGTTTCCCCAGGTGTGCAGGTTGGTCAGAAACACAGAAATTCAGTGACTGGTCCATGAGTAAGAAATTAAAAAAAAAAAACATTTCCATGGCATGATATGGCCTGTCCCAGATGCTGTTCCTAAAAAAGTATCTTTTTTAATCTAAAACATTTCAGAGATGTATGTACAAAATTAATTCCATTTTCCCATTTCTGTACAACTGTTCCTTGTTTTTAATGCCTATTTTTTTTTTTTTTTTGCATCGGTGATGTTTTTTACAGTGACTTCCAAATGTTGTTTTTGAATTTTATGATTGTTCCCGATGCCAGGGGGTGTGTGTGTGTGTGGCCCCTGCCACGCTCTGTATCCTCTTCTCACAGGCAGGTAGGAAAAAAAAATAAAAAAATCCATCTGCACAACAGCTTGTGCACTGAGTAATGACAAGAAACAACCCAGGAGTGCAGCAGGCAGTTTAATGAGGAATAGCAAATAATAATGTACGGTGAAGCAACATAAAAATTGAACGGGGAATAAAAAAACGACGGGTGTGTGCTTGTTTTAAAGCTGCTGTCCAGTGGTTTGGGTGCTTTGTGCAGCAGCCGGTGGGGACTGGCCGCTAGAGGGGGGGTGGATCCGCGTTTTGCTCTTGTGCTGCACTTGTAGGTCCGGTTTCTTCCCCTCCCTCCTCGCAAACTTTCCCAAATCGTTCATTTTTTTTTATTTTTTATTTTTTTTTAACCTGGCAGTTTATCCTTATCTAGCGCTTAGATCCTTTTCTAACAGCCTTAACAGAATTTTCTAGCTGAAGCCATAAGAGTGATTTATATCACACTATTTAATTTCTTGAGAGCTGTTCCATTTGAGATGTTATTTCACTTTTTCTTTTTTTCCTCTTTTTTTCCCCTCTCTGCACACTGGACAGATTTTAATGCAATACCCTGGAAGCCAGTTGTCCAATTGTTGCCTATAACTTACATCACTGAGGCACAGATGAACAGTTTCCCTTTTATCTTGTCTTTTGCTTTGTATTTGACAATTCAGAATTTCATCCATCAAAGCTTATATAAGCTTCAGCCTTTGGAAGCCCCTTTGCACATCCACACTATTTTCATTATTTTTTTGCAATATAAATAATCTGTCATTTGAAAAATGCCATCCATTTCCTGATCATAGCTGAGATGATTCAGCAGTCCTGGCCCTGGGACCACACTGTGCTCCATTTTTTCCCTGTATCAATAAAAGGCCACTGTATTTTTTGAGCTCCTACCTAGTTTTCTATGACAATGGAGCTTGTCTTATTTATGGGAAACTGAATATCTTGTCAAAAGCTCTTCAAAAGTCCAAATATGATATGTTGTTTTAAATTCCCTAGTGCTTTATACAGTCCTTCATTTCCCAATTTCTACAGACAATAGATCTGACACAGATTTTAGCTTGTTTGCTTCAAGTTTGATTTTCCAGGATTTACCAAATCCTCATTAAGAGTTTTCATTAATAGCCATAGCTTGACTCCTGTGCTAATGGAAAATGACAGATTGGGGCTGGAGTATCCTACATGGTGGGAAAAGAGAACCAGGGGGGAAAAAAAGAGTTTTTAACTGTTCTTATTAGGAAAGATACTCAGTGTAACTGCATAAAACTACTCAAAGAACTTCTTGGGAAGGTCTTAATTCTTCCAGCTAGAATAACTTAATGTAATTCCTGCCAGTTGCTCGAATCTGAGAAATAGATACATAAAGTAATATAAGAAGGTTTTCTTTAGTCTAGAAGTGCCACCCATTGAGAAAACAACTTTTGGCATATTCCCCATGAAGCAAAAGCACAATCTGCCTGAGTTCAGTTCTGTGCATGACAGCAATAAAAAACCAAAAATTTTTAAAAATCTACCAAAAAGCCAATCATGAAAAAGCCAAGATGGACAGAGGAATAAGCCCAGGGTTCAGCTCCCTGAGACTTTGTGGATTTCTGTTTCCCACTGCAGATGTAGGTTTATATTCAAGTGACATTTTGTCATCCAAAATCACCACAGAGCTTTGTTATCCCCTGGTGAGAATCAGCTGTGCTTGCCATCATCTGAATCTCTTTCTGATTAATCTGTTATGGGCACTGTCCCCTTTACAATTTCCCCCTCTGTTTTTTAGCAGTGATTTCCTCTATCCCATGTAATCCCCCTTTTTTCAGCTGGTGCTCTGTGCTCTCCACTTTCCTCAGGCCCTGTCCCACGCAGTGATTTTGTTTTGTGGATTTTCCCCAGAGAGAAAGAATGTCAACTGCATTCCTCCTGCTTGTTCGCTGTCTCCATGATTTCTTCATCTTTCAGGCCGTAGGATGCACATCCAATTTATTAGACTACAGCAATTCCATAATAAATTCATGGCATCCAGTTGTTTGGGAATTTGATCTGACAGGAGCAGCAGGTTCTGGGCTGTTTGGAAAGGGAGTTATGGTGCAAGGGGATGGTTTGTGAAGGTGGAGGCAGCTGAATTCGCTGGTAAAGAAACAAAAAATGTCCAATATGGAGTGACATTTACATGGAATTAAGGTAAACATTTGACATCCAGCAGCCTCTTTAGCACGAGGATTTCAAACCTTTGAGCGGCAGCCACAAATTTCTGTTTGCTGTGGAAAAAAATTGCGTTGGGAAATAATGTGGATCAGAGAAATAAATTTTCTGTCAAGATAAGCTTTATTATGGAGCCAAGTTTAAAAAAAAAGAAAAAAAAAAAAAAAAAGGTGGGGAAAGCATATCCCCTTGATGGTTTATCTCATTATTATTAATATTCTTTAATATTTACCAAGCTCTCTAAGCAAGTCAGTCTGTCAGGGAGGCACTGGACCACAGAGCCAGATCCAGGTTTCCTCCTGGGAGCTCACTTTACCTCTCATCCTGCAAAGAGGGTTGATAGCAGACGTGTTTCATAGGGCTGACAGTTGTGAAAAGACTCAAAACCTCAGGAATTCAATAGCTGTGGACTGTTCCTGCAGCTTATTTTAGAATTTTCAGGGCTCTCCTCTTCCTCCTCCCCCTCGTTTTTTTAATTCACCCTGCCTGCGAGGCTCTGAGAATGAAAAATGTGAGAATGAGTAAGAAGGGTTAAAAATTAGAGGGAAAGTACATATTTTGAAAGGTATTCAGAAATCTGTTTTCAGTTTGAGTGCCCCAGCTCTCAGAAGGATGCTTGCTCATACCTGGCTGTAACCACTAGGGTACAGAGGTGTGCTACTGCAGGAAGATCTGCTATACATAAATTGTGTTTTTTTTTCATTGGATCAGCCCTTAAATCAATTTGATGTGTCCATACATACTTTTTTAAATCTTAGATTTTACCAAAAATACATTCTTTCAGCCCTCTCTCTGGTGTTGTGCTGTGTTTTGCTCTTTGGAGAAAGGTACATCAGCAAAAAGGGCCAGATTAAAGTTGGTAATAAATGAATAACTGGGCTTAGTGTCTAATCACGCCCGTCAGAGAAATCTGCTGTGCCAAAAGTGATAATTCATTGATGAAGTAGATTTTTCTACTTACCTATTGCCATTGCAATCGTGGATTTAGTCTTTGTTAGCTCAGAAATTGAAGGGAATTGGTCATGTTCCCATAGCACCCGTGTTGAAAGACATCTTTCTGGCAGTAGTTACTGTGTATGGTGAGGATGTGAAGAACATGAGAGCAGGGAAATGATTTAAAATAAAAGTGCCTTAGCAGAATAGTAGGTACCATTTGCCAAGCACAGATGTGCATAGTATAAATCCTTTAGCCACTGCCACCTATCCCTGATTTTTATCAGCAATGTGCATATTTGGATTTTTAGGAAGAGGAGAGATGGAGAAAAAGGTGAAAAGCTGGTGTTTATTTTCAACTGAATTTCTTCTCTTGTGATGCAAATCTGGGACTTGGAGCTCAAACTCCTTTTCCTCTTCCCTTTGACTGTCTCCCCCAGCTATCACCCCAGCAAAGGCCAGTAAGAACAGTAATTGCTTTAAAGCCTCAAGAATTGTGCCTGAATGCCAACAAGTGACGCCATCTTTTAAAAAAAAACCCAAAAAACAACAAAAAAATCCCCCAATTGCCCTGTTCTCACGGAAATACAGATTTCATTGCAAATATGTTCACTTTAGAGCAGACAGGGTGCAATAAAATTACAGTGCTCTGCAGCATTCATCTCAGCTCTTCACAGCCACCCACCCAATTACAAGCTGTGTCTTGCCAGCAGAAGACTGTTGCTTGGTTTCTGTATTATTTTTATAGCTTTGCTTTCCTCCCCATAACTTTAGAGGTAGGCTGTGCTTACTCCTTTCCTTTCACCAGGTTTTTCTTCTGCTGTTTAAAAAAAAAAAAAAAAAAAAATTAAAAAAAAAATTGTCTGGCATGGAAAGTCTTTCACAAGGCTCTAAATGTGATTTGTTTTTTAATGTAGAATATGCTCTGAATAGTTGTTTCTAATACCCTAATAGCTCTGGTTTATGGCAGTAATTATATGAAAGGTTAATCTTTAAATCACCAGCATTTCCTAAATTCCTAATCAACTTCATGCTTGGAAAGGAATCCACATAAATGCTCAATTTGTTAATATTAGACTGGGTTGAGCAGGTCAAGGAAAAGTATAACCTTGGTGCATAATGGTAAATTGAACACAGCAAAAATATCTCAGATCTGTTTGTCATTAGAGCTGTGAATGTGAAAGCTGACTATGAGTGTAGATATAATTAGCAGGAGAATCCGCAGTAGCTCAAGATCACCCATCCCTCTGGATGAGGGTTTCTTAAAAAAAAAAAAAAAAAAAAGATATTTTGGGTAGAAAAGTCCTCTTTTCTAGCAAGTCTGTGGTGAACTGTGACTAGGATAGCTAAGAAATCCAGCCAAAAAAATCGGTGGCAGAGGCACAGTGCAGGAGTTGAGCAGGCAGCGTGATGGATGAGGGGGACATTGTGCTCCCAGGGAACAGGGAGGTGGAAATGACGGGGCTGCAGGCACGTGTGTTTGGGGAAGCGTGTCCGACTGTGCCTCCCTCCCTGCACTCTTGGGAAAGGCAAGGAGAGAGAGAGAGAGATGCTGGGCATCTTCCTTAAATCCCTGCTGTTGTCCTTGCCACAGCCCGAACGTGGGAGGGGAAGGCACAGAAAAATCTCATTTCCCATGTGTGCACAGTACCCCCCTTGCCTTCTCACCAGCTCTCGTCTTCCCTTTCATCCCATCCCTTCATCCCTTCCTTTTCTCTCTCCTGCTGAATGGAGCTATTTAGTGTTGTACCCTCCTTTGCAGAAGCTGTTTCATCCCTGCTTGCACAGTTTTTAAAACTGCTTTCTCCACCCACCCTCAGTCTTGCTTTTTCATCTGTGCTGCCTCTTTAGGTTAACCATCTTTACAAAAGGAAAAGGCAGAGGAATCCAGTAACACCCTGATTTGGTTGCCATTACTCCAGTCTTTCCTCTTATCTTTTGTCTCCTCCTAATTTCATTATTATCACTGCTATTATTATTATAATAGCACTAGAAATGAGCTTCCTCATTAAACACTCCCTTTTTGCCATTCTGAATACCACTGTAGAAGCTGGAGGGGGGAGGAAGGGGGACTCAGAGAGTCCTTTTGCTGTTAATGCAGAATGAGACTCACACAAGGAGCAAATGTAGTCCATCTCAAAAGCAAATGAGGGTTGGTTGTTCTTTTGGTTTTTGTTTTTTTTTTTATCAGAACTAAAGGAAATTATCAAACAGACTCAACTACCCCTCAATGCCTTAGCCATGAAAACATACAGAATATATTAAAGCATACAAAAATATCCTTAGGGGATGGTTCATGGTCTTTCTGTGGCACAGGTATGCAGGGGGCTGTGTCAGCCTGGTACAGAGCATCCTTGCTTTGACCACAAGGAATGGCTCATCCCTTGGGCTCACCCCCTGCAGCACCCAGACATGGCAAAGGAGGGAATTGGCAGCTTTAACAGAATTTCTTTGTATTTTATATTTTCAGGCCAGAAACAGAATGTGGTACATTAGCATTGGTTCTGTGGTTTCATATCATTTTTTTTTAAAAGTAGTACAGAAAGGAAGGAAAAAAAAGAGGCAGGAAGGAAAATAAATCATCCCTTATATACATTCAAAGCATACACAGCAACAGTTCCTTCAGCACTGGGTGCACTGTGAGTGGGTATTGATGTTAGCAGCAAGAGAATGCATATTAGACATTTGTAACACTGGTACTGTTAACCAGCTTCAGGAAAGGTAGAGCTTTTGCTTGCCTTTTACCCTGTGTTGTGTGCAAACAGACAGTTAAATATATATATATATATATATAATTATAAAAAATAATGTTAATTACCTAATTATAAAAGGGAGATTAGTCCTACTAAGTGGAACATCAAAAAGGGAGTATTTAAAATATTTCCCTTCCTTTGATATTCCCCAAGCATTTCATGGACAAAACAGTGTTCACAACTCACCCCAAAAGCATCTTTTTTTTTTTTTCTTTTTTTTTCTTGAGCTTTATTTTGGAGCCATTTAATAGGCCAGAATAAGGGCATCAAAAGAGAGGAAATAACTTATCTCTGGGCAGTTGTTGAACATGAAATTTGGAAGAAAGAATTAGGGAAAATTTGTCCCTTCAGTTGCTCTGAATGCAGTACAAATATAATAACTCTCATATACACCAATGCAAGTAGCCTGGAGCAGGATGAATAACTGGATTTGCAGTAGCTGGATTGGAATGACATCCAGGCTCTTTGATTTCTGTATTACCCACACAAATTTCACGTAGACTTTCAGCCTGGATGTGGGCACCCTGTGGAGTGCCTTCATGCCACGTAACAGCAGTGACACCCTCTTTTCTCCAGTAAATATTCAGAGGGTGTCAAGATCTCCAGAAATCCTCTGGGAATCACCAGGAGGTTGTCTTTAGAAGGGATTACCCTTGGAAAAGATTCCTGGAGGAGGATTTTGAAATAGATCCTTTAATAAGTGCTGTGCTCTCCGTGGAGGGATCCATCCATCATCCTGCTCAGGGTGGCAAGTCATTGGTGGGCATCACCTCTCTCCAGGAGAAGTGGCAACAGGCAAACCCCAAATCAGCTCTCACTCAAGAAGTCACTGCACCTTCAAAGAAAAATGCTCTGTTCAGTTTACTTGGGCTGTCAATGCCAGATGCATGGAGCACAGAGGTGAATAAATTCCAAAGGCAGAGTTGCTCACGTCTTTGCAAACGTAGCTGGAGGTTGCTAACACCAATAAACAGCAGGGATAACTCCAGAGGGGTGCAATCACTCGTGTGTTTCAAATACAACCCACAAAAATGCTAAAAATACACGGAAATACAACCACGGGATGATTGTTTGTTGGTATCAGGCTTGTCTCAGGTTCACAGGGGTAAAACCATGACTGCACCAACACATTTCCTGATAGCAACAGGGGCTCATTATCAAAATAAAGGCAGTTCATATTTCATTATACCATATGCAGACAATATTTTAACAACCTTGGTTGACTTTGGAAGCTTCCTGGCAAGTGGCTGTAACCAAGTGCTGCTTGGGGGCTCGGGGAACACATAGCCCAGTCCAAAGTTAGAGAGCCAATTTTTCACAGTTAAATTTCCTATTGATTTCAGAGAAGGGTTTAATGGGGAAAGTAAATATAGCTGGGCCCTGGGTTAGCATGGAATAAAGTACTTTTGCTTCAAATACAGTCAGGAGCCCAAAGAGACGAGGGGCTCTGAACCTTCCCTCTGCCCTCCCTGTCAGGTTTGTACATGGACACTCAACCCCTCAGGTCACTTGGGAGTTGCAGGATGGATCAGGCCCTTGTGGGCTTGAGGCACAGAGAGAGAAATGTGCATTTGTTAAAAGAGAGAAAAGCCTGGGTTTAACAGTGCTTGCTTGTTTGAAAGCTGTGGGTGAATTTGCAGTGGCTTTAGGAAAAAAAAAAAAAAAAGCAGCTGATTTTCATTAAATTTTCTGTGAAACTGTCCTCTCCATCATTTGACAGATGAAATTATAGTCTCACTGAGTAAAAATTTTGATTAAGAGGCTATTTTTATGTTTTATAATACACAGTAGGACATGTACCAGATAGAGGAAAATAAGTTCTGATTCCTTAAAAATAGTTTCAGTCATAAAAAAAAAATAAAATTCACCCTTTACATTTAAAATTAATGGCTAAAACCTGCTATGCAAGAAAAAAAAATATTTCTTCTGTGCCTATTTTCTGCTTTATAAGCCTGCTGTACCCTTGTAAGAGTAGGTAGCACTTTAATGCAATGAAAAAGAAAAAAAAACCAAAACCTGTGTTACATTAAAATACAAGTAAGATTTTGGAATTGATCCTCTCTTGGTGGTAACCTGAGGATAGAGAAACATGTACAAAGCATTGAAATGTCACCCAGTTCATTATCCATAACATTTTATTCACATGTAGTGCTGTGGGAAGAAAATATCAAGATGCTCTGCCTTGATGTTATAAAACTCCCTCATCGTCAATTAGTATGAGAGGAGCTGGTGAGAAAATCAATCGGTTGCTTGTTCACATTCTGGAATGAAAAATCCAAAATACAAGGAAAGGAAGCCTTTATTTAAGGGCAGTCAGATAAAACAGCTGTGGGATTCTACATCATGAAATCACTGCTTATATCCATCAATGCCATTTTTCAGTCCTTAGTAAGGAGGGTACATCTGCCTCCAGCCTCTGCAGAGGTTTTGGGGTTGTTTGTTAGTGAAGGCCGGTGGTGGAAGGGAGGAACACGAGCTGGGCTTTGCCAGCACTTTGCTACAGGACCCAGAAGGGTGCTCTGAAATCTCTCTGTCCTACCCTGACAGTGGTTTTGCTCTTGAGCTTCACCACTTAGACCCAAATAATTGTTTTTTCTCTTATCCATTCACCATGGCACCACAGGGCACAAAACGAGGGGCTCTTTGCTGTTGGCATAGCTCAAAACAAGCATAAAAGTGGGAAATGCATATAAAAGCCCTTAAATTTAGCAAATTTTTTTACAGTAAAGAAAATTCTGATGAGCACATTTTGGCAGTGTTTCACTTGTTTGGGTTTTGTTGGTTGTTTTCTTTTAGTGAGTCTTTGCAATATGATCAGTTTTGATACAAAATACTTTTATGGGTCATAATGCATTTTTTATGGATCTAACAGCAACTAACAAGTGAGCTGTACTTAAAAATCCTCAGAAATCCTGTCCTAGGGACATGGTCAAAACTTCAGCCTTTCTGAGGAGCTCTGCTCCTTGTTGTACTGACGTCCAGTTACAGGTAGCACATTAACAAAAATAGAATTCCAGTGTCATGCTTCATATCTTCAGCAGCATGATGTATGTGAATGTGTGCTAATTACAATGGGAAGCCACCTGGACAATTTTAAGCTTTCTATTTTACATGGCTTCTTTGCTCCTCGACTTTTCATTTCAACACTCAGCATGAAGAGAGAGAGGTTAAACTGTTGCATTTTGTATACAGGGAGCCATTCATGTAATATACACCAGTCTGTAAAAACTGTAAATGCTATTTTTTTTTTTTTTTTATTTTAAAGTTTTCTTAGTTTACAAAAGATCAATAATTGGTACCTTTTTTTTACACTCTCAGATTCCTGAATATTGACAGATCTTCAAAGGGAGTATTAGCATATGAAACCTTAAGATTGGCTGTCCTGAAGGTTTTTAAGACACGATAAAGCTAAAATATCAAGTCTCTTGGACAGCCCCTCTTAAACAATTTGGGCAGGGGTGCACGTCAGAAATCACCAGCAAAGCCCAGCACCACCCCCCCACCCCGTGCCACTGTCTGCCTGCACGCTGTTATTTGGTTGCACACTGTTTAAATCCCAAAGGAAAATCACACCTCGCATTCCCTCGCTGGCTGCTGGTGACAGGAACAAGATCCGTACTCATTAATGATCACCAGGGCTCCCTCAATGTGGTTGGGTTTGTAATCAACGTAATACTCCTGGGCTGACATGGCAGCCATTTGGTGCATGGTCTGTTTTTGCTTCTGCTTCCTGCGCTGTGTGACAAAGCACTGTCTTAGTTGCCTTAAGCCGGCTGGGAAGCACTTCCAGGAGACATACAACACCAAAACCACGATGAGGAAGGAAAAAATCAGTGCCATGGTGCCCGTCACCACCTTGTGAATCTGCACGGCATTCTCGGAGTTCTCGCCGGGCATGGTGATGGTGACGGCGTACGTGGTCCGGTCCTCGTCGCCCTCGGGCGCGTCGTAGGTGGCGGTGGCCGAGCCATAGCCGAGCGTCTGCTCGCTGTTGTTGGTCACCGGGGAGAAGGTGTTGACGCTCGTGGGGTCGGCGTTGTCCTCGCACAAGTGAAAGGCGTACACGGCGTCCAAAACATCCTCTCCCTGGGCGTACTCGGGGGTGGCACAGAGCAGGTTGCTGTCGTAGCGACCCTGGAAGTTGCTCAGCCAGGAGGCCAGGGCGCAGACGTTCCGGCTGCAGTCCCAGGCGTTGGCGGAGAGGCTGATGCTCGTGAGGGACTTCCAGGAGTCGAGGACTCGGGAGTCGATGTAGGTCAGCCGGTTGGAGTCCAGCTGCAGGGATTTGAGATGAGGTACACTTTCAAAAACGTGAGGTTCGATGTATTCGATTTCGTTGCCAGAGAGATCCATCTTTTCGAGTTGCCATATCCAGTCCAAAGTGTTTACTACGATGGTGACTTTATTCCTTCGCAAGCAGAGGGAGTGCAGGGAGATGAGCCTGGGAAAATGGGCTAAATTCACTTTCACCAAGTCATTGTGCTCGAGGTGCAGCTCAGTGAGTTTGAACAAGCCTGCAAAAGAGTTTCGAGCCAGGCTCTTTAACTGATTGTATCCTATGTCTAGAAACTTCAGGCTGCGACAGTCCTGAAAAATTCTCACTGGCACGAACTTGATGGCGTTCGACCGCATGTGCAAAGTTGTCAGTTTTCTCAGCCCGTGGAACAGGTCAGGCTCCAAAGACTGTAGGTTGTTGTACGATAAATCCACACTGCGCAAGTTTGGCATGGGGCGGAAAGTGGTGTTGGGCAGTTGGGTTATTTTGTTGGAACTCAGGGTGAGCTCTTTAACTCGCCGCAATTTTTGAAAGGCATTCCCCTCCACTGAGCAAATGTGATTGTGATCCAGATAGAGCCACGTGAGCTGCATTAACCCTGTGAACTGTCCATCATGCAGCTCTGAAAGGCTGTTGTACCGCAGAGACAAGCCCATCATGCCCGACAGGTTGCGAGGCATCTCTGTGAGATTCAGTGATTCACAGTACAAAAGCCTGCCCTCACACCGACAGAGCTGTGGACACCCACTATTCACAGCTGGAAGCATTTTAGAAAAGATACCCAGCGTACACAATATCAACCCCGGGGGCTTCCTCAGCAGCCAGTTTAAACAGAGACCAATAAGAAGGAAATCCATTAGCAAGAATATTTCCAAATATGCTTGAGAATGTCCATTGAATCTTTTCAAATTCTACATCATATTTTATTTAAGGGAGGAAAAAAAAAATAAAAAAATGCAAACCAACGAGACAAAGCCCGAAAACCAAAGCAAAACAGCAAACAGAACAAACACAGAGGCAAATATTTCACTTTACAGCATGCAGGAGCTGTGCAGCATTAAAGTTCACAGACATTCAAAGGTAAAATGATAGTGATTTTGTTCATGTTAAATGCTGCAGCAAAGAAAAAAAAAAATCTTTCTTCATGAAAGAATTTAATTAAAAAGTGTCTTACCCACCCTTTTCCAGAGAGTGACAACCTCCATTCAGTTGCTTCCTTTGTGTTTGGACTAATTATATGCAGAGCTAAAAAAGACCCCTCTGTGCTACAAATTCAGTCCCTTTCAATGTTGTGCAAGGCTGGCAAGCTCACAATGTCTCACTTCGCTTCTGCTCAACGAGCGAAAGGCTTGTCCAGCTAGCTTTTGAGCTGCCTCCTAGGACCTGCAAGTTTCAGAACTATGTACATGAGCTTGATCTTCTCCTTCTCCCTCTGTCCTTTCCTCTGCAGTTAACACTGTGGCGTGAAAAAAACTCCAAACTCTTTACTAACGACTCCACAGGATTTGTCAATCTGTTTAATGTCCATCATTTGCAACGACCATGGACCGGCACCACCTTTACTCCAGAGAGAGGTTACCATTCATTCACTGACCGGCTAAGGGTCGCTTTATTTCCCATTCTTTGTTCGCTTTGCTTGTTAGGTGATGCTTAGAGCAGAGAGAGACAGCAAGAATCCCTTCCCTTCAGCTGAGCAGTATGTTGCTAGAGCATGCAGAGGCACCCAGTGTTCACTGAGTGTCGTAAGCTGCTCATGATTGTACGCCTGCACTGTGCATCTCAGACATGGGCAGATTGAAAAGGGGTGGGCATAAAACCAACATCGGAGCGAACCAGGAAAGTAATATATGCTCTTTGATGAAATGGAAAATACTTTAAGCCTATCTCGCCATTTCTCAAACAGGCACGCACACACAGCCGCACAAATCATCAAAAGCAAGGCAGTGCTAAGTAGGAAGCTTGAGAATTAGGATTCTTTCTCTTTTTTACTCGGATGCTTTTGTTTAAAGTCTGTATTTATAAGCTATTAGCCGGGAGAGGGAGAGACTCGATTACTTGGTTTGGGAAGGAATATGTAAACCAGTCTCTTTGGATTGCTTTTTCTCTCTAATTCTGACGATGAGATTTGCTTTTTGGTCTTCAGGTGGGGGATTGAGGGGTGTGTGGAGGGGAAAATGTGTTTTTTTTCTTCTGACATTGTCTAAATAGAGCATGATTTGAAATTCTGTGCATTCTTTCTCATAGAGATGCAGTCAGAGCTCTGCAAATAGGAATGTCTCATTTCATATAAGCTTTAATTACATTTGGTCTTTTTCCATCCTGCATATTTTGTGTGTTCAGCACATGCCTTTCCTAAAGGCTTTTTTTTTTTTTTTTTTTTTCTCTTTTTCTTTGCAGTGTCTGCTACGGCACGCAGAACTCAGATTCTAGCAGCATAAAGATTACTGTGCTTTTTGAATAAGATCAATGCATAGGTTGCTGTGAGCGTGTCGGCAGCATGCAAAGAGGGGGTTTCAAACCCCATTAGTTAATAAGTTTTGCAGATTGTGCTGGTTTTTTTTGTTCTGTGTATACAAAAAAAAAACCCAAAAAAATCTTTGCTGGGTAATCTGCAGTCCTTGTTCTCTATGGTTAAGGCATCGTCAGTGAGCTCTGTAATTTTTACTGACTGAAAAATGTATGGTACTTCTGTCAGGAAAACGCTGGCCATCTTTTCCTATTATGAAATAGTCTCAAGCTGGTGTGCTGGTGAGAGCGATCGGAGCTGGCAGCTCCCGGTTCTGCATCAATACCCAATGAAGAAGTTCCACACGGATTTAGGATACGAGGGTCGCGGAGGATCGTGCTGATTTTAAGTGGACATCGGATGCAAAACGCTGGAGGGACAGGGCAAAACCATTGTGCTTGCTTTCTTTTTCACAGCTGTGTTGATTTAGAAGAAATACCTTGTTTTGGAGGTGTCTGTTGCAGAGCTAAACGTTGTGTTTGAGTGTGGCTGCTGTGTGTGCTGGGAGAGATCAAGGAATGCAGTAATTTGATGCAGTAAAAGTTGCTTTGCAGAAGTCCTGGCAAACTTAAAGCTCTTGTGCATAAAAATAAAAATGTGTGAAGGAGATTCATTACTAATGGATTTGCCAGAAACAGTCTTAAATAAATTAAAAATATAAACCATTTAAAATGTGGTTTCAGAACCTGGGGATCGATGTGCTTTTATGCTCCCTGTTCAGTTTATTTACATTTTTTTGCTCTTCACAGCCTTTCAGTGATCTCAAAGCATAAATGTGATGCTTTAATAGTACATATGAACCTCATCTATGTTTTAGCATTTGGGCAGGAGAGCTGAAGGTGGTTTTCCTCTCCCCAGATCATGCTGTTTTATTCAAAGCAGGCTGTTTATGCAAGTGTCCACTGGTTGCAGTACACCTTAATTCTGTTTCTCAGTACACAAAAGCAGGAAGGAAAGCAGTGACAGAACTGACAGAAAAAGCATTGAAGCAGGAGAGACTAAAAAACCCCATCCAAGAATATATTCCAGATTGATGAATATTTTGGTGCAATTAGCAGGGGAAGAAAAAAATTAAAGGACGACTTGAACTTAACAGATACTGAAAAAGCTTCAAAGCAATGAGGTTGTGTCCCTTAAAAATCTGCAACCCTACAAGTCTTAATGGGGGAAGCTTTAATGCCTTCTCCCTTGTGAAAAACTGGGGAGAGGTCTGCAACAGTAGCCCTGAAAATTTCAATTATATCTTCAAGGAAAGCTACAATTTTCTGCAAATCAGATGATGATAAGGATCACTTAGTTACCATTTAAATGCTATGTACAAAGACTTCTTCTAGTAGAGATGAAGCTCCCTGATACAGCACTGAAGAGCTGAGTTTTTATTCTATTTTTATTTTTTTCACTGCTTCTCCTTGTTATCACCTGGGATACAGCTTGGATCCCAACCAATGTGCCTATTCCCACTCTGGCATATAATCCATTATCATTTGGTTCTCAAAGGCAGGAATTAGAGCAGACAGTAGCAAACCTATATAGCAGCAGCTGGAAGACTGACAACCAGAATTAGGGACCCAGAATTAATGGCCCTAAGTGCACTCTCTCAGAGCTCTGACAGAGGGCTGTTGAATAAGAAACTCTGCTCTTGTTCAAAACTTGGTTGTAAAAAAGAATCCAGGTAGTCTCAAAATGAGAGACTTCAGTGTATGTTTGAGGCTGTGATGTTGAGGCACAGTAATGACCAAATTCAAGAACTGGGGCATCTGAAATACCTTTTGCATAGTGGTGTCCTGCTGTATTTTTGCAATGTACCCTTTTTGCAATCAAACCAGGAATCCACTTTGAAGATGACTGTATTGCAAAGGGCTTAATTTCCACTGTCTGAGTTGTTATCACAGCCAAACTGTTAAGTTTACACATTTTCTGAAGTTTCAAAGCCTCTGGCAAGTCTCTATAAATTAGCAGATTTAAATTAGCTTTATTAAATGCGCTATTATAGAACATTTTAAGAATGGCAAACTAAGTTTGTGTGTGCTTAAAGGAGCTCGATTAAATCAATGTAAAGTAGGTTACAGAAGAACAACATGAATAAAATTTTAGAAAGTTTAGGTGGGAAGCTCCTTCTTGTAGCCATGACAAGGGTAATTCAGTGGCAGCAATGGTCAGGATTGTTCAGGCTGGAAAAGAAAAACACCTTTCAATGTATTTGCTCTACACATTTTTAATATTGTGTTCAGATTAATCATAGAGTCATCAAGATTGGAAAAGGCTTTTAAGATCAGCCAGTCCAACCATTAAATATCCCATATAATTTAACTAGCCTCAGAATCATTTAATTCTTGTTAATCCCTAGGATATTCCTTTACCGTTTGTGCCTGGATATTTACCTTACCTTAATTTGCAATCCAGGACAGATGGGATTGGGACAGAATGCATGAGATCAGAATGTGGCTGCTGATGCCAGCTCTTCATATACACATCTTTTAATAAATTCTAATAATAATAGATAAATATATCATTAATAAATAAATACAGAAAGGCAAAACAACCTATTAAATACTGAGTATGCTGCTTCTTTTTGGTGTTTTCTGAGTGGTTTATATCAGAATAATAAAAAGTGATGCTCTTAGTGATGATTTTAATTTCCTTTCATGAATGGAAGGACTCAAACCTTGATCTTTGGTAGTCTTTAATTTTCAAGTGTGCTGAACCATGGCATTTTGTATAAAGGAAACATTTAAAACCAGAAAGAGAGGAAAAAAGACATGACCTAAGGTAAAGCAAACTAAATCTCTTATTTCTCTTTTATTTCTCTCTTGGTCATCCTGAACATTTATTGGCTGCCCCTTCTGTATAAAATTTAGGATTTCAGCTGATAAGAAGTCCAGATCTATAACATGTCTGTTTTAGTAGATCTAAAAATGAATAACATTTTACAAGATTTTGACTCAAATTGTCCTGGTGGCTCCAAATATCATTAAATTCTTACAGTACTTGACAGACACATTGGATTTGTGGCTGCTTTTAAATCATAGATATTCTTATGTAAATGAAATTATGGTTTTTGACAAGGTGATAAACATTTTTTCTGTCTCATTGCAGTTGTTCCATCCTCATCAACCACATTCACTTGCAGGTGGTCATGCATAGCTCTAGAAAGTCACTGACAGAAGAGACCCATGTGCAGAATTCAGTGCAGAAATGTCAGTTTTTAGGACAACATACCCAGAGTGTGATGAAGTAACTCTCTCCTCCATTCATGAGTGGTAGACTACTTGAGTAAGCTAAAAATGACTGACTCTCTTAAGTGTCTGTGAAAATACCTTTGGGTTTCTGGACGTCATGGCAAAACTCTTGACAGTGTTACTGGTTCTAAATGTTCAGGGATAATGGGAAAAAGGCAAGAAGTAAAATTATCCCTTTGTGATTAATTGGCACATGAAGATCATGCAACATCCTGGCTAGCCAAAGGCCAGTGTGTTATTGTCACGTTACCAGGTTGGTGGAACTCCTGGTTTACAGGAAAAGTGAAAATACTGAGTTTTAATTAACCCTTGGTAATTTATATCTCTAAAATTGCCTTAGGAAATCACGGAGGAAGCACGTGTGGAGTGCAATGATTAGCAAGTGTGAAGGTTTTAGTTGGTCATATTTGAATGGAAATCAATTAGTTCCACCTTTAGAAGTGCTAAGTGAGACACTCCACAAAGGTTTATCTCAAGACCTTCCTGAGCATTTGTGGAGGTACCAGCAAATGAACTGTAATTAATTAATTCCCAATTCTGTTAAGAGCAGAGAGGGCAACAGCTTATCCACATTCTTGAATACACCTACTGTGCCCTCTGCAACTGTTGATAGCTCATCTGTGAGGGCTATTTTTTTATAAACTCTGGTGCTAAATGGTCTTTTATTATAAATTTGAGATTTACTTCAGCTGAAAGGTTCTGTTCTTCCGTGGATGTCGCTTCTCCCAGATGTTGCCCCTGGGGTTGGTCAGTTGGCTGGTTGGTTGTTGGTGTATTTACTCAGACTCACTGAGAAGTTGGATGAAGTGACAGAATAGCAGGATTGTTTAGGACTGTGAAAAATCCCCCCTGTAGCCAAACTGGTTATGGCCCTAAACCCATCATGTGCCCATGTTTTACCAGCATTTTGTGTCATTTTCCAGACTAAGTTGTGTTGCTTGGGATGTTGTGAGGTCTCTCCTGGGGGTGCAGGAAGCACCATGCTGTAGAGAAGTCATTGGTGATGCATTGGAACAGCTCTCCTGCTGCATAACCCTTCATTCTTTTTACCAATGGCATAACTTGAGGGGCTGTGAACACTTTTTAGATTTCCAAAGTGCAGGACATGTGAAGAATTGAGAGGAATTTATGAAATAAATTATTAAAAGCAAGGATGAACGAGTTAAAATCTGTTCCTGGCAGTCTTCTGGAAATTCTTTTTACAAGTGGATGAACTGCGCTTGGAAAATTTTCCCAGAACAAAAAATCTGTTCTTAGCATTAGACAACCACTTGTTCTTAATCCATTTCTTGTGCTCATTTCCAAATGTATTTTAAAGTACAGAAAAGACAGAAAAACTTCATGCTGGCCTTTGTGGATACATTTCTAGAAATATATGTTTGTTATAAAGTTGGGGCTGGTATTTTGAAATTGAGTAAGACTTACTATTGAATCCTCTTCCATCACCTAGGACACCATTTAAACTGACTCCACAGAAAAGTAGAATCATAAAGTTATAGAATAGCTTGAGTTGTAAAGGACCTTAAAGACCACATCATTCCACCCCTGCCATGGGCAGAGACACCTTCCACTATCCCAGGGTGCTCCAAGCCCCATCCAGCCTGGCCTTGGACACTTCCAGGGGCAGCCACAGCTTCTCTGGGCACTCTGTGCCAGGGCCTCACCACCCTCACAGGGAACAATTTCTTTTTTACCATAAACCTGCTCTTTTCCAATTTGAACCCACACCTCCTTGTCCAATCACTACATGCAAAGGCGCTGTTCTACAGAAAAACTCTGCTTTTTGGAACAGGTTACGTGTAATAATAGATTTTGGAATGTTCTCAGAAGCGACTCCTGGATTTACTGAAGACCTGAACAACAGAGGCTGGGTGATATAACCATGGAAGCAGATGCTGGATCAAGCAGGGCACCCATAGGGAACAGGCAATGGCACCTTTGGCAGGCTGTGGCATTCTCAGCTTTATGTGCCTCTCGGTGAATTGTGGCAGAGAAGGAAGGCAGGATCTTTTTCATCCTCCTGCTCCAATATTCTAAAGGGAAAATTCAGGATGAAATGCGTTGAAATCCTGGTTGTGTGTGGATTGCATCTTACAGGGAGATTGCAGGGCCTCTGGATCATTAGCTCATAGACAGAATTAATAATGCAGAAATATTTGAGGCTGAAGACTCATATTTCAGAGGGAAGTCATTGTGATTTTTGCAAGCTTAAAGACGATGGTTTGTTGACTACCTGCAAAATTTATGGTTTCATTACGTTTTATTTGCAACTGATGTAATGTCTAAGAGAAATAGTCATGGGTCAGGAGTCTCAGAAGGACATGTTTAAAGGCGTAACAAAAGATAGTCATGCCTTCTAAAAAAAAAAAAAAGACAGGAATAACCTGACCTTCTTTTTTTAAACCAACTTAAAAATACTCAAGGCATTACTGGAGAGTTTATATGGTGGAGGAGGTTTGTGTGTGGTGTATGTGTAATCTTAGAAACTCAGCTTTGCTCGACAGCTAATTTAATTTTGTGAGATCCAATGGCAGTCTTTGAAACGTGCACTCCTGACTCTTGTTTGGTTTTGTTTCAATGTATTTTGAAGATTTTTCATGTCTTAGAAGGAACATGCAAAGTGATCAAAAGTTTGTGTTACTCCATTTGTCTAAATAAATATATAGAAGGGCATAGCAAATCCTAATAACATATCCAAAGATCCTGAATTTTCCAAGGTTTTAGGAAGAATATGCCAAATACATTCTTAAAAGTCTGTATAGTAGTATGAATGTAAATTACTCTGCCATAATATATGGTTTTAAAGGTGAAACAGTAGATTTGGGGGGCACAGTAACAATGCTTTTGGGTTCACTTCAGCTGTGTTTCATAATCTCATTCCTTCTCCTACTGCTGTTCTTTTGAATCTTTGATATTCCTGTAAAATGAAGAGCTTATTGTTTCCTAAGACTCAATTTATATTTTAAATGAGTGGAAAGATGCATAATCAACTTGAAAAGGCAGGAAAATATCATCCTGTTTTTCAAGATATAGGACATTTTACAGAATGTTTTGAATTCTAGGGACCATTTTTAAAGAATGCTTGACTTAGTTCTGCTCTTTTTTTTTGTAGTGCAAATTAATTATGATTTGACAAGAGTGTACTTGATTTTCTTCTTCAGATTTGGTGCAAAGCCAAGCTTTATTAGTTAGAGCCTCTAAATCAAAACCAAAGGTCAGTATCTGTAAAATTCTTGTGGCTCAAGATCCATTGTAGTTTTTTTCCCCATTATTCAGATATTTTTGTATATGAAAAGGTGTTTATGTGTTTAAGTGGATGTGGCTCTGTCATGCACACATAGCTGTGGACAAATACCCACTTTTCATAATTGGATCAGTAATGTTCCTTGCAGCAGTCTTAAAACTTTGGGAAACCATTGCTTTCCTGAATGATTCCCCCCTTCACACTTGGTGTGGTCTGTGAACACTGGCTGGGTGTGTTGTGTACCCCTGGCATGTAGGGGACAGAAGGTGATCCAGCAAGACACAACAGTGAGTGCCAGACCTGCTAAAAATCAATCCTGGAAGCAGGTCCAGACCTCACTTTGCTTCTTTTAATTGCATCTCATTTTTTTTTTTTTTTTGCTTTTTTTGTGCCCTATTTCTTCTTACATCTAGAGTTGTTATTGATTTTTGTTGGGTTTTATTGTTTCCAGTTCTTAATTTCGGGGATTATCTCTTCCTATGTCCTTGCATAATGCCCAGCATGGACTATCTTTTGCTGTGTCCTGATCAGAGAATTACAGGCATTTTGGGCTGAAAAGGACCTTAAAGAGATCATCTGATTCCAGCTTCCTGCAATGGGCAGGGACACCTTTCTCTATCCCAGGCTGCTCCAAGCCCTGTCCAGCCTGGCCTTGGACACTCCCAGTGATGGAGCAGCCACAGCTTCTCTGGACAGCCTGTCCCTCATGGTCAAGGATTTACTCTTCCCAATATCCCATCTAACCCTGCTCTCTGGCAGTGGGAAGCCTTTCCCCCTTGTCCTGGCACTGCACATCATTGTCCAAAGTCCTGCTCCAGCTCTCCTAGAGCTCCTTTAGGGTTTCCAAGGTCTGCCTGGAGCCTTCTCTTCTCCAGGCTGAACAGCCCCAGCTCTCCCAGCCTGGCTCCATACGAGTGGTGCTCTAACCATAATGAATATTACAATAATCAACACAGTTCTGGTGTGCAAGGCAACAGCTGTTGGACAGAATTCAGTGTCTTGCAATGCTCCCAGGTATGGCATCTGCCCAGTGAGGCTTCTGCAGCCTCTTTTGCAGCTGATTTAGGACCATGCACTGACATCAGGTCAGCAGAGCTCACTTGTAGCTGTTCCCACGAGGGTCATGAGAGCAGTGAGCAACAAAAGACATTGAAAATGTAGTGGGAAGAAGCTTCCCTAGTGCCAGTGGGATGAAGCTGGGTGATATGGGCTTCTTTACCTTCAGCCCAAAGAAAATCCGTTCTGAGTTTATCCTTTGATCTGTGCTGCTTTTCCTTGGCCCTCGCTCTGCAGGGTTGTGGAGCCTGTTGGAAGCATCTGCAGCACTGCAAAGTAGTGCTGACCTTGGGATGCTTCCCTGAAACACATTCAGAGGCTTCTGAGCTGTGTTCTCTGACTGTCTGGATTTTCTGGCACCATTGTATCCATTAAATACTGATTAGATTTCAGAAATCCAAGAGACTAAATAATACTATCATCTCTTCCCTACTTATCTTAATAAAATTGCCAGTAATATTCCAATATATCAATTCTAGGATATTCTATACCTAATCTGGTGCAGGGAAACAGAGACAGAGTCCTTTTTTTGTTTCAAAGGCAGAAGAAAGCCATTTTATTTATTGATTTGGTTTTTCTGTATTGCCTAAAGATGAGTGTAAAAATTAAAAGCTGCTTTCAAGCACTGTTAGATAAATACATCATTTTTCATAATGTTTAATGAATTGCTTACAGTACTTGTTTTACTTCAAACTGCAATTAAAGATCACCCTCTAGTCAAAAGAAAAGTGTGATAAGAACGTGACTTGATACTGGGCAGAACATTTTCTAAAGCCCTTTGGGAGTAATTCCAGTAATTATTCAATCTGACGTTTTCCAGAGAAATAACCCTTTATGTATGAACTCCATTAATCGTAATAACACAGTTCACATGTCAGGTACTTCTCTCCAGTCACTTCATACTTTCCATTTATTAAGAGACTAATAAACATCTTCTCTAAATATGAGAAAATATTAAACTGCTTGCAGAAAATCCTGGTGTATAGGTTTGGTCTTGTGAGGTGGGACGTGATCTGTTTATGTCTGCAAATACCTTCAATTTTCAGGGCTCTAGCTGCTATCAGCATCAAGTCTCCTCCTCATTTGGTGTCATTTCAGTCACAGCCCTTTTGGGACATTTCTGCTTTCTTTTCTCCTCTGAACTGCCCTGGAGAGGTCTGGTTTGTCTGTGTGTCCAGCTGTAAGGACTTGCTGTATGAACTTTCTTAGCTAAATAATTGATCTTTTGCAAGACCTGGATTTAGGAAATAAAAATTCTGCTTTAGATCATCTACAAGCACAAGAGTGAATACTTGGAATACTTTTTTTCTGGTATGAACTTACTACACACTATTGGAACAGCAGAATTAATATGGAGTAACTGTCTTTGATGATAAGCAGCTCTAAGAAGATTTGTGTTATGTTTTTCTGTGTTTCATCAGCTGAAGATATTCCTAAATATTATCTTGTATTAAAAAGTGGTGGTTTAAAAATGCAGTGGTGATTAGATGCCCATATTTGAAGAATTTATAATTCTTTTCAGATTCTGACATTGTTTTGTGCTTTTGAAGCTGGCAAGTGCAATTATCAGTGTTCTGATGGGGAGTGATAAATATAATCTATCGCTGAATGTGGATAAAAGATGCAGGCAAATAAGATTGGTTTGACACAGCCTCCTTGTGCATCTTCTGACTTCTCAAAAGCCGAGTGGAGAATAATTCTTTGTCTTTGGAGATTTAATTTATAATATTTGATTGGGTTTTTTGCGTATGTATTTTTTTTGTTCTGGAGCCAGTGCGACGTACCTTGACTGCTACCGTGACTAAATGCTTGAAATTCAGGATTTTTGCATGGCAGTTGTCATTCGTTGCACATTCCAGTAGATGGCAACTCCAGTCTTCCTGACATTTCATCTCCATTCAAACCAGTAATATTTTCTGTGCCCCCGCCCCTGCATCTTGTCCATATAAATAGCTACGAGTTTCACAGAAATGTGAGTCAGTATTACTTTTATTGAAATTACCACACAGTATCTGATTTCAACTCAAGCAGTACTGAAAAGAAAGATGATAAAAAAAAAAAAAAAAGAGGCCTGTAAGTGCCAATCCTCCTGGATCATAAAGCACACACTGATTCCCCCGTAACTTTAGAAAATATTTTAGGAGTTTTCATAGAAAGGATTAGTACCCCAAACTTCTCTTTTTTGTGTGAAATAAAGGAAGAGGTTGGATGCAAGTACAGCACTGGATTTTAGTTTGATGGTCTGGCTATGAAGTGTATCTCCCCCTGATTAATGCTGAATTATTTTTTTTTGCTGTTCATAGTAAATACTTGGTCAGATCTGTAAAAAATTGTAAATTTGTGAAATTCATAACGATATACCTGGGTTCATCCTGTTTTGGGTAAGGGCAGGAGTAGGCCCAGAGGTTCACTGCATGGTTCAGCCATGGGAATATTCTTCAATTTCCCTCCTGCCTGAAGCACTGCCACACTCAGCCTCTCTTCGCTGTGCTCCTATTCCCTCCCATCAGTTGTACTACCAAAGCACCAGTGCAGAGGAGCCTATTTCTGTGTTTTCCTCTGCTGATTTTCACAACTTCAATACTTGCCTGTAGAATCTGAAGCCATAAAACAAAGCATCTCTCTGTGAGTGAATGCCAGACATCAACCACAGGCACAAAAGATTGTGCTTGCTCTGCCTGGGATGGAGGCAAAGGATCATAACAGCCACACAAAGGGTCCTTTCTCTATCAAGACTGTAGTTTAATTTTCAAATAGCTTCCACTGTGTCTAATAGGTTTTATTTTGAGGTTGTTGGTTAGAAAAGGACAGTGTGAAGGACAGTTATTTTTACAACAGTAACTACAAACCTAACTTAAAACTAATGCATGCACTACTTATCAGGGGGTTTTTTTATCAGGTTTTTTTTTTTACCTTCTTCATCCATAAAGAACTTTCAGTAATCCCATAAGAAACTCTCAATCTGACAGAGTCTGTAGGAAATTTTGCTATTTTATATTAAGTCTTACGGTCACAGATGCAAACATTTCTTGTTTAAAATAAACTGAAGGAAAGTTCTAAAGTAGAGCAATGTTTAAGGCCAGATTTATATGTTCACACTTTTATTGGTTTAGTAAAAATCTTGATTTTCAACCCAGACTTGATTAGCCTATGGATATTTTTACTTCGCAGAAACAGTATTAAAATAAATTACACTCATATAGGACAAGCAGAATATTGGTCCATTTAAGCCTGACTGATTTTTATGTAACAAATTAGTGAGCAAGGTAATTAAATCTCTTTTGGATGCCTGTTTCATCTCTGGAAGGAATCCCAAGAACCTCAGAAAACTGACTTTTGGGTTATATACAGGTCCTGGGTCTAT
Organism: Cyanistes caeruleus; assembly: GCF_971803275.1. Taxonomy (NCBI): domain Eukaryota; kingdom Metazoa; phylum Chordata; class Aves; order Passeriformes; family Paridae; genus Cyanistes; species Cyanistes caeruleus. The sequence goes on from NC_141705.1 coordinate 4,257,650, forward strand.
TGCAGCTAAGTGGCTTGTTTCTCATTATCACATTTAGTGCTGCTGAAACAACTCCACCAGAGTCTTTATTAAAGCTTGCTTAAGGCCAGCATTTTCCCTTGGGTCAATAATGACTTTGGAGGAATGGATGTAGAAGCTGGATTTGTTCTGGAATGAATTATGTCTCATCGAGGCCCCCAGGCTAGTATTTCAAATTCGCCACCAGGCTCTTCATCAAAAATTCTGTTCCAGTATTGGGAAGACCTTGTTGCTCCTGTTAGGGAGTGCAGAGCATACATTTGTGGATCTTTCCCTGCACCTGAACTATGTGTCTAGCTTTTTACTCTGTTAAAACCCCACTGAATGTCACCTGCATCAGTGAGGATGCGGTTTAGAAATGCGTCCTGAAGATCTCATGCTTTGGGAAAGGTCATTGCCAGGTATTTCTGACTAAAATACAGAGCACAGCAGAGCATTGAGTTAACCTCTGGTAAAAGCTATTCAAATCCTACAGCTCCTGGTGTGAGCAGAGTATTTTTGGGATGGGTACTAAATATCATTGCTTCCTGCAAGTCCTTGCTCATGAATAGTCCAGATACTGCTTATTGCTGCACATCATGGAACCACAGAGTGGTTTGGGTTGGAAGGGACCTTCAGGTCCATCTTTCCAACCCCTGCCATGTGCAGGGACACCTTCCACTATCCCAGGTTGCTCTAAGCCTCATCCAACCTGGCCTTGGGCACTTGCAGGGATCCAGGGGCAGCCACAGCTGCTCTGGGCACCCTGTGCCTCCCCATCCCATCCAGTTCTCAGTGTACTCCCCACCTGTATCTCAGTTATTAGGAGTTACAATCTCTTTGCTCAGGGGAGAGGACAAAGGTTCACAACATTCCCAGGCTGCCTCCTACGCCCAAGGAGAGGACGTGGGCATGTGGGATGGGAAACCTTGACCTACAAAGGAAAAAGCCACAGAAGGGATGTTGGGGTTTAACCCTGGCCACAAACTGAGCACCACACAGCCACTCGCTGTCACCTTCCCCACCCCTGCTGGCAGGGATGGGAAAAGAGAGTTGGGGAAAAATATTAAACTTCATGGGTTGAGGGAAAGACAGTTTACTAGGACAGTAAAGAAGAGATAGTAGTAATAATAACAATAATGTATAGACAAAACAAGTGATGCACATTGCAATTGCTTGTCACCTACTGACCGATGCCCAGCCCATCCCCAAGCAGTGACTGTCCCCTCCAGAAACTCTGCCCAGTTTGTTCACTGGGATGATGTCCCATGGGATGGGATATCCCTTTGGCCACCTCAGGTCAGCTCTCCTGGCCATGCTCTCTCCCAGTTTATGTGTTTGCTCTCTGGCAGAGCGTGGGACACTGGAAAGATCTCGATTTAGAGTAAGCACCGTTGAGGAATAACTAAAACATCAGTGTGAAATTAGCACCATTCTCATCCCAAATCCAAAACTCTAGAAAATTAACTCTATCCCAGCCAAAACCATGACACACCTTTGTAAAAAATTTCTTCCTTAAAATTGTCTCAGTTATATGAACAAGTATTTCTGAATCCTGTAACTCAATAAATAATAATAAAAAAGGTAGGTTTTTTTTTTTTTTTCTAGTTTAAAAAATCTTCTAATGCTGATGATCAGATAAAATAAAATATTGACTTAGAATAAGATCTTTAATTTATGAGCACAAGCCAAAATTGCTGATTTTCTCTTTTGCTGGTCTGGTTTTAAAACATCGTGTGGTATTTACAGATGCAGCAGTTTGGGAGTGTTTGTTCTCTTTCAGTTCTTTACAGACTGAGGTATCCATTGAAATGCAGAGGTGTTTGATATTAAAAGAGATTGGTAGTGGATAATAGGCAGACATGTGTTTGGTTTTCCTTTGTGCTTGTCAAGGACAGTTCCTTGGATGGCTCACAAGCACATTCACATCCTCATTTTTTCCTGCTGACTGGATTTTCCCTGAGTGCTGTGTTCAGAGATTGCAAAAGTGACATTACCTAAGAGGCCCCATCAAAATCTGGAGTAAATGGTGGATATTACAATGGATATTGCACTCTAACTGCTCTGTCTGTAGCACAATATTAAATATAAATAATTACTTCTATATATATACAGTGAAATTTCCCCTATAGCCATTTCCATGGTTTATTTCTAGCCTAACAACTGCAGGAATTTAAAAAAAAAAAAAAAATCTACTTTTGCTATGTACCATACATCACACTTCTTACTTTTCATTTTGAAGTCAATTTTCCAGATGTTTCTCTACAAAACAGAATAGAGTAGTTTAGCAACTAGAGGGAACTGTAAAAATATATTTACTTCCTTGCAATGTGTTTATTTTCTATCAGAATTTTAGAGATTACCAGTTTAGATAACATCATGTCAAGGCTAACGGAGTAAATTCTGTGTATAGTTAAGTTTTGCCTGACAGTTTATAAAGCTGAAACAACATTTCACAGAGTGGGAATTAAAAAAAAAACACCCTCATATGAGATGTGTAATCCTGCCAGCTTAATCAAAATATCAAGAAAGAGAAAAAATATTTATAGGTGCAGTAAGTGTAGAATCACAGAATCATTTAGGTTGGAAAAGCCCTTTAAGATCATTCACCAAGGCCACTACTAAACCAAGTCCACAAAATTCATTTCTCCAGTGTTGCACTTAATCCCTAAGGAAAAAAAAAAAAAAATCAATATATAGGATGTCATCTTTTGCAGAAACTTCTGCCATTTAGCTTCCACTTTAACCAGTAAAGATACAACAGTGGAGCTATTTTAGGGGCTTATTTTATTTTAATTTAAAAAATACTTTTACTCGAAGTCTAAAGTTTGTCTTCAGTGCTGAGTTTTCAGGATATGGAGAATAGACAGAGTTTAAGAACGTGTTCTGATCTGTAGATCCTCTGAAGCTGAGGTGGATTCTCACCAAAATGATGGGATGGGGGCTTCTGCATTACTTTGAGTCCATATTTTGGACCTTCCTTATAAATAATGCTTTACTTGGAGGTTCCCATCTATCCCAGTCTTAAAGAAACATAAACCCCTCTGAATAAGAGTTAAAAAGTCGCTCAGCTCCATTCTACACAATTCTATCAGTTATAGCTGGGCAAGTACTTGCTTTATAAATCTTAGTCCATGGAAGTGCAATGGATTTAAGAAATCACTTGGTCCATGTCTTTTCTCTAAGGCAATATTGTTTTGGTCATTCCTGACACATCAGCTCCTCCTGAAGGCTCTGAAAACCTCTCAAAGAAAAAAGTTCTTCTGCTGGGCACTGCCCAGGCTCCCCAGGGATGGGCACGGCCCCGAGGCTGCCAGAGCTCCAGGAGAGTTTGGACTGGGATGCCAGGGATGCCCAGGGTGGGATTGTTGGGGTGTCTGTGCCAGGCCAGGAGCTGGATTCAGCCAACCTTGTGGGTCCCTTCCTCCCCAGGATGCTCTGTGATCTGTCAGGCTGTGATTCACTTCTCAGCTTCCAGGAGTTTAACAAGCCCAGTGCTCCCAGGCTGCTCCTGTTGGTGCAGTTGTGCTGATCTTTGGTAACTGCTTTTGGTCTGTTTGGATCCCTCCTGAGCTCCACCTTTTCTGTACACACACAGTGCCAAAACAAACCCCAAGCTATTGAGGCTGAGAATGGGGAGGAGAGGCTCTCCTGGCTGCTGCTGGGTTTTAATGCTGGAGAAGGGCACCTGCCTTTGTGGCAGCAGGGTGACACCGATGGCTCGTGCTCCTCTTGTCATGTTCAAAACCCACGGAGCCTCTCCTGCAGATTCTCTGTAGAGCTGCTGCTTGCTCTGGGTTTTATAGCTGTTATTCCTGACTGAGTGAACATCTTGCACATAACTATGTTGGAAAGCATCTCTCTTTGTTTTTTTTCTTTTCCCTTTTTGAGGACATAAGTGCAATTTGTTAGAATCGTTTTGGATTTTTATTCTTCTCTCCTGAGCACTTTCAGTGCTTCTCAGTTTGGTGTCACCTCCAAATTTAATAAGCATAGTCCATGTGCTATCACCCAGGTCATTAATGATGTTATGAAACATTGATGGACCCAGGGAAAAACCTTTCTGTGTCATTTCTAAGTGAATTGCTGTAGGTAGAAACCTCATTATATAGCATGGATAATTGTATTATGGTAATGAAACTGTGTAAAGAAGGAAGTACCTGCATCAAACAGTAGTGATGGGAGAACTTGCCTACACCAAGATTTCCTTTTCTCCTCAGGTTTTGCCTGAGCTGAAGTTATCTGACTGCCTCGGTACCATCTGAGGCTCAGGAGCAGAACACAGGAAGAACAAAACAGATTTTTTCCTCTACTAGAGTAGAGTCCTGTAATGTTTAGTGTTTAGGTAAAATGCAATGCATATTTCATTCCTCTGCCTGCCCAGGAAGTCTGTAGAGTATGAATAAACTCTGTAATTTAAATAAGGAAATTTGCAAGAACTCACAATAAAAGGGATTTTCTTCATCTCTGCTCTGATCCCACAGGTGCCCACACAACTTCATCTCCTTTCTCCACCATTTCATTGTGTAACAGCCTTTCCCACAGAGCTCGAGAATTGTAAGCATTCACTTAAATGCACAAATCACTTTGTGCTGAATTATGGATTTTCTTAAATTTTATTTTAATATGAAATAAGATTCTACTATTTTAAATAAATACATCTCTTCATTTCTAGCTGTAGAGCATCTGTGAGAAGACTTACTACATTCATATATTCTGTCTCTATGAGCTCAGTATAACATTTGAAATACTGATTACCTGCATTATGTGTAAAAATTGATGGAGCTGGACAGCTGTGCCCCTGAGGATCTCAAAGGCATTAACTATTGCAGTGAAGGACTGGAATATATTATGTGCATTAAGTTGCAGGTCTATTTGCCTACCTTAAACTTCAGTTTTTCATCCCTGTTAGTCAGTGACCGTGTCACATGCAGAATGTATTCAATGAGGTGACACTTTTGCACCTTTGGTTTCCTGAACTGAAATAAAACTCCTGTTATTTATTTATTTTTTTCTATATTGTTATTCTCCTATATACCCAAAGAGGTTTGCTTTGGATTGGTTTGGTTTGCTGGGATGGTTATTTACAAGCCCCCCCCCCCACACAATAAATGACAAGCTGATATGATTTTTTTTTATTATCTAAAATGCATTTCCATGAAACTTGGCTTATGTGGAATGATCTATTATAATATTTCTTACAATTTATTTGACACCTGCCCACTACTCTAGGCACTTCCAGCTATCTAAAGTACATCTGTAGCTTGCAGTGCAATAGTATTTTTGCACTTCCAGTCTTTTTCTTTGTGTCATTTACCTTCAAAACACCTGCATGAAATATTCCTGCTTATAAATAGAGAAGGTAAACAGAGTCAAAACAGAACAAACACCACACAGGATTCCTATGCTGATAAAGAGATTTTTTTGTGCTTCTGAAGTCATAAACTGACACTGTGGGCATCCAACCCTTTTCTTCTGTCGCTTGTCACACAAAACATCCTGCTCAGCTCACCCCCTCACACAGATTTGGTTTTCATGCCCACGAGGTCGTAATACCTTAACGAGGAACATAAAGAAAAAAGAGCAGCTTGTCCAGAGCTGGCTTTTTCTTTGGTATTTCTCATTGCTTTATTTGTATCTCAGGTTTTGTTTGGTGTAACCTGCCTGGTTTGCTGCCACATGTGGGCTGATGACCCCAGGGCTCTCATGGCCCCTCTCCCCAGCCCAGGGAGAACCAGATAAGTTGTGCTGTTTTCCAGGCAGACATTCCCCTTCCCTGGAAAGGGAATTCAGGTGGATTCAGTGCTATTCTGCTCCATCCTTTTGACACCACAGCCTTAAAATATCTATGGAAGTATTCTGCTGAATCACAGTTTATAAATGCTCTGTATAATATGAAATTTCCCTCAGTACAGCTTCAAATCTCATGTCCCTTATTAAATGCTTAGGGGATTTTTTTTCCCAGGGTGGCAAAATCTATTATCTCTATTGCTAATTATGATCTTCTCATTTTATCTTGCTGCTACTCCTTCGTGCAGGACGAATCCTGCTTTGTTTCAGGGGGTTGCAGCAGGAGATGGCCAAGTGCCAATGGACAAGCTGGTGGTGGTTTTATTTCTGCACCTGAGCATCAGCTGTGCAGAGGCATTTGCAGAAGAAATCCCAAAGGCAGATCCCAATCCAAATGCCTTTGGGATCTGTATATCCCCTGAAACACTTAATGCAGAGTGTGTCTCGTTTTGCACCGTGTCTCATGAATTAGAGATAAAAGAGTGAAGCTTTTTCATGCAATCTTTAGAAATATTTTATTTGCCTGGATCCACCTGTGTCACAGACATGGGAAAAGCTTGGCTGGGAGGAGGTTTTGGCACCACCACCTCCCAGAGAGCCATTTTACCCTGCAGATTAATGTGTTACTGGGACATGAGCTTCCTTCCTCGTGGGTTACAAGTTTCCCCCTCAGTACTTTCTCTTTAAGCTCCCTGGTTTTTGTCCCATATTTTGGTTCCCAAATCAGGCCAGATCATTTGGCCAGAATGGAATCTCAGAGCTGGCACTGGACAAGATTTGACTGGACTTGCAATTTTAAGGCAGGAACCACAGACAGCTTTTGCAACCCTTTCCCCCCTCCTGTGAATCTCAGATATTTGTGTGGCCAGAAAAGCTGAGCTGGTCAAGGCACTTTGGCTCTTTGTTAGGGGCTGGGTTAAAGGATGGCTTGTAAATGGAAAGCCAGGAATTACAGCTGGATTTAAAAGGCAGGAAAATACTGGCTGTGAATTTGTGAGGTTGAAATGGTGAGTAGTAAGAGAGGAGAGAAAATAGAGGCAGAACTGACTCAGGAGGATTTAAAGCAGATATGGAAAAAATACAATATTGGAAAAAAGCAGGGGGAAACCCCCACAAATTTACAGGTACTGATATTGTGAGGAAGTTTCAAGTACTTGATGGAACTGGTAGAAATGTTAGCTTTGAGACAGAAGCTGTACAAATATATATGCCCAGTGATCTAATATTTCAAATATTGGGAGAAAAATGTGAGTAGTACAAGTGGTGCTGGTTCCTCAAGGTCTGCTGAAGCTGTCAGCAGATCTGAATAGTTCTGCAGCCTGTTACAGATGTAGAAAGACCACATTCATTGGTTTTACTCACAGCAGAGAGGAATTTAACATATGGGTGATATAGTTTAACCTGTTTAGCATATGGAGAAAACACTATAATGCAAATTTCCTGCTACCTTGGTACATTGCCTAATAATTTAGGGTAGTTGAGTGTGCAATTAAAATTAAAATCTGTGAACATAAAGATGCTCAGTAGCCTTGGAGCAAGGGGAAAAAAAATTAGGGTAGTAACAGTGACAAAGTCTAATAGTGGAAATTTAAAATGGCATTTAAATTAAATTCTTGCCTGTGTTTGTAAGTGTGGCAGTGGTTAATAATGGGGTTTTGATCAGTGCACTGTGGTATCCTGATACCAGCACAGACAGGAAATTTGTTCACAGTTCATTTGTAAAAGGCTCCTGTGGGTGTGGGGGTGTCCCTTTATCACCAGCACTCGATTTCAGTGGGATGAATGAGTTAAAGATGGGTCTGTAGACACAGAAATCCAGGCTACAAGTCCATTTCTGTTCCTCACGAGAAGCTTCACAGAGCTGATTCAGGGCTTCTCTTGGAGCACCCCAGAGCACAGGAGAGGTTCAGACAAGCGGAAAAGGTCACATAATGCCCCAAAGAAATTGCTCTGTGTCGTGTAATCTATAGGGGAAATCAGGAAGATACAGTTTTTTTTTTTTTTATTTATTGTTGTTTTTTTCTTCCCTCTCCAGAAATTTACTCTATATTTCTGTTTTGAACAGATGTCTTCAAAAAGTGTGTGGGAAATTTCCAGGAAAGTCTCATGCACTTGAATTTTATTATGTTTCTCAAATGCAATAATGATTTCAGAGATGACTGATGCTATTATTTCATTGAGTTTGCAACATTTTGTGTTTAAATTCCTTTTATTGAGTTTGCACAAGTACAATTAGCTGTCATACTTATCACTGTGCTAAATCACTGATTAAAAAAGGTAATATACAGAATTTCAAATTTTTAGTATTTTCCTAGGCTTGGTTTTTTGGGTTTTTTTTTTTTCATCTTTTCCAGATTTGATATTCATGTGTCTCTGTGAGAGCACAACATTCAATCCCACTGTTCAAAATTAGCCTTTGTGTTAATCCTGTATGGCAGGAGAGAGTGAAAGCTGAAAATTCAATTGGTCCAAAAATTTGGGGCAGCACTGAAGAAATGGAAACCACGAGGCAGAGGAGAGCATTTCAGTGGGATATTTTGAGGGGCTGCATTTAAAGCTTAACACACCAGGAGGTGTCTCCACAGGAGCCTCACAGGCTCTTCAGGTGCCTCAAGTCCAGAAATTAATTCATGGGTGAGCAAAGATGACTTGGATGAACAGGGAGGCAAAGAAAACTTATTGAGCCATGGGTGCATCTCAGCCCAGGGAACACAAACACTGTTCTGGAAGCAGAGCAAATTCAGAGCACACCCAGGTGTTCTGCAGAGTATTGACAGTCTGTCAGAGGAAACCCAGGTTATTTAGTGCTGTATGGAAAGAGGGAAAAGAAAGGGACATGAAAAGAAATCTGACTCTGTTGTAAGAAGAAACCACGGGCTAGCCAATCGATTTGAGATTGTTTAAATAGACAGCAATTCAGCAATGAGCATTAGAGCTGCCACTTAAAGGAGCAACCCTTGAACCTGTGGGCAAGGAAAAGCAGAAAAAATGTAAGAATCTAGAAAATGGAGAGACAAAGCACTGAACCCTACAGCCTGAAAGGAGCCTCTGTGAGAATATTATTCCAGATCTGCCCTTTCCCACTCACCGCAATGCCCATCCCAATCGGACTCCTTGGCTTGGGAGCTGTGAGTTTGAGGACACCGACCTTGATGGAGGGAGTTGAGTTTCATTCTGGAGGCGTGTCTCCGTGCTTATACATATACATAAGGATTTGCATGTGTTTGTGTAACATAAAATAAATGTTGGGCGGCGTTTGCAGCCTTCGCTGAAGTGATACAGAGGGAGTAGGTGGCAACTGCCCCAGAACGGGGAAGGGCTTGGATGATGAAGTAGGAGGATGGCAAATATTATTTATGTTTTGTGGTTGCTGTAGCTAACTCTTCTGTTTCCATCTCTCCAAATATTTTAGTTCTAGGTTCCCGTATCATTGTTTCATGTGAAACGTTCCGAATTTTGTTTTAATAAAGGAAACTTGTAACTGATGGGCATGCATGGAGATATTTGAAACACAGTATCTTAAGACATATAAAAAAAGAAGAAAAATAACATAAAAAATGCCTTTTTAAAAGAATATTTTAAGCAGCATTCTTTTGGGTTTATGTGTCTATTTCAAACTCTTCAGAATGCCATTATTGTATCTCTGGATTTTATCTTTATTAAGTTCAATACAGTGGGCTAATGCCTCCTGGAAGGGATGTAAAGGGGGGAATCATCCCCCAAGGGCTCTCAAAGAGGAATTTTGAAAAGAGAGTAAATCTCCAAATTTGTTAAAATTGCCCTACTACATTTATAATGTGCATTCTAGGAATCGCTAGAGGGGTTTATTCACCTTCCACTGGTTTGATAGTTCAGTGCAAGTCCTGCAAATGGATCAAATGAAAAATCTTTTGTTGATAGTCTGTAGTGGTCATAGAACATTTATCAATGCAGTTGATAGCATGGTTGATGCTATTGATGGATGGATGAAACATCATTTAGCTGTATGAATGCTCTCTGATGCTATAGTAATTGACATTGAAATAAAGACTTGGGTAAAAGAATGTTTAGGTTATTGGCTTTTAAAAATAAATATTTGCAGACCATATTTACAAAACAGAGAATTTCTCCCTCTGTTTCTGAAGCAGTAAACAGGTCTGTTTGTTTCCTATGCATTCTTTTAAAAAGATTATTGTATTTAAATGCTGTTTTTACAGTGCTCAATTAAATACAAGGGGCACTACATTAAAAATTAATAGTTTTTACTGTGTGTATCAGTGCAGGAAATCACAAAGTTGCATTTTTTATTTACAGTTTAGGTGGAGTGGTGCCTTTTGTTTGGTGGTGAGAGATCAAATCTGAGCCCAAATTCTCATTCCAATTCACAATTCCAACAACCACGGTTGTGCATCTTTTCCCAGCAGAGCTCAGCCAGGATCTCAAAAGATACTCCAAAGAGTGGGAGAATGGGAGAATGCAGAGAGAAAATCTGGGACATTTCCAGAAATACTAATTCTGTTTCTTAGACTGGGGAATTAATTCTCATTCTGGTAATACCAAAGGAAGATTTTGAGTAGTTTCAATTACTCTATGAAGGAAAAAAAACACACTGAATCAAAAATACACTTCAGAATCCAAATGAATCATAGAATGGACCTTTGAAGATCATTTGGTCCAACCCCTCTGCTGTGAGTCAGGAAATCTTTTGCTAGATCACAGCTCTGACCAACCTGACCTTGAATGGGGACTGCCCAGAGATGGGGCATCCAACCTCAAAATGTGACCTTTGAAATTCCCAAAATACTCCAGAAAAAAACCAAAAAAACCCAAAAACAAAGATAAAAAAATAAAAATCTGAGTTTATGTATTTATTTTGGCATAACATCTCCAGAATAAAAGGCCCATAAAATCCATGTAGTATAGAGCAACTCAAAAAGAAATAGGAGCATTTGTCTTATATTCCTTCTGCTGATTTTTATTGTTGTTGTTGGGGTTTTTGTTGTTTTTTACTAAAAACTGTGCTGTGTAAAATAGTTTGTGGTCTCTTTCAGTGACCTCTGAAGTCAGTGAGGTTTTCCACTAAACATCATAAACTTATTGTCAGGCACAGGAGATTAGATGTGATCATGATTTCTAGTCCAGGAAACTGAAAATTGGTCTATATTCATGACTGTGCTGTATAATAGGCTGTTATAAATCCATTGGGTTATTAGGATTTATTACAGAAGGGAAGAATCATGGTCACATTTAACTCACTGGATTCAAGGTTTACAGAAATAACCAATTCTAATAATGCTTGTCTTGTCTTATAAGAAAAAAATATCAGCAGTGATACCAAAACCAGTTAAGTCAATATAATCCAAAAGTCAATTTAAGCTGTAAGTCATGGAGGATATGAAGCCAAAAGTTTTCATGATATTCTGTATTCAGAAGAAAATATTTTTCCACATCAGTTTTTGCTGTTCTAAATAATTTCTCTGGGTGTAGGGAAGGTGTTTTGAGATTTGATTTTATTTCTGATTGTCCTACTCTGATTTGCTTGGTAATAAATTAAAGTAGTTTCTCCCAGCTGAGTCTCTTTTGCCCATGACAGTAACTGGTGAGGGATCCATCCCTGTCCCTGTCTTGACCTTCTCCTGCCCAGCTGAGGAGGGTAGTGACATTAAAGAAAAAAATGGCAGTTGATTTAAGATATTTAACACAGTTCATAATATTGCGCACTATCCTTCTTAGCACTGAAAATATTAATGGTGCCAGTCAAGAAAACATGGATATTTTGATTTATTTTGATGGTTTGATGGTAAAACATGGTGTATTTGAATTACGTACACACAAATGCGTAAATATGTGTCAGCTTTCTTTTTGTCTTGATCAAATTTGAAGTAATGTGGTATTTTGGAAATAGCTTTCAGAGGCAACAACTCATTCTTCTGCACGTTGTTGCAATTTGTTTCTGATGTCAAAAATACTTTTTTTGTAGAGCAGAATGCTATTAGAAGGAGAGAATTTCACTAGGAGATGCTATTTGTTGTAATAAACTACTCTGAAGTTCATCAGTCAATGTGAATGCTGGCATAGGCAATCGTTCTACCAACCTCATTTTTTTAAAAAAAATCACTCTTTATCAGAATTTCTACTCTTTAGCTATATTAAATGATTGATGGGCACTCTTCTCTTGATTTAGCAAGTCATCTAAGAAAAGAAATTTCATTTTTGAGTTTAAAAATATCTGCAAATGCGTACACAGAGTTGTGCACTTCAGGCAATTATTGTTTTAAAGAAATAGATCTCTGTCTAAAGGAAAGCTGATGAAATGTTAACTTTGTAAATTCATTCCTTTTGTTTTGCATGAACTTGTGAGATTAAACAGAGACATTTATCAGTACCTTGTCTGAGATTGTTTAAATAGATTGTGGTCATGGATTTGAGGTTGTTCACTCACTGTCCATGCCCAGCAGGAATGCAGCCACCAGGGAATGTGCCAAAGTGGCTTTTCCTGATGTAGCATTGGTGACTTTGTGTCACTTTATAACATCACAGGGAAGCTTCCAAAATCACTTGGCATTTTACCTCTAAATACAGGCTAACCCCACCTAAGAATTACTGTATTTGGAAGTATGCACATTTATAAAATTATTTCAAACTTTAAAAGATTTAGTTATAAAATTTAATTATCAAACTACTTAAATACTAATGTATTAAAAATTTAAAACAATAACATACAATTCCCAAACTCTATTAAAACTAGAGTGTTCTATCCATTCCCCTCCTGATACCAGAGAACAAGCTATGAACACACAGATATCTCAGCAGAGCACACTTGATCTATTTAGAATCCTGCTCTGCTTCATTTCCAACTGCTTTGCAACACTGACTTGTTAAACACTTTCCTGTGGCCAGCCCTAGTCAACCCATCTGTGTTGTGTGAAGTTCCTCTGAAGGTCAAACCTCAAAGATAGTTTCAGGACAGATGCCAAAATGAGTTTACACTCTGTAGATGCACTTTTGCTCTTTGTCTTAGGCGGTCACTGAATGGCTCTGAGTGTTCAGAAGTCACAGCCCTGCAAAGTATAATTTGGATATCCATGTGATATTTATTGTCAGGAAATAACCCTTTCTGAGCTTTTTGCAATGAATCTTTTATGTGTATGAACAAAATAAAGTAAAAGCTTGTACTGCATGTGTTGAAACAGATTATTAAGGAAAAATAATCATGCTTGTCAGCTATTAATCCTGAACTAGGATTCTCTTATTTAATTTCTGCTATCTCTTGATGTTAATCTGGGACTGAATTTCACACGAATTCTGCATAAATATTTTAATGTCTGTGTATTAATCTTTTCAATAGACAGCAGTATTTAGCCAGGTCATTACGACCAATTTGTGTCACCTTTTGTCTTGAGGAAAGCTCCTCTTTGATTCTTGGTGGTTTTCCCCTTTCTTCTCCTCAATCCTTGCAATTTATAATAATAATTGTTAAAAAACCAAAACCAGCCTTTTCTTTTTGCAGCCTGTTGTTATGCTGCAAATCTAGGAATTGATTAATGAATCCCCTCTGTTCTCTCAAAAGCAAGAAGGGTATTTTCCTACCCCATGCTGTGAGGTAACTTTTTGGTTAAAATGACCTTTTAGCACTGGTTCCAAGACTGAGAGTCAGAATGGGTGTGTGGCATGACATGATTGAAAGATAAAGCAAGCAGTGTCCTGCATTGTTCCAAAATCAAATCTTCCCTGAGGTGTGTCCCTCAACCCTCAGAGAAATGCTGATTTCTGGCATAGGAGGTCACAACTCCATCCTGCATTCCTTAAATGGGGAACATCACCCAGATATATCCATAATTTACTGAGTTTGTAGTGGTGAACACGGCAGGACTGGGTGAACTGTTGGACTCGATTTTAGAGGTCTTTTCCAACTTTCACCATTCTGTGATTTCCTGACAGCTCATGAAACTCTAGAAATTCTCCTCAAAACCCTAGCACAGTAGAAACAGTGGAGCACAGCAGAGTTTCACAGGCTGAGTCTTTACACTTCTCTCCCACATACAAAATCATTAGAAAAATAAAGTTTTCATTCCTGTGATTGCTCCTGCAAGATAAAGAAAAGAGGAAAAAAAAAAGACTGTTCACTTTATACAGGAGAGGTAATATGCATCATGGCACTGCTTTGAGATGAGATACTTCCTACCCATTTCACACTTTAGAAATAATTACTTAACACAGTGCAGCCCATTTTATTCACAGTAACTTTTTCTCAGTAATTTACTTGGTAGTTTTGAAGTGAAAAGCATCATGCGGTGTGGAAAGCCGCAGAGCTTCTCCTGCAGAGCTTTAGTTTATTTTTTTTTTTTTTCAAATTTCTTTAGGTGTTTGATCATCATGGATTTGACTCACCCTTAACACTAATTGCCATACTGAAGAAAACTTCACTAAAATGTAGTCTGTTAGAAGCCACTGCTGGGAATTAGAAGTAGAGTCAAGTTCCCATAGACTGTGGATTCAGTTTTCCTCTTGGTGCCCATCACGACCAAGTGGAATGTGCAGAAGTTTCTCAATTGTTCTTGTTTTAGTGAAATAATTCATTTTTATAGTAGGCATTTATTCAATTCTGATATCAAATATAATGCCAGTGGAATTATAGGTTGTGGTACATAAGAATAGAGTAATAAATAGGAAGTGTGGAATGCTGCCTTGTATTAATACAGAAATTGATATTGAAGTCACAAAAGGGATAAATTGCTGAATTATTGGAATAATACTATTTAAAATGGTTGATATCCTTGAATATTTAAAATAAGTTTGATTTTTAACAGCAAGTTTTTTGTGAGGGAAAGGATTGAACCAGATGTAGTGGTCAGTCAGGATTTTTACCACGTGCAATTAAGAATTTGTCATCAAAAGAGGTTCCAAGCACCTGCAGATGTCTGTGGCAGCGCATGATTTGTACTGAGACTTGCAAACAATCCTGTTTGTCTTGATACAAACCATTACCCGTTCCTCAGGGAAAATCTTCTGCAGAGAACAACTCAGTACAACCCTGGATCTAGAGCTCACCTCCGAAGCCAATACTGATTGCTAATGGAAGGCATTTCCAGGGTAATTAAAGAATTTCAATTCCACAGACTTTCAAAAGCGTACATGTGTCTCATTGGATGAATTTTCAGGAGGATCTAGATGACTTAGACGGATATAAATAACTTTGGAGCTGACAAACCAAATCCAAGCCTGTTTTAATGTTCTTTGGATGGCTGGTCTTCCTCTGGCACCTCTGAAATCTCGTTCAGTTTCATTTATGAACATCAGAGTGAAGGTGGTGCCAATTAGCATCTGTTTCAAATTTATTTCAGGTCTTGCACTGGAACCACAGGTTTCAGTCTGCTGTGATTTCATTTAACATTTCTTAACATTTTTTCCACTTCATTTCCTACAAAAAGTCTTTGTGGCAATCTACCAAAAGAAATAAGTTCCTTTTAACCCTTTCTGAGGTATTTTCAGGGTTTTAGTAGTGTCAGAAGACGAAGATGTGTCAAGGAAGCTTGGGAAAATAGGATTAAATTTTAATTGTCACTATTTTAAAGGGCAGAATATCTACTGTGCAGTGGTTTTGCATGTTGCATATTCACATACTTTCTTCTTTTCCCATTAGCTGTGAGATGGGCTCCAGTGGCACTTTCCTTAGGAATTTCCATGCCATCATTACCAATGGGGGAGCGTTAACTCATCACACTGCACAGTCATAGTAATAACTCTTTTTGGAGGCATTTATGTGATGTGCAGAGCTATTCATTCAATTACCCTGGGGACCAGGCAGGGATGGTCAAATTAATTACTATCTCATGAATATAGAAGATAAAGGGCCAAATCCAATTAAAGACCTCTGAGTCTCTGAGCACAGAATTACAAGATGATGATTTTAAGTGATTTTACCACAGGGGCACCTAGACCTGGGCTATTCATTGTGGCTCTTGAAAAAAAGTGAAGTCACCTCATTCCAGGAGATTCACTGTGCTGAGTAAAGTAAAGTCCCATCTCTTCTGGATCTTAAAAATCCAATTACATCTGGAAGGAGAAGGCTTTTTCCAGCTTTTTTCAGTTCTGTCCTGAAGACATGCATTGATAGGGAATTAAAAAAAAATACAATTCTAGCACACATAGCAGTTATTCTACCTCCTATATTTTAATTTTAATAGTTGAGGATCACGTAGGGCTTCAGTCTGCTTTCCTATAATGGGGATTCACAAATCCTTATTTCCTTTACACCTCTGACTGGGTACCTTTTTACATATTCCAATGAAACTGAGCTGTGGTGCAGAGTGGGGTGAGAGAGTCAGAGGGACTGCAGGCACAGTGCCCACCCCAGCATATCCCTCCTGGGGAACTCCAGACAGGGATTTTGGGGCAGGTTTGCATTTGTTTGTCCTCTGGAATCCACCAAATTTGCAGACCTGCCTTCAGCAGGAGGCAGTCATCCCTATCCTTCCCTGCTCTCGTTTCACCCACTTAATCCAAGTTATCTTCTTGAGGATTCCAAAAATAAATCTTTTATTCAATGGGAATTTGGAGTGTCCATGAAAAATGAATGCTCCAATCATTCAGTGGAAATAATGGCAAAACTCCTGCTGTCTTGAGAGGGAGCACAGAGGCTTTGTAAATGCACCAGTTATCATTTCAGTAAAGGTCTTTATGTATTTAATTTTATTCTAATAACAAAACAAAAGCCAAAAATATTTCTGATATCTACAAGAAGAAATAAGACCTCTAATCAGTCTGTAGAAGTAAAGCATTATTTTATGCCTAATTAGTTTGTAATAGCATTTCCAAAGGGTTTCTTTTTCTGAAAAAAGACTGTTGATGAAAATGTCACAGAGTTATTTTCAACAGGCTTTTGCTTCAGATATCCCACACGGACATTCTGTTATTTTGTGCTGGCTTTTTACACTAATGCTCTGTAATTGTGTTTCACTTCCTCTGATTAAACTGACAAGTAATTTGAATGGATATCACTTAACACATTGATCTGAGGCAGTGGCAAGAATAGACCACAGCTTTGCTGCTTGAAAATAGAGCTGGTTCTTTGCTTTTGAATTCTTTTAGAAGTCTGGTTGGAGTTTAAAAACTCTTTTCTTTAATTTTATTTTATTTCATTCCTGTTGCCTCGCGGTTGTGCTGTTCTACAAAGGAGCACGTGGACACAAAGAAGCTTTTACTCGAAGTGAAAGGTTAATTACCATGATGAAGATTGAGTTATTTTCTTTGCTCTGTCTCCATTCATTCCAAACAGGAGCTGAAGTTATAGTGCATGTGCAATTAAAGCTCACACTCATTGTTTGCTTGAAGGTGGGGTTTTCACAGGAGAGTGTCAGAGTGAAAACCTTGCCAGGCACAGTCAGTGCCCTCAAAAAGTCTGGCACAGGTTGGTGTAGAGGGTGAAGCTTGGCTGCCAGGTAGGGTCCAGCACTGGAAAGCAGCTGTGCTTTCACTGGATGCAAGAAATATCACCCAAAACTATGTCAAATATTGTTTCTCTGTGTGCTGTAATTAAGTGCTCAGAGGAAGTTGGATTGTTCAACAGGATGCACAGAGAAAAACCCCTCCCGGGGTGGTCTGGAGGAAACTGGCAAGATAAGGAGAAAAAAAAAACAACAATTAATTGGATAAAGCATTTAGTCCTCTGTTATAAGTAGAAATATTGAGTTGACATTGACTTTCAGCTGCCTGCCTTGATGAACACATTTTTGATTGGACATAACACTTGTTTCCTCGTGGATCACCCAAGGAATATGAACACAATGCAATTAAAAAGAAAGAAATGCAGGTGTCAATACATATCTCATCCAGAGGTCTATTGCATAGTGACAGATGCAGCCAACCAGCTGAAATCCTATTTTTCAGTGATATTTGTTAATTAAAGCACTGTAAGTGCAGCCAAAACTGTTCTCTGCTTCCAGGGCACAGACAGGTGACATTTGGGGGGGTTTGAATTCTGTTTTTGTGCCATGAATAGTAATTCTGGACCTAAATAGAACAGCAGAGTTGGAAGCTCAATATGTTAATGGGAAATGTTCATTTTACACCTGTAAATGTGAATGCTTCGATGAACCTCCAGTGGTCTCTTCATTTGCCAGATGTGCTTATTTGGTTAAAAAGCTTCTTTAATGAAAAAAAATAAAATAAAAAAATGCAGAAAGGTCCATGCTGTGGAAGCCAATATTACAGACAAATGTTGTTATCAAATGGAGCTTCTTAAATACCTAAACAAACAAAAAAGTCTTTGCTTGTAACCAAGCAGCGTTGTGTGGTTCTCCTATTCCTCTAAAAGAGCTGGAAAATACCGAAAGGATGTTTTCAAGGAATGCTGAGATGTCTCAGGAAGTCCTGCATTTAATTCCTGTGACTCCTGATGCACCTTTTAATCTAAAACCAACCAGGAAGAGAAGAGCTACAGGTGCTGTGTAGTGAATAAAACATAAAACTAACAGAAATACCAGATATCACCTCCACTAAGAGCTCTGACAAGTATTTCCACTAATCTGTGATGGGGACATAACAAAGGTTTAGTCAATATATTTCAGAGTTTAGATGCATGAATTGCTCATTACATGTTGTAAGACATTCTGTCCTTACCTGTTCCTCCTCTTTTTTAGTTGCCTGTATTGCATCAACTTTTTGAGGGACAGAATTTTAACAGAATGCATGACACAAGGCTTTATTAATAACTATATACGACTCAGGAACATTATTATGCTTAAAATAATAAAATATACTTTTCTCAAAAGCTTGTATTAAAGTAGGTAAATTTTGACATTTTTTATTTACATAGTCCTTCACTAAGGGCTTTGATATCTGAATAGAAAAAAAAAAAAAATGTGTGCTAACTAATTTTTCTCATTTTAGATTAAGAGAAGGCATCCAGGAGCAATTTAAAAGCAGATTGCAATTTACAGCTGCAAAGTAGTTGGTGGTTAAATGAGGAGTTTGTAGAGGACCCTTTGCAAGTAGAAGGCTGTGAAGAAATTAGAATAATTTTGAATTCTGGAGTAAACATTTCTGACCTTCTAAATGGAAACATCTGCAAGATTTTCTTTAAATGATGAGTAGGGAGATTCTCAGCTGGTGTAAATTAGTGTGGCTTCAGTGAGGCTGATGTTTTTATAACAGTTTACATCATTCACATTTCTTTCCTCAAAAATCCTATTTTTCGTAAGCATTTAAGCGTAACAGCATCAATTTTCTGTACCAGCATCTTCTGAATAGAAATGTGCAGTTTCTTCTATGAAAACCCTGATGTTTTCCTCTTTGAGTCCTCTGAGTAGGCATTGCAAAGGGAAAGATGTTCTTTAACTACAAGAAATATTCCTCCAGATTAAAATTCTAATACATATTGTTATAAAAGCACTTGTCAAACAGGAAGGGATGAGGGGAAGCTTCACAGACACCAGCTCCCAAGGACAGAAGGACAGAAAGGAGGATGAGAAGTAGACCTGCATGCTAACACCCCTCTCCCCTGCACTCACAGATCACACTGCACACATGCTGCCAGAGATTTCTCGAGGATGTATCTGAAAACCTCTCTCAGGTTTTTAGCCTTGGCTCCTCCAGCTGTATCCCCTTGTTTCCCCCCGTTATCAGCAAACTGCAGTTCCAAACTAGGGTGATGTTGTCGTATGTTTATTATCTGATTTGAGAAATGCAGATATAACTGGAGGGTTTTTTTGGCTTTTCTCATTAAGTTGTGGTGTTTCTGTGACCCAGTTCCCTCAGCTTTTCCTCACATGGCATTCCCAGTGCTTGGATCATCCCCCTGGCTCCTTTCTGGACCTTTTCAGCCTACCCACTTCTCTTTTCCCTATTGGAAAATATTAAATAATGTTGAGCCCCATATTGATCCCTGAGGGACCCCACTTGTGACAGGCTGGCAGCTTGGAAAGGACCTGAAAGTGTTAAAATTCAGTGGTGACTCTAAATTATGAAGTGTGTTTCTTTCAGACAGTGGGAAGAAGGTGCATTTTTTTCAGGACCTCAAAATATCCCATCCTGGGAGGACGGGAATGTCTTGTGCAGAAGCTTGTAAAAAACACGTCCTTATAATGCTGTATTTTTAAATTCCCTGGAAGAAAATCATGCAAATCATACTTTTGTCCAAGATACAATCTCCAGCCTGATCCTGACGAGGGCTGGATACTCATTGCAGCTATTAAATAGGCAGTTTATCTCAAGTAACTCAGTATTCTTTTAAGAATTAATCATCAAGTACTTCAAGCTCCCCTCCACTGTCAATGGAGAGAAGCAATCCCCTGTGATGATAAGTACTCTGTATTAAAATAAATATGCAAGACAGATGGGTGCTCTAAAAACGCCTGTCACTATATATTGAGTATAGAAGGAGCTAAAATAACTAGATTTGATTCAGTATTTCAGAATGGGAAAATTAAATGGGATGGTCCTACCCTGCACACTATCACTGCTTTCTGGAACAGCAGAGTGTGCTACATTATAATCTAAATTTAATTAAATGACACACCTCTTAAATGATGGCAGGATATTCTTGCCAGGGGGAAGGATTTCTTATTGCTGCATGTCTTTCACCCCCTGTCAAAAAAAATCCTCCAAACACTTTGTGTATTTTATGCAATAAAAATCAATGAGATTTGGAAGTTACACAAGCTTTGTTGCTCAGGAAGGCCACACCAGATGCCTTTTCTGAATTTTCAGTGCCTCAGAATGCTGTAAAATCCAGTCTTGGCTAGTAGCTAGAAAAGCAGGAATACATCCTCACCACAGTGATCTTGGAAACCCTTGTTCAAAAATACACATGAATACAGAACTATTCAGTGTATCCTCTACAAATGAAAAAAAAATAAAGCTCACCAAACCCAAAACGCTGCTGCCTTCATTCTCAAGAGTGAAAAAGTTCTTTATGCAGCCTCTAATATTTTAAATGTAAATTCTTCAGCCAGTTCTTTTTGATTATTATTTTTTTTTTTTGGAAGCTTAGATGCCAGTATGTGATTATGGGTAAATATCAATCAATAATAGCAGCTGCCACCTGGGAACCAGTATGATCAAGCCCTAATCCTAACTGATGTTTCAAATCCAACTGCTGCCACTGATTTCTGGAAATCTTTGGTTATTGCCAAAAGACAAGTAGCTGCTACAAAAGTGAATTATGGAAAACAAGAAAAATAATGACACAAACCAAAGTTAAATATTCCTCTATACACAAGTTTTCCTGCTTAGAAGAGGTTTAAAGAAGAAACTGCACATGGCTGATATGCCAACTTAATTCACCAATTCACCACTTGAAAACATTCAGATATCGTCGTGATGTGGCCTACATAAAAAAACATACATAAAATATAACAGGAGACTCTTCTTCAGCCATTAATGGGTACAGTTTTTATTATTTCTTTATTTTATTACATACTTAGTTTTAATTATGTACAGACCTAGATAAAACTTGCTTGGATGCAGGCCAAGGATAAGATTTGCACACCTCAGGTACTGAAACTGTGTCCAGCTAATGGTTCATTTTAATTTTATTGACTTTATTTACTGTCTGAGATTGAAAGGATGTGGCTTCCCCAGCTTTCTCCATAGCTGTAATTATTCATGCTACCCTGGAACCAGATAGACTCACTGGTCACAAGGTAATTAAACACTGCTGAGAGCAATTGTTTTATTTAAGGAGAACTTATTGTCTGTATCATACATTTATGAGCAGATTGTTTTGTGAGCGAGCATTTCTGGGAAGGGAAGGGGCTGTAATTCAGTGTTTTGTTGCAAAGCAGCCACGTCCTGACCAAGATGGGATTTCTCTGCATTCACAGCAGGGTGGGCACAGGAGAAGGGGGGGTTCTGCCCCTCTGCCCCCCTTGGGTGAGACCCCACGTGCAGAGGGTCTCTTCTTCTTCTCTCTCTCTCTTCCCAGCCCTGGGACCAGAGCAGGGAGCACCTGGAGCTGCTGGAGAGAGTCCAGAGGAGGCAGCAGGGTGAGCAGAGGGATGGAGCAGCTCTGCTGGGAGGAAAGGCCAAGAGAATTGGGATTGTTCAGCCTGGAGAACAGAAAGCTTTGGGGTGAACTCATTGTGGCCTTCCAGTGCCTGAAGGGAGCCTGCAGGAAACAGGGAGAGAGAATATTTACAAGTGATAGAGGGGCAGGACAAGGGGGAAAGGCCTCACACTGACAGAGAGCAGCTTTAGATCAGATATCAGCATGAAGTTTCTCCCTGTGAGGGTGGTGAGGCCCTGGCACAGGGTGCCCAGAGAAGCTGTGGCTGCCCCTGGATCCCTGCAAGTGTCCAAGGCCAGGTTGGATGGGGCTTGGAGGAACCTGGGACAGTGGAAGGTGTCCCTGCCATGGCAGGGGGTGGAATGAAATGGATTTCAAGGTCCCTTCCCACCCAAACCATGCTGTCATTCCATGAGTTCTGTCTTTTCCTTTCTCTGTGGTGACTCAGCCTTTCTCCTTTGCAACCACATAAACAAAGCTCTAAAGACCTTACTCTGTAACCTTTCTGCCTCATTGTTGTGCAAAATTATCTTTTTCTTTTTTTTCCTGATGAAATAAATTAATTAAGAGGATATGGAAACATACAAATTTTAATTTTAGGTGTTTAATTTAGGTGGTTTAATTTAGGTGTTTGTATAGCAAATGTGAAGCTGGAAAATGGGTGACTGCTAAACCTCCAATGCAGTTCCTTAAAATAAATTCTAAAACCAAAATAATTTATACGAGTAAAAATACAATAAAATCACTTAACTGAGCACAACAGTAATTCATGCTCATACCACACTCCCAAGAGACTTCTTAACAATCAATCTTTCCTTAAACGTATTATTTTAAGAATTCATCTTCAGCTCATCTCTAGAGGAGCCAAACAGATTTTGTAAAACTTTTTTTTTCCCAACCCATCTACCTAGAAAATTGCTAGAATTTTCAACTTCCAGTGAAATGTAGTCTCTACTTCCCCTGGAATATATTGTTTAGCTTTTTCCTGACCCAAAATGAATTGTGTTCTGTCAGAAGGGGACTATGTATTGGTATGTTTAAAACTAGATTTCTGCTTAAAAGCACAGATGCAGCCTATGGCTGTTCAAAGTGTTTTTCTTTTTAGTACTGAGCTTCTCTTCATCACTTTTAAAAGGGCTGTTGACCATTGGCATAGTTTTAAAGGAGTGATGTTCAACATTTAAAATAAAATATTAGGACAGATATATTTTTGAGCTGCAATTTACGCCTTAATAACACATTGTGATATTGAAGTTCTGAATAACCTGTAAATAATGGATCCCTCTACCTAGGGGATGATGAAAATATAAAAATAGATCAGTGTTTGGTAGCTTTTGGATCAATAGATAATCTTTCCAGCTGTCTCCTGGAGGCTAAATTACCTGAAACAGTAGTGAGGGTGTCTTGGACATGCAACACTTGATATTTTAGGAGACTGAGCTCTCCCAGATATTTTGGCTTACATCTGAAGCAGCAGAGAAAAAAGAGGAATGTCTGAAAATGGTGGTTCCATCTTACATAGATTACTGATTGTTATTTATATTGTTACTGTTGAATTGAAACCCTAAGCTTCTAAATGAAAAACTGAAGGAAAATAGTGTTCTCTAACAGTCCTTTAGTTGTGATACCCATTGGGGTTTTGTCTGTGACATGATTTTGTAGGCCTGCAGTTGTCCCACTTGTGTATTTCTTGGCATTCCATCCCCTTCTTTTATAAGTTACCATTGTCAGCCTTGTTCATCTGGCATTTTTTTATAATGTGTTCAAGTATTGGCTTTGTTTCTCATACATCTCTAAGTGACCCTAACTTTTCAGTGCAAGGATTTTCATTACAATAACATCTGTCTTTATAATAATAAATTTGGTACTAGTAATTTCATTTGTTTCGCGTGCTGAAATTTGAGCTCTGTGATTTCCTCATTAGTGGTATCTGGAATTATTAAAAACCAGCAACACAGTTCCAGTCTGGATCATCTTCTTACAAGGTTGACCATATCTCATCTAAAATGCACCAAGTCTCTGGGCTGATTGGTCTGACTGTCCTTGTCTTGGTTCTGTGATATTCTCTAGGGTTAGAAAAATGTCCTGTTAAGTACCTCATGCTGATCAAAAGAGTTCTTTAATGAGCAAATTGTGGGATGTAAATGTCCTTAATAGTTGTGATACATGTTTTGGGAGTTTAATTTTTTACTCTAACAGTTTAAACTGTAAAAATGAAAAAAGGAAGGAGAGGAAAAGGTCTTTGTAAAAAGGAAAACCAGTGCTATATCTTAGCAGAGATCTTTCTAGCATTCAGCAGATGCTGAAATTTCTCACCATCAAGTGCTTTTTCTTCTTTTTTTTTATTTCATTTCCTAACCAAATGAAGTTGAAATTCCCTGTATAAATAAGTTCTAACCTTAATACCATGAAGTTTTACCTGTAAGGCTTTTCAGACTTTGCTTAATATAAATAAATAACTGTGTTCTGTCCTTATTGTTCAGGTAATACTGGTGACACTGGTTGAGACATTT
Organism: Cyanistes caeruleus; assembly: GCF_971803275.1. NCBI lineage: Eukaryota > Metazoa > Chordata > Aves > Passeriformes > Paridae > Cyanistes > Cyanistes caeruleus. Next base: position 4,281,935 of record NC_141705.1, read on the forward strand.
TCTGCATTAATAGAACAGTCAGTACCTTGATTTCTTCCAATTTCCAGACATGGATATGTTCAGAAACTACACAATTTCTCATGTCAGGTGGCAAATCAGGTTAAAAACACTTGAATATTATTTTCAGGGATCTGGGTCTGATGTTGAGTGACCTGGGAGGGAACTGCAACCTTGGGGTAGAAATGCAGTTGGAAGATCCTCTCCTGGGCTGGGGGACTCTGCAGCCAGCACAGCCCCTGGTCAGAGCCTGTGGGAATTGGCTCATCATAAACTGAGAATAAATCAAATGGGCAGGGAAAAGCTCTGAGGGAATAAGAATGGAAGCAACCCAGACTGAGAAAATCGTTTGAAAATATCTCGAGTACAAGCAGTATGCAAATGCTGTTAATGGTCACAAGAAATCAGGGGCTTGATTAATATATTCTCCTGTTGCAAAGTTCTCCTCATTACACCATGAATAGATGTAATTCTGTCCATAGGAACTTGAATATGGAGATTTTGGCATTCAAGGAATTCTGTGCATTTCTCCTCCTTCTCCTTTTAACCCAATGCCAGCAGCAATTTTTACTTCCTTTTCATCCCAAAGTATCTTTCTTCCCTTTGCAGAGAAAGATTAACAGAGAAATGGCAAACAGCTCAATACCAAGCTTTTTAATTTTTTCAGGAAACTAATAAATTCCTTTCTATCCCTTCTAGGAATGAAGGCCAAAAATTTATCACTGAGCAACAATAAAATAAGAGTATTTAAGGACTTAAATAAATAAACTTTAATAAACTTATATTTTCAGCACAGAGCAGATGGTGTTTGACAGACCTGCCTGAAGCTGTGTAGCATCACATGCCATGCTAGTTTTTTTTCAATAATGTGATTTACTAAACAAATTTCTTTGAAATCATACAGTGAGGAAGGGGGTTTGTATACAGACTAAAAGGCAAGTAGCCACTTTATAAGTAACAGGTGAAGGACACTTAAAATTCCTGGATAAGTAAAAAAGGCGCAGAATGGGAGAGTTCAGCTGTGTCTGTGTGAGGTAATAAAATACTGGCATTGAGAGAGCTCAGTTGGATCTCCTGCTTTGGTTTAGTTATCCAGCACATCCCATTTAGCACCTCGAGCAGCATGGAGGCACAATTTGGGCAATTGCACACAGCAGTGTGGAACAGGCTTTGCTCTGTTTTGGAGGGACAAGGGACAGGCCAGATGGATATTGACAGTTTGTGTTGTGAGGCCTAAGGGTCACAGAAGGGTTCCCAGTTGTTCTGTGTTTCACAATAGGATGTACCTTAAGGGCCACTGTTTATATAAACACTGTTTGTTTAAAACTGACCTCCAAAAGTTGCTGGATGGATTTGAAGGGAGGCTTAGGAAGGCTGCTGGATTTAGGCTGCCACGGGCCTGCTCTCAGTGCGAGTTCCCACCTGTGAGACATACAAAACACTCAGATTACAAACCTAAATTACAAACTTTGAGGTCAATCTCAGAATTTCTACCTTTTTTTTTCCAATACCCGGGAGCTTTTTCCTCTAAATGGTGCAGTTTATCAAATGCTTAATTTAATTAGTGTCACTATATCCTGGAAGGATTCCCAAGTTCCTGCTCAAGGTCACCTTTCTGACTCCCTAGGTGGGTGCCAAGCATGAAATGTTTGACCTCACCATGTTGGAGGTGAATATATCTGCCCTACATGAGCTCACTGAAGAGGAATTGTGAACCACTTGTTTTATTTGAGAGCTGTAAAAGACCATTCCTATGTAGTCTTAAGTGTCTTGGTGTTTGCTCTTTCATTATTCACATAGTGTTAGTACTCAAAGGGATTTTGCCTGTTTAGCAAACTGTTCCCTGATTTTATTAAAAATAAGGAAAGAAAAAGTGCCAAGCAAAAAGTTATCTTTGTCCTAAAAAAAAAAGTCTTAACATATCTTCTGTGGTTATGGACCTTTCTAAGCCAGTCCATTAAAGCTTAAACAATGATAAGAAAGAGTTTAAAGAATATTAGATAAATTGAATTATTTGATTGGGAAAATAAATAAAGCATCCCAGAACGTGAATGTCACCAAGGAAACTCGGTTCAGCAACTGCACAGTGCACAGCTGGGGTAATTTTCTTTTTGTTCTAATTTTTCTCAGAATATAACTCTGTAGTCTTAAAAAACTAGAACCTGGCTGAGACTGGCTCATCTGCCGCTGCTGTACCATTCCAACAGTCAGGAGAGGCTTCCTGAACCAAACTTTTCTGCCTCAGCTTTATTGTGAAATTTCAGCTTGAAAAACAGGCTCGATTGTGTGCACATATGACAGCTGCTGTCTTGAACAAAATACCGGGGACTGAATTCAGGACATCTAAAACCAAAAGCCTGTGCTGACATTGCTGAGGCTAAAGAGATGTGGTTCTTCAGCAGGGACCAGAAGAACTCAGTCAAAGGATGAAGGCAAGAAAAGTGAGATAAAAATATCAGCGGGTGACACAGATGCCTCCTCTCGTGTGACAGCAAATGCTTTCTCTCTCTGTTTTCTGGTGTCAATTTGTGTGATTAACTCCAGAATTTGTAATGGATCCTTTTTAGAAAGCTAAGAGGTAAATTTATGTTTTGTATTAAATTCTGGTGGCACTTGATGTTGTTATGTTTGAATTAATAAAAAAAGGGGATGGGTTTTACAGATTTCTAAATGATCATGAAAGCTTTGGCCTCGTGTCATAATTAGAATTGCAGGCAATAACAGAGAGCAGGCATTCTCTGGAATGAATGCCTAAAGCAAAGACTGGAGCAGAGGCCTCTTGCCAATGTGGAGCTGATAACTGTGCTGTACATGTGAGAGGATATCATTGAAAGGGTGCCTTTAATCCCCATCCCACCCCAAAAGTGACTTCTCAATAGCTCCCAGAAACGTGTGCTATTAGGCTCAGCTGGAGAGAGAAAATCGCTCTTAATCATATGCAAGGAACAATTCTAAATAGAAGCATTTGAAAACAGCCTTGGGAAGGAAAGAGTACTGCCAGAAAGAATGGAAGATCATTTTGATTCTTGATGAAAAGCTTTCAAACAGAGTTCAATGTGCAAGAGTTGTGACAAATCTTTAGAGAAGTAGTTCTCTCTTAAGAGAAAGGTAATACAGCTAACAAAGTCCCTTAATGCTTTTTGTGCCATTGAACCTAAAAACCATATTTTCCCCCCATCGGTTATGAGCCACAAAAGGCTTTTTTCCCCCTTTTTAATCTTCATGAGGAGTTTTGCTTTGAGACTTCCTGCAGGAAAGTGTTTTAAGTGGAATTCTTCTTTATACTGAACCTAATGTCTGCCAATATGATTCCTGTTACAGGCGTAGGGACCATTTTCCTTCTGTCCTCAAGCTGTGTTGCTGCTTATTATCATGTTTAACATTCCCAGTGCTTGGCAGGATGGAGATTAGAAACTCTTAATATTCATTTTATAGTGAAAGGTCTTGCCAGATTTTTTTGAGTATTAGCTATAATATATGCACATAATTTATTGGTGGAAAAGTTCTGAACTCTCCGGTGAGTCACCTTAATCTTTGTTCTTATCACTTTAGGATTGTTTTAAAATAATCTTCTGTGCCTCCTGCACATAAACATGTTAAAAACATTACTTTGGAAATAACAACTTGATGGTAGCAAACAAAAAAGCTGCAAAAATTTCCTTTGATGAATCCTTACTGTTTGTTTTTTTTAAAAAAAGTTTATATTACCTGGAGGATTTTTCTCTAACTCTGAGATTTTGGGTTTTTAACAGACTGGAAGGAAGGAGAAGGGAGACCCACTCAACATTGCCATTGACAAGATGACCAAGAAAACACGAGACCTCCGGAGACAGGTGAGCTGTGCTTTTGATAATGCTTGATTTTCCAAGGAAATCATTGATTTCCAACTTCAGACTGGTTTCACCACATGTGGAGGTAGAAAGAATTGGTGTCCTCATTTAGATAAGGCCCTACATTGTACATGACCTTAAGCAATGTAGCAGCATTTCCTGACTCCAAGAAAAAAAGGGAGAAAGAAATGCATTCCAAGTGTAACCCTCCATGGTCTTTCCATGTGGGAGGAGAGGCAGATTGTCCAGACCTTCCCTGCCTTGGCAGCCCAAAAACCCCAGTCATAAAAACACTGGCATATGTGCTTATTTGTGCTTTATTTGAATACTCTCGCTGGAGTAACAGGAAAGAGGAGCAGAATAGGAAAAAGAAAAATTAGAAGAGTAGAATATGCTCAAAGGGAACTTCCAAGGTACTGCATTAAATAAAGATCCTGTGAAGATACTGAAAGTCATAGTAAATAACAATTTTTCCAGCGAGGTGGATGCTCCATCCCTGTAAACACTCAAGGCCAGGTTGGATGGGTCTGAGCAAACTGATCTCATTGAGGATGGCCCTGCCTGTGGCACAAGGAAGTGAACCAGACAACCTCTAAAGGCCTCTTCTAAACCAAACTATCCTAGGTTTTTATAAATAGCTGCAAAATCTAGTTTAAACCATAAATTTTGGCTTTCTTCTATTACATTTATCATTGTGTTTTGTGATAAGAAAGGTTAATTTGAAAAGCTTGAGATGGAAAAGAAGTGAAAGGAGATTGGCAGCCAAAAGGGAGAAGTCTTTAGGTTTCTCTTTACACCTTCAAGTTAAGGCAGGACAGATTGCCTCTTTTGATCTCTTTTTTCTCCCTTTGAGATGATCCCAATTCTGCATTTTCTGTAAAAAATTAATAATTATAATAGTAGTAGTAATAGTAGTAGTAGTAGTAGTAGTGTGAATGAAAATTCTACCTGGCCTCTGTGAAAATGATCACAAATCCAGAAATCTGTCTAACCAAGTAAAGATTTAAATGTATCTTCAGGTGCCCATTTGCAGCACAATAGTTTCGGACAGAGTGGCCTCTGTAGGCATTTTGAAATCAGTGCTCTGCACTGCTAAAACTCAGCTCATTCCAGCTCTTCCTTCTTAACCTTTAGCAGACATGTTTGAAGATCATATTCTCAGAGCTTGTTTTGCCAGATAACAAACCCATTGCAGTGGATGTACAGACAATATGAATCACTGAGTCTCCTATATAAAACCTGGCATCACATCTGCTGCTCAGCTAATGACAGAAGAAAGAGCTCTGCTGTTCTGACCTCCAAATTTGTGGGATCCTCGGCTCTGCAGTGGAGCTGGGACCATGTGTTGCCTCCCACCTCTGTTCTCACTGCTTCAAGGAAGTAGCAGACTAACACATGAGTGAATTCTGTGTGAGGCTCTCAGCAGTTGCCTGAATTACTCATCCCTAAAGCCAAATTTACTCTGAAACGTGATATAAAAATGGCACCTTTCTTAATAAGCTGTGTGCTTCTCATGTGTATTCACCCCCATGGAATGTTCAGCCTCAGAGAGCTTGGAACTCTGGATGTGGGTAAAGTGAAGCACAGATATTGTATTTTCCTGCTTGGAGATTAAGCTTTTAATGCAGTTTCTGATACTTAAGGAAGTTAGTCACGTAGGTATTATGTTTATTAAATTGTGGCAGTTGCTAGTAAACCAATCAAGATTAAATCATAATTGTGTTTGGGTTTCACAAACAGAGGAAGATGGAGTCTGCTTTCAACAATGTGCATTCTGACTGTAAACCATGATTCTTAAGAATCATAATCAATGCTGTGCTTCATCACATGAATATAATCAGCAGTGGGGCTGTGTGTGTCTGCCCAGACCTGCCTGTGCACTCCCTGCTGGATTCCAGAACTGAGGGTGTCACTGAGGGCTTGGTTTAATGGCTGGGGAGAGAGGCCTGAAGATTCAGAGGAAATGATCTGCAGTGGAGATTTCAGAGTCCTGCTATTTCAGTCTTTCTGTTCTGGACAAAATCACTGGAGACAAAACCAACTCTGAATATGCCTTTTGTTTTTCAGGAATCCCTTTTAAAGCTTGCTTTTCAGACTTTGGAAGTTTAATGTCAACACCATAAAGCTAGATAACCTCTAACATATGTTTTGGTGATGAAAAATATAGAAGATAGATAGATAGATAGATAGATAGATAGATAGATAGATAGATAGATAGATAGATAGATAGATAGATTGATTATGGTTTGTTTTGGGTTTTTTTCCTATTTGGTAGTCAAGCTCCCTTGCAAGTCTTCAGTAATCACCCATCTAAGACTGATTTTTCATTTTCTCCCCGGGTCACTTAACTCCTTATTTCTGAGATTTGATTTCATTGTCTGTGTAACATGCAGAGATAGGAAATGACTGTGGATGGAACATGTGGTGCTAAAATTCCACCTCACAATTCACAGTCACTTCAATATTTCTTATTCTGATGGAATTACATCTTTAAAACTCATCATTTGAATGCTCCTGGGAATTGGGAAATGATTATGGAGATCTAATTATACATCTTACTATGAACTGCCAGTAAGAACATCAGCTTAAGTCAGGCTGAGCAAGTTCTTGGAAGCAGACACACCTCACCAGCCCATGGCTTACTGCTGCCATTCCTTACTGGATTTTCATGGAATCACAGGGTGGTTTGGGTTGGAAAGGACCCTGACACCCATCTCTATCCAACACCCTGCCATGGGCAGGGACACCTTCCCCTGCCCCAGGTTGCTCCAAGCTCCATCCAGCCTGGCCTTGGACACTTCCAGGGATCCAGGGGCAGCCACAGCTTCTCTGGGCACCCCGTGCCAGGGCCTGCCCACCCTCACAGGGAACAATTTCTTCCTAAAATCTAATGCAGGCTCCTCAGTCCAATTTAAACAAGGAGCTACTGGAGAAGGTCCAGCAGAGACCACAAAGACAGTGAAGGGTTTGGAGCATCCCCCTTATCAGGAGATACTGTAGAAGTTGGGCTTGTTTAGTCTGGAAAAGAGAATAGGAGGGATCTCATCAATCCATATAAATATCTCCAAGGAGGGGGGTCACAGAATTGTGCCAGATTCTTTCTGTGGTGTGCAGGGACAGGACAAGGATGAACTCAAACAGAAGAAGTTTCACCTCAACATGAGGAAGAACTTCTTAATGTTGAGGGTGGCAGAGCACTGGAACAGCTGCCCATGGAGTCTCCCTCTCTGGAGACATTCCAAACCCACCTGGGCATGTTCCTGTGTCACCTGCTCCAGGTGACACTGCCTTGACAAGGGGTTGGGCTGGATGATCTCCAGATGTCCTTCCAACCCTAAATATTCTGTGATTCTGTAACCCTACCCTCTGCCAATGTAAAGCCATTCCTGCTGTCCAGTCACTCCATGCCCTTTCCAAAAGTCCCTCTCCAACTCTCTTGTAGCCCCTTTAGGCACTGGAAGTTGCTGGAAGAACTGGAAGCCTTCTTTTCTCCAGGCTGAATCAGCCTTTCATTTTGAACAAGCTGGAGAGAACACTGAATCTGATAAAAAGTTCTGCCAATTGGCAAGATTTGGGATCTCTTTTTCCCATTGGTATGCAAGCCTGTAGGTAGAAAAAAAAAACCCCAAAACGACAAAACCTAGAAGTTGAACAAAAGCATCTTTCCCTGCGTGGTACAGCAAGCCAAGCCAGCACACAATTCTTGTGTGAGCTTGTTTTTCCTCCCTAGGAAGAAAGAGAATCCCCAACCCTAGAGTTCAAATGCTCCAGCAGCTGGCATTTTGAGGATTGCAGCTCTGGGGAGACCCTGAAAGAGAGAGAAGCAGACAGGACACACCAGAGGTTTGCTCACAGCACCTGGAGGTGCAGAATGGTTGGAGTTGCTGCTGTCCCTCCTGCCAGGGCCCTGCTGCCATCCCCCACCTCCTGTTCCTTCTGCACCAGCCACTCGAGGTGGAATAACCAAAACCATTTCTTTTGCCTTAAATACCAGCTATCTGTGCTGCCATTACAGCAGCCTGCCTGCATTATTTCATGCTTGCCCATTCAAGGCTTCCTATGCCTCCAAGTGGAAGGAATTGGACAGAAATAAGATCATTTTTTCACCACCAATTCTCAGTTTATACTGGAAATTATGCTCTCATACAGCTGTTAAGGAGAATTTGTCCCACTCCTACAGACTGAGATTTATGTTATTACTAAAGCTGCTTAGAAATGCTGCATGAAATAAATACTCCACAGAAAATTATAATTTTCTTAAGAACTGGAAAACTTCCAGAAAGCATCCAGAAATTTAATTTTGAAAATTTTAAAAAAATAATAATTATAAAAAAAGAAACCTGAGAGTGTTGAAAAGTCTAGTTTGGATTTTTTCCAGTAGATTCCAGTTTTCATTTTGAAAGTTAATAATTTGTTTTTTAGCCTAGCATTGCAAATACAAATATTTACATATAAATATGTATTAAAAATTAAACCCTCATTTATACCACAGCCAAGGAGATTTTCCTTTGTTTCAAAGCATTTTTCTAGGTTTTAAATTTTCATGTTTCATCTGAAAGTAGAATAAAGCAAAAATTAAAAAATACTGTATTTTTCCTAATGTTGGACTTCTGCTTCTCGAAGTTTTAGGCAACAAAACATCATTAAAACATATATATTAATAGGAACTGTGGAGTAGAAAGCCCTGAAATAACTGAATTACCAGTTGCATTTTGATAAATACTTCTGAACATTTAGACTGATGTCCTGGGCTTTCACTTTAATGGAATGGATGCCTGATATAAATTATTATTATTGTTAGATATCTAAGTTTGGGTGTGCAGTATCAAAATGCATTTTTTTGCCACCTGATTATAGTTTTGTGGCCTTTGTATGGTGTTGGATAAAATCCAGCTCAATGTTTTGGACAGGTACCACAAAAAAGCAAAATAACATCAACATCCTCTTAGTAGCTACATACAGGTAGTAACTAAGATGGTGATTTTGAATATGGAAAAAAGAATTCCTCACACCACTGTCTGAGGCAAAACATTCCACTTTAGCACTTCTTTTTATCAAAAATGTCCTCAGATTGTCTTTTCCAGGGAGCATCCTACAAACCCCTGAGGAATCCTTATTTTGTAAACACAGAACTGAAAACCAGAATTGTGAACACCTGAATTAATGAAATTTTGCTTTCTGTAGCATTGTACTGTCTGCTTAGGGCTTTCTACAGCAATAATCTGAGGTCCTTGATTCTCATGTTTCCTCCCATTTTCTCGCCCCCATCATTTTCCCTGCTCATTCCTGATTATCTGAGCTCGTTTGTTACTCCAGGAGAAATGCAGAGTGCAGTGGGCTGGTTCCTGTGTGGGTGCTCTGGCCACACAGCCTCTGACTTCACATCACAAATTTCTCTCCTTAGGACACTGATTTGCGTCACTCTTCTCCCACCCAGACAATTTTCCATCAAACTCCATCTATTCACCACCCTTAAGACCTTTTCTCTCTGTCAGATGGTTTTAAAATAGGTCAACTGATTAATATGTGCTTGAAAAGAAAAAAGGGGCAGATTTACTGTGATCATTCCCTCAGAAAACCAGTCCAGAAGGTAAATCCCAGAGTATGGTTCTGTTCTCTGCTATGTGCAGCTGCAGTAACATTGATATTGTATAACCATTGCAGGTTACTATTCTTAAATAAACCCTTTCTGTGATTTCCACAGAACTTGTTTTCCTGTATGATTTCCCACAAACAGCTTTTGGGTGTATCTGGGCTTTGTCCTTGTTGCTGGTGATTTAATCAGAGCTCCTTTTTAGCCTGAAAGCCATAAATAGGTTTTCCCAAGATTTCTGCATTGGTTTGGATGGGTTTTCCCTCTTTCTGATGTGTTAGGATATTGATTGCTTCTTTTCAGTGTCTGCTTTTCCCAACAGGCACTCTCAGTGTCCCAGGAATGGGGACACACTCTGGGGTACTCAGGATCAGCTTTGGCCATTTAGGCATGAGCTAACATCAATAGTGACTGTGCTGTGGTGTCTTTCTACCAGACACACACTCTGCAGAAGCCAAATTAAAAATAATAAAAAAAACCTGGGTCATATTTGCCCTTTTTATACCTCTAATCAATTCTTTATGTATAATGCAGTAAGTACATCCTTTCACATGACCCTTATGTATATTTGATCAGTCATTTACATTCCCCTGTGCTGAGATGGGCTCTTGCTAATTCCTTTGTAAGACACTTGGTGGACTCTGGGCATCATTTTCATCAGCCTGCTACAGCCCTATTCTTTAATATCCCTCCCTTCAATCTACAATTATCACATTATCTTTTAGTCATATCTTTTAGAATATCCTGAGTTAGAAGGCACCCACAATGATCATTAAATCCTTGATAGTACTGTTTCAGTGCCTGTATTAGGCTGCAATTCAAGCTTGCAAAAGCTTGAAGTTTGATTAGAAAAATACCTTCTGTAATTTATTTGTGCAAATTTGGTAAAACAAAGACCTTGGGGACAGCATCTTGACTCTACTCAGGTTTTTTTCAGCTTCACAGGTCTCTGAAAGGACTTGCAATTTGCTGTCCTTTGTTTAATATGGGTTGCACCAGTTTGAGCTAGATCTCAGGCTTCAGCATGTTCTTAGGTTTATCATCTCTCTGTGTTCCAGCCCTTGAGCAGCAGCGTGTCTCCCTTTGCTCTTTATGTCGCTCACTTCCACGTAGATTAAGTTGTATTGCTGTTTATGAATGCTATTTAGGGGAAAAAAAATAATATAAAAAAAAGTTTAGCACTTTGAAGCCTGCCAAAAATTGCTGTAGACTCTAGAAGGACTCTCAGAATAAAAAAGCATGAATATTAACTCCTGGAATTAGACTGATGGGACGCCTAAAACTGAAATAATGTGTTCTGTTGGAACAGATTTTATCTCAGCTAACCCATACAATGTCAATTATATTATGGATAGACATTTATATAATGTTTTCAGTCTGTGGCCTCAAATCTCTCTACTCAAGGATATGCATAGGTTGCTTCTGTACAGAATGTAAATGCTTTGAGGGAAACACAGGGCTTCCTCCAAAAGAGGAAATCTTCTCATCATCTTCTTGCAGCAAAGCTTCTGTCTCACACCCAGACCAGATGACTTGCAAATGCTGTAGGGAGGTCCAGCAGCACCTAGAAATTCAACCTTGGTGCTCTAAATCATAATTGACTTAGTTTTTTAGTTTATCCTCTCTTTGCTATGCTCTGTGAGGACAAGCAAGGCTTACTGTCCAGTTTTAGAAGAATAATCTGAAGCTCAGGAAATAAAGTTGCTTCTGAAGGTGAAGCTGCCTCACTTGAGGTATTCTGTGTTCTACCAGCATTAGGAGGTAACATGCAGCATCTGAATATTAAGATATAAGCCCAAGGGAAGCATAAGGACTCAAAAAGCAAAACAAAATCTTCAGTGGAAAACACTGAACCCAATTCTAATCAAACTTAATATACATTAAATAACAAACTCCTTTCAGCTTCCCAAAGACAATGAAGAGAAATTGAAAATGAAAATAAATAAAAAACTCATACTGAGGGGACAGGGGGAAGAGGAAAGAGAGAACTCTGAAAATTCACACCAGCTGATGTCAGTTATAGAAATCAGCTGGTGATACAAAGAAGTAGTTTTCATTCAGCCTCCCTTACTGGACAGTTCATTTCTGAAGGGTGACTTGGGGTTTCATGGATGTGTTTTTTATAAGCCCTTATAAAAAGGAGGGACACAGGGGGTCATGAACAATCTGCTTTCTAATTTAGGCACCCTAAAGACAGATTTGTGTGAGGAGTCCTTTGACTTTCCAGCTACCCACTAGAGCCAGTTGATGGTGCAGCATTCAGGACATTTCTGGGGGGCTGGGGAAGTGTGTTCTCCTTATCTGATGTGCCCTTTGTTGTAAAAAAGAGGGCATGGGTAAGGTTATAAATCCTGAAGGGGGATTTTTTTAATATTCAAGATCTGTATAATTTAAATAGGGGAAGAAAAGAGAGAATAAAAGGGTCACAGACCTTCCTGAGCTCACATGAGGCTGTGAGAGTCTGTAAGAGCTGATGCAGTGTTCTGAAGATGCAAAACTTCACACAAATGTGAAGTAGTAGCAGAACATCCAAGGAGGTTGGAACTTCTGAAATTCTGAATTTAGTATTGCAGGAATGTTTATTAAGATCTATTTTGCAAAGGCAGAGTTGAAGCAAGGTCACACTTAAACAGATGATCCACAGGAGTCTGTGCTGTATTACCAAAAAGGAGTTTTTGGCTGTTTCCAAGGGGAAGTGCAGTGTTATTGCTGAGATTGCCCCATTCTGTTGCATGAAAATACATCTTGACAAAACGCTGGCATTTTTTAAAGGGAGCCAGCCACAAATTAATCTAAACCTCTTTCAACCTAAGGCCACCTGTGGCATCAGCTCTTGCTTCTGAGAAACTCAGCACCTTTTCCTTGTTGCTTAATAGGTTTGATTTTCACCTGCAGTGACACCAAAAGCAGTTTATCAAATGCTAATACAGATTTATTTCTGTGCCAGGGCTACATGTTTATGCCTTGTATTCATTTAATATGGGTGCACTGCATTGTGTGTGGTTCTTTTTCTAGATTTGTAGCTGTTTTGTAGGTTTTGCAGCCTGCACAAAGGTGTTAGGCTGGAGTCTGGTGCGATACTGGCTTAGAAGGCAGAGATAGCGATGCTCCTGTTGGAGTCTGGGGCACAGAGTGTGTGCCATTGTCTCTGATACCTGGCTCTGACATCCAAGAAAACACTGAAATTTCATATAATACCATAGAAACAACTATTAAAGTTAAATAGAAGTGCTAAAACGGCGAGTGTGTAAATTAGAGAGTTTTCTTAAGTCACTAAGTGAAAAAATTAAAGTTTAGAGTTTAACCTAGTTTAAAGAACAGAAGACAAGATGGAAGATTTAGGATATTGTCCCTTGACTTTATTCTTTCTTCATCTTCTTCTTCAAGAGGTTTTTGGGTAGTTGTAAGTGATTGGATAGAGAATGCTACAATGCAGCACACAGGTGTTGGGTCACTGGGTCACTAAGAAAAATAATTTACGTGTCTATTGTTAATTAGGTGAAAATAAGTATAAAGATAAAAGTGCTGCATATTTCGAAGCCATTTTATGCCATTTGAGTCAATTTGAGGCAGGAGACTGTGGATTGAACTTGAGCAGAAAGTCTGAGGAAGACCTGCCAAGTCTTTTGATAATATATTAATAAACACGAGAAACAAGAACCTAACGAGCCTTTAAAGTATCCTTCCTGACACAGAACTAAAGTAAACAAAACTCTCTGTGAGGGATTATCCCAGAAAAACTCAGCCCTAAAAGGACTGAGATCGAGCAACATGCTCCACTTGATGGAGTCCTCTGCTCTTCCAGCCTCACTGAATTTATGGGAGTAGGGACACTGAACATCACCAACGTGGTCTGAAAGAGCTGTGAGCCCCTGGCATGCTGATCAGTTTTTCCACTTTCTGTCTGCTCCTATTTGGTAGAATAACTGGTGTATTTACCTCAGGAAAGGACTTCGAGTAAAACCTTCAAAAATCTGATCTAAAGAATTAGAGAAAATGCACTGTTATTTGAATTACAATCAATAAGGATTTTGATTTTAAATTCTTTGAACAAACATCTTTGTCTCCCTCAAAGTGCACTTCTAGGTGTTTATCACTGTGACATTGAGGTTTTTATAGTGCTCTGAAGTGCTCCAGAGGAAATGGTGAGTGCTTTAATACTGCTGATTTACTCTTTCGGGTCTGCAGTAATTTCCTTACTGCCTAATTATAAGGCTTGGTTTAATTTACTCTACACATAATGTTTACTGATGCACATATGGTGCCATATTTCAGGAAACTATGCCCATATCAGGTAGTTTTGGGTAAGGCTGCAGTGTGTAACATTTTCATCAAACAAAGAAAACATGATACTCATCATGGATTTTTTTTCCTCTGGCAAAAGCCACAGTGTAGAAACCATGGCTCTTTTTGCCTTTTGAAGTAGGGACTTGATTTTATCTTTTTTTTAATTTCTTTTTTCTTTTTTAAACTGAAAAAAATGAGCAGAGGGTTGGCCTTTCAAAGTGCCTTGAGAAGAATTAGGAGGCAAAACTCAGTGACAGCTCTACTGAGCTGGATGAGATTACTGCACAGAGTCTGTGTATTATTCCTCAAATAATGAGCCCTTGTAAAACTTCAGATATTTCAACAAATCTTTGTGTTTAGAAGATGCCTAACTCTATAATCACTGCAGAGGAATAGCCATGGAGTTTTTAAAATCTTTTTGATAAAAGACACTGTAAATGTGGGAGAAGCTCAGTGGAAGTGTATATTTATAATTTTTCTACATTATAAATAAGAATACCCAAAAAATAGATTAAAAAAAAGACAAAAAAAGGCACCAGAAATGTATTTCAAGAGATTTATGTTAATAATAGTTTTGCATAAAGAATCTTTCACTGTTCTGTAGTGTCATCTCAAGAATGACCTATAGTCATATCCACTAAAGGAACTTACAGAAGTTTGAATTCATAACATCAGCTTCAAATGTTGGTGTACATTATCAATAATGCAGTAGCATGAGGTAGGGAGCACCATAAATGCAGAGCAAAATATAATCCTTTTCCAAAAACTTCTCTAATTCCATCTTCTTAATGGCTTTATGAGCAGTGGAAAAGTACATAGACTTTAATTGCCAAATGGGATTTCAACATTACATTTGTTTCTTAATTGACATTAATTTTGTTCACTAACTCTATTTCTAAGTGTTATGAAATATCTTTAATGTTATGTTCTACTTGTAATTAAGCAACCAGATACAAAAGGTTTAGTTTCCAATTCTTACTGTGCAAAAATGACTGCAAAGGAGAAGAAAAGAAAGTATAAGTGAAGTGAGAAAAAAAGACAACAAAACCCCCAACAAAACAAACCCAAGAACAAAACCCAGACTGATCTCGCTGCTGTAAGGGCTTTTTGAAAGGCATGGATGATAATTGATAGTATCAGATATCAATCATCTCTGTCCATGGGTCAGAATCTGCTGGTGACTTCGAGTGACTCGTGGACAGGATGATGAGAAATCCATTTTTGCAGCACACAATCAATTTTTAATCTTGTTTCAGCCATTGTCTGGCACTTCAACAGACAGGTCTACCCAAGAGCTGTCATCAGCTTCCACTGGGCTCAGTCTGTAGCTCTTGGAGAAGCTGATGACAATATCTACTATGCCAGGCTGTTCATGCAGCTGGGTTAGGTGGGACTGCAGGTGTGACACGTGTGACATTTACTGTATTAAACCTGTAAGGCTTATTGGATCTGACTGCTCATAGTGAGGATAACTTCATTAAGAATTTTCGTAGACAATTTCCTTCCCTTCTTGACCAAATTGCTATTTCATCTTCCCAAACCAGATTTCCCCCCATTTAATTTATTTATTTACTGTATTTCATTAACAAAACCCCATAAAGCTCCAAAGCCACTCTACTTGATTTCAGTATCATTTCAACAGGACCTGAGACAGTAGATGATTATATGATTATATACTATATAATATTATATATTATATACAATAGGTTGTGGTTCTGAGTTTAATCTTTGGATTTTTGATTCAATATCTCTATTCTTCCTCATTTCCCTCTTCTTTGTCCCACCTCTTTTACATCAGACCTTTTAGGTTTGCAGTTTTGGTGACATTTTTGACACTTTACCATTCTCTTCAGTTTTCACAAGGTTATTTTTCAAAATCTTACCTTTTTTTTTTTCTCTGCTGGGGTAACCTATAGTTTCACCCTTCTTTGTTCCTACATGTAATTTCCTGTTCTGCAGTTTCATATTCTCATATTCACTTTATCACAATTCTACCCTCTCAGGTCATACAGGATGCAAAAGTTAATCACTGTCTTTTCACTCTTGGGTTATTTTGACTTCCTTAATACTTTTTACTGTCTGCTCAATTCCTACCTGTATTTCTGATTTTCCCACATTTTTAATGGGAATCTCCGTACTGCCCTCTACCTGTTAATCCCCTGTATAATTCTTCATTTAAATATTTAATTGAATCCCAGCACTGCCATCAGAGTTGGGTCTTTATTGTTCTATCCAGATATGAAAGACAGATGTCCTACCTTGATAATCTTCACATGTTTGAGGGGTATGTGGCCATCATTCCCCCAAACATAGAATTTTTTTTTCTCTGCTTTTATGTAACTGCACTGATATTTCTAGCAAGCCTGATGCTTACTCTTATTGAAAAATGCTTTTTTTGAAAAGGTGGTATAAAATCTTTCTGCCATGAAAATTGATAAACCATCCACTACAAGCCCTCAAAAAAACCCCATCAAACAAACAAACAAATTTAAATCAATGGGGATTAATTACCTTAGCACTTGGTAACTGGGTTCTTTCATGCTTTGGGCCATGAACCATTTTGAGGAATCCTTTATAGTGGCCTATGACTAGGAGGAACATTTCTCTGTCTGTTTCTTGTAGCCTTTCAAATTTTTGGTCAAAAATTGTCACTTCAACTTGCTTTCTGTTAGCAAATTCACTCCAAATCTTTTCCTGATTATGGAAGCTTCTCTGTAGAGAGAGGAAAGCTCACATATGGAAAAATATTTTAAACAGTTTGAACTAAAAGAGAAGCAGGTTTAGATTAGATTTTAGGAAGAAATTGTTCCCTGTGAGGGTGGGCAGGCCCTGGCACAGGGTGCCCAGAGAAGCTGTGGCTGCCCCTGAATCCCTGCAAGTGTCCAAGGCCAGGCTGGACAGCGTTTGGAGCAACCTGGGGCAGTGGAAGGGGCGTTGGAACTGGATGATCTTTAAGATTCAGGCCATTTCTACTTATTACCTGTCTTTGTAGCAGCATTTCTTCCTGATTTATCTTTGGCTCAAATTATACTTTTTTTTTTTTTTCTTATTATTTTTTTAATGTAATATATTCCATAGATCTGTAATTTGAGTGTCCAAGTGTGACACATATTCTAAACATGAATTTAGAATAAAAATACATAAATATGAATTTATTTTTTGCTTTTGTTTAATTCAAAATTTAATTTGTTTAATTTGTTTAATTTGTTAATTTGTTTAATTTTAATTTGTTTAATTCACCAAGACATAATTGGTGGTGTTGCTGTCCCCATCCCCCACGTTACCATTCTTTGGTCACATCCTCGTGTGACACAGGCTGCAGAATTGACCGAGACTTTCTCTTTAGCACCATACTGCAGCAGCTTCTAATGGTCACTGCCTTATTCTCCAGAACTCAATTTCACAGCGTATTGGAGGTGACACACCTTAACTGCAGTGGAGCAGGCTTTATTTTCATCCCTTTCAATTGAATTAATGCCTGTTTGGGAGCGCTCTGCAGGTGCAAACTGGAGCTGGGCTGCAACGCACATTAAATGGAAAATGGTGAATAAGGTGCTCCTTGGTAAACTTTTGTTACAGGCAGCTCTGTACTGCCAGGCTTTATAAAGTTTAACAATCTGTTGGAGTCATTAATCTCCTGCTGTGCCTTTACCTTCCAGTGGCAGGATTAGACATCTAATTCTCTACTAGACTGTAAGTAGCACTGAGACATTTTGGTTTTAAAATTGTTATATAGCCATGGAAAACATCGTTTTGGTGGGCATTTAACCTCTTTGAGCTCAATTATGGCTGTGAACTGACAATGATAAAACAGCCCTAAACAGTGCTTAGAACACTAGAGCATGATGCTATCAAAAACAGCAACTTGACTGTGCACCATAAAGTGACAAAATTGACTGAACTGGAAAGACATAAAATCTGCCTGTGCACTATTCATGCTTTCAAAAATATTTTCAGGTTTTCATGTTTTCCTTCTATATTTTTTGTTGACCTGGCAAATTTATTAATCTGTTAGCTTTATGTACATTAATAAAGTTTTCTCTCTGACAAAATGAATTAAGGAAGACCTTAATTTAACATGCTTCCTGCTCTGATAAATGAAGTTTCATGTGGTGGAATTTGTGCTTTGAATTCATCTCTAAATTAAAAATCCAGTGGGGGGGAAAAAAATCCTAAAGCGTTGTCTTATGAGTAATAGTGTGTGTCATAATATTTACATCAGAACACAGCATAAATTAAGGCATTGCAAAGGCATTTGTTAATGCAGGTGTGTGAGCAAAGCTCTGGTGCTGGTTTTGGAATAAAACACAATGGGCTTTTGCTGCTTGCTTTGTGACCATTCAAATTCAGGTCACAGCCTTCTCCCATTCCCTTCTGAACTGACATTACCTGGATGAAACTGAAATCTCTGGGTGCACAAGCCATCACTTAGACTGGACTTTGTTGCAGCATGCACAGGAGCACACAGGATTGCTTTTCCAGTAGTTATTTACCTTGATGAATAGCCCTAATTGGATCAAATAGACTGGTAATGGTGAACCAGTACTTTTAAATGTCTTGTCTTGTGCCATTAATATTACCTTGTCATGTATCCATTTGAGCTCTGGGATGAATGTCTTGCCTTCATACTGCTGTCACATTTAACAAATGATTTTGTCAAGTCGTTCTTTACAGCTTGTGGTGAAGGATGGCAAAATTTGTGGTCTCTTGTGTATGTAAAACCCTTTAACTCTACCTTTCAACTTCAACACAAGGGCATCCTAAAACTCAGATAACAAATTCCTAAAGAAATTATAACGCCTGCTTACAAGGAGGGGGGCAGAAATATTCTACTGACATCTCTGATTAACACAGCAGAAGAAAAATAGAATGTATTAATTTTGTATTTATTAAACTGGTGACAGTCAGAATTCAGATTTTTTTTTTTTTCAGCTGCTGCAATTATGAACCTCAGACAACAACACACTGTTACCATTAGAAACAAGATATCCATTTTATTCATTCATTCATTTTGATTCAGAAAGAGCTCTACTGTATATTTACAGCCCCCAAATTGCTGGTTAGCTGATGCTCTTGCTGTCCTTTTTTATTGATTTCTGGTATGTGGTTGTAGGCTATTTGATGAAAATAAGCTGCTTACTTGAACATCCTGAGACTACTGTTACAATTCCACGGGGCATATTGTTATAACCCGATCTATAGCACCACATTACCTTAGATTAAAAATTGAATTGCTTGTTCATTGAATAAATACAAGCCTTTGGAACAGATCCCTCCTTATGGCAGGATACAAACAGAAAAGTGTCGGTGCTCATTTAGCATTTAAAGTAAGGTTTTTTTAGTGCAGTGGGCAGTAGGTTTTCACTGGCACACGCTGAACTTGAGCAAGCAGAAGTTTTTAAGGATCTTTCACTGAGAATGAGCTGGAAGCCACAATGGATTTTTAAAAGCTTCATGTGTTCCTTTGGAAATGATGCCATTTGACTTTTTTCGGTACCAGGGGCATCAAAGTCTAACTATGGGTACACAAATGAGGCACCTGACCAAGAATTTGCCAGCAAGCCCTGGGAAATGGATGTCTGCAGAGGAGAATGATGCAAATTTATGATGCACCTTCTCTGGCAGTATTTTTCCTTAATGCTGGCTGTAGGTGAAACTCTTGATCTAAGTGGGAATCACGGAATATCCTGAGCGGGACCCACAAGGATCATTGAGCCCAACTCCTGGTTGTCCTGCACAGAGCAACACCAAGAATCCCACTGTGTGTCTGAATTTTTAAGTTAATTTTTTTTTTTTTTTTTCAATAAATATTGACTGGAAATCTATCCACCATAGAATGCAGGGTGCTGTGTTGCTGCACTATTCTCTGACACTGAGAATCTTATGATATTTTTTTCTTCTTTTTGTTGCAACGTTTTGATGCACTTGGAACAATATTAGTTGTTATATTGAGATGGTACCTATGAAAGCTGTTCATAGATCAGGGTCTCATTATGTGAAATGCTGTGCAAATAGACCCAAAGCGTGGTCTGAAAGAGCTTTTAATGTAAGAATAAAATAAGAGTCAGCAAGTGGATAGCAGCAGATTGATGAGAGAAAAAATAAAGAGTACAAGATGGAGATGTAATAGCTGGTAGCAAACACACACCAGCTTCCAAACTGTTGGCAGGTCTCTGATAGATGATTCTTTTCTTCTTTTTGTCTTCTTTCCTCCCCCTGTTTGTATGTGTTACTGAGTTAGCTATTCTGAGTCCCTTTAATCATTTCGAAAGTGGAAAAAAAAACTTTCCAGGTTGAATCTGAGTAGAATTAATTTTTAAGGAGGATTGAGAATTGCTTAATACATTGACTGCATCAGTTGTGATGGAAATAAAAGGAATACCTCCTGCAAGCGCATATATGCTATTTTGCTTTGCTTGTTTTTACTGCACCACTCAAGGAATGAAGGAAAATATTCAAAGTTAGCTTTCCCCTTATTCAAATAGAGCTGAGAATTGCTGCCATCAAACAGCAGATGCATCTTGGATTATGTATTTGCAATATCTGACAATAGGCCAGTTTTCAGTGTGATTGGGTGTTTTGATGGCACCTTGTCTAGCTAAAGCTTTCTTGTCTGGGCTGCAGAATAGAGAAAATTATCTCTCTGGATACTTCAGCTAACTAAAAATGCATGGTTTAAAGAGACTAATGGCTACCCGAGCCTCCAAGCTGAACAGCTCCTAGCTTCTGTTTGAGTCCACAGTTTTTCATTCTTAACAACCCAAAGCTGGAGAAAACATAATCAAGATGTTTCTGATCCACAATCCTACAGAGTAATTAAGCTTCCATGTAGATTTAAGATTTCAGTCATCTTTTTGGCTGTCTTTCAAATTTTAGTGAGGTTTGATTAGTGGTCATTAGTAAGGTGGCAAAGTGTTTAGTGACATCATTTTTACAGTAATATTGTTTCAAATAGATGTTTATATGGAGTAAGAGGTATTAAATCTTCAGTAACCTGTAAGGTGTTTTTTTCTTCCTTTAGAATAAATTGTAGTATATTTTCTAATCTGCCTGGAAAATGTAAAAAGGTTTTCTGTTTATACTTGGAGCTATTCAAATGGGAATACAAAGCACAAGGCATCTGCTGCACAAAATATTAATTATTGCATGGAATACTGTTCACTGGAGGAATTAGAGAAGGCTTAGAAATATTCTGGCTAATATTTTTAATGGTTGTTTGGAGTTAAGCTCCTTAATCCATATTTGGCTTTTTAGTGAGCTGAATTGTTTTTTCAGGCAGTGTGGAGCTTTCAATACTCATCAATTTGCTATGTCTTACATGAGTTATCACCGTCATTCTGTGCAGGTCCATTCAGGCCAGCAGGATTAGGTGTATGTCAGCACAAATCCCAGGAGGGGTTTGTAGAGCCTAGGCCCTCAAGTTTTTAATTTTTCTTGGTGGAAATATTGGAGAAAAGAAAGCAAAAAGTCCAAATTCCCACGTAACGCCGCGTGATGCAGCACGTCAATGCTTAAAAATGAAGAGTGGGATCGTGTGCTGATAAATGTCCTTTATTTACTGGTCTGCTCTCTTCTGTCACAGCTCCGGAAGGCAGTGATGGATCACATATCAGATTCATTCCTGGAGACCAACGTCCCACTGCTGGTTCTCATCGAGGCCGCGAAAAGCGGGAACGAGAAGGAAGTGAAGGAATACGCTCAGGTCTTCCGTGAACACGCCAACAAGTTAGTGGAGGTAAGTGACCTTATGGACATGGCCAGATTTCCATCTGGCACCTCGAGGAGAGGCAGGAAAAGTTATATACAGGATGAAATGTTAGAGGTGTTGTTCCAGGAGTTTTGGTCCATTTTATGCCGGTGATTGCCCAGGAAATGTTTGGATGATGGGCAGAGGAAAGCGCTGTGTTTTAGTAGTTCATTAAAGCAATTGAGCATGTTAGAAATGGTGTGTCCAGCAGTTTGTCAAAAGACATGAGTGACAAGAAGCAAATTTCAGTTCAGCTTCACTAACAGCACAATGGAGCTGAATGTCTATTGAATAAAAAGCCAAATCGGTGCTTCACAATCTAGTCCTGGCCAAGGACTGCTCTTAATTATTTGTCAGTCTGAACTAAAATAGGAAAAAGGACCTA
This sequence comes from Cyanistes caeruleus, assembly GCF_971803275.1. Lineage (NCBI taxonomy): Eukaryota > Metazoa > Chordata > Aves > Passeriformes > Paridae > Cyanistes > Cyanistes caeruleus. The sequence continues at coordinate 4,303,774 of NC_141705.1, forward strand.
CAGAGAAGGCACAACCTTATGAACAGGTATGGTCTGTATTTCATATATAAATATATATATATTATCTGCTTATAGTATCTTATAGTATCTGCTCTTTCTGAAGAGACACACTGTAAAGTCAACCAGTGATAATTACAGGTCATCAGGGATGATATTGAAATAGCTTTATTCTACCACATAGAGTGTAAAATATAATGGTAAATATATAATATTCATATAATATACAATATATAATACATAATATATTATATATTATATATTATATATTATATATTATATATTATATATTATATATTATATATTATATATTATATATTATATATTATATATTATATATTATATTACATATATATAATGTAATATTTATATATTAAATAAATATAATAAACCTTGGATACTCATGGAATGGACATCTAATAAAATTATGATGAAGTTCATCTCGGTTTGCCCTCCAGCAGGCCAAGAACTATGAAAAATGCTTGTGTTTTTAAAGACAAATATAACTCAGTGATTTTTTCAATAACAGTGTGGCATTTTTCTGTACTAGCAATGTTTTGAAAGCTTTGTAGCCCCTTTGCAAGATATTTTCTTGTCACACAGTGTGCTGTTTAGCAAAGGGAAATGCAATTAGGGAACTGCTGATCTGACAGGTACTGAACTACACCTCTGCATGTCTTGTGTTAAAACAGGACTCATCCTAATTCTGTAGAGCCTGAACTGAGGCAAAGAGTAATTGGTTGATTGGTTAATATTGACTAAATCTGGATAGTTCCCTGAAAAAATAAGTGTCTGGATGTGTTTTTGCAGTGGGTGTGAGTTTTCAAATGTTCTGGAACATCTCATTCTTGCCTTGTACCAAAAAGGGAGTCAAGGTACCTTATTCTGCTCTGGAAATCAGGTGTTTGCTACAGTACTTAACTTGTAGGTGACTAAAAGAAGGTCTTGAGGGTCTAAAATTTCTATACAATGCTGAATCCATTAAGGTTTATTGCTGTTGTTTTGCAAGAGGATCACAGAGCTGTCAGCACCCTTCAGTCCCAGCCCCTGTGTGTATGCAAAGATTTATTGCTGCCTCCTTGTGACTGGAGCTGTGGCAATGAAAAAGGAAATAGCTGGTAGGTAATAAAGAGAGGGAAAAAAAACCCCTAAACAAATGGAAAACCCCTCCACAATGTTTTGTTTGTAGTTATAGTGGCACTGGAGCTGTAGGCTTATATGCAGTGAACATACGTGGGGTTAGTGTTATAGCAGCCACATCCTCCACAGATTTGCCACAAAGTGTTGCAATGACAGGTCTAATAGCATTATTAAAATGTTAAAAATAGCTAAGTAGATATTTTAAAAATTCCAAAGGAGGTAATGGCATAAAAAGAGGAAAAATATCTTTTAGGGGTATAGTTAAAAAAAGACAAAACAAAAAAACCCAAAATCTCCTTGTAGAAGAACCCACAATTTTGATGGGAAGAATAAAGAACTGTAATGCTGTTAAACTGTCAGAAGGAGAATTTAGGTTTGTTCTTAGGAGGAAATTCTTTACTGTGAGCATGGTAAAACTCTGACAGCCCCAGAAAATCTGCCCCATCCCTGGAAGTTCCCAAGGCCAGGTTGGACAGGGCTTTCAGCAACCTGGGCTAGTGGAAGGTGTCCCTGCCCATGGCAGGGGGGTGGAACTGGATGGACTTCAAAGTCCCTTCCAACCTAGGGCATTCTGTGATTCTATGAAACCAAAAAAAATGAGCAGATTTATTTATTTAGTCTTAGTTTTATAAGCCTAGCATTACATTAGATTTGTATTTTAGACCAAACTGGAGGTTGGTTAATGATTATTTTGACATGTGGTTGTCCTGTACCCCACTGAAAAGCAGCAATGTTGGTATCAATAGATGTCTCAGGCCTAATACCTAATATTTTTATTCCATTTAGGTTGTTCCAGACTATTAGGAGCAGATTCTTAATTGAATCTTGTATGTCTGTGACAGCTGGTATTGGCTTGTTGGGTGCATTCTTACTTTTCTCCAAGGATGGGTTCTTCTAAGTGGATCTGTCCCTTTTAGTTGTATGAACTATTTCTGGTTCAGGTAAAAAGCATCTTGAAGAAATGAATTTCTAGTGCAAGTGAAATTTTTAACCCCAAATTTCAAGTTCATCAGTCTGCAGAAGCAAATACGTATTTGGAATATATTTATGTCCCTTTTATACTAGATTTTCCACTTCAAATAGTTTCATCATTTTTACTTACCGATGCACAATGGAATCTCAGCAGATGGACTTCTCTGGTTTTGTGGGTCAAGTATCTTGCAAATAGTAAAGTGTGGTTTAAAGATGAGACATAATCAAGTGACTATGAAATGTAAGATGCTTTCCCAGGCACAGGGCCAGAATTGCTTGCTAAGATATGCAAACACAGCTCTGCTGAAGTGCGTGGAGTTGCACTTGCTCATGTTAGAGGAATTTGGCACTGCCAGTTCAATACTGTGAAAAGTCTGTAGTATTAATCATTAATTTTGAAATCTGAATCTGAATTTCTTGGATGTCCTACCAGGCTCAATAGGCAGCCTGTCAAAAGGTCAGGAAAAAATAATACATGTTTTAATATTTCTTTATACTAAGCCTACATTTTTCTGTCTTGAGGGGAAAAAAAAATGCACTTCTTGATATTTGTGGAATACAAATGGCAGAATTTTCTCTGCACAGCCAATACATTTTAAAAAATATATTTTGTCAGCTTGAGCCTTAAGGAGGTTAAGTTTCTTTTATAGACCATATTGCAGAATCTTTAAGTCTTCTCTCAAAAGCTATTTTCATTATATAATATTTTCCCTTCCCCACCTCTTACCATAACATTAATAACAACAAAGATGGATTGTCATTTTTCAAGACATTTACTGACAACTAGATTTGTCTATGGCTTTTGTTGGAAACAGAGTGTAATGTCACTTAACTGTAATGTAAATCATACAAAATAAATCAAATTGTCAGACATTCTGGGGGTAAAACATAATAATATAATAAAACAGAATTTAGATGGTACCACTCCAGGCTTGGATGGGTAACTCTTTTCCTTGGAATATTTTTTCACAGCTATCTCTCAGGTTTTTTTTCTGTCTTCTAAAAGTGAGGTTAGAGAAGTAATGATGTCTTTCCAGGTCATGATCTTTGCTTTATGAATCCCTTTATGTTGTTAAAAAATTGTGTCTAATGACTGAAAGTAGATGCCTGAGTTGTAATGCCAACTTCTGATGTGACCTTGGGAAGTCATTGCACTTCTCTACCCAAGCACCTTCATTAGTAGCATAAGGTTAATGACAGATAATTCTAATACCTGACACACAAAGGCACTTGACTGATAAATCAGCTCAGATTTATTCAATGCATCTATCAAAGCACTATAAGGAAGCTAATTAATTAATTTTCATTATTCTGTTTAGTAGAAGTTCCTTGGTTTAACTGTTTGTCCCCTGAACTGCTTCTTGAAAAATTAAATTATTAAATCCAACAGGTTTTCCTGGTAGATGAAATTCAGCATCCAGTAAACTCTTAAGAGCCATGGTAGCAGGCTGTTCAGCTGGAATTCAAATTATAGTGGACTGGATCAGACTTTCCATTCTCAAAAGGGTGGACACAAGTCCAAGAGATTGCTACTAGTTGTTTCAGTTTGAGGAGTTTTAATGCTTTTATGTGAATATTTCACCATTTTGGTGGTCGGTGAACACTTACAAGAGTTTAACTCAGTTGCATTATTCTTATTTACAACAAAACATGAATGGAGGGTTTTTTACTTCCTCAGTATGAACTGATGAAGCACCACATTTAAAGCACCTAAAAATGAACTTTTCAAAAGTCCTTTACCAATTTTGCATGAATTGATTTTAATGAAGAATTTTGTGGAGCCCACTTTTATCTATCAGTTCCACCTCAAACAAAATTAAAAGATTTCTGGAGACATGACAAATATCAGTTGCCTTGTAAAAACACCTGGCCAGTGGAAGAACTGAGTTTATGATGATTTAAAGTTGATGATAGTTCAAGCACATCAACAATATCATAAGCTTGCATGGTAATTTGCAGCAGATGAAATCTAACAGCACCATTCTGGTTTTGGTTTATGGTCTCTCTGTACATTAAGCTTGCAGGAGACTTTATTAATTTTCTCCATGTAATTGCAACTTTGAAGAAGATAATGGGGTTGCTTTTGGGCACTTAGGGGCTTGGGGTTTTTTAATTTTATACAAAAGAAAAAGAAGAAAAGAGTTTGAACTTCTTTATGAGACACAATGCAGGCTACCTTTCTTTTTCTAAGAATTGTATTATTTGGAGCTCCCTAATTCAGACTGATTATAATCTTCCACATCATAAATGTGGAAAGGGTTTGCCTGCTGAGAACAGGAGGGGAGAAAAAAACATTTTTCAGTATGCACAGCACACAAAAAAAGCAGCTGGGTCTGCTTAGTGACCCCTTCTTAGTTCATTTGGCAATTAGAGAAAAGGGGGAAAATTGTGAAAGAAGATTTTACTCTGGTGGTCAACAATGGATTCAATCTCAATTTACATCAGCATTAACAGAGCTAATACCCAAACCAGTATTTTTTCTTTCCAGAAATAACTCTCAGAAAGCCACAAAGAGTATTTGCTTCATAAGAAATGCAAAACTAGACTTTCTCCTAGGGAGGGAAGATCATCTGTGTAACTCTGCAATGTGCTTGAGGTCGATGAAGTGCGGGGAGCTCACCTGTGGCACTTCAGTTCCCTTCCAGGAGGCACTGGTGGCCTTCATAAGGAATAGATGGCAGTGTTTTCTTTGTGCTTTTCTAGATATTGGATAAATTCATGAACTGACAGATTTTAATTTAAAACAGACAAAACCCAGAGGAAGAAGCCTGAGAAAAAAATTTGGCTCATTTATTTCTGCAACTTTTTTTTTTCCAAGGAACAAAGACTGTTCCTGCTGATTTCTTCACACATACGTGTGATGTTCTATTCTGTTTTGTTTAAGTGACACTGCTGCTTCAACAGAGTACACACCTAGCTGTTTGCTTCTGATGATGGAGAAAAAGTGTCAATATTCTGTCATAGCTTCTGCATCCAACTTGCATCCTGAAAAATGTGTACATCCTGGGCTTTACTCTTACAGACTGATCAGCTTTGGCTCTGTGTTTTTCTTTTAGCTGACATTAAGCTAGATAAGAAGCACTGTTTAGGAGGTGGTAATCCTTGCTTCTAATCAAGGAGTGTTAAGAAGGTCATGGATTAGTTTAGTTCAATCTCTTCAAGTTGAGAGAGATTTTATTTGAAATTAAAGCTGTGAGCTACCTTTGTGTCCTAGCGTTTCATCTGCTTGGTTTTAATTTCCATCCCAGGCCTTTCTTCCCACGTGGGGAGCAGATGTTCCTAATTCCTAGCAAACATCAGGCATGTATTGGCACAGCTAAAGCCACAAGACCAATTGTTAGCAGTGAGGCAATGAAAAGTTGGAACTCTTTGAGTGAAATTCTTGAGTCCCTTCTGCAGCCACATCCTATGTGTTTCTCATCCTCGGATGGGTAAATGCCTTTGAGGCAAAATGAACTCCAGTTCTTTCAGGATAAAACTTTCTGGTCATGCAGTGTCATGGGTGAATTCTTTATCCTGCCTTTTTTACTGACTTTAACCACTGGATATTTGTATTCCACTGGGATCCATGCTGATTTCATCTTGTGGTGTCTCGATTAATATTGAAATGGAATCTAAGTGCCTTAGAAAAGGTAAAACACAGAAAAAGCTGCTGCTCTGTGACTTTTAGAGCCTCTTGTGTTCCTGTCACTGAAGAAGGTAGGTTATTAAAGGAGGTAAACACTCAGTGTCTGCATTGTCAAGGCTGTTTTTCTCCAAAGGGGTCCATCTCCAAGGCTTGGTGTCTGCTGTGAGAGGGAGCAGTTCAGAACCTGTGATCTATAAACTGCATTGTTGACACAGAAATAGGGGGGAAAAGAAACAATTTGTCATGGAGAACTTGGCTACAGCAGATTCTGATCCCTCAACATCTGCCCTTGGCAGATTTCTAGTGAAACCAAGGAACCCAGGATGGCTGGAAGAGAGAAGAGCATCCTTATCTCCTGGCTGCTTTGGCAATATGGCTTTTTCCAAAATTTCTTCCTACCTATAAACACCTGAGTAAACAAGCACAGAACAGAGTCAGTGAGACTGTTACCATTCTCTTGAGTAATCATTTTCTATTCAGTTGTCCCTTTTTTCTTAGAGTGCTACACTTTTTACATTTTGTAGCAACACCAACCGGGTTGAAGGATAATTTTATTTGTTCACACGTATTTCTGTAATTTAAATAATAAGCAAATGCTACATGAAGTTAGCAACTTGTGGGCAATGATGATGTTTTCCTTCTTTCCCAGGAGAGTACAAGATTAAAAATGAAATTTGAAAAAACACTAAATGGGAAATTGCTGCAGAATCTCCCATGTCAACTTAAAAGCATTTCCAGCTTTGGGACTGTAAACATTAAGCCAGTGCTGTGCTGCTTCTGTTATCTGATTTCCTAGAGGTCATCATTTATTAAAAAAAGACTTACCATGTGGTTTTACACATTGGAAAAAAATGCTGGAGAACTTCCTACAAAACAACAAAAGGGTAATGCGGCCACTTCACTTTTTATTCCCTAAATCTTTCACATTTTTATGTGTTCTCTGTTACTTATTTTCATGAGAAATACCTGGTTATCTCCTTGCAGTGGAACTTATTCGTAATAATATCCCAATATTTTCCAGTTACCTGATTTTATTTTTTATAATTAACTTTTAACCATGCATATTTGAGGCCTCTTTAAAAGAGATAAAATCAAATTACTTCCTTTTTAATCACTAATATTTTGCAAATATTTACAAATATTTTTTCTAGGGGACTCACTTCAGTCTGATCATGCTCTGTGCTGTGTGATCCATATTTTCCCAAAATAACAGGACTCCTACAAACTCTAGTATCCATTTATATACCTTCTATCCCTTACAATGTGATCACACCCCAATCTATGTGATTTACAACTTGTTAATAATGTAATCAGGAGCACTTGGTTGTGTTTTTTTTTTTTAATTTATTGCATAAATTAATCATTTGGCTCCTCCAAACCAGTTGTTTGGATTTGTAACCTTAGTATAGCAACATCTGGCATGTTGGATGTTCAGAAAGGATGGTTTCTATACAGCCTCATCTAATTACCCTCATTCTTTCTTTTTTACTCTCATATCCTATTTTGTAGTGTTTTATTTGTGCCCTAACCACCACTGATGTTTTTTTCTTGTTCTTCCTTAAAATGGGTACCTCAATCTGTCTTCTAAAATCTGCATGTTGGATAAATTTTTGCTTCTGAAGACAGGTGAACATTTTGTTACTCTGTAAAAAGTTCAGCATCTTGTCCTTTGTCCTGTGATGTATTAGCAGGGTTATATTTCAATCAGTAAATATTAAACATTGTGCTTTTCCATGAGCTTCTTATACTGTAAGAGCTGAATTAAACAGCCTGTTCTGGAGCACAAAGTGTGAGAGAAATAATGGGAATGGGGGGAATGGAAAGGTGAAATACAGGAATCTATGCTATTATTCCAAAGTCACAACAAAATCAGAAGTTAAACAGCTCTAATTATTGTAGAAAAAGGGAATTCATCGCTAACAGTTCAGGGCAGATACTGAGGGGAAAAACTAAGAATTCAGAAAGTTTAGTGAAAGCTGTAAGTACTTCTGAGGAAACTGAAAAACAAATCATTTACAAGGAAATAGTGAGTTTGAAATATTGGAGAGCATTCAGACCTGCTCAAAAACTGAGTAGATATCCAGAGAAAACACACACAAAGATTTGAGTACAGAATGGCACGTCTAATGATGGATTTTTGAACTGATGTAAAAGAAGAAATTCTAATCATTTATCTAGAAATCTCATGATCTTGAACTAAAGTTACGGGAGTTTTGATTTTAAAAGATTTTGCAAGCAAAATATACATGTCAAATATTCAAATACATACCACTGAATAATAAAATTGAATTATTAATTTTGTAATTTAGAACAAATTATGCATCTAAATCCCAGTATCAAGGTACACTGGAATTGTACTGGAGTGTCTCTGTTGCTCCAACTGATGCAATCTGTGGTTCATAGAGGATTTTACCCTGTTTTTTTCCTCTCTATCCTATTAGCTGGATTCTAACAAGCATAGTGGTTATAGTAAACCAGTCCTAGATATATCCCACCTTGCTTCATTTGTGGGTTTTCCTAGAATTCCAGGTGTTTGCAGAAATAAAATGAACCTTTTGCCATTTTGGATTGGTTCAATAACCTGTAGTTGTGTTTTGACACCAATAGTCTCAGCCTTGAACGGCCTGTGCAGCTTAAGAATATTTTTCTGTCAAAGCAGATCCTCAAGATAAGCAGTAGAGTCAGATAAACCATGTCTTTGTTTCCCCCCAGGACAGTTGTTTGAACAAAATACTCATTTCTCGCTGGAAGCTTTTGCTGCAGAATTGCATGAGGGAGATTTTAAAAGAAATCAGGATGATGATATGAATGAACACAGAGCAGGCTGTGAGAAATAGGAATCTGGGAGAGCTGCTGGGGTAAGAGAAGGTTCTAGAGTGAATTTTCAGTGAATTTATTTATTTCTGCCTGTAATACTGCTGCTGAATGTCAGGTATGTATAGGGCTAGATTTTTTTTTTCCTCATGAATTTTTTTTGGTGTTTGACTTATTGAAAACCCATGTATTCAAGAAGAAAAATCATCATATTATGTAGATATGGATCCAGAAAGAAAGTATTCTCAGTCAGAATTATCCTAGGTAAAAATTAGAGCTCAGTTATCAAGGAGAAGATTTTTGGAAAGCCTAATGAGATAAAAGAGCAGCAAGCTCATTCAGACACTATCTAGATATTACTGAGTAAAATACCATATGCCTAATAAAAACTTTTCCCTAGAGTTTGAAAATTTATTTTTTACCTTAATTAAATTTTCAAAGATAAAACCAACCACCTCACTGTTCTGTTAGAATAACATTATAACAAATGGATGGATCATGCCTCACTAGAAAATCTTTTATGAAATATTGATGATAATAAAGGAGTGCTGACTCCATGGCTTAGCATGAAAAAGCATTGGTTTCACTGCTTTATTTCCAAAGCTGGGCTCTCTGAAAATCAAATAAAACAATTAAGTGGATTTTCTTCAAAGTTCCAGCAAGTTTTTTGTACTGCCTCAGAGCAGGCAGGAGGAACTTCAGCCTGAGGAGAACTTCTTAAGAAACTTTTAAGTAGCAGAGAAAACGATTTTAGCATGAAAGTGTAATCTCAACAGTAAGTTTAGTTTCATAGTACACAGGTTATAAAACTCCTGTTTTGATGATCCTGAAGTGCTTCCAAGCCTTCAAAAGTTGAGGAAAAAGTGGTTCTGTAAGCCTTAATCTCTTTACAATATGTTATGCTTGAAAAAGCACAAGATAGAGAGGGGAGGGAAAGTCAAGATTTTATCAACACCTGCACTTCCTGGAGTCAAAAGGTTTGTAGGACTCGGGTCTTGCTTCTGAAAGATGAGTAACTGCAAGGCTGCTGCCATCACCCTGATCATGGGGTCATTACATCTGGATGACAAAGTCACTGCTTTGGAATGAGAACCTTTTATCACAGAGCCAGAAATGGTGGTGTTGCTGTCTCCTCGTAGTCTGTAATTTCATCCTCATACCCTTTTGGGGCACCAATCAATGGACAACGAGTTTTTATTTTATTTGTAATGAAATAAGGATAGCTTTAGACCATAGCTCTGCAGATCAGGCAGCACATCAGCTGTTACCTTCCCGAGACACAATTTGTGCTGTTCATAGCTTAAAGGGATTTGGAAATATCACCATGCCCAAGGCAACAGGTAAGAGCAGCCATAAGGTCTGAAACCACTGTTTGTGACGTGGCTGAAGGGGCCATGGATACGTTTTTATTTCAGAAATTGTTCTTGCTGCAATGTCAGAAGGAACATGAAGGCACTCAGTAGTGTGTGTTAAGAGTAGAACAAAGAAATTTTTAAATAGGAGAGGGAGAAATGAGAAAGAAGCAGTAATGATACCTTATTTGGCTCAGTCCTCACTGGGATAGTTATCCTTGTTGGGATGCCAGTATAGTTGTAGAGTTGATGCAGAAGAGGAAAATCACTGAGGTTTTGTGGGACCCTTCTCAGGTAATAACAATGCCAAAGGACATCCCTTTGAACAAAAGTATTTGGTGATTTTATTGGATTCCATTATAAAAATTGAAGTGTAGGTAGAAATATCTGCTACTGACCACAGTTCTTACGTTATGTAATATTAAACCTCTAATCATGCATGGTATTGCAGCTAATCACTGAGTTACCTTAACACCCACTGGTTTAAAGAGAGTAAAACAATTAAATAACACAAATAGGAAGTTGCAACACTTCACATTCCCAGTCTGTGTAAGAGAAAGCAAGAGCAGATGAAATTTTGTACATTGGCTTGCACACAAATCTCTCAGCATTCCTGTAGCCTTTGCTCATTTCATTGGATACTGGTAAATAAATAAATAGGATGAACAGATCACTGGCAGTGTTATACAAAAGGTTGTACATCAGTGTAAGTATTAATTACACTAATTTCTGACACATGATTTTTAAAAGCCTAAGAGATAAAAGCATTAAGACCATAAATCATTATTTTAATCTGATTATTTCCAGTCAGTTCTTTATTTACTGTCTGCTAAATTAAAAATTGAGGTTAATGACTCCTTCAAATGTACTGTAATATTCCAGTATTCATTATTTCCCCCTCCCACCCCAGGTAAAAGTTTATCTTTTTTTTTTTTTCTCCTCTCCATCCCTTTTTGCATTAGAGAGGCATTTCTGATTCACACCATCTATTTTCATTTCTGAAAGTCGCTGATAGCAGTTTTCCCATCTGAAATGATGTAGAGAATGAGATGGCAAAAAGCCAGGCAGCAGTAGGAGCTCTGGAGAGCAAATGTGCAAGCACAGTTTTACCTTCGGCCTTACCTTACAGCTTTCTGTCTTTGCCTTGTGCTGCAGAAGTTCCCTTCTTTCTCATCCATGTCATGGCCATAAATCATCTTTTACTTTAGTTTTATTTCTAATAAACCTCAGGATTCTGCTGAAAACTTGCATTTGTGTCCCCATTTTTGAAATTTTCTGATTGGCAAATGAATGGGGTGTTACCCAAACATATTCAAAATTGGTAGCAATCATTTGAATGATTCATAATTTTTATGCATCACAGTTAAAATACATAAAAATCTTCCCCAGTGTTTTTGCTGGGTCAAATCCCATTCTTTGTTGTTACCTGCCTTCATAAAGTCTTTTTTCTTGTAGAGGATGATTATTTCCAACATCTTCAAAGAAGAACAACCATTTTTATTCCTTCCTTTTTTGTAATGTTTCACACAAAAGAGTTTGGCATTTTACACGCTGTAGGTGAATGTGTAAAACAAGATGCTTAGTTGGGGTAAAATGATAAATCTTCTTCCATCTTCACAAACACATCAGTATTCATCAACCAGGTGTAAATCCAGGGCTTCTAACTTGACTTAAATTTAAACTACAACATCTCAGGTTCTCTTTGAGTGATGCTTCTTGTCTCAAATACTTTTTAGTGCTCCAAATGGCTGTCTTGCACCAGTTTTGGGTGTTTGGAGTGTTTTTTTCTGGGTTTTTTGGGGGGTTTTTTTTGTATGTTTGTTTTGTTTTAGTTGGATTTTTTGTTTTGTTTTGTTTGTTGTTTTTTTTTTTAAATCGAAGTACTTTTTAAATATAATCATTAATATGATTTCCACTTTGTAGGCAATATCCTGTTAGTGAATCTGTGTTTCTCTCACCCATGGAGAAAAAGGATCTGATCACTGTATTTCCATCAGTGGTTCATCAGTGAGACTTTCAGACTCCTTGTTCCACTTTCTGGATTTTAACTGTAATATCTTCTGACTGTTGGTTGATTTGTTATTTGCATATCACTTAAAATAGTAGACTAGATACAAGTGAGCAAAAAACTTTGAGCATTTAGAAACCATTAGATGCATCCTACTCTCTACTATATTTAAGCCAGTAAAAGTAAACATAGTAGACTTCCAGGATTAATTTTAAATAGCTAGAACCTTGCTAACATAGAAGACAACATTTTACCCAACTTTTGCCTTTACATCTTTTAGATGGCTATTGTCTGCACCCTCTGGGACAGCACAGAAGGGAGAGGGAATTTTACAAAGAGTTTATTGCCATGCTGAAGTAGAGGAATCAGGAAAAATATGTGGGATGCATTGACTGAGGATCCCTTTCTCTCTTGTGCATCTTCGTAGGGATGGATCTTTGCAGCTCTCCCTTGATACATTCGGGTAGCTTAAGATAGAAAGCTGTTGGAAAGCATCCAGGGGAAGAGCTGTGGAGATGGAGAAGGATCTAGAAGAGAAGCTGTATGGGCAGCAGCTGATATCACTTGGTCTGTTCTGTCTGGAGGTCAGATCTCATCAGGGTCTGCATCTCCTCCTGAGGGCCACCTCTGATCTCTGCTCCCTGTGACAGTGACAGGACCCAGGGAACAGCTGGAGCTGTCCCAGGGAAGGTTTAGGTTGGAGATCAGGGAAAGGTCCTTCCCCAGAGGGTGCTGGCACTGCCCAGGCTCCCCAGGGATGGGCACCAAGGCTGCCAGAGCTCCAGGAGAGTTTGGACAGCGCTGCCAGGGATGCCCAGGGTGGGATTGTTGGGCTGTCTGTGCAGGGCCAGGGGTTGGATTTGATGATCCTGGTGGGTCCCTTCCAACTCTGGATGTGATTCTGTGGATCCTTGACAATTAGGGGCAAAAAATGTCTTTTAGACAGGTCATGAATAGTTGCATATGGTGAACCTCTGTAATGACAAAAATCATGTCAGTGGCAAAAGCTTTTCTCACAGAAAGCGCTGCTCTTTCCTGTGGTGTGCTTCTAAATCTGCCCTCAGTTTCTTGCAGAGGGGATGTTTTGTGCATGCAACTACCTTCTGGTGAGAGCTTGAAATGCTTCATTTACATCAAATCCTTCCCTTGTAATAACACCATCATATCAAGTCTCTCTGCAAGTGAGACAACCAGTGGCACGTGTGTCTTAGGGGAGCATTGGCATTTCCCACCTCATGCAGGCTGAAGATCTGTTTCCCTGATATTTTCTTTTAAGCTGCAGCAAAAGAATAACATCCTGCAGCCACTGCCCATGGTCAGCTGGATCTTAACCTGTTTGAGCTCCCCAAGTTTATTTTAGTTTTCAGTGTCTGTCAAAGATGCTCCCGTTTCCATCCTGTGTGCATGGAGAGCTCTCCTGGCGTGTAGCTGTAACACAACAGATGGGACATGCTGCATCTTGGCTGACCTCTACTTGCAGCATTTAAATAGCTAAACTGATTTTATTACCATAAAATAAACTTCCAAGAACTCCTTACGCTCTAGACCAAGCTAACAAGTGCCAGCTGCAACGCTGCAGTTGGAGTAGCTGAGGAGGAGAGTTTTCATTGTGGTTTCATGGGACTGGAAGATGTTTCTGTTGATTTTAATGAGAACCAGAGGGAAGAAATGCCTGGAAAACTTAGATTCTCTTCCAACCAAGATGAGGAAGTGAAAACAACGCTGTCAGGAGTCACATGGATTTTATTAGTAAGAGTTTCCAAAGTCATGCTCGTGTTTTTCACTGTCATTGGAAAGAGACTGAGGACAAACAGAGCTTGGAACATTGGCAGCTGAAAAGTGGTGCTGAAGAAATTCTCAGCACACTTCATCTCAATCTGCCATTTAAAGGTTTTCTCTTTGGTCTCACTATTCTGTTGTTTTCAGCTCCTGATGCCCCCATCTCTTTGGGATTTACCTTCCTTTTAGGTAAGACCATTAGCTACCAGCTCTAAACCTTTAACAGGCCAGGTTTTATTTTCTAACAGAGAATTCCGGGAGGAACTCAGGTGCTCCACTGGAAAACTTGGGAATGCAATCCCCTCCAGAAAAATAAACACTAGAAGTTTATATATCTAGTAAAATATAAAAGACAGGAGTTACTAAAAAGCAGTTAGAAAGGACCCTTGCCCTGTACACCTTGGCTTCTGAGAGAGGGATAAAAGTCTCATTAAAATTTTCTAACCATTTTTAAACACATTTTGTCTTTAGGGATGATTATTATTGTACCTTTTCAAGTCCTAGATTCATTTTTTATACATGTATTTAAGCTCCCTCCTTTCAGCTCCTGTCCCATTTGTTGGGCAGGAGTGTGAATGCACTTAGCTAAAACTGATTGGGGGTTTGAATATTATAAATATATATTCAATAATATATATATTATATATGTATATTTATTCTATGGACTCATATATTTAAAAATGTTTGACACATTCTTTAAAATTGAGAAAAATATATAGAATGCTTGTATTTTAAAAAACAATCTGTCTGAGATAGCACAGCAACATATCTGAATGCTTGCTTCCTTTGGGCTGCTGGGAAAATATCATGTACTTTGTACAACGGTCTTTTATTCTGATTTCTTCTATTACACCACCTTCAAATGTCACACACAGAGTTACAGATACAACCAGATACCACTGTATCATTACACAGACACTGGAAAACTGATTTTCCTTTTCCAGATGTGAGCACACTCTTAAGTCTAGTTCTAGATGGCACAAGTTTTTTTTTTAGTGTTTTCAAAAAAAGGACAAAACAATTTTATGCAAATAAATAATACAGATGCTTTCAATAGAAGTTATTACAGTAGGGAGGCAGAAATCTATTTCTTTTACTCACTGATCCTTTTCCCTACAGCTTTTTCTGCACAGGTTTTTGAACTTGTTTTCATTCTTCCTGTGCGAATTTTTCTTCAGCAATGTAATAAGTAAAAACATTGTGTGTTCTTCTTCATGTCTTGTACTCTAAGAATGACATTTTTGTTGTAATACAGATTTGAAAATAAGAAAAGGCCAGCTATATTTCTGTGCATAAAGAAATGGAAATCTGAATCTTACAAGAAGGACTTATTTAGACTTTGTTGAGATGATTCATAGAAGGCGTGGAGGAGAAAGAAATAAGGGAAGAGTATTGTGGCTTGAGACTCTGCTTTCACTTCATAAGCAACTTCATTACAAAGTGAAGAATACATCTTTGTTATATAAATAATCATCTTCAAGAAGTTCTTCTGATTAAATTAAATTTCATGTTTGTGCCTCATTCTGCAGCTCTGTCATGCCTATGATAATTATCATTATTATTTTTTCATCTTGATGTCTAGGAGAGCCTTTCCTTGTGTTAGAAGACAGTTGGGCAGAATTAAAATTTCAAATTAATTAAATTTTTCTCATAAGATATATGAGATCCTGCACTTACCAGCAGAGCAGAATACTTGCTGTAAAGGTGGAGGAAGCTGCCTGTAAAAACAAACAAACAGGAAACAAAGAAACCAAAAGCCTAAACAGGTGGCAATTAAAACCCTGCTTATAATAGACTGAATGTCAGACAAATTAAGTGCAAGAAAGTAAATTGATTTTCAAGTTCTCTAATTCCTGTCCAGTTTCTAATCTGTAAAATCCAGAAAATTTCAAGCTGTGTCAAAGAGTGATTTGGAAAGTGAATTTTATTCTCACAATGAGCGCAAATCTTATAAATTTTGTTTTGCAAATCCTACCAGAATGTGAGGTTATTTTTTCCTCCCAAACACTTACCTTGGATACATTTGTAAAGCATTTCTGCAGTTTCCTTTAACAACCTATTCCCCCAAACTTCATGGGAACTCTTTGTGCCTCGCAGTTTCTGCTGCTCTTTTTACACAACTGTTCTAAGTGAAGTTTTTCAATGGTTTGTATTAACAGTTCATTGTGTTTTCTTAAATTATCACTATTTCTTCAACATCTTTATCTGCTCCTATCTTGATGTTTTAGCTCTGATCTGGTTTGTTTAGGTTTTAAAACTGCTCCCACATCTATGAGTTGTACAATAGATTATCATCTGTGCTTGTAACAATCTGTAAGGATTGTTATAATTCCTTGTGATTGATCAGGCAATAGAATTTCTATTTCTGCTTAATCTTTTCCCTGCTCTGCAGTTCCCTGGTCTGATGGGCATCGAGGTAATCCAGGTTTCTTTGGCAGTTCCTCAGTGAGTTAAGTCCAAGCCTTTTGGCCTTGTAGATATGTCTGTAATTCTGAATAAAAGAGGATCAGAGAGCTCATGCAAGAGCTGATGTAATTCAATGGAATTCTCTTATTTAACAATGCAGACATTGTTAAATGTCCTTTAGATAGATATTCTAGATATTAGAATAATATCTCTTCCTAAAGCAGCCCTTTACATCCCTTGTTTCAGGAGTGAGTTGCATTTTAAGGGAAGATGTACTGTGAACACATGGATAATCTTAAGGGATACCATTTAATCATTTGTGGAAATCACTTTGTTCCTGGAGATTCTTGTGATACTGTCCTTGGAAGGAAAATTTCCTTCCCAAAAAACAGTTTATTTAAATCTGCACAGGCAGGATGGTCATGATCAGGGTAGGAGCAGGTGGTATTTAATCTGATTATTTTTTTCCCCCCACCTCATTTTTTTGGTCATGCTGTTTCAAGTATTTTACAATACACTGACATGTATTTTGTCATGTCAGTGCTGTGAAAAATCTCAGGAATTCATAAAATATCTGTGAAGCTGGAGCTCTCAGGTAATTGATGATAATGGTTTGATAAATATACCCGCATTTACAGCATGTGACTGTATGGGGCTGAAAAATGGCAGGTTGGTGCAGCAAAATGTCAGTTCTGTGAAAAATAGGCAGAAATCTTCAATGAAAAGAGCACTGAAAAATAAGACAGCTTATTAAATTTTTGGGGTGATGTCAGATGCTAACCTAAACACTAAGAAAATAGCCTTGATAACAAAGGGTAAAGCTGGCAGGTAAAAGTAGCGGGTTTATTTAAAAATAACAGGGGGAGCTACTCAAAAACGGCTGAATGAATCCATAAAACTGAACACAAAATCTCCTGACCCCTCCAAACAAATGTGCATTGGGGATGTTAAATACAGAAATGCATATTGTATAAATATAGGTTTGAATTATTCTGGGAAAACCTGGAACTTGAGAGAAGCTGTGTGAAATATCTCCTATGAATGTTTTCCTGGTAAGAAATGCACTTTTAGGTCAACATATTTGTCAAAGTTGTCTGGATTTGGCCAATAGGAATTTATTTGATATCAACTTGACAGATTTTTTTTTTGTGATCATTTTATTTTCAAGCCACCAAAGAGGAAAAAAAAATATTATTTAAACAGCTATATTTTTGGCACATATTTCACATACAGATCGTATGTCTGGCACAATTTGTTTATTTTTTTCCTCCTGTTATGAAAGAATTTTCCTGAATCTGTCATATATGTTTATAATCAATCTCAACCCTCAGCCATATATATATATTTTCTACTTCAATAACAATAATGATCTGGAGGAAAGATACAGGATAAATTACTGTATTAGTAACATCTTTTGAAATTGTGTGGGAATTCTTGCATATTTTAGAACCTTGGTCGTGTTTCCCACAGGAGTGTGTAATATCAAATATAATGCCCTGACTAATTGCTGTTGGAACTGTTTTACTCATCCCCCTGAGTTTTGTTTAGCTGATATATTTTTCATTTCCTTCCTTAAGCTGAAATGTGGAAATGCCAGGGTTCTTTTGTAAACAGCTGATAAACTCTGTTATAAAAACCACCAGACTTTTCTGGGTATAAAAAAAAAAATAAATTAATTATAAATTTGATAAAAACAGCCCATGGATAAAAAAGAAAATAAAGTTGATCCTGACACTGTATTTAATGCATGCATTAGGGGGAAATGCAGTAGCAGGATGATATGATGATATGATCTTGGTTATTTCTTGATGTTAACCTTTTTGGTTGTTTTTTTTTTTGGCGATCAGAGAGCCCCAGTCATCCAGGAATGAAGGAAATTAATTTTCATGTTCAATTTTCCGTGCTTATCTTCCCTGTGAGGGTGGGCAGGCCCTGGCACAGGGTGCCCAGAGAAGCTGTGGCTGCCCCTGGATCCCTGGAAGTGTCCAAGGCCAGGCTGGATGAGGTTGGGGCACCCTGGGACAGTGGGAGGGGATGATCTTTAAGGTCCCTTCCAACATAAACCATTCTATCATTCTTTTCACCTGGAAGTCAACAGACTGAGTTATGTGATCTATGAAATCTAGACCCTATAGAAAGGAAATATTGTATTTTACTTAGGTTGAAGGAATATAG
This sequence comes from Cyanistes caeruleus, assembly GCF_971803275.1. Lineage (NCBI taxonomy): Eukaryota > Metazoa > Chordata > Aves > Passeriformes > Paridae > Cyanistes > Cyanistes caeruleus. The sequence continues at coordinate 4,322,045 of NC_141705.1, forward strand.
ATTGTCTTTATTTTTTACAAAAATAAGGTAATATTATTAGAAAAAAGTAGATATGTTAGAATTCTAAACCCTATAGCTGTTTAAAGCAGGATCATATACTACCAACATAAAGGATTGTGTGTAATTACTCTCTTTAATTAAGTTTTTCTGACTGTTGAAGAAACACACCATTTAGCAAACGCTGACACATTTTCCTTTTTAAGATATAAACGGTTAGATAGGAATGCTTTGATTTTCAAGAACTAGAATTCCCTTGCTTTAACACTTTTATCTGCTTTAGCCTGAGCTTTGCCAAAGAATGACTGTTTTATTTCAAGCACCCTTTGAAGGGAGTTCAGAATTATGTGCAATTGATTGAGTTTGGAACAAAACATTTAGTGATTTTCTCTGAATCCCAAAGGTTTTTCTGCATAGTCTTTAAATGTTTCTACAAAGGCAGGGGGGAGAATTGAGAAGTGCTCTGGAGCCTGGTGTGCAGAGGTTACAGTTGTTTGTGCACCTGCAGGCAAAGCAGCCCAAGATGTCTAAAAATGAAGATGTTTTACAAGAATGGCTAAATATTAACTCTTCTTCCCACCAAATTCCAAAATCAAGGAGACACCATTCTTATTGGGAAGGTGGAATGAGGGAGGATGAAGATTCTCCCCTGCTGGAAAACATCCCCAGCCATGACCCAAAAACCAAAACTGAGGTTTTTCCTGTGGTTCCCTCGTTGGTGAGAGCAGAAGCAGCTTGAGCCTCTGCTAAGTTGGTTTCTTCAAATTGCTCTGAGCTGCTGAAGCCAGATTTTACTGCTAAGGCAGAATGAAAAGCCCAAGTGTTCCTTTGGCTGCAAAGGAAAGCATTAATAACCTGAGAAAAATAATTTTCTGGTTTTTGTTAAACAGATGAAGTTGCAGAAAAATGAATACATTTTGGGCACTCAAGTTTTTAATCACAGCAACTGAGTTTCAAATTTTGTAATGTTCTAGACAGAAGCTGAGGATCTCTTCTGGAATTACATCACCCTTCATTACGTCCTGACATGTGGAATGAGCTTGGGAAAACTAGCAGCAGGAAAAATACTATGATTTTTATTGTCTCTGTTTCATCATCATGAGATTTTTTTGTTTTGTTTTGTTAACAGACTAATGCAGATTGAGACATCACTGCCAAGTTAAAATGCTCTCCCAATTGTGACCAGACACATTGCTATCATCTACCTTTTTACTGTGGACATGAGGTTTTAACTCGTTGATAGCAGCAGCTGGGCCATCAGTAACTATTAAATATGAAATATTAAATATGAAATATTCTCCTAGTTAATTTGAAAACAGCCTCCAGTCCAGAAAACAAACATCCACTCCAAAATTCTCATGGATTGTTCTCAATTGTTCTCAATTCTCAAGTTGGGTAGAACACTTATTACTGGGGTTGGTTGGAATTCTTTATAAAGAATAAAGTTTTTTTATAAAGTTTTTCCCTCAGAGCAGACAAAATAAGAGAGTTTGTTTAGTTGTTCAATAAATGTTATTTAGTTAATTTAATAAATTTACTTCCTGTTCTGCAAGTAAAGATTAGACAGCTTATAAAAAACTCTCAGGGAGCTTTTTGAAGCTCGTGGTGTTGACATTTGTTCTGTTTTCACCCATATTTAGGGAGTTTTATGAAAGCCAGTCTCATATACTGACTTTGGTCTGCAAAGCAATGTCATCAGTCTGGGTGGGGGTCTCACGGAGGAAGGAGCACAAGACTGTCCCATTTTGCCATTATACACTCACCTTGCATGCTCTGATGTGAATATATAGAGAGCTGGGCAGTAGAGACTTCAATACCTTCAGGAAAAGAGCCATTTATTAAAGGAAAAATGGAATTATGGTTAATACATGAGTGCACTTCTAACGTGAAGAACAGCTCGCTAAAGCCAATGAGTGATTCTGTAAATGGATAAAAATGCTTCAAACTACTTGAGAAGCTTTCACTAGTGGATTTGGGCATCTAAATTCCAATCTGAACAGCATTTCTTCGGGGAAAGAGCTGCCACTTGAGCCCTCTCAGCAGCATATTTGGCATTTGACTGAGGACTGAAGATGGGCTTCAATTGCACTGCGTAAATCCAGGGTAAGAACATGAGTTCAGTCCAGTATGTCTAATTATACCACTGAAGATGAATGCAGTATCTGCCCTATTTCATATTTAGGACTTTTCAAAGGAAGATTTATTCCTGGCTGGAATGTTCCTCTGAATGCCAGTGTCGAATGTCAGCTGGAGTGTTAAATGTTACTTTGAGTGTCTAATGTTAGTTTGAGTGTCTGTAGTTTGCATTTGGGTTCCTCTAGCCCATGTAGATGAAACCAGCATTTCTCAGGCTGTTGAAACACTGCAGGGTTGTTTTTCCCCTGCCATAAATCATGTGAATTCAAGTAGAACATTGAGACTTTCAACTTGACTGTGTTTGCGTTTAAGCCTTTCTCTTGAAATGAGATCGAGATATTAAATTTAAATCACCTCTGTGCTCCCTTCTCAAATTGAATGCTTGCCTAAACTGGGAATAACAGAACGTGAAAATCAGCTGTTCCTCTGTGAACTTCTGAAATGAGTAATGCTGATCTTAAATACACCAGTGTTTTCTTAGCATCTGTCCTGTTCAAATATCCTCAGCACAAGTCCATTTGCCTTTATTTATACTGGGTTTTGACAGCTAGGAAACAAAAATGTAGGCATTTTGACCTCAAGTGATAAACTGATTTTATTTTATTTTTTGTTTGAAATTTTAATATTTAAATAATCCTGAATGGCTGAATAACTATTGGTGTATATGGTGTTCTATTTTTCAAATGTCACTCTTGTGTTTCCACACAGTTCTGGGTGGTTTTTCCCTCATTTCTTGATGTGTTTCTTAATACTGCTGTGTAATGGTGTAAATAGCAGTTAATATCCTGCAGACAATTTGTCTGTCATTCCCTCAGAAAAAGGTGGTTTCTCAGATGGGAGCTGCCTAGGGTAAGCTACTTTTCCATTGCCTCAGAAATGGAATTGATTTCCTCGAGCTTACACAAATAAACATTTTCAACAGCTGTTACCCCAAAACCACTGAGCTCATTTCTCCTGTCACTCACACCAGCATAAATCAGGATTAATTCTCCTGTGGCAGGGGACCCTGTAATACAAAATACACAGAAAGAATCAATAATTTGATATATCAGAAACAGATTTTTGGAGAAAGACAGAGGAAAAGGTAGGATTAAAGCTTTTAGCAGCGAGAAGTTGGAGCTGCGTTTGGGACCTGCTGTCTCTGGGATGAACCCCTGTCACACGCTTGGCTCAGCCACAGTCACAGCACTGCTTCTGCTCCTTCCCCTGCCCTTTCAGCTGGCAGGAGGCTGTCAGCAGGGCAGCTGTCTAGGGCTTTAAAGAGCTAAACAAAATAGCAATGGAAAGAAAGTAAAGATTTTAAATACATATATATATATAAATCATTAGCTCCTGACAGTAGGGAAAAAAAAAAAAAGTGTATTTAAGAGCTGAAGCACAAAATCCTCACCTGAATCTTCATCTTTATTGTTATTCTGGCTTCATTCTTATGCAGTTCCTTCCTGTTCAATATCAGTTCATAAAGCTGTGTTCACTGACCCCCAATAACTAACAAATCCCTCTGTGCAGCTAGATGAATAAATTCCAGTTTGTGGTGGTGTGAATGCATGCTGATGGCTGCTCAGTGAATACACAGCACATTAACCATTAAAGAGTTGTGGGTTAGAAGAATAAAAGGATGTAGGATTGATGTATTTCTGTAATACTTAATTCATTGTTTCTGCTAGCAATGGTATATACATTTTTATACAGACTGTGACATGCTCTATGGCCAGCAAATCATGCCTTGATCATGCCAGTAAAATAAAAGCTTTAGTGATCAACTGTCACATTTAGAAAATACTATTTTAATATTAGTTGCAATACCTGGAGTGGCACTACAGAGACACTTCTTGAACCTTTCTGGAATGCCATTGTGCAGATGAAGCAGTGAAAACACAGAAACATTTGTGTTATTGTTGGTGGGTTGATTGTGGAATTCATTTCTACCTCAGTTTTCCAAAGCTACAATTCATTGACCAGAGTGTTCTAGGAGCCAGGGCTGGAGTAAATCACTGCAGCTTTGCTGCTCTAGGTGAGCTGAGGATCTCCAGCTTTGTCTCAGGGGATGGACTGAGTGAAGAGGCTTCATCATTTTGTGTGAGGCTTTGATGGGGTTTGTGTCTGTACTTTAGGATTATTGAGTGAGACAATGAATAGAACATTTACTGTGGAAGTGCTGAATTGTTTGTTTGTAGCTGCACTTGAACCCCCTTTATCTCTTACTCTCACACACATAACTTAAAGAATTCTTATTTAAAACTTGCTAAAAAATTGTGTTCAGGGCTTCTGTTGCTGTTTCTCACCCTAAGAACAGGGATTGGTTTTCAGACAAATAGAATTGAGTTGACTGCAATTCACTTTAAATAACATGAGTGGTTATCAGAACTTTTATCATTATTTTTGTGTTGTTTGGGGAGTCTGAGTTATTACAGACATCTGAGTGGAGACAGCAGTAACAACACACTAAACCCATCAGAGACATGAGCATGTCACCTGCTCTGATGATACAAAAAAGTTCTCTAAGAGGAAGAAAAATCCTCCCAAGATACGTTTTAGTTTTATTTTTTCTCTTCTAAGTGCATAAAGATATTGTAAGAATCTGAGTAACATGTGTCAATTTAATTTAAAAGATTCATTTTTTAGACTCAATCAATAATCTTTTGGGTCATATTCCAAGCACAGAAATGAACAAGAAAAAAGACAGTATGAAGTGATGTCAAAACTTATTTTACCTTAAAATATCACCTCCACTGGTGGTATCCTCTTGGTATATCACATTTTAAGGGTTTTTTGGTTTGTTGGGTAGTATTTTTTTTTTTTTAAGGTCCTAAAGTTCTGTGAATTTACTATGAGCAAAAATAGTCCTAATGGATGTAAATATTCTTGCTGTACAGTAGGTAAATGTGATTTTTCTTTGTTCTCTTCTCTCATAAATTTGAACAGACCAGACCTAGTTTAGCTCAGAGTGAGTCTGCAAAGGAGAAATGTGCAGAGAGGTTTTATTGGCTTGGGATTTTTTTTTTATTTTCCTGTTGCTGTCATTACTCAATCTCTTAATATCCATTTGAATGGGCCCTGAGCACAGACTGGGGCATGCTCCTTGCAGTTGGTGCAGTAAATCTGACCTCGTCACACACTGCTGCTGTTTGTTTTCCCTAATTAAATCAGTACAGAAATCCATACAACTGCTATCAATGCGGGCTCTAAGTGAAACAAACACCTGCCAGCAGTGCTTTGGGCACAGCTCATCCTGCCTGCAGACAGGAGCATCATCTCTCAGGTTTCCTTTCAGCTCCAGTTTCCACAGCCTGTGGAATTATATCCATATCAGTGCAGAGACATGGATGTTCTGTGGGATCTGCTCTCCTTGTAAAAACTAATCACACTTAGCCTCAGTGTTCCCAACATTGAAATAAACTTGATTTGCCTGCTCCAAAAGAAGGACAGAGGGTTATTCCCCACCTTGCTTCACAGATGGGCAATCTGTGGGTTAAAAAAAAATAAATACAGTTAATATCCATCACCTTGCCTGGACATACTGAGTGAAATTATCAATTCTTGAAGCAGCATGAGAGAAGACTTCATAATACTCTGTTTTATTGTATATATCCTTGCATTTTCTTTTTTTTTTTTTTTTTTTCCTAGGCTGACATCTCAGAAGTCATTTAATCTAAAAAAACGTTCTTGGAAAACTGAATGATGACCTTTAGTGTGATAGGAAGGATAACTTCCCAACAGCACAGGGGAAAAACTTACCCTCATCATTCATTCACCTGTGGCTAGTTTTAAAGATGTTTTACTAAAAGGTTCCTACAGAAATCTGAAACCAAAGTGCTGGAGCTACTCCTTGGCCCACTGCAGCGTTTCAGACAGCCAGGGTGATGTTAAAAGTGTTAATTTCAGCATATCTCAATGGTCAGGAGGGCCTGTGTAAGCAAATTAAAACATCTTCAGCTCCAAGCCTGTCCTCCCGTAGCCAAACTCTCCTGCTTCCCAGTCAGAGATTCTTCAGAAGTGCAGTTCTTGCTGTGGTTTTGTAGGAAGAAGGATTTTCTTCTCTCAGACAAGCAGCACTGTAAACACCAGAGAGGATGAATCATGGATTCTTAGAGATTTGGAGTTAGAGGTCAAGTGTCAGATCCAAGTGGAGCTTTTCCCACAGATTTTAAGAAATTTCTCAGCTACTCAGATTCCCCAGTGTGAGCCATGAGGCAAACTCCTTCCTCAGTCAGGCATTAGGAGGATAATAAGGTTTGTGTCCTCAAAACAGTGTTTTCACTGAAATTTAATTTTCATTAAATTTTAATTTTTCATTGAGTTTAATTTTCACTGAGCCTCCTCTGTTCCTTTGAATTAAATTAACCAAAAGCTTAAAAAACTAGTAAGGTGGACTGGTGGAGAAACTTTCTGCAGCTTCATCATTGACCTCATGGCCCTTAACTTTGCAATGGCAGTTTGCACAAAAACCCAAGCTCATCCTGCTATTGCCATTAAAGCTAACAGCAGAGACAATTGACTTATTATTCTCATCTCTGAATGCCAGGAGGAGTATAAATCAAAGCACAGTGAATTAAAGGTATCTGCAGTTCTGTTTAGAATTTTGATGTCAGTATTGATTTCTTAAATATATATTTGTTTCCATTTTTTTTGTTTAATGCTGAAGGTTGCATGAAGAGCTCTTGATATAGAATCTCATTATTATTTTGAGGAGCCACAGAAAAAGTCAGAAACATCACTGTAATACACAATAAATAATCTGGGATTTGTTGAAATGGTTTTGGGTGTTTATCATCTAATGATGACCTTTTGCAAAGGTAATCAGCTTTCATACACAACTACAAACACATGACAACTGGGACAAAAATGTAAGACTGGCTCAGACAGTTTTTGGTCAAATAGACATGACTGAGTTCACTAAGTTAACTAAGTCACTGAGTTAACTAAGATGACAATTTCCACACTTACTATAACAAAACCAAAATTCTATGTAAAAACCCCTAAGAGTGCAGTCTTAAATTAGGAGAAATTATAATTTGAGGATATGTGTTCCAGCACATTGAATAATTAATTCTGTGGGGTTTTTTTTATGTATTCCTCATTTCAGATGAGGAGAGAGACCTTAATATAAAAGCAGTGTTTCTCACCCCATTTTCATATCTGTAAGAACACATTGAGGTTTCTCTGTGCCATCTTTTTGGCCAACATCTTTTTTAATAGATATGAGAGAGACCATGTTTAATATAGAAGAGGTAATTTAGGGTAAAACTCTGCCTAGGATTATGTTTGTAGTTGAAAAAGGGGGAAGAGTGTATGCAAGTGCTCAGGTCTGTGTTTACCTTACTGGTATAAATGCAGCTGCTGGTAAACAACTACAAGAAATCTTTTTTTCTGGTCATGCAAAAAGGGTGGACAGTGGCAGGACTAAAAGGAATAATGGACTGATGAGGTTTTTTTATAACACAAAACTTGGAAAATACCTCATATCAACATACAGCTTTTCTGCAAAATGCTCTGGATATTTGTTTTTTGGTGTCAGACACTCCTGTTGTAAGGATAATTAGCAGAAATATCACTTTTCTGAGAGAAAAAAGTGATTTATTAGAAAAAAGGGCTGCTAAGCAGACAAATAAACTAGATGATGTTTTGAGCCAACATGAGCTCTCTCCATGCCAGGGTTAAAGCTGACAGGAAGAATGGGAAAGGGAACATCCTGTTCTGTTGCCTTGTCTACACATTCTGGTTCTGGGCAGATGACTTAGTTTTGCATTCCTTTTGAGCCATTACTAAATTACTGTAAAAAAAATTTCACATTTTTTGCAACTATTCATGCAAAAAAAATGGGTGTATGTAAAAGCAGTCTTTCTCTGAATGGGATTTTGTGAGCCTTTAAAATATCACACCAAATTAAATTTCTTCACTCACCCCTAGGAAGGAAATCAGCCCTCTGATTGTTTCTGTGGCTCTCCTCTGAACCCACTGCAGCAGATCCACATCTCCTGTGTGCTGGGCTCTGCAGGTGTGGTCTCACCTGAGCAGGGCACAGAGGCAGATCACCTCCTCAGCCTGCTGGCCACTGCTGAAGCTGTGCTGCCTGTCCTGAGCCACCTCCCTGCTCTCCATGTGCCTTGGCAGAGCTCTGGGCAGGACCTGTCCCAGGGTTTTCCCAGGCACGGAGGAGAGGCTGAGGGTGGTAGTGATAGTAAAAGGCCTTAAAATCTTAGAAAATTCAGGGACTTAGAAAGAAAGTTAGGTTTGGAAAGCCCTGGGAAAAGCAGGCCCTGGAAATGTTAGGCCTTGTGCTTGCTAAAGACCAGGTCAAGCTGCACTTGTGTAGTCAGTATATGATAAATGATACAATTGTTAGATGTGATTAGATATAATTATTGTTTAGAGAACATGGGGAACCATGTTAGGGGGCTAAGGGGGATTACGAGAAATTCATGCTTGGGTAAAAACAATGTATACAATAGAACAATGTAAGTTTAATAATTAATATGTAAGTTGCATAATGGTAGAGTATAAAATATGTTCAACTCGAAACCCAAGTCGGGTCAGATTTGGGTATGTGTACCCCTGACACCCAGAGCTCTTTAAATAAAGCACCTTCATATAACCATTCGTGGTTATGTGTGTTCCTGAACGCTAACAGTAGCTCCCAGGGTCCTCCTTTCAACCCTTTTTAAAGATGGGAGCAATGTTTGCCTTTTTCCAGCCACCTGGGACTTCCCCTGGCTGCTGTGGCTGGGGAATATCATGAGAGTGGCTTGGCAATGGCATCAGCCCATTCCCTCAGGACTCTGGGATGCATCTTGCTGGATCCCTTGGACTTGTGCATGTCCTCAGGTGGTCCCAAACCTCATTTCTCTGCCAGCAGGGGGGACTTTGCTCCCCAGTCCTGCCCTGCAGTTCCTCCTCTGGGAAGAGAGGTTGCTATTGAGCACTGAGGCATAAAAGTTGTTGGGTAGCTGAGTTTCTTCTCCTGTGCTATTGCCAGTTTTCCAGTCTTGCTTGGGAGGGGGGATGTGCTTTCTGTGACCTTCCTTTTCTGGCTGATGTACCTCTACAAGCCCTTCTTATTATTCTTTGCATCCCCTGCCAAGTTCAGCTCCATCCACATTGGTCAGCTAAATGAAGTTGGTTCTATCCAACTTGCAAGTTATGTTTCTTTAGGGATCAGTGATTATAATTTGTGTTTTGTTTATACCCTGGGGTGTCTGATATCACACTGTTAATGCCTTCAGAGCTTCTGTTAATGTCTTGAACTTTTCTGAGTTCCAACACAGTCACCTCTTTTTCTTCAACAGCTGTCAAAATACAGCTTCCTGATAATATAACTAACGTTTAATTATCACAGCCTAGTCAGGCATGCATCCATGTTCCAGGGTCACTGAGCACTTTGCCAAAATAGTGGACTGTTATTAGATAGATGGATTGCTTTGGTAACTACTCACTATTAATATCTATTAATTACAGCACTGCCAGGGGTATGTTGTCAAAATTGCTTTATAGGATCGACTCACACACATTGCAGTGTTGTAAATCTTGTTTCCATAGGACACCAACTGCCCTTCTGCTCCTTGGATATTTCAGGATACATTGCTCATAATTCATGGTGAGTTTTAGTAGCAGTGGCCTTGGTTCAAATTGACCAGAAAGGATTAATACACAAAACTTTCTGATTTTTTCTTCCTAAGAAATTATTTGGCCACTTTGCAGGCTTTGGAATGTAACAGTTACTGATGTGTAAAGGTTCTGTTGTCTGTGACAATGTGTCTGACATTTCAGAGGCAGTGCTGTAGTTTTTGTTGTGTTCTTCTGCATTCTTTGTTCATTCTTTGTTGTTTGTGGATAGGACAGTAATAGAGGAATAATGTCTGAAATCCTTTACCTATTATTAAATTAAATAGAAAAGTAACCCAATCCTGCTACCAGAGGTGAAAAAGCACTGAGATGGGTCTCTGGTCTCTGACCTCTACAGAAGGAACTCTTGTAGTTGGGAATTTTACCTTTGCTTTATGCAAAAGGAAGAAAAAAGTGTGTGTACCAATGTGATGTACAATACAGTTTTACTTGTAGCTCAGAAAGTCAGTAAATGAAATTAATCACTTTTAGCAAGACTATCTAGACTCAGCAGACACATGAGTGGCATGGTTTAGAGCAAGATCTCTACTCCATGATCCACCTGAACAGATGAACAACAGGGAGCAGGTTCCCTGCATCTTTACAAGCTGCTTTCTTGTAGGAGACTCGCTGCATTCTATCGGTGCAATGCTATATTGCTCAAGGCCAGTTAAAATTAAAGTACAAATCTGGTCTTAACTAACTTAACTGCCTTTCTTCTTGGCTTACTCCAGCTGTTTGTTGTTTAATTCCTCAGCAGTGGGTGCACATGAATAGAGGGAAAATTCAGAAATTACAGCAAGGCAATGAGCAAATCATTGAAGGGAGGAAGCTGAGTGCCCTGCTCCACTTCCCAACTCCTGGGGGAGTGAACCTCAGGAGGGAACCCCTTTGCTGCTGCCCTCATCTCTGGGCTCCCCAGTGCTTCTATCATTTAGTTCTGTTCCAGCTGAATGACTCACAGACACATCCTTAAGGAAACAAGGGAGGATCATCCATAATTCCTAAGGGAGTTTTCAGTCACAGCACGAAGCATTTTCACAGGTTTGAGCTCTGGGAATTAACATCCACACCCACTTTTTTTAAAGTCCTTGATTTTCAAGCAATTTAGAGATCCAGTGGAACAGAGAACTCCTGGCAGATGTGTACCTGGATTTTTAATTGTGAGATGGGATCTTCAGGTAGGAACTGGGGCAGTTGCTGTCAGGCCCACTGGTTCCAGCTGAGAATGCAGATGATAGTTCTGGGCCATGCTCCACTGAAATTGTCCAACAGCATTGCCTGAATAATTTTACAAATGAAAGTGGTGTCAAACTGAAACCTGGAAAAACTGAAAAGGAAAAAAAAATAAAAATTAAAAGTAAACCTGAAACTGAGGTAATTCCCAGATTTATTTTTCTCAGGTTTAAATTGGAAAAGTGCCCTGAGACAATCACCTGATTTTACTTTAATCAATTTGCTTTCTCCTGTTTTCCATAGAGAAATCTTGGGATGGTTATGCTGAGAAGTCACAATGACCCAGAAAGATGGTCTAAAATCAGAAATTGTCCCACTCTTCTTCTAGAAGGTCTTCAGACACAGTAGGGAGTTTGCAATCAGGCACATTTGTCACAGTTGAGACTCATCAATGTGGTGTAAAAACTTGACCTGTTTTTGGAAGGCAGAGTTTTGTGATCAAATTCCATATATAAAGAGAAAGGAAAGAAAGGAAGAGGCACTATTTACTTCTACTATTTTTTTTTAAAAAATTTATATCTGAAGTCACTATTATTGTCTGATATTAACAGTAAAGGATCAAACATAATATGGTACCTTTTTCTTTTATTCTTCACTGGCAGGTCTATAATTAAACACGAGCCAATGTTGGGTTCTTCTCAGTTATGAAAATAGTTAAGTAGAAGGACTTTTCTAGGTACTTCCTTTTTGATCTCCCTTTTATTCCATCCTATTTATAGGATATATACAATTATAGGCCATAATTGTGGCATGCACCAGAATGGTCCTGGGAAATGAAGGAGATTCAGAATGATTTAAAAACACTTCATTGAAATAGTCTAAAATTAGCATCTTTTCATTTAGAGTTGAGCTTTCTGTACACATGAGGCTTCCAACACTCTTAGGTTTCCTTCATAAATCTCAGACGAAGACCTGCTGAATTTATTGAAGTCTGAGGTACTTGGAACATTACCAAAAGCAGAAATCTTTTAAAGCTCTTCCAACTAAATCTGATACAGAGCAAGTCTGAAGGGAGATGGAATGAGTGGAAAAGCCTCATTCCTGTATTAAGTATGAGAGAAAATGCTGTTGACCTTTTGAGAGTGAAAAGAGGTTTTCATAGGTTCAGTGGGCAGCATATAAGACATGAAATAAAACATTCAGCTGTTGTGCTTGAAGTGCTCTGCAGCTTTCTAAATCCTGCTGGTACCAATCTCCTTAGATACATATTGTAAATATCTGAGCAGTTCATGTTAAATATGTTCAGGGTTTGGTGCTAGAAATTTTCAAAGCAAACATCAAACTCAGTAAATCAGTTCATTATTAATTTATGAAAGAAATGGTTTGGTTTTTTTTATGGCTTTGCTGCAGTTAGTTTACTTAATAGATGTGAAATATATGTACAGGTGAACTTAAAAATCCATCTCTTAGTTAGAGAAGTGACTGCTATAATATAAATGAGGGGAAATTGGCCATATTATCCAGTATGAGGTTCCCCACATGCCATATGGAACAGGCTGTGAGGGAGAGGCCACAGTCTAATATTTTCATGGCAGTACAAGCTGGCACTGCAGTGCATGATGAGGAGCAGGAATCTACTGCAATGTGTACTCTCAGTGACATTTGGAATTTTTTTGGCACTTGTTTGTGTATGTGCAAAAACATCCTGTCTAGTGATAAATAGAGTTTTGCTCATAATAGAATGCTTGAGTGAATACAGCAAGGATAAATAAGTTGAAGATCTTGGGTAACTTGGCTTCAACTGTGCTTTCCTTTAGAAAAAAATCTCTTATTTGTGGCTCCATGAATATCACTGGGCTGCCTACAGCAGTACCAACATTAATATATGTCAGTACTTTGAAGGATTCAGAGATTGAAACAATATCTGGATAAATTACTAAGTGAATGGATAAATAATTAGAAATAGTTGAGATACCACAGCTCAGCAAGTTATGTCTTATCAGCTGAACATGACGATTGATTATTTGCTTGGCTTTAGTCCCCTGTGAGTGCTGCAGAAGTCTCTGACTTAAACCACCTTCAACTCAAGTTGAGTCACTCAAAAAGTTTCAGCTTCTCAAAAGTGGGATGTAAACATAAAAATTTACCATTGTCTTGGGTTTGTGTAAATTACTCTGCATTTTCCTAAATAAAGAATAATTTCTTGCAAATTTTTTTCCTCCTATTATTTCCACCAGTTAATTACAATTAATTATTAATTATTTAAACATTAATTATATAAATAGAAAAAATGTGAATAAAACTATTTAAGAAGAAATCAGATATTCACAAAAAATATGGAAAACTAAGAAACTAAGATAGAAATGGATTTTATTCTCTGCCTTTGAATGGTTAAATGGTTGGGGAAGCTGAGCAGAGCCTTTTCAGTATCATTTCTGCTCAGCAATTTATGGTGAGAAAAGAAGAATAAAGGGAAAATGTTAAAAAATAGGATATTGTGCAGCTTTTGTGTTGCTATTGCTCTTTTTCTGTAGCTTATACTGCTCCCTTTTTTTACATTTTTGCTCTTAGCAATAGGTTTTTCTTTTGGACCTTTTCACCAAGGTTGAATTCAAAATGGCCACATTAAATCTTTGAATTTAATTTTGAACCAGAACACAGTTTATTTTAGTAGTCAGAAGAGCACAATACATCTTGATAGTCATAGTTATCTTTAAAAAGACAAAGGGCTCAAGTCAAAAATGGAAATAGTCTCATTTAGAACCACAATGAAAGGTAACTACACCTGATTTTAATCAGTGTAAAAATGAAGTAAATTGATATGGAAGATTTTTGATTACTTTTGTAGTTTGGAGTGCAATTTTTTGGCAGAAATAAAGTTTTGGAGTCCTAAGGTCACCACAGGGTAATAAAAATTTGCATTAGAAACAAAGTTATTCCCCACCCCAATCTGCTATCCAGCAGGAAACTGAGGCTGGAGTACAAAAAAACCCTAAAAATTTAAAAATACAGAGAGATAAATTTTATAGGAACTGGTCCTGTACATAATTTAAATAATTGCAACTAATGGAATTCCTCGTGTGATTGAAGACAGACACTAGCAAGGTGCAGAAATACATCCTGGGCTTTCAGTGCCACTGACAGAAATTAACACAGAGGAGTTGGCTCCTGCTTTTTCACATCCCCAGTTCTAGGATTGGTTCAGTGGATTTGGTGATTACTGAAAAATGCAGCATCACTGGAGCTGGATGTTTGTCTTCTTGCTGTGTCCCCACGCTCTTGCAGAACAGGTTTAAGGTGTTTAGCAATTGCTTTGATGGCATCAGAGCAGCTTAGCAGACCTGAAATCCTGGACAATAATATTCATCTACACAGCAGCCTCACTGATGCTAAGTTATCCACCTGTTTTTGAGAATGATTCACAGTTCATTGATTTTGGTATTTAAAATGTGTTCCTTGATATAAATACTCTTTGGACAGTTCACATTGATCTCAATACAATCTGAAATTCTGCTTAGGCAATCAGAGAGTTCAGGGCTCGAGGAACTTAGTAAACAGTAAAAAGAAAAGAAAAATAAATTAACTACCTGGTTGCTTCCATAGCCTCTCAGAAAACTTCCCCTTCAATGCTTTGGTGGACACAGAGCATTTGAAGTGCAAAGATAAAGGCTTCAAATCAAGGTTTTGGTAAATTGGCAGCTGCACTAACACACAGCCTTTTTATTTTCCTTTCCAATCTCTCTGCTCCATCCAGCCCAAGAGTGGCTCATTAAGGAAATTCCCACCCTCCAAAGTGTCTGTGTTCTTCACAAAACACGTTCTGTTAAATATACTTGTGCAAAACAACTTATAGTGCACCAGTAAAACATCTTTTATTTCACTAATACCTTTTTCAACAATCACCAGGGGCAGCTGTAATCAAAGTTTAAATAATAAACTAAACACATCTAGAGTCAAGCAGGCACCTGAAACACCCTGGAAAGGCCTCCCTTTTTTTATCCATTGTCCAAAGGGATCCATTTGACACCTAATCCAAATGTCTCAGCTAAGTGGGGTGCAATTGTGTCTTAATTTTTTTTATTCAGGGTTTTAGGTAGGACAAATATCTGAAGTTGCTGAATTTATAATCAGCTAAAGCAGGGGGAATTACCTTGTGGTTTCTATCAAGTAAGAGCACACATGTGGACCTTGCTGTGCCAAGAATATTAATTGATGTTGACATGACTGTGTATTTGATAACAAAGTCAATCAAAATAATTAAAAAGTGAGGTATCTGGTGATTGAGTGCACCTAAACTTGCGTTGTTTCACAGCTTATGCACTGAAACAGAGGCTTGAGCAAGTAAAGGCTATTTCTTGCCATCTTTTAAAAATTAAGTTTTGGGTAAAGTCATAGGTTTGTAGTGCTGAATTCAGTTTTATCCAGATTGCATCTGCTGTTGTGGAGTTTGCTTCTCTGTGTGTTTGTTTGACACAATCAGATGGTGTCGTGGTGCAGGCTGGCACACTCCCTGCTGGATTGTGGAAAAGCATTGCTGCCTGACTGCTGATGAAACAGGGCTGTGGTTATGCAAGGCTTGAAATATACCACAGAAACTATTAAACTTGGGATTTTACCTGATGGGTATCGTTATTTCTTTTAAACAGGTAACTGTGATGCTCTTTGATATGTATTTAATGCAGCAATAATTACATTTGTACTCTTGTGTTGATAGTAACACCCAAAACAATGTATTGAACCCTATCTTACAAAAAAAGGGGAAAAAAATTGTATCTGTATCTTTCTTGGAAAAACAGGGCACTTTGCAACATCCAAATATTATCTCATTGGATTCTATTTAAAAAGTAATTAACAGACAGAGAGAAGAAATAAGTTTTATTTTTGTTGATTATATCTGCATTGTTCCCTTCTGGATGAACTCAAAGACCTGCTTTACAGTTTGGTGGTCATTTCAGGCCACCCAGCCACCTTCAGTCACGTATTTCTATCTGCAAAAAAGTAAATGTTACCTCTGAAGCCTTGGGACAAATTCTCATCATGTTAATCACAAAATGTAGGGGCAGTCTGAAAAGCCACTTAGTTCCAATACAGGAAGGTGGCTCTTGCTAAACTTAATATCATTTACTAGTTTTTAAAGTCTGTAATTTCCACTCATATTAATGAATTCTAAGTATTATCCTGCTTAGCTGTTGTTTCTGGTGAAGATGAAAGAGTTTTGTTTGATGTGTGCAAAGAAGGGACTACAGAAAATGGTAAATTAATTGGAAGATGTCAGCTCAGGAGAATGTTTTTGACATCAGAGCTGTAAGGCTGTTAACAAACAGAGCAACTCATTTGTCTCATCATGAAATGAAAATAAAAATCACAGCATTATGATAAAATCTTGATGAGGAAATGCCTGCAAGACTCTTTGAAGCCTTGGGTTCTTTTCTTGCCTGGGCTTTGGCACTCTGATTTATGCAAACCATGCTGCAAAGAACTGGAAGTGAAATAGGTTCTATGCAGAACAGATGGATCAGGGCTAAGGTAGGGATGTGCACTGCAGATGAGAACAGATTAATACCACAAGGGGAGACTGGAGGAAAATTGGAAACATGGGGGCATTTGAACTAATTCATGAATCATTTCCAACTGATAGCTATGCCTTCAGGCACAGTGAATAACATCAAGGAAGCATATTTAAAATTTTATAAGTTTGTTTTAATGAAGATTAGAATAAAGAGTCATAATTATGGATGATTATAAAATATCCTGTATTTCCCCATCCCAAAATGTACCTTAGTGGTTTAAATATCACAGTGTGCACTGGGACATGGATTGCTGTTTGAAAAACCCAGGGCAGGTTCATGGAGTTGGCACAAAGCTTTTGGGAATGGGTTTTTTGGAAGAGCTGTCTGAGCTGGGAGAACATGCTCCTCCACTTGAATCCAAGCCACAGAAATTCAGCTCTGCTGTGTCTGGAGACGTGGTCTGATTTCTAGATCTCATTCAGATGTCTCTCCAAGTCTTTATCTTATCCAAATAGCCTTCAGTCTTAGAGGTTCAGACTTCCCAAAGCTGTGCCAGGGTAAGTAAATGTGGATTTAAAGATCTTTGAACAAGATCTTCAGACCTATATTACAGAACAGGGTTTCAAAAGAGTCATTTCACATCTCTAAGTTACTTTACTGTTACAAATGGGTATTTTACTGCAGGGCAGAGAAACACATAGAAATAAAGAAGTCCACCTGAAAAGTAAAATAAGAAATAATTTTAACATGCACAAAACCATTGGAAACAATGAAGATATTTGAGAGACTGGCCAGTATCAGGGAAGGTATCAGTTTTGATTATGGGTTGAAAAGTATGATTCTATGTGTTAGGACATGAAAAATCCTTCCTTTTGCAAAGTTCAGAGCGTATGGATGAGCCTGATTACCTACATTAATAATGAATATAGTTCATAAGAGGAAAAAGAAATTGAGAAAAGGAAATGTACAGATAAATGTCTGGATGTTCTGCATTCCCTATATGACTTCTCAGCAGATAATTTTCAAGCTATAGAGGAGGATGTGAAACACTTGACAGTGAAGGAAGATTCTGAGAAAAATCTAAAGAAGATGGGTAGTTCAGTTTGCTGGTGAGGAAATAATCTACATGGGTTTCTGTTCACCAGCACAGAAGATGTATTATTCCTCTTGTAAAAAATTCTTTCATTTCAGTCAAAGCTTAATAACAGAGAAAGGCATAAAATGGCCCACTTGCCTAAAACTTGATTCTCATCCTGATGATTTCATTATTTCATTGCAGGTTGCAAATCTGGCCTGTTCAATCTCCAATAATGAAGAAGGTGTGAAGTTAGTCCGTATGGCAGCCACGCAGATTGATAGTCTGTGCCCACAGGTGAGTGATTCCTGCTGAAAAACACTTGAGGAGTCTTTTAGAACTTAAAAGCACTAGAAGAAGAGCACAGCCTTGTCTTTGTCATGAGATTGTTGCCTGATTTTCACAAACTGTGAAAAATGCATCAGTATTTTTAACACGGTCCATCATCTATTTGCTCTTTCCCTTCAAAAAAAAATAAAATAAAATAAAAATTGCCACTCCTCCTCTAACAAATGGGTTTTTCTAACAGGTAATTAATGCTGCACTCACATTGGCTGCCAGACCCCAGAGCAAAGTAGCCCAGGACAACATGGATGTGTTTAAGGACCAGTGGGAGAAACAGGTGCGAGTCCTCACCGAGGCTGTCGACGACATCACTTCAGTGGATGATTTCCTCTCTGTTTCAGGTACTGAGGTCAAGAGACTTTTCTAAAAATATACTCCTAAATTAAAGTATTGGGTCAGAGTGGGTAAAAGCTGTAATTACCATCGCATCATTAATCCATTAGTGTGTCTGTATTGGAATGCTGATCTTCTGTGCTCAGTAGGGCCAAGCACACTGTGTTTATTCATCCCTGGTAGCAGTGGTTGGCTCTTCACCTCCCAGAAAATAGGACCTATTTGTGCTTCTATTCCTAGAGAAGCTTTGTTTCAACTCAGGCACAAAGTAGGATTTTGGCCACCTTCTAAAAATGTGTTCCAGACCCGTTACAGGCTGAGAGTATTTGTAGATATTGTTGGAATCTTGTGCAGTTGTACGCAAGAGGAGGAAAGGTGAACTTTACAGAAGCACAGGTTGGTTTGGGTTGGGAGGGTAAAGAAGGGATGGAGAAGAGAAGAACACTGACTCTGGGTCACAGTCTTTTCTCCATCCTCCTGGTAAAGTGCTACAGCTTGTGGCAGAGTGTATTGTTATAATTTGATCATACCCAGTGGATGCTGTAGTTGCAAAATCATGCATGGCTTGGGTTAATTCTGCAGAAAACTCATTTTCCTATTTCACTCAGGAGGGTGAATTCCATTGTTGTAAGGACACAGAGCATGCCAAGATGGCTTTGCTTACTCTAATGTCTCAGAAGAGCCAAACCTCATGAGACAGTCTGGCCAAAATGTTATGTTTTGTTCTATATTTTCCTTGATATTTACTGAATTTTCCAGAAGAATTTTATGAGGAAGAAAAAAATATTGAAAGAAAAAATATTTATCCTTTAAAAAAAAAAATCCTTAATTTTCTTTTTTGCCATCTTTATTTTGTTTGGTTGTATCCTGCTACCCTCAACAGGGAAGTGGTTTGCTTTAGTCTATTACACTCCTCTGTTCAACAGCCTTGCAAATGTTTCCTGCAAGCCATGGCAAGAAAAAATAAAAATGAGCTCTCTGAATAGAAGGATACTTCAGAATTTGGGAGCACATTGATTTTTATTTGAGATTTGAAGCTTTCAAACACTTCCTGGCAGAACAATTCTAAGAGAAAGGGATGACCAGGCTGTAAACTGCAGACCCATGTGCCAGAGTTGGAAATCTGTCTTAAATGGCCATTTTCTTTTTTGTTTGAGGACTTTGCTTGCTCCAAGGGCTTGTATCCATATGTATCAATAAATCAGAAGTAATTTGAATGGATGATGGGGTTTTTCATTTCTTAAGCCTTACTTCCTTCAGAGTTTTGACTTAGATCCAATACTTTCCAAGGCAGCTTTATTTCTGAAAAGTTTAGATTCCTTTTTCCTAATTCTTTGCACAGACATCTCTGTTAAATATGAGGAAACAGAAAGCCTGTTGCTCTTGCTGTAAAGCTTGGAAGCCTCAGCTTACAGAGAATAGTTTTATTTTTGGTTGTTAAACCAGTGAAGCATTCAAAATGCCACTATCTGGTTAAATGTACCTCCTGAAATGACACCTCCTCCTCTTCATATTGACTGTCACATTTGATGGTATGTTTTAATAATATGGTGGCTACCAGTAGAAAGCTGACCATACTTTTACGAAGTTATTTCATATTCCAAATGCATTGTCCAAATTCATATAGCACTTCTTCTTGGGCAAATTTTTTTTTTGTGCCATGATAACAGCAGATTGGTGATGGTGAAATGGAAACAGTGGAGAAAAATTTTAACAAAGCACTGCTTTTTCATTCTGAGTAAGGGAGTGTTTTAAACAAAGAATTTTGCCTTGCAAGTTACTCATTCACAGCTCAGGGGACTTTCAGTTTCCATCCAAAGTTGTTGCAATATAAAATTTGACATCATGTAAAACATTTCTGAAACCCTCAAATGATCCAACCTTGGAATTTTTAACTGTGAAGATTAGTGAGTCATTCTTTTTAGTGGCAAAGGATGATTAACAAAAAACAGTTGGTGAACTAATTAATTCTGGTTTACTATACTACAAAGAACAGCATTTCATTTTTGGTTTACAGGTGTCTCTATCAGAAAATCAAGTTGCTGTTAAGGGCCACTGAGTTTCTCAGACTGAGTTTGGTCAAATATGAAATTTGGTTGTGGTCATACTAAAATTATGTTTGATTCTACTGACTGCAAAGAAATAATGCCTGACCTAGTCAGAGTCTTCATGATTTCACGTCATTTGTATGTGAGAATAATACATAAATGCAGATACTGCAGCATGTGAGAGTAAATAGCCTGATTCAGAGCCAGAAAAATAACAATGCATCTCCCAAGAACCCAGTGAAGGTGCTTGATATCACCTCCTCCGAGCAGAGTCACTGTTGTCATCTCCTGCTTCAGATTATGCCAAGTCCCATATAATTATAGTGTGTGTTAGAAATTCCCAGCTTATTCTGGTGTGGAAATGAGCTTCTCGTGCCCAGGTTTTGTGCTGTCTACAAAGGCCATTTGCTGTTGTCTTTTCAATGTGATTTATTTTCTTTTCTGACTTACTTAAGCAAAAATGAGCTAAATATAATAAAAATTTATGTGAGAGTGTAAATTCGCCCTCAGAAAATTGCCCAACTGTTTATTAGAGAATCTACAAAATATTTGACTGCTTTCCCTTTTGCATTCATTTTAATTGCAATTTCATTATGAGAAGATTCAGTGCGATGTTTGAAATTAATGTGACTGATTTCCAAGGAATTACAGGTTGGGATGCACAGTAGTAGAGGTAGGATGATGTAGCCCAGCCCCTACTAAAGATAAATATCACACAGATCTTTTACTGTCGTGTGACAATATCACAGAAGGGCTTATGTTTTGCAGCCTGAATAAAGGTAGATATCAATTTTTTAGCATACTGACATTAGCCCAAATCAGCAAGCTTTGCCACGAGGAAGAGTGAAATTGAACGAGCTGTATTTTTCACCTGAATTCCAGAAAACCACATCCTGGAAGATGTGAACAAGTGTGTGATTGCCCTGCAAGAGGGGGACGTGGACACGCTGGACAGAACCGCGGGCGCCATCCGGGGCCGTGCAGCCAGAGTCATCCACATCATCAACGCAGAGATGGAAAACTACGAGACTGGGGTTTACACTGAGAAGGTGCTGGAAGCCACCAAACTGCTCTCTGAAACTGGTGAGTTTGCTGAAAGAATTTCTGAAATACTCTAATTTAGTAAACTTTGGGTGGATTTTTTGAGATCTGTAACTCAGAGGGAAATCTCTTCCTGAAACCAAGATACCAACAAATAAATTCATGGCAGTGAGTGTGTTTTTTGTTCTCTACTCAGTGCTGTTGCTGAAGTCATACTGACAGGAGCCAGATAAGAAAAGAGATTCAGTAATGCATCAAGACTAGGCCACTACATCAAATTTCTATGATTTGAATAAATAATAAACAACCTTTTCTTCTGAGATGATTGATTATTTATTATGCATCTCCAGAAAATCACTGCAAATGTTACTCTGGTCTGTGCAGGTGAATGCACTTGTTGATGACTGAAGTGTTGCTAAACAAAGCAACTTTTCATTGAAAAATACATATAAGCAACTGAAAATGCACCACCTGATTGAAAAAATATAAAAGTCTGATAGATTGTATAAAATATGTAGATTATATAGAAGTAGAAAAGTCTGCTAGATTGATAGACTGGGAAGAAATATTCTTTTTTTTTGTTTTTGCCTTGGCAGAGCAGGGATTGGATTCATCTCAGTGTAGGTGATTAGGTCTGTGCTGGTCATTTTTAAGCCCTTTATATCAGTGCTCTCAATAATTCAGCACAGGCAGTGCTACCAAGTGCTCTTATCTGAAAGCAGTGGGTTTTGGGTGAATCATGCTCCAAATTTCATGGACTTCACAGACTGGGTCTCCATGCAGTGATCAGGTGCCCTGTAGGATAGAGATGCACGAGCTGTGGGTGTCTGGAAGTGTCTGAGCTGATCCTCCCCTGCCTGATTGCACTTGTTCATCTGAGGTTTAAAACCACCAAGATTATTTTAGAAGGAACAAATGAAAATTGCACCAGTTCAGGACACATCAAATGTAACTTTTGGACCAAAAGCCCAGGAATTGCCCTGTGAGATGGAAAAGCAAAAACTGTTTTATCTCTTCAGCCTAGAATTTCTCCTTTCAGAGAACAGAAATCAACAAAATAAGCTAAAAAAGAAAACTAATTTGGGGATTATTAACTATTACTTGTGGTATTGTGGCCCCCAGCTTAATGTCAGCCTATTTTTACTAACCAACAGGAGGTCAGTGGAATAAGTACTATAAATTTAGCTTCTTTTTAAAAGTTTATGAACTGGTTTTGTGAATTCGCAGAAGGAAAATAATCTGTTCAGTTTTATGTGGTAAAATATTTTGTTGTACCCTTCTCTTAAAGTTGTCTTTTGGTCAAGGAAGGGCTATGAAGAATTCTTCCTACCATTAACATTTCTTTATTAAAACAAAATGTATGTTTGAGTTTTTATTGAGCTAACATTTGTGACCCAACATTCTATAAGTTTTTTTTATTAAAAATTGTTCAATGGTCAGGTATAAAGTGCCATTATATAGATTAATAACATGTACAGCAAATAATTATATTCCATATTTAATTCACTTCTTGATATAATTTGAATTACAACTAAGTGCTATAAACTCTGGACTGAGGGCATCTTGACAACGTCAATGTGTTAATGTTGGGATTCAATAATTAGAACAAGTCTCTGTTCTTCCAAGTCAAAATTTTTACTTTTTTTTTTTATTTTATAAATTGTAAATAAACTCGTAAGTATTAAAAAAAAAAAAAAAGAGATTATGTTTACAATATTAAGAACTTTATATCATGTACAAATTGTGTAGCAGTACTTCAGGGACAGAATGGGCCCAAATTCAATGAAGCTGATGAAGCTTAAACAATTTCTGACATTTGTGAATGTGAATCATTAATATTAGAGCACAATTTCTATCTGCAGCTTTTCAGGCCATTTACAAAGGCCCTGATTATGATTTCTGTATGATTTAAAAAAAGTAGAATTAACTGACTCATTCCATCACCTAAGAATGAAGTGGTGAAAATGGAATTTCGACCCCCCTGTGCCATTTTGGAATCACCATCCATGGAAGTGTTCAAAAACCCTGTGGATGTGGCAGCTGGGGACACCACTGAGCACAGGGCTGCTGGGGAATGGTGGGATGTGATGTCTGAGAGGTATTTTCCAGTCTCAGTGACTCCATGATCTGGCTGCCTATGAATCCATACATTTATTTCAATATCTTTTAGTTCCTCACCTCGGGTTTCTGCCCAGGTTTCATCAAACACTCAGAAATGATGGCAGTGGTTGGTTGGGATTAAGGTTCCACTCACAGATGTGCATGTCAAAATCTCTGTGAGAAGCACAATCATGAACATCTCACTGTTTTCATCTTTACTGCTTCCTTTTTTCTTTATTTTTTTTTTTAACTGACATTAATTTAATTTTAAATGAAATACTTTTGGAAGCTGGGAAAAATTAAGTTAAATGATGATGGAAATGAAATAAGCAGATTATCTTTCTATTATATTTATTATTTGCTTTTAATTGTCAACTCAGAAAAGGAAATCCTCTGTTAAGCCTCTTTTTCCAGAGATTTCACTGTGTTCTGTGAGTATTGGTTGGGTTGGACCACAGTGGAGAAATATGGATACAGTGCTTTGGAAAGGAAAGCATCTTGCTAATTTTTATTTATTTTTTTTTTTTTTTAGTGGAGAGAAAATTAATCTCTCATGAAAATGATGTTGATAGTTCCAGAGAAGTGGAAACTGCAAACGTTGCTTAATAACCAGTCTCACCTCCAAGTTTAATTTGTTTGTTGTTTCAATTTACAGCCACTGGAATATATGGGATGGGTTTTTTAGTGTTTCAGTGCTTTGTAGCCTGTGCTTGTCTAACAAACTGCCATTAAAGCCAAGTACTGGGTAGAGGCTGGATTCTTATCTCTGGCAGCACTTTTAGGGAGTGACAGACTGGCTAATGGCCTTTTAAAATAGAGTTCTTGCATTTTCCTTTAAAAACCATAACAAAAACTTAGCTCTGGCTTGCTGAATTTCTTATAAATCCAAGATGAAACCTATAAAACCACAGAGTCGATGGGGCTCACTGGGAACACCAAACTCACAGATTTTAGGGGATGTTACACGTGCAGGAGTAAATCAGAGCTTCATGTTCAATTTTCTTAGTTGATTGGTTGGTTTTGAGGTGGTTTTTGGTTGCTTCTTTGTGTTTTTTCTTTTTGGTTGGTTGAGTTTTTTTTTTAGGGTTCCTCTGTTAAATGTTATATTGTCATTCAGATTTGTAGAAAGCTGTGAAATCATCCTGTTACAAGATGTCCATGGAGGGGAAAAAAAGGAGAGAAGGGTGGAAAGGCAAAGAGAAGAAAGAAAAGCTTAAAAGCAAGGATAAAGGCAAAAGGAAAGGGAAGGAAGGAAGAGGAAACAGAGCAGAATTGATGTTTGAATATTGAGTTCTGTCCTCCTGCTCATCACCCAGAGTGACCAAGGCCAGCTGAGGTTTTCCCATTCACGAAGGGGAGACTGAAGTGCACTCAGCAGTTACTTCAAAAACTGTGAAAACTGAAGGCAAGAAGCCTGTGCTTCTAAACAGATAAAAAAATCATCCCTAGAAAGAAATCAAGGAACAGGCAAAGAGGCCAGATCCTATTTTCCAAGATTTTTGACGTTCAGGAAGTAAAAAAAGCTTTGACAGTCTTTAAAGGTCAAGAGGGTTGGATTTAAGCTGGGAAAACTGGAGTAGACCTTGCAGGGTTGTGATGAAAGGAAGTGAACGGGAAATGAAAGGGGTAAGAGCAGAAGGAGTAGGACCAGAACTACCTGGGAAAGGCTGTGAAAACTTCCCAACCATTTTTTATTTTTTTTTTTTTATTTTTTTTTGCTCCAGTTTGTACTGGGCTGTCTGGAAACCATCCTGGAACAGCAAGTACCACTTGGGGTACTCCTGTGAAGGACGTTGGAAATTTGAAATCTGATTCACACCAGAAACTGGAGTTTCAGCTTTTAGCATGTTTTAAAAATATCCCAGTAACTTTGTAACTCCCTGGTTTTAAGTAGGTCACTCTTACTTCTGTGTTGACACACTTTTTTAAATTTTTTTTTTATTTTGTCTTTATCAGAATGGACTGAAGTTGAAAATCAGCACTACTGGCAATTCAGCAATAAGCCTGTGAGAGTTTTATCAGTGTGAGTAGGGCAAACTTGAAAGATATTTATCACTAAGAAAAGGCAGCTCAATGATGTTATCAAAGCTAATACTAAAATGTGGGAAAGATGGATTTTTCAGCAGTGATATGAAGGCAAACAAAATGTAGAAGCAAGAAGATGAATTTAAGCATAGCTGTAATCAAAAAAATAACCCATATTGAAACTGAGGGAGAGCTAAAAGATGCAAAATGGAACCTATTTAGAAAATAAATGATATTAAATTCATGTTTTATTGGAGATCAGGTAGTTACAATAAAACTTATGAGTACCATCATCCTGAGAACATGAGATCATTTTTCCAGGAGTTTTGATCAAATTATGACTTTTATTCTGCAAAGTACTGTAGCATTTTCTCTAAAGTTTTACTAAACTGAAATCCAAAGGTCAAGGTGTCAACAACAAGAAAAAAAAAAAAAAGTAATGCATTATTAAAGAAAAGGTAGTTTACAAAAGGACCAGAGAACACCCAAGATTGTGTTCCACTACTGCTTGGTTTGATACAAAGAATTTTTAACCAGAGAAATTCTGATCAATATACAGAGAAATACACTAAGAAATCATATAAAATGCATTATAAAGCAATTAAATGAGACATAAGAGATGAATAAATCACCACTGTAGCTCAAAGCTGAAATGCTAGCTCTTCTTCTCTCCACTTTTAGAGTTTAAAAAAGAAATACAGTGCTAAAGAGAACATAATGTAATTGGTCTAGATTTTCAAAGGCTCTTCCTAACACGCTGCACACGCAGCTGTTTGACAAAGGGGTAACCATGGGGTGAGTATTAGGGCCTTTGATGGATTAAGAGCTGGTGGCAAGGCACGAGCAAAGCACAAGTGATCATTTCTCAGCAGGCAGAAAGGGAACTTTTGTGAGTTCCAGGGTCAGCCCCGTGGTTGGTGCATGATGCATTCATTTAACAGGTGAATGGGCAGCACCAAAATCTGCCCAAAGGAAAATGCTGTTTGGGCTGCTGGGGAAAGACAAGACTAAAAGATATTTTTATTTAATTTCTCTAGGTAAATTAAATCTATATTGATTAAATCTGCATTGAGAGAAAGGTTCTCAGAAAAACTGTGGCAGTGTAATGGGCAGCTGAGAAATCATACTTTTTCCATGCTCAACAGCCTCAAATTGGTGCTGAAGATGTTTGGCTGTGCTTACAGGAGGATATTCACTGAATTCCCCAAGTAGATATTTCCACTTTGTTCTCCACAACCTAAAGATCTTCCAGAAGTGGAAGAATGTCAAGATAAGGATTACATAATCAAAGAAAAATCAAGATTTAGATGTGAATTAACTCACTGAGAGTTTAAAAAATACCAAGGTTATCTATTTTGGATGTGCCAGACACCTTGTATAATGAATAGTGGGTTAATATAATAGGAATACCATTTTCATAAACCAGTATTATTTAATCACAGTTCAAATGTGTTCTCAAAAACATTTTGTGCTCTTAAAAGCTGTTCTTTAAAATAAGGAGCGTGGTGGTGGAATTAGAAAGAAATTTCCCAGGTCTAGAAAATATAGGAAGAGAAATGGAGTGAGTATCCATCCACCAACTCCAGCAGAATGTTTTGTGAATACAAGTGTGAATTGTACAATAATGTTTTAAAATAAAAGCCCTGGAATTCCTTGCATCCCCTCGCCTACACACACCTACATATTGATATACACAAACTTAAAGCTAAGCCAGGAAGGGTGGTTTGCTTTTTACATAACCTACTTGGTGTTCAACAGCATCAGCCTGCTTTCTGAAGAATTTGCTTTCATTTGAAATATTAACCTAAGAGTGTTCTGTTTGGCAGGAATAATATTTTGGGGGTGCTGGCTGTGTGTAGTCTTGCCCAGGTAGAGTGAAATAGCTGAAGCTGGTGAAACACAAATGTCCCTGCAGCTGGCATTTGTTATCCTCCTCTGTCCACTTTGGGATGGACCTGCCCATAGTCAGTGGCCTCCTGTGCTGGCCAGGAGGCAAACAGCACTCACCTGACTTCTGCCCTGGCATTTATCTTTCTGTCAATGGCAGTTCAGGCAGGACAAGGTTTAAAGGTGTGTTTTTCCCTCTAGTGTGTGTGTGTCCCTGTCTCCCAACACTTGGTGACATAGCTCCAGACATGGCTTTAATTTCTGCAATGTCCATCTCACCTCATGGGCTGCACATGAGCAAATCCATTTCTCCCACTCCCACATCAATCTGCTTGGTTGCATAAACCCACAGATGAAGTTGGAGCCTGCTGGGAAGTGCCAGAAGACTTAGCACAAGGGAGTCAAAGGGTCAGGATTGGCCATAAATTCAAGGAAGCCTGAGAACACTGTTTTTGTGGGCCATGGCTAAATCAGTATTTGGCAGTGAAGGCTGATTCTTCCTGAAAGTCTTGTGTTCACTGCAAACTGCTATAGGCTGTGGATATTCATTATTTTACAGCTGACTTTTAACCATTTAATGAGGGGATTGGACAGTGATGTTTCATCCTTCCTGTGTTTTAGCACCGTGCCCTAATTTTGCTTTTCCTGTTTCCCAAGCCACCAGTATGAGACACACAGGGTTTGATACCCAAAACAGAGCTGGGGAAGGGTCTGGAGCCCCAGGAGGGGCTGAGGGAGCTGGAAAGGGGCTCAGCCTGGAGAAAAGGAGGCTCAGGGGGCCCTTCTGGCTCTGCACAACTCCCTGCCAGGAGGGGACAGCCGGGGGGGTCGGGCTCTGCTCGCAGGGAACAGGGACAGAAGGAGAGGGAACAGCTCAGGCTGGGCCAGGGGAGGTGTAAATTGGATATTTATGAAGGTTTTCTTTGCCCAAAGGCTTGTGTGGCAGAGCTGCCCAGGGCTGTGGTGGATTTCCCATCCCAGGAGGGATTTAAAAGCTGTGTGGATGTGGCACTTGGGGACATGGTCAGTGGTGGCCTTGGCAGTGCTGGGTTAAGGGTTGGACTCCATGATCTGAGGGAACTTTTCCAACCCTAATGATTCTGTGATTCTATGATAAGTTATGTAATATTTCAGTAGACTTAAAAGCTTTTTCTTTTCAATTAGCAATATAATAGTCATGACTGAAATGTAAATTATATGATGTGAGACCAGGACTTAAAAATATTCTGTGAAGTATTTAGAATCTTCTGATAAGGAATGTACAGTTCTAAACAGACTTTCACAAACACTTTGAGCTAAATAAGGTATCATATTTCATTCCTTATTTATCCTTCAAATGAAACTAAAAAACTGCGCTGTCTTTGACAGATGATGTCAGATGTCCCTTAGGAATGATCTTTCAAATACCTGTTTTAAATACTTGAACTTACCAGTAGACTGCATTCTTTCTTCAGTTAAGTAAATTAATGTATTTAAAAAAAAAAACCCAGAACAAAAACAAGCCAAACAAACACAAAAAACAACAGAAGAAATTTAATCCAGAGCCCTGAAATTTTTAAACTGTAACAATGTGAATGTTTCATACTAAAACTTTTTAATTCTGGATAATGGCTGAGCTTTTTTTCCTAAGAGAGCTTTATATTTTTTATTATTTTTTTGTAATGTAATGGATCGTTCATGTTTTTTTTTCTTTTTTTTCATCTCCTCTGATAACCTTAAGTTTACAATCCTGCCCATCAGATAAATATAATATAATATAATATAATATGATATGATATGATATGATATGATATGATATGATATAATATAATATAATATAATATAAATTCTAGATAATTTTCTTGCTTTACATGGCACAAACAACTATGATGTTTAGGAGAATCACAGACATTTTCAGGGATCCTGAAAATTTTAGCAGTGTAAAAGTCCAAACCTTCAGACTGTGTCATTCTTGAGTAATCTTACCCACAACTGACCAGATTTTTGTAACCATTTGAGGGCCATGTAGATAAGGTGATTGACACCTTAAATGATGTGCCCCTATCAACGTGTCATAGGGAAAATCAGTTTTCATAAGGACAGGTACAAATTCTTGAAGGGCTGCAGAGCGGTGAGGGCTGGCCAGAGGGCACAGCTGGGTGTGGTGGGTACAGGAGAGCAGTCACTTCTCTGCAGCCCAAATATCTGATTTGTCTGAGGAAAGGCTCCAGGGAACACCCCCTGGTCTTTGAGAAGGGTGCTTCCCTTGGATCCAAATCCCTGGATTCTAAACAGTCAAGTAAGTGCTTGCCTTTTCAAAATGAAGCTCTAGGAAACGGCACTGGTGGTGCCTTTCAAAAATTGTCCTCTGGGCAGAAAAATGCCCCAAAGATGAGAGCCCTGGGAACCCTTCAGTTCCAGTGAGATTGGGATGGAAAGGAGCCACGTGTGCTCAGCCTGACTGAGAGCCAAAGTGAGCCAGGATTTGGTGCACAAATGGGGTTGATTTGTTTGATTGATGCCTGAACTTGGTTGTCTAAAGCAGGCATCTGGTCCAGGCCAAACACCTCCCTCTGTGTTTAGTGGGCAGAGGAAAATCAGAATTTTATCCAGCTGAACTTGAGTCTTTAAAGTAGGGTAGGTGTGATTAATTGTCTCACTGAAGCATCCACTGTTCTCTGCCTGGTATAAGGAAAGAGATTTAAAACTTACACTTGTATGAAGTGGGACAAAACCAAACCAAATTTCCTGACTCCCATTGATGCTACTAAGAATTAGAAGCCCATGCACCTGGAGGGTCCTTGACCTTTATTGCATTTTTTGCGTCTTAATTATCCCTTTCTACATTTCTGAACATTCACATCTACTTAAGATTCTGAGGAATTTAAGTTCCTAAATAATAAGGCCATAAAAGTGCAATAAATCAGCAAGGCATTCATTTAATCTTGCATACTAATGAAACTTTTTGTTCTAATGCTTCGAATGAGAACGCCCAAACATTTTTTTAATTTTTATCTCAATAATTTTATTATGTAACCTAGCATTTCTCTGTCTGTCAGGGATCTTATTGTTCCCATATCACTAAACAAAATTTGCAGTGATGTTTCTAAGCACCAAAATTGCAGTACAAACTGATTGCCACAGGAGAAGAGGTCAACAGGGAATATATTTTTAGGAAACAGGTAATTAATTGCAATTTTTATATGTAGGAGAAATAGTTGGGTGGGAGACAAACAAGAACAACTTTGGAGAAAATACTTTCTTTGTGGAACAGAGTGGTTTAAAAAAAATACAAGTTTGATCAAGGCATGAGTTCATACATGGTCATATGCTGGATTTCTATCATGCTTCAGCAAAAAAAAAAAAAAAAAAAAAAGAAGTATAATTTAAAAGAATTAATCAATTGATAAAATGGAAGTAATTTCAACTTTGCTGATTCCCAGTTTTTCTCCAGAAGCCGTTCAACCTAGATTTTGTTGGCATTGGTCTTGCTTTCAGTGCCATTGGAAATTCATCCACAGAAAGGCTTTATAAGGTCTTTATTTTGTTAGAATGACAGTCAGTGAATTAGAAGTGTTGCTATTAACTTGGGACCTGAGTCTGTCAACATTTATGCAGGTGCCTAATTAATTCATGTAGTTAGGCTGAGAGATGTTAATGGACCACATTTTTCAGTCTAAGCATATGTGTGACTGTTTTCAAGGCCACAGCTCAAACTAAGAAACCAACATTTAATTTTTCCCCAGAAGTATTGATTTGCTTCTGAATCTAAAATTTATAGCCAATTTCTCTGTGCATAATAAATTAATCATTTTCTGTCTGATGCATTTACAAGTTTTAGCTCCAGATTCAAATGCATGCATTTGCCTGAATTTTACCTGTGGTTCTTTCACCTTTGGCACAGGAATATCCTTTATGTGATAAATGATAGAGAAGAAGACTGGAGGTTTTTTTTTCATGGAGCTCAGTAACCTTAACTGGAGAATAATACATTTCTTAACTCAATTTTCAATTTTCAGAAACTTCACTGCATTAAATGACAATATATGCTTAGAGAAGCAATAATAGTCCTGTATTAAAGGTGTTTTTTTCTTCCTTGTCCAGTCAAAAGTGAGTCCTGAAGTAAAAATACGATTGGCAAGCAAGCAATTGCTAAAGCAGTTTAATATCTGTTGCCATTTTGAAACAGCAGATGATGTTCACATGTAGTAATGTAAATTAGGGACTAAATTATAGCCGGGTCTGCAAAATCAGAACTGACTGAAGAAGCTTCCACCCCCAGTGGAGTTAATAAATGTGGTCAGGAATGAATGTCTCATGTTCAGGAATATGAATAAAGTGTAACATCCACCTTACAACCATTTAATTGAAATTTCTCTTGTTCCAAGAGTGTCACACGACAAAGTCCAGCTGTGATGTGTCTGCTTCCCCCACTGTCCCTTCCCTGCCAAGGGAAATATTGTAAAAGCTTGGTGCAACTTATTTCCACAAATCTGTTGCCTGTCCAGCATCTGCTGATTATTTACAGATAATTAAACATTAATTGCTCCATGTCATGTTTCATTTTATTTCTGGGTACTGAAATTATGTTGAATATAGTGTAAATCCTTCTTCCTTTCTTCTCTAGTTATCATGAACCTTCATAGAAGGATTATATGCCTTTATCTAAAATAGATAAGTGCTTTCTTTTTTCTTCTTTGTTTTTAATTCTCAAATCCCTGGAATTTTCACAATTACCATTTTTCTTCAGTTCTCAAAGATGGTTCCAAATTTGCTTTGATTTTTTTTCTTAAGAGCTACAGGCTGAATTTTACTATACTCTGTTAACTTGAACACATATGTAAATGATAAATTTCCTTATGTTTATGTAGATGTTCTTAAACTGCCCATTCCTAATTCATTCCTGTCACACCTGCTGTTAATTATACCCAATACCTGACCACCTTGGCAAATTAGGAAATTTTAGACAGAAATTTAAGGTTAAATTTAATTTAAACCCAAATATTAGGGTTCTTTACCTCTTTTTTTTTTATTGTTGTCAATATTGCATCTCTAGTTTTACCTATTTTATCCAAAGAATCAAAAATAATTTCTCTTTTATTCTTTAGATTTACTTGTTTAAACTGTATTTTTAAGGACTGCTTTTTGATATTCAGGCTTGCATATTCCCTATGCAATCATATTTGTCTCCTACTACACTTTCAAGTGTTCTATTAATTAAGGTAATTTGATATATGCATTTATTAAATACTCTTTCCAAAACTTCCATCTCTCTCAAACTCCTTTTCTAATTAAAATGTTTCCCCTCTGCCTGGCAGTGTTTTGTTAATGTTTACTTTTTTAAAGTCTATTGTTGCTGTCACTTTTTCCTGTTTCTCCAGTGTATCCCAGGAACTTACTGAACATTATCTGCATGGAAAATACAAATCTGTTCTTTCATCTGTCTATATGTATATATATATATATATATATATGAATATATAGTGATGTATAAATAAGATTTGAATCACTATATCTCTTTAAAGGTTTCCTCATTTGCATCCAATGCTTAATATTTAACTGCCAGAAACAGAAAGTTTGAGCTCATGTTGCTGACACTTCAAAATGTAAACTTATATTAAATCATGGTTTTTTTTGTGGTTTTGCTTTAAGTCAGATACTATAAAATAAGTTTAAGAACATTAAGTCAAGTAGAAAATGTGGCTTCCTACCACAGCAGAAGTTCCTGGGACAGAATGTCACTTTTTTTGAGGAAAATAACTGGAAATTCCCCTTTGTATTCATCAGTTGGGTTCAGGTTACCAATAAGTGTATTAAAAATAGGGTTTTAGGGAAAAGATGGGCAAAAAAGGTAACATTTTAAAAACAAAAAAAAAAGGCAGTAACTGTTGTGGGAATCATAATTTTCTGTTCTTCGTATTATATTGCCAAAATTGTGAAGTCAGAGATACAAGAGCTGGATACCTAAATGCTAAAATAAAAGTTATATAAATATGATTAAAAGATGGCTATCTATAAATCTTAAACTTGACCCAAGTTCCTTAAATTCTTAAGAATCAATCCAGCTGCATTTTTTTATCCAAGTTTCTAATCAAACATGGATTCTGTTTGTCCTCTGTGAGCACAGTCCTCAAAATTAATGTTTAAATGATGAAGAGTAAACAGGCACAGGAATGTAGGTGCAGGATAATCAGTGGGACCTGATGTTCATGTTTATAGGATTTGGGTTTGAGTTGTTAGAGGACTGATCTGGAGATGAGTTATTTTCCTACAAATATGATGTGCAGAAAGTAAATATACCTTCAAAGGAATCCTCTACAAAATTTGAAGAAAAGTCTCTTGCTACTTCAAGCAACGCCCTGAAACCATTTACAAAAGTAAATAATTGCTTTAAGTTGTATATGAAATCAATTCATACCACAGTTTATAATATTTTTAGCCCATATCTATGGCTATGTTTTGTGTTATATACATGGTGGTAATGAAGAAACAGAAGATTCATTTGGGTGTCTTCACAGAAGTATATCCTTAATTTTGCATTTTGTCCCTTTCAAAATTATTATTGTTTAGTATGAGTTAGAGTATAATTTGTGTAAATTAGTGGCATAATGGCTACAGTTTGCTTTGATCACTTGATAGAAATATTTTCTGTGCTCATTACAGGTTGTAAAGCTCTTAAATGAACTTTGCTGACTGCTCAGGTATCTTGCAGCCTTTTACAAGTTAATAAATCACAGTTTTTGAAGGAAATTTCCTGTTCTTTGTTGCAGAATTGGAGGAGAGAATATAGAGTTGGTTATTTCCATGCTGTCAGATGAAGTGTCAGACCTGGGCAGGGTGGGTACAAACCCACCCATGAGCCTCCCTGCACCTGGGAATTTCCAGGGCAGCGCGTGCCGTGTCTCCTGGAAATTATCCGTGCCCCAGAGCAGCAGAAAAGTGTTCAGGAGAGAAGGTGTCTAATCCTGCTGCTGCCTCTCTTTGCGTTTCACACAGTGATGCCACGTTTTGCTGAGCAAGTGGAGGTGGCCATTGAAGCCCTGAGTGCCAACGTGCCCCAGCCCTTCGAGGAGAACGAGTTCATCGACGCCTCCCGCCTGGTCTACGACGGAGTTCGGGACATCAGGAAAGCTGTCCTGATGATCAGGGTATGTAAAGCACCTGGGGAGTGACAGCTGGGATTTACAGGGAGGTATCATGGATAAGAGGAATACAAAAGCTCCTTGGAATCAGCCTTGTGTTGTAATAAGCCAGAAAAGCTTGACATTGAAGCAGGCATGAAACAGAAGTATATGCAACAGCAAAAGAATTAGTAAATAAAGAGATGAGGTAGTTTAGTTGATGAATCACAATTAGTATGTTTATCAGCTAGGAGAAAATTTGATCACAACTGCCAATAGATGCAAAGTTCATTACTGTTTCCATAGTAATAGCATTAATTTGCCAAGGTCTTCAAAGTTTGTGTAGATTTTTTTGTTGTTTTGTTTATTTGGCTTTTTTTTTTCCTAGTGTATGTGTGCTGCCTGGAATGCAAGGTAGGTCTGGTTAAAACCTAAATGAATAAATTATCTTCTGCTCCAGTGAGCCTCTGCAGGGATGGTTTTGAATGTTTACCAAGGTAAAAACTTGTCATTTCGGTGTTGACTAGCTAGTTGATTCAATTTGATTAGGCATCTTTTAATAAAATAAACAAACAAATAAGAGACACCACAGAACAACATCATTATTGTGATAGTAGGTGTGTGATGCTTTTCAGTTTAGTCAGCAATGATTTAAAAGAGAAGAGCAGCAAACCAAATGTGGTTTGGACATCTCTTCAGCAACTGGAACAGTTATTTGAAACCCCAGTTACCTTGAATCTGCCCTAATGAAAGCCATGTACAAGTAAAGCTATGGAGAAAATCACAGAGGAAACTTTTGAGGCAAGGGCTGAAATATCAACATCAACATCATCCCTCTGAGCAAACAGGTAACATGCCCTTGTGGTCATGAGTGTAGAATGGCACTGATGTGAGACTTCAGGCAGTTGGAACACTCCAAACTAGCTCCATTTTACTCATCTGTCACTATGTATTAACATTTACACAAAAAGCTTCTGACAGGCTTAATTTTATAACTGCCAGACATAAATCCCATTCTCATACCCAGTGCTCATCACAGGTGGCCTGAATTATAGTCAGGGCTTGTGATGGGGGCAAACCCATCCTGATCTCTGGGTGTGCAGCACTGGAGGATTGGCAGCTCTTCTGGAAGGGCAGGGAAATCTTTACTTCAATTACTTCCCTGTGAGAGTGGGGAGGCCCTGGCACAGGGTGCCCAGAGAAGCTGTGGCTGCCCCTGGATCCCTGCAAGTGCCCAAGGCCAGGCTGGATGGGGCTTGGAGCAGCCTGGGACAGTGGGAGGTGTCCCTGCCATGGCAGGGGTGGGACTGGTTGAGCTTTAAGGTCCCTTCCAACCCAAACCATTCCAGCATTCTGTGATTCTGGGAAGTGAAAGATCTGCATAGTAAAGGATCTCTGTTTTCCCTTTGATTTTCTGTAACAGTTTTGAAACTTTTCTTAGGACAAGAACAACTGCTTACCACACTTTAATCTTTTCTAGTCACTTCAAATTGTGATTGTGTCATAGACTCAATCATCAGGTGGGATCTCTTACAAACCCAGTTTTCCCATCCCCTATACAGAGTTCCAGCTACCAGCACCCCCCATACATCAGACTTAGCCCCAAGAGTTTGCCATGAGATTTCCATCCTGGTGAGATGTTTCTAATTTTAAATTTTGAATTTTGAAGGCCTGACCACTTTCTTTGTTGCTGCCTGATTGTTCTGTGCACTTGGAGAGCTGATCAGCATCCAGGCTTCTCAGTCTCCTTAGGAAAATCCCAAGTTATTTTTGCTATTATATCACTACTACTTTCCACCTGTTGTATGATATGAGTTAATGAATTCTGTTTGCTCAGATTAGGAAGATTTATTTTTGTATTCAGACAATTAACTTATTTATGGAGCTCAATGTAATACTCCATACCCAGGAAGAGAACTAAAGCACATAAATGGACTCATTATCCATGTAAGTTAACTGGAAAAATCCACATATATAAGCTTACACAGACCAGAGTTTGCTGAATCAGAACCATATTTGCTGTAGAAAACAAAATTAGTTTCACTTGGAGATAATCTTTAACATTTCCATCTGATCATCTCACACTAAAATGGGATGTATAATTAAAAGGTGAGGCTATAAAAACCTTTAGAAAATTTTCATCTAATAATCTATCAAATATTGTGCACCCTTT
The DNA here is from genome assembly GCF_971803275.1 of Cyanistes caeruleus. Lineage (NCBI taxonomy): Eukaryota > Metazoa > Chordata > Aves > Passeriformes > Paridae > Cyanistes > Cyanistes caeruleus. The sequence continues at coordinate 4,358,593 of NC_141705.1, forward strand.
AATTCAGGTAGTAAAACTTTTTCAGAATTACAAAAAAGGAAAAAAATCCAATCTTGTGAACTTTTTAGAGCATCTGACACAATTATTTCCAGGCAGTGATTGTTTGTGTGCAAGCTGTGAAAAATTGAATTTATCTGAGATGAGTCCCCTCATTCCAGAGAGTAAATAAAGCCAGTTTTTAAATTAATTTTGGTGGTTATTATTGCTTTTAGTAAGCTGAAGGAAAGGGTGGGTAGTCTCAGTTCTTCATTTTCCTGCAAAAGGGGAGAAATTTTTGTCCCTTTGGAGGAGAAAGGAGACTCATTTTTTCATTGAGGATTATTATTTTTATCTATACAGAAGAAAAAGATCTCTTCCCCAAATTAAGAAGTAGTATCAATTAATTTAAGTGTATAATTATAGAACCTAGAAATAAAATAGAAAATAATAACTTACTTCCAGCACCTTTCCTATTACCCTGTAGGGATGGAATTGCACTTTGTGTTTTCATAGCTGCTTATGAAATTCCCTGAGTTATTGGCCAGAAACCCTCTCTGCAGTCAGGAGGACTCTTAGGACCCGAGGGAACGGCTGGAGCTGTGTCAGGGGAGGTTGAGGTCAGATATCAGGAAAAGGTTCTTCACCCAGAGGCTGGTTGTGCACTGGAACAGGGTCCCCAGGGAAGTGGTCACAGCACCAGGTGTTAAGATCTGGTTACTGAAATTGTTAGAGAGATGCCTCTGCCTGATTTAAGGTGCAAACAAGACCAAATGCTGAAGCTGATAGTATAGATTTTATTTAACAGTAGTTTGAGGGAGAGAGAAATAAAAAGAGGAGCAGGGTGGGAGAGACAGAGTGACAGATTAAGCAGAAAATATCACCACTCTGTGGATCCTGACAGCATCTCATTGATCCTCTTCTTCTGTTCTTCTCCGTGGTGAGGGTCCCAGAGCACACAGTTCCATGGGTTAATGTTTGTTTGGGCCAGCTGGGAATGCCTGCTGCCTCCCCTGGGGGGAACAGGTTGGAAGCTCTCTGTTGCAGCAGGCTCTGATCTGTGGCATGGCTTTGCATCACGTGCAGTTCTCTGCTGTAAGGCCTCAGCAATGAGTCTGGGGGTGTTCTGGGGGTCTTTGATGGTTTTATGATGGTTTATGACCCCTCCTCTGAATGCCCCATGGATGTGGGTGGGTCTGTGTAAGGCAGGGTGGGTGTTCACTCCCTCTGTCACACACCCAAAATCTCTCCTCCCCCCCATCAAACTGAGCCAGAGCTGATTCTTCTCCCCAGCCTTGGTTAGCTCTCCTAGCACCTCTCTTTAGCTCTGGACTGTGACACCACCTTTACCTTTGCTCAGGTTCTCATCAGGCACATTGAACAGGCCTCTGGTGGTCACAGCTTCTCTAAACAGTTTTGCTATAATGGCAAAGTCCTTTTTTAAGAGTGTTTAACCATGAACCTTTTCAGTCTCTCAAACCAAGCCTGACAGAGTTCAGGAAGCATTTGGATAATGCTCTCAGGAACAAGTTGTGATTCTTGGGGATGTCCTGTGGAAGACCAGGAGTTGGACTTTGATGGTCCTTGTGAACTCCTTCCAATTTGGGATATTTTATTCTCTTATTAAGGGATTTTCAGTGCTTGGGAGAAGACCTCAGCAAAAATGACTGTGGGGTCCTCAGCCCAGCTGTTTGGGTGTATTAATGCTCTTTCCTTCTTCTCCTCTGCCACGCTTGTCAGGTTTAGCCACCATCACCTTCACCATCACTGTGGTGAAACCCAAAGTGCTGCAGCATTTCAGGTCCTCTGTAAAACCTGATTTGGTGCAGAATCCCATAATCTTTTGAAACATCCTATCTCCAGAGGGTGTTGTGGGGTCCAGTGTTCCCATTGAGTGCCTGCTGCTCCTCAGATTGAATTTGAAGTGTCAAATTTTACTGTAAATCACCAAACAACTGAAGACCTGCAGTGAGAGAGGTTCTCTGATTGAGGCACTCAGGTGCTGCTTGCAGCTGAGTCACTCAGGCTGCAGTGGCACCAAAACAAATGTACAGAACAGCGTGGAGTTGGATCAAAAAACATTTTGTAAAATCTGGGTTTTTTCCTCCTTGTCTTTTAGAATTAGAGGGAATTTTCATTGTAAAAAATAGGGGAGCATCTTTTCATCTTTTCAGTCTTTGCTCTCATTACAAGGTTAGTTTGACTTGGAGTTCCCAGTGCTGAAATTCTTGTAATTGCATCTTGCAATTTTTAAGTGCATAGCAAAGTGGGGTTTCTGTCTTCATCAAGTACATTTGAGTTGGTGAAATACAGAACAAATAGCATTTATAAATCTGCATATATATGCCATTTTATGACTTCTACTTGTTTAATTCACATTTTCATACTGCAGTCACAAAAGATAAAAAAATGACAGGGATGGAAGATATTTTGTTCACACCAAGCTCTTCCGTCAAACAGACAGAAAGATACTAAAAAAATATATATGTATTCCAATGCCTGGAAGTTGAAAGTCACCACATTCATATTAGAAATAAAACATGCATCTTTAAAGAGAAAGCATATATTTATTGTATGATTTATCTGGGATTGTGAAAGATTCTTCTTCCCTGGAAGATTTCCTCTGAGTTAGATGAATGTTGTGTGTAGTAGAGATACTGCATTTGAAAAAAGGGACTTCTTGGGAAGTCTTATGGCTTGTGCTAAAAAACAGATTAAAAATTATGAAAATGGTTCATTTTTCTGCTGAAATCAATCAGTGCATAAAGTCCATTAGTTTTGAATATTACTCTAGCTTCTTTTGCCACTGGTGGCTGTCAGCTCTGTTTGGAAGCTGTCTCCAACCTCAGACCTGTGATTACTACATTTGTGAAACCATAAATCCAGAATCTGTCTTTCTATCTTCCAGCTCAGAGAAATGAAGTCTCAGACTCTGTTGTCTTGGAAACAATGTTTTAAATATCAAGGTCCTGTTAGTTTTACACAAAAATCAGAATTGTTCTGTATGTGTAGAAGGCCTTGCTAAGAGTAGTCCTTTAAGTCAGATTCAATATAATTTTCTTTTTTGTACTTTTGTGTCTAAACAAAAGGGAAACCCTATTTTGTACAGGCTGCATCTCAGGGGACCAGCTAAGACATGGCAATGGTGCAACAGTGAAAGAGTGAAAATGTTTGAAACTGAAGCATACAGACAAAAATTAACCCCACTTCTTCACCCTAAAGCAAAATGCAGCTGTTTGGGGAAGAAAATGAGGGGGAGAAAATTCACCACACTTGACACCATGAAAAGAGTGAATCTGAAAGATCACTTTGAATTAGATCTCACTTGTACAGAGGGGAAATAGGAAGATGTCTTGTGATTGTAGTAAATTGCTAACAGTTGCATTGCTTGCCCTTTTGGTTTGCACTACATTGTCTCCAAGTTCAACATTTATACCCATTAAATTTCAGTCTTTTAAAGACCACAGATTTTAAGATTATGAATGTCAGACAGTAACAGCAATAAATTTTTTTCTGGCTATTTCTTCAAGAATAAGTCCTTGCATAGAATTTTCAGAATATTTTTTTTGTTTTAAGAGGCAGCCTCATGTCCTTGCTGGTAACCGTGCTGAGATGTAATATTTTGAATATTACATCTTTCCTTCAAGTCTGACTATGAAAGACTAGGAAAGGACTGCATATTATGTTTTATAATCTTATTTCTAAAAGTGGAGACAGAAGAAACTAAGAGTATATTTGGGTTGTGAAAAGGTGCTGGTTTTACAATGACCAGTGAAACTGGCTCATTGAGTGGACTTGGAGGATGGTTTATAGAAGCTCTCCACCCTGTTCTTGTTCTGAACAACAAAGCCCAGGCAGATGAAAAGCTGAGCCTTGTGATAGAAAATACTCTTTGCTCAGGGAGTTGTAGGATTCTCTTTGTAGCTTGCTTGTTTATGACAGATTTTAAGGTCTCATTGTGCCCTCAGGCAGCTGAGCAGAGGAAACAGAGATTAAAGGTGATTGGAAAACCAGACCATTGGTCATTATAATGATGGGCACCAATCCTTCTCTTTTACCAGTGACAGTAGAGAGAAGGTAAATTCATTTTTCATCTAAACTTCTTCTCCTGCCTGTCCTGTTACACCCTCTCTTTGTGCATGCCTCTCTTCAGAGGTGCAGACCGAGGCTCATTACCACACTGTCACACTTGGTTATTCCTTCCTCCAGCGCTCAGCATCAAAACACGTATTTAATTCATACTCTTCCAGTCAGACGAAGATGGCTGTGTTTTACTCTCCCCATCCTGTGCACTTCACTGTGCAGCTACAAACAGTGATGTGCACTTGGTGTTGGAAGCCAGGCTGGAACAGAAATATCACCAGAAGACTCCTCTGCGTTACGTTAGAGGGTTTGGAGCCGTTCCTAGAGACTGAGCATCCTCCAGACAGAGCTGTAATGACAACTGGCAGTGATTAGCACCTCTGCTAGAAAACTTGACGTTGCCTCCAAGCAGCAAATGCCAGCCTGGGTGATTTCTTCTGTAGTGCTTTGGCCTTCTGGGCTGTCACTGGGGGTGATGGGTGTCCAGTGAGGTGAGGATTTCTCTGCAGTTACTGTGGTTTTCTTTTCCTCTTACCTTTATCATGTATGGTACCCACAGAACTCACTCATGGCCATGATGCTATTCAACCATAAAATGGAATATAATCTTCCTTTTAAAGATTCCATTTTTTTGCACCATCTTTATTAAATATGGTACTAAATTGTGATTTTAGTAAGACTGTCTCTTTGTATATAAGGACATTTCTTTTTCTCCAATTTTTTTGCTAGAAAGTAAAAAAAACCCAAATTAACAGATCCATCAATTAAGTTCTGTTGTTTTTTTTTTATCCCTCCTTCCAACATTTTAAACAATCTGAAGCCTGAAAATACATAGCTTGATTTAATCAATCTTCCAAGAAACCCTCCCATCACTTTGGTACCAGCAGTGGAGGCATCCTGATCTCAGCAGGGGGATGAGTCAAATTCCAAAGCTCTGTGTATGAAAAGGACTATGTGAACTAACAAGATTACACAGATCATAAATTTCATGTTTTTGTTCAAAACCAGTTGACATAATTTACAATTTCTTTCAATGGGAAATATCTTATTTGCTTTGATAAATTTTTCTTCCAGGATGTTAGTTGCTTTTTCCCAGGTATTTACTTTCTCTTTTGAAAATTACATGAAGCTTCCAGTAACATAATAGTGTTAGTGTCCATTTATATGTGAAATAACATTATTTTGAAATACTACATTCCAGTTGTTAGTGTTTCCAAAGGATATTTGTTCCTGGAACTGCATTCATCTTGTTAACAGAGTTAAGAGAAATTGCAGCAAGAAAAGTTGTGGCAAGGTAATGACAAATGCCATTTGTAAAGAAAACTAGGCTTGAAACAATTTAATTTTTAAGACAATTCAATTTCAGTTCCTGACTGCTGGGGCAGACAAGTTCATTTCAGAGGAGAATGGAACAGCATTTCCTGGGCAGGTAGTCAATGAAATAAGAGCTCACTGTGCATAGGACTTGGTCTGTGTCCTTTTTAAGCTTATCATCTCTTTTTTGTGTCTTTCTCTCCTGTGTCTCTCTCTCTGCAGACCCCTGAGGAGCTCGAGGACGACTCAGACTTTGAGCAGGAGGATTATGATGTGCGCAGCCGAACGAGTGTCCAGACTGAGGATGACCAGCTCATTGCTGGCCAGAGTGCAAGGGTGAGTACAAACCCCACATGCCCCCAGTGAGCTCCAGCAGGGACCAATAAAAACTCTGCCTCAGAAAGCAAAGGCAGTGATTTCCAGTCCTCAGGGTCGTTTAAGAAAGGATGGGACCTGGCTGACAGAGATGTTGAAGGTTTTTTCGTGTCAAACCTATTTAAGTAACATTTATTGAATGATCTTGAGGCTTTTGTGGTGCCTAGTATCAGCTGCTTGCTCCAGCTAGTGCTGGAAGAGGAGGCTTTGCAGGTTTGGAATGTGCTGAAACCGTGGGAGTAGTCAGCAAATTAAAAAAAAAAAATAAAAAAATCCCATCAGGGCACCATGTGCTGTATCCAGAGAAATCTTACATTAGTCATGTTTCCCAGTGTGCAAACCTGTCAAGAAGATCTGTTTAAGCTACTGAGTAGTCCCTGTAATTTAATTGTAATTGAAGACATTTGCTACTGAGTCAATGTAATTTTACCAGGGTAATTACATCATGATAAACTCCAGTCACTGTGATTTGTGACCTCAGCTTGTGCATGGGGATTCCAAATTAAGCTGAAGAGTGCTTCAGGGGTCACAGGTGCTGGGGAAGTGAAGTCTGTTAACACTCAGGAATATTCCTGTTAACACTCAGGATTATGCCACCCTCTGATCAATGTTTACCTTTTACTGAATAGGCTTCTCAGCTCAGATTATTAAAAAAAAATTCAGAATATAATTTTATGCATCATGAAAATATATTGGACTGGAAAGAAAGGTTTTTTTTTAAAGAAAAGCCTTTAAACATTTTCTAGGAGAGAACCAGTGGGAAACTGGGAATTATCTGAATGATTTTCATGGCTGTTGCACACAAGTCTGGTTTGTTCTGATGTGCTAGAAGTAAAACTATGGACTAAATAAAAAGCATCTTCCCCACACACTCAAACACCAGCAAAAGTTGGTAACTGGAATGAGGATTTCTTACCTTGGAGGCTGGAAGAGGATTTGTAGGGCTGAGAACCTAAAGATCAAAAGGCAAAGATGCTGCAAAATCTCAGAGGACCAGGACACAGGAGTTTTCAGCTGCTGTAGGTTGGGGCTTGGCACAAAGGTTTTACATCCTGAAAAGAAAGATTAGAGTAACAAAAATCTGAAAGAAGCTTACTCAGAGGTGTGGGCGAAATTCAGGGCATGGATCCAGTGAAATGGGCAGAGATTTCTTTTTGTCTTGAAATTATTTCCCTGAATATAGATATAGATGGTAAATAAACCATACCATGTATCAGAAAAACTGGAATTTTATCTGACATCCCTAAGGCAAAAAATTCCAGGATTCCTTCTTGAGACACTGGGGACAGAACTGTTCTGGATGTAGCTGACTATCTTTTGTGATTTTTATATTTTAAAGGGCATGAAGTCCTGTTTGAGATATTCAAAGTATTGACTACTAAAGCAATCTCAGGTATAACAGAAATAAGATACAGTATAGATTATTTTGTCCAATTTCACAGCCTTTCTCATCTTTTTGGTTACATTTAGGACTGGGTAGCATGTCATCCTTTCTTGATGTGAAACCCAAGTAAAGACTGCAGTAATTTTTCTTACTAAGAGTCAAGTTCACCTGGGGATTTAGGAATCTTAAATTCTATTACATTTATTGTGGTTATTATTATTGCTGCATTAAAAGCCTTGTGCTTTGATCAACTCTACACTGTATAAGCATAATATATCATAAAGACAGCTTCTGAATAATACAGACTTAAATGTGGCACAGGAAGCAACAAATCCCAAAAACCTAAAAGGGAAACAAGCTAAGCAGAAGCTGCCCAGTTCTCAGTCTGGAGAGTGCTCAGCAGAATACAATCTTACCTGAGCCTTTTCTGGGGAAAAGATGCAAAATACTTTTATTTGCACAATATAATGGATTTGTTTAATATGCTGACTCCATAAGGCTGTTAGTGTTCCAGTAGAAAGACTTGTGCTGGTCTTCAGTAGAAATAAAACTGGAAATTATGGGCTGCATTTGCTATAGGATATGGCTGCTTTGAAAGCACATCAGCAGCTGGAGCAGAAATATTAAAGCACTGTTTAGCAGTTTAAAGAGTGTTCAGGTGAAGATGCTACTTGAAGAAACCACAGGCAAGTCATACAGATAAACTTCCCAAATTTCACTACTCCTATCACATTCTCTATAACTTAATTCCTCAGTTCTGTTGTTTTGTGTGCATTTTATATATTTATTTATTAGCTTGACTTACACTGCATTTTTCTGTGCAAAGACTATTATGTTAACATTTGAAACTGCTGAGTTATATTGATAAGGCCTAATTAAAACTCGTCTTGAATTTTAATTTGATTAACTTGCAAATTTCTCATTCTCTGATCTACTGTTTATAACCCTTTTTAATTTCAGTTTTGGAAAAGGTCAATTATGAATTTTTAAAAGCCAAGAGCATTTTAAGAATATGTAGAAAAAGACTTCAGCTGATTGAAAGTGACATAAACAAGAAAAAAATGTAATGACACTTAAATGTGTCACACCCCATTAAATGCATAATGTGGTCTTCAGAACCCCTAGAGCCAAATAGTAGCTTAACTTGGAAATCATTATTCAAAGTGTCCATTTGATCTTCAGAAGTAATTATTATCATTTTTGTGGTTTTTTTTGGAGGGGGGCAGGAACTTTGTGCTTTGTTCAGGCTGAAGCAGATCAGTACCAACCTGTTCAGTGCCTTTTTGCATCTCTTCCAAAAGAAAATTGCAACACTAAATACCATTAAAAGATATGTTTGTTACAATTCACTTCCAATGTATTGTCTTGTGTGTCATAGCTTATTTTAATGTTCTGTTAATCTGAAATCCTCTGTTTCTGACAGAGCATGAGACAAGGGGAGACACAGCAATTCTGTCTGCCTTTTCCCATAAATGTCACTCGTTTTATTCTTCCTCATAACTGAGATTTAATCCTCCTTTGTCAACTGGTGAATAATCACAACATCATAAATGTAAATTTTATCATCTTGAAAGTGCAAGAAGAGGCATAAACATGCTGTGAATGTGCTTTTGCCTGTCCTGACAGAAATCAAATGCCTACAAGATTTTGCTTGGCATCTTCAACTCCCATAAAAAGAAACTCAAGCTGTTGGGACCACTGGAAAGATCCAGTTTGTAACTTCTTTTTCTTCATGTCCAAATCCTGTTCTTTCTCCAGGCTATCATGGCTCAGCTGCCTCAGGAGGAGAAAGCAAAGATTGCTGAGCAGGTGGAGATATTCCACCAGGAGAAGAGCAAGCTGGATGCAGAGGTGGCCAAGTGGGATGACAGTGGCAATGACATCATCGTGCTGGCCAAGCAGATGTGCATGATTATGATGGAAATGACAGATTTCACCAGGTAAGGACAAAATAACCCCAGCTGAGGAGCTCAGATGTGCCACATCTTCCTTTTCTGCTTGACTGGTACCCCTTTGAGATGATTCTCTGTGGTTTTGGGGATGCAAAGCCAAGGAAAGCTCATCATAGACACTGCCCTGGGTATTTATCCAAATGGGATTAATCACATGAAGTTTTTGTGCTATTTGCAAGTCTCTTTTATTTGCAGATCATTTTGTATTTCAGCAGCAAAGTTAGTCTGTGACCTTACAGACATTCCAGTGACATTTCGTTTAGTACCCATCTAAATGCATGTGCCTCTCTGAACTTTCAACATTTCAGCACAATTTGTGTCAATCAAAAATAATGGCAAAACTATTTATATCATCTGACCACTGAACTTCCTTCCAAAAAAAATCCCAAACGAAATGAAACTGGATTGATCTAATGCTTTGTGGGAGTCAGTCTGCAATGACTTTTTTATTTTTGCTTTCATTTCTTTTCTCTATTGATGTCTTGTTCTCTAATTGCAGAGCATCAAAAGGTCATTCATTAATGATACAATGTAAACAGAATTATTGTCATTAATTATGGTCATATTGTTAATCACACCAGGGAGAATGGTTTACAAGAGTCTTTGAATTCCAGATCATCGTAGTAAATTAAATTTTGTTCAGTGTTTATTTATAAAGTGGGTTCAAAAGTTTAAATGGTATTTATCAAAATGTGATTACACAAAACAGGATGAAAAATCATCCTGGTTTTCTTCAGGATTAAAATCAGACTTCCATTTATTCAACTCTTTGTGTTGCCCCATCCCTGGAATTGTTCAGGGCCAGTTGGATGGGGCTTGCAGCAGCCTGGGAATGTGGCAGGGGGTGGAACTGGATGGAGAGGATATTTTAGAGAATTCTGTGTTACTTTTGTATTTGTATTGTCTTGGTGTCTCTGATCCTTCTGCCAGCAAAAAATAGAGTACAGTCTGCTCAAACAGTGTCATTGTGTCATGGAAGGAAGAAATGAGGGCCTAAAGCAGCAGCCCAGAATATTCACAATTTCTGCAACCTCCTGGACAACCTTTGATATATTGAACATGAAATGGAAAGTTTTATAATTATATTTTCTAGCATCAAAAGAAAAAAACTAATTTGAGAATGAGATAAAAACTACTGACACATTTGAAGTACATTAAAAAAAAAATCAAAGTGCACCTCTGTCTGCATCAGATTCAATAACAAGTTGTTTAATATATTCCATTAAAACAGAAACAAGCCTTTCACACCTCTTTGGTTGGCTGTAACCTCAGCAGTGTTAGAATAGAGTAATTTTTCAAATGCATGGAGTTTGTGACAATCAGAACTGCTCATGTAATGTAGATGCACATGAGGTCACCAAGAAGTATTTTTGCTGCACTTTAAGTTCACCTGAAGTGGGATACTTGTGTTTCATCTGTTTAAGGTGGTAATGAAAGTCTGGAAAGAAGATTAAAATGGAAATATGTTTCAGCATGTTATTCTTGCCATTATAGATAAAAAAAATTCCAAAAATAATGCTTAGAAAAAATGTGTTCTGTCCCATTAAAAAAAAAAAAAAGTTTGATCATATTGTGATTTGCCACATTAAAGAATGGAAAATGAAATCGCTTCCAGCTGTGACTTTCTCAGGAGCAGCAGCAATTTTATTGGTACAAGCAGGATTAAAGTTTTGAGTCTGAAGCAAACTCAGGAAAGTCTGTGGAGACCTTTTCTCTTAATACATTTTGGTAGCTTTAATGATTAAATCAGAGTTTTGTGCATCATCTTAAAAATATAGCTAAAGATCAGGCTTAAAGCTATATATATATATTTTAAGTGTAACATTCAAGTGTGTAACATAATAATTATGCTTCACCTCTCTTTATTTTCCAACAAAAAAATCTACCAAAAAAAGGCTTTATAAAATGTGACAGTCTTGCCCTAGACATGATGGGCTGAACATTTAGCACTGGCTTGGGAATCACATAGTTTTGAAATAGTTGTGTATTCCAGGAACAACACTGGCTTAATGAGCACTTAAAAATGCATATACTATTAAGTACAGCTCATGTGCTTGAAGGCACCATCGGACTAAATTGCCAATGAGGCATTTTGTAAAGGAGAGGAAATACAGCAGACAGATTTCTTAATCAAGCTGTACTATAAAGTACTTAAAAGGCAAAATTGTAATAAATTAAGAAGACATTTGTGTTGCTATTTTAAAATCAAGCACTGAACAGGGTCACTAAAACCGTTGCCTTTCGTGATTTATTGAGATTGTGGGTAATTGTGTTTCACAGAGGGAAAGGCCCCCTGAAGAACACATCCGATGTCATCAATGCAGCCAAGAAGATTGCAGAGGCAGGATCCAGGATGGACAAATTGGCACGGGCAGTTGCTGATCAGGTAGCCCCAGAATGAGCTGAAACACAACATAACCTCTGTGGATGAGTTGCCCTTATGCAGGAAAAGGCTGTCTCACCAGAAAATTACCTGTTGAGAGTCTGGATCCTGATCTTCCCATTGGGTAGTCCTTGGTTCTTCTAGACCCATCAGCATTTTGCAGAATAGGAAAGGCATAACTGAGTCTCTCCAAAGCTCAGAAATGTTAGACATTTAGAACTAGATAGAGGCTCTTTCAGGTTGGAAAAGACCTGTGAGATATCACATCCAAAATGTATTTGCAGTTAAAAAAGCAGTAAGGATTTGTAGGCTCCATTCCCTTTGCCAAGTGCCTAGGAATCCTTAGATCCTTTTCAGTTCATTCTTCCAGCAATTTTCCCTTGATTTGGCACTTTACTCCTTCCAGGTTCTCTGGCTCCCTATTTTCTTGTTTGCCTCAGTGTACTGTGCATGTTGTGGGGTCTGTGTCCTCACTTCCTTTACAAAATCCATATCACAGCTGGACAGGTGACTTTGCTGAATGTATATTTTCAGATTGGATTATCTATTCATCTGGAGAGCAAGAGGAAGAATCATGTTAAAAGTCAAGGGCAGAATTTCAAATCCAGGTCCTACATAGCTAATTTTAGATTCAGGAAAATTAAATTTCACTATTTTTCCCTTTGTAAATATCCTACAGTTTCTTTCATTTCATTGTCATCAAGAGAAAATTTGCTGGAAGTGGGAACTGGTAACTTCTTTGCCTCTAGTCTTTCTCTTCAAAATAAAAATGTCATTTTCAAGTAAGGGTGTGACAGTGTGTAAATCACCCTGCCATGGAATATGGGCCAGAGTGGCAAAAACCCCAAAGCTGCCCATTTTCCTGTAACCTCAGAAATGTTTGCTTTAGGTCTTCTTCAGAAGCAGCATTTTTCCTGTAGTTAACCCATTCCAGTCCTTCAAATGTAGCATCTGTTCATTTTAACACAAAAAAGAAGAAATCCATCTGTCAGCTGATGAAATTCCTAGTCTGCAGTATTTGCAGAGGTGGAATATTTTAAAGAAAGAAACAGAAGGAGACTTGTTATGCCTTGAGTCACATTTTAAATTTCAGAGGACTGTAACCCTACTAATAAACAGTGAAATTATTTTGAGAATTAAGTATTTTTTCTAATGCTTGCACTTTTAATGATATTTCACAGAACTCTGGAGACCCTCATGCAATATAAACTTTTTGTGGACAGTTGCATTTTTAATTATTGTTCCATTGAAGGAGCCCTTATACTTTTTCATTCCAAGGTATTTATATTTAAGGCCTTGACAACTCTGCAGATGTATTGCTTTAAATTTATTCCTTTCAGTTCATAGGCTTCAAGAATTGAGTAAATATTTTTATATTAAATTGGCACTGGTAGGAAGAAGAGGTCTTTTAGGGATTAATGCATGAAAGGTGTGGCAACTGTCTGAGGAAGAGCAGCTCTATGGAATCTACAGTGAAGCTCCAGCTTTGTTTATTATTAGTTTTAAAGGGCAAGGAGAAAGTCAAGTGACTCCTTTTGGGATTATAGACAACAATATATCCCAACTACTTCACCATGAACTCATTCCTTGCCAGCATTAGGTGCTGGAGCCAGAGCAGTGATCTCAAGGTAGGAGCTGCGATGTTGATTCATGTGCATTTAATTCTATAATTTTTTCTTGAAATGCTCTGATAATATTTTTTCTTTTTTTTTTTTTAATTGAGTATAAACTCTGTAAGGTGATAAAAAGGCATATTTGGAATATTTGTTCCCCAAGCTATGCAGGAGAATTGTCAGTCAGACTTTACTGGGTAGCCCCAAAGAGTATTTATTGGAGACATGCTGTTAGCAGAGGACCCTTTTAGCTCTGTTTCATCAGAGTGAATTACTGAGGTCTGTTCTCCTGAGGCAAGACTTTGAATATTAACTACGAAGGTGTTCTTTGTTATGCTGTTGATATTGTGAGGGATGATTCAGTTTCTATTAGGAGTCCCAGAGACTCTGAATAAATTGTACTGGGGCCCTTTCAGGTTCTATTGATTATGAAACCCTCACAGCACATTCGACCTAATCTAACCCTCTGAACATCTGCACAAATCCAGGGGACCTGTCAGAGAGACAAGAATTGGGGTAACCACTCAGAACTGGGTTTATCTGGACATTAACTGCTCGATATTGGATGTTAACTTGGATGTCCAGCAGGCAACCTGGAGTTTCAAGTGAAACCTGGTCTTTTGGCTGCTCAGTTCAATTCCACAAATTAATGCAGAGCATAATTTTAAGTTATTATTTTCATAATGCTGATAAAGAGGGTTCTCATTTTTCAGAAGGGTAGAGTGCACCTTTAGGTTGCAATTCACAAATCTTGAGTTAAATGAATGGTAGAATTTGATTTTTCACATTTTATCCAGTACCTCATGTATAGACAAGGTGGGATAGATCTACCTAATACACGCACACTGCCACTATCTGATTACTTTTCTCTGATCTCATGAACTCAGCTCCATCTAATCAGTATTTGTGTTGTGTGCAGTGCCCAGACTCAGCCTGCAAGCAGGATCTGCTGGCCTACCTGCAGCGCATTGCCCTGTACTGCCACCAGCTCAATATCTGCAGCAAAGTCAAGGCAGAAGTTCAGAACCTGGGAGGAGAACTCATTGTATCAGGGGTAAGCTGGGATTTGAGTTTAGCCATTTGTTTCCCATGTAGCACTTGGAAGGGAGCACTTTTGATTGCAATAATGTACAAAACAAAAATTCACTGATTCATAAGCAAGTTGGTTTTTTTTCAAATTCTATCACCATTATTCCAGGCCTTACAATAACTTGTGTAGAGCAATTTGATTTTCCAATTACCCTTTGTTTATACTAACCTTGTAAAATCTTCATTCTTCCAAAAGAAAAGTAATTTCATAGCCTAGAAAGTCATTGCCAAGCTGTGAATATTATAATTATTTGGAGCTTTTGTATATTTGCTCATTATAAATCTTCTTTCCTTTGTTAGTACTGGTAATTTCCTTCCTCTGTGCAAAAGCCAGCTCTGTATGAAGTGCATATTGTTAAGATGGTGATGACTAATGGGATTCATTCACTCAGGTTCCAATGCACACTAGGTTTAGCAAAAGACTCTGGAAGGCCAGCAAAATATTTTAAATTTTGATGCATATGCTGTTTTGAAGTACTATTGCAAGCAGAGTGATTATATACCCTAATACCACCCAGTTATTGCAGTTATTTTCAATGAACACTACAAACTTCTTACACAAAACTTTTTGTAGAAATAAAAACAGGCAGCAGTAATACTATAAGCATTGAGTTTTTTTACATTTTTAAAATATATTTTTTTTCCTTCTCCTCTGTTGGCCTTTGAGCCTCTGGGAGTAAGCTAGAACCAAGAAGAAGCAGTGACTGCTCTTCATGATTTCTTTTCTTTCACGCTAGTTTAGCCCCATGACACCTCTGTTATCCTCTAACTCAAGTACAGACCATATGTATGTAAATGTGTAACATATTCCACTCTCCTGAGTGTTTTCAAAATGATAGTGATGTGTGAGACCCAAGATGCTCAAAAAAAATTGTTTCCAAACATGGTTTTGAAAAAGCACCCTTTCATTGTTTAAGCCCAATCAAGTATGAAGATTATTAGGACAACAAACTTGTGCCCTTCATTCCATCCATGATATTCCCCAGTGGCATCACTGGCCTTCCTCAAACATATCAGAAGTCACAGAAAGTGTTCTCAGTCACGTAACATTTTTATATATATATATTTTTTTTTTTTTTTTGCAAAGCACTATAGAAGGTCTTAAACATTTGCCAGGCTTTCTTGGATCAGGCATTCTGAAGTCATATACACAATCCTAAAAGGAGCTGCTTAAAGGTTCCTGTATCTGTCCTGCAATTGGTCTTCACTTCTTGACGTATGTACGTATGTAATTTTAATACCTTGATCTTCCCACAGCAATGAAAAGATCCTCTTCCATTTTCCTGACACCAACGGCGTGATCTGTCCTTGTATCACTGACAGCTATGCCGCATCGTAATTGCTACGATCTTTTCTTACCTCCTGCCATCTGGGTCCAGCCTTTCATACCCATTGATTTGTCATGTTCATCTCTCTAAAACAATTCCCCGAATCAGTGCTTCTCCTGGCTTGGCTTTTGTGGTTGTGTGTGTTTCTTTTTTCGAGTCTCTTTATTCAGTGTTTGTGGATGCTGAATAAGCCATTGTGAACCTTGCGCATCTCCTCGTTCCTGGAACATCCCCATCCGTTGTGGAATTATAAGTGGCCAAACCGCTTGAGTTCATCATTCCAGTCTGGCATTGTTGGCACCCGCTGCTTCCCAGGCTCCATCACCATTGTCTTTCTGTTTGGTGGGGTTTTCACAGTCAGTGTCAAAGGCAAAACGAGCTTCAGCCACGGAAATTATTTGGGTCTGTTCCAAAGACTCGGTAAAACTGACCTACAGAAAATTTGAAGGTTGCCCAGCTTGCTTCTTCTGCTGGTGCTCTGAGCAGGAGGAGGTGTAGTGAGTTGAACTCCTGTGCATCCCTTTGTGAGAGCATTATCTTGTGATCTGACACGACCCAGTCAGTGCAGAGCTTTCCTGACAGTGTTTTCTGAGCTGTTGATCTTCAGGGTGCTGGGTACTGTATGCTCCTTTGCTATCCAGAGGTCTGGTATCCAAGTGCACATCCACATCTGCTTGTCTACTTGCTGCTTCTGCTTCCATCTTCTTCTTCATTCTCTCTTGGATAGCCAATTACAAATAAACAGTATTTTATTTATACTAAAATGAAATACCATTATTTGGCAACTTGCATACAGTACAATGTTAGAAGTACTATAGAAATCCAGAACTCAAGCTTCCCAACCTATGACTACAGAAGTAAGTTTCTGTGATTGTGCTATATTTAAATGTTTTGATGTGAATATCAAGCACCATGATAATTATTACAATATTATAATTTACTACTGTGTTTACAAAGAGCCACAAGACAATTCAGATTGATTCAAAAGATGATTTGTGATTCAAAACTATTATGGGGAATAGGATCTCTGCTTGAATTTTTTCGTTATTAAGAATATTAATCAATATTTATAAATGAAATGAATGTATGCATATGTATGTTTGAATCTTTGTGTGGGTGTATGCATATTTATATATAAAGAAAAGAGACATAAAACCAATTAAAAGCAAAAAGACAGATGAAAGCCACCCCACAGTTCTTACAGTTTTGTTAGATAAAAATATGTTGCAACAACTTCAAAACTACTGTGTACATAACATTTAATGTGCCGTATGTCTTTTGATGAAACTTCTATTTCTTATTTTTTCCCCAGAGATTCAGTAGTTCAGTATGGTTTACCTCTGAAAATAAGCATAAAGCTGATCTTGTTTGCTTTTTCCTCTATAGATTGATATGATTCTAGCATAGCATATGAAGGGTCCTTTTTGGCATCAGTGACTTTGCTGCAAATAGGAAAAACAGATCAAAAAGTAAGGAAATGTCACAGTCCTGAATTGTAAATTATTTCAGTAAAAAACCCACTGTTATTTTCCCCTTTTCTTTCTCCCATTCCTTTTCCCCTCTGCTCTTTTTTCTCTTTTGATCTTTCCCATCAGACTCCCTCCATGCAAGGATTAGCAAATTTATTTTTTTACCAGTTAAGCAAAACCTGGCAATTTGGAGTTAGCACACATCAGCTAATTCCTTAGTAATATTATGAGGGCAAAGACAATTTAGACTGTCTGTTGACTTGGCCCTTTATGATCCAAGGTGAGACTCTTAATTCCTGATTCCAATGGAGTTTTGAAAAGTAAAATAGAAAACCCTGATAACAGTTCTTCAGTGAGTAACCCAAAAAATGATTGCAGGGAAGAAAATAAGCAAAAATTGTAAGGAGGATGTTAGACAAAAACAGAAAAATAAGTTAATATAAAAAATTAAAAATATTTTAAAAATATTTCTAACTGTGTAGATGATAACTTTGTTCCTAATAAAACTCTCTTTGACCTTGGTCCATAAACAGATACACGTTTCTGTAATTTTAGATTTCAATATTCAATTTCTAGTTCCCCTCTGAGAATAAACAACCTCCTTTAATGAAATTACAGAGTAAAAGCACTTCAAAATAATTTGCTTTGTCTCTTGCTTTGGTTTATTTAAGGTAATGCATATTTGCTTCATAATCACTTGCAGTATTGTATTGGAATGAATCCTCTGAGGTGCTGAGAGTACACTGCTCTCAGTGAAGTAAATCCCATTTACATATACTTAGCTCTTGCTGATGGCCTTGCCTTTTTGTGGAGCTACTTTTGCTCAATAGAGTTGCTTTTAATGATGTTTCTTATTTGGATAAAAAAAAAAAAAAAATCAGACTTCTAACTCTAGGGCTGCTTTATTTTTCTAGCATTCCTGTCTGCCTCTTGTTAGCAAGAGAATTACAATAAAACAAATCTATATATTCATTTCCTATTCCAGAATAAATATCCACTTGTTCTGTTTACTGCTGCTCAGAAGCTGATCAGCTCATTTACCTACTATCCATTTAGGCTGTGAGCTTGCATTTTTTAAAATTCTTGTTTATGTTGGTAGATTTGCAACAGTTTTTCCTGTAGAATTAGATCGAGCAGAATTGAAGAAAATCCCTTATTCAAGGCAGCTCCTTATCATGTTCTGGTTTGATTTAGAGCCCTACAGATAAAATCAGTTGTATTATCAGAAAATATGACAGTCTTAAACTCCTGAACCAGACAGATATGCAGTGTCATACACAGTAGCAGCCACATGCCTTTGAACACTGTCCAAATGTATGGAATCAATAGCTAAAGCACACTCCAAACATACACTTTAGCTGGATCCAGTTCCCAGTTATTTTCAAAGTCCTATTTATCTTAATATAATAGGCTCAACTGTGATACCCAGAGAAGGATTCCTATATTCTGTTGAAGATACTAGACAGTGTAGCTAAGACTGTGAGTTTATCAAGGAATTCTTGCTTGGTGAATCGAAGTGAGGAGTTTAGCAGGAGCAGGAAGGTGAAAGGGCTGGAGCCACCCCATTAATTTTGGGTAGGACATGACAAAAATTGATATAACACCTGGATTGGGAGGGTGGATACATAACAGCATGAACAAAAACAGATATACTGCAAAATAATTATATGTTTATCTGTGATCAGTGATAAGAGCCAGACCTCATCAAATATTAATGAGCCTCATTATTTATCAGAGAATAACTGAGCATCCAGCAGTTATTTCAGATGAGCTCACCGGCAGTTCCCCTATCAATTCTGCCTATGGATCTTACATCTAAATAAAAATGGTTTAAATGTTCTGCTTTTCTTTTAATTAAGTCTGAATCACTCTAAACTACCTCATACTGTAAAAGCAAGTTGGTGTCGTGTGTGCAGTAAAGTCTCAAGTCACTACATATTAATTCTATACACTCAAAGAAAAATCAGGTAGTTTGAAGTTCACCTGTTATTAAAAGTGAGCAAGCCCATCTTTCATTGAATTTGGATTAAGAGCAGTTACTGAAGAGCCACTGATGGGGTGCTTCATATCCCTGAAACAGAAAGCCTTTCTGGGGTGTTTTCCTTTGGTTTAAAGTTGTCAATCAGAGGGAACTTTTGCATTTAAAACACTTAAGAGAATGGAAAAAGTGTTGATTTGGAGTTTGTTAAACGGAGGAATTTCATTCTCCTGAACCAGGCAAGAATTGAGGATTATGTGAAAGAAAGGCTCCTGAAGGTAGAGCTGGTATTTGACAAAACTGTTGGGTTCTTTCTTGTCAAAATTCTCAGGAGTGCAAAAAGGTTACTCAGTTAGTGAGAAAATTAGTTTGGCTATATATTTATAATAGAAATAGAACAAGTGGCTGACATATCCTTGTCTCTGAACTGTAGACAAGTGGATAAAGAGTTGGCTGCATGGTTACACTCAAAGAGTTGTAGTGAAGGGCTCACTGTCCAAGTGGACACCAGGGACGAGTGTGTTCCTCAGGGGTTGGTGCTGGGACTGGCACTGTTTAACATCTTTGTCACTGACACGGGCTGTGGGATCAAGTGACAACACTGAGCTGTGTGGTGCCACTGGCAGGCTGGAAGGGAGGGGTGTCATCCAGAGGGGCCTGGACAGGCTGGAGATGTGGGCCTGGAAGGACCTGGTGAAGTTCAGCAAGGTCAAGCACAGGGTCCTGCAGCTGGGTCAGGGCCATAATCCCTGACACAAGCAGGCTGGGAGGAGAATGGGCTGAGAGCAGACCTGAGAAGAAGAGCTTGGGTGTGTTGGTTGATAAGAAGCTCCACATGACCCAGCAATGTGCATTGGCAGCCCCAAAACCACACATTCCCTGAGCTGCATCCAAAGCACCATGGGCAGCAGGGAAGGGAGGGGATTCTCCCCATCTCCCTGGAAAATAGCCACAGTATAAGAGGACACAGTCTTAAGCTTGACAGAGGAGGTTTAGGTTGGACATTAGGAAGGATATCTTCCTAGAAAAGGTGATTAGACATTGGAATGGGCTGCCTAGAGGGGTGGTGGAGTCACAGTCCCTGGAAAGGCAAGGCTGGACAAGGCACTCAATGCCATGGTGGTGTTGGGTCATAGGATGGACTCAATGAGCTCAGAGGTCATTTCCAACCTTCAATAAATTAACTTCAGCCTTCAACTTCAGTAATTTAATCCTATGATTCTGTTGAAGCAGAGGGTAAAGAAAAACACTTGGGAAATAATAAGGAAGGAAGCCAAAGAAATAGGAGATATGAAATGTTCAGGTCAAGAAAGACAAACCAAAAGCAAGTTATGAGTGTGAAATCAAAGAATTGCGGTGTTGGGAAAGGACAAAGACGAAGTCAGGATCGTAAAGTTGGTTTGTAAACTCCACAATAGTCTTTATTTTCCTAATATAACAAGCAGGGAGAAAAACCAGAAACCTCAAGGTCTTTGTTTTGACATTGTGAAAAGTCAGCTTCCAGGAAATGAAGGCTGGGCCTGGGTTGTGAAAGTGAGACCTTGCTCTACACTTTATATTCAAGTAGCTCATTTCATCTGCTTTAGGAGACATTAAAGACATGAAAAAAACCAGAAAGATGTTTTAGCTGGACATTTTGGGCTGGAGATATATTGTAGTAACCTCTGCATAAGTGTTTGAATGTATGCAGATATACTGATACATGTGAGGGTGAAATACAGCCACAGTAAGTGTACTCAGTTCCAAAATACGTGGCTATGTGAAGCATATATACTTCTACAGGTTTGGATAAACCTTTACCTGGAACAAATTTCTTTGGACTGAATAATTTAGGAGTCTCCAACTCCTGCTGGCACAGAATGTCCCTCAGTACACTGCCCATGAAGGGACTACCTGCTGATGTGGTAACACAAAACATTTATCATCCTGGCACTGGGTAAATTTACCACTCCTAAAGGATGAAGGAACCAGTGAGTTATGCGGGTTAATCAAAATGAGTGCTGGTAAAATCCCTCATGGTCATATATTCATTATATATGATGTATTTTATGGAAGCTCTGTCTTGCGGCTTTCTCAAAGTTAAAACAGTGAAGAATTCCTAATTATCCTATGAAACGTCTTAAATATTAATTAAAAAAAAAAAAAATAGAAGCATAAATACATGCACCAATAGTGGCTCTAAAGCCATTTGCAATACCTCTCCCAAATACCTGTCAATAACAGGAATTTAGTTAATTATATATAACTTACCTGTTGTAGCCCAGTAAAGGGGGCCAGGAGCTCAGAGAGTTTATGCTCTTGGCTTCCTTGGAGGGATTCAAGCCTGGAGTAGACAGTGTAGCAGCTGAGAAGATCTAATGTTTCAAGTTAAAAGTATACAAGAGTCCTCCAGTGGTCTCTTTTAAGTAATGTTTGTACTGCATTTTGATTCAAGTGAAAGATCCTGCAGGATCTTGTTCCTGTGTCAGGAGTTCACAGGTTTTGTGTGCCTTTGTAAAAGGTGCTGGAATGGATGATAGTGCATATCCTGAGCTTTGGGCATCAGGGGGATCATAACTGTGATCCACAGAAAAAAACTGTGCAGAAGCCCCTGGAAAGGTTAATTTGGTTTTTTTTTAGTGTAGGGCTGTTCCTCCAAAGAAAGTGGATGGTGGCAGACAGAGTTTATGTAAGGAAAGGCAGATGAACAAAGCTCAAGACACAACTGAAAAAGCCAACAAGAAAATATTTTTGGTGCAATAATCTCAGTTCTTTTGAAGCTCCAATTTTTTTTATATAAGGCTATTTTTAGGACTAAGAAAATACCTCATTTTATATGAATGCATGTATAAACACACATAAATATGAAACGATACAGCCTGCATAAATGGAAAGATGTTATCTAGAATTTAATTTGCAAAGCAAAATTACACTGCACTTGTCTTCATTAGAATATATTCATGGAGACTGGAAGCACACACACCATCTATATGTCTGCATTCAGTAGGTTTAAATTTAGACAGGTCGGACTTTTATCCTTATTAAGAAGCATTTTGGCTCTGGGGAACATGCTCTTGTGCTCTATCAAGTGGCTAATATTCATGCATTTTTGAAAATTAAATTTATTGAAATTTCTCATTAGAACAATTTTCTGCAAAGAAAAGCATTTCTGATACCAAACAATATTAAGCCATTTAATTCCTTGAAAACAGTGTGAAATGTTACAGATTCAAGACTGAGACTTGAAACAAATATGATCGTAGAAAAAGGTTAGAGAATTGAAGGAAAAATGTATGTGCTTCATTACATAGCACATTTGCTTTAAAAACATTCAAAGCTTGCCTGCTACAGTAGTTACAGCTTCACTTCAGCCTGTTTTCCTATTCCAGGCCATACTGAATGAGCTGAGAAGAAAATGGGAATATAATGGCTTTGTGATACAGGAATTACACCAGCCCTGCAATAATTAGCAGGGCTCAAAGACCATTCTAACACACCCTAAGATATGGTCCCAAAGGATTATTCCTGTAGGAATTACTATAAAGAGAGGACTTTGGTGCTATCTTATATTCACTTGTTTTCCTTTCTTACTGCCTTTAAAAGAGATGGTTTGGGACCAGGCATCACCATTTTGTATTAAATAAGAATTCCTTTCCCCTGGGGCATTTTCAGTTGGCCTCCCTAATGCACAGCATAGATTTGCTAATAGGTTCATCCCAAGGCCATAAATGAACATGAGGTTTGTTTCTTGCACATGGAATTACGGAGACTAAATTTCCATAATGACAGATTTAACACATAACAGGAGATTTTGGGTTGTGTTTCTTATACAGAAGTACACTTTGTAGTTCTTGTAATTATTTTACTCCTTGAGTTGGAAAGTGGTGACCTTAAATCCCACTTCTAAAAGTTGGAAAGCACTATCAGGTGGTGCTTTTGCAGATATTAAAAGAATAACAACTATAGCACAGGATTATCAGTTACTTTGACTGTAATTGTATTTCTTGACAACCAGAGTTGCAGATGAGTAACACACACATTGAAATACTCACAGAAAAGAAGATGTGCCCTCAAGGGAAAACATCAGCAAATTTTTCCAGCCTGACCAAAATCAACTGCAAATACTGAACAGAACAGTTTATAACAAAATTTTTAATAAAATCCACAAAAGAGATGTTTTCATTAAGTGAGGGAGGTCATAATTGCCTTTAGGAAGAGAGCTAACTGAGTGAGGAAGGTTAAAAGTAGCCTTCCATCTTTAACCTCTGAAATATTTTCTTCCACACTTGGGACATATTTTTATTAAAATTATTATTTATGTACCTCATAGAAGCAAAGGAAGAATAGTTCTGTTATCACATCTAATCTTACAGGAGTGATAAGCAGCTGCTTCAACAAAAAGGGTTTGTTTTGTATAATGTAATTAAGACATTGATATGAAGTCAAAGTAAAACACTATCCAGTATCAGAAAAATCAATCCTAATCTCTTACTGTTAGATATTCTCAAAAGCTTTCTTATAACATCGCTTCTTTCTGATTCTGACACTAATACATCATCAAAACCTTGTGAACTGGGTTACCAGGTAGGTAATAGCATGTCTGGAAACTGAGATGAAGTATAAAAGTAATGTGTCCTAAATCTCATCAAAGATCAAATCAGAATTCTGTAAAACTGGATTAGAGCATCAATATCTGAGCCAAAAGACCGCAGAAACATTTTCATCCCCGTTTTAGACCTGCAACTAGGTCCAACATCTCCATTGTCAATAAATTAGAGAAGTTACAGCTTTTCTCAGGTAGGATGTTCTGTATTTCATCGTTCCTTAACTATGACAGATAATGTACAAAAAGGATTTTCCCACTTATCCATCCCACTGATGCCCTACAGCAGCCAGCCCTCTTTGGGTCAGAGGTGTGCCTGTGTTAAGCTCTCAGAGTTTTTATGATGTGTGTCACTTTGGCATTTTTACATGGCCTTTTCCAGCTCTCGTTTCAATTCCTTACAATCCATCCTTTTTTGCCTTCTGTGTCTGTATCAGTCTGGGTAACATTTCTGCAGGGCTGGTTCTGTGTGCTCACACTTCACAGACAGCACCCAGAGGTACCTGTGTGGTGCCTGCCCTTCCCACCACGAATTCATCCTTTTAAGCAAGAAAGAAAGCACATTGGGATTTTTTTTTCCATCAGATCTTTGAGGTCAGACTAAACATGGACCCTTGCTTGAAGTTGATTTCTGGTACCTGGGTGCAAGTGATTAAATCAATTACTTGACCAGCATTTACAGAGTTTTCTTATGTGGTTAGGCTTAACTTACATCCTGTAAGAAAATATTCAATATTAAAGTCTTCATTTACTGTCTCTTAGCCTTTCCATGCATTCATTCAGTTAATCTTAATTGTGTTCCTTGGAGCATTTGGAAGATTTCTGCACTTTCTTGAATGTACATACATTTTAAAAATGCTTTCATGAGGTGTATTCTTTCTTTGCTTTTATTCAGTAATGTGTTTATGTGCACAGCTTAGTCTTAGCTTTGCTCTTCACTTAATATTCTCTTTATCAACTATAGATATCATACTAAGCAAGTGAAAACAAAATTTCAGGTTTAAGTAGCCCCAAAATACCATCTTGCATATGTTCTGCCACCCAATCTATTGAATTGTTTGTATCACATTATTGTGGTGGAATTTTCCATATTTCTTATCTTTTTGCTGGAGAATATCCTTGGTCATTCTCAGTCTTTCAGGATTTAATTGTGCTTCTTCTATATGTTTCATCCTCATAAAAGACAATTTAATTCTTTATCTCTCTAAACTCTCTCTTTAGAAGATCTTAGAACTGCTGTGTAATTTTTCTGATATATAAAGTTATATCCTCTGAACATCCTTCTCTTCATCAGAAGGAGCAACCTCACATAGGCTTCATCAGGTCTGGTGGTCACAGGAGTTTGAAATATGTTCCTACTTTATTTGGCAAAAACAACTGTGGTGCAGTAGTCAAGCCATAGGTTACCTAAGTTATGAATTCACTGAATACTACTTGGTACTTTTTACCATAAAAGCCTTTAAAAATTGGATTTTTCTCTTTAGCAGGCCATTAGACATAAATATTAATAAGGAATTGATGCAATACAGGGAACCAGAGGAGGTTTTCTTCCTCTTTGTCTTCAAACATGCAAATAGTTTGTAATCAAGAGATGATGTACAGAGAAAATAAATTATGAGCAGCACTATCATCACTTAGCATTCCTCAGCTGCAGCCTAGTTTTGCATTGTGTTCCTGCAGTTACATCTCATCTCTAACAGCCACAATAACTCTTCATTTCGCCCACTGGGCACCCATTTGTTGAGTTTTTAATTCCACAAACGCACTGCTTTAAAGCAACATCTGCAAATACTGCAGGATAACCATGATGATGGGAGTTTTGAAGGTGAAGAAGGAAAATGTTTGACTCTGGTGTTAGGTGGAGTGACTGGTGCTAGACATGAGTCACACACTTCCTTTTTTCAGTAGAAGGAAAGGAGAGAAAAACAAAGAACACACTGACAGAGCAGGGAATGCAATTAGTCATTATTAAGACAGAAAAACTAATCATGATTAGATTACAATTCACATGAACCTTGTAGCCCCAAAAAGCCTGAGGGAAAGCATCAATATTAACTCCATGTAATTATAATACATAACATTAAAAGACATTTAAGGAGTATTTATTTTTTCTCTTCCAAAAGGCAGGCTCTTACACTAGCAGTCTTTACTTGCATAGCCCCCCACTCTCCATTTTATTTAATGGAGTTAGGTGTAGCAGCAGGAAAAAAACTATACTATATATTTTTTTTCAATTTTAGTCTACAGCTAGGTTATTAAGAAAATCCCAGTGGATAATATAAGCAATTATGTTTAGTCCCAAACCTGCTTTTCCAGAATCTGGATGATAAAAATACCATTTACAATAAGGTAGACTGAATATCCCATTTTAAGTCCTCCAGTTTCAGTCCTTGGGATGTTGTTTGAAAAAAAGTGTGCCTCAGCCTGTATAGCTGTCATTGTCTAAAAATTTACATCTTTAAAAACATCACCTCTTTGCAATTTTATTGATATTTCACTTGAAAGTGTGCTCTGTAAATAAATGAATGCCCAGAATTTTTATACTTCCCTCACTTGTTCTTTCAGCACAGTTTGTCAGTTCTCATTTTCAGTGCAAAAAAACCAAATTTCTTTTGCTGACCTCCCCCATGCAGTGGTGTAGGAGGCCCAACCCTCTGGATTACTCTACTCAAGGGTCAATCCACAGGTGTGAGCTGGATGTTTATCCCACATGGGGGAGCACAAATGTAATTCCTGTCTCAATCACCGCAATTTCAGCTGCTAGCACTGGTGTGGATGTTTTTGTGTAGTTTGGCTGTACAAAACCACACATAAAATAGAGTCACTTGGGAATCTGTTGACCAAATTCATGCCCGATCCGATGTCAGCCAGCGTTTAATTGGGATAGAGCTTTCTGTCCTCTCTGGTTGTCATCAAGAGATGCCAAAAACGTTCCCCTTTTGACTGAGCCCCGTGGGGGCAGCAGGCTGAGCCTGTGCTGTGGGAAGGAGTGAGAGGAACCCCCAGCCAGTGGGGTTACTCATCGTGGAGGAGGCCCTGTGTCCTTGGCCAAGCATAGCTCCTTCAGCACACCTTCCCCTCTCCTCACCTCTACGCTACGGCACAATATTTCTCTTGCTCTCTCTCTCACTATCTCTTTTCTGTATCTCTCGGAAATCAGACTGGAGTTCAGAGCACTTTCACTACCTTTTATGAGGTAGAGTGTGATGTCATAGATGGGGGCAGGGCTAGTCAACTTTCCACCCACCCACCCACCTGTGCTGAGGGAGCTACGCTTGAGACTGGAAGCGGTGACTCCTCAACGGTGAGTAACCTCCTGTCTCATCTATGTCTCTATAGCTCTGGGGGTGGAGGGAAGACACCTGAGAATGGGGGATTTTTTTGATAGTTTCTCTTTCTTTTTTTAATTAACCACAGGACTGATGGAGTTAATTGCATGTGTTGTCTTACTCACCTGCAGAGAGGCATTTCCTCCCTGTCCAGAAGTCCCAGAGTTAACTCCACCTGCAATGCAATGGCCACGTTTCTCTGCACAGGTGGTCCATTGGCTGATGGTTAAACTGATCCTTCAGTGTTTATCTTGCCCTGTGAAAAGGCAGGCTCTGGTCCCCTTGAACTCAGTTGCTAAACTTCCATTAATTTAATTACAGTGTTTAATTACGGTGCCGGGCCATAATTTTCCTGAAGTTCTTTATGATTAAAGATAGATGATGTTATTTATATATTTATCATTATTAACTGTGCATAATGGCTGTTTATATGGGACAGGATTTCTTTTTTTTATATTCTCTATTACTGTTTTTATTCACTTTATCCAGAATATTTATGAAGCTGTGTGTTGATAATAAGCCAATTATAAGACCTTTTTCATAGATGAAATAAAATTCAAAGGTAAATTATGGAAGACATAAAATTAAGCAGAAAACCCGGAAGAGATGTAATTCAGACTTAACCTTTGAAATTATAAATCAAAGCATTTGATTTTTTTTTTCTTTGATAAGAACTTGAGATGGGCAGGGATACTGCTGACTGAATTTCTTGGTGTGTTTTTTGTCTCACTACCTAAATGTTACTATTTTACTTTAAAGCATTGTCTTGTTACCTATTTCCCTCAGCCCCAGGTATTACTGCTTCACTGTTTTAATATCCCTCAGCATATTAAAAAAGACAAGATGGACTACGAAGACCTTCCTTTCTTGTTCTGCCTCCTGGGTATCTATTAAAGCTGTCAAGATGTCAGAGCTCTCATATTAAAGGGCAGAAGAAGGATCATATGAAGATTTTGGGCCCTAGGGATACTGCAAATCTTGCTGTTCTTGTTCATTTAAAGCTCTTTACCAGCTTTGTGTGGGATCTGTTCATATCCCAGGGAGAGGCACTAAAAGGTAGCAACACGCCCTCAATAAATCAAAGGAAGAGAGTGCAGTCCCAGCCTTTTCAGCAGAGGGGGATCAGAGTCTGATTGATGAAGTACTTCTATTTTCAGATGACTAGGTGGCTTTGAGCAATTGGGTAAGGGTGCAGACATTCCATCTTCTGGTCAGTGGCATTACTGGGAATTGGTCCACAGTGATGGATAGATATTCCTCCCTGATGACTCAGGAATGCTCTTTGTATCAATGCACAGGACATCTAAATGGAGTTCTGGGAGGTTGAGAGTCTTGTTTACAAAGCTATCTACCAAAACTCTCACAAATGGTTGTTTCCCTCCCTGTCAAAGAGAAAAATAATGATAAAGAATATAAAAATGTCTCCCTGACAGGTGGTAGCTTTTCTAGCTTTGAATAATGTGCACAAGGTGTTTTATTGCTACTGTTTATTCCTTCAGTAAACCAAACACTGAAATCTCCAAATCTTCCTTTGCAAAGCCATGAACTTGCCCAGCAAATTTAGCTTCCCCAGCAAACTTTAATCCTTTTAAGAAAGGAAAAGGAAAAACAGGTTAGTCAGTCTCTGTTTCACTGGGAAAACTTTATGGGAATTGCAGCTCTTAAAGATGTTTTGGAGTTTGTTCTTTTCAGAGGCAAATGCTTGGAGGTAAAATTTTATTTAGATCCTAAGCACATTCTTTGCTGATGAGTTTATCAAATTTCCTTAAGCACATAATTATTCTTGCATAATGCAGGAGACTTCAGTTTTTGCATGGAATTCATAAAACACAAAGAGCAACTGTACAGTGCCCTAAACTCACTTCAATGATACAAAAGCATTTTGGTGGCATAGAAACTTTTCAGGACTGGTGTAAGTATTGGGAAAAGGGAATCAGAATTGGTGTCATTCAATAATGATGGAGAATTAGGGACAGTGATCAGCACTGAGGGGATCTCATGGAACAGAGATGTGTTTTCATCTGTTTTACTTTGAATCCAAAGAAATTTGCATTCTAAATTTATCTTGTAAGATGAGCAAACTAGCAGTTGGTTGACTTCTATATAGTGGGGAGTTTGTAGAGGGAATGATATTCCAAATTGCATGAACTGTTCCAATAATTAACCTGAAATCTGTCTTTGCCAATTCTAATAACAAATTCTTGTCCAGGTAACCCCAGGCTGTGAGTCTGTGAGTTTGGCTGGTTGCTTAACATTGGGAGAATAAATAAACTAATGCTACATTTACTGAGCTAATTCCCCTGTTAAATTATTTTACTGGCAGCTATGATTAAAAAAAATATTAAAATGTCTGAAGTGCACAGATTCCTACATTTTACAGCCTAGGCTTAAATATGTATTTAGTCAATTACAAAGTTTGTTTAATATTATTTACATGAACATCACATTAAATTAAAATATTTTAAGGCCTAGATTTCAGCTGATTTTATTTAGTATTTAATATGAAAATTTTAAAGCAAATATCTGAGAAATTTCTTCCAATACATGCTAATTCAAATTATTTAAATCTTCATAAATTACTAAAAAATGTGAAAGTTAATTCTTGATGCAGTATTGCAAGCACGTTGTGTATAATCATCACAAAACCCAGTATATTAACTAGTCTATTTACACCTATATATTTAAGGACATCAACATTTAAATGAAAGCTTTATTCCTCAGTCATAATGGCAAAGGGTGAGCAATAGTTTAATGATGTAAGTTCATCTACAGGGATCAAGCATTAAAGCAGCTATGTGAAATTCTCAATTTTTCTCTGTTTTCCAGGCTGCTTTCTCTCACAAGTTGAATTAAAACTTTGTGGGTTGGTTCTTACCTTCTTTTTCTCTGTGAGAAGTGAGGGAGAGCTGTGAAATGCACCATCTGTTCCCAAACCGTGTCAGCTGGCAAAGAGATGCTTCTCCCCCTGCCCTCTCTTACTGCAGTTTTGGGCTGGTTTAACACCATTGCCTCAACACGAATTGTGTGGATTTAATCTTGCCTAAGCAGGAGAAGTCACAATGACAGTGCACACATTCTAGAGGACTCTTCATGTTGATTTAAATTGCAGTCCTTTCAAACCTCAACCTCAGCCTGTTTGAATTTATAACACAAATGCTCTGTAGCACTTGGACTGAGTGTAGTGGATGGAGGAAACCAGGACTGCCTTAACAGCCTGGACTTTCTGAACCTGGGACAGTTGCACTCAAAGACATTAAACATAATTATCTTAAATCATAATCCCTTGGATTTTTGTCAGTCCTATCTGAGTGTCTCGAAACAAACACATGGTGTACCCTGGTAAAACTGAAAACAGAAGTAAATATTGTCATTATTCCCTTTCTACAAATAATGCTGAGCCACACTTAAGGCAGAAGAGATCTACAGATGGGTTTCAAACACTACATACTTCTTCATAACTCAGTTAATGTTCAAGACAAGCATTTCTCTGTCTTCCATTTGATATTCCAGTTTCCACTCTGGATGGCCAAATTAAAATAAAAACCAAAATCAACCAACCAACCAAAAACAACAAAACAACCTCCCCCCAAAAAACTGAACCACAAATACTGCTATCCCCCTCCCCCCCAAAAAAAACAACAGGGAAAAGACTTCACCCAAATTAAGTATGGTTTGAAAAAGATAGAATTAGAAAGAAATCCTGCAGTAACAGTGGGAGGCTGCCCCACTCAAGCTGTGCAAAAATATGAGAGTAGGTCTCTGGTGTAATGGAAACTGATTATTTTATTATTCAGAAAGATTTAAATTGAGTAATGAAGAGGTTTTTGCTCTCATCTCTATTGCTGTGTGAATACTGACTCATTTAGCCAAGTGTAAACATCTGTATCTGAGATTTTCACTCCAGCCTTCCTTGATGTGGAGCTCAAGAGCCATTTCCAGAGGGCAGAGATTCTTATTTCAGGTAGACACTGACAACTGCTTAGACTGGTAATACCTTAAAAAACACAGAGCCATAAGCAGGTGAATTAAATCGTGTGTACAGAGTCAGAAAGTTTCACCTTGGGCTTCTTTTGAGGGTTTATATTGATATGTAAGTAAATTCAACTTTCTGTGAACTATCTGATGCCTCATTTTTTTTCTGAACAGAAATTTTTAAATTGCTTATTAAGGAACATTTATCTGTGTACATTTCCTGTCTTGATGCTCTGATCTCTTTAGCTTCTGGAGCCTGAAGAGATTTGTATGTCTTGTAGTTCGAGGGTTTCGCCCACTTGACATTTTTGGGGACCAAGAGACAATTAAGGAAAACAGTCCCAAAAACATTAATTAAGTTGTTTGAATTCTTGGACCACTAGGTCAAATCCAAAGATAGGATTTTTTGCAGATGTTGAGCACCTGTCCAGATTCACTGCACTGTCTTTAGGATTCAAATGCAATTTGGGATCTCTAAACCGAGCTCAAAAGGTGAAGTGCTCTGGCCCATCTCCAGAGAGAAACAACCCATGAAAGATCTCGAGTGCTTCATGGTTCCTGGTCTTCTTCACCAAGCACAAAAGGAGTCTGGAATCCTTTGGTCCAGAACCTGGAATTAAGTAGGTTGAGTGCAGGATGGTTACCTAATTGGTAGAAATAAAACCCCTGAACACTTTGACTCAGTCACAAAACACACCAAATCAGTGGATTTTAGGAACAGCCCTATTTTTCCTGCTTTCATTCCTAGAGAAATTGCTCAGTAAGAGGCATCTGAAAAAATTCTGGGGGTTCAAGTGACACCAGTCACAGTGGATCATGACTAATATTTAAAGACACTCACTCTGAATTTTTCTGATGCTAACCAAGTGCAGTCATGTCTGTAGGTAACCATGACTAATGTACGCTATTTAAATAAGAACTTTATAAGAAATGAGCCTCTGAAAATGCTTTTTCATTTCACTATACATTTCACTTATACATTTCACTTCTTCTGAAGTCTATACCTTCATCTCCTTAATGTGAATTCTGGATTAATGGTAAGATTTGGAGATGTGCTTGAATTAATTTGTTTTGTGGATGTCCTGAGGTGCAAAGCACAGGAACCATTTGGATTATTTGATTCATTGAGGATATCAGTACTTCTGCATTTGTTAATCAGATAAAATACTACCTTAAATACTGCAAAGGAAAAGAGACTCCAGGTAAATTTGTAATCCCTAACACAAGTATTTTCAGAACACAGTAGTATTGGACTTAAACAATTTCAGTGAGCTATTAAAAATTTGTCAGAAAAATGTAATTTTTTCCTCCTTTTCTACTATTACTCATTTTTTTTCCCCATTTAGTGGGACACTTGCTCTTGTAGCAGTGAAAATGAAATTTCCAACATCACCTACACAGTTCATAGATGGATTTGTAGGTGTACAGAGAAGGCTCAGAGAGGACATTGTTGTCTACAACTACCTCTGAGGAGGGTTTAGAAGAACCAGATCCAGACCTGTCAGAGTTGCATGTTTATAAGGAAAATCAGTAAAAACAAATTTTCACATGGGAAATACCAATAAGATAAAAGGTAAAAAGTTTTAACTGGAGGGTAGTAAAATTCAAGTGCAGGGTGGAGTTCTCTATTCCAGAGATGTGAAATTGTCCATCCTTGGACATACTCGAATTTCAGCAAAATCTAGAACAACCTCATGTAAGTCAAATTTTCGACAGGGAATTGCACTAGATGACCTCAAAAGGATCTTTTCATCCTTAAAGAATATTTGCATAATAAAACATGAGTAATAAAAATGAGCCTTTAGAATTCAGAACAAGATTTTATTCATTACAGTTTATTCTCAATTTGCTGTCATCTTTGCTAGTTCTTTCACTGTGAATTGCAACAGCCTTTACAAATGTTTCTGTTTTGTTCTGGTTTCATTTGCTTGCAGTAAGTAAGAACAGGTAATTGTTACCTGTTTAAATGTTTTTTAATGGCATTTAGTGTTAGCTAAAGTTAAAAATATAATGAACAGATGCATTTACAAATAGTTTGTTCAGTAATTGACTAGGGAAAAATTCCTTCTAGTAGGGAACTCTCCTTACTTACTGAATATTGTTTAACCATTTATTGAGTTGGCCAAATAAATAGAACAGTTAAGAATGAATAATTTATATGGTATAAATTACATAATTTTCCATTAGAAATTATTTGTTATATATGATAAAGCCAACTATGTCTGACTGAAATAGAGCTTTCCCTTGAAGTCTATTGTGGAGTTTTGATTTTTTTGTTGTTGTTGTTGCACACTGCACAAGTACTGAAAAGTGCTCAGGGAATCAAACAGAGAAAGGAATGTTTTCACATATTGAATTGAGCAACACTGGGAGGACCCTCAGCTTCAAGGGGGTAAAATCCTTTTAGCACCTCAAAAATGATCAATATCTTGAATGATCGAAGCCTTTATCTGCTTCCATAAGACATAAAATATACATGAGCAACAACAGGCAAACATTAGGAAGCAAGAGATACTTGTCCTGGTATCATCTTCCATTCCACAACAAGGTTTTATTTTATTTTATTTATTCTGATGTGTTTGATGCATTGTTTCCAAGCCCTTTCCTGGGAAAAGCCAGCTGTGCCCGTGGAGCACTTATCTTCAAAGTGCTGCTGTGCTGACCTGGCAAGCATGACTTTAGAGATAGGAAAGTAGCTGAAGGAGCAGATTTGCCTCAAAAACTGGCAGATCCTCACCGCTGAAGACATGGAGATAAATCACATACAGATACCACTCTGACATTTGTACAAATTAAAAAAGAATTTGGGGAAATAGCACATTTCTCAGCACTGCAATCTTAAATCCTGCTTTATGCTGCTTTTCATTTTGTTTTCTTTGAGACAAAATCAGGAGGAATAGCAGGAGATAACACATTTATTCGTGTAAAGCATAGAGTGTTTCTGTGCTTTATTGATTTTTTTTTTTGTATCCAAAATCTCCTGCATTTTATCACTGAGTACAATTTCCAGCCAACCAGACATGATTTGGACTCCTTTCAGGTAAGAGTCTTAGAAAGACATGTTTTTTCTTTTTATTGTACCTGTTCTTTAGAAAAAGAACAAAAGATTTGCTCCTAAAACTCAGCTTGAAACAGCACTAGATTATTTTGGGCTTTTAAAATTTATTTCTATCCTCAAATTACAAGTCAGAACTCCAGTTGGGAACAGGGAGATCAGTAGCACAGATTAGTTAGATATCCTCTATTTCCCTTTTTCTTCAGATTTAGCTGCAATTTGATATGATAATGGAAATTTGTACTGATGTTTTTGACAGACCTGTCTGTGCTTTTCTGTGACATCAGGTTCAGACAATGTTGTGTCTTGGGTAGACTCAAGGCATGTGAATCCCTGTGTAAATTAGTGTAAACTGCTTTTTTATTTGGCTTGATACTGAGTTTTGACAGACTTCCTACTCTAATTTTCTTCAAAAATCCTCCTGGCAATTTAAAATATATTTAGTTATAGTTGGAGTTTGCATCTCCCATCAGATAGGGTTTGGACTTCATCTTGCTGCAGACGTTTTATCTTGTTAAATATTAGGTTTAAATCAGTCATACAAAATTCTATTTCCTGTTAATTATCCAAAACTTGGAGAAAATTCCAGGGGGCAGAATGGTTTTGAAATTGTAAATGTGGTTGTGCCAAGTTTGCTTCAGGTAGTGTTAGAGTTGTGATGGCCATTAGACAATCCTGTCCTTTGTCCAGGACATTCCACCCTTGGCATCATCCTCCAGACATTTGCTCTGTGCAGAATGAGGAAGATTTGGAAGGAAAAGCCCTCAAATCATCGTGGCAGGAGACTCATTCCCGTGTTCCTCAGTTGTGGATTGATGTAGAAATTGTTTCTTCCTCTACCTTCAACCTTAGCAAAGAAATTGTGTGGTACAAACAGCCAAATTTGTGGAGTGAAAGCCTGTCCCATCTACAAAACTCCTTTAGCTTTATTCACTGAGGCTTTTTTCCTTGTGCTGTAGAATTTTTCCAGATATTTTGGCATTCAGATTGTTGTGAAATACTTTAATTCAGCAACAGACTGAAAGTTCTGAGGCAGTGCTGTAGCATGAAAAAGCCTGCTAAAACAATTGAATTTTAAAAATTCAATGCTATATAGGATTGCTTGTCCTTACAGAGTTTCTGGTGAGTGGTAAGAATTGTACTGGTTTGGCATCTTTTTTCCTACTGTGAAATGGCAGATAACGAGCAGGAAAAGAAAATTAAACATTTCTGAGAGATTTCTTTTGTTGTGGGTTAAAATAATTTCCCCCATTAAATTCTGAAAGGAATGCAACAAGATAATTAATTAAATGTTAAATACTGAGGAAATAACTTAGGTTCTATTTGGTAACAACAAGAAAAATTCTAATTTTTTTTCATAGCAATAGTATTGGATAAATTATTGATTCACTGTAAATGCATTTGTTGAATAGAAAAAAACCTAATATTTATCAAAAATTCAAAAACATATTTTCCACCTTTGGGACCTGCAGGCTGGAGAGACACCAATAATAATTATTTTCCATAAAAATAATTAGACAATTAGGTAATTAGTTAACTTTCAGGTGTTTCCAATTGTCTTTTTGTCATTTCACCATTTCAGTTAAAATATGAGCTTTCACATTAAGTATTCTTCTCAAAGCAAATGAATTAGGATATAATTTTGTCATTTATCCTTTTGCTTCTAAAATACTAAAATATTTACTTGGAAATAAGTAAAGCAAATGTGGAAATTCATTTATATTATGCCTGTTTACCTTTTACTGGGAATGTCTGTTCTGGGAGTATTTTTATTTACTTCTGCTTTTCCAAATTAGCATAGAGCAGTTGGTAATGTCTTTTAGAATGACAGTAGTCCATAGAAGGCAGAAGATACCCATAGTTATTGCTGTATTTTTGTGCTTTCTGCTGTCCTTGGACATGGCAGCCTTTGTTTAATACAACTAAATGGGCTTGGGAATCCCATGGGTTTCTTACCTGTAATTGAAAAAATGCAGATGAGAGTGGTTATTCAGTGGATTGGGCACCTATAAAACACAACTACCCCCAGAATGAATTAAATATTCATCATGTATAAAGGAGTAAGTTAATTGCAGTCAAATGTGAAAACAAATAGCTAGGAAAGGACAAGTACAATGCAATTTTCTTTGTGTAGCTACAGATCCATTTTTGACATTATTGTGACCACATTACATTTCAGATGAAGACTTCTTTTGAGAGAGAGATTTTCAAGTATACAGGATAGTTTTATTGAAATGGACTGCAGGTAGCAAGAGCCCTACGAGCATTTTGAGGTGACTGAAGCAGACCCTCAGCCATTGCACAGCAGTGCTGGTAAAGAGCAGATGTCTCCTTCCATAGGGAGGAGAGCATCTGAATAGCAAACAGGCCATTCTTGCACTGGATCTCTCTAACAGGGTCATGTTTTATGCATGGAATGTGCCACAGAAATGTAAGATGTAATTTTATAAATAAGATCTTTTTCTTGCATACCTCTTGTTTACGTAGGAATGGATTTACCTATAAGCACAGCTGAGAGGAAAATGTTCTGTTGCATAAGAATACAGTCTGAGAAAGCTAAACTCCTGATTTACCATCAGGCTTCATAATTGCATAATTGTAGCCTTATTTACTCTGGAGACTGTTGATTGACTTTTGGAGTGTGATAAGAGTAATTGTGTCTTGTCCAGGAAAGTGTGAACTTCCTTTGGAAAGAAGGAGAAGCAAGGAATTCACCCGGCATCCACAAAAAGCCTTAAGAGCTTGGCAGTGCCTAAGTCACTTGCTAAAAGTGTACAAATCAAGTCTTAGCCAAGAGTATTTGAGGAGCTACAGGTTCTGTTTCAATGTGCAAAATAAATTATATTTCTTTCCTCCCAGTCTGTACAAAGTGAACCAGACTAAACTATTTATCAATAGCTCCTAATACTAATTTTTTGTTTTCATACCTTTCAAGGTCAGTGGGGGCTGTTGTTATCTAAGCTGCTTTCCTGCATAACTGATGCATAGGCTCCCTGAATTGATGTGCACTAAAAATGTTCAATAGTTAATACATATTCAGCAAAACCATCCAATATTAACTTCACAATTTCAAGAAATAGAATCAATCTTTCATGATTTCTTGTGGTTAATTAATATAACTGCTAAATAAATAATTTCAGGTAATTAATAACTAAAGTGCCCAGCTTCACCTCTCAGCCTTTAAGTTTTATCTTTGTCTAACCTGTGGAACTTGAAATAAAATCAGCTTTGTTACCATGTACTTGCTGATTTCAGTCAACTCATTTTTTAGTCATTCACTTGAAAGTGGGAAAAACAGAGCTGGCTGAGTCCTTCCCATAAAAGATGGTTTTTGTTACTGAGTTTCTTTAAGTTCTTTCCCAGTTCCTCAATATTGTTCTTGCATTGAGGACTCACTATCCCTTAACTGTGGACAGAGGATAAACTGAATATGATAATTGAACCTATTTCATCAGTCTCCTCCTTTTTGTGTACTCAAGGAATGATTGCCTGGGATCCTGCAGAGAATAAAGTTCCTTATGGTCTAATTAGGTATCATCTGCTGTAGATATGGCCAAAATTAAATCTATATTTGTGGCTTTTAGCAGCTAATTAAATATCAATCATTTGCCCTCTGAGTGACTTGACACTTTCACAATTGTTATCTGCAAATTTCTTCAAATGAGTGACTTCCTCTCCAAGTTTTTAGTAGAAATATTAATATTGTGAGGCCTTCAAATGGTTCCTCCAAGACCACACTGTGAAATTCGCTGTTGAGCACAGATTTTTTTTGTGTGTGTGTATGTACTTCTGGAGAATCTGGAATCCTTCTGTGTATGTGTCTCATTAGTTTTGTGTCAACTGAGTTTTTAATCAAACTGTCATGTATTACTAAGCAAAAGACCTTTCAAAGATCCAATTATACCCACAGCACTATTTTAAGCAATTCAAAGTTTAATCATACCAAAATATGATGTAGGTTACTTAGAAAATATTTTAACCCACACAGCCCTTTGCTTACCATTAACTGTGTTTCTTTCCTCTACTTATGGAGTCTGTCACAGACATTGCATCATTTAATTTGGGAGTGCTGTCAGCTGAGCTGGCCTATCATTTTACAGGTCATTTTATTTTCATTGCTCAAATATTTTGAGAACAGAAACTATCTACAATTCTTTTGATGTCCTCACCCACTTTTCAAGGTTTATTCAAATCAGCAGTAATGATATAGAATATTCTTAAGCATTCAGCTCTTTTAAAGCTACCCATTCTGTATCCTTACTCACAGGAAATACAGATTTTTTTTTTCCCCCCCCTCAATTTCCCTTACCTCTTTATGGATATTTATTGTAATAAATATGAGGACATCTCTAGAAGTTAGATTTTCTTCTTTCTAAAACATAAAGTATAATTCTTCCCTATTACAGCAGTCTGTCAATGCAGGGAGAACATCTCTTTTCATTGCTTTACTGTTAAGGACAAAAATTTCCAGCTTTATTCCCTCCTATTTATTCAGCTATTTTGCTATTGCAATTGCTGGTTATTTTATTTAGATTATGTGTATATGTAAAAGAAGCAAGAAATCTTGATTACCTCAAGATTCTGGAAAATTCTGCAAATAGTGCAGGAAAATTGCAGAACAGCTGATAAGCAGCTCAAAAACTCCTCAAAACTTGAAGGATTTTCTGTAAAGGGAAGAAAACCCTGGAATTCTATTATTGGCAGATCTTTTCCCACCTTAATTATTCTAAGTTTCCAGGTCCAGTGCAGTTATTCTTAGGTTCTTTATGAATTTTGAATTTTCCTCAGCATTCACTGTTCTTAAGAGTTCTGTGGAACAGCAACCTAAGTTTATCTTTTGTGGTTGAGAGAGCATTTTTTTTTTTCCCTAAAAGCAGGCAAACATATTTTTAAGGAGGTCTAAGCAGCAGAACACCATTACGTTGTGCTGTAAGTCAAAGGCTCTGTTGGCTGTTAGGACCAAAATCCATCATTATATCTAAAATTCTGTGGGTATTGCAGGGAGTAAAGGTTGCCTTCTGTACTGTAAAGTAATTTTCCTAGTGGTACTTTTATTTGAAATGTTAATTTTCCTTCCTATGATTTTTTATTATTAACATAACGCTTGGAAAAAGTGCGTATGTTTCTGTGCCCGTATTTTGTAAGGAATTAACACTCAGGGTTTGATTCACTGCTGCCTCATTCCAGCTTTGTGCCAGTGTGGAAAAGCACAGCTTCGAGCTGGAGCAACATGGTGGTGTAGGAAGATGTAAATGTTAATTGGAATGATGTTCATTCAGTTTAATTCTTCTTTACTGAGCCATAATAGAGGCAAGGAGCTGGAGGCGCTAAGAAAATCATGGGAAGTGCTCAGGTGGCCAAATTGGATGCATGGAATGACCACCAGCAGATTTTTGGAGAACACTCACAGCCTGTGATGGGGTTTTATGTCTCTTTTCTGGTTCCAAGACTAGCAAGTGGATATTAGGATGAGAGACTGAGTAGCTGCATCTTAAAATGTGATTAATAACGGTGAAAGCAGGGAGCTCTTATCTACTCTAACAGCATATAGAAACTGAAGAGAGTTAAAATGATGTCAAAATACAAGACATGGTTTTCTAAAAGGTGTCATTGTATCCTGCATCTGATCTTGAAGAAGTGCAAGATTCTGCATGCCCTTATCACTGCAGTCCATAAAATCACTGATTACTGTGTTCAGAGGTGTAGATTGAACTCTGTGTATGTGTTTAAGCATCTAATTTTGGTGCCCCCTCAATTTAAAATGCTTCCTTTAATTATTCTGTTTCTTAATACACGTAAATCAGCTTTTCATGGTGGAAAAATGTGAAGCTGTTGGAAACCTTCAGCAACCAGAATTCATTCAGGAACGTGCAATAGAGGCTCAATCCAGTCAGTTTATCCACACTGATTATGAAGTAAACACTATTTGATGGTATCACTTTATATTCAATATCAATCCACCAGTGTTTCAAAAAGAATCATTTAACAATGAATAATGCTTGATTGTAGATCTCTGTGGTAAATTAGAATATCCTAATTTAATAGAGTGTGGTCTGTTATTTGCCAACAAACATACAGATTGCCTTATAAATCATGCAGCAGTGTGGTTATAGAATAACACTAGACTGGCTTATATTTCATTACTCCCTATTGAACAGTCATGTTTCTGCCATGTAATGTAATTTTCCATCTTTTAACTTCGTTTCTTTTACTAACAGAAATACAAATTAGTCCCAAGGAAAAATATTTACTAGGGGCAGGCAATTAACTGTGCATTTCAGAGAATGGCAGCACATACGTGAATATCATTAAATTGCTTTATTTTTTGGTTTTCACCTCACTGTATGTAGCTGTTTATGTATTTGATGAACCATAATCTGTTTAAGGCCAGAGCAGAGGAAATAAAATACCCCAGGTAAGTATAGATTAATGTGGTTTCAAATACAGGCTTTCTGTTATGTCTATTTTTGTTCACATCAGTCACCGACACTTCAAAAGGAAATGTCTCCTGAAGTCTTCTGTTAATGATTCAAAATGAAGTGAAGTATGGTGTGTTTTTTGTTCTTGCCTTCTCACTGTTTGTCCTTGCTTAGCATTTATATTACAGAGCCATGCTCCAAAATAGGGAGCAGGAAATGTTTGGAGTGGCACAGGCCATTTGTACTAATTAAAAATAGCTAAAAACTTACTGAACATGTGGGGTGGAATCAAAGAGGTAAAGTAAAACTACATCCCATATCATTCCTGCAGTCTGGGAAAGATGTAAGTAATTGAAGCAGCTTCCATGGTGTATCTGAAAGGCTTTATCACAAAAAATGTGTATCCCACTCTTCAGTATTTTAGGACAGGGATAATTTAACATCTTAAGTAGTAACCTGGCTTGCTGCAGTCCTTAGGAGTGTATTTTTAGGAGCTATTACTTTGAGAATATCCACTTGGATCTGAGAGTGCCTGATTCACATCTTGGAAAATTGAGACATTGTCTTGGAAGCCCCCATTATACATTGAAGTCCTTTTGAAAACTTTGGCCAGGGGTGTGTACTTCAGTGTATGATGGAAGCTTGCTGACTGGAAGTCCTGGTGTTTTGAAGCTCAGCAAGTCCTTAAGGGCTCTTACATCCTGAGGACACCCAGGAACCTCAGGCAGGTTCGTGCATGGGAGAGGCACAAAGGTACAAAAAGCCTGGTAACCACAAAGTAACATTCCTTGAGACCATGAGTGACTCACACATTACAGGAGCTGCCAAAACCTGCACTTAACAGTCTCATCTTTTCATTTCTGTAGGGGTTTCAGAGCCTCCTTTCATCTCTTCAGATGGGATTCTCTAACAAGCTCAGTGCTGGCCTCACACTGTTCCTGTAGACACCACTGGGGGTGATACCCTGGGCTTAACAGGAATAATTAGAACAAACTGGAACACTTGGGAAAAATCCCTGTTGACCTGTTTTGCAGTTGATGTGTAACAGTAAATTTTTAAAGGTGTAAGTGAGAAGTAAAGGGGTTTTTGTTAGAAAACAGAAAATGTCTTAAACTGTAGAAAAAGAATCAATGACAAAAAAAAACCACAAACAGGCAAACAGAAAAACAACCCACAGACCACACAAGATTTTCCTTTAATTT